>NC_135486.1:133377609-134753859 GCF_052094955.1 Ictidomys tridecemlineatus
GCGCTGAGCAACGGGTGCCAAGCTAGTAAGGAATGGCACACCCAGGGCTTCATTCTCACGAGCTGCCTCTGAGCCGCTCTGCTGTATTTTTAGATAACAGAAGAGGCAGCTGAGCAAGCGCTGTGAATCCACATACCTGATCCCAACCCCACAGAGGCCAAAGCCATTTTTACAAATTTGGAAGTTGCTTGCTCAGTGTCCCTGCCTCCTCCCTAGGAAGGGACACCTGCTTAGGAACTGAATGCCTCCATGCAATTCAGAAAACCCGTACTGAGGAGTTCCTACTGTGCGCCTGAGTTCCTACTGTGCGCCTGTCTTCCAGTTAACAGCTTCTTCTTGGAAAGGATCATCAGTCCACCAGACAGGTTGGTTGTTGCCAGCCACAGAATGACACGGCAATGACCCTAAGCTTAAAATATAGAGATGTAGGTGGGTATTTTTAGTTCACAGAGCAGCTGAGTGGGTTGATGAACCCCTCAGTTGGAATCAAGCTGGTTGAAGCTTTTAAGAAGTTGATAAAACCTCAGGCATTTGGAATCCAGAGCGAACCTCTGCGTGAGTCATTGAGCCAATTGTCAATCACCTGTCGGCCGAGGCTCTAGATTCCAGGTGTTCAAGCCTCAACGTTCACAGCACCGGTGTCATCTGAAATCATTTTAATACCTGAAAGGCTCACTTTTCTCCTGAAAACCTGTGGCTTTCTTGGGGCTGGAAAAACGGAGTGAGTGGAGAACCCGAATTCTCAATGCCTCCTCTCCAGGAGAGCGCGGAGGCCACACAGGGGATACAGGGCCTCCGGGGACGGGCACGTCGGGGAGGCCACCTGCTCAGGGTATCCGAGTTGGTTGCACATCGTCTTTGAGCTATTTCACAGCTCTGGACCTAGCAGGGAACGGACAACAACCCCAAACCAGTCCTACCCACACGCGAATTGCGCCCTGTCTCCTGGAAGTCCCATCAACTTCCCTCTCCCTCATGGAAAAATCCATGCGTCCTTTTCAATATCCCTGGTCTATCTATTAGTCTGTGCCTGTTAAAATGCCTGTGAGATTCCCCTGATTGAACAGAATGCAATCTTTAACATGTGGGCTTTTGGAGTGTTTTTTTTTTTTTTTTAATCTTTGTGACAGACTTTTACCTTTTTCTGAAAATCATCTTTTCCTAATAATGTAGGACTATTTGAGTATTTTCCCATATGCTATAGTCTGGAGATGGGCGATGTCCCTCAAAGGCTCTGTTGCCACTAAGGCCCTATTGAGAGGTGGTAGAACCTTTAAGAGGTGGAGCCCAAGGGAAGGAAGTTACACCTTGGGGCTGTGACCTTGAACGAGGCATTGAGACCCCACCCTTTCCTCTTTCTTTTTCCTCTTGCTGATTCCTGGCCACCAGGAGGTGAAGCTTTGGCTTCTGACATTAAGTTCGGCCTCACCATAATCCCAAAAGCACTGGATCTAACCAACCGTGGGCTAAAATCTCTGAAACCTTGTGTCTAAATAAGACTTTATTCCTTTGAGCTTCTTACCTCAGGTACTTTGTCACAGTGACAGAAAGCTGATACCCCATACATAATCCCCAAATATACTTTTGTCTCCTGTCCCCTGGCTTATTACTACTATAGGTGAATTCCTACTGCAACTAACCGTGGTCATATAGCAGACTGTTTCTTTTGGAAATGCATTAGCTAGTGGATAATTACCTTTTCTAAATACAGTTTATTGTATTTTTTTTTTCAGAAAAGGAGCTAAATCAAAGGAGGTTAGCCCACCAAATACAAGTTACATGTCTTTCTGTGACAACACTTTGAACAATCATTGCAAATCATAATAGTAATAGCATCAGTATTTTTTTGCATGCAGAAAATCATATCTAACTAAGACAACAGGATACCTGGGTTCAACTGGTTTTTCCCAGGCACGAAGACAGGTTTGTAATCTCAGATTCAATTATCTACTTTACTGAGAGCTTCAGGTGTTGGCCATCATGGTTGGGTATGAAAAACCCTTGATTAGGACAGAATTTTTTTTTTCAACTTAACTTTTCATTTGACTCTGTAGATCAAATGGGTTCAAGTTTATTTCTGCTGCTGCCTAGCCCTGGGGGGGGGGGAACCATCTCCCCTTAGACTGGGCGTTTCTAATCCATTAAATAAGGGAGGTGGAGAAATGGATTAATTGTTTTAAAAGTGACTCAGGGGATTCTCTATGCAGCCAGACACTGTCTATCCCAGCAGGAGCCATTTTTACCGTGTGCCCTAGAGAAGCAAGCGAGGTAAATGCAGACAGATGTGTACACGCGCCGTCCTCTTGGCTCTTTAAGCACGCCTGCACCTCCTCAGCACACCTCTGCCATGAAGAGTTTATCCAGGAACATTAAAGAACAAAGCGTTCTTTCTCTTCCCGCACTTCATCAGAAGAAATGCCCGTTTCCGGGGGCAGGGATGCTGCTCAGTGGTGGGACACTTGCCTAGCACCTCCAAGTCCCACCCCCAGCACCGCAGACCAAAAGAAAAAGGAACGAAATGCCCATTTCAGTTTTGCAAAAATTAAGATGTCATTTGTCACCCCGGGGTGCTTGGCTCTGCTGGTCCCTGTGCACTCCTGGAAGTGGAGATTTAAAAAGAGGAGCCAGTCAGTCCCTAGAAATGGATAACTTCCAGAGAAACCCTGGAGCCCGGGGTTCTCTGGATGACTCAGGGACCCTCCTTGGGGGAGCAGAGCGCAAGGGCTGTCATGGGGAGGGTGTTTCCTAGTCATCATCTGCCTGGAGCATTTCCTGTGTTCTAAGTGAAAGGGACCATTTCTCCTCCACTTCGGTTTGTCCTAAGCAGGGGACTTCCTGGGCAGGAATGCCTGGAGGAGAATGGAGTCCCTTTTTGCATGGGGAGTTTTTTCTTCATGCTCCAGGAAACCCAGAACTGTCTTTCTCTGCGCTTCATCCTGAGCACATCCAACAGTTTTGATTGGCGGGGCTTTGTGTGTGTGAACTGAACACTGCAAGACCTCAGCAGGACCGGGGAGCAGAGACCTGGGAGCAGAGATGCAGAGAGCGGGCGGGAACCTTCTTGGGGATTAGAAAGTGCCCACATCCCAAGCCGGAGGACTAAGGGCTGGGGGTGCGGCTCACCGCGGTAGGGGTCGCTCAGCACACACTCTAGGTTTGAGCCCCAGCACTGGAGAATAAAACAAAATAAAACCCTCAGGTATGGGCATCAAAAAGAGTATTGGGACTTGATCAACGACCCTTGACAGGGGCGGTTTTGCTCCTCTAGGGAATACATGGCAATGGCTGGAGGTAGTTTTGGTTGTCACGCGTGGGCGGGGGTGGGGTGCCGTTGACATCTAGTGGGCAGAGGACAGGGGTGCTGCTAAGCATCCTAAGGAGCACAGGACACCCGCCCACAACAGACCTGCCTAGCCCCAGATGTCAATGCCGACAGACGATGCAGAACTTGAGAAAGATGAACTTGGACTCCATGAACTCCAAATTTCCTTCCGGCCCCAAGACATCATGATGTTAAACACAACTTCTGGTCCCAAATAAGAAGCCTGTTGCTGGGCTGAGGTTGCAGGTAGGTGGCACAGCACTTGCCCGGCATTCCCAAGGCCCTGGGTTCCATCCCCAGCACCAAAGATTAGAGCTAAAAGAAAAGGCTATTGCTGTGGACCCAATCTGGGTCCCCCATCCGGATTCATATGTTGAAGCGCTAATTCACCAATGTGAGCACATTCAGAGACAAGACATCTAGGGAGGAAATTAAGGTTGAATGAGCTCATAAATCCATCTGATAAGATTGATGTCCTTTTTTTTTTTTGGTACCAGGGATTGTATTCAGGGGCACTCGACCACTGAGCCACACCCTCAGCCCTGTTTTGTATTTTATTTAGAGACAGGGTCTCACTGAATTGCTTAGTGCCTTGTTTTTGCTGAGGCTGGCTTTGAACTCACGATTCTCCTGCCTCAGCCTCCAGAGCCACTGGGATTACTGGCTTGCACCACCCATCGGCAGATTGGTGTTCTCTGCCTTCTCTGCAACCCCTCTCCCGCCCCTCTCTCCTCAACGTATGCCCAAGACACCACACAAGCACACAGTGAGAACACATCCTTCTCCAAGCCAAAGAACCCTCAGAATGAAATCTCCTGGGCCAGCACCTTGGGCTTTCCAGCCTCCAGAACCGTGAGAAATAAATGTCTATTGCTTACGCCTCCCAGTCTAGGGCCCTTCCTTATGCAGCCTGAGCTGACTAATGCACCTCTTTGCTGCCCATTGTTGGTGACTGCCATGGCTGACATGTTCTCGTGGTTGACTCTGTGCTAGGCACTGTGCTAAGCATCAGCTACACCTCACCACACTCCTCAACACACCCCTAAGAAATGGGGATTTCAGTGACCGAGGAGGAGGGATAAATGAAAGACCAGAGAGGTTACACAACTTACCTAAGATCAACCAGTCAGTAAGTGGGAGAAGCGGGCTTTGAACCAAAGGCAGGCTGATCCCTCCTGAAGAATTCATGTATTTCTTTACTGACCACAAGAGACCATCTTCCCACACTGTCTCTCCATATACTAAAAATCATAAACTTTCCAGGGAAGACAGGAAAGTGGGAAAATTGCCAGAAAATGTGGAAGTTAAAAATCACTGTGTCTTCCTCAAAAAGCTAAATATAGACTTACCATAGGACCAGCATTTGCACTTCCAGGTATAAGCCCAAAATAATCAAAAACAAGCACTCGGGAGCTGGGGGTGCCGCTCTGTGGTAGAGTGTGTGCTTAGCATTTGGGAGATCTGGACCCCCATCCCCAGCACTGCAAAACAATGACCAAGACTCAAAGCAGTACGTACCCATCAGCATTTATAGCAGCATTTCTCACAATGGCCAAAAGGTAGGGAAAAACCCAACTGTCCATCCACAGGAGAATGGATAAACAGAGGGTGGTCTACTCATAAAAGGCATATCACTTGGGTCAGAAGAAGGAATGAGGTACTGACACATTCAACAACCCCGAGGCACCTTGAAAACATCTTGCTAAGTGAAACAAGACAGACCCGAAAAGTCACGTGACTGTGAGTGTCACATATAAAATATCCTGGGCAGGTAGATCCAGAGATGGAAAGTAGTGATGTCCTAGGACTTGGGGAAGGAACATGATGGGATCCAGGACACGCTACCCCCAAAAGCTGGTACCTTGGCATTTGAGAAAACAGCAGAAATAGGATTCCCACCCCAAGACCCTCACAGGACAATTGTCCTGCTCTATGCCCAAAAGGAAGAAATGTCACACATATATGCCAAGAAGAATCAGAACTAAGGGTCTTGCTAAGTTTATTCCCATTGTATCATCCCCTTTAGTCCCATATACTTCCGCACAGATGACCATACAGATATGCACATGGCCCTGTGTCTTTGGGTTTCCACTTCCAAAGGTTCCCATGTCATCCAAAAACCCAAAATGCTCCCAAATCTGAAATCTTCCGGCACCGGCCTGACGCCATAAGTGGGAAATTCTACATCTGACCTCACGTGATGGGTCACATTCAAAACACAGGTGCAGCAAAAATATTATGATCAGTTGCCTTCAGGCGGGGTGTATAAGGCACATATAAAAAAAAAAATGAATTTGGCGTCTAGACTTGGGTCCCCTTCCCAAGACATCTCATGATGTACAGGCAAATATTCCAAAATCTGAAAAAAAAAATCCAAAATCTGAGATATTTCTGTTCCCAGATATATTGAACAAGGAATAGTCAACCTGTGTTAAATGAATGTGTCTTGCTTTTCTTTGGTTCATCTATGTTTTGTCCGAGGGATCTCAACCATGAACCCAGCAGCCGATGAAGAAAAGGAACCTGTTTCCAGCGGGGACTGCTTGATAGGTGTGGGGTTTCCTTTGGGCTGAAGAAATGTCTTGGAACTAGGCAGAGATAAGGGCTGTAGAGCGTTGTAAATGGACTCAACACCTTAAAACAGTTAGCGGTTAGTTTTGTGTCATGAATATGGTACTTCATTCTTCTGGTTATTATTATTTTATCTCAGGAGAGAAGACAAATGAAGCTAACCCCAGCCCACCTCTGGGTAAGCCTCTGAGAAATAACAAAGGACTGATCCCTAGGAAAATGGGCCTCTCTGCTCCTGGAACCCAGCCCAGCCCCCCGGGACCCCGGCTGTCTGCTCTTGAGGACGTCCTGTGCGCTGGTTTTAACCACCAGGATGTGCTCCGGGGCCACTTTGCTGTCTATTTAAAGAGGATAAAGATGGATGGATCCTGCAGCCGTGGACAGCTGGTCGCCGGCACTCCCAGACAGACAGACAGAGATCAAGACAGAGAGCAAGGATTTGGTCCTGAAAAAAATGAGATCCTATTACATGCATTTCCTGGGTCTCATTTGTCTCCCTCAGTGATCCTCCAAGACAACTATGGCTCTCATTTTTTTGTTTTTCGGTTGGTGTTGGGAATTGAATCCACCACAGCCTTGTACATGCCGGTCAAGGGCTCTACCACTGAGCTACGTCCCCAGATCTAATTTGTTCCTTTTTAACAACGGCATATCCTCTCACAGCAGAGGAACAATGACTTTCCTGACCATTCTTCTAATAGGTCTGTTCCTAGGGCCCAGCTTATTTTGCACATAGATCTTTGTGTACAAGTGCTTTTCAACACATAGAGGCCCATACTCTGTATAGTCCGTTTTTTTTTTTCTTCAGATCAGGTGAATCTTTCACCTTTTCATAAGGGCTAAAGTCCCAGGGGTGAGATTGCTGACTCAAAGCAGAAAAGCATTTTAAATTTTAAGAGACGCTATCTGAGCCAGGTACAGTGGCACACATCTGTAATCCTAGCAACTGGGGAGGCTGAAGCAGGAGGATTATGAGTTCAAACCCAGCCTCAGCAATTTAGCAAGTCTCTAAGCAACTCAGCAAGACCCTGTCTCTAATAATAATATTATATGTATGTATGTGGGGGGCGGGTGTGCTGGGGAGACAACATTTAGCTAAGAGGGAGAAATGTCCTGGATCCTGTTCAATCCCCAGTACCAAATAAATAAATAAGAAATGCCATGTGATTGCTTTTCAAAAAAGATCACTCCATTTGCCCACTGACACTGTCTCAAATGAGCTTCTCTGCCTGAAATTAGAATGTCTTTTAAATGGACCAGTCTATTCACTGTGGCTTGTCGGGTTCTTTGTTTGTTTGTTTGCTTAAGGTTCCAAAACACACCTGACTATAAACAGTGCCCCTCACCTGTGCTGGTATCTGAGAATCAAGGAGATGGGCCCATGCATGCAATACACCTGGCCCAGCCCTGTCACCTCCTCGGGTTCTGACGGTGGTATCTGTTCCTGCTGCTTTGTACCTGATCGGAAAGTCTTGCATCTCTCCTTCAGAGGAAGGGGGTTCCTCTAACTGCAGCATCAGGAGCAAAGCATGCAAACCAGAGAAGTGGGTGAGTCAGACCCACCGAGATGCTCCCTAACTTTATTTTTTTTCTACATTTTTGAAGGTTTACAAAACAAAAGGAAAGCATTTGGCACCTCAACTCTGAATTATCAAGTCAGCAACTGTCCATTGAATGAGAAGCTTCTAAGTGCTTCCCGTGTGATACACACTGGGCGTCCAGCCTCCAGCAATGAATGGGATGCTGGGGGTCAATGCATCCTCAGCAAGACTGAAGTAAATAGCCCATAAAACTTGGTTTGACCCTATTAAGATTCATTGTCTCTGAGAGAATGGCCTTTGAGGCCAGCAAAAACTTGTCTGTCAGCAAAACAACTGAATTCATCTCTTGACAACATTTAGCGAAGAGGGCAAAATGTCCTGGATCCAGCTTCACAAGGACTGGAAGAGATAACAGAACCCTTGGGGGCCTTGGATTTGCAGCACTGCAAACAGGGACTCTTCTCAATAGACCTGAAGTGCCAGGCATGCGTGGTAGGGCACACCAGTAATCCCAGCAGCTTGGGAGGCTGAGGCAGGAGGATCCCAAGTTCAAAGCCAGCCTCAGCAACTGAGTGAGGCCCTAAGCAACTTAGTGAGACCCTGTCTCAAAATAAAAAGGGGGTTGGGGATGTGGCTTGCTGTTAAGCACCCTTGGGTTCAATCCCTAGTACCAAAAAAAAAAAAAATCAGCTGAAGCCAGGGATGATCCATACCCTGCTCAAAGTGCTACTGTACTCTTGAGAGGGTGGCACAACACCTGGCCTAGAAGGGCATCAGTAAATACTACGAATGGAGTAGATAAATGGATGGAAGTATTAATAGAAGAATGAATGACTTACCTGTTTGGGATTTTTTTTATGAACAGAATAATTCCTGCTATCCACACCTTGGGTCTTAGAGAACCTAGGCAGACACTACTCTTCAATGACAGGGCCACCTCTCACTCAGACTTTGATCACCTGCTCCTTCCGCCCAGTCCAGGAGGCCCTTCCTTAACAAATGTTAACAGCTAAACTGAGGTGCACCTTAACAAGGTCAGCATCGATGCCATTCAGGGCCATAAGTCATGCTCTGCCATCCTCATTGTACTCATTTTGCAGATGAGGTCACTGATCTAACATTATGGATGTTAGGCCTATCGCCCAAGATCACAGTGCTGGGCAGCAGCACAGGGTGGGCTGGAACACAGTCAAAGACTCCTTAGGGTGGGGTCTGGGCCTTCTCTGGCTCTGGACCCCTGAAGCTAGCACCTAGCAATGCGCAAGGCTGTACAGCAAGCATGCAGCCAAGGAATGAATGGATCGGATGCTGGGCCTCTTCGGGGGGACCTCTTGAGAGGTGCTCTGAGAGGCTACACCAAAGGAGAGCCTCTACCTGGACTGGCCTCCAACCCTCGTGCTCATCCAGGGAGCCGGTGGTTCACCAGACACTCCTGCGAAAGCCAACAGACCCAGATCTCTCTATGCCAAGAGGAAAAGAAACAGCAAAGCAAAAAAAAAAAAAAAAAATTCCAGTACGTGGATGGACTCTGGCCTTTGGAACCTCCACCCACCTGCCCCATGCTAGCGGCTCACCTGAGATGCCCTTCTCTTCCCTCTCCGCCCTCTGAGACTCTGTTTAGTCCTCAGGCCCAACACAAGCACACTCCTCTGAGCTGCTGGCCTGCAGCCCCCAGCGTCCCCAGCCCCTGGATCACCACCAGGCATTTTGAAGACCCTCAGCACCTATCTGCTCCAGGCATACATGGGAGCGGTGATGATGTCATCTTTCACCGTGTGTTTTTATATTTCAGATGAACCTGAATCTTTGATAGTAGTTTTTGTTTGTTTGAATATTTTATAGTAATTTTTTTGGGTTTGTTTGTTGTTTGTTTGTTTTTCTGTGCTGGGATTAAACCTGGGGCTTCACGCAGGCTAGGCAAGTGTTCAACCACTGAGCTACACTCCCAGCCCACAGATGTTACTTTTATAATAAGAAAAAAGGAAGGATGCCAAAACAAAATAATAAAAGGAGTCTATTTAATCCAGCAGATGAAAATAATGCAAAACCTTCCCCAAGAATCTTTTCTATAGATCGCCAGTCATTGACATGACTTCAGTCATCAGGCTGTTTATTACGTCTGAAACATGGACCAGCTTAATAATCTACTTGCTAGTCAGCACACGTCCTTGGACTTTTAAATACCAGGCATCTCCCCCTGAGCTAAGGGAAAGATTGACACCTGGGTTTTCCAATCTATTTCAATCTCCTTCTCACAGTGCATTTATTTCTACCTCAATACTGATAAGGATGTTATTTCCCCCTGTGGTATCCTGTCTCCACTGGGCCACCCTCTCCCCTACTTCTCCTGCCCCAGGATCTTGATGATGCTTTAGGGTGCATTCAGTCGATGAAGAAATGACCACAACCATAGATAACTGTGTCGTTTAAAAGCCCTGAGTTGTTGTTGCTGTTGTTGTTTTCAAAAAGACACCTTGTCTTTTCGTCTCCCTCAATTAATCACGCTTGGTTGAAAGCTTTCTTTTTATATATTTCAACACTCTGAATTGTCACTATACATTTTCCAACTCTGTTTAAAAAAAAAAAAAAACTCACCGCTAATCAGAAAGTGCTGTCAAAGGTGTTTGAGAGCTATTTCTCAGAATCTGTCTCAAATAAGAAAATATTAGATGGCTTCCCAGGGTTCAAAAACCTTTCCCCACATAGTCCCACGAGGAAGGCAGTGTATAGACAATCAATACCCAGAATTTGCAAATAAATGGCGGCAATGAAAAGCTGTGCCTGTTAACCTCAGAATAATCTCTGCAGAATGCTGTTGGGTGCTGTCCAATCGTGTCCTGCCTGGCATTCTGAAGGCACTAGATACCTGTTCACCGAATGACTAAACGGAAGTGGTGATGATGGTTCTCTTTCCCCCTTTCACTTGTATATTTCAGATGAACTTGAATCTTTTATCGTGACCTCCATTCATTGTTCACTGAGCACTCTGGGTGCCATGCACAGTGCTAAATGTGCTACGTGCATTGTCTCATTCAATCTTCCAAGTGCCCGTTACTATTATTATCCCATCTTACAGATGAAACAACTGGTGGAGAACTTCACAGTCTTCCCACAGTGATAAAGCTACCAAGGGACAGAGCTGGTTTGAACTCAGTTCGCCTCACTTCAAAGCTCCCATTCTCTGTTACTATCCTATAGAACATCGAGTATCTCTTATTTTAAAAACTAGAGTTGGCATGAAAGGCCAGCTAGTTAATACAACGTTCACTAAAAACAACCAGTTCTGCAATCTTTCTTCTCTTTTCAATCCTTTTTAATTTATGTGTATTCAATGTTCAGCATAAAATATTTAAACGTGTGGAAGTCAGACAATGCATGACTTCTTTTTAGGAGGGCTTTTCTGTTCTCTGGCATCACATTGGCTGAGCAATTGCTATGCCACAGAATCAATAGTACTAATTTTCACACATCATTAATAAATAAATGGAGGCTCCCAGATGTGATGGAAGGGATTCATCATCCCCTGGGAATTGAGTCTTCCAAAGATGCCACTTGAATCGAATTATGTCTGGTTGCAGACAAGAGTCCAGAGACCAACACTTTAACAGATTCAAGATTCCAAAGTGGGACCCTGGATTAGTAAGATTTCAAACTTGAATAGAGGAAAGGAAGGGAAAAACATGCAAAAGTAGACCAGAAACTGGGGGTCTCATCTTGGGCCAAGAAACAAGTCTCAGATTTCCTTGATGATTTGAAAGCCTTTGGCCAGACTTTTAATAGTTTGCAGCTTAGGACTGAGAAGCACAAAAATTTCAGGGGCTAAAAATGACATAAATTGGTGCTTGTGGCAATTTTCCTGTGTGCTTGAAATGTTCCCAAATAAAATGGTCAGAAAATAAAAGGCAGTAAGAGAGAGAGATTAGGAAAATGACCCACACTTTTGTTGTAGCCCAGGGTCTTGCTTTATGTAATTCCTTGGTAAGAATAAAGGCAAGTTCTTTGAACAGATTTAGTAGTAAAGGAAGCAACCAGTATGCAGCGAACACTTCCCTTGAGCTGTACGAACACGATCTCATTTAACATTCACATGAAGCTATAAGGTAGATCTAAGTATGATCTCCATTTTCAGAAAACAGAGGCAAGGTGAGGCTTAAAATTGTGCCTAAAGTCACACTGTCAGCAAGGGGCAGCACAAGGATTCAGACCAGGGCTTCTACTCTGCATGGACCCAGCATTCTTTCCAGGCCCCTGTGAGCTGCAGAGACCTACAGGGCTGCTACACATAAAATCACTGACCCTATCCTGGGACTCTCTCGACAGACTTCAGAAGGTTCCTGAAAATGCAAAAGCAATAAACCTTCATGCTGAGAGTCTGGGGTCCACCAAGCATGAGTCCAAACCCTGGCTTTGCTACTCAACAATCATGTCATCTAACAAGCTCCAGGGTTTTCATCCATGCCAGGGGCGAAGTCATGATGCCAGAAGAGGTTGTTGTGGAGATGAAATGAGATGATGCTTTAAAGTTCTTAGGCATGATAATCTGGGGGGAGCAGCCATTGTTGACATCACTTTGAGCTTGTAGGAAACAGACACTCTCACCCCTGAGGTTGCACCAAAGCACCAAAACCAAAGGGTTTGGAAAGGATGAAACAGGAGAAGGAAGGAGTGGGCATAAAACCAAGAAGAAAAGGAAAGAGGTTCTTTGACAGGTGCAAAGCACTGTGCATCCCTCCTAGCAGGTGAGGAACTAATACATGTGATTGTGGTTTCAACTTGAACCCATCAGAATACAGCTGAGCCATCCTAGGAAGATTTCCTTACATTGTAATTACAGACACACACACACACACACACACACACACACACACACACACACAATTTTCACCCAGGTAAAGACAGGAGAAGAGCATATACACAATACTTCAGTCCAACATCACTCGGATGGGTGCTAGGGCCGAGCGCTGAACACAGTTACCCAGAGCCTCAGGAAGCTGCAGGGTCCCAGAGGAGGCAAAGAGGGCCTTTCTCAGCCTGGCAGGAGGCACCCGGGCTAGGGCAAGTCTCTATCCACAACCTTGCAGTGAGGGCTGGTCACCCTGGAAGCCCTGAGGCTGCTCCTGCACTTGGAGAGCAGGAGTTTCCACTATTGTGTACTATTAATCAGAAACAAATGTCCTTCGTTAATTTGGAAATGTTGCTGACACCAAACACCCCAGAGAGAGAGAGAGAACCAGTAAACGCAGCCATTTGGTTTCAGAACCGCCTTCTAGGGCTGTACTCAAACCAGACTGGTATTGAATCCAGGGAGAAAGGAGGAGGTGTGATCAGTTAGCCTCCCCCTGACCTTTGCCCCTCCTCTCCGACTCAGGAGTAGTCTGAAGAAGAAATGCTGGGGATTTCAGGTGTGCCGGGAGCCTCGCGCAGGTGAAAGCAAGCAGAAACCCAGCGGACACTCCCCCCCTCTCCAGGGACGTGGGCGCTTTCCAGGATGGCCCTCCGGCTCCTGCGCCCTAGTGCATCCCAGCGCCCTAACGCAACCCCGGGCGGAGGAAGCGCCCTCCTCCTCCGACTGCAGGAAAGACCTTCCTTCCCAGGAGGAGATGCCAGCTGAGGGATCTGGGACTCCCAGGTCCACCCCAGGCTCCTGGCTTAGCTGCCAGGCGATTTCCCCAGCCTCCCAGTGAAGCCCAGTCTGAAGGATCCCCGCTTTTGTTCACCCGGAGAGCGCGGCGCGGCGCTGCGCATCCCCCTGCGCTGAAAGCCCGGCTGCGAGGGGGGGGGGTGCCTCCCGGGGGGCGCGTCCCTGGGTCAGCTGCTGGCACGCCACCGGTTCCAGCGACCCCGGGCTCCAGCTCTCGGATCCCCAGCACCCCTGCCCTATTACTCACTTCTCCCCAGTCCCTCCGCTTTCCATGCTGTCTCCTCCACCGCCCCATAGCGCCTCAGAGGCTTCTCAGCTTCCAGATGGGTGGATAAAGATTGCTTTAACTCCATCGCGGATCCCCGCGGGCAGGTCGACGGGTCCCCCTTTACTCCATCCCCGCCGCGGGTTGCAGGGAGGGAGGCGGCTCCAGCCAGCAGCGTTTTAAGGGGCCGGGCGCTCGTGACGCGGCTCCATCTCTTCCGCCGCCAGCGCCCGGGAGCGCCCGACTGGTACCCAGGAGGGGGGAGGGATGCAGAGCACATGCGCAATGGAGGTTGAGGGGGAAAGCTTGGGGGCAGGGTAGGGAGAAAGAGGGGCAGATGATAAACTCTAAGAAGAGCCACAAAAAATAAAACCAACCCCAAAAAAGTAAGAACGAGGCTCCTGGTCATTCTGGAGAGGGTGGTGTTGCTCTGCATGGGTCTGGCACTGTGGGTGGTACGCGATCTGTCAGTGGGATGCTAGGTTTTGAGTGGGATTGGTGAGCCCGTCTCTATCTGTGGGCGATGGATCCATCTTTGTAGGGAGTGTGGACAAGCGTGAGTGTGGACCCAGATCTGTGGGTTCTGTGGGTTTTCGGGGGAAATCTCTGGGTTTTTGCATCCGTGTGCATACTTTGAACATGAGATGGGACATGGATGCTTGTGTTGACTCCTCATTCCTGTGTCTGTATTTGCATGGACTTGAAAGAGAAATAGATGGAAACATTTTTGGACACAGGACAAGGAAGTTGTTTGGAATCGGGGTCTTTACCTGCCAGACACCCGCAGGTGGGTTTACTGACAAAACATGGCAGCGTCGAAAATATAAAGTAAGGGGCTGGGGCTGTGGTTCAGTGGCAGAGCGCTTGCCTAGCATGTGCGAGGCACTGGGTTCAATTCTCAGCACCACATACAAATAAATGAATAAAATAAAGGTCCATCAACATCTAAAATAAATCCAGTCAAAGCTGGATTGATAGAAATCAGTACTGTTTGCTGAATGGCACCTGGGTGCAAAGCACTTCCCATAACTGTGAAAGAGACAGCATTCTGCCAGCCTTGTTTTGCATAGGGGGGAACTTGAGATGCACAGAGTTTATTTGACCAAATTCCCACAATTACTGAGTGGCATCATCAGTCCATGAATCTGGATTATTTGAATCCAGATTTAACCTCTTCATCATTAAACTGACTTCCTAGACTGCAGTTAGGATGTTTTGTATCAGGACATGGGTAGGACATGGGTTGCTGGTCTATGTTGTCATTTAGACATGTCATCTGGGACAAATTTTGGTATCCATATGGCTTGTGGAAGTGTGAAATGACCCAGTTCTTTAAGAAAATGACTTAGCTACTTAAAATGTTATTATCGATAATGAACTTCTAAATCGCTCAAGGGAGAAAAAAGAAAATAACATAGAAAATCATAAAATATTTAGATCTGGATAACAATGAGAGTATCATATGCCAAAATTTATAAGTTTTTTTTGCCTAGGAATGGGGTCTTGCTATTTTTGCCCAGGCTGGCTTGGGACTTCTGGGCTCCTGTCTTGGCCTCCTGAGTAGCTGGGACTACAGGTGCAAGGAGATCATGGTGTCCAACTTCAAAACTTATAAATGTTGATGTAAATAAATAGACAGCTTTAAATGCTGCTATAGCTTGGATCTGGAATGTTCCGCAAAGGCCCTTGTGTTAAAGGTGTGGAGTGCCCAGCTTGGTGCTATTAGAAGGTGGTGGAAACTAGGAGGCTGGCCTAGTGGGAACATGCTCTTGAAGGGGACAGTAGGACCCCAACTCCTTTCTCTTCCTCTATTTTTGAGTCCCAGGCATGAAATGAGAAGCTTTGCTCTATCACATACCTCTCGACATGATGCACTGCCTGGTCACAGGCCCCAAGCAATGAGGTCAACCAATCGAAGACTGGAACCTCTGAAACCCTGACCCAGAAATAAACCTTTTCTCTTGATTCACTTCTTGTCTCTGACATTTTGTTACAGACAGAGGCTTATGACTAAACAACGCATTCCTTAAAAAAAAAAAAAGGTGAGACTAAAATGGTTTTAAAAATGTAAAACTAAAATGGGTTAAGTTTTCAACTCAAAGACCTCATTTAAAAAGAACAAATGAAACCTAAGTAAGAAAAAGTGATGAGAAGAGAATAAATTAAGGAAATAGAAAACCAAGAAGCAATGAAGAAAATCAACAAGATCAAAAGCTGATTTCTTCCGTTGAAAACCCTCCCAAGACTGACTTTAAAATAGATACTTGTAGCCGGGCGCCATGGTACATGCCTGTAATCCCAGCAGCTCAGGAGACAGAGGCAAGAGGATCCCAAGTTCAAAGCCAGCCCCATGAGTCATTAAGCAACTCAGTGAGATCCTGAAAATTCTAAAATAGGGCTGGGGGTGTGGCTCAGTGGTCGAGTGCCCCTGGGTTCAATCCCTGCTATCAAAAAAAAAAAAAAATTGATACTCATGAGTAGTATTGAGAATGGAAGCTGAGTGCAGTGGCCCACTCCTATATTCCCAGCTACTTGGGGGCTGAGGCTGGAGGATCATGAGTTCAAGTCCAACCTAGGCAACATGGAGAGACCCTGTGTCAAACGTAAATTAACAAAATGAGACAAAATACAGGACACAGCAAGATGTTCAAAACTCACTCAATTGACATGAGTAACATTCTCCTTTTTTAAAAAAAAAAACTACCAAAATATATTTAAGAAATAAAACGAAAATCAATAACCATTACCAAAACTGAATTACTATCGAAGTTTATTTCCCTCCCTAGTCCTACAAAAGCAACAGACCCAAATAGACCCAGGTCCTTATTTTATAAAAATCACTTTAGAGCTCATTCCAGGAGGATAATATGATCTTAATACCAAACTAGATTAAAATAAAAACACATCAGGACTGGGAATATAGCTCAATGGTAGAGTGCTTGCTTCATCTGTGTAAGGCAATGGGTGCAATTCCTAGTGCTGAGAAACACACACACACACACACACACACACACAAATGGGATTGGTTCTCAAACTGGAATATGGCCCAAGGTCAGAAAATCTATAGATATTACATTTTCATAAATATGGATAAAGTTGTTTGGTTATTTCAATGAATACAGAAAAGGTTTTTTAAGAAATTAGCAGTCATATGTCTATATTTTTTGTTAGCAAAATAAGAAAAGGAGTACATTTCCTCAACTTTCCAGAGAAAAACTATAAAATACAGCAAATATTACCTTTAGAGCTGAACTTCCAGTAGCATCCCCATTAAAGTTGGGGACGAAACAATATGCCTGCTATTCCCATTTCTGGGCCTCATTAGAAAAGAAAAAATAAATGAGGAATAAGAATTGAAACGTGAAACAAAACTTTCTTTTCCAGACAGTCTATTTTCCTACAGAAAAATGCAAGCAAATCCACAGAGAGGCTGATAAAAATGAATAAGAGCAAAGTTTCGGAAACAAGATGAACATAAAAAATAGTAGGATTTCCCTACATTATTTTTTTAAATATATTTATTTTTTTTAGTTGTAGTTGGACACAATACCCTTATTTATTTATTTATTTATTTTTATGTGGTGCTGAGGATTGAACCCAGAGACTCACACATGCTAGGTGAGCGCTCTACCACTGAGCCCCAGCCCCAGCCCTCTACAACGTTATTAATTGAACTAAAAATATAATCATAATAGCAAAATAAAACATTTAGAAGAAAATCATTACTTTGTGTCACTGGGACTATTGATTAAGTCGTTTTATGTTGCACTGTTAAGTAACAATTAAAAAAAATAACTGAAACAAGAAATGGGGGCTGGGGGTGCAGCTCAGAGGTAGAACCTGTACTTCCCATACCCAGGATCCTGGGTTCGATTCCTAGCACTGAAAAAAAAAAGAAAAGAAAAAAAAAACCCTTAAGAAATGGAAAGATTTATTTGTCATGTGCAAGGGTAAAAAGAATCAATATGGTAAAGATGAAGATTCTCTTGGATGCAATTCAATTAAAATAGGAAAGAACAGGAGTTGAAATAAACTTTGATGAACTGATCCTAAAATCACATGAACGAACCAAAGACCCAGGCACAGGCAAGAGACATGGAAGAAACGGACAAGGTAGAGTGTGGGAATCCCATTTTCATTGCTGTGACCCAAGTATCTGACAAGAACAGCCTAAAGGAGGAGAGTTTATTTGGGGCTCACGGTTTCAGAGGCTCTGTCCATGGTGGGCAGAGTTCATTGCTCTGGGCCCGAGGTGGGGCAGAACATCATGGTGGAAGGGTTGGTGGAAAAGCCTTGCTCCATTCAGAGCAGCCAGGAAGCAGAGGGCAAAGGGAAGGGGCTGCAGGAAAGATGGATCCTTCCAGGGCCGCCCTCTCCCAGCCACACCCTACCTGCCAAAGTCACCACCTTTTGTGTTCACTCCAAGGTGGATGGACTGATTAGGTTACAGCTGTCACAACCCAATCCATCCACTCTGATTAGTCCTGCATTAACAGGAACCTTTCAGGGACACCTTGTCTCCAAACCACAATATAAGGTGAACTTAAAGCCCAGACATCAAGACCCACTAGAAAGCCGTAAGACATAGGTTGAGGCTGGGGACGTAGCTCAGTTGGTAGAGTGCTTGCCTTGCACGCACAAGGCCCTGGGTTCAATCCCCAGCATCATCAAAAAAAAAAAAAAAAAAGGACATAAGATGAAAATTGAAAGCCCCAAAATAGACCCATGCATATCTCTCTTTCTCTCTGGTCCTCCCCACCCTCCCTCCCACACACAGACACACACTCATACACACATAAATTCCAGGTGGATTAAAGACCTAAGTGAGAAAAGCACTATTGAAAAATGTTTGCAAAATAATATAGGAAAATGCCTTCATCCTTCTGCAGTGAAGGATATGTTAAAAAACACACAAAAAAACACCTATCCTGGGGCTGGGGGCGAGGCTCAAACCCAGCACTGAAAAAAATAATTAAATAAACAAAGAGAAAAACCCACAAGCCTTAAAGAAAAATACTATATTAATGTGACACTACATTATTTTTTATTGAAATTCATGTAACATTTAAATCAACTATTTTAGCTGGGTGCGCTGGCACACACCTGTAATCCCAGTAGCTCAGGAGGCTGAGGCAGGAGGATCGTGAGTTCAAAGCCAGCCTCAGCAAAAGCAAGGAGCTAAGCAGCTCAGTGAGATCCTGTGTCTAAATAAAATGAAAAAAAAAAATGGGGCTGGGGATGTGGCTCAGCGGATGTCCCCTGAGTTCAACCCCCTGTAACCCTCCCCTTCTTATATGAAGACATATAACAGATAGATATTTGAGTTGTTTCTACCTTTTGGTTACTGTGAGCATTTGTGTACAAGTATTTGAGTACCTGTTTTAAATTCTTTGGGGTATATACCTAGGAGTAGAATTGCTGGATTATCTGATGATTCTATGTGCAATTTTTTCAGAAACTGCCAAACTGTTTTTCATAGTTTCTGAGACATTTTACATTTCCATCAGCAACGTACAAGACATTCAACTTCTCCATGTGCTTACTAACTCTTATTTTTCATTTTCGCGACTGTAGTCATTTTTGTGAGCATTAAGTGCTATTTCATTGTGGTTTTGATTTGCATTTCCCTAATGGCTAATGGTGTCGAGCTTCATTTCATGTGCTAATTGGCCATTTATATACACATCTTCTTAGTAAAAGGTGTCTACTTAAGTCATACAGTGGAAAACTACACGGCAATGAAAAATACCGACCTACTACCAACAGACTCAATGAATCTTACAGATATAACATATAAACAAAAGGGCGTGTATCCCTTCAAATAAAAATGGTTCTTGGGTTCAGGTATACTTCATAATTTAGAAAAGAAAAAAAAAAGAACTCCATTAGATCTAAAAATTTAACTCCTAGGAATCTGCCTGAAGAATATTTGAAATAATAACCGAAATGACAGTTTCTAAAGAATAACTAAGTTGGGCACATGCACCTGTAATCCTA
Organism: Ictidomys tridecemlineatus; assembly: GCF_052094955.1. Taxonomy (NCBI): domain Eukaryota; kingdom Metazoa; phylum Chordata; class Mammalia; order Rodentia; family Sciuridae; genus Ictidomys; species Ictidomys tridecemlineatus. The sequence continues at coordinate 133,396,947 of NC_135486.1, forward strand.
GAAACTCAGAGGCAGAAGGAGCAGAAATCCAAGTTTGAGGCCAATGTGGGCAACTTAGTGAGAGCTTTTCTCAAAGTAAAAATAAAAAAGGTCTGGGGGCACTGGGGCTGTAGCTCAGTGGTAAAGCGCTTGCCTAGCTTGGGAGGCACTGGTTTCAATCCTCAGCACCATGTAAAAAATAAATAAATAAAGTTTAAAATGGTGGAGACCTGGAGGTGTGACTTGGTGGCAGAGAGCCGCTGAATTACATTCCCAGTATCGAATAAATATTAAAACTAGAAAGAATCCAATATCCTACAAATAAGAAATGACTGAGTAAATTATGATAAATGCGCAATAGAACACTGTACACTTATTTTAAATGATGCTTACAAAGAATTTGAAATGTCACAGGGAAGACATTATAACAGTTTAAATATAAGGTGTGAACTCATATAAAGAATGGGTTCCTGGTCTTTTGGGCTAAGTTCAAGCATACGACAGGATCTCAATCATACGAATTATTTATTTCATGGAATGATAATGATAGAAATTAAATGAAAAATACTGTGCATCTGTTTTCATAGATGCACACATTCCCAGAGTGGGGTGGGGTCCAAATAGAAATGACTTACACCAAAAGATTGATAATGGCACCCTACGGATGTCATGATCATAAATTTTTTTGCTTGTATTCACCAATGTTCCTACAAAACATATATATTACTTTCATAATCAGAGAAAAAAATCAGTAATGTTTTGAATGCCTGGGAAGTAAAATGACCAGGAGTAAATGCACAATAAATACCATCAGGGGTTGTTTCTAAAGCTGAGACTGGAGGTGGGGAGATCTTTGTCTTTTTGATTTTCTGGATTTTTCTAACCCTCTAGACTGAGCAGCTGTTGTTCTATCATTTAAAAAAAAAAAAAAAAAGATAAATTTGTCTTCTAAAACTGCGTGATACATTCTGTGATCCTAGAGGACAAAGCCATCCCTTCCACAGCGGGGGCCAGAACCCTGTCTGTCTGCGTGAGTCAAGGGCCACAATGCCCCAAATTCTGGAGGAGCCATCTGCGTGGAACTAGTGAGTGGCTCTCCCCGGCCTGGCTTCCCGGCCTGGCCGGGTGCAGTGTCTCTGCTGGGAATGCCAAGGACTCAGAGGGACGCTGGATGGCTACAAAGAGCCAGGGCAGCCGGGGCCAGCGTGAAAGCCTTTCACAACTGTCAATTTGGCTGATGGAAAGGGAGAGGAATGCGATATCATCCCGGTCACTTGAAGCTTTATCGTGCGTGTTGACAATTCCGAACATAAGCGACACGGAGCTTATCAGAACAGCATGGTTTTCAAAAATACGGCCTTTGAAATCTGAAGGGTCTGAGTTCACGCCCTGACCCTGCCCCCTGCCAGCTGCATGACCCTGTGTGACTCGTCACTCAATCTAAGATTCGCTTCCTTCATCTGTAAATTTTTTTTTCCCCTAATTGCTTTCACTTTTATTTGAGGCTATGAACAAAATTTTAACCACTTGTTTTAAAGCAGGATGTTAAAAAAAAAAAAAAGAAATCAGAGATGAATAAAAGTTTAAAAAATTAAAGATTATAGTGATGGGTGGATGAATGACCCTGATGGCATCTCAGTGGGGACCACGTGGTCTCTCGCTGGTCAACGTGGGTTGAGGTCTCAGTCCATGGTCAGCCGGCTCCAGTGCTCTGGCCCTGAGGAGAGGTAGATCATGGAGGAAGGGCAGGGTGCAGGAACTCTGCTCAGCTCATGGTAACTAGGGAGCCGAGAATGGTATTACCTACCCCGAGGACTATTGCCATGATTAAATGAGATAATGCATGACAGCTGGTACAATAAATGCCACAACATGGGTACCTGAAGGCACTATGCTCAATGAAAGGTTCCTGTCACACAACACCATACACCGTACAATTCTTTTTGCATGAATCATCTAGAATCCATATCTGTAGAGAGAGCATAGCTATAGCCAATCCATACAGAAAGAAAGTAGATCAGTGGTTGCCTAGGGCACAGTGGGGCACAGGCATGAGAGGTACGGAGTATAGGGCTTCTTTTGGGGGAGGATGAAAAGGTTCTGAAGTTGATTATAGTGACAGTTGCACACTGTGAACATATGAAAGTGTGCCCCCCTTTAAAAGAGTGAACTCCATCGTATGTGAATTATTGCTCAACCCATCTGTTGCCCCGAGGCGACACTGAATGGGATCTACATGTTTGTAGCGCTTTACTGAGAGGTTCCCAAAATCACGGGGACCTGCCTGTGCCATTTGTTAGCAGGGGATTCTGGGGGTCTGGTCACATAAGCCCAATCTGTCCTGGTCCTGGCTGGGACTTGCCATTCCTGATGGTTGCTGTCTGCTCTGGTTTGAGGGGTGGTTTCCGTTTGTCAGTTTTTCTGGTTATGTTTTTGTTCTGTTGTGCGTTTCTTGTTGGTTTGTTTTGCAATGCTGGGGATGGAATCCAGGGCTTCACATGGGCTAGGCAAGCGCTCTTCCACTGAGCCACGCCCTCAGCCCCCATCCTTTGTGTTGATGGGGATTATTTGGAATTCTATGTCTAACTGCAATTTCTAAAACAGAGACAGCGGTTCTAGGAATGCCCCCATCAGCGGATCCTTTGCATTGGCCCAAATCAGGAAAACTGAACTCACCCCCGCACCCCACCTATCCTTCCACCCCCAGTAAATATGTATCATGAGGTTTTGCTCAAACAGCCTTTTGCTGCTAACAAATAGGCTATATGTTAGTAGGACCATAATTATACTTTTCTATCTGGCAGTGATGGTAAACGTTTCCATTATATAAGATGTGTTCGTGAAAGAGAATCAGAAAGACCATCTCCTATTCCCATGATGTTTCTTTCATTCCATTTTAAATCACAGAGATGAAGGGAAATGTGTGGGTATGGATATGCATTCATATTGTTCAAATTCTTTTTTGCTCTTACAGAATGGCTAGCTAAGATCCCCATTTCTCCTAGTAAGATCATTCTTATATAAAGGCACATACATCATTTATCCACCTCATATCTCTTTTTGGATTCCTAGAAAATATTCAAAAATCAGGAAAAAAAATTCATGGAAAGAAGTAGCTAGCTATTTGAACTGCATGGCCCATAACCAGAACGGTGCCCCCACAACCAGATGGCACTGTGCCTTGTGTCCCTGAGTCACCGCCTGCCAGTCCCACACCGCGATGAAAGAAGCTAGGGGCCGCTAGAGAGAAACCCATCTGGGACTCAATGAAAAGAGGAGGGAGAAATAACATCTACGACCCAGAGAAAGATAACAAGTGTTGCTTCTAGAAAGAGAAAATTCTAGAAAACCTTGATTTGAATGAGAAGAAATATTAATGTTAAGATTCAGAAGAGAATGTTCTAAAGGTTCAGGCTATAGTTCTGGGACTGGGGATGTGGCTCTGTGGTGGAATGTTTGCCTAGCACGCATCTGAGGCAAGGGTACCTGAGGAAAAATCCCGATTCCATCACCTAACACCAACCACTCAAGCTCTCCAAGGATCAGTCACTTTTCCTGTAAAATGGGGTCAGTAATAACCCTACCTGAGAACTGTTGTGAGGGGTGAAATAAAATTATCTGGGTAGCGTGTTAGCACAGAATAAATACTCAATGAAAGCCATTTATTATGGTTATTTTAAAATTTATTTATTTATTCTAATTGGTTACACATGACAGCAGAATGCTCTTCGACCCATTGGTCACAAATAGAGCACATTTTTTTTACTTCTCTGGTTGTACCCAAAGTAGGGTCACACCATTCGTGCAATCATACATGTACCTAGGGTAATGGCGTCCTTCTCACTCCACCATCTTTCCTATTATCATGGTTACTAATACCATGATTCCTACCAGTCCTTGAAGTTACAGTTGACTTGAGCGTTATGCTGTGTTCATCGAAATGTCAAGATCCTCCTTGTGTAAATTCCAGAGGATTTAAGTCTATGCAGTCATTACACTTCTAATAACAGTGATCCTTCCAGGGAGATCAGTATTTTTTATTTTATATTTCATATAATCAATTTATTCTGTTTTATTAGAAGGTTTGTTGGTTTTTTAGAGGAATATTTATGGATAAATAATGTTCAGTGACACTTTATATGTACTTGTTAATCTATAAGTTACTCAGTCCGCACGTGTTGTTCAAAGTCATATATGAGAAATTTTTAAATTTGTAGTTTACTTGGTTATATATGTAAGCTAAGCCTGATAATTTTCCCATACTGCCTGAGTTTTTTGTGGTTGTTGTTGGTTCTAATTAGTTATACATGGCAGTAGAATGCACTTTGACACATCATACATAAATGGAGTGCAACTTCTCACTCTCCTGGCTGTACATGATGTCGAGGAGCTATGTGGCTTTTAATGCTAACTATTTCCAGGGGACGGAGAAGGCTGAACAGCAGGTGTGTGGGTTCAGTTAGATAGGATCAAGAAATTCGGCAGGGTGCCCACAGATAAGAATAATGTACTACACACTTCACACAGCTGGAAGAAGGGACTTTTAAATCTTTTTTTTTACCATAAAGAAATGATAAATGTTCAAAGAGACAGACAAGTTTAACTTGATTTAAATATTATGCAGCCAGGCGTGGTGACGCACGCCTGTAATCCCAGCGGCTAGGGAGGCCGAGGCAGGAGGATGGAGAGTTCAAAGCCAGCCCCAGCAAAAGCGAGGTGCTAAGCAGCTCAGTGAGACCGTGTCTCTAAATAAAATATAAAATAGGGCTGGGGATGTGGCTCAGGGGTCGAGCGCCCCTGAGTTCAATCCCTAGTGTTACCGCTGTTGACCGGTGACGAGTTCTTGCTCCCCGTTGTTGAAGAATAACACCAAAGAAGCACGCCGAGGCAAGGTCAGAGTAGAGATTAGAAATTTATTAAAGGACAGAAGAAAAAACTTCTCCCGGAGGAAGAAGGGGACCCAAAAGGTGGAATCCGTGGAAGTGTGGTTGTTTCCCCTTTTTATAGTTCTTTCAGTCATGGAATGTAGGTTGGAAGGCCCCAGGGGTGGGACACAGGAGGGCCAAAGAAGTAGTCTGAGCAGGAAGGACTTCATTATCACTTCTTTGTGATGGGCTCATTAACATTTCTTTGGGATGGGCTGTCTTCAAATCTGTTGGGGGCTGTTCATTAATACTTCCAGGTGGACTTTGGCCTAGGCCCTTTTCGGAACTTCATTAACATTCCATGAGTTGTCCTGTGTTTTCCCTGAGTCGTTCCCAGCATGGCCTCCATTTTAGATTTCACTCAGTATTAGACCCGATTTACCTAACTACACTAACTACCTAACTTTAAATCTGGCTTCATTCCCCCCTCTAATTTGGGAACTCCTTACTGCTGTAAGGAAAGGGGGCGAAGAAAATCTTTCTGGCTTCTTCAGGCTGACAAAAGGGGCGATGTCGGGGCAAGCAGTTTGGAGTCCCCTTTAAAAATATCGGGTCTATCCAGTGGTCCATGCTAAAAGTCCAATTGAGAAGTAATAGGCTGGAGGGCCATTCGAGTGATGGGTGGTCTATAAGAGAAACAAGAATTCATTAGTAGTGAAACCAGATTGATGCAGCAATAAATGCCATAGCACAGAAATATGCCAATGAGTATGATGGCAAAGACAAAGGCTAACAATGTTTACTACCAGGAAGTACCAAGAACCAGGAGTTAAGATATTGTTTCCATGTTGAGGACATGGCTTCTATCTGAGCATGTAAATCTTTAAGGATATTTGTCATATTGCCAGAAATGTCAGCGATGTAAACACAACATTTAACTTTTAGGGTTACAGATGTCCTTTCCCTTAAGGGATAGTTTAATAATTTAATATCATTTGATCTTGCAAAATCCTTTTACTAGTATGACCTGTGTCTATTAAATTTTGTTACCTAGGGCTGGATAACCATACTAACAAACACCAAGCCTACCTGCGTAGGTTAGGAATATCTGTGGGCCTTAAACTAAAAACTACTCTGGCAGTTCCTTTTGATAGTTATCAGGCATTCCTACCTAAGAATTTCTTTTGTAGCCTCCAGTTTTACTTATTGTTGGAGGTTACATTTAATTATTATAATTATTTAAAATGTCCAGGAATAGCTATGTTTTGGCTTTGACTGTCTTTGCTAAGTGTTTAAGATGAAGCAAGTCAAACTGACTTTGTTTTCATCTATTGTTAACAGTCAGCTGAGTCTATGGGAATCCTCGGGAACTTCACAGCAGCTTCTCAGTTCTGCTAGTGCCATTTGCGCTAGGATGGGTCCAGGCCTTGCTTGACCATGTGCCTTCCCTCGGAAGCATCAGGGATGTCTCCCTTCTCTGATGACCCTCCTCTTTACAGCAAATGCACTGATTGGCTTTCTGTCCTCCATTGGTCTCATTAATCTCCCTGATCAGGAGGTTATGTGGCCTAGAGTTGCAAAGCCCTTTGGAGAAGACCCTATCCCTGATTCAGACTGACTCAGAGGGCAAGAGCCAAACATTGGTTTTCTTGGCCCCTTTAATTTAACTTTAATTTTAAAACTTAATCTTAAACATCTAGCAAATAAGTTTCAACAGCCTTATACTAAGTACTGGGCTTTAGTACCTATCTCTCTATCCTGTAGGTGATAACTCCTTATCTTAAGTTAACCCAGGTTGTGAGTTCTTAAAGCAGTACCTCTTTAAAACATTAACAGGCAATCCTTAGACCATCTAAAAGCAAACTACAAAACAAAACTAACTAGGATAAAAACATATTTAGTTTATGTAATAGCTACCTTGAATTCTGGCAGAGTTATACATTATAATCCCCTGTTTGAGATCCTGGCAATCGTGACAAAAACCAACTTTTGGACACAACTCTAAATGCACTGAAATCTGGCCTATTTCTTTCATAGTAACTTTCACATACAGTGAGATGGGACATAGAGCCTTATCTCAAGGTGGGGCTCTTCATGCAGTCTCTCTTGGCAGAAACAGACACACTTGACAGAAACAGTCTTAAATACTATAGTTCTGAAGCTGATCTCTGCATTTTAGACATCGTTAAAAAGCCTACATAAATTGCTGCTCAAGTTTACATGAATATTAGCTAACAACATAATATCACATCTAAAACATGAATTAAAGAAAGGCTGAAAGTTTTTAACCTTTTGTAGAAAAGGAGCAAAGTACTTTTGTGTTTTGCAATAAAACCTTCACATAGATTAGGCTCTCATTAACTTAAAAATACATTTAAATTGTATCTCTGTAAAAAGTAACATGGAACTTTATATAACTTATTGATAATAAGTACAATTATAGAACACAAATGATAAATAAACTTCCAACATGTTTTTCTTTTAAGCCTAAAATTACCATACAATTTTAGAATACCAGCTTGATATAACGCTCTTTTTAAAGCTTCTACCTTACAGACTTGTATATTTGGAAAATATGAACACATTAATGGCACCAATTACATTGATGTTTTTATATTAATCAAGTTTAGCTTTTAAAGGAATAACATAGCACAATTCTCTAAAACAACAGCACTTGTTTAACCAGCTGTTTAATTTCTTTAATATTACTTTGCTCAAAAACTTACACTTATAACCAACTTGCACAGACCTTCTTTATCACTTACTTAAACCCTCTTAATTACTCAATCCAGAAACACATTTTCCCTCTATTAAATCCATATCTAGAACCTTCTAGTTTCTCTTTCATCTGTTAACCTCCTTCTGTTCACATCTTGAAACAATACTTGTAAACCTTTGAATCTGAGCAGATTATTTCATAGACATTTATTAGGGCCTTTTTTTTGAACACCTAGAATAACTTATAAGCTTAATTTAAGATCTCCTTTTTTAATCTAATTACCAAATTTAAATTGAGCCATTTGAACCACATGAATCAAAGATATTTGGATCCATTTTTAATTTTTCATGAGCGCTCCTCATCTGTCAATTGTCATATCACTGCATGATATATGGACATACACACAGGCATACCGACATACAACACTAACACAAGTGTAACACGTAACACAAAAGGCCTTGCAGATTTCTCAGGTGAAATCTCATTGCAATGTTAAAAAAAACTCCAGTTGATCAAAAATAGAACTTATCAGAAAAACATTAACTTGCCTGTAGGAACAAAATCATGAGCTCAAAAAAAAATATAGAGTCTAAGAAAAGACAAAAGGTCCTAGAAAAAAATTGATCAGCCAGTAATTAGTAAATGCCATACAATTTACTCTTTGGTTTAATCTAGTTTGAGTTCAGGTAAAAGACACTTTTACTCTTTTTTTTTTTTCTTGGGCCTGAGCTCCAGGCTGCTTCTGTTTGCATATCAGTGTAAGCCCTGGCTGAGGTCTGGAAGGGACTGGGAAAACTGGAATTCTGACCAGAAACTTTATGTCTAAGGCATTTTAACCATAAGTCACAATTTTCAGGTTTGGAAGTAGAAATAAGATACAATTTACAAAATTTTATCTTTATATCTTTCTATACTAGAAAAACTTGCTCACACAAAACTGAAAATAGGATCTTTCTTGTTATAAAAGCCACCATCAGAAGAAGTTCCTTCAGGATCATTAAACTACTTTTTTGTTCTGAAGTTTCTAAAGTACATTAAATCACCTGGAAAATATCTACACACTACCATGTATATCTAAAATTATTGAAAATTTCCAAGACTGTTGCTAATTAATGTCATTTTAGTAAGCCAGACCAATGTTTTAATTTAACACTTTTCCTAAATCCTACACACTGAGAGAAACAGATACTAAATCATAATTTACTATCCTTGCCCAAATCAATGCACTGTATACCTAGTGAAATCTCCTTAGGCTACCCAGTTCAAAAATTGATGAAAAAATAAAACAATGATTGGGAGTTACTTGCCAACTTGGAAGTAGAGTTCTTTTAATTTTCTATCCTAAGTATTTAAGTTCTCTGGCATGAATTATCTGAAATCACAAACTTAACAATTGCCTAACCCTAACTTTTAACTGCAAGATTATGCAATGCTTCGAACTCATTTAGATACCAGATTTTACAATGAAACATCTTTTAGACACACATTTAGCCTAGATTATCCCCAAGAAACAATCTATAATAACCTTTAAAACCGACCATATAAGAAAATATCTCTCCAGGTTTTGAACTTTCATTTAATTATGACTCCTATCAGTGGCACCTTAGATTTCCCATGAGTGGACCAGATGTTCTCGTAGGGGCAACTATAGGTATAAAATCAAGGGTCTCAGTGTGACTGACTTTACTGCATTTAGGTGGAGTAATTCTTACAGTGCAGGGAAATTATGAGGAAATTTCCCCAAAGCGAAAATGGCTTTGGCAGCTGCTGGGAATTTCTCAGTTTCCCCTTCACTTGCAAGATTAGCTCCTTTGAATAGATCCAATCCCAGGAAATCTGGCTTATCTCCTAACCTTCCAGTAGAGTCAGTTTTTAATCTGCTTTAGGTCTTAAAGGGGGAGGGGTGTATGTACTTTGATCAGCCCAAATTTTTTGATTCTTTTTCCTCAGTGAGTCCAAGATTTTTTTTTTTCATGGCAGATATCATAGCTAAGTTTACTTTACACCTGTTGGCACAATTTAGGATTTCCCTTAGAGCAAAAAATCTGAACATACAACACCTTACACCATTTCTTTTTTGTAAATTTTATCAAACTGTAAAAAGATTTAAATTGATATTTCCCTCTGGTGGCCAGGTTTCTCGTATTTGAGGCCAGGCCAAGAAAATGAGGCGCTTGTTCTTGAGTGTCTGAGGTTCAAATTTATCCCAATTTTTCAATACGCAGGCTAGTGGCGCACCTAGCGTATTGGAGAGAGAAGCTCCTGTCTGAGTGAGGAAAACAGGACTCAGGCGCCCATGCTGCACCGGAGAAAACTGTTCTCCTTAGGGACGTCTCCCTAACCTTGAGCTTCCTAAACGGTCCAGAAAACCCGTCTCTCACCTGGCTTTGCCAAGGGGTTTCTGGTCCCCTTTAGCAAAGTGCTAGGGTCTCAGTTTGCCCTGTGCCAAAGACCCTGGGAGGATTCAGACTTAAGGGCCTTACTGCTTTCCTCCCGGCCACTAAAAACCCATTGAATCGTGTGCTCTTTGTTGCCTTTGCTCTGTAGACTAGCAGATTACCAGAGTTGATTCTAAAAAATGCTTCTCTTAGCAGCTTAAGGAACACAGCTCATTTTAAACATTGGGTGGTAAAACAGACTATTGAAAGTTACCTATGCACCTTAGGGAACCTGGGCAGATCTTATTAATTATCCCATGCCTTTTTCTCAGTCCTACAACCTGAATTGCTAACGTTTCTGACCTGCGAAGGAAGGGAAGCATCCAGGAGGAATGGATGCGGGGTTGGGAGTGTTGCATGGCCCATACGGAGGCAAATGTGATTGGGGCTTTCCCTCAGTGCCATTCATCTACCGATCACCCTAGATACCCCTGAGGGCTGTCGGGAGAGGGCTCAAGAGAAAGGAACCTTTGGAAACGTCTGAGAGTAGCCCAGACCGGGATTCCGCAGTTGTTCCAAACTCTTTCCTCCACCTCCACGCATCCGAGGCAGATCGGGATTCGGGACACTGTGTACTCACGCCAATTGCTCTCCAGGCCCAGACAGAAAAGTTGGAAACGGCTTTGGCAGAACCCAACATGCCTGCTCTGTACCGAACAGGTGATTGAGAGCTGCCTAGGCCGAGAAACCTCTCACCCGAGTCTTGTAGAGTGGCGGCTGCACTAGTTGCGTTTAAGTAGCCGACGGGTGCCCACTTTACCCTCCAGAAAGAAAGAGAGAAAGACGCACCTCAAACAGATATGGGGTGCGTAGAGAGGCGCTTACCTCGGTGCAGAATATCTCGGTGGGACCTCCAATATGTTACCGCTGTTGACCGGTGACGAGTTCTTGCTCCCCAATGTTGAAGAATAACACCAAAGAAGCACGCCGAGGCAAGGTCAGAGTAGAGATTAGAAATTTATTAAAGGACAGAAGAAAAGACTTCTCCCAGAGGAAGAAGGGGACCCAAAAGGTGGAATCCGTGGAAGTGTGGTTGTTTCCCCTTTTTATAGTTCTTTCAGTCATGGAATGTAGGTTGGAAGGCCCCAGGGGTGGGACACAGGAGGGCCAAAGAAGTAGTCTGAGCAGGAAGGACTTCATTATCACTTCTTTGTGATGGGCTCATTAACATTTCTTTGGGATGGGCTGTCTTCAAATCTGTTGGGGGCTGTTCATTAATACTTCCAGGTGGACTTTGGCCTAGGCCCTTTTCGGAACTTCATTAACATTCCATGAGTTGTCCTGTGTTTTCCCTGAGTCGTTCCCAGCATGGCCTCCATTTTAGATTTCACTCGGTATTAGACCCGATTTACCTAACTTTAAATCTGGCTTCACTAGTACAAAAAAAAAAAAAAACAACTATGCAAAGTGTGCATATAGCTGAACACCACAGGGTACTGACAATTTTTGTTTTTATGTATCTGTTAAAAATAAATATAATATTAAAAAATACTATTTCCCTCTCTCATGGGCAATAGTATCTTTGCAGTTTTACAGACAGTCTCAAGAAGCCGTGAAGGGGACCCAGCCACTAGAGGACTGGGAAGCTTCAAAATTGAGCCAGGGAGCCTGCCTCCCACGTAGTGTGCCAGCTCACCATGTCGCTTGTCACCTTTACTCACCTGTGCAGGGGGATCAGAGGTAGGCCCTGGCACCTGCTCACACAGTGGAGGCTGGACCCGGCTCTCTCGCCCCCCCCCCCCAGAGTGGGGTGTTTCTGTTGGTTCGTTCTGTGTGTACAGCCAGCCGGCGACCAAGGTCTTCAGAGGCCACAGTTTTCATTACACAAGTCCGGGCTTGTTTCTCAGACGTCTAAAATAAATACAGATGGAACACAAGAGATCTCCTGGCCTACAGAGAGAAGTGGGCACAGAATTAAGGGGGGGGAAGGAGGAGTTTCGGTTTTAATGTTTGATTTCTATAACAATGAAATACTCCTGTATTATATCTCCTTAATATATAATATCACATATCAAATTCAATACATATTATAATAATATTCTACACAATCATATAATAAATGTAATAAATAAAAATGTGGTAAAAGAGCATGTTAGTAATTTGCAGTACACACACACACATACACACACACACTCAGCACACTGCTAAGCTTTCAGGAGGCATGTAAAAAAGAAGATCACATGTGAAGCACAAAGATAAAGAACTTGGGCCGGGCGTGGTGGTGCACACCTGTAATCTCAGCAACCGGGGAGACTGAGGCAGGAGCAAGTTTGAGGCCAGCCTCCATAACTTAGTGAGGCTCTGTTTCAAAATTATATTTTAAAAAAAAGGCTGAGGGTGTAGCTCCGGGGTGGAGCACTCCGGGGTTCAATCCCCAGTACCACCAGAAAAGTGAAAATAAAGAACTTGGGCCCTAGAGACAGACCGCCTAGGCCTGAAGGCCAGCTCCACCACTGTGGAGTGTGACCTTGGACAAGTCATATCATTGCCACCTCCAAGTCCTCCCCTTCAGTCATCCTCTATTTAATCTTTAAAAAAAAAAAAAAAAGTTCCTGAGCCAGGCTGTGCCCTAAACCTTCTCCTGATCCTACCTGATCCCAGGATTCTTCTCCCCTGGTCCTCCTGGGCCCTCCAGCCCCACCTCTCCACCACCTGCCCCCTTCAGCTGGGTCCCCTGGGACCTTCTCTGGGCGTGTCCCCACCCCAGGGGAGCCGACCTGTGATTGGGACCTCAACACCAGTGTCTCTCCTTCTCCTCCCCCAGCCCCTCCCCGGTGTGTGTCCACCGACCTCCCAGAAATATCCAGAAATCGCTCAGAAATGCCCAGCCATCCTGGGGAGAGGGATAAAGGTGGAAAGGGGTTTGGAAGATAAAGCAGAGTGGAGCCGAGGAAGCGCCACGTACACTGGTCTTAGAGGGGGTTGCCTGAGCCAGAAGCTGAGCAGACAAGCTCAAGTCTCAGGCCCTGGGACCCAGCTTCTGTCAAGAGGGCAGGGAGCTGGCACCTGTGCCGTGTCAGGGGAAGCCAGGCTCACACAGGGAGAGAGTGGGCTGAGAACAGCCCCGTCATGCGGAGACTCTGCCGGTCTTGTGGCATTTATTGAATGACTACTGTATACGAGGCCCTTCATGAGACTTGCACTTCTTTACTCTCCACTCTCAACTGTGCCCTGTGGCTCAGGGGGCCGAGTGAACTGCTCACTAATAAGTGGCAGGACCAGGATTCACACTTATGTCCCCAAAGGCCAGACTCTCAGCCCCAGCTCAGGCCACCTCTCAGAGCTGTTCTGTCTCAGGGAATCACCACGGCAACGGGTTAGGAGCAGGGGTTCACAGCCTCGTCCTGCATGGTCAGGACGAGACTCACTTGGTTTACACCCAAATACGCTCCAACTGAATTAGAAATCCCAGCCATCCTTGGGGCTTGATTCTCCACAGCCCGCAGAGTCAGCCAATCAGTCCTACGGATTCTACCTGGGAAATGTCCCTTCCAACCTCCCCATTCCCACTCTCTCCCTTTAGCTCCTTTTTACATCATTTCTGGCCTAGATTATTACAAAACCACCTTTTTTTTTCCTGTTTTTTTCCCCAAACTTTTGTTTTTTCTCTCCATACTGGGTCTAAAATTATACGCACATGCGCTAGCACACACAAAAACTCATCCAGTGCCACTTGGAATTGCAGAATGATTTTCATCCTCAATCTCCTCGGTTCAGGAACAAACAGGTCATTCCCAACGTTTTTAGATTTTTTTTCAACAAAACTCTAAGGAGCAGTTACAGCTTTGGAGATGTCCTTCATTCCCCGGGGATGAGTTTCTTGCAATGAAATTGCTGAATCCAAGAATATGTAAATTTCCAAAGACATTTGATGTTTATATTAGTAAGCAGTCCTTCAGAAGCATCGTGCCAAGTTACAGTCACCAGAAGGGAGTGTGTGAGTATGACTTATTACAGATCATGTGTTCACACTAGCATGCTCACCTGACAGAGATGTGCTCTTTCCGGTTCAAATCATCTAAGCTAGAATAGCAAATGGCCAGTGGTAGATATGCAGCACAAGTTTGTTGAAGGAATCAACGAACTCAGCAAACAGAAGGACGTGCCTTTATATGCTCCCTGATTTTTTTTATAGCTTTCACAATCATATCGTAGCACAACTGCTACTGTTATGTGGCTGTGCTCACCGGAATATTTCAGGTTGAATTGATTCAAAAGCATTCCTTTGCACATGAGCTGATATTCCTGGAAACTCCAAAATACTGCTCCATCCAGGAAATAAGTCCTTGCACCCTACCCAGATTTCCCGTGAATGTGCAGCCTCAACCTTGTTCTCATCAATGCTCTATCTTCACCTTATAAGGGCAGTTACTCGATGGGGAAGGGTTTTACTAAAGAGGAAAATGAGTGAAAAGTGCTGGGTTTGCACCTGTACTGCCCAGCCCCACTAAAAGAAGCAACAGGGTACACCTGGGACTCCACAGCTTTCCTCCAAAACCTGTCTTCTGTATTTTCTTCCTCAACTGATGACGACTTTGTTCCATCCAGTCATTCAAGCCAGAAAATTCCCACATCGACCTATGAATGTTGCTGATATTACCCAGGTAAATCTAACTTTACCAACCCCCCATCTCTCCCTCACTCTCCACTACCGTTGAATGAACTTCAGGCCTGCCTCCCTTAGACAATGCTCTTTTCATTTAACATCTACTCTGTCTACAGTGTCAGCACCTGTGCTAGACACTGTGCTAGATGCTGGGGCTGAGCCACGCAGAAGTCGTGTTATCAGTAGTTTGCAGAGGCTGTGGGCTGATGCAGGTGGTCACTGCATGATCCAGCATCCTTTGGAGATTTGTTATGAATATGAGCAGCTTACTCGGCAACGCCGGATGCACATGCCTATAATCCCAGAGACTCTGGAGGCTGAGGGTCTCAACTTAGTGAGACCCTGTCTCAAATTAAATATAAAAAGGGCTGTGGATGTAGCTCACATAGGGTAAAGTATCCCTGGGTTCAATCCCCAATACAAAAAAAAAAAAAAAAAGTCTGAGCATAGCTATGTGTGGTGGGGGCACATGCCTGTAATTCCACGGGCTGAGGCAGGAGGATTGCAAGTTCAAGGCCAGTCTGGGTAACTCAGAGAGACCCCATCTCAAAATAAAAGCAGCTAGGGATGCATCTCAGTGGTGGGGCATCCCTGGATTAAATCACCAGTCCCAAGGGAGCAAAAGAAGACACAAGGAGCACTATTTGGCCTGTGAGAGTCTCCCACACTTCACTAAACAAAGAATCCTTTTGTCCCATAACAGCTACTAACGCCTCCGAACCGCATTCTACAAAACACAGACTGGGCTATTCTCACGAGAATGTAAAGGTCTCAGCAAAGCACTTACATGTGTTTTCCTGGAGATGCTATTATTTTGTTAGGTTCTGTCTCTGGAAAGACTGCATTCATTCACGAATATGCTTCCCCATTTTATTAATCAAAGATGTACCTAACAGCACCTGTGAAGAGTGTGGGGATGGAGGTAACAAGAGCTGAGGAGTGTCAATTTACATGAGACGGTGACAAAGGGGTTTCCTGGTAGAGGGGATATCTGAGCTCCGTTTTGAGGGTGAATGCAGTTACCTAAGAGCAAAAGGTTTCCAGGCAGCGGGGACACAGCAGGTGCAAAGGCGCAAATGTGTAAATCTAATGAGTTTGGGAACTCCAATGGAAGTGGCTGTCACATGTCAGCTTCTTCTCCCCCAGGCTGTATGCACATGATACAAGTGTATGAGACGACCTCTGTGATCCCTCCCCCGCCCCCATATTTTTTATTTGTTTTAATTAGTTATGCATGACAGAGGAATGCACTTAGATACTTTGATGTATCATACATAGATGGGATATAATTTCTCATTTTTCTGAGTATACAAATCAGGAGCCAGCAAGAGATAAGAATGGCTAGCTGGAGAAAAAAGTCCTGCTTGCCTTCGAGGTCTAAGGAATTTGGAGATTACCCAGAAGGCCACGAGAAACCATTGGAGGATTTTAAGTAATATGGAGATGTAGTCAGTGTGTTTGAAAGATCCTAGATGGTACTGGTAGTGGAGTGGAAGGGGAGGAAGAAGGAAACCAGATGTAGGAAGAGCTGTTGGGAGATTCCAGTGGAAAAATAACTTCAGTGCTTCTCAAATTCTAATGTGTTAAAAAGCACTTTCTCATCCAGACGGGCTGGGGTGGGGCTTTGAGAGTCTTCGATGTTTCCACCACGTGATGTGGAGGCTATTAGTCCACAGACCACACGGGAAGTAGTGAGTCTGTCCAGGAGAAATGCTGGGGGACCTGGCATAACCACGGGGGACGGAATCCAAAGGAAAGGCTGGACTACACAAATACAAGTGACCAGATGTGCCGACCGAGCCTCAGAAGACAGCCGCACTGAGTTGGCACAGCTCCTACCAATCCTAAAGAAGGAATGACTGAATGAATCCGAGCAACTCTGTTTTGGAAGCATCCCTTGTCACCACCGCATCTTTGATACGCCAATTAGTAGACTGCCTTGGGACTGTCAGAGGCACAGTCACAGAGAGGGTGCAGGTTTCCAAGTCACCAAACCAGCTCAGATCATGGCCCTGCCACATACTGGTGTGGTCCTGAAAGGCAGGGACATTTGTTTCTCTTATAAAAATGGAGTGACATCTAGTGTGGGGTCACACGTACCCTTTGGGATGTAACTGAAAACCCAGCTCACAGAGGTTTTTTCAGCTCCATAAACAGGGAAGACCCTGGGCGTGGGCTGGCCTCGAGGTGATGGAATCACCGGCCACAACCAGAAAACCCGGCTTTGTCCTAGTTTCCCAAGAAAGTTTAGAGAGTCGCTTTAATTGGACAGTTGCAGGTCACATGGCCACGATCTAACCAATCATTGTGGTCAGGGGTGTGGCTATGCTGATTGGCTCCACAGTGATCTTGTGCCCCACCCCTTGAGCCTGGAGTGGAGTCTTCTTCCAGGAGGATTCTGCAAACACAAAGTGGGAGCTGTTGGGGTCGGGGTGGGGACATGGATGCTGGGGAGGCATCTGGCCCTTATTTCCAGCGACAGGCCAATCCTTACATTATGCAAAGGACGTGGCACAGGATGCTGCCCAAAGTTAATGGGCGCACAGTAAGTGGTAGCTGTAATCTACTTACAAGTCTGACTAGACCTTGAGCAAACAGAGCAGGCTTGATCGTATTCACTTGGGTATCCCTAATGCCTAGCGTAGTGCCTGTGACATAACTTATGTATTTGTTGAATTAATGCTAATGATTTAATGGTGAAATTTAAAAAATGAAAATTTTTCAACAACCAAAAAAAGAAAAAAAGATTGCACAACTTCAACTCATGTGAAAAGTAACTATTGTCGGTCTACATTAATAAGATCAACAAGCTGGATATTGCTAAATTATAGACTGGGAGTAAAATGGGGATATATATTCCAGCACCTACTTTAGGGGTCTACTATAATGTTCAGCCAGTTCAGAAAAGAAGTTCTATGTAAAGTATCATGGTCTCTTTTGCCTGTCTTGGGAGTACAGGAGAAAAAAAAAATCATTTTTTTTCTTTCTCCTCCGTAAAACTTGTCTATAAATGCCCTCTGGGAGTGCAATACAATTGTTCCAAATTAAAGTAAAATAAAATTTAAGAAAAAATCAGGAAAAAAAAAAGTCTTTGCTAACTTGAGTTTGTCCTGTACGTGGTCTTTAAAATAAAAGAACTGGGCCAGGCACGGTGGCGCATGCCCGTAATCTCAGCGGCTCTGGAGGCTGAGACAGGAGGATCGCAAGTTCAAAGCCAGCCCCAGCAAAAGCCAGGCACTAAGCAATTAAATGAGACCCTGTCTCTAAACAAAAATACAAAATAGGGCTGGGGATGTGGCTCAGTGGTCAAGTGCCCCTTGAGTTAAATCCTCAGTACCAATCAATCAATCAGCCAATCAATAAAAGAATTGGTTGGGTTCAAAACAACTCTTTGGGATGGATTCATGTCAGGGTAAAAAAGGAAGCTCGGGGGCAATAAGCATGAGTGGGGCAATCTGGGATAGCGGGACTCCATTCTCTGAGGTCACCAAAATCTATTTCTTGCCTCAATTCCATCTAATCCTGAGAAAAGCTAACTGCCTCATCCAGGATCATACAGCTATGAAATAAAGACGGAAGCCTTGAGAGTCCTAGGCCTCAGAATCACTCTTCTTGTTATTAGAAAAGATTTCCTTGTGTAAACCTTGGGGACGTTACGAGGGAACTATTGAATTACTGTAATATGACTCATCAGCCCAATTTAATATTACCTATTCATTATAACATAATGATGCTTGCACAACTGGAGGCAATGCTGCGTTTCTCCCTCTGGCTTTGTAGCAGGCACACGTATCACAGAACCGTCAACATCAGCTAATTACGTGACCTACATATGCAATCGATAGGAAGAAATGTTTTAATTACTCGGTATTCACGGCATGGAAAATATAGGGTCTGATTTTGGTCAACATTAGCATCTAGGTAATGCTGACTCAGAAGGAAAACATTTGTTGTTGCCACGAGCAGTGGAATGGAAAGGCTGAATCACCCTCTACTGCATCAAATGCTACTACTATTAATATAGTGTGCGAAACAGCTTGAGAGATGGAATGAGACCACCCCCTCCGACCAACAGGTTCGCAATCGTAGCAGCAGATAGAAGCACAAGCTCTACCACGGAGTCCCCATCATATTTTGAAAACATAAACTATTGCTGGTCATCATCAACTAAAGCTCATAATTATCTAATGTGTTTGGGGGTTTTTTGGTCAATGTCACCAACGTAGCTTCCCAGTCAAAGCAGGGGTTGCAGACACCATGCCAACAGGACCGATGATGGAAATGACATACTGAGCAGATTGCAAAATAGTAAACTGTCCCAGGGAGGCAGCAGATTCATGGCAGAGACTGCAGCACACGGCTTAATAGAGAACTCTAGCAGCCATGTCCTCTGATCTGCCCCCTTTTTGGAAATGCCACAAACTCAGACTTTGGAGACAAAATTTCCCAAGTCTTCAAACCTTTGGGTATCCTAAAAAAAAAAAAAAAAAAAAAAAAAAAAACAGTGTGGCTTATTCGTTCCCAGCTGCCAATCTAAAATATCCTAGCAATTCCATCATTTTAGCAATAAAATATGAGGATGTGATGCAGAAAATGGAGATGCCCACACCTAGTTTATTGTCGGATGTGTGTAACTGTTGATTTTCTCTGCATACCGAGAGTTCCCTTCCCACCAGCATCCAAAATTACATCCAATATCCGTTTCCGTGAAAGTGTGGATCCTCACACCTCGGTGGTCTCGCATCTAGCACACCGCCGTGTGAGACGCTTCCAAAGCAGCACCTGCTCCCTGCGTCTCTATAAATGAAAATAAATGGGAGTCTTGACAAATGTTCAGTTACTCTAAGCAGAATCGGCTTCACTCAGGAGTCCTCAATCCTTGATCGAGCATTTTCCCCAGTGGAAATCCCTGTTTTGAGAGACCTATCCTCCAAAGTGAATGTATCCAATAATATTTACTTTTAATCAGAAAAAGACAAGGGTTCTTCATGAGTGGCTACGGCTCTAGCTGAAAATCTGTACCGTCATATCATGGGTAAATATTTGCTTTTAAAATGCCGACCTGGTATCGTTATTTTTACAAACCTCCTAAGGATTCTGGAAACCTCCCTGGTTCGTTTCAGCAACACAAATTTCAGGGAGCCAGTTTTTTAAAAATTTTTTTAACAAATTTTTAGTCCCAGCCACTATTCTCACCTGTCTTATTACTGCTTAGGATTTTAACTGTCTCTGCTTTCACTCTTACCATGTCCCCCATTATTTAAATACATGTAACGAAAGTGCATTGTTTGGGGCTGAGTTTCTGCACAGACCAGGCTAAAATAAATTAATTAATTAATAGATAAAATCAAAATGGAGCCACTCATGCTAAAATCTCACATCACCAAGCTGAAACTAAGCTGTTTATCCAACCCAGAAGGAAATCAGGATTATAGAGAGATCAGCCAAATTTCACAACCAGGCCAGCTGCAATTGGCATGATAATGGAGCTCCTTCTGCTTTAATTCTTACACAGAAGTAACCTGAAAAAAAGGGGGGGGGGTGATGTTAACTAATCCATTATTTTCCTTTTATTCTGTCTCCCTGCCCCCACTGCATTAAAGAAAATAACTTCAAAACGGCCAACCTGCTTTTTTGGTTTTGTTTTCTTTAAACCCTTCTCTGTCTATAAAACAACCTCCTTTTCTTGAGAGATTTCATTTACCTAATTATTTATTTGGGGGCATTGCTAAAGATGGGACCCAGGCCTCTGCACATGCCAAGCAAGCTCTCTACCGCTGAGCTACGCTCTAGCCCTTTTTAATTTTGAGGTAGGTTCTTGCTAAATTGCCCGGGCTGGCCTGGAACTTGGAATCCTCCTGCCTCAACCTCCCAAGTCAGAGAGATGGTAAGAATGTGACCACCTTGCCCAGGTACAGTCCTACTTAAAAAAAACAAAAAAAAAACCAGAAATGCCCCAATCCAAAACCACTGCAAAAAATATGAACATGGCCTTCCAATTCCCCAGTGGTCTTCACGTTCAGGATCCTAGTCTCCTACTTCACCCCTTCTCTCTGCCAAGACCATCCCTGATGGAGAAGAGCTCACGGAATGCCAGCCGTCTGTGTGGCTTGGGAGGGGGAGAACACAGCTCCGCTGTCCTCCTCCTCCGGGGTCTAGTTGGACCATGGTCTACGTGGGCACACTTTCATTCCTCGACTTCCTTTGTTCTTCTTCCTTGACGTTTTCTGGGGCATGCGGTTCTGAAGGAAAAAAAAAATATATATATATATATTTTTTTTCCTCCCTCTGGTCCTATGCTCAATACGAGCACTCCTGTGACTAGATGTATGGGATTTGCCCGCCCAGCGAGCGAGCCATTCTCCAGCAGCAGATACTCAGGTGTGATTCCATTCCACCCTGACACTCTCTACCTGGAGGGAGATCCCACAGGTTGAAGGCTCAGTCAGTCCCACAAGACTGTCCCCGCTTCGGATACCAGTTACAGGCAGTGTAGTGTTGAGTATATTTCTGTAAAAGAAATGTGATATTCGTCAGAATCAAAATGGAGTCTCTTGGGTCAATCCCAACCAAAAAAACACTGGGAGGTTTTCAAAGAAGGGTCCTTCCACGGGATGGCCTGGTGGTAACTCTCACAAAGACTCTGCCAGACCACAAGGGTGCACAGAGGCCACCACAACCTTGTACAGAAAGCCCTTCCACAAGGACTTCTGCCCAGTATCTGACTGTTCAACCTCAGATTGACACCTCCCTTGTTAAGATTCACTGTGGCCAAGGATTACTGTTTCCAAAGAGCTACTGTGATCCTTTACAACCTTACCTTTGGTGTAGCTCAGTGAGCACTTGCCGAGCATGCCCAAGGCCCTGGGTTTGATCCCCAGCACCAAAATAAAACAACAATGAATCCCACCATGAGGTACAACTAAAATGCATCAATAAAGATAAATACACATGGGAAGAGCAAAAACTTCCCCTCGGTTCAACTCTTTGAATATCTGCATAGACTACTCTGGCACAGGTATTCCACTGCAATGCTCTTCCCAAATAAATATCATTATTCTTTGGAGACTGTCATTTTGCTTGTTTTATTTAGTCTGATACTCCTGGCTGACTGGCTGTGAACTAGGGCTCCCAGTTTTCCCTCTGCTGCGCCCCTCCCCTGACTCAGGCAATGGCAAGGCCCTGCTGAGGTGGATGGCACAAGGCGGCCATCCTCTGGAGGAGCGCAGTATGTTTCTGGGAATGGGCCGGTTTGTTTCTGTATTCCTTTAAAAAGTATAGTTGCGACTTCTCATATGACCATTAAGTAGGAAGGAAAAAAACATGACTTTCCCAATTATCGAAACTACTTCTAAGAATAGATCTGTTTGCTCTAAATGCAATGATTCAGCTGTGGAGCGTCAATTGTTAATGTCTAATGAAAAACTCCCTGTATTCCTGTCAAGGAAGTTTTTGAGAAATTAAATTAGAATCTAGAGAAGAAGAATTAATGTTAAGAAGACAGATGAGTGCTTAGTACTGGGCAACTTGTTCTTGTTCCTGTGCACAATGGTTTGTGCTCTTACTCTTGTTTGATTAAAATTAATAACAAGTCAACCCCTTGCCATAACCATGGCACCAGTTCCAGTCAGTAAGTCAAGAAAGAATAGTCAAGGTATAGGCCAATAGTTGGGACATTTCTAACTATTATTAAAAGTTAACTAAACAGAAACAGCTCAAAGCAAAACGCGAACTGAAAGGGAAAATGCTTGCTGATGCCTAAGCCAAGATACATTCTTCTATTCTAATTGTAGCTACGAAATATTTTGTTTCTTTGAATAATGATTCCTGTTTTGTAACCACAAAGTACTGTGAGCCTGCCAAAATGAAAAGTATATATGATCAACTTCACAAGTAAAGATTGAGATCAGCACCTTCACTTTGGTGTCTGTGTTGTTTCTCCACCCCCCTTTCGCCGGCTCCTCACCATCCGTTCGTCTCCTGAGACCCCCCTGTTGGAGCTGGTCTCCAACATCCCTCCTTGGGTTCAATTAATTTGCCAGGATGTCCTACAGAACTCAGGGAAACACATGTACCAGTTTACTCTAAAGGACACAGATGAACAGCCATATGAAGTATGTATAGACAATATCTGGAAAGGTCCCCGTCCAGGAGCTTCTGTCCCTTTGGAGGTGTATCGGATGTGTTCACCAGCCTGGAAGCTCACTATATCTTGTGCAAGAGTTTTGTAGACCAGCAACTTGGGAGGCTGAGGCAGGAGGATCTCAAGGTTGAGTCCAGCTTCAGCAACTTAGCAAGACAGTGTCTCAAAACAAAAAGGGCTGGGGATGTAACTCAGTGGTAGAGCACCCATGGGTTCAATCCACAGTACCATTAAAAAAAAAAAAAAGAAGAAGAAAAGAAAAGAAAGAAGGAAAATTTATAGAGCTTTATCTCCAGCCACCTCCCACCCCTTTCCTGAAGGCTGATGTGGGGCTGAAAAGCCCAGCTCTCTAACCCCCTGCTGACTTGGTCCTTCCTGATGTGGTTAGGAGACCATTAGGCTGCTGTCGGATCCTGGCTCACCCTTGGAGTGGTATGGAGAGCCGTGGCCAAGGTTGGGTCTGATGAGCCTCGGGTCAGACAGCCCTCTAATTTCTGATCTGGATCGTCCTGTCCGTCTTGTGTGGGGTTAGGTAGGAGTTCAGGGTCGCCAAGATGGCAGAGGCAGGACGCAAGAAAAGTGCTGCTAGAGGACAAGACAGGGAGAGGAGGCACCGTGTCCCTGTTTGCAAAAAGTCCCACTACCATGAGGGCTCCTGCCGCCGAGGACATGTCACCCCGGTAACTGGGGCCCCAGGTCCAGGACTCTAAAGTTACCAATGGGGATAAAATGGACAGTATTTCTAATTAGCTATTCCAAAGTAGCCAAGGTGGGGGATTTGGACAGAATCCTGACAGAGGGCCATTAGGTACCAGTGAGGCCAGTGGGAGAGGGTCACCAATCTGGT
Organism: Ictidomys tridecemlineatus; assembly: GCF_052094955.1. NCBI lineage: Eukaryota > Metazoa > Chordata > Mammalia > Rodentia > Sciuridae > Ictidomys > Ictidomys tridecemlineatus. The sequence continues at coordinate 133,420,544 of NC_135486.1, forward strand.
CTGTACAGGGGAGAGACTGCCTCACAGTGTCGCATACAGCACAGGAATGTCCAGACCTGGAGGCCTTGAGCCTGCCCCCATCCCCCTCTCTCTGCCCCACCCGCTCTCTTCTGGCCCACTCCGCTCTTACACCTTCACCTTCAATAAAGCTGCATTTTGCCTGTTACCTCTGTGTGTCTTGCTCGGTTCTTGGTTTGAGACACCAAGGACCTGGTCCTGTGCCCCCACGATGACACCTGTACCCAAGTCTTCTCTGGGTGTCTCAACTATGATCTTTAGGCGGACGTCACATGCTAATATCCTTCCCCATTTGAAACCTTGTTCTTTCTCCATGCACCCACTCAGGAACAATATTTTAGATTCTGCTTCCACAGAGCTATTTTTAGACCTTGGTAAGCTCCTGACACCATTTCTTCCAGAGGATTAACCTACATAGTATCAAGCATGTTAAAATGCATCCACGTCCCATATCGCCTTTAATGTGGATGATATAATTATATGGATTGGGCTGCAGGTGACTCACATAGTCTGCAGGAAAGCCACGGGAACTTAATTTATTTTGATTTTGAGTGGTTTTTCTTAAAATTTTAAATATGTGTGTGCATACACATATATATGCATATGTGTGTGTGTGTGTGTGTGTGTGTGTGTGTGTATGTGTGTGTGTTTAAATTTGTAACGGAGGCTTCTTAAAAATTGAGGATTTAGTGTTTGGGCACAGCTCCGGAGGCTGAGGCAGGAGGATCACAAGTTCAAAGCCAGCCTCAGCAACTTAGTGAGGCCCTAAGCAACCCAGGGAGACCCTGTCTCCAAATAAAATATAAAAAAGGGCTGGGGGACTGTAGTTCAGTGGTAGAGCGCTTGCCCAAAATGTGTGAGGCACTGGATTCGATTCTCAGCACTACATCTAAATGAATACATCAAATAAATTTCCACGGACAACTTTAACAAAGGGCGGGGATGCTGCGGATGTGGCTTAGTGGTGAAGTGCCCCTGGTTCAATCCCTGGTACCAAAAAAAGCAGCAGGGGGTGGTGGTGATTTAAAATATGACCCAGTCTTGTCCTGATCAACTCCATTCTGTCCTGCCAACTTATTCCTTCTTTATAAACTATTTCTCTTTCCCACTTTATCTCAAGTTCCAGAAACAGTAAACCCTGCAGGCGGTCACTTCCTTCGGGGGACTTGAAATTGACCCAAGCAATACTTTTCCCTGGCACCAGCAGGAGCCCACAGAACCAGATCAACCAGACCAGGGCTGCGGGGAGGCCTGACTTCCCATCCCCCACCTTGCTGGGCCCTCCCCTTACAATCCTGCAGTCGCTGTCAGAGCTGGGGAGAGAGTTTTCTTGGGAGCTCACTGGACCTTCCTCCTACGGCCACACCCAAACAAACCCCTTTCCTGCTCCCCCACGGCCTCTCTCCCTCTCCTCCGCCTCAATCCTCTCTGTCTCTCTGCTAATTGGACTCTTGAGGTGGCAGGTGGCCAAGCCTGGTCTGTCAAGACCCCCAGGCTCAGGCCTTTGGCCTAGGCCTCTAGTAACATGCATATTCCATACTTCAAGTTTCATACTTTTTATAAACCCTTAAAAAAGCCGTAGACCCTGAGCACTCTATCCACAGTGCCCAAAAGATAAAGTGGCCTAGAACCAGGCTCTGTACACCCTGCAAAACAGCCGTGCTCCTCTTGGCATGATTGTATTTGGGGTGGAGAATTCTTTGTTGTAGGCACTGTAGAAGGTTTAGCCGCGCCTCAGCCTGTACCCACAGATGCCAGTACATCCCCCAGTTGTGTCCACCAAAAATGTCTTCAGACGGTGCCAAGTGCCCCCAGCGGGTAGGGGCTGCTACCTAAAACACAGAACGCCCAGTTAAATTGGGATTTCGGAAAAATAACAAATGATTTTTTTTTTTTTTATTTCTTTAAACAATGTCACTTAAAGGTCATCACTGGTTTTATTTTCAATTGTCGAATCCAGTAACACTGTGTTCCCTCAAATAGAATAAGTGTTTGAAGAGCAGGACCAACTGGTTTTATAGCCACGGGAGGGCTGAAGAGAACAAAAACAACCAAAAGCAGATCCGTCATTTTAAAGCTACTTTCCCGTGAGGCAGGGCCCAGGAGACGGAATGATAGAAAAAAATAACTGATTGGTTAACGCTAGGTCACTTCGGGTCACATCTTTTGTGTAAGGATTAAAGCCGAGGGAAATTCATTATTATGCCTATTGAAAATAGCCTATTTGTAAAAGCTGGCTCTTCTCTCTCATTTCTCCTGATTTCCTGGAAGGAAACGATAAGCAGCTTAGTTTCAGTTTGGTGACAAGGAACCTTAGCAGGGGTGACTCCATCTTTATTTGTATTCTCCTCTGTAGGGGGGCCAGTGCAGGAATCTAGTGCAAAACAATGGCCTCCTGTGATTTTTATTTAACATGCCTCCTATATGAGACTGGTGACATACCATACTTATACTAAAAAATTATTCATAATTCAAATTTAACAGAGTATCCCATATTTTCATTTGCTAAATCTAGCAACCCTACCTGAAGGGGCAGAAGGATTCCCAGTTCAGAACCATTGTCCTGGACCCACAGGCCGATTGATTGATGAATGGATTGATTTTTGCTGGGAATGGGACCCAGGGCCCGGCTCACGCTTAGACAATGCTCTACCACTGAGCTCTACCTCCGTGCTGTCCCTAGACTTACAACTTCCACCTCTACCTTCTTCCCCTTGCTTTCCTACATGCTTGAGGGTTAATGGCATGTTACTTAATTGGTTAGCTAGCAACGTCAAAGTAATCTATTTTGTCTTTCATTTCTGGGGGTTTCTATGCATGAATGCAATTGACTTCGATATCAGTAATCATTGACACAGAATTCAACCATGTTCACTGAACTCCTTTGAGCCAGACTTTGGGCTGGAGAGACCCAGAAGAAACATAAATCATGGCATATAACTTCAGTGAGCTTTGATAGAGTTGGGGGGGGAAAGATGGTACACTTGAGATTGCTTTCAACGCAAAATAATATATAATTAAGTGTTCCGTGGTGTGGCATGGACTATAAATGGTTCAAGAGTCAGGAGAGAATAATAATAAAATTCAAAACTGGCAGGGATGGCTTTATGGCCAAAGGGCTAGGGCTGGGCTTTGAGAACCAACTTTAAGATAGAGAGAATGTACTCAATAAATGTTTGTTGGCTAAATGGATGAGTGAGTGAGTGAGTGAGTGAGTGAGTAGTTGCTACTATAGTGAATTATTAACCTGAGTTTTCTTCTATCATTTATAATTTAGGTGATCCTTCCCCAGCCCTGGAAGTTCCAAGGAAATAAGAGACAGAAGAGAGAGAGAAACAAAATGAAATACAAAATGGAGATCATCTGGAAGTCAGTCAGTTATTAGCTTTTGAATTTCAAAATGGGCTTTGGAAACTCATTGAACAGGATGACTTCCAAATACACCCCAAACACTTAGCTCTGAGTGTGAAAAAATACAGTCCCCAAGAGCAAAGGGCATGGAGCTTTTACAATGATTAATAGATTTGGTGAAGGATAAATGAGAAACCAGCTTGCCTTGCCCTGGAAGATTCCTTAACAGGGCAGGGATGGTATGGAGGCCACTGGGCTGAGAGCAAAGGGATCCGGACAGACAGCCTAAATGGACAGGGGGTGGGGTCAGCACTGAAAAGCTACTCAGCCTCAGCAGAGCCACACACTGGTCATGCCCCCAGTGTTGGGGGGCGGGGGGCTTGGACAAGGCTCAAAGATGATCCAAATCTCAGGCTAAATGACGGTTAGCCACAGTGCAGGCCCAGGGGCCACGCAACAGTTCTTTCATTTTCCAGAAAGACACACCCATCTGTGGGCCCAACTTGGCTCAGCCCTCTAAGTTACCAGGGACAGAAAGCCTTATTTTTTCTCAGCCAGGAGGAAAGAAAGGAAAGTCTTTGGAGTCCCTACTGAATGGGGGCCCTGCTCCAGACACCCGCTGAGCCTGGGCGGGAGGAAGCAGTAACCTAGCAACAAGAGGTCTGATTCACAGGGGCAAGTATTAGATGTTCTGATGGGACGAGGAGGTGGCAGGTCTGCAGTAGGGAATGCATATGGGAAGGAATCAAGGTTTTGATTTTAGCACTTCACATTTGCCTGCATAGCTGTTTCTCAATTTCTTTCTTTTTTATTTTTGGGTAGTCCTGGGAATCAAACCTAAAGGCCTCCTCTCTCTGTGGCTGATCTGTGCCCCTGCTACATCATCCACCAATCCTTCTCCACATTCACATTTAAAGATGAGCTCTCTACAGGGGATGGGAATGGGAGAGACAGTAGAATGAATCAGACATCACTTGCCTATGTGCACACGTGAAACTCCACATCATGTACAGCCACAAGAACGGGAAGTTGGACTCCACGTATGATATATCAAAATATACTCTACGGTCATGTATAACTCAAAAACAAATCAAATAAAAATAAGGATTAGCTCTCCAGTTTTCACCTTACAACTTACTTTTCATAAGCTTTTTTTTTTTTTTAATATAGTGAACAGTTTTTCAATCCTTCGGGTAAAAAGTTTAATTGCTCCTAACTCTTGATGGATGACTTGAGATGTACATATTTTCCTTCCAATTTTCTTCCAGAGGGTTGAATAAGTTCCTTGAAATCATTAGCTCTATTCACAGATCCTCACATACCTGCAGGAAATTCTCTAATACTTAATTCTCAGAAATTCATTATTGGCCAAAAGCCTAGAAATCTTGATTTGCTTTTAGTATTTTTATTATTATGGAGCAAAAACAGTCTGCAAAAATTTGACAGATTATTATTTCTGCTCAATAGGTTTATATCTTCCTGTTCAGTCTATTAATTTAATACTTCACATCCCTTTATTAGGTCCTCTAAATATTATTAAGCATTTTCGGTGACATTCAACTCAGGCAAAACAGATTTTTTTTTTTTGCACTCTTCTTTAGTAGCAAAAAAATTAAAATATCTCAACTCTACAAAACCTTCACTAACACACTCTAACATTCTCATATTCGAGCAAGAGATCTGCTATTAAGGAAAGCAAAGGGAATAGGGAATGTGTTCCCTTTGGTCTAGCAGTTTTTGTTTCAATTTTCTACTTTACAACCCTGGAGCAGAAAGTGTTCAGACAGTGGGGCAACAGAACTTCACAAACCTGACACCTGAGCTGTGCACGTAGCTTTATTGCACTCTGTCCGTGTTCAAATTACAGAAAATTAAGTGTTGTGCCCAGGGAAGACAACCTCATCCCCCACCCCTGAATTGATTTCCTGACAACTATTTCCACGATACCCACAAAAGTTCAGTTATAATAAACTGTTAGAACAATGGAAAGGGACGTAACACAAAGACAGATAAAAACAGAAAGGGTAGCAAGCAAATTGGTTCCCATCCCTGAGACTCAGAAAGATCTACGTGACCTGTAGGCCTGTGAGTACACAGTCCCTGGCTGCGTCCTGACATTTAGGTCAATGATGGACCACATTTGTGCTGGTGGCCCTGAAAGATCACAAAGGAGCTGAAAAATTCCCTGATCACCTTGTGACGTCATTGCTGTCACCAATGTCACAATGCGCTCCTCCTGGGTTTGTGTTGGTGCTGGTGTAAACAGGCCTGGTGTGCTGCCAGACATGTAAAATAAAGCACAGAAAATTATACACAATATATAATACTTGATAATAAACAACCATTACTGGTTTATGCGTTTGCTCTACTATATACTCTGATCATTATTCAGAGTAAACTCCTACTCACAAAAAAAAAAGTTAATTGTGGCTGGGGAAGAGCATTTGCTTAGCATGTGCATAGCCCTGGGTTTGATACCTAGTACTATTAAAAAAAAAAATAGTGTAAAAATAATATGCCGTGTGGGGCCAGCAGGTGTGTGGGAGGCATCTCTCTCTCTCTCTCTCTCTCTCTCTCTCTCTCTCTCTCTCTCGCTCTCATCATCATCATCATCATCATCCTGGTGTGGGATTGAAGCCAGGGCCTCTGCATGCTAAGCATGCACTCTACCATGTCTCTGTATCTCCTGTGCTTGATTGGGCCTTATGTGGTCTTGTTCATTATGGCCCCAGGAGCAAGGGGCCACCCGTGTCATACAGCCTAGTGCACAGTAGGCTAGACCATCTGGAGTTGAGTAGCACACTCTGAGACGTTCACACAACAAAATCGCCTAAACACACATTTCTCTGAATGTATCCCTGTTGTTAAGCTGTTACCAATAATCTCGTTTCCTCCCCTAAGAGGAGGAACTCCCCCCAAAGGGTGTGTTTTCCAGTTGGATGTTGCAAAGTCAAGAGTGAGGCTGAGCCCCAAGAGCACATGTTTATTCAGTGACCAAAGAATGGAGAAATGGGAGCCTGGCTGGCAAATGGACTTCTCAACCTGTTTTAATGGAGAAATCATAGATTTAGAGTAAAAAGAAATAAAAGGGAAGGATAGGCGAATAAAGTTGTGGGGGGCTGTTCATGTCTTTGCAATTCACCTCTTTTTCCCTGCACCTTTTATAGTCTGGGGCTTGCTCTCCTGGCAGCTGGTAGATGTGTCACTTAGCATGGGAATTAGATTCTCATGAAGCTCGAGGTCATCCCTGGCAGCCATCTCAGATAGCCTACCTGAAGAGGAACTTTTGACACCCTGACCTCAAAGACAGGCTGGAAATGCAGCCAGGCCTCCTAGGGCGTACACTGGGTGACAGACGGGTGACTGAACATTCTTGAGCAGGATGTGTTGCGAAACTCGACTGCAGAACAATTCAATATGTTTTTCAAATGCACCGTCTCGGTTCCCTCATTGAGTGTGCTCCGTCAAGATAGAAGGAATGAGTCTGAATCACAGAAGAAATGACGGATGTAAGGTCAGGCAGTTTTAAAAGGCTGCTGGATGAGTCTTTATTGAGATTTCATTCCTGGGCGAGACCCTCAGACCAACAGGGTGGGTTGGGGAGAAGAGTGCAGGGCTGAACCAGACTGGAATTTTTATTGGGCTTAAGGAGGGCTTGGAACAGGAAAGGGGGGGTTTTAGAGTCCCTTGTCCTACTGGGGTTGGTCAGGGGAGCTGGCTAAGATTCAGGATTGGCCAGGAGACCCCGCTGATTGACAGGCGGTTCCTTCAACGCCTGATTGGTGTTTCTTTCTTGGGCTTGGATTGCTTAGTGCTTTGTTCCTCAACCACATCCGTCGACCTGACAACTGACTCTGGATCAAATGAAGCCACAAGAAAATAGTGGAAAATGCGACTTCAATAACTTCAAGTTGAGACTTAAGTGTGCCTCTTGGTACTTATGTTTTTTCCCTTCCCTTTGGTACCAGCTTGAACAATGAGCCTGATCCCCAGCCCTTTTTTTTTTTTTTTTTTTGGAGTTGTAGATGGAAAGTGTGCCTTTATTTTATTTGTTCATTTTTATGTGGTGCTTAGGATCCAACCCAGGACCTTGCACAAGCTAGGCAAGTGCTCTACCACTGAGCTACAACCCCAGCACCCCCAGCCCTTTTAAAAATTTTTTTATTTAGAGACAGGTTCTCTTGAAGTTGCTTAGGGCCTCACTAAGTTGCTGAGGCTGGCCTCAAACTTACGCTTCTCATGCCTCAGCCTCCCAGTTTGCTGGGATTACAGTGGGCACCACCCAACACAGCTACAATGTATCTTTCTTTAAACATTTATTTTTTTAGTTGTAGGTGGACACAATACTTACATTTCATTTTTATGTGGTGCTAAGGATCAAACCCAGTGCCTCACGCATGCTAGGCAAGAGCTCTACCACTGAGTCACAACTCCAGCCCTAAAAGGGATTTTAAGACTGCATTTTTTTCTACTTACGCTACAAATAGAATGAGAACACATTTGGAAATGACTTCAAGTCAAAAATTTCAGTTCTATGACCATACCTACTGGAAAATGTGGAAGAATTCACTAAGTGATGAAGAAACACAGAAAGACTAGGACAACTTACATCTCAATCCAAAGGAAAGGTATAAATCTTGTGAATTGCAAGCTGACACAGTGGCATGTGCCTGTCATGGTCACAGGGCATGAATCTGAGACCATCCTGGGCAACACAGTGAGACCCTATCTCACAAAAAGAAGCAAAACAAAAAGATCTTGTATTTGCAATAAAGACAATTAGGAAAGATTACAGATTATACATCTCATTACCCTTATATATTTCTCATATATATCACCAATAACACAAAATAGTCAATCATTTGCTTAAAATTCATTTACTTTTTACATACACAGTCATAACTACATCAACATTTTAATATCCATAAGTGATACATAAAATTTAAACTCGAAAATGAAGCAACTGGTGTTGCTTTTACAATGCTTCCCACCTGAAATAGGAAAAGAACGTTCTGGCCACGTGGCTCAGAGGAACAAGACACTGATACAAGTATTAGAAAGTAAGCAAATAGAACATTCATCATGAATACTAAATGGTAATATTCAACATGGCAGGAACCAAGGTCAAATACCAAGCATTTGACCTTGGTATAGAAGTAAAGAATAGCACTGTGGTAGCCTACAGTGGCCTTCCAGCGGTAGTAGAAGGTTTGCCACTTAACAGGAACCAGTTCTCAGTCCCCAACAGGCACAAATTCATAGCGCACACACTCCATCCATCAGCAACCCAATGTGGAAATGCAGTCAATTCTATTATTTGGCACTGTCTGGCCATCAGGCTCAATTTCCATTTTCAGGTCATGTGGCCTTTCTCGTCCTATGGAGTGAATGCAGAAGAGGAAGAACAAGCAGGCACCTACTATTGTGATTTCAGAGGTCGCAGGAAGGCATGTTCCTGCAATTGTGTAACAGGTGTGATCTGTCAGTCATCACTCAGACAAGCCCTAGTATGCACCATGAACTATTAAATAGTAATACACATGCACAAGGGCTATTTAGTGGTTTAGGGAAGACCCCACTATCATTCCATCCAACTTTTAGTTTTTATTTATTTTTGGAATGCTGGGGATGGAACCCAGGTCCGGCTCCATTCAACTCTTCTCTTTTAAGATTGAACCCAGGGATGCTTAACTACTGGGCTACATCCCAGGCCCCCTCCCCGCTTTTTTTTTTTTTTTTGAGACAGGGCCTCCCTAAGCTGCTGAGGCTGGCTTTGAACTTGTGATCCTCCTGTCTCAGCCTCCTGAGCCACTGGGATTATAGGCATGTGCCACTGCAACCAGCTTCCATTCAACTTTTAAAGACCAACACCCTGGTCTTGTAGAGATGGGGAGAAACATGAGAAGTTGCTCTTCTGAGGGATACATGCAAGCAGGGCTGAGGATCCAAATCCCACAAGCCATTTCCACCTCCAAGAGAACAACTGTCTGGCCCTGGGAGCTACAGCTGGAGAAAGTCAGGGCTGAACAGAGATTAACTCAGTATAGCTGTCTGCATATGGAGATGAAAGTGAAAGGGTGATCCGTTCAGTTTTAGACAGAAAAAACAATCCACAAACTACATAAATTCATTCACATTCTTGCTGAGTTTCTGCTCTCTGCCCACCCTGTGCAGAACCCCTCAGATACAAACATGAATAAGAAATATATTCTTCCTCCAAGCTCGTGGTCTGGTAGGGAAGACAGATGCGCCAACAGAGAATGACTAGACTTTGCTAAAAATTCACAATGATGGCAATGATCTTTGCCAGGCTGGTTTTCATCCAACAAAAATTGGATGGCATCATGTACCAGGAGTCTTCTGCCAAAAAAATATAACCTCCCCTCTCCCTACAGAAAGAGTTCCTGAAAAGCCATCCAAAGATAAGTTGTATTAGCAATAACAAAATAAAATCTAACCACAAGGATGAGATCCTCGTTAGAATAAGTTATATTCCATGCATGTATGTGTCAAAATGTACTCTACTATCATAAATTTTTAAAAAGAACAAATTAAAAAAAAATAATATAGAAAGGCTTTTCTACACATCACAGTAAAATAGTTTCATAAGACTACTTTTGGAACATGTAGCTGAAATCAGCCAAAGGAAAGAGAACAGGAGTTTTGAGAGGCAAGAAAAAAGAAGCGAGAACTATTTTGAAAGAGAGAGCACTACAGCCAGAGATAGGGGGCACCCAGAGGAAGGAGAGGGAAGGGGGGTACCACCTTCTCTAATGTGTGGTTGTCCCCACCACGTGGGTACTGACCCCTGACCTTAGGGACATTATTCTACCACCCTGGAGTGTTCGAGTGGTCCAAGTACTGGCAACGGAGACAGGTGAGCGATCTAGATTTTGTTTTTGTTTGGGGCGTTTTCTTTGTGGGTGCTGGGGACAGAACCCAGGGCTCACACATGCTGAGCCGCACCTCCAGCCCTGGAGAGGGGGGCTTTGGTGGAGAGTCCACCCAGAGCAAGGAAGAGATGCGTGAATCAAGATTCAGTTAAGGAAAATAAAATTCTTAAAAATATATATTCAGTTAAGGAAAGATAGACACACCAAAAATAGAAAAAGACAGGCTTTCAATGAATGTGTACCAAAAATATTATTAATTATTTTCTTCTGTTCACATCTCTTCATATGCTCTTTATCTTTAAACTCCAGATTTTCCTTTTCATTTATGGGCTGCCAGGGATATTAAATGAAAATATTTCAATAGTTTGCATTTTCGACAATTTAGTTCTAAAGCTCATGAGTAACAATAGATTAAATAAAGTGAATCCAAAGTCAAAAACTTCAGGCACAGAAATTTATTAACTTTTTAATACTCTCCAGAAGATGAACCTAATTTTAAATGAAAGCTGCCTCTTAAACTATATTATGGTTGTTCTAGACCATAATTTGTTTTGGCAAACACTCTGAAGAAATTCGCATGAAATTTCAATGAACTACAAGTAAATTACCCATGTAGCAAAAAATATTTTTGGATAGCTGCAAATGAATGCTAAAAGATGATGGACTTTGGAAGAAAAATAGTAATCAAATAAAATATGTAGTGATGGCACATGGGTTAGAAATTATTCCCGGTAATCCGTCTCTATTAAGGAGACTATCCACATTTAATTTGGTCAAGTGTAGTTACACAGTGAACGTGAAGGCCCTATTGAGACACAACCCAAAATGCCAAAGTAAAATTTCTTTTTAGGGTTTTAATCCGAAAGACATAGAATAATTTTTTCCTTGATTCACTAAAAACCAAAATTACAGTCATTAATGAAAATGTTCCCCCTTTGAACCCTAACTTTTAGTATGTTTCGTTTCTTTCATTCATTAAACAGTTTCTTATTCTGGCCCAAACAGCATCATTGCAAATCTAGTAATAATTAAATCTTCCCAAAGCTTCCTTCCCCTGAAGTAAATCCAGTGTGATCCATAACTACCAAATTTACTGGCATTACAGCAGACAAATAATCAATTTCTCTATCCACCAAATTACCCAACTGAACAGATTTTGAGAAAAAATATGGAAGTCGCAGGATAAGGCAGTCACACTTGCTAGAAGATTTTAAACATACCCAGCCTCTCCTGTGACTTCTATTAATTTGCCTACAAAAAAGGCTGATAAGGTGCAAATTATGAATGATTTTTAATTACAGGTGAGCTGGATAAAAGTACCTACATTTTTTTGAAAGTTGAGGAATGGTCAGTGGAAATTTCTCTCTGTGTTAGACACTATGTATATTTTTTTCCCTTGCTTTTCCTTTCTTTTCTTTTTTTATTTTTGCAGTGCTAGGGACCGAACCCAGCCAAATGCTGGGCAAATGCTCAACCACCAAGTCCCACTCCCAGCCCCTAAATGCTTATTTCTCTATACTTTCTCCTTCAAGACCCCATCTCCATTCATAGAGAAAGAAAGCTACCACCTCCCACACCCCAAGCCCCGCACCAAGACTCCATTTTTCAATTTTATGGAAAGGGTCAGATCTCTGGAGACTGCAGATGGAAACTAGATGTCCAAAAATTTTGACAAGTGGTACTTAATTATAATTATCCTGGATACACTTTTTCGATGACACGATTTGCTTTGTGTTAACAAATGGCTTTTCTGTTGAATTAACTACTTTTGAAATAATGCAAATAAAAAAATTGTTTTAGAATTCAACCTTCTAGAAACTTTCTTAGTATTATCCAAATGTAAAATATATCAACATTTATTAATTCAAATAAATTATATATTTAAAAGTTACATGTTTAAGAATTATGTAAACATATTACAAGTTATACAAATCACAGACTTACAAATTTACAAATACATTCTTAAAATTGATCTTAAATATAAATTCTCAAGATAAATTAGGAGTTTTAAGGAGAAAAAAAAAAAAAAGAGTTCAGGGGCAAGGTGTGGTGGTGCAGACCCTGTAAGCCCAGCAACTCAGGCGGCTAAGACAGGAGAATCACAAGTTCAAGGTCAGCCTGGGCAAACCCTGTCTCTCAATAAAAAATAAACAAACAAAAATGGATGGGACTGTGGCTCAGTGGTAAAACACCTTGGGTTGAGTCTCCAGTACCCAAAATAAAAAGAAAGAAAAAAAGAGTTCAAGGCTTCACATCTAGAAAATTGGGAAACGGGTCATTGGAAGCAACAGAATTGTGGAGTAGCTCTTGAGTGAAAGTGGCTGAAACTGGGCTCACGGAGTCCTCCTGCCTCAGCTTCCTGAATAACTGGGACACCGTCCACATGACCATATCCAGTTACTCACATGATTTTTAAACCTGCTGGTGTCGAGGTTAGACAAACTGGATAAATCTGAAAGACGGGCTCAAGTTTCTCACACCTACTTTAAAGTATACAGATTGATTTTAAAGCACTGAATCTTAAAAACACATCAGTGAGCTGGGTGTAGCTCAGCAGTGCTTGTTAGCATGAGCAAGACCTTGAATTTGACCCAGGGAGCTTTCAAGAAGAAAAAACAAATCACCTGTGTGAGATTTGGAGTAACTATTTTCCCTGGTACAGTATGGACTCAAGTTTCTCCTCTCAGAGAAGAAAAATTATTAGTTTTTTTAGAACTTACTTAGGTATTATGATATAAAAGTAGAGTACATCAATAAAATATTGTTTGGAATGCTCATCATACTCTATTCTTTTTTGATGATAAAAGTGTACTTATAGAATTTAAACATCAGCATAATAATTATTATAGAGTATTTCAGAGGGGAAATCTGATTATTCAGTCTTCTCCTTGATTGAGTTCTATGTAAGTAGAAATGCACTGTCAGGACTATATTTGATATAAAAGGTAATCTGATCCAAAAGTGTTTAGGAGACAACCTGAGATTTTAAAATAGAGATATAAACAAGTAGCACAGGGTCTCTGAACTCAACAGGCACTAAAATATTAGAACAGAAATATTAATAATTCTAAAATGCCCTTTTGCCACTGTAGTCAATTTTAGCCAAAATACCAGGAAAGCAAAAGCTTTAAAGAAGCAGGATTTTCAGAGTAGAACTGGGGGAGAAGATCTAGATGGAATTTAAAGGAACTATGGATCATTTAAAAGCAACTGGGTGTACAGAAGTGCGATTCTTCAAAATGGAGCTCAGACCTGATGAATGAAACGCTTTCTCTGCAGGGAATTCAGTGCACTTTGGGGACAAAAGGTAGTCCCATTAAGGGGGGCCCTGCCTCCTCACTTCCCTGGGTGCCTTCCTCCCACATCGGCCTCTTTTCTGTGAAGGAAGGCGAATGCTGACTGCAAAGTGCCATCGCCGCTCTGCTGGGAAAAGCAGAGGAAGGTGGCCCAGAGGAAACCACAGAGTCCAGTGTAAGCTGTCCTCCAGTGGACGGGAACCAGGCCGAAGTTGGTCAGCTGGAACAGAGAGAGTCTGTAAGGGCTCCACAAGTCAGAGGCAGGGTTGGCATTCTGAGTGGTTTTGTTTATTTGTCTATTTGGGGTTTTGTTTTGGCAGCGCTGGGCATCAAACCCCAGACCTCAGACATGCCAGGCAAGCCCCCTCCCACGGAGCTACACCCCAGCCCTCGGTTCCAAGGAGTTTGAAACTCACCTGTACAAAAGGCCAGTACATCAGACCTGTCTGGAATAAGGAAAAACCTGATTAGAATGCTTTTTCAATCTCACACACACAATTCTATAAGAACAAGAAATATGAGGAAGACAAAATGCCCAGGTGGTACACTGTTTCACACTAAGCCGATTAAATTCAGATTACTCTTTTCTTCCTTTTTTCTTTCTTTCTCTATTCGCTTCTTTCTTTCTTGACTGTTCCCATTTCAGGCATACTTTCTTTTTTTACTTGTTTATATTTTCTGAAGTTTCTAAACTAAACAGTTGCAAACCAAAGATATACTATGTACTTTTACATTAATATATATTACATGTACTACATATTTTATATTTAAAGTATATGTTCATTTGAGAATTTAACAAAGTATTTTTGTAAAGTAGCAAAAAATAATTCTCGAAGGCTAAACCCATTCAAATATGGCTTGACTTCTTCTTTCTTTTTCTTTTTTTTGGGGGGGGGGATTGAACCCAATGGTGCTTAACCACTGAGCCACATCCCCAGCCCTTTTTATTTTTTTATTTTGAAACAATCTCACTAAGTTGCTTAGGGCCTCACTAAGTTGCTGAGGCTGACCTTGAACTTGTGTGATCTTCCTGCCTCAGCCTCCTGTGTCACCTGGATTAAAAGTCTGAGCCAGTACACCGGATCATCTTTTTTTTAATTTTTTTTAGATGTTGATGGACCTCTATTTTATTTATTTATTTATTTGTTTGTTTGTTTGTTTGTTTATATGCAGTGTTGAGAATTGAACCCAATGCCTCTCACACACCAGGCAAGTGCTCTACCACTGAGCTACAACCTCAGCCTCCTGGCTCACCTTTTATAGTTAAAAAATATATATATATATTTGGAAATAATTTCAAACTTACAAAAACTAACAAGAATAGTCTAAGTAAGCTGGGCTCAGTGGTACACACCTGTAATCCCAGCAGCTAGGGAGGCTGAAGCAGGAGGATTAAGAGTTCAAAGCCAACCTCAGCAATAGTGAGGCACTAAGCAACTCAGTGAGGCCCTGTTTCTAAATAAAATACAAAATAGGGCTGGGGATGGGGCTCAGTGGTTGAGTGTCCTTGAGTTAAATCCCTGGTAGAAAGAAAGAAAGAAAGAAAAGAAAAGAAAGAAAGGAAGGAAGGAAGGAAGGAAGGAAGGAAGGAAGGAAAGAATAGTCTAAAGAACATTCCTGTATTCTTTATCCAAATTCACCTATTTTTTTAACACTTTGTCCCACTTGCTTTATTAATTGCTTGCTCCATGCCTCCATCCCTCCATGCCCCCGCCCATGCACGCCCCTCTCCAGGCTACTTGCATGCATGCATCTGTCTGATATGGTTTTGTGGATCATCTGAGAGGACGCTATACACAGAATTGCCCCTTACCCCTGGATACTTAAGTATCTATTTCCTTAGAATTAGGATGTTCTTTTATATCACCACAATTCTATAGGTTATATAATCATCAATTTCAATAAAGTTACCAATGACCATGCTTTATATATTGTCCATTGTGGGAGCCACCCTGGATGACGGTGCCTTTAAGTCCTGATGTACGGGATTCTGAGAATTATTGCTTTCAGTCTGGCCCAGTAGCGCCAGGTCACAGTAACTTGGGCATTACCCCAGCTCGGATAACAAGGAGTGGCTCCAGGAGTAGGTGTCACCCACTGG
Source organism: Ictidomys tridecemlineatus (assembly GCF_052094955.1). NCBI lineage: Eukaryota > Metazoa > Chordata > Mammalia > Rodentia > Sciuridae > Ictidomys > Ictidomys tridecemlineatus. Next base: position 133,436,203 of record NC_135486.1, read on the forward strand.
GGTTAAGTTACACTCACCTGTTCCTTTGTAATCCTACCCCTTCTACCTTTTTTGGATAGAATATTCTAAGAAACAGTGTCCCCCCAAATAAAAGCCCACTTCCAAAGTGTGTGCTCGCTCTCGCGCTCTCTCTCTCTCTCTCTCTCTCTCTCTCTCTCTCTCTCGAAGCCTCTCGTGACCTTCTCTTGTCCCCCTTTTGTGGAGCCTGAGGCCAGGAGCCAGAGAAAGCCAACCTGAAGCTTATAAGAGGTATTCTGTGTCTGTGTGGTATTTTGCATCACCCGAATTCACACGAGTGACTTTAGTTCAGCTGCCCGCACTGGATGGGGGTGGCAGTCCATATCCCATTTTTCCAATTCAGGGACACAATATCTTTGTTTATTTATTTTTATGTGGCTCTGAGATTCAAACCCAGTGCCTCACACATGCAAGGCAAGTGATCTACCACTGAGCTACAACCCCAGTCCCTTCATGTCATTTCTTTTCCTTATGGTACGGGATCTATTTTAGGATGAGGAATTGCATGTACTTGCCGTGTCCCATTAGTTCCATTGATTAGGGACATTAAAAAAAAAAAAAAAAACTATTATGACATTGCTATCTCTGAAGAGTAAAGTCTTGCTTCTCTTAGAATAAAAACAAATATTTTAATATGGGGAGGTTTGTCTGTGCTTCCTCATGATTAGATTTGGGTTATAATTCCTGGCTGGAACACTGCATGTGGGTGGGGTCACGTCCTCGAGGTATCCCATCAGAAGGCGCATGATGCCCACCTGCCACTGATCAGAGATGCTCATTTTGATCACTGCTCGTGGTGTCGTTTTGCCACTGCACAGTTGCCCTTCTTTTACCCTTGAAACTATCATGGGTAGCAATAATGTAACTGTAGGGAGGCACTGAAGACCATTCAAACAGGAGCCCCTCCCCTTCAGGATACCCTCCTCCCTATGGGTGGATTCTCTGCCTCCAGTTGATTCTGTCTGGCCCACTGTCCTGTTGTGATGGGCTGCCTCATGGTGAGCTTCCATCCCCAGCAGTGGTCCCCCATTTGACCCGCTGCTGCCAGCATTCTGCTCTCCCAGGTATTTCTCTTTATTATCTGTATGGACTCAGGATTTCCTACTTCTTTCTATGTTTTATAATCCATTACTCTGCTTCATTATTTTTGGTGCTCAGGTGCCCCAGATTTAGCCAGTGGGAGGCCCTTCAAGCTGGCTCCTATGTCCTTGTGCTGTGCCACATCTTTTTTTTCTTTTTGAAAAATCTACTTCCTGGGGCTGGGGTTGTGGCTCAGCGGTAGAGCACTCGCCTAGCACGTGTGAGGCCCTGAGTTCAATCCTCAGCACCACGTATAAATAAATAAAACAAAGATATTGTCTAATTACAACTAAAAAATAAACATTAAAAAGAAAAATCTACTTCCTGACAGGTAAGGTGATGCATGCCTGTAAGTCCAGCAACTTGGGAGGCTGAGGTAGGAGGATTCCAAGTTTGGGGCAGCCTCAGCAATTTAGTGAGACCCTGTCTCAAAATAAAAAGGGCTGGGGAAGAATAATCCTGTATTCTGCAGTCCTGAAGAATTCTTCAGAGATAGCAATGTCATAATAGATTGAAAAACAAAAGGCTCAGAAAATAGGAAATGTCCCTGATGAATGGGGATGTGGTTAAGCACTTCTGGGTTCAATCCGAAATTTTTAAAAAAACAAAACTTCCTTACATTCTGGTATAACGAGATGTTCCAGGCTTAACTAATACCTTGTACCTTGTACCTGTCCTTCCCTAGTCTTGGAACCAGTCATTTCTTTAAGGAGTCCTCATTCATTCTTTTTTTATTAGGAATGATGTTAGAGACCAAAGTTTGAGCACTGATGGCACCATGTTATGTCAATAAAATCAGTGGCAGATGGGTGTAGTGGTAGTACATGCCCGTAATCCCAGCTGCTCTGGAGGAGGATCTCAAGTTCAAAGTCAACCTAAGCAACTTAGTGAGGCCCTAAGTAACTCAATGAGTGAGACCCTGTCTCTAAATTTAAAAATACAAAAAAAGGCTGGGGGTGTGGCTCAGTGGTTGAGCGCTCCTGGATTCACTCCCCAGTACCAAAAAAGAAAGAAAGAAAATCAGTGGCCAACAGGGCATGGAGGTGCATGCCTCTAATCCCAGCAGGCATGGGCGAGGGTGAGGAGGAGAATCACAAGTTCAAAGTCTCAGCCTCAGCAACTTAGCAACTATACAAAAACTATAAACTATGCAAGAGAAGAATGTAATATCAAATTGACTTGTTTTGTTTTTGGTACCAACAACTGAACTCAGGGGCACTCAACCACTGAGCCTCATCCCCAGCCCTATTTTGTATTTTATTTGGAGACAGGGTTTCACTGAGTTGCTTAGCACCTTGCTTTTGAGGCTGGGTTTGAATTCTTGATCCTCCTGCCTCAGGCTCCCAAGCTGCTGGAATTACAGGTGTGTACCACTGCGCCCAGCTCAGATTGACTTCTAAGAGAGAATACATTTGAGCCCCAATACTGCAGCCGGTGAAAGGAGACTGAAATTGCATGCCTTCTGCGCACAAAGTGAAAAAACAAACCAAAAGGCTCAATACATGAACAACAAATATTGTAGTCACATCCTTCCCACCTCCATTTAAAGAACAGACTGGAGTGGGGTGTGGTGGCATCCCCCTTTATTATCCCCATGAGGGGGGAGGCTGAGGCAGGGAATCACAAGTTCAAGACCAGCCTCAGCAACTTAGCAAGGCCCTGTCCCAAAATAAAAAGAGCAGGGATGTGGTTCAGTGGTAAAGTACCCCTGGGTTTTGTCCCCAGCACCAAAAAATATAGAAAGAAAGAGCATGGATTGGGCAGAGAAGTGGCTTCTTTACAACCAATACTCACCCTACCACTTGGAGTCAAGATAGCCCTCTGTGGCGGATTCGTTGTGAATACTTCTGACTGCAAACACTTTGTACTATTAGTTTCATTGGTCAAACTCGAATCAAGAGCCCAGTTTGCAGCCAATTTCTCCTATGTCTAATACCGCTAGCTCTGAACTCTCTTCTGTGTAGTAGAAACCTCACAATAGACCAAAGTATCTGAAATTCAACATTTCCCAAACTGAACCTGTCTTATTTTCTCTGATTGGCCCTTCCTCCATGTCCTATGTCATATGAAGACACACCACACATACGGTTGCTCCAGCCAGAAATCTGCTCCATCCCTCACCCCTTGACACTGCTTTTGATGGAGAACTAAATATATCTGAAACATGAGGCCCATCTGCATATATTCTGGAATCCTGAAGTTTTATCTCATTGTTATTAATAGAATCAAACCTGCTCTGGGCCAGAGATGAAAAATATCCCTGATTTTGCCAAGCCTTAGGATCGTGTTCAACAGATTTTTTTATTGACTAAATAAATGAAATGTGTGCGGGGCTGGATTGTATGCATTTGTACTGAGCAAACAGCACAGCAGGAGACTTGCTCCAAGCCTAGGGAGAAACCTGGGAAACATCACCCTTCTCTGTAAATACCTCTGTGGCATTAAGAAGATTCTTTTCACAAGGACTCAGCAGAAGGCACACCTGGAAACACTGGCTCTGAATGTGGGAACAATTTCATTAAAGCCACTCACATTCTCCAATTTCTACTTTGCAGCTAGCCTCTGAAATTTACAAAATAAATTGTGATCACTCATAAGCCGAAATATGATAAAGCCCCCAATCATCATGAATGTTGACGAAAATAAAGAGATTCTTTTCTACCCATGAGAAGCAAAGACAGCCCTAAGTCTCTTTCCAGTCAGCTGTCAGAACAAATTCCCATCAGGTACAGTGGTGCACGGCTGTAGTCCCAGCTAACAGGAGGATCACTTGAGTCCAGGAGTCTGAGAGCAGCTGGAGCAACACAGTCAGACCCCATTGCAGAAAAAAAAGAAAGAAAGAAAGAAAAATAAAACACAGGGCTGGGGATATATTGCCTCACATGCACAAGGTCCTAGGTTTGATCCCCAGCACCACGAAAACATAAAGAAAGAAAAAATAAAATATAAACAACAATTTGAAAATATTTAATGCATGCCTTAATCCCAGCGACTAGGGAGGCTGAGGCAGGGGGATCATAAGTTTGATTATAAGATTGGTCCAGTATCTATGAGATACTGGACCAATCAAATTGGAACCCTAATTTAAAAATAGTTTTACTAAAACGTACTTAATGTTAAAAATCTGCAAATACAATTTCAAAAACCTGTCTTACCTTATACGTGTTCCAAAATTTCTGTTTCAAGTCCAAAAGTACGTCATCCTTTTCCTGAAGAATGCTCATACCTATGTACAAAAGCACACACAGAAAGAATTTTAGGGATGGGGTGTACCTCAGTATTATTGCAATCAAAATTTAAATGTAGGGTGTCAATTTAGCCTTCCTGAAAACTACTTCATCATCCCTGGAAAGAAATTTGGGGATGGGGGGACTCTCTTAGGAAGGGTATAAAAATCAGTGTAATTTAAAAATTCTGCCCCAATCCTGAATGGAATGTTTCTGGACTACTGTGTTCAAGGACCTGGCTGTGATCCCCAGTACTGGAAAAAAACATTTTTTTTTTAGCCAGGTGCAGAGGAGCACAAGTTCAAAGCCAGCCTCAGCAAAAGTGAGGCACTAAGCAACTCAGTGAGACCCTGTCTCTAAATAAAATACAAAATAGGGCTAGGGATGTGGCTCAGTGTTTGAGTGCCCCTGGGTTCAACCCATGGTACAAAAAAAAATTTTTTTAATTTTTTTTTATAGATCCAGGTAAAATATTACTGTATAACAGTTCTTATTCAAGTTTTCAATTCCCATATTCAAAGTAACCAGCCATAATCACTCAATATATTCCTTTTGATCCAACAGTGAAAACAGAACACAATCTTCATTTCAAAACTAGATAAATGGTGGCCCAGCCTCGTGGCACACTCCTATACTACCAGCCACTAGGGAGCCTGAGGCAGGAGGATCTCAAGTTTGAGGCCAGCCTGGGCAATTTAGCAAGATCCTGTCTTGAAATAAAAAGGTGTGGGGATTAGCTCAACGATTGCCCAATATGTTCTAGGCCCCGGTTCAATCCCATGTACAAAAAATAAAAATAAAAATAAAAGACTAGATAAATTTTAAAGTAATGGCAAATACAAAGTTAGAATAATAGTTTATAGCAGAACAAATATTTTTTTCAATAAAAAAATGGTAAGAATCCACACACACATACAAAGTAGCATTAGTATAATGAACCTGTCAGTGAGATTTTCAAACATTTTGTGAAATGCTGAATATTTTTAAATTTCCTTTTTTTAAAAAAATATTTTTTAGTTGTCGATGGACCTTTATTTTATTTATTTGTATGCGCTCTGAGAATCAAACCCAGTGCCTCACGCATGCTAGGCAAGCCCACTACCACTGAGCCATAACCTCAGCTCCTCCTTTTTTTTCTTTTTTTTAATGCATGCTAAACACATGCTCTACCACTGAGCTACATCACTACCCTAATGTTATTCATTTTAAAAAGGCTGGTAGACTCTGGATATTCTAGCAACTGCAAATTTCCCATCAGTATTATTCTAATCAGAGTTTAAATGCAGGGTATCATTTAACCTTCCTGAAAACTACTTCATCATCCCTGGAAAGAAATTTGGGAATGGGAAGACTTTCTTAGGAAGGGTATAAAAATCAGTGTGATTTAAAAATTCTCCCCCAACCCTGATTACCAAGGAAGGGAAATCAGAGACTTATTAGTCAATTGCAGAAGATTCTTAGAACAAGAATCAAAAGAAAACCCAGCAAAAAAAAATATCGGTAATACTGTGTTCCACTTGCCCAGCATTAGTTAAATGCTATGCACTTCCTGTGTACCATTTCACCTGACCCGCCTAACAATTCTCCAAAGTAGGTAAGGCTAAAAGAAGGAAAAAAGATTAGGGAGGCTAATATCAGTGGAGTCCAACCTAGCTGTCCAATTCCAAGCCAGACCTCAAAACCGTCAGTACTCTGCCTCCCCAAGGTGGTCCTGACACAAAACATCATCAGACTTAGGCAATTTCCAAGTAACACCTTCAACAAGCATCCAACTCACCCCTCCTGCCTTCCCTCTTTGTTGTAACATGAAGAGAGGGAAAATGGAGGAGAAGTCAAAAACCAAAGCAAAGCAGCAATCTGAGCAGGAGTCTCTACCAGGGCCCTCAGGCCTCAATCACAAAAGACCAAAACCACTGAGACTTAGCTTTTTCTGACCTCAGACAGACAACAGCTCACCATCAGGGTCTCAAGATCAAGAACATGATTGACAGCCTAAAGATGTGGTCTTTGGGGTGAATCACTATTTGTAGGATGAGAATAAGGAGAGTACTTGCTTCATTGGTTGAAGATTAAAACAAATCCTGACCCCTTCACCAGTGTAAGGCCACTGTACTAACAGGCACAGGAACCTATTTGCAAACTTGGTTGGGACCAGGCACAGATCTTCCAATAAAATCAGGAGGCCCCTGCTCTCAGGCTGTCTAGTCTCCCCATCCCACTGACCCCATCGGCCAGAGGTTAGCTGAGACTTCAACAGGCAACCAGGTCTTTGATGATTCCTGTACCGTCTGTAGGGACTGTGGCCACCAAGCTGGGCTACAATTTATCTGGTATTTGAAAGAAGATTATGTTCTATTTTTACTGTTGGCCTCCCTAAATAAGATCTTGGTGCAGGGATGTTTCCTCAAGTTGGTGGCTCCCTCCTCTCAACCAGTTTTAAGAGTCACTGAGCCACTGAGAGAGGTCCCCTCCCAATTAGGGAGGGAATTTGTGACTCCCAGTGCCAAGGTTAGGTTGCAAACTGTAGAGATTTTCTTCAGAAATGAGAGTCCCTCCCCAGTTACCTGCCGGGATCGAGGCTCTACATAAGTTGCTAGGATGTTGGAAAGCTACCCACCCACCCCTTCTGTATTTCTTGGTGGTCCGGCAAGGGTTGCCAAAGTCAGACCTTCCACCTGCTGGCACATTTTCTGAAGAGAAGGCTTCCTTGCAGGTATAGAGTCCCCTCAAATTCTGAGTGAGACCCCCATGGAAAATCTTGTTACCAAAGCAGGACTAGGACCCTGGGCGTGGATTTTCTGGGCAACTAGGCCCAGCGACAGGTTCCACCTGCTCTGCTTCCCACAGTTCTGGGTCCCCTAGCACTTTGATGGTGTGTTGGACCCAGAGCATGAATTTTCCAGCAGCAGGATGCCTCCAGGGAGTGCAGTTGCTACAGGGTCAAGCTGGGGTTTAGGGAAAAGACCCCAAACCCTACCTATGTCCACTCTTGAACTCTGTCCAAATCGCCTCTGCTCTGATCCCTGGACCACCGGACTCCCCAGCTCCCAGGCTTCCCTAATTCCTCTCTCTGAGAAACCTCAATTTTCCAGTCCCAGCACCACAGCCCGGGTTCCCAGCCTCCAGTCCCCACCCCAGGGCTTTCAAACCGGGTCCCCACTTCCAGAGCTCCCTGCTTCTGCCTAAGTGCTCCGTCCCTGCAACAGTGCGCAAGGATCCTCCGCCCCCTCAGTCCTTTAACCTCCTTCTGGGCCTCCAGTACCCTAATCTCGGCACTCAGGCCCTCTAGTACCCCGGTCCCCTGGACCCTGCCCTGGCCCCTCACCGACATAGAAGGCCGAGAGGGCGATGGGCCCTCCGAACAGCTGGTCGCACAGCACCTTGGTCAGGACCACGCGCGGCGCACGGCCGGGCAGCGCGCGCTCCAGCAGGCGCAGCCACACGTAGTTGAAGTTGGCGTGGAAGGTCACGGCCAGGGTGGCCACGCGCCGCGTCTGGCGCCAGTCTGCCGGGCCGCCCCGCAGCCGCTGCTGGAGCGCGTCGCCGGCCGAGAAGAGCCCGGCGTACAGCAGGACGTTGGTGGGCCACGGGTAGCGCTGGGCCGCGCGCGGCAGCGCGCGCCACCATCCAGCCATGCCGGTGCCTGGGCACCCGCCCAGCCGCCTTACTGCACCGTCTCGGCCGCCCGCCGCCCGCGAGCCGAGCACCTCCACCTCCACCTTCACCTCCACCTCCACCTCCACCTGCCTCCTCCGGATGCTCGAGAGCGATTGGGCGCCCCGCGCACGCCCAGCCCGCGCGTCCAATCCCGAGGCCGCTGGCCATCGTGGGGGCTGAGCATTTGGAAAGCGCCTGGTCGGCGCAGTGCTAGAGTCCATTTGCATGAAATCTCCAGAATAGGCAAATCCAGACTGACAGAAGGTAGATTAGTCGTGGTCAGGGCTGGGCCATGTGAGAACAAAAAGGGACTGCTACCGGGGCTTGGGGTTCTTTTTAAGAGTGACCAACACGTTTTGTAATCAGACCCGGGCGATGGTTTGCAGGACTGTGTGAATATGCTAAAAGACATAAAAGGATGGATTTTGTGAATTCTATCTCACAAAATAAAAGATTCGGGCTCAAAAAAAAATGGCAATGTATTCTAAATGCTTGCCTGCAAGGAATTCATTCAGCACACAAAATACACTGACAGTGTCACTTCTTTTGGAGAAAAACAAAGGTTAAAATCCGAGACTTTTCGTGAATGTGAGATGGGCCAGTGTGCCTACTGTCTTCTCTTCAGTTGGCCCTCCATTGTCACTGCCTCCCCACAACAGCCTGAGTTCCCGAGCATTGTCCGGTGAGCAGGGGTCAGTGGACACCAGAACAGGTAGAAGCTCTGCCCTCATGGAACTCATTTTCTCCTTACTTCTTTTCCTGTTCTTTCCACATTTTCTGTTTATCCTATTTTACTTAATTTTTAAATGTATATTTTTAAACTTTTTCTTCCACATTAAAAAATTTTTTTAATTTATTCATTTATTTTTCTATATGGCACTTCCCGCTCCACTCTTCCCACCTCTTGGTTCCTAGCTTCTACTCTACTGATTTTCCTTTGATTTTCATGAGATCCCTGCCTCTCTTCTCTTCTCCATTTTCCTCTGTGGCTTCCACTTATGAGAGAAAACACATGATTTTGACCTTCTGGGTTTGACTTATTTCCCTTAACATATGTTCTCAAGTTTTATCTATTTTTCTGCCAATGACATAATTTCACCGTCTTTATGGCTGAATAAAACTGCATTGTGTATATGTATCACATTTTCTTTATCCATTCATCTGTTGATGGTCACCTAGGCTGGTTCCATAGTTTGGCTATTGTGAATTGTGCATGTACCACTGTAGTATGCTGACTTCAATTCTTTAGGATAAATACTGAGGAGTGGTATTGCAGGTCATAATGTGGTTCCAAGCCTAGTCTTTTGAGGAACCTCCATACTGATTTCCACAGTGGCTATACTAATTTTCAATCTCACCAACAGTTTAAAGGTGTTCTTTTTTCTCCCCATCCTCTCTAGCATTTACTACTCTTTATATTTTTTTAAAATAATTTTTAGTTGTAGATAGACAAAATGCCTTTATTTTTAAAAATTTTTAGCTGTAATTGGACACAATACCTTTATTTTATTTATTTTTATGTGCTGCTGAGGTCTGAACACAGTGCCTCACATGTACTAGGCAAGCTGTCTGCCACTGAGCCACAACCCTAGCCCTGTTTATATTCTTGATGACTGGTGTGAGATGAAGTCTCAGTGTAGTTTTTAATTTGCATTTCCCTAATTGCTAATGATGAACATTTTTTCATATATTTGTAGGTCATTGAATTTCTTCTTTTACAAAGCATCTGTTTAGTTTATTTGTCCCATTTAATTGGATTTTTTTAGTGATAAGTTTTTTTTTTTAGTTCTTACATATTTTAAACATTAATCCTCTATCAGAAGATGTTTTAGTCAGCTTTGTTGCCACTATAACCAAAAAAAAAAAAATCTGCAAAGAACAATTTTAGAGGAGGAAAAGTTAATTTGGGGGTTCACAACTTCACAGGTCTCAGTCCATAGACAGCCAGCTCCATTTCTCTGGGCCTAATGTGTGGCAGAACATCATGGCAGAAGAATGTGTAGGAAAGTGGCTCAGGACATGGCTACCAGGAAGTAAAGAGAGACACTGCAGACCAGGGACAAATATATACCACAAAATATGCCCCCCATGACCCTCCTCCTTCAACCAGACTCTACCTGTCTACAGTTATCACCCAGTTAATATTAACCCAGTTTAGGTTAAGGCTCTCATAACCTGATCATTTCACTCCTGAACTTTCTTGAATTGTCTCATGTATGAGTTTTTGGGAGAGACCTAATACCTAAACCATAACAGAAGAATAGTTAACAAAGATTTTCTCCCATTCTGTAGGTTCTCATTCCTAATTGTTTCCTTTGCTATGCAGAAGTTTTTTTCAATTTGATAACATCCCATCTATTAAATCTTCACATTATTTCCTGAGCTTTAGGGGTCCTATTGACATAGTCATTGCTTGTGCCTATATGTTGGAAGCATTGGCTTTATATTTTCTTCTAGGAGTTGCCTAGTTTCTGGTCTAATTCCTAGGTCCTTCATCCATTTTGAGTTGATTTTTGTACAGCATGAGAGATAAAGGTCTAGTTTCCTTATTGTACATGTAGATAACCAATTTTCCCAGCACCATTTGTTTAAAAGGCTGCTTTTTCTTCAATGTACGTTTTTTGGCTCCTTTGTCAAGGATCAGATGACTATCTCTGTGGGCTTGTCTTTGTGTCTTCTATTCTGTACCACTGGCATATGTGTCGTTTCTTATGTCAGAATCATGTAGTTTTTGTTACTATAGTATAATTTGAAGGCAGGTATTTTGATACCTCCAGCATTGCTTTTTTGTCTTAGGATTGCTTTGTCTATTTTGGGTCTTTTATTCTTCCAAATGAATTTTAGGACTGTTTTTTCTAAGTCATTGGTATTTTGATGGGGATTGCTTTGAATCTGTATATTGCCTTTGATAGTGTGGCCATTTTAATATTAATTATGCCTATACATGAACATGGGAGGTCTTTCCATCTTATGAGGTCTTCTTCAATTTCTTTCTTCAGTGTTCTGTAGTTTTCATCGTAGAAGTCTTTAGCCTTCTAGATTTATTCCTACGGTTTTTTGTTTTTGAGACTATTGTGAATAAAATAGGTTTTTTTTGACATTCTAAATATAGGATCATTAACTGCAGTGATAGTTTGTCTTCTTCCTTTGCTATTTTTATTCCTTTTTAAATTCCCTTCTTTTGCCTAATGGTGCTGGCTAAAATATCTAGCACTATAATAAATAGGAGGGGTGAGAGTGGACATCCTTGTCTTGTTCCAGATTTTAAAGGAAATGCTTTCAGTTTTTCCCCATTTATTATGAGATTGGCTTTGGTTTTTCATAAATAGTGTTGAGGTAGTTTCCTTCTATCCCTAATTTCTTCAGTGTTTTTATCATGCATGGGTGCTGAATTACATTTATTGATTTGCATGTTAAACCATCCTTATATCTCTGGAATAAAACCAATGTTTTATTCATGATGTACAATCTTCATAATATTTTGTTGAACACTAATATTTTATTAAGAATTTTTGCACCTAAGTTCATCCAGGATATTGGTCTGTAGTTCTCATTCCTTAATGCATCCTTATCTAGTTTTAGTATGAGTATGATATTGATTTCATAGAATGAATTTCGAAGTGTTCTTTCCCTTTCTACTTCATGGAATAATTTGAGGAATATTGACATTAGTTCTTTAAATGTCTGGTAGAATTTGACTGAGAATCCATCTGGTCCTGGGCTTTTCTTTGTAGGGAGGCTTTTTTTTTTAAACTGCTTCTGTCTTATTACAAGTTATTGGTCTGTTTGTTTCCTCTGTCCTCTTGATTCAATTTTGTTAGATTATATGTGTCTAGAAATGTATCCATTTCTTCTAGATTTTCCAATTTATTGGACTATAAATTTTCAAAATAGTCCCTAATGAGCTCTGGGTTTCTGTGATGTCTGTAGTATTTTCTCCTTTCCTCTCCTCTAACTTTATTAACTTGGAATTTCTCTCCTTTTCTTTTGGTTAGTTTGGCTAAGGGCTTATAGATCTTGTTTATCTTTTCAAAGAACCAACTTTGTTTCACTGATTCTTTGTATTATTATTTTTTTTATTCTCAAGTTCATTGATTTCAGCTCTGATCTTATTTCTTTCCTTCTACTGGTTGTGGGATTGGTTTGTTGCTCTTTTTTTCAAGGGACTTGAGATTCACCATTGGGTTGTGTATTTGGGATCTTTCTGATTTTCTAGTGTAGGCACTCATAACTATAAACTTTCCTCTTAGAACTGACTTTATAATGTCCCAGATTGTCTGTTTTTTTAACTGTTCTCATTTGAGCAAAAAAATTTTAATTTCTTTCCTGATTTCACCCATTCATCATTCAAAAGTGTATTTTTCAATCTTCCTGTGTTTTTATAATTTCTATAGGGTCTTGTCATTTTGATTTCTAATTTCATGCAATCTGATAAGATGCAAGGAATTATACCTTTTTGTGTGTGTATTTGCTAAGAGTTGCTTTGTGGCCTGATTTTTAACTTTAAATTTTTTAAATAATTCCAGAATTACAAAAAGAGTTGAAAAAATAATTTATTGAGTATCATTATGTGCCAGGCAATAAACTGGAGGCTTAGAAAGGACTTATAATTGCTGCTGCTTCTTTTTCTTCCCAGGGCTGAGGATTGAACCCAGGGGCTTGTGAATGCTAGGCAAGTGTTCTGCCACTGAGCTACGTCTCCAAATTCACGGATTTGTATTTTCTATGTTTTTTTTTTAAATCCAATTCCTGTCTAAATTAGAAGAAATTTATATGATCTATGAGAAAAGAAACTCTCCCTAATGATTCCTACACAATTCTCTTAACTAAATTTGTTGAAAGAAATAGAAAAATTTGGTTCTTAGAAAAGGAGACCTGGAGCTGGAAGTGGGGTGGGTTATGGTTAGGGCTGCCAAGTAAAATAGAAGGTGCCCAGGTGCCCAGTTACCTAAGGAGATCAGATAAACAAAGAATAACTTTTTTAGGATAAGTATATACCATACAAAGTTTGGGGCATAGTCGAATTGAAAACATCTTCATTATTCATCTGAAATTAAAAGTTAATTGGATACCCTGTATTTAATTTTTATTTTGCTAAATCTGGCAACCCCAGGGGCATGGGACTGATGTTAACTGGGAGCCTACTGCATGTGTCAGTTCTGTACATTGTCTCATTACTCTCCACAGAGAGTCAGCCAAAATCCAGGGAGGTCTTTATTGAGCAGCTCAACATATTTACTTAATGAGAGCTGAAAGGAATGTTTAGAAGGCTTGGATGGTTTTACATGCATTGCTGTATACTTGTCTCTTCTTAAAAGCGATTTTTAAAAATTCAGTAACTACAGAAAACCTATTAATCAAGCAAATGCTAAGACTAGCATAGCCTTCAAACAAAAGATGTTCTCAGATTCATTAATTAATTACAGTGATGCTTTGTCATCTGTGGAAGCTGTGATTCAGAGCCCTCCAGCAATAATGAGATAACACATTCATGTGGTATTAAGATCCCTGAACAGTGGGGGAGGACTGGGGAACAGAGCACTGTATTAAAATGTAAAAGGAGAGTTCTGTTAGGAGCTGTTTCAGCAGGGAATAAGTGGGGGACTGAGCTTCAATTTACAATTGAGGATCATATTGAAAATACACGCACACGATGACAATGATGCTTATTGTAGCTGCTATTATTTCATTTTGTAAAAATAAATTGGGGCTTAATAAGAACCACCGATTTGGCCCACAATGTCTAAACTCTTTTTCTTCCAACCCTGAAGTTTCTGACAACTGAAAGACTTCTATGCCTAAAAGCTTTAAGACCAATGGTCCACCCTTCCAGGAAAGGTAGTGGAACTGAGGGAAAACCTGAATAAGTCCTCTTGCTTCAGTTGATTTCAGTTACTTGCTTTTATCAACAAGTTGAGAGGTCACCTAGTTCAGCAATATGCTCCCATGAGCTTCACTGGGGATGACGCCTCTGGGTCTCAATGGTAATGGCAGCCTGAGTTCTTGTTCAGAAACTTAATGGCTGCTTTTGTGACCTGGAGCCTATTGAAACAACTGACTCTTCATTTAGGCCTATGCAAGTGTCCAGTGGGTGACCTTCGATCTCAGAGGCCAACACTCCACCCTGAGTTCTGTGAGCTGCTCTAGAAAATTAAATGAACCTGAGCAGGAGGTGTGGGAACCCCAGTTTATAGCCCCTTGATCAGTAGTTCCTGAGGCCCAGACTTAAGACTGGCTTTGATGTGAGGGCAGTCTTGGGGACTGAAATGTCAACCCGTGGGATCTAATGCTATCTCCAAGTAGATGATGTCAGAATTGAATTCAACTAGAGGACACCCACACTGGTGTCTGCTGCAGAATGGTGTGCTTTTGAGGAGAAGAAACCGCCACACCTTCTGAGGTCACAGAAGTCATCTGTGTGGATTGTGGTGTGAAAGCAGAGGAAAATTGTGTATTCCAGAACATTCTTCATGTTGGCTCTAGAATTTCTTGACCTGAATGGTAGGAAGGCTGCTTTAATTTGGAGGTGTGTCCTGCAAGCACAAGGTTTTTGTTCCCAGTGTGGCCATTACTTTGTATTACATTATTTGATGGTTGTTTTCTATTTTTAAAAATATTTTGTTTTTTGTTTTTTGTTTTTTTAAGAGAGAGGAGAAGGGGAGAGACAGAGAGAGAGAATTTATTTATTTATTTATTTATTTTAGTTCTTGGCGGACACAACATCTTTGTTGGTATGTGGTGCTGAGGATCGAACCCGGGCCACACGCATGCCAGGCAAGCGCGATACTGCTTGAGCCACATCCCCAGCCCCAATATTTTGGTTTTTTTTTTAGTTTGTAGTTGGACAGAATACCTTTATTTTATTTTTATGTGGTGCTGAGGATCAAACCCAGCACTCCACACGGGCTAGGTGCTCTATCACTGAGCCACAACCCTAGCCCCTATTTTCGATTTTACACCATTATAAACAATGCTACTATAGACATTCTTACAGCAAACTTTTTTTTCCCCCAGTACTAAGGATTGGACCCAGGGGCACTCTACCACGGAGCTACATCCCTAGTCTTCTTTTTTATTTTGAGACAGGGTCTCACTAAATTGTCCAAACTGATCTCAAATTTGCAATCCTACTGCCTATAGGATTACAGGCAAGGGCCATTGGCCAGGCTTGCATTTCTTCTATGACAAGTAATGGTGAACTTTTATTCATGTTTATTGGCTATTTGCACATGTTTTTCCTTCTTATATTGTCATTGCTCATTTACCTTTTGGGCATACCATTTTAGAAAAATCTGGGTACTTTCACAAAATGTAAATAAAACTGAACAAATTAAAATTAAATTGTAGTTTTGAAAAAAACTTTTTAAATTCTTGATTTCACATGACCACATCAATCCTAATGTATCTGCTTCAGATTTTCCAAAACTTAATACCCAACTCTGCTTCTGTGATAACTAGATGATGGCGGAAAACTTTCTAATATTAAAAAAAAGTCCTTTGAGTACCAGAAAAGTATCTATGGGAATGTTTTCCACAGTCTTTAATATTAATAAATCACTACTTCTTGATGGCAGTGGTTAGTTTTGCTTACTTTTCTTCTATGTCTAGCAGATTATCACTGAACAAACATTTTCAGTATTTAGAACATAAGATTTTAACTTGATAGCTGAGGGATGGATTCATTCATAATTTATTATTCTTTTATCCTACTTTATTTTCCTTAAATTTACAAGTAATTAACATATTATATTGCTATTTGTTATCTATTTCAATAGAATCTAAGAATCAAAAAAGGCAAAGATTTAACCTCTTTTAATCACCATTGAATCCCTAATTTCTACAGTACTCCTTGGACTAAAATGGACCCTCAGAAAACATTTGTCTAACCAATGTATTCAATAATTATTCATGGAACCATAATTGCATGCCACACAGTGGGCTAGCTACACTGGGGAGGTAAATTGCCTCTCTGCCCATAGAGTGTCTTTAAAATACGATACTCGGGCTGGGGATGTGGCTCAAGCGGTAGCGCGCTTGCCTGGTATGCGTGCGACCCGGGTTCGATCCTCAGCACCACATACCAACAAAGATGTTGTGTCCGCCAAGAACTAAAAAATAAATATTAAAAATTCTCTCTCTCTCTCCTCTCTCACTCTCTCTTTAAAAAAAAACATATCAAAAAAAAATAAAATACGATACTCATGATACCCAGACTGAAAACAATGGAAATATTTGGAAAATGAAATTTACTCATTGTGCCAGTATATATTCTTTATTCATACATTCAATGATTAATTTTTTGACTCACCTATTTGCTAGTCATTGGGAATAGAATAATATTAAATAATATTAAAGACAATTAAAATAATATTAAACACAACCTCCTCTCTGCCTGCAGAAATGGCATTTACACCAAAGAAGACAGACATTAAGCAACTAATTACTTTTGCCAGGCACCAGTGTTGCACACCTGTAATTCCAACAGCTCAGGAGGCTGAGGCAGGAGGATCACAAGTTCAAAAGCAGCCTCAGCAACTTAGCAAGGCCCTAAGCAACTTATCAAAACCCTGTCTCAACACGAAATACAAAAAAAGGGCTGAGGGTGGGCTGAGGATATAGCTCAGATGGTAGAGTGCTTGCCTTGCATGCACAAGGCCCTGGGTTCAATCCTCAGCACCACCAAAAAATAAATAAGTAAATAAATAAAGGGCTAAGGCTGTGGTTCAATGGTTAAGTGCCCTTGGGTTCAATCCCCAGTACCAAGCAAACAAAAAACCATCCTAAATTATTTGCAGTTTTGCTAAGCACACTGAAGAAGTCTAGGTGCCTCTAAGCACTTATGACATTCCCCTGAGAAAGTGATATTAAAACTCCTACGAAAGGATTTAGAAATTATAGAAGCCAAAAAGGAAAGAAAAGAAGAACAGTCCCATTAAAGGAAACAACTTGTGGTGAAGGCTTTTGTTAACAGTCGAGATCAAGAGGTAGATAGGGGCCAAATCATACCTGAGGGCCATGTAAAGGATGTGCCCATTACTCTATAAACAGCTGAAGGTGTCTAAGGTGGAGATAATCTACAGAGCCTAAAACATTTACATACTTTACCAAAAAAAAAAAAACTAAAAAGTCTGCCAAATCCTAATCTACATAGTTCAGTAGTTTGTTCCTTTTATTTCTTTATAATATTCTATTTTATTATAGGAATAGACTCCAGTTTGCTTTTTCAAATTTGGGTTTGACATTTGGGTTGTTTCCTAGTAAACCTTATTCCATTTGATGTGCCCTCATGTTTCGATCCTTGTTTTGTTTTTTAACTATTGCTAGTCATAACCTACTAAATTGATTTTACAACCCCTTAATGAGGTGACTCTCAGTTTTTAAAAAATGGTAAGGACATTAACTGTAGTAATAGAGGATGGGAACACGTAGAATAAGGAAAGGGCTTGTATTAAAGGACTGAATGGTGAGGAAACTTGACAATTAAATGTTGGACGAAAACAAAATGACAAAAAAAGCAAGTAAGCATTACCAAAATTTTTACAGATGAGGAAACTAAAACACCAAGAGGTTAAGTAATTTGCCCAAGTAGTCTTTAGAAGGGGAAAAACTAACAAGCCCAGCTCCACCTGGAGCTGCAATCTGAGTCCCTATCAGTAGGCTACAATATCAACCAGGAAAAAGCATAATATAGTTTTTATGTCTTTGATTTAAAGGTCTAAAGTGGTAAAACACAAAGACCAAAGAACCATTCTAGCATACACTCTTCGAAATTATTTTATTCCTATAAAAGGCTTTGCTAGAACAACTGTCAAAATCTAAATTGAGTCTACTGATTCGAAAACAGTGTTGTATTAAGGAAATTAACCTGGTTTTACTGGTTGTACTGTGGCTGTGGAGGACAGTGTTCTTATTGGGGGGAAAATAACACATTAAGTCATTTAGGGATGAATGGGCATCATGCAACCAATTGAAGTGATTCAGATTATTATTTTGTGTGTATGTATGCTTGTGGAGAACAATAAAGAAATATGACAAAATGTCAGCATTTGGGGAATCTGGGTGAAAAGTTTAAGAAAATTCTTTTCTTGCAACTTTTCTGCAACTCTGAAATTACGTCAAAATAAAAATGAAAGTAAGGGGCTGGGGCTATAGCTTAGTGACAGAGTGTTTGCCTAGCATGCGTGAGGCACTGGGTTTGATTCTGAGCACCACATAAACAAATAAAATAAAGGCATTCTGTCCATCTACAACTACAAAATTTTTTTTTAAATGAAAGTAGGGAGAAATAAAATAATATTCTGAAATCTTATGCTCTCAGAAACCTCTCTTGGGTATCAAAAATGTACGTATCATAAGAAAAGTCACAACTCGTCTCATTAAGGCTGGAAATGGTATAAACTTAAAAAGATTAGTGGGAGCTGGGTGCCATGGCGCAGGCCTATAATCCCAGCAACTCAGGAAGCTGAGGCAAAAGATTATAAATTCTATGTGAGACAGCAACTTAGCAAGACCCTCAGCAACTTTGTGAGACCCTGTCTCAAAATTATATAAATAAAAAGGGCTGGGAACATAACTCAATAAAGTGTCCCTGAGTTCAATCCCCAGAACCAAAAAAGTATATAAAAAATTAGTGGAATGGGTATGTAGCTCAGTGGTAGAGTGTTTGCCTGGTATGCACAAAGGCCTAAGTTTTATCCCCAGCACTGCAAAATAAATAAAAAGATTCATGGATGCTAGCAACCCAAATAAATAAGCAGATACTATAAACCTCTTGATCAACAACATAGTGATATCCCTGAATATTTCCCTAAAACTTCAAACCTGAGTCCAATTAAGCCTAGATCAAACTACCAAGTTGCAGAAAATACAGAGACCACAGAAATATCCTGACCAAGGGAAATTCTAGAACAATAATCTGGAATCTTCAATAAATCCATTGCAAGGGAGAAAAAGAGAGGGGGTAGGGAAAACCTAGAGTTAAAAGGTATGGAAAAGCTATCTTTTTGAAAAAGCAAAGCTAGTGTTTAGGGAAGCTTGTTTAGGTAAAAAACTACACAGGAAACATAGGAAGGAGTGCTATCAAGTTAGTGGTTAATATTCTTTCTAGGGTGAAGGGACCTGGACTTGGGAGGGGACTCTATTAGGTTTATAGGGTTTTTTAGTGGTTTCCTTTCATGGGGGCAGGTTATAGGTCAGTCAATGATAACTAATTTCTTTCATTCATTTATTTTTGCAGAACTGGGGATCACTTCCAGGTCTGCTCTACCACTGAGCTACATTACCCACCCATTTTAAATTTATTAAATTTTAAGACAGGGTCTTGCTAAGTTTCCCAGACTGATATCAAACTTGTGATCCTCCTGCCTCAGCTTCTCAAATAGCTGGGATTACAGGCATGCATCAACAGCCCAGATCTTTTATGCATATCTGAATAAAAATTTTTCCCTTAACACTATCTTAGTGACAGGATATAAAATCAACATACAAAAGACAGTATCTTTCCTATACACCAATGATGAATTCATTGAGAAAGAAATAAGAAAAACAATCCCATTCACAATAGCCTCAGAAAAATTAAATACCTTAGAATAAATCTAACCAAGGAGGTGAAAAGACTTCTACAATGAAAACTATAGAACAGTGAAGAAAGAAATTGAGGAAGACCTCAGAAGAAGGAAATACTGTCCATGTTCATGGACAGGCAGAGTTAATATTGTTAAAATGTTCATACTACCAAAAACAATGTAAGATTCAATGTAATCTACATCAAAATACCAGGAAAAAAAATACAAACACTAATGCTAGAGAGGATGTGGAGAAAAAAGGAACTTCTACACTGTTGATGGGAGTGTAAATTAGTACAACCACTATGGAAATCAGTATGGAGGTTCCTCAAAAGATCAGGCATGGATGGGCTGGGGATGTGGCTCAAGCGGTAGCGCGCTTGCCTGGCATGTGTGCAGCCTGGGTTTGATCCTCAGCACCACATACAAACAAAGATGTTGTGTCCGCTGAAAACTAAAAAATAAATAAATAAATAAATATTAAAATCTTCTGTCTTTAAAAAAAAAAAAGATCAGGCATGGGACCACCATATGACCCAGCTATACTACTCCTTTATATTTATCCTGAAAAATTAAAGTCAGCATACAATAGTGATACACAAATACCCATGTTTATAACAGCTATGGAACCAGTCTAGGTATCCATCAATAGATAAATGAATAAAGAAAATGCGGTACATATACACCAATGGAGTTTTATTCAGCCATAAAGAAAAATAAAATTATGTCATTTACAGGAAAACTTGAGAACATTATATTAAGTGAAATAAGCCAAAGTCAGAAGGTCAAAGATATGTTTTCTCTCATATGTGGAAGCTATAGAAGAAAAGGGAAAAGAAAGGCAAGAGGGGGGCATCTCATGAACATCAAAATGAGATCAGTAGAAGAGGAAAGGCACCAGCCGGAGGAAGGAGAGGAGGGAGGGGGTAAATGTTGGGAAGTGATATTGGCCAAATTAATTTTAAAAATTTATTAAAAATTAATAAAAATATAAATAAAACATGAAACTGAAATATAAACAACCATATATATTCTTTTTTTTTTTTTTACCATGTATATTCTTTATAGCAACAACTCTCACTAATGACAGGAGAAAAGACAATCCATCTCAAGGCTGCCACCTTGAGTTGCTGTTAGGAATTGTAGACTTTTCTGAAGTAGCTCAGGTGATTCAAAAATGATTGAAATTGGCTTCTTCTTCCAAGCTATTTACTTAAAAAAAAAAAAAAATTCTAATCCAAAAGAGAAAAGCATACAGATAATGTAAATCCAAACAGTGCAGAATAATATAAAATTTAACATTGCCATTTCTTTTTCCACATCTTCATCCCCTAACCCCATGCTATAAACACTTCCACTTATGTAAAAAACAAAACCTTGTAAGTTTCTTTAGAACCTACTGACTCCATACTGTCAAAATAAGAAATTTATTGCCATTTACATTATTTCTCTTACCAGCTGCAATGCCTGATTTCTGTTAATTTTATTTCCTCTAGAGGTTTTCTTTATGTCCAAATATTGTATTTAAAGCTCTGTGTCTTCATTTAGCCTTTCTAGAAATATCTACTTACTCCCTGGGATGAAGTTGAAGACATCGGTGATTCCACTTACCCCATTACTCACTTGCCATTCTTTGGTAATTTAAAATTTTTGCACTGCAATGGTGAATTAATAATTAAATCATTCATATGTATCAGCTGGTCGATTTTAAAACTTAAAGTCTAAAATATTCACCTACAATATGGTTGAAATTATTACCTAGGTCACAATAAAATCATGTGAATGGATCCAAATGGAAAAACAGTCACGTAATTCTTGGTTTCCTTTTTACCCATTAATCAAGAAAGGTCTGTTAACAACACATATAAGACATATATCAATGGAGATTAAATTTGCCCACAATTAGTGGTTTACTGTTCTGGATTCCCATAATATTGTATTCATAACTCTTTAATGCCCCAAAGAATGCTGCATTATAGTTTATCAGCTGGAGTGGAAGAGGGAGAGTATTAAAGCTATGGACATTTTACATTCCCCAGAAAAAATGTACTTACACACAACATTTTGGGTATAGTCTCACAGACCATCTGGCCCAAGATTAAAAGACCTCTGCCCAAAATAGTTTCCCTTAAGGGCAGGGATCTTGTTTAGTATACATTTCTAACACCTAACTGTCCTGTTTGGCTATCAATATTTGGCTAAATTTTAAATGAACCAAATTTTCCCATTTTTCCTGTTGGGGTTTCAAAGGCTACTTTTAAAACAATAAACTTTTATCTCTACAGCATGATTTGTAGAATCTACTTTGTAAAGGAATCCAAAGATAATTGGAAGTGGCTTTTAAAGTTACCAGGTTTTTTTCTTGTTTGGTACTACAGATTGAACCCAGGAATATTCTACCACTGAAACATGTCCCCAGTCCTTTTTTTCAAAGTTTATTTTGAGACAGGGTCTTGCTAGGATGCCCATACTGGTGATAGGATTCTCCAGCCTCAGCCTCTGAGTAGCTGAGATTAAGGGCCTGTGCCACTGGCCATATAACATTAGTCTTTAATTACACCTGGGTGATCAAAGATTAAATGTTCCAAAACATGTGTGGATGGATGAGTATATGGATACTATAAGTGATAAGGCAGATAAAAGAAAAGTGTTAGGACTGGGGATGTGGTTCAAGCGGTAGAGTGCTCACCTGGCATGCGTGTGGCCTGGGTTTGATCCTCAGCACCACATACAAACAGAGATGTTGTGTCCGTCAAATACTAAAAAATAAATATTAAAATTCTCTCTCTCTCACTCTCTCTCTTTAAAAAAAAAAAAAAAAAGTGTTAATTGTATGGTTGGGGATGTGGCCTACCATGGACAAGGCACTGGGTTCAATCCCTTCACCACTAGTTCTGACCGGAGGGGTTAACCGCAGATTCGAGGTAGTGGAAACGTGGGTTGTTCGTTGTACAATTCTTTTGACCTTTTCTCAGTATTTGAAAATTTTCATAATTTCACAGGGAAAGTGACTTGCCTTACTCAAACGTAGGCACAATTTTCAGCTCTTGGAGGGTATAAACTTGATCATTGCTTTCGTTTGCAGAGCTCTTTGGAGAGTCACACATTTTCTATTGTACACTGCAAACGAGCACGCAGGTTTCCTTTGCTAGAAAATAATGTAATCAATGGAGCAATTAACTAAAATACAAGATAGCTCAAAATATGTGATTGTTACGTGGAAAAAGCGGCCATTTACACAGATTTCGGAAGAGAAGGGTATGAACAGGAGAGAAAAGGAATGGTTTTGTGGCTGCACCGTCGTCGTCTCCGAGCGGGCCAGGGCGACCGCCTGCAGCTGCACGAGGGCTGAGAACCTCGGCCTCCCTCACTGGAGACACCGGTGCTCGCAGATCACGCCGCGCACTCGTCAGAAACCGGCCGCTCCTGCGGCTGAGCGGAGCGACCACGGGGGCATCACCGGGTGAGGGAGACTGGGAAGAACCCTGGCCACAACTGACCTGCGAGACGAGGTTCCCGAGGCTTCCTACATCTGGGGGCTGTTGTGATATAACAGCAGATTTATTACCCCTCACCCGACAGTCTTAATTGTGACATGAAGGAGGAAGCTGGACCAGCTGCCTCAAAATCTCCTCGGTCTAGAGTACTGTGGGAAGATCTGAGACAATCACTCGGGCTCTGACCAGCGCCCTCTGGGAACAGAATTCGTTAAAAAACATCCTAGAGCTCGCTGGTCGCCGTCGATCCTGCGCATGCGCGAGGATGCTCGCCCGCCCCACCCTCCTGAGGTGAATGGCCTATCCCATTCCTGAGGGATGCTGAGGGTGGGAAAGACTTGGAAGCCTGAACCGGAAACTGCAGGTGCGTCACTAGTTATTTACAGACCTTAACTACACGAATGACAATTTGTGATTATTTTACTTCAACCTCAGTGATTGCGACAGACTTCTGAACAAAGTGAATTTGTTACGGTTCCACCAAATAGTCTCCCCCTCTCACCTGGGAGCGTTAGGGCTGGTTGGCGTGACGGCCAGGTACGGAAGCCTAGAGGGCCACGCCCACCCCGACGGGGCCCTGCCCCGCCTCGCCTCCCGCACCCGGCAGGTTCCCCACCCGGCAGCGCCGCCCGGCAGCTCCTCCTCGTCTCCGCCCCGCCGGCCGCGGGCGCGGGGGACGTCAGCGCTGCCAGCGTGGAAACCACCGCCGGGCGCGGGAGGCGGAAGTAGCGCCCGGGACTGCCGGGCCACCCACCGGACTCCGCCGGCCGCCTGAGCCATGGACGCGTCCCTAGAGAAGGTCCGTCGGGCGGGTAGGACGGCGCTGTGGCCCAGGCCCCCGCCTCCGGGGCTACTGTTTCCCCGCGAGCTGCCACTGTGACCCGGGGAGGGGCCGGGGGCTAACCGGCCGCCGAGGAGGTCTGGCCGCGAGGGCGTGCGGCCGGGCCTGGCCACGTCACGGCCGGGTTCTGCTGCGGCCGACCTCAGGGCCTGCCGAGGTTCCGCGAGGGGCCGGCCTGAGCCTGGGCAGGCCCCTTCGGGTGACGGCGGCTACCAGTTTGGATCCCGCGAGCGCCAGGAAAGAAGCCCCAGTGGTTTCGAAGCCAATTGCAAGGTTTTCTATGGTTTCCAAGTTCGGAAGAAAATTGTTAAGGGCAGTGGCCTTGCAACTTCAGCGTGCACAGGGCCCTTAGTAAAAACACAAAATTTCAGCCCTAGGGTGTGAACCTCTGGGGGGGTTGGACTCGTATTTGCATGGTTAACAAGTTCCCCCACGTGATTCTGATTTTTTAACCCCGGGAAGGGACCTCGGGGGTCCAAAAAGGGGTGGGTATTTCATAGACTGAATTTACTTTCGGGGATTGCAGCTGCTCCACAACTTCTTGGCTCCTCCCTTCTGCCGTCCAGAAGAGACCTTGGCGTCAACCCCTCATCCACCAGCTCTTTACCCTGATTTCCCTTGGAGAGAACAGCAGCGTGATGTACCAGGCTGATTGCTCTGGCGGTTGAAATGGTCTCTAATTGTCCAGATCTAGGGCTTGTAAATGAGAACAGGTGCTTGGGTTTCTTAATGGAGTCCTGCCTTCGGTGCCTGACATTGTCTTTCCTCAGAGCCCTATTCTTTCCAGCTTGGGATTCTGTTTGTCCAGTTTGATGCAGACAAGTTTTTCTTACATGTGGAATTCAGGAGCAATTCTGGTGTTTAAAGATTGCTTCCTTTTAATGTTGAATGGACCAGAAATAACATACTTTGTTTTCAAAGCAGCAGCTGCCATAGATTTGTTCATTTGTCACTGAGAATTGAAGGCAGAAATTTGTAGAAGTTGAGCCAGATAGCTTCACAGGCACACAGTGGTATAGCCTATTCCTTGGTTGTTTAACATAAATTGGATGGAAGACAAGAAAAGGAAAAGATAGTATCTTTTTCTTAAGTAAGTATTCTGATTAGCACAATGCCTACCTGTTAGAACTTCGAATTTCATTCAAGATCAGTGGTTCTCAACCATGAGCAATTTTGTTCCCTGAGGGTCAGTGGCAACAAATGAAGATATTTTAGATGGTCACAAGGTGGGGGTGGGATGATGCTAAACTTCTCCACTGCGCAGAACAACCACCCACACCAGAGAATTATCTGACTCAAGATGTCAGTAGCACTGAGCCCGAGAAACCCTGGTCAAGATCATGTGTGTAACATAGTAGTTGAATATAAAATGATGCTAAAAATGTCTCTTCTGTGTTGCTTCCAATTTCATAAGAAGGTGAGGTGGGCTTTGTGTCTTTCAGTTAGAAACCTGAAAGAAATGGGTGATTTTTTTTTCCTCTAAAAATAGCGCTTCATAAGCAAATCTGCAAAACAGAGTGGGTTGGAATCCTGCTTTAAATATTACTTTTCTGACATTTGATTAGTAGATTATGGTGGATACTCCCTAAATGTTAATTGATGATAAAAGATCTTAAACTCTCCAAATGAAGACCTGAAGAGGTACTGGAACTCCAGCATGGTTAAAGGTGGGGTTGTCACAAAATTGCACAAAACTTAGGAATTCAGAATATGTAGACTGGAAGTTTTTGCCTTAGGCCAGTGTGAAAATTCTGAATGTAAGTTTTTTAGAGCTAGGATTGTGTTTCTTTTTTTTTAATGAAATAATAGGAAATTTAACTTATAATGAACAATTTCTGTTAATGCTCAGTGGGTAGAAAAGAAAAGGTATTGCCATATTATGAATTCTGATGCCTTGTGTTCTGAAAAATAATTTGAATCAAAGTGAAACTTTGAATTGTGTCCATTATTCCCGTTTCTTTGAGGAATAGACTATTCTGGGTTAATTTCTGCACTGCTAACATAAATTTGAGAGCTATCTCAACAGTTCTGAATGATCCTATTTAAACTAATCTATGCATAATTTATATGGCTGTAGAAACCACAGTGTTATTTCATACTCATCATCTAAAGTTTCAAGTACTATAATCAGAGAGGGGGTATGCTGTCATCATTTAGTAGAATCACTCCTTACATTTCCTTTGGTTCAAATATAATTCTGTACCCTTGCTCTTTCTTGGGGTAGTATGTAAACGTGCAGTCCTGCCATGACAGAACCACTTTCTTATATTGATATGTTTTTCTTTCATAAGAGTATCAGCTTTCTTGTATCTGAAATGAGGGATGTTTTAAGAAACCATGTAGCTTGATTGAGAGGGATTCAAGCAGGAGAGCAGGAGTAGGGCTGGGCTCTTGAGCCTTCAGTACTCTATGTCCAACTTAAAACAGGGCCCTGTAGAATAATCTCAGTGTTTACTTATGTTAATATTCAAGTGAAAAAATGCCACAGGAAGTAATTACTAATGGTTGACAATCTTAATAAATTATTCACCACATAACACATAGTACACTTTTTAGTAAGGTCTGCAACTTTATACTTTTTCCTATTACTTGAAAAATCTCTTCCTGGGTATTGTGTTTAAACAAAGTGTACTGCAGTTTGCCTTGGGTTTACTTTATTTTTTGCAATACTGGGGATTTGAATCCAGGGCATTTTACCTCTGAGCTACATCTTTACCTTTTTTATTTTCTATTTTGAGACAAGATCTATATCTCACTAATGGCCAAGACTAGCCTTGAACTTGTGATACTCCTTCCTCAGCCTCTCTAAGTAGCTGAGAGTACAGACGTGCTACCACACCTGACCCTTGAATTTACTTTAATTCCATCCTTGAGCAAACATTGGACAAAGTTTGCCAACTTCAGCAATCCTGACCTTTTGGGCTAGATGATTCCTTGTTGTGGGGCCTGTCCAGTGTATTGCAACATGTTTAGCAGCATCCTTGACTTCCCACTGTCCAGATGCTAGTAGTACTCTCTCCCCAGAGTTGTGGCAACTAAAAATGGTTTCTGGTGGAGGCCGTTGTCCACTATGGATGGAAAGAATTGCCTCTGGTTGAAAATCATTGAGAGAATCTAGAGCTGAGCTGTGCTTTGCAGAGCCAGTAGGCCCTGTGACCAACTTGATTCTGGATTAATTAAATTTTAATAAAGTTTTAAATTCATTTTCTCACTTATATTGACCACGTTCCAAATGCTCAAGAGCCACGTTTCTTGTGGCTGCCTTACCAGGTAGCACAGGTGTTGTGTGCCACCAAAGAAAAATCTACTGAATAGCACTATCGAGCTGGACAATTTGTTATATTTAATTCTTGTCTCAAGAGGAAACTTGAACTGTTTTTTACTTACATAATTACAGTTTACACCTGTAATCCCAGAGGCTTGGGAAGCTGAGGCAGGAGGATCATGAGTTCAAAGCCAGTCTCAGCAACTTAGCAAGGTCCTAAGCAACTCAGTGAGACCCTGTCTCTAAATAAATATTAAAAAAAAAAAAAAAAAGCGCTGGGATATGTCTCAGTGGTTAAGTACCCATGAGTTCAATCCCTGGTACCATAATAATAATAATTACAACTCAACCCATTTTTGTTTCTTGTTTTCATCATAAACTAAGTTGTTTGGGTTTTTTTTACCCCTCTTCCTTTGGGTCTGATTTTGGAAAACCTTTTATCACCTTGCTGTTATGCTAGAAATTTTGAAGGAGCAGCATGAATGGAACATTCCCAATCTTTACTTGCTGATAAGGCCTGCCAGAATTCCTATCCCTGCTCTTAAAAGTAGGAGAGAAGAGCCCCTATTAGGCAAGCTTACAAAGATCAGTTTCCTGGTGTGCCTTTGCAGAGTCCACTTCTCTGTGTAGAATGGGAGATGTTGTAGGCGGACCTGACAAACTCTGATTTTGACTTTTGTTTAAAGTGGATCTCTGCATCATTATGAAGTGAGAGTTTTGCATATAGGTGCAGGGTGGCTGTGTCAGTAATGATTACCTAATGGCTAGGCATTGGAGCAAACTGATAGGACTTTACTGTGATACAAAGTTCCTCCTCCTCAAAACTTAAAACCTTGGTGATTCTTGATTTATTCAGGATTACAGAGCTGGTTCCCAGTCCCATGTGTGCTCTATTATATCCAAGATTTTGAGTTCTAATTATAGGTAGGAGTTGATTGACCTTAGTTGTGTCGGACTTCACCAAAAGCAGAAAGCTGTTTTAATTCACACATTTTTATTAGCTGAAGGTCAGCTGTGGTCAAAACCCCAGTGCTAGGCACTGAGACTCCAGATGATTAAGACATGATGCCTCCAGGAAGCAATGTTTGTAAGGAGTATACACATTTTAAGAGAAATTCTTGAATAGCAAGGAGGGGTAAAACTAGCATGACTTAAGAAACAAGCAGGAGTGCATGGAGATTTTTGTGGAAGAGATTGTTTAAGTAGAATATTTAGTTTGGAGTTACACTTTTCCTAGAGTTTGCTTTAATTGTAAATGCGTACATTTTTACCTTATGATATAACTGTCCTCATATTATTGTTGGCAAAATATGAATTGAGTCAGAAAAGCCATTTCAGTTCTTTTTTTTCCAAGCTTTTTATTCTTTTTAGTTATATATGACAGTAGAATGTATTTTGACATACACATACATGGAATTTAACTTCCCATTCTTGCAATTGTACATGATGTGACGTTTCACTGGTCATGTATTCATATTTGAACAGAGGAAAGTTATTTCTGACCCCCCTCCAACTCCCTGCCTATTGAGAGTCAGTATCCATATATCAGAACATTCGGTCTTTGATTTTTTGGGATTGGCTTATTTCACTTAGCATGATAGCCTCCTTTTCCATCCATTTACCAGCAAAAATATAATTTCATCTTATTTATGGCTGAGTAATATTCCATTGTGTATATGTACCACATTTTCTTTATCCATTCATCTATTAAAGGGCACCTAGGTTGGTTCTGTAGCTTAGCTATTGTGAAGTGAGCTGCTCTGAACATTGATGTGGCCACATCACTATGGTATGCAGATTTTAAGTCCTTTGGGTATATGCTGAGGAGTGAGATAACTGGGTCATCTCTCTCTCTTTTAATTCCAGTATTGAACCCAGGGGCACTTTACCATTGAGCCACATCCACACCCCTTTTTATTCTTTTGAGACAAGGTCTTGATAAGTTGCTGAGGGTCTCTCTCAGTTGTTGAAACTGGCCTTAAACTTGAGATCCTCTGCTTTAGCCTCCCCAGTCACTGGGATTACAGGCATGTGCCTCCATGACCAGCCCATTTCATCTTTTGGAAGTTAAATCAACTGTAAAAAAAAGAACCGCCACCTTTAGACAATTGAAAATTTCCAGAAATTTCTTTCTGAAATTTGATTTACTGAACTAAAATTAAATCCATCTTCTTCAAGCAGTTTTCAAGGGCCATAAAATATTCCGGACTTTCAGTTTATTTGCTAGTAGCATTGCGGTAGGTTTTTTTTTTAGTTCATTTTAGTTATGCATTATATTAGGGTTCATTTTGACATAATTATACAAGCATGGAATATAATTTGCTCTAATTCAGTTCCCAGTACTTCTCCTTCCCTTCTTCTTTCTCCCTCCCTGTTTCCTTCCCTCTACTCCATTGATCTCTCTCTCTTGTTTTCGTGGAATCCCCCGTAGTCCTTCCCCACTTATTTTGGTCTAGCTTCTACATCAGAGAAAACATTCAACCTTTGACTTTCTGAGTCTAGCTTATTTCATGTAGCTGATGGTCTCCGGTCCATTTACCTGCAAATGTCATAATTTCATTCTTTATGGCTGAGTAATACTTGGTTGTATACATGTGCCACATTTTCTTTATCCATTCATCTATTGATGTACATGTAGGTTGGTTCCAATAGTTTGGCTGTTATGAATTGTGCTGCTATAAACATTGATGTACAATAGGTTTTTTGTTTGTTTTGTATTGCTGCAAATGATATGTATCAAGCTGCCTGAAGGTTAGATAGTCTCTGGAATCCAGACTTGGGCCCCATTTACTTTTAATTTTTGTGGAAAATGCATTCTGAGTTAAAAATGACTGAGAGGGGCTGGGGTTGTGGCTCAGTAGCAGAGCACTTGCCTAGCATGTGTGAGGCACTGGGTTCAATTCTCAGCACCACATATAAATAAATGAATAAAATAAAGTCCATCCACAACTAAAGAATTATTTTTTTAAAAAGTCCATTGACAACTAAAGTTTTTTTTTAAATGACAGAGTCAACTTTTCCTGTAACTTTTTTTTGTTGTTGTTGTTGCAGAAGAGCAAAAACAGCAAAATAATGCCTTCACTAGGAAGTTGCTGGTTTTGTATGTACACTGGAAACTCTTGAATATTGGCAACTTTACATAGTTCAGCCTTAAAAGTCTGAAGGCATGTATCAGAATTTATCCTAGTATTTTTAAGATAACTATCATTAATCCTACATAATTCCAGTTCCATTTTGGAAGTCATGATAGTAATAAGGGTAACTTTTTTTTCTTATTTTTGGTGTTGGGGATGAAACCCAGACAAGCTAGGTAAGTGCTTTACCACTAGGTTGTGCCCCCAGCCCAAGGATAACAGGTGACCTTTATCTTTCAGATTTGATCACCTGTTGACAAATCCTAGTCTTCTGCAAAGTGTTCTTGATGAAGAGTTACAATAGTTACTATGTAGTGATTTTCTTTTTTGCCCCAAAATCAATGTGTGATTCCAGATAAACTAGAAAGATTTTAGAAGTAAAGGCCTGTAATGTAGTGTTTTTCCCTTGTGTAGTTATTTGGAAGCGTTTACTCAGGATATGTTATTTCTAAGTGAACTGACTGTTCAGAAGCAGTGGTTTTTCTTAAGGCTTTTTTTTTTTTTTTTTTTTAAACTTAAACGTGGATCTCTGGCATTCTCAGTATGAATCTAAGACAAGTGACTTGAATTCCTTTCCTTCTGCCTCCATATACTGCTCTCTGAGACTGGGGTTTGATGTCTGATGTTTTAATTTTGTTGCCTCTTAACTCTACCAGATTTTTTACCACTCTGTTGTGTATTTTTACCCCACCTTTTTTCGGCTTCTCTTCTTAAGGAATTGGCAAGATTAAATACTACTAGGCACACTTTAACAGCACTGGCACATCCCTTTTCAACTAGGAACATTATGATGCTTAATGAACCAATAATTACAGTATGTCTTCCTATCCTCACAGACACGCTCAGGCATAGAGTGAATGATAGTTAAAAATGTCTTCAGAGGGCACCCAATTCTTAGAAGTTGGAGGTAGGAGTGCTTGATTCCTACTGTACTATTGAAATCAGGCAAAAATGCTTTTGAAAATATAGAAATTGAGACTCCAACAAGGTAAATTTACAAGTCACTATATCAACTTGGAGAATTCCCCTCCTTTTTTCCCCTGGATGACCCATAAGGAACAGTTGTGTTCTTAGGGCTTTTCAGATGTAGTAGACAGGTGGTATTCAAAGTAATTCTTCAACTAATGCTAGATGGCAGACAATGTTTGTTTCCACTTGGAAAGAAAATACATGATTTTTGGAGACATGAAGGTTGAATGATTATCACTATTCAGGACTGGCCTTGTTTGGAAAGTGATGGAAGACAGGAATAGAATGTTAGAAATGTTAGAAAAAGCAATCTGGAGACTTATCTCATTGCTTTGATTAGTTGAAGAAAGAAAGTGATTTTTATACGTCTAATGCTTTGGTGTAAATTTGCCTTTGATAACAACAAAGTCTGTCTGATACGAACAGCAGGTTTCTCTTTTTTTATATATTTTTCTCTCAGTGGCTCTGGAGCCCCCACAAGTGAACATTTCTCTACTCGTCAGAACAGTTTATTGAACCTACAGTATTATATACTACTTTGGAATTTGAGTCCTTCTGCATGCACAGCGGGTGTGCTACCACTCAGTTATACGCCCAGCCTCTAGACTTCTATGAATGATGAATTTTAAGATTTTTGTATATTTTTAAAATTAAAATTTGGACTTTCCTTTCCACCCCTTTTCACTCTTTCTTTCTTTCTTTCTTTCTTTTTTTTTTTAAATTTCAGTGCTAAGAATCAAATCTAGGGCCTTGTACATACTAGGCAAATACTCTACCCCAGTCCATACTCTGTTTCTCAAGGAACAGATTTTCACATACCATCTTAATAAATTTTGACACTTGTACCATAATTGGCTGAAAATTTTCTTTTGACTTTAAACCGTTCACCTTTTTTTTTGTTTGTTTAAATTGAAGGGCATTTACATATGATGAAATTGGTTTTGAAAATTGTTTAGAGTCATATAACCACCAGCATGATCAAGATATGGAGTGGACTGGGGGTATAGCCCAGTGGTAGATTTTTTGCCTAGCTCACACAAGTTCCTGGGTTCCAGCCCCAGCACCACACTACCACCAACACAGAGATGTTGAGCATTTCTATCTCCTTAAAAAAATTTCCCTTGCATCCCTTTGCAATTTCCCTGTCCTGCTTTCTGTCATTCTAGGTTAACCCTCTCCACCTACACACCCTCACCTTTTTGTTGTTGTTAACTTAGGTTTGGGCTAAACACTAATGTCTCTGAATCAGGGATTCAAAGTATTATCTTCTTTCCAATATATGCAAAAGTAAATGTGTACTTTTTTAAAGTCACACTTTGGCAAACCGGTTAAGTGAAGAAAGTATATATAAGAGTTTAACTAATCAAACTTAAAAACTAAGAAATTTTTAAAGTGACAGTATGCAATAATTTCCAAATTTTAAGTCCTAGAGACCTCCCTTTATAATTTTTTACTGTAGTTTCCAATTTTGAAAGGTTATGATAAGCATCTTCTTAGTTAATAAACTTCTTATTTTTTTTTAGTTGTAGATGGAAACAATACCTTTATGTTACTTATTTATTTTTATGTGGTTCTGAGGGTTGAACCAGTGCCTCACACATGCCAGGCCAGCACTCTAGCACTGAGCCGCAATCCTGGCCCAGTAAACTTTATTTATTTAAAAATGATGTTTAGGGGCTGGGGTTGTGGTTCACTGGTAGAGTGCTTGCCTAGCATGCACAAGGCATTGGATTTGATCCTCAGCACCACATAAATGTAAAAATAGAAATATTTCACCTAAAATTAAAAAATATTTAGGAAAAAGTGATGTTTAGAGGCTGGGGTTGTGGCTCAGTAGCAGAGCACTTATTTGCCTAGCATGTGTGAGGCACTGGCTTCAATTCCCTGCACCAAGTACAAATAAATAAAGGTTCACTGAAAACTAAAACAATATTTTAAAAAAGAGATGTTCATCCCACTATTAGTAATTGCAAACGTCCATCGAAGTGGTGTTTTTTTCCAAATTGTAGGTTGCATCCTGTATACAGGGTGCTAAATTACTTTGGCAATTTATGACTAGCGGTTTTCAAATGATGGAACAGAACAAAATAGAAAATAAGATGTATTCAGAATAATGAAAACAGTTGCCCAGTGTTATGCCTTACTGAGTTGATATAATTCTAGCTAAAAGCAAATGTGTCATCATTAATCTGCAGCCATATTCCAAATTTATAATTTTCTTCTAGTTTTTTTTGGATAATTGAAAATTATTCCCTAACTACTTTTATTATTTTACCTTACATTTGACCCTTGACAAACTCCCAAAAAAAAATTTAAATTGTGAGAACTTTCAAAATTTAACATTAAATGTGTAATATTTCTTCTGCTAGTGGCGAGGTATCTTAATATCCTGTGCTGACTGAAAGTGATGAAAATCATTTAGTATGAAAGTGATTTTTAAAGAGGCTCATAAAGGATCACATGCAGAGGAGGGCTTGTTTCACCTAAGTCGTTTATAAAGTCTTAGTTCTATGATAGCATACAATTGAATGGTTTCCCCTTGGGAGTACTAAAATTCAATTAAGTCCCTCTATGCATCTGTTGTAGTAGGAATACTGAATTCACTTAGTTACACAGCAGAATCACCCATAGCTGAAATATAATTTGTAAACTTGCAGCCAGATGAGAAGTGTAACTTTCTGAATTCTCAGCAATGCCACCCATCAGTGTTGTGATTAATTTGTGTGTGGGTGGTCACACTTTGTAAGTGCTCTGTTGCATGCTTTTTAGTTTTTTCTAATGGTGCAATTGACACAAGCCTCTTTAAGGCTTAAGGACCCAGGGTCACAGGAGATGCAAGGAATCTGCCTGTGGCTTACAGTGCTCTTTTCTGGAAAAGCCTCTAAAATGGCACATTCACGGTGGGCTTGCTTGAGGTTGGTGGGAAGCAGACTTGACTGCCTTGTCTGTTTTTAAAGGCACCTTTTTTCTGAAATTGTTTCTATTAGAATCCAGATTTTTAGTCATGTGAGTTTCCTCAAGGGAAAATGTATTCAAACATGTTCATAGGTAGGAAAAGTCGTCCATAGGAGCAGTAAGGTCCTAGATACTGATGTCACTGGCAGCCCCTGCCCTGCAGGTATGCCACTGTTCAGTTTCATGTTGTCTTTTATCTTCTTTTCTTTTTTGAATCCAGGTGCACTTAACCACTGAACCATATCACACCTCACCTTTTTATTTTGTATTTTGAGACAGGGCCTCACTAAGTTGCTGAGGCTGGTCTTGAATTTGAGGTCCTCCTGCCTCAGCCTCCCAAGCCTCTGAGATTATAGGTGTGCACCACCACACCCACCCTTTTTTTAACCTTTCAACCAACTCATAAATGGCCACCATCATATAAACGGCCACCATCATATAAACGGCCACCATCACATAAACTTCCCTGGGCTTTGCTGAATAATGGTGTAAGATCTGAAGTAAACATTTAGTTAAGGGTAGGGTAACTACACATCCTGGTTTGCCCAGGACCATCCCAGTTTATACCTTTAGTCCTGGTTTAATTATTAATAGTATCCCCTTTCACTCTTGAAAATGCCCCAGTTTGAATGACAAGTTTATAGCCTTATAGTACAGACTGTTATGGAATAGAAATTTTCCCTGTACAGAGAATCATTGTTTTTTTCCTAAGTGAAATGGTAATCAAGCAAAGGTCATTTTTTAAATTATGCCTTAGTTATAATGATTTTTGAGTACAAGAACTTTTACAGAGTGAGAGTCGCTTTGTTTACTTAGGTCAGAAGATAAAGAAGCAGTACTGGTTAGTGGTTAAGAGTACTGGTTTAGAGTAATAAAGACTTAAACTCTGGCTCTAAAACATACTCTGATTTTGTGTTAATTAGGAAGTATAGTGTATGTAAAGGGGTTAATTAGCATCATGCCTGAATAATAGTAAGCAACCCAATAAATGTTAGTGATTATTAAGGAAAATAAATGAATACTTAAATTCAATGGCAGACTCTGTGCTTGGTATTGAAAGATAAGGAAATATGGCATTCTTCCTAAGAACCTGACGTAGAACTATTTTGCCTCTCAATATCATAAATTTCTCTCTTTCTATGTGCTGAAAATTGGCATCTATATGCGGTTTAATTCTTTATTCGTTTAGGTTTGTGTCTGGCTATTGCCCTCATGTTGTATAGTAACATTTATCCCATGGCTACCTTATCTGGCACTGTAACAGATACAGAACATACAAAATGTGAACAAAAAGTAGTGAATGCTCTTTGTAGAAGCTTATGTAGGCATGGTTTTTAGTTTTCAGGGATCCATTAATAAATATACAACTTTTCTTTGAGCATTTCTTGGCTTAGAACCATGATCCAACTGATAACATTTTGTTATCTTGGGTTATCCAGTTAATGCAACAAGCACGTAAATTAAATATGAATACAGCTTTGGAGTTGTATTTATATTTAATTTACTCCATTATAATTATAAACACTGCTTTCCCTATCCATCCATTCCCACCCTTGGCTCACCCCACTAAAGAAAGTAGGAGGGAGAAGTTTGAATGTGTGCTAATGAGGGGGGCTCAGAAGCGAGGTGATCCTTTTGCCTTTCTCAGTGTGAACATCTTGTCATTGCCTGTGATTCTAACGTTTATAGATTCAAATGTTTATATACAGTGGCTTTTAAATGTCATCTTTTTTCTGTTCTTCACTGCAAAATTTGTTCAAATTCTATAGGAAAATTTAGCTGGGTTAAAGAGATAGTATGTTGCTATCCAGTGCTGAGAGTAGAGCAAACTTTGGACCTTTGGTCCTATAAAAGAAGTCAGAATTTGTGGGAGTATGAATCCTTGTTTTCAAGAAGCGCTGGGTTCGATCCTCAGCACCACATAAAAATGGGGTTGTTGTGACCACCAAAAACTGAAAAAATAAATATTAAAAAATTCTCTCTCTCTCTCTTCCTCCCTCCCTCCCTCCCTCCCTCCCTCCCTCCCTCCCCTCTCTCTCTCTCTCTCTCTCTCTCTCTCTCTCTCTCTCTCTCTCTCTCTCTCTCTCTCTCTCTAAAAAAAAAAAAAAAAAAAAAAAGAAGAAGAAGCTCTTGATCTAAACTGGTATGGTACAGGCACATGCCTGTAATCCCAGCAGCTCAGGAATCTGAGACAAGAGGATTGCAAGTTTGAAGCCAACCTAGGCAACTCAGCAAGACCTTGTCTCAAAAATAAAATTAAGGACTAGGGATGTAGCTCAGTTGGTAGAGTGCTTGCCTCATATGCACAAGGCCCTGGGTTCAATCCTCAGCACCACAAAAAAAAAAATAATAATGATAATAAATTAAATTAAAAGGGCTGGGGCTATAGCTCAGTGGTGGAGCACTTGCCTAGCATACACAGGCCCTGGGTTCAGTTCCCAGCACTGAGAGAGAAAAAGAGAAAAAGAAAAGCCCTCGGGGTCTACTTGGGGAATGTATCTGTGCTGGAAAGAACATCCCTAAAACAATTCACAGTAAAGGGATATAAGGAATCATGAGAATAAATGGCAGTTGCATATCAGAATGCCCTAATTTCAAGGGTTCTGTTCCATTGTTACTATAATCATTTTTGTCAGGAAAAGAGGTTTCACATTTGATTTAAAGAAAAACTTCATCAGTATCATTAGAGGGGATGTTAAAGAGTGAGTGCTTCTACCCACAGGGGGTTTCTTGGAAGTACAGTACTGGATTGTGATTGAATAGGTAGCTAGAGGAAGATAAAAGGCCCAGGGATGTTCAGCTGAGGCAAGTGTTAGAAGCTTGAGGTATGGAGGTCTGAACAATCAGCCAAGCAAAACTGTTCATCTTTTCATTGGGCCAGAAGGTAGGGGACACAAGATTGGAGTCACAAGAGAGAAGGATAATGGAGAACATAACAGTAGACTTAGGAGTTAAGATGTGTTCTCTTGACCATTGTCTGTTCCTCCTCTTCGTAATCGGAGCACTGAGATACTTTTGATTGCTTTCCAACCTGTCTCATGGTTACATTTAAGTTGTGGATTTTATTAAAAATCTATTTGAAAATGATTTTTCTGATTTGTTTAAAAATCAGAATAGATGTGGCTCTGTGATTATTTTGTAAGCCCTTGTGGAGTCAGTGTGATGTAATAGAGGCTGGGAATAGGAGTCAGGACCGAGGGACTCAGGGCTCTAGCACTGTGCTGTCATTTATTAGCTCTATGACCTCTGATAAATCACTTCACCACTCTATTAATTTCTAACCTCTAAAATGTTAGGCCAGAATCAGAGATTTTTATGTTATACATTTTTCTTCTTAATAAGAGTTTTTAGAAATGAAACTTTATTCAGAACCCTATATATAAAACAAAGCTGATTAGATTAATGGTTGTTAAGAGAGCTGGAAGCTCCAACTTTTGTTGTTGTTTTCAGTTATACATGCCAATAGAATGTATTTATATCGTACATACATACTTTCCATTCTCGTGGTTCTTGACGTGGAGTTACACTGGTCATGTATTTATATTTGAACAGAGGAAAGTTATTTCCAATTCATTCTACTGTCTTTCCCATTCCCATCCCTTCCCCCATTCCCACCTGTCCAACCTAGTGAACCTCCACTCCTCCCCCTCCCCCCCAACTTTTGAGAGTCAGCATCCACATATCAGAACATTCATTCCGTCTTTGGGTTTTTTTTTTTTTTGGAAACTGGCTTATTTCACTTAACATGACAGTCTCCATTTCCATCTATTTACAAGCAAAGGCCACAATTTCATTCTTTATGCCTGAGTAATATTCCATTGTGTATATGTACCACATTTTCTTTATCCATTCCTCTATTGAAGGGCACCTAAGATTGGTTCCATTGTGAACCGAGTTGCTGTGAACATTGATGTCACTCTAGTACACTGATTTTAAGTCCTTTGAATATGTGCCAAGGAGTAGGATATCTGGGTAAAATAGTGGTTCCATTCCCAGTTTTCTAAGGACTCTCAGTACTGCTTTCCAGTCCGGCAGCAATGTATGTGTGTTTCCCCACCTTTTTCCCCATGTCCTCACTTAACATTTATTGTTACTTGTATTTTTTCTTTCTCTTTGTAGTGCTGGGGATTGAGCCCAGGGCCTTGTGCATGCAAGGCAAGCACTCTACCAACTGAGCTGTATTTTTTTAAAAAATATTTATTTTTTTAGTTGGACACGATATCTTTATTTATTTATTTTTATGTGGTGCTGAGAATCAAACCCAGGGCCTCGAATGTGCTACGCAAGTGCTGTACCGCCGCACTTATATTTTTGATAATTGCCATTCTGACTGGAGTGGGATGAAATCTCATTGTAGTTTTAATTCACATTTCTCAAATTGCTATTGATGTTAAACATTTTTTCCTACATTTGTTGACCATTCATATTTCTTTTTCTGTGCAATATCTCTGTTCAGTTCCTTTGCCCATTTATTCATTGGGTTATTTGTCTTTTTAAGTTTCGGTTTGTTGAGTTTCTATTTGTTTCTTGAATTTCTATTTGTCTTTTTGTTTCTTGAGTTCTTTATATATCCTGGAGGTTAATCCTCTATCTGAGGTGCAGGTGGCAGAGATTTTCTCCCATTCATGTCAGAGGTCTTCCTTTGCCTGTCCAGAGATTTTCTCTCTCTTCATGTTCTTGATTGTTTCCTTTGCTGTGAAGAAGTTTTTAGTTTGAAAATTGATTCTTGATTTTACTTCTTGCACTTTAAAAGTTTTGTTGAGGAATTCAGTTCTTAAGCCAACATGGTGGAGATTTGAGCCTGCTTTTTCTTCTAATAGGTGCAGATTCTCCGGTCTTAATCCACTTAGAGTTGAGTTTTGTGCAGGGTGAGAAATAGGGATCTGATTTCATTTTAGTACGTGTGGATTTCCAGTTTTCCCAGCTCAATTTGTTGAAGAAGCTATCTTTTCTTCCATGTGTTTATTGGTGCTGTTGTCTAGTATGAGATAACTACATTTAAGTGGGTTTGTCTCTATTCTCTACCATTGGTCTTCATGTCTGTTTTGGTGCCAATACCGTGCCATTTTTGTTTTTCTAGTTCTGTGGTATAATTTAAAGTCTAGTATTGTGATGCCTCCTGTGGAAGCCCCAACTTTTTGTCCAACCCATTCTCCCCAAGATCCCCCCTAAAGTCCCTTCCAGAATTTGACATTTTCTGATTCTTATATTGATAAACTTATTAGAATTTCTTGAACAAGTATGAAGAGGTAATATAAAACTAAATGGAGCACACACTTTACTGCACACCTGGGCTGTAGAAGATATTACCAGGTACAATAAACAATGTGAATAGAAGCAGAAATCTAGATCCTTCTTCAAGCAGACACTTGGTGAGAAAGGAAAAGAGAGTTTCTGCAATTTTTTATAACATAATTCACATTACATAGTGATCCAAGGCACTAGGCTGTGGAGATTGAGAAGAAAGGAAAAAGAGAGAACTTGATTCACCCTCTGGATACCATCACTGCTGCAGCTTCCTCCAGAAACATGCTCTGTTAAGGAAGCTCTTGCAGACTAGACTTATGGGTGTATTAGTTTCCTACGGCTGCTCTAACAACTTATTACAAACTGTGGTTTAAAACAACTGAAATGAAGCCAGGCATGGTGGTGCTTGACTGTTTCCCAGCTACCCTGAAGGCAGAAGCAGGAAAATTACTTGAGTACAGGAGTTTGAGGTCAGCCAGGGGTAACATAGCAAGAACACATCTCAAAAGAGAAAGAAGAGTTTGCAATTCTTATCCCTGGGCTGTGATCATGACTGGGCAGGCTGCATGCAGAGGGAGAGGTCTTCCTTTGCCTGTCCAGCTTATGACATTTGCTGGTATTCCTCAGCTCATGGCCATATCATTCCAATTTTCAAAGCCAACATCTTCAGATTTCTCATGTCTTCATATGACCCTGTTTGTGAATAGTCTCCCTCTGCCTGCTCCTTTAGAGGGATACGTGTGACTGTATTTATTTAGGGCACCATCTCAAGATCCTTATTAATAACATCTACAAAGACTGCCGTATAAAATAACATTACAGGTCCCAGGGGTTAGGCTCTTAGGGAAGTCAGGGGAGGTAAGCATTTTCAGCCTATTATAGCAATAAAACAAGTAGCACACCATACATACTTCTTATGGACTTAGTGAAAAACTGGAATAACCTTGGAGTCCATTAATTTGGAACTAGTTAAATCAACCATGGTACATCCAGAGCATGGAATCAGGTATAACCACTAAGAAGAATGAAGTGAGCATACTGACATGGAACCATATAAGTATTATTAGAAGTTTACATGTACAGTATAATAGATTTACAAGTTTTACAAGAAAGCCAGAAGAAAGTGGACTTGCATTTGATTTTTCTGGGTGAATTATGACAGAACTGATAGAGGAATGTTAATCTCTAATCTTCTTGGTTTGTTTCCCAGATAGCAGACCCTACATTAGCTGAAATGGGGAGGAACTTGAAGGAGGCCATGAAGATGCTGGAGGAGAGTCAGAGGTGAG
Source organism: Ictidomys tridecemlineatus (assembly GCF_052094955.1). NCBI lineage: Eukaryota > Metazoa > Chordata > Mammalia > Rodentia > Sciuridae > Ictidomys > Ictidomys tridecemlineatus. The sequence goes on from NC_135486.1 coordinate 133,476,946, forward strand.
TGTGTGCAGGACAGAGGCCACCCTGCTTAGCGTGTCCAACCTGTTTTCTGGTGGCTTTGGTTTCCTTATGTTAAAAATACCTCTTAACTCCAGAATGCCACACATAGCTTCTGCTGACTTTAAAATTGATATTTGTCTTGGGTTGAAGTTGCTTTCTAATTAAAGGACTTTTCGGGAGAAGGCATAATTTTCAGTTTTGTCTGTTAAGAGTTTTAGGGTGATGATACATTGATTTGAGTCTCTAAATACTTCTTACTGTAGATTCAGGTCAGAGAGGGCATCACTACAAGGAAATGGGTTCTGAAATGTTTTGTTGCTGATGGTGGTGGGAGGGTCATGTTCTTTTCCTGAAACTCAAACTGTACTCCAAACTGGGACCTAGAAAGATGTGATAATTGTGTTTCAAATCCTACATCATTTATGAAGAGATTCTGGTTAAATGGCCATTCTGCATGTTCAAATGTTAAAAATTTGGTACGATAAAACATTTTTTTCTTTCCTTTAAAGTAGAAGAGTAGAAGATGAAAATGGGAAGAAGCTCATGTCAGAGGATATTCCAGGGCCACTCCAGGGAAGGTAGGTGGCAATAAAGTTTAGTACTTTTAGATAGGATGTAAATGTTTCTTACCCAAACTTTCCATTGTTTAATTACAGTTTGACAATTTTAGTTTGTGTCTAGGTTTTTTTCTTTTCCCTTCATGGTGCTGGGGATTGAACTCCAGGCCTTGTGCATACTAGCTAAGTGCTCTACCATTGGGCTAAATCATTAGTCCTATAATTTTAGTTTGAGCCCAAAGGGGAAAAAAAAAATGTCCTGCAGTACTAGAGATTGAGCCCAGGTGTGCTCTACCACCGAGCTACATCTCCAGCCCTTTTAAAATTTTACTTACTTGTTAGTTTGATTTTTTTGGTGTCAGAGTTGAACCCAGGGCACTTAACCACTGAGCCATATCTCCAGCCCTTTTTTGTATTTTATTTGAAGATAGGATCTCACCGATAGGGTCTTAAGGCTGAGTTGCTTAAGGCTAAGTTACTGAGGCTGGCTTTGAACTTGTGATCATCTTGCCTCAGCCTCCCGAGCTGCTGGGATTACAGGTGTATTGTGCCCAGCTTAGAATTTAAAGGGATTTATATGCAGTATAACATTAAAAAACTGAAATGCCATTGGATGGTTAGATATAATGCTGAGCTTACCAAACTTCTTTCAGATCTTAATACAACCTCATGACTCAGAGCCATTCATGAATTTGTAATTATAACTGAAGTATCATACTTAGTTCATTCTTAAAAACTGATCTATTCAGTGGACTGAATTTTATTTTTAGAGATATTTTAATTTGCTAAGATTTGTCATTCTTATAATATCCTAAATGAAAGGAAAAGGTCAACTTTAATCAGTGATTAGCAGAGTGATTTAGTTCTTCACAACTGAAGTAACTCTACAAGTCTTTGTGGCTTGAACTAGTGGTGGAAAAAAATCAGAAAAATAAGTAGCTGACTTCAGTTTTCAAAAGGTGCTAGTTAGTCTAGAATTAAAAGTCCCAGCCCAACTTCCCTGAGACAAATTTATTTTTTTTTTATAACCAGGAAACTCCAGGTAGGTCAACAGTACAACTCCCTTAAATTGTTCCTTAACCTGAATGTAAATTGTACAAAAGATTGCAAAAGAAAAGCATAGAGGAAGGCTCACACTGTGCCAGTAAATGCCGTATCTAACATACCCGGATGCTAATATTTTAAAATAGGCACTCCTACCGTAGCTTAGATTGTGCAGATTTTTAAAATCTCTAGGCATGAAGTGCTTTCTACAACTCGGGAAGGAGAATAGGAAGCAAATCCAGTGAGTCTCTTTGTTCCAGGCCTAAAGGGAATAAAAAGGTTTAAGTTTTGTCTGTTCTCCTGATTCCACAGAGGTTTCCTTAGAGGAGATACTCCCAAGGACATCTGTAATTCTCAGAATGACAGCACATTAACACCATGAGTCAGGAGTATTCACACTTGGTAACAATGACATCGTCTTTGAGACAAGCAAGATGGCAGACATAGTGTCATGTGCTTTACCAGCACTGTCGACTGTGTCCTCACTATTCTGTAATGAAAGGGCTTGTCCAGTGGGGATAGGTTACTCAAGGTCACAAGGCTAACCTCCGAGGGCCTCAAGTTTCCTTCCCCATCAGAGGACTAGAGGGTGAGCACCCTGGGGGGAGGGTGGAGTTTTAAGCATTGTTTTGACAGTGCTGCTTTTTTGAAAGAGAAAAATTTTATCAGTCATATTCTAATTAATAGAAATAGTACTTTTATGTCTGTGCATCACACATTGCCTTGCCATTGCTTATGACTTCAGCTATTTGTATTGTTTCCACCCCTCATGTAATGAACAGTTGCTGTCATTGCTTAGATGGCAGTAAATCTATTCTCACTCGAAGCAGATCTCAAGTTTCCCAACTTGGGGAAGAGGTAGTGGTAAATGATGTGTGCATTACATATTTAAGGCTGCCAATCCAAGTGGACTAGCCTGCTACATGAAAGAAAACTAGGTAATCCAATGGTCTTTGTGGCTTGGTAATCCAAGGGTCTTTTTGTTAGTGTGTTCTTGCTGCTTTTGTGACCTCCTAGCATCTTAGAAGGACTTTTGGCTCTTCTAACATGTTCATTAACTTTTCTATCTCTACTCCAGGATTCAAATGAACCAGTCAGTATTGCCAGAGCAAGACTGATCAAATTCTTAAAAATTAAACTCATATTTAAATAAAGAGTTAATCACAAGTAAGGTAATAATTGGAAATCAGTTTATAACCTGAGGTTTATTTTTTAGAAAGTATGAACTGCATATCAAAGCATATTATTTCTCCTATAGCTTCCCAATAAGGAAAAAAAATGATCAAAGCTGGTGTGAATGAGAGAAAGAGTTGGGAGAGAGTGTGTGTGTGTGTGTGTGTGTGTGTGTGTGTGTGCGTGCGTGCACTCTTCCCACCAGCCCATCAGCTCTTTTTATTCTGCAGTGGACAAGATATGGTGAGCATCCTCCAGTTAGTTCAGAATCTGATGCACGGAGATGAAGATGAGGAGCCCCAGAGTACCCGGTAATGGAGAATGATTGGCAGCTTCCCTTTGAAAGTCTGTGTGTTCTTGATTTCTGTAGTGATCACAGTCTGACAAGTGGCTCAAATAAGAAATTATTTTTCATTGAGTTACATGTAACATTCAAATAATGTTCATTTTCTCTTTTAAAATAAAAAACTTTTGGGTAATATATTTTGTAAAAAGGAGGCATTTAATAAAATTAGATACTGTAGTTTTTATGGTTTGGGGCCTTACAAAAGGGACCAGTAGGACTCAAGAATAAATGCTGTGTGCTTTTATCTCTCTTCTTCCTAAGAGTTACTGCAGCTGAAAATATTGGTCTACATTGTCTGGATATTGCCCATTTGTTTTATTTATTCATCTGTTTAGCTTCACTTTGTCTTTCACTTCTTAAATTTTTTTGTAATAAGTAATACATTCTCCTTGTTCAAAAATCAGAAGGTAAAAATGAGTGTGCCAAGACAGTTTTCCTTCATATTTCTGCCTCCCTACCTGTTGTCTTCCCTAGAGAGAGACCATTACTGGTTTCTTACATTTTCTTCCATAGCTATGTTATAGAGTGGCCCTGCCCACCCTTTCTGGTACATAAAGACCATGTACTTGTTCTGTACCTTGCTCTTTTCTGCTTTGTCTTCTAGTGTCATAATTAAGGAGGTTTCTTTTTGTTAAGAGCTCTTTAGTTTGGATGAAGTGTTTTCTTTAACTAGTCTCCTCCTCATGTTTTACTGGAACAAATGTTGCAGCCAATAACTTTGGATATTTGTCATTTGTTCTAGAGGCTAAAGTGTTTGGAGGGGTCTGAGAAATGGGACTGCTAGGTCAGATGTGCTTTAGGAACTGTAATAGATAGTGCCAAAGTTTTTTTTTTCTTAGAGTTGAGCCAGTTCATTGTCCTACCTGCAATGTATGAAAATACTTCTTTTCTCACACCTCTGCCTACAAGTATATTGTCACATTTAAAGATCTTTTGTTAAGTGATGTTTTTGACAAGAGAAATCTGATGTGAGATATTTCAGCATAATTTAAATTTACTTTTTTTAAGGAACCAGGTTAAATATCTTTTTGTTTTAACACATATTTTATTTCCCTTTGTCCATGATCCTATTTGGTTCTTTATCTTTTTCTTATGTTTACAGTTAACAGGGTTTTTTAAAATATTTTAATTTAGTTGTAGTTGGACACAATAACTTTATTTTATTTTTATGTGGTGCTGAGATCAAACCCAAGGCCTCACTTGTACTAAACAAGCATTCTACCGCTGAGCCACGACCCCAGTCCCTACAGTTAACAATTATAGTTGTGCATGCGAGGCAAGCACTATACCAACTGAGCTATGTCCCCAGCCCTAGTTGTTCTTTTTCTTTTTAGTTGGACTCAATACCTTTTTTTTTTTTTAATATTTAATTTTTAGGTGTAGATGGACACAACACAATGCCTTTATTTTTATGTGGTGCTGAGGATCGAACCCGGGTCCCACCTGTGCGAGGCAAGCGCTCTACCACTGAGCCACATTCCAAGCCCCAGACACAGTACCTTTATTTTGTTTATTTTAAGTTTGTTTATGTGGTGCTGGGGATCAAACCCAGTGCCTCACACATGCCAGGCAAGCGCTCTACCACTGAGCCACAACCACAACCCCCTAGTTTATTCTTTATAAAGGAAATTAACCCATCTATTTTAGTTACATGTAAAACAAAACAAACCTAGTTCCCCTTGGATTTACTGTACTATTTTCAATGCTGTTTAATGCAAGAAATTGTTCTTTAACAATTCTTTTTAAAATGTTTTCCATTCATTTTATCTTGGTTCTTGCGGCGTCCGGCTAACGGGAACCTCCAAGTTCTATCCTCTGTAGTTCTTCTTTTCCCCAATTTTGGGGGGTTGGAATCCAGGGCCTTGTGCTTAATAGACAAAAGCTCTATTATTTAGCTACATCCCTAGCCCCTCCTGTAGTTCTTAAGGTTGATATTTAATTTTTAAAATACTATAAAAGTAAATTACTCAAAAACAGTTTTTACCTGCTCAATAAAAAGAGGGATATTTATTTCTTAGAACTCATTTTTAAAATATTTTTCCCTCCAAACTTGCAGTACCATACATGCATTGACTTTTCTGAACTTCTGCCTTCTAGGACATTATTTGGATTTCAAGTCTAACAGATTTCTCTAAATTCTAATTTTGTTTTTGTGCTTTGACTCTAATACTTGTTTAATCTAATTTTATTGACAGAATCCAGAATATAGGAGAACAAGGTCACATGGCTTTGTTGGGGCATAGTCTGGGAGCTTTTATTTCAACTCTAGACAAAGAGAAGCTGAGAAAACTTACAACTAGGATACTTTCAGATACTACCTTGTGGCTATGCAGAATTTTCAGGTAAAGACATTATTAAGAGTTTTTAGTTTCTGTAAAGTTATTTCTGAGTCATATGTGAATGAGCTTTCTTCTGGAGCTCTACCCTGGGCCTCTCTTGGAAAGGTTGCTTCCTCTCTCCATGCCTCAGCTTCATTGTCTGCTAAGTGTGGATAACATTAATAGCTGTCATGGAATTATTGTGAGGATGAGCTAATGGATTAATATATGTAAAGAACTGAGAACATAAGCACATAAATGTTTGATAGTGTCAACAATTATTTACTTCTAGTTATTTATTTTCCTAGTTTGTACCTAGTGATAGAAGAGCAATGATCTGAATGAAATATTTTTATTCACATTTTCTTCCTTCTCTAGAATATTGAAAATGAAAAGCCTCAAGCAGATTATAATAAAAGAAAAAGTTAGCCTAATCAACATTTTTGGCAGTTTTATTTATTCTGGATGTTTTAGGGCTAAATCTGTGCTAACAACCAGCTGGCCACTTTGTAGAATAAGCCAGAACCATGTTTATCAGGGGGTGTGTGTGTGTGTGTGTGTATACATGTGTGTGTGTGTGTGTGTGTGTGTGTGTGTGTGTATATATATATATATATATATATACACACATGTATATATATCCTCACAAGTGGAAGACAAGTGCTCTACCACTGAGCTACAGCCCCAGCCCCTCTTTAGGCTTTTTCTATCTGGGAAACTCCAAATTTCTATTTGTTTTCCATAGTTTCTCCTCTCTCTGGACTTAAGTACAGATGAAGGTTTGTTACTGCTCTCCTATATATCCTTCAGCTACAGTGAGTTGTCAACTAAGATTATAGTGTTTCACATTCTTATCCTCTCTGCCTGACCTAGATGACATTATCTGACTTCAGAAAATAATTGCTTCCATGATTATAAGATTAACATATATAGTCAGAATTAATCAGAAATAGAAGTACATTAATATACGGGTGTCTCTTAACAGGTATGAAAATGGTTGTGCTTATTTCCATGAAGAGGAAAGAGAAGGACTTGCAAAGATCTGTAGGCTTGCCATTCATTCCCGATATGAAGACTTTGTGGTGGATGGATTCAACGTGTTGTATAACAAAAAACCTGTTGTCTATCTCAGTGCTGCTGCTAGACCTGGCCTGGGCCAGTACCTTTGTAATCAGGTAATGTGGTATAAGGCAGCTCTTTTGAAGAAACAGTGCCATGTTTTGTCATGAAGCTTTAAAAAAAAAAAAAAAAAAAAACGGTTTCATTCGCTGTATTGCCCAGGCTGGCCCCCGACTTCTAGGCTCAAGCGATCCTCTTGCCTTTGCATCCTAAAACTTGGGACTACCCAGTGTGAACGGCCACACAAAGTTTGTCCTGAAGCTTTTAAATTGTGAAGGCTCATTTCATTAGCTGCTGTGTTCAAGTTGAAAGAAAGATGATCTTATGTGTTTGTTTCCTAATAATGAAAAAACAAAGCATATATTATTGAATTTAGAAATTATGTGTGATGGATACATTTGTGTATTTTTAATTGCTCAATCAACTGTAGTCAAAAGTTATTTCTTCCCATACTCTAATCAAATGGTACACGTATGTATTTTGCTTTTTTCATTTACTGTTCTAATAGAAGTATGTCATACATGCTTAATATCTTGGCAGTTCTTCAAGTGAATGTACATAAATTTAATTGACTATTTCCCCTTTGGACAATAAGAACATTTCCATTCTCTTTTTATGACCGATTTCAGGTAGCACTCTTTTTGTAGATATTTATATATCTTTTGCACATATTTATATATAAAGCTTTGTCTAAGGGGCTGGGGTGTGGCTCAGCAGTAGAGCACTCGCCTAGCATGTGCGAGGCGCTGGGTTTGATCCTCAGCACCACTTAAAAATAGATAAAATAAAGGTATTGTGTCCAACTACAACTAAAAAATAAATAGTTTTTAAAAACTTTGTCTCGGGGCTGGGATTGTGGCTCAGCGGTAGAGCTCTGGACTAGCACATGAGAGGCCCTGGGTTGGATCCTCAGCACCACATAAAAATAAATAAAAGATATTGTATCCAACTAAAAAAATATATATTAAAAAAAAAGCTCTTGGGGCTGGGGATGTGGCTCAAGCGGTAGCGCGCTCGCATGCGTGCAGCCCAGGTTCGATCCTCAGCACCACATACCAACAAAGATGTTATGTCCGCCGAGAACTAAAAAATAAATATTAAAAACACTCTCTCTCTCTCTCTCTCTCTCTCTCTCTCTCTCTCTCTCTCTCTCTCTCTCTCTCCTCTCTCACTCTCTCTTAAAAAAAAAAAGCTCTAACTTTAGTGTTATATTCCTCTCATAGGTTTTCAGAATCAATCTAGAATTACTCAAAGAGCATTACTATTTTTAAAGCCCAATCAGGAGGACTACCTTGAGATCAAAAGATTGTAAACCCTCTTAGCCAAGAATGTTTAATGAAAAACCCAGAGGGTTGGAGAGTTGATGAGGGAAGGGGCCCTGAGAGATGTGTAGAGGCAACTCGGGGACTAGAGCTGATTCTGAACTGTGATGGCTGATGGCAAGAAATTATGTCCTCTTCTTTAGGGTGTTTCTGTCTTCCTCTAGACAAATGAGACAAATCACTTGAGAACCTACTGCAAGCCAGGTTCTTGTGGATTAGTAATAATCCACTCTCTAAAAGTATGAGATTTATGAGAGTGTTCTATTAAGAGACACAAGCAAGTGGCAGAAGAGTGTATATGAAATGGCCATGCTCATGCTTTTAAAAACATGCACATGCTCATATAGGTAGTTTTATACCTAGAAAAATAGATATGTCTAAATACAGACACACATCCCCCAGAAAATGTCTGGAAAGTTATATGCTAAAAACAGTGGTGGATTGGTGGCTTTGGGGGGAGTTTTTTCGCTTGTACTCTTTTGATGTTTTGTTTTACTTGGGCATCACTTTTGTAATTATTTTTTTCTTTTGGTACCAGGTATTGAAGCCAGGGGTTCTTTGCCACTAAGCCATATCCCCAGCCCTTTTTATTTTTTGAGATATTGAGACAGGTCTCACTAACTTGCATTAGGGCCTTGCTAAACTGCTGAGGCTGGCCTTGAGCTTATGATCCTTCTGCCTCAGCCTCCTGAGTTACTGGGATCACAGGAGTGTGCCAACCCATCTGGTTCACTTTTTAATTTCTTTAAAAAATCCATTAAGGAGGAAAATGTGAATAAAGTACTCATTAAATTTTTTATCTTTAATGAAGCCAAGTCTTAATTACACAGAATAATATGCTGCAACTATTTACAATTCCTAAAACTATAAACACTTGAGGATTTGGAAACTAAAAATTGAGTATAAAATTAATTTGATTAGGGCTGTAGCTCAGTGGTAGAGTGCTTGCCTAGCACTAGGTTCAATCCTTAGCACTGCATAAAGATAAATAAATAGAATAAAGGTATTGTGTCCATCTACAACTAAAAATATTTTTTTAAAAACTGATGAGATTGTCTCCATTTTTTTTAATATTTATTTTTTAGGTATAGATGGACACAACACAATGCCTTTATTTTTATGTGGTGCTGAGGATCGCTTCTGGGTCCTGCCCACACTAGGCAAGTGGTCTACCACTGAACCCCAGGCCCACCCCCCTCCTGTCTCCATTCTTAACACTGACTTCACTTAAGAAATGTAGGTTTGGCCAGGAGCAGTGGTACATGCCTGTAATCCCAGCAATTCAGGAGGCTGAAGCAGGAGGATTACAAATTCAAAGTCTGCCTTAGCAACTTAGTGAAACCCTAAGCAACTTAGTGAGAAGACCCTGTCTCAAAATAAAAAGGGCTTGGGATGTGGCTCAGCGGTTAAGTGTCAATCCTTGGTAGAAAGAAACAGAGAGAAGGAAAAGAAATTTGGGGAGAAGGAAGGAAAGAAAGAAATAAAGATCTGTTGATCCATATTTATTACTGTATAAGTGTGGGTGGACCCACAAATAAGATATTGTTCTTTGAATGCCTTTAGCTGATGTTATTTACCAGTAATACTTGGAGAAAGAATCCTAAATTACCATTCAGAATGCCCACTATTTCTTTTGTTTGGAAAAGTGTTTGTTTTTTGATATATGGTAGAATGTACTAAGACAGTTATTCATTTAGAAAATTTTACATTATATCCTCTTAAACAACATCTGGCAATTCACTGTTTTGTTTGGGGGTTTGGCTTGACTTTCCCAGTAGATACTTTAATATCTACTTACATATTAAGAGTTCCTAAAGGGGAAGATTTTTCTAAAGAAAAATCAACCTTCCATCTTTCACAATCATAAATGAATAGTGACAGAGAACTTTGTTCTAAAGTCATACATCTCTTCTTGTAGCTTGGCCTGCCCTTCCCCTGCTTGTGTCGTGTGCCCTGTAACACTATGTTTGGATCCCAGCATCAGATGGTAAGTCCTGGTTTTGGTTTATTAAATAATATGGAGTTAAGTTTTGTCTTTCTTTCACCTGAAGTTGTTTGCTGACCCGCAGATAATTATTAGCTTATTTGTTTATTGTTTTGATATTTCTATAATACGTGCTTCTGTTTATATGTGCATGAAGTTCGGCCGGTATATAGGTCAGGAGCATCTAGCTCTTAAGGAATCTTACAATCATTAATCACTATATCACCTGTTGCTGCTGTCCGTTTTTTTCCCCTATTTTGGGGGGATATTGGGCATTAAATCCAGGGCCTATGCGTGCTAAGCATGAACTCTACTCAGCCCTATCACTTTAAATTGAAATACAACAACCAAAATAAGTACCAGAAATTCCTTCTGATACTCATTCTTTTAACGAATTACCACTGTTGCCTGGATTTATGAATAGGCAGATTTTGAAAATGAGGTTCTTTATTGTAATCTTGGGGTTGATTTCTGCTTACTTTTAGACATGCAAATGATAAACCTCTCTGTACTGAAGCCAGAGGAAAAACGACAGATTATAGGGTTCTGCATTCCTTTTTTTAAGATAGTTTCATTTTTTAAATTTTATACTAATTTTAGTATTAGTATAGGTATTTTGTTGATTCTTTGGGGAAGGTTGAGAGAACATTTTCCTGAAGTGTTTAAAACTAGAAAAATATTCTGCATATGTACAGTTTTTACCTTTTATCTCATTTAGCTGATTTTTCTATTAGTCTTCAAGAAAAATTTTGGTTTTCATATCTGATTAAGAAAAATAGAAATGTCAAGAGTAAATAGATTTGAGTGATTAACTTTGAGAGTCATCTGCTGCTTTTGGAAGTCATAATTTTTCACTATATAGTTTTTATGCTCATTGTATCCTGTTTCATGGTTTGTTATTTGGTCCCAGGATGTTGCCTTCCTGGAAAAAATGATTAAAGACGACATAGAACGAGGAAGACTGCCCCTGCTGCTTGTTGCAAATGCTGGTAGGTATCATAAACCTGCATCTTCAGTTATGAATATGCAAGAAGGACCTTAAATGCGTTCCTGAAAAGTCTTAAGAAATGTTTAATATACATTATATTACATAATTGTAATGTAATATGTTAATAATACATTACATAATATAGATCCATTACATAATACAATCTGTATCCACATGACAGTGAGAACTATAATATTAATGTTAGCTCTTAGATTTTCAGTTGTTGGGGTTGTGGTTCAGTGGCAGAGGGCATATGTGAGGCACTGGGTTCGAGCCTCAGCACCACATAAAAATAAATTTAAAAATGGTATTGTGTCCATTAACAATTAAAAAAAATTATTTGTTTTTTGAATTTTCAGTTGTCGGTCTGTTTTGGGAATGTGTGTGTTTCACACGCATGTGCACGCCCATGCTTTTTTCATTTAGATTGTCAACACTTCTTCATTTCCTTCATGTGCTTCCTTTCTCTAAATTAAGTTTTTAAACATCACACTTGAATATCCATCTCAGAGGTAACAGGTCAACTACCATTTTCTGCTTCACTTATTGTATTGAATTCAACATTGTGCCTCAAGTCCTAGATAGTGAAGTAAGGCAAGAAAAATATTTTTAAAAATATGGATTTAGAAGGGAAGAAGTAAAACGGTCTTTATTTGTAGATGGCATGATTATATTGATAGAAAGTCCAAAGGAAACTAAATTAAAGCTACTGGTACTAATTAGTGAACCTAGCAAAGTTTTTTGATTTCTGCCTCCTAGCAGTGCACAACTAGAAAGTGAAATTTAAAAAGTCATTTGTAATAGCATCAGAAAACATGAAAACTTTATGGATAAATTTAACTAAGCATATACAGAGCACCAAGAAATACAGAATATTGCTGAAAGAAATTCAAGAGACCTAAATAAGTGAACTGATATGCCATGCACATAGATTGGAAGACTCAATATTGTTAAGTCCCTTCTTTCCAAACTAATCTATAGATTCAGTTCAATTCCTATTAAAATCTTGGCTTCTTATTAGGTGCAGTGGCACCTAATTATAATCCCAGCAACCGAGGAGGCTGGTGTAGGGATCACAAGTTCAAGGCCAGCCTCAGCAACTAAGCAAAACCCTGCTTCAAAATAAAAATTTTAAAAAAGGACTGGGGATATAGTTCAGTGGTAAAGCATTCCTGCGTTCAATCTCCAGTACTAAAAAATAATAATAAAATCTCTCCTTCTCTTTTCAGTTTCCTAGTTAGATATACATTAGCTGATTCTAAAAGTGTATATGGAAATGTAAAGCACCTGAGAATAGCCAAAATAATTTTGAAAAAGAACACAATTTGAAGATTTACCCTATCTGACTTCAAGACTTCCTATAAAGCTACAGATAAGGGCTGGGAGTGAAGCTCAGTGGTAGAGGACACACTGAGCATGTCTGAGGTCCTTGGTTCAATTCCCATATCTATCTGTCTATCTCTCTCTCTCTCTCTCTCTCTCTCTCTCTCTCTCTCTCTCTCTCTCTCTCACACACACACACACACACACACACACACACACACAGAGAGAGACAGCTACAAATAAGAGATTAAGAATGTGAGATTAATTGAAGAGAATGGAGAGTTCAGAAATATACTCATGGTCACTCCATTTTTAACAAAGACCCAAGATAATTCAAAGGAGAAAGGTGTTTTCTACCAGTGGTCTTGGAAAAATTGGATTTTCATTTGGAAAAAACTGAACCTCAAACCTTCACCTCACTTTGTACATAAAAATTAATTATAAATGGTTCATAGGTCTAAATATAAGAGCTAAGGGCTGGGGATGTGGCTCAAGCGGTAGCACGCTCGCCTGGCATGCGTGTAGCATGGGTTCGATCCTCAGCACCACATACAAAGATGTTGTGTCCGCCAAAAACTAAAAAATAAATATTAAAAAATAAAACAAATAAATAAAAATGACATAAATATAAAAGCTAAGCTAACTAAAAAAAAAGCTTCTAGAAGAAAATACAGGAAGGGTCTTGTGACCTTGGATTAGGCAAAGATTTCTTAGAACTTGGCATGATGCTTCATGCCTTTAATTCCAGCCACACAGGGGACTGAGGAAGGAGGACCACAAATTCAGGGGTATCCTTGGGAATGTCTAAAAAAAAAAAAAAATTTCATTAAGGCATAAAAAATAAGAACCATGAATTATACTTTATTGAAAATTAAGACCTTGGCTAGGGTGTAACTCAGTGGCAAAGTGCATGCTTAGCATCTACCAGGTCTTTTGTTCAATCCCAGCACCAAAAAGAAGGCAAGAAAATTAAAAGCTTTTACTCTTCAAAAGATCCTACTAAGAAAATGAAAGCAAATTATAGATGGGAGAAATATTTATAAAATGTTTTTCAGAGAAATATATCTTGTATCCAAAATATGTAAAGAATTCCTGCAACTCAACAGTAAGAAGCCAGTACAGTTTTTACAACCAACAAAAGAAGATTGAGGATATAGCTCAGTGATAGAGAGCCTGGCATGCACTGGTCCCTGGGTTCTATCCCCTGCACTGCGGAGAGGGGAGCAGGGAGGAAACCACCTAGGACGAAAAGATTTGAATAGATAGACACTTACCAAAGAAAATACTTGCACTTGAAAAGATGGTTAACATTATTACACTAGAAAAGTGCAATTTTTAAATCATAGGGCTGAGGGTGTAGCTGTGTGGTTTTATGCTTGCCTAGGATGTGTGAGGCCCTGGGTTCTATCCTTAGCACCACAAAAAATACCCCAAGATGAGATATTACTATTTCTGATAGAGTGGAGGGAATTTAAAAATACAGTGGCAAATGCTTGTGAGCAGAGTAACTAGAGCTCTCATATGTTGCTGGTAGGGGTTCAAAATGTTGTAGCCATCTGGAAAAGAGTATGGCAGTGCCTCAAGAGCAAAACATAACATTACCACGTAAACCATCAGTCTCACTTCCATGTACTTTCAGAGAAATAAAGAAATACCTCCACACAGACTTGTATGCAGATATTCATAAACAAAACAACCTAGATATCCTAACAAAGCAGAGCAACTTCAAAAGTATGCTAAGTATAAAAAGCCAGACACAAAAAGGTACACAGTGTATGATTCCACTGATATGAAATTCTAGAAAAGACAAAATTACAGTGACAGAATCAGATCAGGGTTGTCTGGGGTCAGTGAGGAGTTAGGGAGAAGAGCAAGTGAAGTGGGAAACGGAGTTTCAGAGGTGATGGAAATGTTCTGTATCTTGATCATGTTGGTTACGCACTATAGATACATTGGCCAAAATTCATTGAACGTTGGGCTGGAGTCGTCACTCAGTGGTAGAGTGCTTGCCTGGCATGTGGGAGGCCCTGTGTCAATCCTCAGCACCACATATAAATAAATAAAAGATCCATTGACAACTGAAAAATATAAAACCTTGAAAAAAAACACTCATTGAACATGTCAGACATGTGGCACAAGCCTATGCCAGTGACTCAGGGAGCTAAGGCAGGAGGATCACAAGTTTGAGATCAGTCTCGGCAACTTAGGCTCTATCTCAAAACAAAAAATAAAAAAGGGCTGGGGATGAGCTGGGTGGTAGGGTGACCTGGGTCAATCCCCAAGCAACTTAGCCAAAAACAAGAATAAAACATAAATGATTGGGTTTTATTGCCTGTGAATTATGCTACAGTCATTGTTTTTTTAAAAAGAAAAAATATTGTGGAAAGAAACCACCACTTCCTGTCTGACTTATTATATAAAGACAAACACAGATCTGCCCATATTCAATCAGTTGTTAGACTGAAAGGACTGCCACTGGCACCTGACTGAGTGATTTTCCACTGAGACCTTATTGTAGACACCAGAAGACACATCCCAGGGGTTAGTCAATAGACAACTAACCATAAAAAGTGAAAAGGAGTCTGAATGTGGTCCAGTCACTAACCCTGCACTGTGATAGAAGAGTCATGTGTTGGCGTGTGACCTTGGTTCAACCAAATTAAGTGTGTCAGTTGAGATATTTTTAAAATTTTGAGATTTGTATGAGAAAAAGAAAAAGGTTTTACCCCTTTTCCTGGCATAGACTTTGAGGGGGAAGCCATTTCTTTAGTAGGATTTGTTTGGCATTGGTAGGGGCATGAAATCTTACTAGTTGGAACTCTACTAACTGGAAATTTGGGACAGCTGGGAAAATACATGGCTCTGTGTCTTATTTAAAGTCCATCTGAAAAAGAACCTGTCCAACAAAATCTGTAGGGCAATCATATCACCAAGGGAGTGGCTCAAAGTGTTTAATGTTTAAATAGGCGTCAGATTGTATGTTCTATATTAACAAAGAACCTGGGTGGGGGAAAAAAGCCCAAGTTCGTGTGTGTGTGTGTGTGTGTGTGTGTGTGTGTGTGTGTGTGTGTGTATTTGTTTCTAAAGGATACACCTGAAATGGGAATAGGAAAGAGAATGAATCAGACATTACTCTCCTATGTGCACATATGAATATAATGACCAATGTAATTCTACATCATGTACATCATGTATGTATAACATGTCAAAATACATTCTGCTGTCTTGTATAACTAATGAGAACAAATCATGAATATAGCTGTTTTAAAAAAAAGAAAAGAAAAAAAAGGATACACCTGAGTCAAAATAACCCAGAACATGACAATAGGATGAGAAGGAATATTTTAGGCAAATGCTGACAAAAGTACTATAGCAGCATTAGAGTGGGGTAAAATAGACTTCAGATGCCTGAAAGACATCATAATTTACTAAAAGATCAGTCCTGAATGCTTATAGATAGAAATTTGAAATATATAAAGAAAAAACTTACACATTACAGTTGAGCTGTTGACAAACCCATAGCTGTCTTCATGGGAGACTTGACTTATTTCTCATAAATCATTAGGTCTAGTGGATAGAAAATCAATAATATAGTTAGATACATATAATGGAGAGTACACATAAGCTTACAAATCAACTTGTAGAAGTTGATTTTAAGTCAGTCTACAAAGAAAATCTTAATAAAATAGGGATGTAATAAGTTTCTTCCCTCTTAAGGAGATACTGTATGTAAAAGCTCCTAGCTTTGAACACTCAGGAGATATTTGTTCTAATATCCCTGTTTATTTCTTTTATTCTAGGAACTGCAGCAGTAGGACACACAGACAAGATTGGACGTTTGAAAGAGCTCTGTGAGCAGTATGGCATATGGCTTCACGTGGAGGGGTAGGTGGATAGGAGGTTGTGTGGCTCTTTGTTGGGCCTATACATAGTCTTCATGAACACAGACCTCCAGGGCGTCCCTAACACCACAAACAAGAAGAAGAAGCAGCATGGACATCCAGGCCTCTCTGTAGTGACATCATTAAGGGTTCTTTTGGTTACAGATAACAAAATAACCCAAATTGACTAAAGCAAAAGAGATTTAATTTAAAAGACCAGTACTAGGATTGACTTCAGATATACTGTCAACCAGAATTCAGTGTCTTCCTCCCACCTGTGTTTCCCCAGTCACAGTCCCTTGGCTCGGTGTCCTGGGTATGGGCTGAGTGAAGGGACTTTCCTACGATAGTGCATGATAACTGCACAGACTGCAGCCTTCCTTCCAGCAGGGCAGAGACCTCATGAAGTGGAGTGCTCGCACAGTCTAGGCTACATGCCCACTTCAGGAGCAGGCGATGTCTCCAGCTAAAGCTCATGTTCTGGTAGAGGAAATTGGGGTGTATCTCAGAAGGCCATTGGAGTGTCTTTAAGGGAAAGGTGGGAAGCCGATGCAGGGCAACCAGAGTGGTGATCGTGCCCACCACATCATCCATGGTAGGTTTCTTTTTCATCTCCAAAAGAACAATGTCTGAGAAAGAGTAGCTGTGAAAGATGCAGAATGGTTATGCCTGACTCAGTAAACAGGGATATGCTCTGAGGTATTTTCAAGTTTTTCTTGGAATTTATATCATCTACCTGTTCCTTTGCTGTCATATAAGCTAACAGCAACTGAAAGACATTTACATGTCACCCTGCAAAAAAGCCTTCACTTTTTTGGAAAGTGCATATTTAATGAATCAGTAATATTACGTGATTAGTTCTTAGATTGGTGTTTTTTCTTCTAGTGTGAATCTGGCAACATTGGCTCTAGGTTATGTCTCCTCGTCAGTGCTGGTATGTTCTTGATTTACTAAATATTAATGTTTTTAAGACGGAATTAAAATCTTTCAATTCTTGGTGGCTTTTTTTTTTTTCAAAGTGTTTTTAAATGGAAGAGGGAGTTGGGTTTAGTGTGTTCTGATAATCTAATGAAAATTCCTCCTCTTCTTGGTAGGCTACAACCAAATGTGATAGCATGACACTGACTCCTGGTCCGTGGCTGGGTTTGCCGGCTGTTCCTGCAGTGACTCTCTACAAGCATGATGATCCTGCCTTGGTGAGCTTGTCCTCTCTGGAGTGGGGAGTGGCTGATACTCATTATTGGCTTTAGGGACAATTTTGGAGGCTAAAAATCCAGATAAGTGGCTCTCTCTGGTCTGCTTGTTTTTTTGTTGTTGGTGGTGGTGGTGATGGTGGTTGTTTCTTTTTAATACTGGGGATTGATTCCAGGGGCACGCTACCGCTGAGATACATTCCCAAACCGGCTAGCATCAGACTTATGCTCCTCCTGCCTCAGCCTCCTAAATCGCTGGGATTAGAGGCATGTTCCATAGTGCCTGACTAGGGACAAAATATAGAATAAAAGAGTGAAAGTTTTCTTGATTTTACTTTTTTTTTTCCACACAGGTGATCCATATCATACAGATTTTTCTATTATGCACCTCATTCTTCCCTATGTATAGGAAGAATTTTTTATGACATTTTATGACTGCATAATAATCAGCCACTTAAGTGTCAGTTTTTTTTATCATGATATATCTTGTGAATTTGTTGGATGTTTTCAGGTTTTTGTGACTGAAATAATGAGACAATGAACATCTTTCTGTATTTCAAATTGTTCCTTAGAATAGGTTCCCAGAAGTAGAATTACTGAGTTGTAAATATTTTAAGGTCTCTGATCCCCATTGTCTAGTAGGATGGAACATGGTATTTTTTAAAAAATCAGAAGTTGTTTCTGATAGTAAGTTAATGGCAGGCATATACAAACTACATGTTAAGTGATTATTGCTAAAATAGTTGATGTCTTGCTCATTTGATTTTGACCGGGTATTCAAGGATGCTCAGAGCACCCTTGCAAGTAGCTGCCTCTTGAATGGCTGAGAGCTCTGGCTCAGGCATATGACCCATCTGGATTCTCTTCCTGGCTTTGCCACCACTCACCTCTAAACCTATGGATAAAGCCAGGACTCTGAACTAAACTACCTGGAATGAATTCCTTGTGGAGTTGTGGGGAGGTCAAATGGATAAAGAAAACAAAGCATGCAGTAGCATCTGTCACATAGTAAGTGTGTGTAAATGGTAACTGTATAGTTCTGAGGATCCAGTGTCTTGGATTAATGCACCCATATTGGCTTTTTCAGACATTAGTTGCTGGTCTTACATCAAATAAGCCAGCAGACAAACTCCGTGCCCTGCCTCTGTGGTTATCTTTACAATACTTGGGACTTGATGGGATTGTGGAGAGGATAAAACATGCCTGTCAACTGGTGAGTAGAAACCTGAAGTTTAAATGAATCACAAAATCTCCTTAACAAAAGCAGAGACAGAAAAATTATGCATTTGTGTACCTGCCATCCAGGACCTCATCATCTGAATTTACCATCTCATAAACTATCAGACTTCCTGCCCTGTATGTATATGTTTCTTGTTGGAAGATCTGGGAGCAGCTGCTGGCATTGACTCAGAATTTTGGGCTGGATAAAATCAGATTAAAAGAAGATAGGCCTGCTGGCACACACCTGTAACCCCAGCCACTTAGTGGATTGAGGCAGGAAGATCACTAGTTAAAGGCAAGGGTGGACAACTTTTCAGAGACCCTGCCTCAAAAGAAAGGGCTGGATGTGTAGCTTAGTGGTAGAGCACCCCTGGGTTTAATTCCCAGTATGAGGGGGAAAAAAAAAAAAGATTAAAAGGAAAACCACTGTCAGCTTAGAATGAGAAAAGAAGTCACAGAATAACTTCCAGGGAGAGAGAGGATGCAGAAGAATAAACACTCCCTTTGGTTGATCCTTCAGGGTAACAGAATGTGAAGGTTAAAGGTAGAATATGGATGACATGCATATTTTTAACACCCTGGCATCGGTTCCCAAATTGCAGGGTTCTGGGGTCAGTTCTAATTCTCCTTGCATTTGAAGTGTTCTAATTTTGAAAAGTTTATATAATTAATGCTGTAGTTGAGTATCCAGTCCATTTGGTTGCTATACCAAAATATCTTAAGCTAGGTAACTTAACACCATAAATTTATTTCTTACAGTTCTAGAGGCAGAGAAGTCTCTGATACCAAGAGATTGAGTGTCTGATGAGGGCCTCTTCATTATATATGGTGCCTCTGTCTGTCTTCACATGGCAAAAGGGGAGAACAGACTCCAGTCCCTTTTATATATACCTTCACTAATTCCATTCATGAGATTCCAGAAGAAGACCCTACCTTTTAATACCGTTATATTGGGGTTTTAGTTCAATATAGGAATTGTGGGTGATACAAACATTCAGGCTATAACTTTTAGAAAGCAAACAAGTAGCATTTGTACGGTATGAAAATTGAACTCTACTCAAATTCAGAAGCATGGTGTCACCTTCAACACCTCCATTTTCCTCTCCTGTGAGATAGGGATATAATTTTACTAAAGATTATTATATGAGGACCTAATGAATTAATGTATGAAAGTGCCTGATCACACAGCAAGTTATAAATATATGTTTAAATCATTGTTTTAAATATTTTCTTGGATTGGCAATAGAGCTCATTGGTAGAACACACATATATATATAGCTTGCACAAAGGATTGCTTCACAGCACTTAAAGATATATGTACTTGTGTGTATATATTACATATGTAATATTGAGCATCCTTGCAAGCAGCTGCCTCTTGAATATTATATGTGTGTGTGTGTGTGTGTGTGTGTGTGTGTGTATGCATGCATGCATGCACATATGTGTGTATTCATTCTTAGGGAATCGGTACTTCCTCAAGTGTTATTTTTATATTTTAAGAAAAACTAGCATTTTCTTATTTCTCTGACAGTGGCCCTTTGATTCTATAGGATAGTTCCCTAAAAAATAATTTTAAGATTTATGTTTATAAAAGCAGCATATTTTTAAAATAGTATTCTTGTGCTATTAGCTCATGTCTCGGTTTGGTTTTTATGAAAAAGGAGCCTTTATTGCCCTAGTAACTTAGTCAATTTAGGGAAAAGGCTTGGGCTCTCAGGAGAGTTTTTTAATTCCCTTTGGCCTGTGGGGTGCAGGAAAATAATGATGACACTAACTACCCAACCCTTGAGGTCACTATAGCTCTGGCATGTTCCTGAAAGCAAAACCTGTGGCTGATCTCAGATACTCATGAGGATTTCACTGATCCCCTGCTGCTGACTCACTGTTCCAAGTGCACACATTAAACTGCATGGACTTCAGCAGTATCGTCTTCTGTGTCATTTCATGCTTTACAGTCCATTTTTCTCATACTTTCCCTGGGGGCAGAAAGCAATCTTCTCCCCCACCTCCTTAACAGCAGCAGCAACATCTTCATGGGTAGCAGTTCCGGAATGTTTATTCAGTGCCAAGCACTGGTGAAGCACTTCACATGCATCCACTCATTTGACCCCCCCCCCCAAAACTACACTAGGGTGTAAGTTCCATTGATAACAGCATATTAAAAATTGGGTATTAGGCTGAGCATGGTGGTATGTGCCTGTAACCCCATGAGACTGAGGCAGGAGGATGGCATGTTTGAGCCCCATCTGGGCAACTTAGCAAGACCCTGTCTCAAAAAATAAAAGAAAGGACTGGGGTTATAGCTCATTGGTAGGATGCCCCTGGATTCAATTCTCAGAGCCCCCCCACCCCAAATTAGGTTTCATGAGGGGCTGTCCAGAGTCAATGCTCAATGAATACCTGTTGAACTAAGGCATCCATACTGCTGTTATCCCAGCCTGGTGACAAGGGAACTGGAGTTGAGACATTCTGCAGTGGTGATGATGGCGGTCATCATTTCCGTAGTGCACGCTGTGTTCTAGACATTGTTCCTGAGCACATAATGCATATTGGTGCACATTTGATTTTCACAATCCAGTAAGATGCCATCTTAAAGTTGAAGGAACTGGAGCACAGAGGCTTAAATAATGTATCCAAGGTCATAGCTAGTAAGTACCAGGCTGGGTGACTTATCCTGGTCCTCAGATGGCAAGTGATGGAGCCATGCCCCAACTAGTACACAAGCATGATGTGTTCCCTTGGTTGTCCTTGTCTCCTCCACCAACAGTCAGTGCCTTGCCTTGCTCATGTTTGTACTCAAGTGGCTTTTGCTTTGTTTTGTCTTTTCCCCTGGAACTGGGAATCCAACTCAGGGCCTTGTGCACGCTACACAAACAGCCTGCCATTGAGCTACACCCTGAGCCCTTATTTTTTATTTTGAGACAGGGTCTGTTGAGTTCTCCAAGCTGCCTCAAACTTGTTATTTTCCTGCATCAGCCTCCCAAGTAGCTGGGATTATAGGTGTGCACCACCACATATAGCTAAACTTTATAGTTTTTTAAAATAAATTACTTACATTGCTAATAGGACAGATTCACATGACTCGTTTGAAAGAGCTTTTCTTAAATCTGGGCGTGTAAATTTTAACTGAAAGATTGAAGAATGTTTGCAGATTTTGAATTGCAAAAATTGGCAGTCAGAATTTAGAAATCACCAAATTACAGATTCCTTTGTCTGCCTGAGATTTTTATTAGCAGACCCTCAATGACCCTCATGAAAATTTGCTAATATGTTGTATCAATCTAATGAAATTACACAAATTGTTGTTTGTCATTTGCAGAGCCAACGGTTACAGGAAAGTTTGAAGAAAGTGAACCACATCAAAATCTTGGTATAGTATATAATTGCCTCTGTTTCTGAAATAAGTAACTTTTTTTTTTAACTTCAGTAATAGAATGATTTTCTACAGATGTAATATATATCAGTTGAGTTATAACAGCTCCAAGTAAATAAAACCAGAATCTTTGGAGAGATACATGTGTGAGTTAATAACCTCATTATACAGATAGCTCAAGAGGAGAAATGTATACCATACAATTTTTAAATTCCTATAGTGCTTTCATGTCATCCATTATCCTGTTATGATTTAGAATTGCACAAAGGTCTTACAAGCACCAATGTCTTCACCTATCCAAGAACACTAGAACACCCATCTTCTGAAATGAGAAAGCCTTCTGTGTCTCAGAATACTTTGGGCTACTTTTTCTGAAGCCTTCTGACACCAGAGTTTTCATTTGCATGAAGGAGAATGAGGAGAAAAGCAAGGGGACCTGCTCTTCTCCTCGTGTCTTCCTACAATGAATCTCTCAGAGATTGCTCCCTCTATCCTGAGACAAGGAAATGAGAAATTTTGCAGTCCTAAAAACCAAGAATGTGTATCAGTTCAGGTGGGCATGTTTTCATGTTTTATTTTATATTTTAGAATTTCATTGTATTTTAGATTTTTATTAAAAATAGACTTACTGTTTCTTTGATAATTCTTCAGAGTACAGTTCAATTTAAAACTCCTAAGTTGCTGGGATTATATATTTGAATTTATTTGAGGCTCAACTTGGTATAGTGCATTTATTCTTTAGAACAAGGCTGGGTGGGGAGACTCTGCGTGGATCCACTTGACCTGAATTCTAGATGGGGGAACCTTACTTCAAATATCACACTGGAGAAGGAACAGGGATGATTCCAAGTCAGGAGACTTTTAAGTTCTGCTCTCAGTAGTGCCATTGGGTAGCCCTATGACACTGAGTCATTTTCTTAATCTTTTGAGCCTGTGATCTCAGCTGTTAAATCAAAGTATGTTAGATTCTACTGACTGCAAAGAGAAAGACCCAAAGTATGGATCAGACTGAGCAAGCTGTTGGGAATCAAGGCAATGCAGAGCCTGGATTCTTCTCTGGTTCTGCTTTACAAACCCACTCCAGTATTTCCTCAAGTCCTCTCTCCTCTGAGTAAGAGGAGTTTAATGGTATTAATTAATCACCAGTTTCTTGGTTTGGTTTTGGGGGTTTTTTGTTTGGGGGGTCAGGGGGGATTGGAGATTAAACTCAGGGCCTTGTACATGCTAGGTAAGCACTCTGCCACTGAGCTACATCCCCAGCACTGCCCCCTTTTTTAAAAATTTTGAGATAGGGTCTCTCTAAGTTGCCCAGTCTGGCCTAGAATTTGTCATCCTCTTGCATCAGCCTCCTAAGTAGCTGGGATTACAGGTGTGTGCCCCTGCAACTAACCAATGACCAGTTCTTTTGGAGCATCTTTATAAGGCCACACATAGCCCAGAGGTAACCCTGCTCCATCCCTTCTTCCAGCAGCTGTTTTTTTCATAGAGGATACAATAATTGGCAAACATCACAAAGCACTGTGGTCCTGTCAGTCGTCCTCATTATCACCATCGCAGTTGCTCCTTGGGATATGCTTCCTGAGTACCTGCCTGCACCACCAGTTTACCGTTGCAGCGGCCTCCCTCTGCCTAGAAACATTCATTGCTCCCAGTTTTTCTCGTGACTGCTTTCTTAGCTTTCATATCTTACTTCAAATATCATCTTTTCAGAAAGGCTTTTCCTGACCACCCTAAGATAACCTCCCACTGCCATCTATCATTCTATCCCTAGGTTTTTTTCCTTCTAGGGTGTACTTATTACTCTCTGAAATCATGTATCTGTTCATTGACTTTTTTCCTGCAGAAGCTCTTGAACACTTTATGCAAACTCACTACTATCCCTCATGTGTGCCATCCATGCTCCTTCTTCCCTGCAGCTCAGCTTACAATTTTCTTTCTGAATTAACCTTTGTTGTGAGCCCAGCAGTAGTTTAAACTTTTTATCATTGTAGTTATATTTAATCCAGTATTCAGATATTTAAGAATTGATAACTTCAGCGTTAGCCCAGTCTGCCATGTTTCTAGAACTAGAAGTTTATATTTATAGCCTTGTGCCGTCTTCCTTAGGCTTATCAACACTTGAGACTGGAGTTCAAGGAAAGCAGTCAGTCGTAATATACATAGAAGTCATAGCACTCAAATTATTCTTCCTTAACTGAAGATTGGGAACACCTTTTTTGTTCCTACTTGTTTATTAGGCTTATCACACTGATCTATTTAAATATTGAGCCCCCGTTTCTTTAAAAGTATTAACAATTTTATTTATGTAAAAGTTAAAGGAGGTAACAGAATCTGAGAGCATATTAGCATAGGAACTAGCTCATTAAATAATTGGCAGATTTGAATATAAATCTTAATCAGAATTATATTCACAAGGCCTTATGAAAAGTTTTGGGGTCAGCTACTTCCTGTCTCTTCAAGTTAGCATTTCCTGTTGTGGCCCTACGTGTGAGTCATCATACTCTGCCTTGGAGCATGAGTTTCATGACTAGAGTTATAGTGCTGCTATTGTTGAATGCTCAGAGAACTTCTCCCCCAGAGATGCACCGCCCCCCCACCCTCAGTCACCCACAGAGGCTGCCAAGGACATTGCTGCTCACCGTACCCTGACCCCATGGCGAAGCTGATGGCTGACCACTTGTTTGTTCAGTGGAGAGCAAGGAACTTCTGCCGAATTTTCATAATCCAGTGAATGTTTTCATCTATTATGAAATCCATTAATGTGGTCAGTTGATGCCTGTTTTGTATAAGTAGTGATTCTGAGTACTAAATATAAGTAAATATATTTAGAAAATACATATACAGTTCTAGATTGTGGGTGTCTATATTGCCTGCAGGTCTTGCATTCTGCTCTGGAAATTTTACAAGGTGCAGAGAAAGTACTTGTTCTCCCTGCCACTGAGGGTATAAAAAGTTTTAATAAATCCTGAATAATTTCTGGAATTCTTGAAAGCATTTGTAGGATGATTCTAGCTCTACTTTTCCCATACTTTTTGGATCTTTAATGGTAGAACTATATTTATCTATTAATATTCAGAATTCTTCCTGATTTAATGTCAGTGTACATTGTCAGAGGCTAACCCTAGAATCCACAGAGTACTGTCAGCCTGGTTCATAGGTACACCTAAAAATTTTATCAAGTTTTTGCTTTTGTGTACAAAATGGAGATCTCTAGCCTATTTTCCAAACTCAGTGTTTCATTCTGTGGGTGTTTGGAATTTGCCATCACTTGGTAATCCCAGACTTCTGTTTTTGCAGGTAGAAGATGAGCTCAGTTCTCCAGTAGTGGTATTCAGATTTTTCCAGGAATTACCAGACTCAGGTAGGTCATTTTTAATAGAGGGTTATTTTCATTTATGTATTTAAGGGCTTTAAATTTGATACTATTTCAAGTTAAATAGTCAAAAATATTTTTGAGGGCTGGGGATATAGTTCAGTGATAGAGCACTTGCTTAGTACTGGTCTAATCCTCAGTACCACTAAAAAACTAATACAATTTTTAAAAAATTATAGTTTGTTATGATTAAACCAGTGGTTACTAAATGCCAGTTTCTGGACCAGTCCTAGAATGGCTAAGAAGAGTCACTTGAAAATAAAGATTCTTGGGTTCTATATCCTAGATATTTTGATTTGGTAGTTTAGACCTAGGAATTTCTATTTTTAAATAAGTCCCAGCTGGGCATGGTAATACGTGTCTACAATCCCAGTGGTTCAGGAGGATAACAAGTTCAAAGCCAGCCTCAGCAACTTAGCAAGGCCCTAAGCAACTCAGCAATAGCCTGTCTCTAAATAAAATATTTAAAAGGGCTGGGAATGTGGCTCCATTGTTAAGCGCCCTTGGGTTCAATCCCCAGAACCAAAAAAAAAGAAATCCCAACTGCCACCAACTTAGTCCAGGGCATCACTGTTTTTTACCTCGGTGGCCACAGTCCCCATCTAGCTGATCTCTGACTTCCTCCTTTCTACATAGCCCCTTCCAGACCATGCTCCACGGGGCAGTGAGTGAGCGTTGTAAGTGGAAATCACAGCATATGTTCCCTCCAGAGCCATCAGTATGTGTCAGCTGAATGAAGTCCAGGCTCTGTCCCATGCCATGTCATGTTCTTCCCCGACTTCCTCTGACACCTCTTGTCATTGTGCCTCAGACAGACTGGTCTTCTCCACATTCCTACAATGCTCTTTGCTAGCATGTGGCCATGGCACTTGCTCTTCCCTCTACTTCAAACACATTTCCTCTTGCTCTTCTAGGGACTGGTTCCTTACCATTTAGGTCTCCACTAGCTGCCCACCTCCTCCGTCTGTCCTGTCTGAAATGACTCCATCGTATTAGAGTCCCTGCCTTCTTTCATGGCACTAGCAATGACATAGTGGTTGGTCTTTTTTTTAATATTTATTCATTTGTTTTTAGTTATAGGTGGACACCATACCTTTATTTTACTTTTTTTTAATGTGCTGAGGATTGAACCCAGTGCCTCACGCATGCTAGGCAAGCTCTCTACCTCTGAGCTACAACCCCAGCTCGTGGTTTTCGTTTTCTTTATGGTCCATTTCCTCAACGAGAATGTAAGCTCCAAGATGAATGTGCACATTCAAGATGTCTGGCACATTCTTAGTCATGAATAAGTTCCCAAACCATTTAAGAGCTGAAGGGTAATTTTTGTGAAACCCAATGTGGATGCTGTTGGGAATTCTGACCTTGCATGATGCTGGTTAGACTGGTTGTTAACCTTCAATTTTTTTTGTTGTTGTTTTGTTTTGCTTTTTTGGATTGCCTTTCAAAATTTCTTGAAAACAGCCATTTTTAAAAATGAAATAATTCAGTTTCTGTGACTGTATTCAGCTGTTACATGAGGGGAAAAAGGTGTGGAACATTAAATCTTCTGTCAGACACATTTGATTTCAATAATATGAGACTGTTTTCATATTGGGATCTAAGTGGAGTGGGGTTTCACTATGATGTTTCTTTTAGCTAGCCATGTTTCTAAGAGTGAATCCTCCTGTGTTTTGGCCTCAGATTCAGTGCTTAAAGCTGTCCCAGCACCCAACATGGCACCTTCAGCAGTCAACCGAGAGAGGCACTCCTGCGATGCGCTGAATCGTTGGGTAAGGAAAGCGCCGGTCTGCTCCCTTGTACATCCCAGAGCATCACCACCTGGCCTCCTAGCTGAGACAGCACAAGGTCACGCATGAGAAATCTGACTCACAGGCAGGGAGTCTCCTAGGAAGGCACTTGGCTTGTTCTGGGCTCTGCTCTGAATCGGATCCCCACCTCCCATGCTGACCTCTGGCAAGTCTTGGGCCTCCTTTCCTTACTTTACTCACATGACCACTGTTGCTGTCTGCGCCTGTAAAACAGCAGATATGGGCTGCAATGCTGCTGCTTGGGTGTGGGGTGAGGTCCAAGCCATATCAGAAGCACCTGGCCAAGTCCATGTGTGCCTGTGGTAGGCTGACAGTGCCAGGCTGACAGTGCCAGTCCAAAGCTACATGCTCAGCCGCTTTTTGGATACTGCAATACTACTAGGATCACAGTCTCAGTCATGTTCTAGACAGCATGTGGCTGCTGTCCACAGCACTGCCAGGGTTTGGTAAGTTACGGTGCATCTTTGCAAAGCAGGTCATAACAGCTATTATAAACCCTGGTTAAAGCAGATGGAAATGAATTAAATTAGAATGAAAAATGAATGAAATTAAATGAAAACTTCAGGTTACTCAAGTGTGTGTAGAATATCATGTTTTATGACAAACACTCCACTCAGAAAAGATCCAAATATCAACAGTTGGTGTTTTTGAGTGGTGTGTTATGGGTAATTTTTACTTTGTGGTGTTGGGTTACCTGCATCTCACATTTTTTTCTACAGTTAACTTGTATTAATAAGAAAAAAATGTAAAATGTGCCATTTTTAAAAACAACTAACTCATAAGTATTTAGAGACAGTCTGAATATGAAAGGACACCAGCTCTATAAGCCTGTGATCTGGGCTGAGTGGGTGAGGGGAGGTGGGGGACACTCGAGTCCTATGTGGTAGGAGCTGATGTGCTGTCCTTGTCCCACAGCTGGGAGAGCAACTGAAACAGCTGGTACCTGCGAGTGGCCTCACCGTCATGGACCTGGAAGTCGAGGGCACGTGTATACGATTCAGCCCTTTAATGACAGCTGCAGGTAAACAGTCTCGTGGATTTCCCTCATTTTTATTCCAGAGGGAGTGGTTCCATGTCCATTAAAGTCCACGCTGCTGCTGATTGATTAACTTTTTTTGACATTTGGTTCTGTGGTTTCTATCAGTCTGTCTTTCTTGGAGATGGAGATGGTAACTGGGAATCGAATCCAGGAGTGCTTTGCTCTCCCTAAGTTGCTGAGGCTGGCCTTGAACTTGGGATCCTCCTATCTTAGTCACTGGTATTACAGTGGTGCACCACCACACCCAGCTCCAACATTCTTTTTGGAAGGGCTTTAACTTTTCTTTTGGACTACATTTAGGTAGATTAACATTCTAGTGTAACATCTCAAAAATAGAATGAGACTTCTGAAATCACAAATTCCTATGCTCTGATATTCTGTGACCCTGGTTTTTCTGTTTTAATGATTCTTACTCCCAACTGCATGTTTGAATCACCTGCAGGACTTAACAACTACCAGGCAGCTGGGCCATCAACAGAGAATCTGATTTCTTAGGTCCAGGAGTGAAGCCTGGACATCAGTATTTTTTTTTCAATTGCATTTTGTTGTTGCTATATGTATTTAAGGTATACAACAGTATGTTTTGGTACTCAGAGGTGAAGACCTAATACAAGGCAAGGTATAAAGAAAGGGCACAGAGCTCCCATGCCCTCTCCTTACGCACCATCTTCCAAGAGCTTCCATGTGTCCCACTATCCAGAAGATTCCCCACAGATTCCAGTAGGCCAGTGAAGGTTGAGAGCCACCTTTTTAGACTTTTCAGAAAGCAGTGTAGTTCAAAATGTGTTTCATGACAAAGCCCTGGGGACATGTATCTTCCTTCTCAGCCACTAAATGCCTGTGGGACCTTGAGCAAGATTCTTGCTCTCCAGACGTTCCCCATTACCTCACAGTAGCAAAATGAAGACTAAACAACAGGAGAAATAACTGTGGTGTGCTGTTGCACAGTAGGGTGACCTCTGATGACAATAATGTTCTATACATTTCATAACTAGTAGAAGGTCTTTGAATGCTTTCCCACATGTGAGTGATAAGTGTGTGAGAAGATAGAGATGCTTACCCTGATTTGTACACTACAGTGTGTACATGTATCAAAATATCACCTGGTACCCTATGAATATGTACAATTTTTATGTGTCAGTTTTTTAAAAATCATCTGGAAGAAAGTAAAAATATGGTGGTACTGTGAGAGATGATCTAAATATTTTCAGAAAATGTTTGGTGGTTTTTCATGAGATGGGTTCAACTTTTGGGGGATGATATTTTCTCAACGCCATGAAAGCAAGAAAATGCAGGCATTTGTCCTGCAAAAAAGAGGCCATTGGGGCTGGGGTTGTGGCTCAGTGGTAGAGTGCTTGCCTAGCATATATAAGGCACTGGGTTCAATCCTCAGCACCACATAAAAAATAAATAAAGGATTGTGTCTATCTACAACTAAAAAAATACTTAAAAAAAGAAAAATCCATTATTATGGAGATTGCTGATGGCCTCACCACCAGCCTTGGAGGCTGAGTCTCTGAGGCTGGAGAAGCCAGCTGAGGACATCCTGAGCTTGCTGGGATTCGTGGCTGAATGGAGGGAAGGATGGGGGAGTAGTATCCCAAGACACTTACACCCAAAGCCCTAACACCTCTTAGCACTTGGTTGAAATGATGGTATTGTCACCATCCCCTGCCCTTCCTGGTATATCAAACAAATCTACCAAAACACTTTACTTTCACTCCATTTGTAGTAATGTGGAGAGAGGACCTGTGGTTCCTTTTTGTGTTTAACCTGTGAAAGGATATTTATGACCCGATCAAAGCAGTCTTTCTGTGAGAAGAATCTGGTTTCTACATTAGAGAATTTGATTGTGTATTAAAATTACCTATGAGCTGGGCACAGTGGCACATACCTGTAATCCTAGTGGCTTGGGAGGTTGAGGAAGGAGGATTGCAAATTTAAAACCAGACTCATAAATTTAGCAAGATCCTAAGCAACTTCATGAGACCCGGTCTCAACATAAAAAGGGCTGGGGATGTGGCTCAGGGGTTAAGTAGCCCTGGGCTCAATCCCTGGTACCAAAAATAAATAAATAAATAATCTTGTATGGGGGGAGAGCATATTTACACCTGAAACAGCTGGCTATGTTAATTTTTAATGTGATTCTTTCATATCTAGCTGAGTGGCTTTTTTAAAAAAAAAAAAAACTCCTCAGCTGCAGCCAGCTGGATGTACCTAGAGCCTTTGACCTTGCTAAGAGTAGAAGGGGAGCCCTTCTTCTCACTGTTAACCATTCCTTAAGCATTTCTTATACATCCTGTGAATGTTTTCAGTTTTAGGAACTCGAGGAGAGGATGTGGATCAACTAGTAGCCTGTATTGAAAGCAAACTGCCAGTCCTGACCTGTACCCTACAGCTGCGTGAAGAGTTCAAGCAGGAAGTGGAAGGGATGGCAGGTCTCCTATATGTTGATGACCCCAACTGGCCTGGAATCGGGGTTGTCAGGTAAAGGTCTGGCTGGCCACGGGATGAAGATGACCTGGCTGTGTCAAGCACATTTTGTGAACCAGCTTAGAAATCCAAGATGAATATAAGTCATAGCATAGTTATCTATTGAAAACTCACCTAGGCATTCTGGACATGCCCAGCACACACAGGTGGTTTGGTCCCCATTGCGTTCTGTGAAGCAGGCAGCCACGTGAGCTCTGCACATGTGCCAATGTGCAAGTTCCAGGGGGAGACCCTGAGATGGTTACCCTCCTGGGTATATAAGAACTGCAAATCAATAAGCAAAAGAACCCAGGTCTAAGGAAGAGAGCTCTCCACTGGCCTCTACATGAGGCCTCTACAGTCTTTCTGTGGCTGCTTTCCTCTAAGGAGGCCCATCTCCTGTTTTTCAAGGCATGTAAGAGACCTCCAGACCTTGTTTCCTCCTGATTTTTCATGGACCAAAAACTTAGAATATTCTTGTAAGTTTTTGATCTTAAGACACGACAGTTACTCCTTTTCCCTGTCTCACTCCACATCCATGTTAATCTTTAGTAGCTCATATTCCACTTACAATCCTGTGTCTGAAGAGACATTTGTTCTCTTAGATTGAAGTGCTGTTGTTTGATATTGTTTTTAGGTATGAACATGCTAATGATGATAAGAACAGTTTGAAATCAGACCCAGAGGGGGAAAATATCCATGCTGCACTCCTGAAAAAGTTAAATGAACTGGAATCTGATCTTACATTTAAAATGGGTAATTACTGCTTTTATAAGTGAAGATCTTTGGAGGGACATTTTCTATAATGGTTAGAAGAAAACAGGTTTCCTCTTGGGAGGAAGCTTTGGCTCAGTGCAGATGGAAGTGCGGCTCTTAGGGCGAGTCCTCCTCCTCAATAGCCTTCCGCACCTTTCCCTGTTGAGCAGTGTCTTCCTCACTCTGTGAAGGAGGCTCCTTCTGCATGGTCCTGGTTATTATAAAGGAAAGTGGCCCAGGGCTCACCCTCATCAGAGGACTTGGGAGCCAAGCTTGTCTGTTGTTTCCACAGGCCCTGAATACAAAAGTATGAAGAGCTGTATCTACATTGGCATGGCAAGTGACGACACAGATGTTTCCGAACTAGTGGAGACCATTGCAGTCACAGCCCGGGAGATCGAGGAGAACTCCAGGGTCCGTAAGACCAGTCAGTGTTTAATACCTTTTCTAGGTCTTGGTTGGCCAGCTAGTTGGGGTCCTGAAGGAAAAGGCTACCCTCAAAAATGTCTGAGTTCTTTCCCAAAAAGCTTGTCATTGTTGCTAGGCGTGGTGCCAGGCATCAGGAATGCCAAGTGGGTGTGACATAGTCCCTGCCCTGGTGAGCTCACCAGGCAGTGGGGAGAGGCACATTCAGCCAAGAAGCGTGGTGCGGTGCAGACTATGGATGGTAGTGACTGAGCACTCTCAGAAAGGAGCTAGCATGGCTTGAGTGGATGAGGCAGGTGTTTCTGATAACGGAGACTTCCCACCAGAAACAGACCTGCCCCTGTTGGCCACTTGGCATGGAGGTTGAGGGTACAAGGATGAGGACACACTGTCCAAACCAGGCATGTCTGAGAGAAGCAGACATGTGTTATGTAATTCCTTTGGGTAGTGTGGGAAGAGAAGGAAGTTTAAAATAAGGCTAGATACCAGCTGCATTCCCTGTGGGGTGGGCTTCTACATTACTTCTGACTCTTTCTCCACAAATGTTGAACAGCATGTTTTCCATTGATGCAACATTCAGGTTTTAAGTAGTTATTTCTCTGTTGCCTGGCAAATGTAGGCAGTCGCCAAGATGTGTGTGTCTGGGCCTCCATGAGCATTTTATACTCTGATTTTTTACTTTCATTTTTACCAGTGTTTTAATGCAGAATCTACTGATATATTTTTGAAAAATGTCCCAAATGTTGTGCTCATAGTTCTTCTAGGCTGTAGGCAAGAGACTTAGGCAAATAATGCCTTTCTTGGTCTTACACAGCTTCTGGAAAACATGACGGAAGTTGTTCGGAAAGGAATTCAGGAAGCTCAGGTCCAGCTGCAGAAGGCGAATGAGGAGCGACTTCTGGAAGAGGTGAGGCCACCACAAGGACTCCCAGCTGCCATGGGCTGGGAGGGGGCTCAGCAAGGCCATTCTGAGCAATGGTTATGTTTTACAGGGAGTGCTGCGGCAGATACCTGTAGTAGGATCCGTGCTGAATTGGTTTTCTCCAGTGCAAGCTTCACAAAAGGGAAGAACTTTTAACTTAACAGCAGGTAGGACTCTGCTCTCACTTACCTGAGAGTTTTAACCAAACACCTTGAGTTTCCAGCTCCCCTTCTGCTAAGAAGTCTCTTCCATTCCCATTCTCTATCCCTGGGTCCTCTGCCAGGCACCTGAGGAGGTGAAGCATGTCTGCCCCTACTGTTATCACCTTCCTTCTCCCCAGACAGCTGACACAGCCCTACAAGGCAGGCTCGGTGCCTTGAAGCAGTGGAGACATGTTTGTTCAGAACCTTAAGGCAACGGGGTTGGACACCTGAGCTCAGGGTTACTGTTCCTTGTAGTTCCCAGCAGAAGCTACTCTAAAAAGTGGGCAGCCAAGTCCACAGCACGCAGCGCTAGGACATCTTGTTTAACCCAGGCAGGCAGCCAGCAGTGTTACCAGTCACTGGAATTTGGGGAAGATAGTAAAGCCTATGACTTTCTTTCCTGCTCTGTGAAGGAAATAATATTCCCAACCCCTAGGTCCCTCCTTTGTTCCTTCCCCAGGAAACGATGACTGCATTGTCATAACAGCAAAAGATAATCTGATTTCTAATCTGCCAAGCCTCGGCCTTTAGCAAAGAGGTGTCTGTTTCTTCTTGCTAAAGTGCATTCTGCAGCTGGGCCTAGCTCCCCAGGGGTGCTTGTGCACACCACTGGCCACACGTTCCCAGGGACTCAGGAGACAGGAGAGGATACAACACTCAGCAGGGTGGCCAAGTGAGCCAGCTGCAGCACAGCTTTTCCTAGTTCTCAGCACATTTCAGGAATACAGTGTCTCCACTAGTCTGGGAAGCTGAATGGCTAGTCACAGCTTATTAAGGCACCAGGCCAATTAAGGGCAGGTGGCATCTCCCAGGACAGCCTCTGCCAGGAGCTTCCACCCACTCCTGTCCTTTTTTTTCCTGGCAGGCTCTCTGGAGTCCACAGAACACACATATGTCTACAAAGCACAAGGTACAGGAGTGACACCACCTCCAACCCCCTCAGGCACTCGAATCAAACAGAGACTTCCAGGTACCTCACATCTCCATGTTTTGAGTTCATTAACAAGGAATAAAATTGGTTGTATTTCTCTTGGGAAAATAGACCTGGGCATCACGTATAATAGTTTTTCCCTGTTTGCTGCATTCCTGTGGTTTCCTGGTTCTTGAATCCAAAGTCCTATTTCTCTTAAGACCAACTATCCCTGTCACTAACCATTAAGTAGTCTTGAGATTTAACCTTAAAGAATTCCTCAGTGGCATTCCAAGGGACACATAAGGTCTGGGGAGCTGGCAGTATTTTCACCACGGTGCTTACTCTTCTGAGCTTTTATTAAGAGAACCTCAAAAGGTTGCAGCTTGGGAAGTATGTTAATGTCATAGTAGCAATTCTGGGTTTACCTCTTAAGGTGGTTCAGAGGCAGAAACTGCAGGGTTCCTGATGAAGCAGTTACTGTGAGGTAAAGCTATGCTGGCTGCAGAACGCCACGGGCAGGCGTCTTCGCTCAGCACCGCCCACCCCATCTTTCTCTAGGCCAAAAGCCTTTCAAAAGGTCCCTGAGAGGTTCAGATGCTGTGAGTGAGACCAGCTCTGTCAGTCACATTGAAGACTTGGAAAGGATGGAGCACCTATCCACTGGACCCGAGCAAAATACCCAAGAGATGGCCCATGGCCCTGAACAACCCCCTGGGGATTCTGTCCCTCCAGCTAGCCATCCCGAGGCCCTCCAGAACAGGGCCCAGCACCCTGAAGATGACCACGCACAGGTAGAAGAGCTGGAGAGCTTAAGATAAAACGCAGCTGGGTGGAGGGCGGAGTGACTGCTGTCCCGGGAGGGGAGTTGTGTTGAAAATGCGAACTGTGCCACATGCTCACACGACAGGAGTGACTTATTTGTGCTAAACAATAATTTTTTTTTTTTTTTTGCACAAACACATACCTAAAAGCCAGGCTTTCTAGGAGGGCAATCGATGATTTTATATGTATGTAAAACAGCCAAGTACTACTGTTTCTGGCACACCCAACTATAGTAATCCCATTTCCCCCCAAGTTATCATAAACACTTTTTATTCAGAAAGAATATTTAAAATTTCGGGTGCCTGCCATTTGAAACACTTTCATCTTTCTGAATATAAGCATAAGTTGTTAGGTTGCACATAGTGACTTTGTGGCAAAGCAGCCTTCATTAGGACTCTGCAGGTTCTCTGCTGGGCTTCCGTAGAGGGAGACCACAGCATTCGTCCATCTGGTTCAAGGGTCTCTAGTGTGATCGAGTTGGATTGGTTGGCTTCAAGGAGAACAGGTCTCAGCGGGACAGTGAGAGTATAAGAAGCTGCCTCCTGCTGTCTCCAACTGCTGCTTTTCCTGGAGATTGAGTAAGGACTGTGTCCACCAAACTGTGGCAAGGCTTCTGTCTGGAACTGTCCTCTGCCACAATTCCTTTTCTCCCTTTATATACTCTTTATAAACAAATTTAAGGACTCATCTATTAAGAGTAACTCTAACATCTCTTTCTGACCATGTGTGTGTGTGTGTGTGTGTGTATATATATATATATATATATGTGTGTGTGTGTGTATACACAAACATATACATATATATGTATATTTTTAAATACTGGTAAAGCTTTTAAATCAGACTGAGCTCGTTTCTGTTTAATATCTGAAAGCCCGAAAGAGGCTGCTCTGAAGAGCCCGACACTAAGTATGCTGTGCAGTGCTCCTTAGGTGGAATTCTCAAGTAAGTACCTTTGACCTGTCACTCTGGAGCACCTCCAGCTTCTCTTCCACTTGTAGCTCATCCTGGGCCCAGCTCAGAAAGGAGAGCCAGAGAAGTCATCTCTCCCAGTCTGACCAGGCCAGACTGCTGCAATTACTGAATTAAGCTCCTCATTCCTGCCCATTTCTACTATCCCAAAGCACCGCATTCCTTCCAATCGGGCCCCTGTGCCTTTTTTTTAGCCTCACAAAGTCAAGCAATGGGAGAGCATAGATGGGGAGGAATTCACAATGGATCTGTGGATTACAGTGTTGGAGCCTTAGTTATGCCACATTAAGCCTATAATTATACTGATTTGATGTGATTTTTGACATTTGGCACTTGTTAAAATGCAATTTTCCTTTTTTTTTTTTTTTTTTTTTTTGCGGGGAGGGGTGCAGATGATCAAACACAGTCTTCCCTGTTTATTTGGTGCAATGAAGTATAGCAGATAACCAGGGGGAGGGGTAAATTATCACCTTTAACAAGATTAATTTTTAAATGTTTTTATATATATATTTGGAATTGTTAAATTGGTTTTGCTGAAACAGAATTTCATCCTCGAGATACTATTTGAATGTTGATTTCAATAAAGGTTCTTGAAATTGTTACCACTGAACTCAAGTTTATAAATCTTACCACTAAGTAGGCACGGTGACTTCCTTTTGGATGGTAACTTTAGAAACATGAAAGGTTTCTAAAAATATAAATTGTATAATAACCAAAGTTTGGGCATTTATTTTAACGACCTTATACTTAAAGAACAGTGATTTGGTATAATTCTCCGATCAAATTTAGTCTGATAGGAGACTATTTTAGAGGTTGTTATATTGGAGAACAAGAAGATGAAACTTTTTTCTATTTTTTTTTAAAGAGAGAGAGAGAGAGAGGGAGAGAAAGAGAATTTTTAATATTTAATTTTTAGTTATCGGCGGACACAACATCTTTGTTTGTATGTGGTGCTGAGGATCAAACCTGGGCCGCATGCATGCCAGGCGAGTGCGCTAGCGCTTGAGCCACATCCCCAGCCCTGAAACTTTTTTTCTAGTAGAGCAATTTTGGATATGAAGCTTCTAAAATAATCTTAGGTTAGAAAACTCTTAACTATATATAAATCTACAATGAATTTTGCTGCATTTAAATACTGTTTTTCAGACAAAATTATTGATTTTACTTGATTCACTAATGCAGCAGAATTAGGAAGACGTATGCAAGTGTCTGAAATAGCCATTTATACACCAGTGGGATAGGTAATTTTTCCTGTGTCCCTTATTACTGGCAAAAAAAAAAAAAAAAAAAAAAGGTTGGGCATGGACCTTTTTAGTAAAGCAAAAAGTAAATCTAAACAAATGCCTTTGCCAAAATAAGATTTTATTTTGAAAGTCATTTGAGAGACACTGAGGAAGGAAGGAAACCTAAGACTCAATGGTGTATATTCCAAATTTATCTTCTTTCCAAACCCCACCGATGGTCTTTGTCATGCCAAAATGTAGATTTCTTTGGTAATTCCTACATTTAGCTTCCTGGAGGAGAGATCTTTTCCCATAAGCCATCTTTGTTTTTCTTGTAGAGGAGAGCTTTATTTCCAGGAAACAGCATATTCATTGGAGAGGGGTATTTCTTTAAAAACATCAAGGTAGATCTGATATGTTGAACAAAGTGGGGGGGCTCAGCCAAAGGGGAAGTGGAAAGGTTCTGAAAAACAAGATTGTGGGCTTGAGAGAAGAGGAAGGTGGCTCTATGCCTTGTTTTGATAAAGATGTCAGAATATCTTTGTGTTCTATAATCATTAATCAGGACATTCTCATATTGATAGCTAGTTCTCTATGTACATATCTTGTACAGTAAATACAGTAGATTCCTTATTGCTTCACCTATATAGTTACCCGGGACATTACTTATCCCCAATGGGTCTTCCAATGACTTCAAGAAAGTAAATATTACCGCTGAAGGAAAAGCAGCTATTATCTAGTCTAAATCGTTTTTTTTCTTACAGATGAGAAAACCAGGGTCCAGAGATCTAAGATTTACCCAACCTGTAAATTCTCACCTCTAGTATTTGCTTATCATCTTGCTGCAACCAGAAATCCACATGTGGAAATGGCATCCAGGAATACGGGCCTATCCGAAGTTGCTCAGTCTTTGCATCATAAATGCTAATCATCTAAAAGGGAACAGTTCAAGGATAGGACATCAGGAATGTTACCCACTTCTCAAACCCTATGGTTATTTGAGCTCCCAGTGTAGTCTAGTTCAAAGGCACCCTTCCAGATGATAAGCTGCTTAAAAATTGTGTTTCACATAAT
Source organism: Ictidomys tridecemlineatus (assembly GCF_052094955.1). Taxonomy (NCBI): domain Eukaryota; kingdom Metazoa; phylum Chordata; class Mammalia; order Rodentia; family Sciuridae; genus Ictidomys; species Ictidomys tridecemlineatus. Next base: position 133,514,786 of record NC_135486.1, read on the forward strand.
AACAAAGTTGCCACCTACTGAAGTGTGTTTGGTGCTGCACTTTGTGGGGAAATGTTTTTAGCTGTGTTTACTTCTGAGAGTAGTCCTGCAAGGAGATGGCAGTCTTCCCACTTTGGATGAAAACTGGAGACTCAGGTGGCAAGTCACCTGTCCAGTGAGCATCAGAGCTGGGCCTCACAACCAGGTGTGTCTGACTGACACACCTATACTCCCAGGGCTGCACAAAACTTTGTCTTATCATTCATATCCCAAGCAACTGATCACCTTGCAACTTAAAAAGCTCACAATACAGGCTGGGGATATAGCTCAGTTGGTAGAGTGCTTGCCTCACATGCACAAGGCCCTTGGTTCAATCCCCAGCATCACCAAAAAAAAAAGGAAGTTCACAATGCTTGATGCCCCATCAAAAGAAAGGAAACATCAGCTTATAAAAGCTGATTTATCAAGAGATCTATCCCCTGAATTCCCCCCAAAAATTTTTAGTTTTCGGTGGACACAACATCTTTGTTTGTGGTGCTGAGGATCGAACCCAGGCCGCACGCATGCCAGGCGAGCGCACTACCGCTTGAGCCATATCCCCAGCCCTGAATTCCCAAAATCTGTCAATGATAATTTTCAGAGCCAGATGTGGTGGTACATGCCTGTAATCCCACCAACTCAGGAGGCTGAGACAGAAGGATCATGAGTTCAAACCCAGCTTCAGTAAAAGGGAGGCACTAAGCAACTCAGCAAGACCCCGTCTCTAAATAAAATACAAAATAGGGCTCAGTGGCTGAGTGCTCTGAGTTCAATCCTTGGTGTAAAAAAAAAAAGATAATTTTCAGCTTAATCAACAAGAGTCAGTTTTGGTTACTAAAACTGAAATGTGTTCTGGATATTAACCAAATTAGGATTATTATGCTACCTTGAATAAAAATGAATCCTAAACAAGATTGGCCAAACAAATCACCCTGACTCCAAACATATTTTCCTATGAAAATGTCAGCATTTCACAAACAAGCAAACTTCTGATTTTTTTTTTGAGTACTTTTAAAGACTTGTTCAAGCCATCCCTCAAATGAGATGTGTAAGTCTTGAGTTTGTATTTTTTTTTAACAGTACTTGGAGTAGAATGCTGGGTGCTCTACTACTGAGATATATCCCCATCCCTTTTAGAGACAGCTTGGGCAACTGAGTGAGACCCTGTCTTTAAACTTGTCTCTCACTTGTCTGGGATTAGAGGTGTACACCACCATGCCCAGTTATTTTCTAATTTTTTTAATTAGAAAATAATTTGAAAGAATTAAAAAGCATCCTAAGCACCACTTTTTTTTTTTTTTTTTTTTTTAATGCATCCTAGGGGCTGGGGAATGTAAATTAGTTGTAGAGCATCTGCCTAGCGTGCACCAGGCTCTGGGGCTCATTCCCAACACTACCAAAATGGGGGATGGGGGAGTACCCTAAAGGAAATTAATGTTTCAAATTGATCTGATCATTTTGGGGGTTAATTAAATCATTCCAGGACACTGCTTTTCAGTGACTTGGTCCAAAAGAATGCATGATCCCAAGTGCAGAGGAGAGGAGCTCCCCTCTGCCTTTGTAGGAAAGATACATGGAAAGTTGTTAAAATGAAAAGAGGTTCATTCTCTTTGGATCTAGACATTGTGGATTCATACTTACATCCTCCTGCACCTAAAAAGGCAGAGAACCTGGGATCTGGGTTATAACCCAAAATCAATCTTGAGCTTTAAAGAGGCAGACATGAGCTTTTCTAAGTTCTTTAAAACTCGAGCCTTTGGTGTTTCATTCATTTTCCCTCCTCACCCCCCTAACACAACAACGCGTTCCCACTCACGGGGCCTCCAGCTAAAGCTCGGGCAGCTCGAAGCTCCTCCTCGGGGCCTCGATCTTGAAATGTAGCTCTGTATATCTCCGCTGTTTTAATGTTGACAGCTGTGAGGGACAACAGGATGAGTTTGAATTGACAAAAGACTTACACAGTCTTACATTTCTACCATCATGTAAGAGCCAGAAGTTGAGAGAAAAGATTGGGAACTAAATAGTGACTGGTGTCTGTAGCCTCCCCCCTCTGGAAAGGGACAGCACAGTCTCTGTGCCTTGAAAATAGCCGAGGCCTGAGCTGGGCCAGGTGCGACATGTCCTGCCCCAGCCGTGCCTGGCAGATACTCAGCAAGCACATGGCAAAGCCATCTGGTCAGCCCTATGTCCACATGCTATCATAGTGTTCTTAACTTGAACTTTTAAGAGTTTTAGACACATAGTTACAGAGTAAGATGATGAGCACCTGCATATTCACCATCCAGCTAAATAAATACAAGGGTACAGCAGAACCCCTTTGCAAATACAGACCATCACAGACCACATCCCCGAGAATCCTAGGCACTGTCACAGGAAGGAGAAAGGTTCTGGATAGCCTGAGAAGTGTACACTTTTTTCTCAATAAAGACCTTACCTTGTTCCCAAAGTACGCACAGATCCAGATGCCCCACTCCCTCCCCACAGGCTCACACACAGGCCTGTATGGCCCTATTGGGTCCTGTGCAGGTGGGCAGTGTATACTGTGCATTGCTGTCTTTTGCTCCCCAGAGTCTCAGGTTACGGACGTTGTGGCAGTTCCACAGTTAAAGGTTAGAGAGGTCAAGTTGCATGCCCAGGGTCTCACAGTAAAAAGAGGAGTCCAGCCTGCCGTGCAGTGACGGCAGTAGGGATCCTCCGTCAGATTCTGATCTGAGTCCGCCTTTTCAACAAGAACCCAATCCTCCAACCCATAAGTAAACACACTACTTACCAATGCCATAAATTATTGGAAAGTGGTTTTCATTTTCTTCTCGGTCATTTAATTCTAAGAAATTAAGAAAAAAAAGGTTTAAGATATAATCGTTAAGAAGCTGTAAACAATTGTTATTCACTGTGTGTAATAACAGAGGAGGAGCCCTCACTGCACAAGGGGCAGACATCAGAAAACCAGACGGTGGCAGTTTCCCTGCTGAGTAGAGGACCCTGGTGCTTCCCAGGCATCTGCCAAGCAGGGGTCAGTTCCTCTGATCAGGACCTCCTCTCCCAGAGAGGAGAGGCAGGCTCTGACAGTCCTGAGGAGGGAGATGCAGTCCATGTGGAGAGAAGAGTCCAGAACCTGCACTAGGGTCTGACATGGGCGGGGTGGGCGGTGGTGGCTAGAGACGGCCAACAAAGCTGGGACAACCTCTGTGTGTCTTTTCCGACTTGGGTCCTGGTGCTAGTCCTGCAGGAAAGTTTTGGGCAAAATGTACCTGAACCCTGCAGCTTGTTTTGGCAAAACTTACCTGTCACACATAATGTCACCAAGTGAATGTCATCTTCTTGTTTGTCAAATTCACCTATAATTAGAATTTTAAAATTGGACGTCAAACAAGTTCCTCTGGGCAGAACACACTGCTGAGCAAGTCAAGACAGGGGCAGAGGCGGAAGCCAGCTGAGCACTTGCCTCGCCCTCCTCACAGCCACCACTTGGGCTGAGGCCAGACACACGCTTAGCCTCAAGCCCAAAGGAGAGACGACTAAGCCTTTCCATCTTTATCTTCCTTCTCAGAGCTTTTGGGGGACACACAGACCCCTAAGAGTAGACTTTAATAACTCCTCTTCTTATCACCTTTTATCCCCTTGATTATCAGGGTCATAAAAAATCTGGTGAGGCTGGTGGTGAAGCTCAGTTGCAGAGCGCTTGCCCAGCATCCCCTGGGTTCCATGTCCAGCACTGCACACATGTATACAAGAAAGTATGGTCATCGTGGAAAATACAAGGGGGCATAATGAAGTAACTATCCTAGCTGTGTCAATACTCAGTCTCTCTCCTTCCCTCTTTTTCTGTGGACAGTTGAGCCCAAGCATAGAGTCAATTTCATACCCACTCACACCATGTAGACAATTTTATATCCTCTCATACACATGGGAAAATACACATGTACAAGCTTAAGAGCTTGTAATTCAAAGTTCTTTCAGTAACTTTTAGTGACTGCATAACTTACTGATAGTTATCAGATTATTGTTTCTTGTAAATAATGTTCTATTGCTCATCTCTGGGCATAAATCTGTGTGCGTTTCAGATTACTTGCTTAAGATTCCCAAAAGGAGAATGATGGGTCAAACCTTTTAAAAACTTAAGCCATGATGCCAAGTCACATCATCTTCTGATGGCTGCCCCATGTGTATTCTGGCCTGTGTGTGTGCCAGCCTCACTGCTGTGCTTTAAGACAGGACAGTGTTTTGTTGTTGGGTTTTTTTGCTAATAGGATTTAAGTATCAGTGTTTTAGATTCTGCAGGTTAAAATGGACATGCCCACCAGAATGGTTCTGTTCTTTATATAATTTGGATCATTTACTATACTAGAATGTGCCAGTTGAAAATCTTGACTCCATTCTGTTGGCCCCTCCAAATTTCGCTCCATGCTGTTCTACCTCTGAGTTCAGTTCCAGCTGAGCAGGACCATTTCTTCATCTACTCCAAGTCTGCCCTCTTAGGCTTCATTCTAGTTGGGATTTTTAACAAAAAATAGGTGGAAAAAAAAAAAAGCAAAAAATAGGTGGAAATCTTTATCCAACTAGAGACAGAAACAATGAACTTACTAAGAAGTTGGTGAGTAAGTTTTTGTGACAACTGCCTGTCATCACTGAAGCCTCCCACGAGGTGCACTTCCAGCCTGGCAAAGAGACGGCACGGTGGTCAGAGCCAGGACAGCACGCGGCGGGGCACGCTGGTTCTGCTTTGATTTTTAGTTCTGAGCTTCCACGAACCCCTGCTCCAGGATGCTTCTGGCCTTTTTCATTCACAACACACAAATTTGGGGCAAACTGGGAATGTGGGTGGCGCTGCCAAGGCCACTGGCAGTCTTCTGAGGACCCTGCCCAGCTTCCCTGATGACGGAGGGGATGGCCATCTGAACACAAATGCAGTGCCACCTGTGCAGAGGTGAGAAACTGCTCTAGAGGAACACAACTGCTTCGTCATCCACCCACCCAAGTGAGACACTTTTAAAATTTCTTGAGGTCCTCACCCAGAAGGAGCTGGGTGAGATGTAAGAGAGGGCTCCCTGGCACGTAGACACTAGGTGGGTGCTGCCTCCTCTGAGGGGTTCTCATCAGCATTTCCAAAGCACAAACCTAGGACCCAGGACACCAGACCTTCCCACAGTGTGAGCACAAACACGGCCCCATGAGACGGGAACAAGGGGTAGTTTGAGAAACCGTGCCTTTTGTGACCTCTCCCTCGGAGTCCCCATGCACCAGAGTACAGTAAAGCTCTGACAAGTGATACAACTACAGCACCCAAACTAACTGTCTGACCCCATTTCTCATACTTGACCTTCTCCATAGCCTGTAACAACCTGGGAGACTCGTGCTGGGGGAGGGGAGAGGTGCTGCCATACTGCACTGATGTCCACCAAGACACACGACCTTCCTAAGGAATGAACCAGAACCACTATGTACCCTGTACAGGGTGTGGCATCAAGTGGCCTCATAAGAGATGTTAAATAGTAAGAAGGGCTGTGATCACTGGCTTTGTGACCACTGGACTACCAGACTAGGCTCCGGGCTTCCACAGTAACCAAATCAGTTCCCCTAGGAACAGACCAGGAATAGCTGATGACCATGTTCTGAGAACCACAGAGTCCAGGCCCAGCGTCAGGTCTAGGACATAACCTGCTGGAGCCAGTACAAAATGAACCTGCTGTTTCGCAACTGCGCAGGTCACAGCAATGAGGCCTGCCAGCCTGTGGCTGACCCAGCCAGAAGAGAATTACATTTAAAATTGGGGGCTGGGGCTGTCAGCTCAGCACACACTTGGCGTGTGTGAGGAGGCCCTGGGTTCAGTCCTGGGGACCAAAGGAAAAAGAAAAAATGTTTCCATTGCTTTGAGTTCATGAGTAAAACTGATGGAGCTTCCCTGGGATTCTAAGCACTTGCATATCACTGGACTAGCTCACTCAATGCCCACCAACAGAATGAGTCAAGCCTGTGCAGTGACAGGAAGGAGGGGCACAGGTGTGAGCAGAGGTGTGATGGTGGCCTGAGTGAGAGGCCCAGCACTGATCTAGCCTCTAGCCGTGTGACTCCAGTATACTTCCTCTGTGCGCCTGTCAAATGGAGGGAGCACGGGGGCTGAGAGGAACACATGGTCTTGGGGGACTGCCAGGTCTGGGGCCAGTTCTACCCAGCAATCCACACCCAGGCCACCACTGGACTGGGATGTCAAACTGCCCCTCGCTCCAGCCTCCACACGCTGCTTCCCTGCCTTGTCCCCCCACACACACACCAGACACCCCTGTGGTTTCCTGGGCCCGCTCCTCCCCTGAGAGAGCACCATGGGGCGGCACGTGCTTGGCTCTGTGGCCGGCTGCTGCTCAGAGGAAGCATTTCAACAAGCAGTTGCTGAGCGAGAGAGGCCACAGCTGCAGTACCAGCAGCATGTGATGGGCCCAGCCCTAACAGCACATCTCTAAAAGTGGAACGACAGGTTCGGGGTCCCACCTGTGGAGAACCCAGCACTGACTACCTGCCTGCACCTGGGACCTGTGTACTCACTCACTCACTGCTGCAGCAGTGCCAAGGCGGGCTGCGTTCTCAGGGGAGCAAGCAAGGCATGGTAGTGTCACGATGCCACGAAGTTCCCAATTCACGAAAGAGTAGCATGGAGCTCACCTTCCACTTTGAGCGTGGTCAGAAAAGGATTTTATGGAGTTCATGATCAAGGGGACCTCGGCTTTGGTGTCAGTTCCATCACAATGCGTCAGGCAGGTAGCCCCATTACCTGAAGAACAAGGGTGAAATGACTCAGGTTATTCCCCAGGGGAATTCAGGAAGCAAGCCAGGACTACTCCTGTCCACTCAGCTGCCTCATCTTTGAATGTCCTGTTTAAAAAAAAAATAGAAAAGGCCGTGCTGCCCAGCCAACCCATTCTGACCAGGGCGACAGGGAGGTACCATGCAGACGAGAGAGAAGGTAAGCCAAGTCAGCTTTCAAACAGGTACCAGGAAGCTCAAGGTGAGAAGGGAAATGGTCCCACACTGCTGGGCCGGTTTAAGCAATGGTGTCCTCCACCTCTCTCATCATACCTGTGTGCCTCAGGACCACAATGTGACAAGTAGTGGCATCATCAGAACCCAGAATGGAGATGGAGCCTGTTTGAAAAAGAAATAAAATAAAATATCCAGTAGCCTTTTGGGATAACGCCCAATTCACTGCTTCCTAACCTACCATCCTTTGGGGAGGTCACTGCAAGCTCTCTTTGCTGAACATACAGAAGGCCCTGGGGTCCCACTTGTTGAACAGACTGACCTCTGAGAAGTCTGGCTCTTTCCTGTTTAATTAAAAAAAATAAAATAGTGATGTGAATTAGTGAGGATTGAAATAACTAAATAGGTGGAGAGAGCCAAAGTGTGCTCTGCGTGGGAAGCACGCTGGCGTATCTGGAATGTCATGTGACAGGCTGAGATGAGAAGCAGCGTAGCATTCATCTGGAATATGCCCAGGAGATAAGCCATTTTACCTATAAGAGTCAAGATCCTCGATCACAGTTCTTCACTCAAGAGGGAGTGACTCCTGACTGTGTTAACAGTAGTGGCTCCAAGGCCATGGCCCTCCTTCTCTTCCTCTAAGAGCAGGCTAGGACTTCCCTGTCCCCTCATCTACTCACCCCACTTCCAGAACTCTGTACTGAGGGCCATGGCTGGGTTATTTAGAGCAGCAGAGAGCCGCGGACAGCAGGAGGCCTCGTCAGTTACGTGGGACGAGCTCACCCACTAACTGCAGTCAGGAATTAGGAAGGACATGGGAGGAGTTTTGAGTATTAAGTGAAAGGCAAAACTGGACAGTTTTTTAAAGAGCTATAAATACACTATTCATCAACAAGGGTAAAACGCTTATTCACACGAGAAAAAGTCACCAACAAAACCACAGTTGGGCTGTGCCACCACAAAGGACTTTACTGCGGCTGTTGTCTTCTATGGTGTCTTTTTTTTTTTTTTGTATTGGAGACTGAATCCAGGGACACTTAACCACTGAACCACATCCCCAGCCCTTTTTATTTTTTGAGACAGGATCTCCCTAGATTGCTTACAGCCTCCCTAAATTGCTGAGCCTGACTTTGAACCTGCATCCTCCTGCCTCAGCCTCCTGAGCCACTGGGATTACAGGCATGCACCACCATGCCCAGCTATGATGTCATTAAAGTAGAAAAACAAAAAGAAATGAGAATTTATGAAGGACATATTAACATTAGATGTCAAAAGATTTGTCTAGTTGGGTATTTGTATAAATTCTTATGCTGAAAATCTATTTTTAAAAAAGAGACTTTAGGAGCTGAGGGTGTCATCTATGCTAGAGCACTTGCCTACCTACCATGCACGAGGCCCCAGTTTCCAACCTGAGGATAGAGAATTTTGAAAAAGAATTTAGGTGTTAAATTCTTTAATGAAAGCTGAATTAAACATTTTTAAATGTCAAACTGATAAAACACTAACCTGCATTATTTCCTTCTTTATTTACAAATAAATACCTCAATGAAAACACTTACTAAAATGTGTAAGAGTATATTGAACCCAGGAGCACTTAACCACTGAGCCACATCCTCAGCCCTCTTTTTTTTTTTAATTTAATTTTTTTATTTATTTATTTATTTATTGATTGATTGATTGATTGATTGATTGTGCTGGGGATTGAACCCAGGGCCTTGTGTATTCAAGGCAAGTGCTCCACCAACTGAGTTATATCCCCAGACCTATTTTTTTTTTTAATTTGGAGATTGGGTCTCACTAAGTTGCTTATGACCTCGATAAGTTGCTGAGGCTGGCCTAGAACTTGCAATCCTCCTGCCTCAGCCTCCTGGGTTGCTAAGATTTCAGGTGTGCGTCACAGCACCTGGCTGTTTTACAGACTTGTATAAGCTTTTTGCCATTCTGATACCTTCTGCTAACTTAGGTTTTGGGGTGAATCAATAAAAGATGTAGTAAATGACAAGTTTGACTAGTTGTTCATCGTTTTCTTCAGTTAAGGAATTTCCACTAACTGGAAGCAAAACAATAATTTAAAAGAAACAAGTTGGGGGCTGGGGATGTGGCTCAAGCGGTAGCGCGCTCGCCTGGCATGCATGCGGCCCGGGTTCGATCCTCAGCACCACATGCAAACAAAGATGTTATGTCTGCCGAAAACTAAAAAATAAATATTAATTTTTTTTTCTCTCTCTCTCTAAAAAAAAAAAGAAAGAAACAAGAGGGATGGGGGAGGCTGAGTGCTGTACCTCTGTAATTCCAGCAATTTGGGAAGCTGAGACAGGAGGATCATGAGTTCAAAGCCAACCTTAGCAGCTGCGAAGCACTAAGCAACTCAGTGAGACCGTGTCAATAAATAAAATACAAAATAGGGCTGGGGATGTGGCTCAGTGGTCGAGTGCCCCTGAGTTCAACCCCTGGTAACAAAAAAAAAAAAAGAAAGAAAAGAAGAGAAACAAGCCTTCAATTCAAGAAATGAACTGTAAGGCTCTGGCTTTACCACCCAGCACTGCAGGGGGCATCAGCGAGGCAGGGTGGGAAGGGAGGCTGGCAAGGCAACTGCTGCAGCGTTGGCGGGAAATAAATGTGGCAGGTGTTCCAGGGGCGCCTGTGCCGGCAAGGTCACCCACAAAAGCAAACCACTGTCCCAAAGACCCCAGTCCTCTCTTCAACACGACTCTTGTTTCTCAAAGGAACAAGCCAGAGGGACAGGAAGACACTGCCCCATGAGAGCGCGAGTGGGTTCGACCTCCACTCTGGGAAATGAGACGTTTCAGCCAAACTTCTCTTGGGGACACCCCAGCCCGACTTCGACTTCGTCACATTCTGAAATCAAAGCCCCCGTTCTCTCAAGTTGTGACATTCCCTGGACACCAACTCCACTACAACCCAGGGGTTGGCCACTCTTCCTAAGAGGACCTTTGAGGCTTTGCAGGCCACAAGTCTCTGTCGCTGTAGCATCAAAGCAGCCACAGACACCAGACCAGGGGACGTGGCTGTGTTCCAGCAAAACTTTATTTATAGGAAACACCAAAATTTGAATTTCAGCTAAGTTCCCATCACAAAATATTATTCTTTTGATTTTTTCGACTATTTAAAAATGTAAAGCCCTTCCTGACCCACAGGCTGTGTGCAGAGTAGCTGGCCGAGCCCTCACCCAGCTGCATGGGGGGCGAGCCTGCTTCCCTTAGCTGGCGCCGCACTTCCTGCACAGGCCTGAGCGTGCGAGCCGTGAGGCACAGAGGCAGCGGCACTGTCAACAGACGTGGTTCTCAAAATCAAGCCTCCTTTCCCATAACTACGCCTTCACCCTTTCCTTGTCTCCCATCCAAATGACTAAAGCCAGGGGGTGCAGCTCCATGGGCGGAGCACTTGCCTCACATGCCACCCGGGGTTCCTCCCTGGGACCACCATGAAGACCTTACTGCAGCACACCCTATGAGCAGCAGATCCCAGGCAAGCCCATACCCGGTACCCGTTTCCCCCTCTGATAAATGGCAGGATGACATCCACCTTGTTAGTTGGTGAGGATCCACTAAGAGGTGACATGCTTTGGGCTTGCACTGTATTGGCCCCTACGAGAGCTCACCAGTGGGTGGCTGTCACCCTTTCCCACCTCTGTCCCCCAGCCCCAAGGTCTCCTCCCTTGCCCTGCCAATCCTATCTAAGGGGGCTGCCAGCCTCACTGCTTCTAAACACTGATTCTGTAACATCAATTCTACTCAAAATCTAAGCCTGTTCATAAAGATGTAGCTCTGAGAATGTTCATTTTGGTGAAATCTCACAAACACCTCCATGTTTAAAAGTAGACTCAGGTGCAGTGGTGCACACCATAATCCCAATGACTTGGCTTGGGGACTGAGACAGAAGGATTGCAAGTTCAAGGCCACCCTCAGCAACTTAGCTTCTCAAAATAAAAATAAAAAGGGCTTGGGTGGAGCACAGTGGTAGAGCACCCCTGGTTCAATCCCTAGCCCCACAAAATAAATAAATTTTTTTTAATATTTATTTATTTTTTTTAGTTTTCGGCAGACACAACATCTTTGTTTGTATGTGGTGCTGAGGATCGAACCCGGGCCGCAGGCATGCCAGGTGAGCGCGCTACCGCTTGAGCCACATCCCCAGCCCTAAATAAAATTTTTAAAAAATTTTTAAAAATTAAGAGCAGAAACAGGCTCGGGGTATGGTAAAGTACTTGCCTCGAATTCATGAGGCCCTGGGTTCCATTCACATTTGGATTTTGTAAAAAAGATAATAAATACATAAAAGCCACCAAAATAAGTAAAGAAAGGCAGAAATTAAGTTATGGTGCATTCATATTATAGAACCATTAAACAAGACATTCCAGGATGGTTACTGAACCCAAGTGAATGATTAAGAGTAAGCGGAGCCAGGTACTAAGGTGCACTCCTGCCAACCCAGCCACTCAGGAGGCTGAGGCAGGAGGATCACAAGTTTGAGGCTAACCTCAGCAATTTAGGCAGGCCTTAAGCAACTTAGTGAGACTCTGTCTCAAAATTAAAAATAAAAAAGGGATGAGAATGTGACTCAGAGTTAAAGTGACCCTGGGTTCAATCCCCTGTGCAAAAAAAAGTGAAAGCTGGCCCAGCATGGTGGTGCACACCCATAATCCCAGCTTCTCAGGAGGCTCAAGTAAAAAGATCACAAGTTCAACGCCAGCCTGGGTGACATAGTAAGACCCTGCTTTAAATTTTTTCTTAATGGGTGAAGGTTTCAAGGGTTGTAACTTAGTGGAAGAAAACTGCTGAGTTCAAGCATTGCACAAAGGGACTTTCAGACGGGTGGGAATGATTTGGATCTGCACTGTCTCATATAGCAGCCACCTGTGGCTGTTGAGCACTTGAAACGCGACTAGTGTGACTGAGGAAATGATATTTAGATTTTATTTATCTTAATTTTAATGTAAATAGCCATGCAGCTAATGGCTACTGTATTGAATTACTCAGCACCAAAGACAAGGGCAGACTGCCAGGGTTCCAGCCCGGCTTCAGCACTTGGAGGATCTGGGACCTTGCACAGGTCACTCAACTTTCCTGATCCTCGGTCCTCATCTGTAAAATAAGAATAGTAACTACACTTATTTCACAGGGCAGTGGCAGCGTGTGGCAAGTTCCCTGGTGCAACTACAGTGGGCTGTTATAGCAGCCCTCCCTTACCCTCGGGGGCATGTTTCAGATCCCCCATGGCTGCCTGAACCACGGAGGGTACTGACCCTACAGATATTTTTACCTATACATACACACACATGATGACTTTAATTTATAAATTTGGCACAATAATATTAACAACAGCTAGGCCAGGCATGCTGGCCACACCTGTAATCCCAGCAAGTCAAAAGGAAGGCCGAGGCAGGAGGCCCACAAACTCAAGGCCAGTCAATGTAGTGAGGCCCTAAGCAACTTCTTGAGACCTTGTCTCAAAAAGTAAAACAGCCTGGGGATGTGGCTCAGTGGTTAAGTGCCCTGGATTCAATCTCCCATACCAAAAAAAAGGAAAGAGATTAATAACTATAAGAACAAAAAGCAAACAATACAAACAATATACTTCAATAAAAGTTATTTAAAACTTAAGGATTATTTATTTCTGTAATTCTCCATTTAATATTTTCAGACTGGTTGACCCAGGTAATAAACTACAGGATGCAAAACCGCAGATGAGGGTGGACACCCTGTGTGCTTGTCACAGGCTATAAATGCTGGTACTGCATGCTTACAACTTAGCCATCACACCAAAAAGACCCAGAGTTTGCTTTTGTTTTTCTTCTCCCTGCTACCAGGGATTGAACCCAAGGTGGCACTTAACCACTGACTCGTGTCCCTGGCTCTTTTTACTTATTTTGAGACAGACACTGGTCTCAAACTTGCAATCCTCCTGCCTCAGCCTCCGGAGCTTGGGATTATAGGCATGCACCACTGCATTCAGCCATGCTATCATTTTGAAAAGCACTTCACATGCCAGATGTGGTGGTACACTCCCAGAATCCCACTGACTTGGCAGAAGGATGGCAAGTTTGAGGCCAGCCTCAGAAATTTAGTGAGGCTCTAAGCAACTTGGTGAGACCCTGTCTCAAAATTTAAAAAATTTAAAGGGCTGGAGATTTAATTCAGTAATAAAGTGCCCTGGGTTCAATCCTCAGTGCAAAAAAAAAAAGGAAAATCTTAAGATATTCACCAAAACATGAAGAATGGCTGTGATCCAATTATTTTTTCTTTTTAATATTTATACATTCTATTTCCTATGAAGAGCATATACTGCTCATTATGGAAAAAATTAATCAAACCTTTCATATCTCCCCATTGCTAACTAGGTGACAGATCCACAGCAGCTCAGTCATCTAGGTGCAACCCGCCTCTCCAGGTGTATTTCCTGGGTGCTCCAACTCAGTCTCCAGGACCAGGGAGACATCCCAGTCTGCTCCCACAGCCCGTACCCTGCTGCCCACCAGTGGCATCCTCCTCTGTGCTCCTATAACAGGCATGGTCCCCACCATGCAGCCTCCCTGGGCCAAGTCTCCCTAAATAGGCCAAAACCTTCCTTGAGAGGGGCGCAGCCCGGCAGGTCACCACATGCCTCCAACGCTGAGCTGCCCTGGACACCAACCTCACTTTCCGTCATAGACATTTTCAAACAGACATGAAAGTAGAGTGTCACCTAAACTTTTTAGCTGGCTGAAATTTCCTTCCCTCCGTGAGGTGAGTACTACTCCAGATGTCACACATCCCACAAGGAAGTGACAGAGCACAATGCTTAGCCCAGCACGAATTTGGTAACATCGCGACTTGAAATTCAAGTTGAGAGGCACACGGAGCTGCCCGCCTGGTCCCCGTCGCTCGCTCTGGCACCTGCACACGGTTTTCAGGGTCAATGTGTTCATTCATCGGTGACACGAATATTTACTGAGCACAAAGTCTAGGACCGGGGCTGGGCTCCGCGGTACAAAGGTGAAGACACTCGCTCTCCACCTTGGGAAGCTTACATCGCGGGGACAGACCCGGGGACCAAGTTAGCCAACCCAACGCCACAGACTGTCCCGCGGGGGAGCCTGGGGTCCTCGGCTTCCCGTCCCAGAGCGACGTCCGCCCGTTTCTCGTCGCGGCCCTGGACGCCGCGATCTTGGAGCCGTTTCTTCCCCGCTCGCCCGGAGGCGCCCCGAGGTGGCCCGCACCTCCCGGCAGGGTGACGCCCCCTTAGCGGGATCCGAGTCCCCGCCGAGTTGACACCGTGCCCTCTGCCCAACGTCCCTGCACGCGCGCGGACTGAGGCTTCAGAGAAGTACTCGGGGACAGAAGCAGGAAAAACAAAGACAAAAAACCCTTGCATCAGGGCGTGGTCCTCTCCTCGGGCTAAAAATAACCAGGCGCCCCACATCCGGGGCAGGAGGGTCCGGGGAGAAAGGAGAAGGAACCCGCCGGGACACGGCTGCCCAGGCGCTGTCGGCGGCCCACCCTGCAACAGCCTTGCTTCCGAGGGCACCAGGACGCAGCATGCTTCCCCGCAGGGCGGGGACCCCCTGCGAGAGCCAGTGAGCCAGGGCGGGCGCCCAGATTTGCCTAAAAGCCGCAAGTCCGCACTGGGGGGAGGCAACGCCCTGCTGGGATCCGGGGGTCCCGGGGTGTCCTCAAGCCCGGCGCTGTGCGACCCGGGTCCAGTCACCTAACCTCTCTGGGCCCGTCCCTTCCTTGTAACAGAGGGGCCTGGGCAGTGCCCTCTGAGGTCTGAAGAAGGAAGAGCTCCGCGGAGTCCCAAGAGGAAACCGCGTTGGCGGCCGGGCTCCGAACGCGCCGGCAGCGCCAACTTTCAACTCCGTGTCAGGAGAGGGACGGCGGTGGCGGTGGCGGCGGCGGGCGGAGGAGGGCTCCTCCCGCCGGGCAGCCTGGCCCGGCGGCTCCCCTCGGCCCGCCCCGAAGCCCCCGCGCCGGGCGCCGCTTACCTCCAGAGACGGGTGGGCTCGGACCAGCTCCCCGGCGGACTGCGGCAGCCGCACTCGCCGCCCGTCGACCAGCAGCGGCATCGCGGAGGCGGCCGCCCGGGCAGGCCCAGGGAGGCGGCGGCCTCCCCAGCCCTGGCGCCGCCGCCGCCCCCGCCCCTCGGACCGCCGCGACCCGCCCACCCTGCCCCGCCGCGGGTGCTGCCGGGAGGTGGAGTCCGGACGGGCGCGGCGTCGCCTGCAGAAACCAGGGAGAGCCGGAGAGAGCCAGGGAGGGGGCCGCAGGGCCTCACGGGAAATGTAGTCCGAGCGCGGCGGCCTCCTCCACAAGGGGCGCCGGGAAGTGAAGTCCTGAGAGCGTGGGAGCCGGGGGCGGGGCCAGGCCGCGGGGGCGGGGCGAGGGCAGCGGCTGCGCGGCGCAGACACTGGGCTCCTAGTGGGTGGGGACCGCTGCTGGAGCCCGCCGGCTTCGGCTTCGTTCCCCTGCCCCACCCTCCTCAGGTGTGCGACCTTCGCAAGCTTGGGTTCCTGCTGTGCAGCTCCTGGGGGCTGTATTCAAGGCACGATTTACCGAGAAAAATTCCCGAACTGTACTGGTCCCCCACGCCTAGAAACCGTGGGCAACACTTGCTGTTTGGAGCCCGGGCAGGAACAGCCTTGCGGGGCGGCGTCTCCGCGGGGCTCTCTTCCAACACCTGGGAGCATTACTCAGTGAGATCCAACTACACTAACGGGGGGTAACTTTCCGAAAGGTGTTGGGCAGAATCGCCTCACGCAGAGGGGAACTTCATTAGAATTTCACCAGCTGTGTTTTGCATCCCTTTCTTTCAAGCACCTCCCACTCAGTTTCCAAGCCCCTTCAACGAAGATCCTAAAACTAGAAATGCGGGTAGGAGACGGCCCCATCCCCAGCTTACCCAACTTCTTACCCAGAACCGATTCTCCCTTTCGGACAAGCACTTCTCTGTGAATCACCTGTATTTCTCATTTACCATCAACACCTGCCTCTGACAGATAGCATTAGCCCTAAGTCATACAAATAGTAAGTGGTTGAGCTAAGGTTAAAGGCGGCTTTGCGTGATTTCAAAGCCAGTTCTATCATCTTAATATAGTCCTAAATAGTGGGGCTTGCTGCAATTGTTGTAATGCAGGTAAAATTAAACCCCCAAGGGGAAAGCTTTGGGCTAAAATGAAGATCTGAATCTAATGTAACCAAATAGCAGCAGCGTAACTTTGAGCAAGATACTTCTTTCAACTAGCTTCTTCATCTGTAGGATAGGAATCATAAAGTGTTACCTAGCATGCAGTAAATAAAGAAGCCAGGTGTGGTAGCGCCCCTGTAATCCCAAGAGGCTGAGGCAGGAGAATTGCAAGTTCGAGGCCAACTTCAGCAATTTGGCAAAGCTCAAAACAACTTAGACCCTGTTTCAAAATAAAACATAAAAAGGACTGGAGACTAGTACCTCTGGGGTCAAGTGAAAAAATAAAATAAAAATAAAAACAATGAAAATAACTATCCGAATTGCAAAGTATAGGGAAAGGGGAAATACAAGGGAGTGATATTGGCCAAATTGTTATATCATGTGCATATACAAATATGTAACGAATCCCACCATTATGTTTAAGTATAATGTATAATGCACCAATTAAAAAACACCATACAGATAAAAAATAATTTAAAACTTGGTGATAACTTACTACAGAATTGGAAAGTGAAGACAAGAAAAGTGAAACATTTGGGCCAGGCCAGTGGCAGACCTATAATTTCAGCTAGTTGGGAGGTGCAGGGAGGAGGATCACAAGTTCAAGGGCAGCCTGGGCAACTTCAGACACTATCTTAAAAAATGAGATACGTGTCTGCAGAATATAGCTTAGTGGTAGAGCATTTGCCTAGCATATGTGACATCCTGAGTTCCATTGCCAGGACAGGGGAGGTGAGGCATTTTGGAATTGCAGACAACGCTTTGTGGGATTTGCCTGAATCTAATAGTTTTTCAAAGCTCCCAAGAGAAACTAGGGCCTAAGCAGAGTTAAGAACCACCATTATAAGCATGCCTCACAGAGGGAGACTCTGGCCCATCTTCTCCCATTCAGATCTTTTTTAAGTTGGTACCACAGAAGTGACATGAAGAAATGGAAGTCATCTTTGCCCTGAAAAGACTTTTCCGTTAAGAGCCTCATACTTAAGTACTTTCTCATGAGACAGCCACAACACCTATGATTAACTTTCACATGCATCAACCATAAAATCAGTTAGTCCCTTCCTGTTTTTAGAGGATCTTGCTCTGTTGTCCAGGCTGGTCTGGACATTTGCTCTTGAGTTCATCCTCCCATCTCAGACACACAAGTGCTAGGAAGACAGGCACTAGCCACCATGCCAGGCTTGAGCTATTCCTACTTTACAGCCTATTAAACATGAAGCTTGGAGATAGGCTAGGTAACTTGCTAAAGCCAAATGGCTGGTTAGAAAGGGAAGTCAGGTCAACATGACAGTTTATAATAGTCAATAGTCCATTCACACCAGCTACATGTAACATGTCAAAGTGCTTCATTGGACCTGCTCAAGCCTGCCACTCTCAGCTGTGCCAGCCCAAGAGAGCCATTGATTCTTATGCACCTGGAAGCCAACCTCACTAGGACATGCAATTTATTTCTGAATTCTCCCAATCATAATGGCAATTATTTTTCTCTTTAATATGAGGTCTTGCTGGGCACAGTGGTGCACACCTTTAATCCCAGTGGCTTGGGAGGCTGCGGCAAGAGGACTGCAAGTTCAGTTCCAACCTCAGCAACTAAGCAAAGCCCTAAGCATCTTAGACCCTGTCTCAAAAAACAAACAAACAAGTAACAGCAGGGCTGGGGATGTGGCTGCACCTCTAGATTCAATCCCCAGTAGAAGAAAAAAGAAAGAAAAAAAAAAAGTGAGGTCTCAGGAGCAATTTTTCAGTGCAAAAAAAAAAAAAAGATGTTTTAACACATCAGTTATTATAAACAAATGTACACAGGCATCAAAACATATGTGAGCAGTCTTTTTATTAAGGTACCCTCCCCTCTATTGACATAAGAATGAAAGTTCAAAATTAACCATGTAATTGTTTTATTTTCACAATGGACTTCTCAAACCCCTTTGACATTTAGCAAGATTTATATTTGTAAATATATCCTACTAGATTATAACTACTTCCCAAACCACTAGGACCCCAATTCCCATAAATTTCTGTGAATACAATTTTACTCATTTTATCCAGTATACAAAAATCTACCTTCTTGTCAGCAGTTTAAAAAAAGAGAACCTTAAGGTTCTCAAATGATTTTCCACCAAGTCACCAAAAGAAAATCACCAATATCCAAAACTTTTTAAAGCAATAAAAATCTTCTCTAAAAATATATTTACAGACAGAAATTCAAACTCTACATTGCCATCAATGTAATTATACAAGAGCATAGAAAGCCCTAGAAAAAAGGAAGTATTTCATTACAAAATATTTGTAATCAAGAAAATATTGTTGGCCTTTAAATAAATAGAAGTAGCAGAAAAATAAATATGCTTAAAAATGACCATCTTCACAATTACACAAAGAAATATACATATAAGGAACAATGGGAAAATACACTTGAGCTTCGCATAACCCTGGCGGTGCTTGCACAAGTTTGTCACAAGGAAAGGCTGTCTTAGACTCCCTCTCAGGGTTTAGTTATAAAAATATAAAAAGAAGTTTGCTAAGGAAAGGGCTTCCCCAAGGCTGAACACAGGGTAAGTGCAGCTGCAGTGGGTTCTGCAGGAGTAACTTCCAACTACTACTCAGTCTAGCTAGCAAACCACTCCAAAAAAAAAAAAAAAAAAAAAAAATCACTGAAAAATCTTTTTCCTATTTGGACCAAAAAAAAAAGCTCTAAAATAACTGACTGATGCTGGTCACAACTAGCTCAGTGTAACTGCTGCAGAAGGGAGTCAAAGGGTAAAATACCATGCTGTGCTTCACAAAAAGCAAAGCCACTTTCAGTCAACATGAACTGTATACTTACCTGAACCTCCATTTTCCTCTCAAATCCATTTCTGCACTGCACAGGTATGATGTCTTATTCTGTTTTTCTAAACCCACTCCTAGCCATTATGGGTCTCTGATGTCCCTGGAGATCTATGGTGGCAGCTCAACTCAGTATTCCAGCCCAACTCTGGCACCACTCATTTTTTGTCTGTCTCCTCTGACCCCACTCAACAACACAATGACAAGGAAGTGAACAGCGCAGCCAGTAAAGTCCCGTGGCTGCAGTCCTCAGAAAAACTTAAGTGAAGAAATTATTGGTTAAAACAGGTTGTGACCAATACAAAATTACACAAAATTACATCAAAAAGCTGCAGTACCCCAAAAATGTACACATTACACTAACGAGCAGTCTCCACCGTTTATCATTAACCCCTCTGTAAAATATTGCACATGATATTCTTTTCCTTTCATCTGTGAAGACAGTGAACAGAACCTGCCACCTCTGTTCAGATGATGAATGAAGTCTGGAATCAAAGTGCCATCCTGCAGCGTGTGCTCCAGCCAAGGTGACCCCCTGCGACAAGCCTGGGCACAGAGGACACCATGGGAAAGCAGTGCAGCTCAATCACAAATCCTTGAGGTGACAGGGGACTGGCCTGGCATGTACAGCACAGGAGGGGAGCCCACGCTACTAGAAGGACTTCGGAAATGGGCATCAAAGGAGCTCGGTGTGATCCCAATCACAGCATCATTCTGGGGCACTTCGCCTTTCAAAAAATCATCATCTTCATCTTCCTCCATCTCCTGTGTGAAAAACACACCATCAGTAAGATCACCAATGAGCCCTGACAAGCTTTCAAGAATTCCTTTCCAGGCTTGGGATGTGGCTCAAGTGGTGGCGCGCTCGCCTGGCATGCGTGCAGCCTGGGTTCGATCAGAACCACATACACCACAGCAAACAAAGATGTTGTGTCTGCCAAAAACTAAAAAAAAAAAAAAAAAAATTAAATTCTCTCTCTCTTTAAAAAAAAAAAAAGAATTCCTTTCCTGCCAGATTCAGTGTCATGCACCTGTAGCCCCAGCTACTTGGGTGACTGAGGCAGAAGGAGGGCTTGAGTCAGGAATTAGAGGACAAGCCTAGACAACATGGCAAGACCCCGAGTCAAGGAGGGAGGGAGAGAGGAGAGAGGGAAGGAGGAGAGAGGGAGGGAGGGAGGGAGGAGGGAGGGAGGGAGGGAGGGAGAGAACAAACTGCTTTCTCAGGAATGTGCTATTTCTGTAAGGATGAAGATAAATAATTCCAAAAGATTCCTCTGATGCACACTTCTTTATTAAAAACTACCCTCATAAGTGCTCAGAACATGTTGTAATTATTTGTCTAAAGTTGACTTTCAAACATTTTTACACTCAATGAGGACAGGGGAATAGGACATGACATTCTTGCTCAGTGTCACCACGCAGCTAACACGATGTGAATGAATGATCCACCCCCCAACTGCAAACTATAAAGAAAAAATAAATAAAATAAGCTTTCCAACGATTACTCATAAAAAAAGAAAATGGGCTAAAAATGGGTTATAGCTCAGTGGTCAAGTGCCTGCCCAACTCGCAGCAGGCCCTGGATTCAATCCCCAGCATGACAAAAATAAATAATTAATTTTACAAAGGGAGAGAGGTACATTAAAGCAGTCTTTAATGGAAATAAATGTGCTGCAAAGACAGTGACGTCATTTTTTTACTTGTTAAATACCTATGTTCTTGTCTGGCATTAATTGACCAGCTCCCCCTAATGGTTACTGGAGAACGTGCTCCAGATTAGCACAGTCAGCCCACATTCACCAAGGTCCACACAATTAATATAAACCTCTGGCATCATTTCAAAACACGGCAATTGCAAATTCTTACTCACTGGTAATAGCTAAGTGAGTGGTAAAGATTTAAATCAGTTCAGCTAATTTTCATTAACTACTTCTCAAAGTTAGTGTACGGAAGTATCTGGTCAAGAAACCAACTCTCTTTACAGAAAACCATAACCTGGGCCTGGAACTTTTATAAAGGCAGAATGAAAACAAATGTAATGTTTGTAAAGTGTAAACTGCTGTTTACCATGTGACTATGACCATAACCACAAAGGAAATTCCCAGAAAGAGTGCTGTATCATACACTCACCTTTCTAATGGGTTTCTTAAGCTCCTGCAGCTCCTCAGCACTAATGTCTTCCCATATCTGATAAATAGGATCAATGAATTTCTTTGATCTGTTAATAAGGATCACACACCAAAGGCCAGTTAAATACTTTAGCAAAAGTCAAAAGATATGCAGCCATTTTCTCACAAGATCTAGTCCCCAAAACCAAGAAGTAAAGATTATAGCTCAAATAACATTAAACTTCATCCATACATACGGAATTTTATACCTCTTATTTCTTTTATATTTCAAGAGAAATTGTTTCTAAACCATATGGACAATTTTTTTTTTTAATAATTACCTACTTTTTAGTTTTAGGTGGATATAATATCTTGATTTTACTTTTACATGGTGCTGAGGATCGAACCCAGTGCCTCACACATGCTAGGTGAGCACTCTGGCACTTGAGCCACAACCCCAGTCCTAGAAAATTATGTTTTAGTAACTCTAAATAAAAACAAAACTATAATACTCTGAAATTCTTTTTTAGATTCCTATAGTAACCTGAAAACCAAGTAGGAAAACCAACTAATCTGATTGCAGTCAACCAAGACTTGGGGGCCCAAACAATTCCAGATGGTTATGCTGCTAGTTGGGACTATTTAATAAGCAAAAGTCTTGCTTCCTTATCCAAACACAAAGCGAAGGCTGACTGGGATTTCCAGAACAGCCCATCTAGACACACCACTTGGCTTCTGTCCTGAGCAGCAGTATGAGCTGTGGTCTCTGGAGGAAGGAAGCAGTCAGCAGAAGAGATGAACCAGGAAAAGGCAGCCCCTCCCTTCCTGGCATCTCATCCAGGAAGGGATCCCCAGTCCCTTAACCAATTTAAAAAAAAAAATACAAACAAAAAGCCCCTGGACTCTGTCTACATCTGGGCCCCTACCAAGATGAAGAGCTACAGACACTGGTGAGCCTGTGAAACCCTCCAACACTCCAGGCATTCTCTACTTTGGGCCTGTGGAACATGTGTAAAGCGACCCTGAAGCCTAGCACCCAAATCGGGCCATCTAATGACAAAGCAACCCTAAATCCCACCCTTGGGAAAAGCAAACATCTCTAACATTTAAATTCACCACTGCCAGTGTCTCTGTTTGAGAGAACTTACCTCTTAAGCACACAAGGATCGAAGGGGAAGAAGGTATCGAGTGGGTTTGTGCAGGTCTGCACTGAGTCCCCTCCAGCTGTGCTTCTAATAATTGGTAGCATCTGGCGATTATTCCTCTCAATGATAGTGTAGCAGAAAACTAGCTGGTATTTACTGTGAACAACAAAACCAGAGACCACTGACATGCTAGAATTACTCTTGCATGGACGTGACGAGTGTGACCATTAAAATGACCAGAGCAAGATGCAGAACAGAACAAGTATAATAAAAAAAAAATAATAATAATAATACTTTTAGAATACAGCTCTCGGGCCTATTATTGACACATATGCTAAGGAAGAGACTATAGTAAACATCACTTAGAATGATTAGTTGGGCTTAGATTAACAGGTAGTACTAGGTTTGGCAAGCAAACAGTTCATATAATTAGTTTAAATAATTAGTTACATTAGATAAATGCCTTTATATTTTGAAAGAACTGAAGCTGGGCCTGGTAGCACAGAACTAAGAAAATTTGTGGGTGAAGGGGTGCACATCTGTAATACCCAGTCAGATGGGAGGCTGAGGCAGGAGGATCACTAAGTTCAAGGCTGGTCTGAGCAATTCAGGTAGACCTATGGCAACAAAGTGACATTCTACCTCAAATTTTAAAATAAAAAGTACTGGGCATAGCTCACAGGTCAAGTGTCCCTAGGTT
Source organism: Ictidomys tridecemlineatus (assembly GCF_052094955.1). Classification (NCBI taxonomy): domain Eukaryota; kingdom Metazoa; phylum Chordata; class Mammalia; order Rodentia; family Sciuridae; genus Ictidomys; species Ictidomys tridecemlineatus. Next base: position 133,537,738 of record NC_135486.1, read on the forward strand.
CAATCCCTAGTACCAAAAGGCAAAAAAAATCAGGGGGTTGTTGAAGAGGGATTCCAGTACATTGAGGAATAGTAGTTGGCAATGGAGAGACAGAGCTGGCTTGACTGAAAGAAGGATGGCCATGGGATTGAATCATGGTCTCAGAAACTGCTAAGAGGGGCACAGGCACAGTGAGGACAGACAGAACCACCTGGTAACAGAAAAACAACAAGCCCATACGCTGTCAGTTTTTCTGGAAGTTATCTCTAAGTGACTTAGCATCCGTGCCATTCCTCCAAGGCGGGCTTAGCTCACTGTGGCCACTCTACTCCTACCTTGCAGCCCGCAGCGCTCACTCAGATAACCCCAGGTTCCAGGCGCCACAGCGACTTTAAGCAGCACACTCCTATTTCTATTCCGTCATCCACGGATAACCTTCCACTCCCTACTTGGTGACTTCTGTCCCTCCTGGACCCAGCCACCACATTTTGGGGTGTGTGACAAGGACTATGAGCACATACACCAGGACACACATGCAACAATGTTCCTATGTCATTCCCAATACTGAAAAACTAACAAATCTCTACAAAAACTTGATAAAAAAGCAATCACCAGAACAGCAGCTCAAATCTCTGACAGCTGTGGACCAGTGCAGACTCCCAGACACGGCCTGTATTTCAACCCCTGCTCTCAGGCTCTTATTCACTTGCCCCTGACCCTTGCTGCATGTGCCAACCCCAAACCCAGAGCTTCTGACCAGCTGCACCATCAGCTGCAGCCCTCTGCCCCCACGTCAAGAACATTCCAGAGACTGCTGCCTCTGCTTTACTTCCTCAGTCCACACCCTTCCAGCTGCTTCCTGCCTTCGGCAATGTGCAGAAACCTTTCAATGCTATTACTAATTGGGTTTTTTTATTCCTTTTCTAAACCTTCACTATGTTTGTGTGTGTGCGTGGTGCTGGGGATGGAGCACTCTGCCACCAGCCACATTCCAGTCCCACTACCAGTTTGCCATCTCAGGAGAGAGAAGAGACCTTGAACGAGGCTGAGGAATGACAAGAGAAGAGTCCTCACTGTTGAAGACTTCCAGCTTCCACCCTGCCTGAATACCCCCAGTAGATGCCAAAAGGCTGAATCACTTCCTCCCAGAAGCAGAGTCACTTAGTAAGTGGACAGAGGAGACAGGCTTCCTACATATTATTTTCTTCTTTCTTTTTGGTCCTGGGAATGAAGTCAGGGCTTTACACACATTAGGTAAGCACTCTGCCACTGAGCCCCACAGCTTGCACTGACATCCCAGCTCCACAACCTAGATACGTGACTTCAGGCAAGGAATTTACCCCATGCCCCCATCTCTCCAGTTACAAACGGGGGCTGGTGAGACAGTCACAGGGCGTTATGGGAGGACTAAATGAGTCCTATGTGAAGTGCGTGGACCTCTGTCTGGCACACAGTCAGAGATGCCAGAGTGACTAGGCCTGAGACAGCAGGTGCTTTTCTCACACAGTCGCCTCCTTTCTCTGGACACTTACCTTGTGTTCAGTTTATTTTTATTACTATTCCAGCTGTCACTCTACTACACATCTTTGGTTTGTACCTCTCTGCTTACTGGTTTCATTAATTACTTCAAAATGCCTATGCTGCTAGGTGCAGTGGCGCACACCTGTGATCCCAGCGGCTCAGGAGGCTGAGGCAGAAGATCACGAGTTCAAAGCCAGCCTCAGCAACAGTGAGGTGCTAAGCAACTCAGTGAGACCCTGTCTCTAAATAAAATACAAAATAGGGCTGAGGATGGGGCTCAGTGGCTGAGTGCCCCTGAGTGCAATCCCCAGTACAAAATAAAAAAGCCTATGTTTCTGTGGAGTTTATCTCTGAATAAAAAGTAGTAGCAACTACCAATGGCACCAAAATAGAAAAACAATAGCTACAATGCAATATTTCCTGCAAGAGCTGGGTTGTTGTTTTTGGAATGTTTTATTATTTCTAATTCTGAGAAATATAATAGAATTTACAATACTAATATGAACATAAATTTGGTTCTCACACCTTGTGTCAATCTCATACATTTATTGTTAAATAATTTCATAAAAGAGAGTGTAATTAACTTACTTTGTGATGGCTGCAAAAAAGTTAACCACTGATGGCAGGCAAATCTTCAGAGGGTTTAGCTGACTCATTACTATACGTTCAAAATTGAGACTTTGAAGGTACCTCAAACCTTTGATTTAAAAAAAAAGAAATTTAAGATACAAATATGACAGAAAAACTGAACTAACTTTAACAGCTCAAATCATCACACATGCTCAGTGGTAGAGCATGTTCTTCACATGAACAAGGCCCTGGGTTCAATCTGCAGCACTCAAGAAAAAACAATCTCAACAAGTTAAGTTATTTGCAGAAATAAAGGTAGACAGCCTCACAATGTGTGGCTCAGAAGAACACACCAGGTTGATAGCATCCATTCGTGCCTGAGGCCGCTTTTCTGAACAGCAGTTTTAAGCACCTGCTCCTAGTGGGCTGAGATAACAGGGCAATCTGGACTTCCTATATTTGTAAGCTCAGCATGTGCTGAGTTCATAGGGAGGGAAAAGACCTCGGGATCTGACTGCAGTTATAATCATGTTGGGCAACAAAACAAAACAGCAACCTCATTTTCAATTGCGTGTCTTAAATTATCAGTGAAGGTGAACAACATTTTCAGTATGCATTAGTTGTTGGTATTTTTTTTTACTTGGAATTAGTATAATTACAGGTGGTGGCACATGCCTGTAGTCCCGGCTACTCAGGAGGCAGAGGTGGGAGTACCACGTAGCAAGACCCTCATCTCAAGAAAAACAAAAAACCTTTCTGCTTAGTAAAATTCAGACTCCACATGTAGCATTTAAGAAGCAAGCAGACAAACTAGTGTTTACATATATTTTCTTAGGAGTTAATTATGGTTCAGATCTGGAATGTCCCACAAAGGCTCATGTGTTGAAGGCAGCAATGTTCTGATGTGGGGGTTTTAGGAAATGACTGGATCACAAGGGCTCTAATCTCGTCACTGGATTAATCCACTGATGAATTCATAATCTGTACAGACTACTGGGAAGTGGTAGAAACTTTGAATGGTAGGGCCTAATTGGTGGAAGTAGGTCACTGGGGGCATGCCCTGGAAGGGTATGTATTGTCCCCAGTTTCTCTGCTCCTCGGCTTCCATGAAGTAAGCTGCTTTCTTCCACCATGCCTTCCACCATGATGTTCCACCTCCTCAACCCCAAGCAATGGAACCAGCCAACCTTGAACTGAAACCTCTGAAACCAGGACCTAAAATAAATCTTTCCTTGTTTTTCTCAGGTATTTTCTCAGCTGAAAAGCTGACTAAGAGCCTCCCCTCACCTTTTGATGGTACCAGGAATTGAACCCAGAGGCACTACCACTGAGCTCAGTCTCTTTCATACTTTGAGATGGCATCTCACCAAGTTGTCCAGACTAACCTCAAACCTGTGAGCCTCCTGTCTCAGCATCTTGAGTAACTGGGATTACAGACATTTACAACCATGCCCAATTTTTTGTTCTGTTTTGGTTTGTTCCCACCCTCTCAAATCAAGATTCCTGGCATTTATTTATACAAAGAAAACCAAATTTTGAGTACCTTGTAATAAACCCCTATTGAATCTGGGGTGCTTTATCACTGAGCTATAACTGCAGTCCTTATTATTTTTTACTTTGAGAGAGTCTAAATTGCTGAGGCAACTTAATCCAGTGACAAGATTAGAGCCCTTGTGATCCAGTCATTTCCTAAAAGCCCCACATCAGAACATTGCTGCCTTCAACACATGAGCCTTTGTGGGACATTCCAAATCTGAACCATAATCAACTCCTAAGAAAATATATGTAAATACTATTTATTTTGTAATCATCTTGCCTCGGTCCTTAACAGAATTTTTTCAACATATATTTTGGTTAAAAAAAAAAAAAATTACAAGCCAAGCATGGTGGTGCATGCCTGTAATCCCAGCAGCTTGGGGGCTGAGGCACCAGGATCAAGAGTTCAAAGCCAGCCTTTGCAACAGTGAGGCACTAAGCAACTGGGTGAGACCCTGTCTCCAAATAAAATACAAAATACGACTGGGGATGTGGCTCAGTCAAGTGCCTGAGTTCAATCTACAGTACCAAAAAAAAAAAAAAATTACATAAATATAACATCATGGCTTTTAAGAAATATTTCCTCTCAAATCAAGATTCCTGCCAAAGAAAAAAAATTATACAAATTATACAAAAAAAAATTTATACAAAGAAAACCAAATTTTGATTACCTTGTAATAAACCCTAACTTTCTACTAGTTCACAACTAATTTTAACCCCTACATCCTTTTAAAAACAGGCAGGGTCTAAGTAGACATATGACAAACACAACAACATTCAAGTTTCAGCCGAGTGGTGATTCCCACCCAAGGAGACTATGCCCAGAGGACATGCGCAGTGCCCAGAGGTAGTTTTAACTGTCATCCTGGGGATGTGCAGGGAGTTGCTACTGACCCCAGCAGGTGGAGGTAAGGGGTGCTGCTACACAGTGCACAGGACAACCCCCGCAATGAAGGATTATGCCAAGACTGAGAAGCCCTGGTTTAAAGAAAATAGCTATAAAACTATTTAACTTTTTCATGAAAATAAACAAAACAGCCTAAACTGATTTACTGCCAATGATGCATACTCGCAAGCCACACCCTTTACTGGGTTGTTATAAGGACAAGGAAAGGGGGTGTCAGAAGTTTTGTGCAGGGCAGTGGCCCATCCCAAGCAGCCTCAATTCTGAAGATGACTTCCCATTTCACTGTCTTCGAGGCAGGAGTCTCAACCTCAAGTCCATTAACAGAAAAAAGGAGACTGAAGGGATTCTAGGGTCCTTTGAGCAACTTGAAATTATTTGTAACAATGTGAGTGCACATGCAGTTTTCCTAACCCATAGTTTTTACCAACATCTCCAAAAAGCAAAGTATCGTTTTCCTAAAGAGGGATTAAGTAATTAAGTAATCAAAATTTGGTTTTCTAAGAAAATCCAGTCTGAGACCATGGATCCCACATCACTGACCTTCCTTCAGGTTTCCACTTAAAAGCTGCTTGTGTCTAAAAACAAAAGTGTAGAATACAGCTTGGCAGGCTGAATAAAATGGTCCATGGAGAGCAACGTCACAAAAGGCCTTTGTTCCTGAATCCTGGTTATTTAGGTATATGTGCAGCCAGTTAACCAAAAGGTCCAGGCACGACTTTACAGTACTGGAGAAGAAAAGTTCAAGTCAACTTTACTTATTTCAGAAGAAAACTAGACTGACAAAAACCACACAACAGCCATTCATCACAAACCATGGAAACATCACAAACTCCTGTACATTATCTCCCACAGGTCAGGGATGTAGGTCAGTGGTAGAGCACTTGCCTGGCATGAAAAAAAACCCAGTTCTATCCCCAGGACCAGGGGAAACAGACCACCCATGTGCAGAGAGAAGCAGACGATAAAGGACGGGTGGGAAGGTAACGCTCCAATCACAAGGCAGAGCAGCAGCTGCCTTCCAGGAGAAACAGGGCCCTAAACACGTCTGAAGGGATGGAAGAGAGTTTCTCCTACTTAACTAAGAAGGGCTTCTAGGTGTGCTCTCAGGCCCTGGGGTGATATAGCCAAAGAATTGGCTCAAGCACCAACATCTCATAAGAGGAAGACAATCTGGTGCCCATGGGATTCTGATTAAGTCCTAAGATCAACAATTTAAGCCAGATTGCTCTTAATTTGTTGGGGAAAGATTTTTAGCAGCATCCTTGCCTAAGGATGTTTTCATGGATTATTTGAAGAAACTGGCCTCCTAGTTAGGTATTTGTATAACCTTTCCTCCCCGCCCCACCCAACTGCCTTTTATTTTTGGTGCTGGGGATTGAACCCAGGGAGTCTCACAGGCTCAGCACATGCTCAGTTACATTCCCAGCGCTTCCTACTGCCTTTCTAAAGGGTTCTTCTTCAGCTTCAACAGATACAATCTGAGTTGAAGTGCAAATGAAAAATAACAAAAAACCGGTGTCGTGGCGCACTGCTATAATTCTAGCAGCTCAGGAGGCTAAGGTAGGAGGATCTCAAGTTCAAAGCCAGCCTCAGCAGCTGACTGGGGCCCTAAGCAACTTAGTAACACCCTGTCTTACAAAAAATGAAAGGGTCGGGGATGTGGCTCAGTGCCCCTAGGTTCACTCCCCGGTACTTAAAAAAAAAAAAAAAAAAAGACAAACCTACAAGAGTGAAAATAGTATATGGCACTATGCTACCCATGAAGACAAATGGATTTCCGCATTCCAATGCAACCACACACAAAACCGTAACAAAAGCCTTGCAATATGGGGTTGCCATCTAAAACAGGAGGCACTTTACTCTGAAATTTGCCTTTTGAAAACATAAACAACTTGAACAGAATGGGGAAAACAGATTTTATTCATTTTAAATATAGACCCCCCCCCAAAAAAGACTTTTTTTTTACTCAAGACGATGCTATAATCTTTTTTAAAACATGGTATTAAAAAGCACATGGAAAATTAGGTTACTTACATAAGAGGAATAAATTTAGCTCTTGCCAAAAAGCTCCCAATATAATTTCCAGCAGCTTGCCTGATGATGGCAGGATTATTTGGATCCTGCAATTTTTTCCAAAGATGTTCCAAAAATGCTTCTGCAAATCCCTATAAAAAGAAAAGGTGTTGACCTTATCTTTTTTAAATGCTTAATATACTTTGGTTATCAGAATCCTCAGATTTTTACTTCACCAATGTGGAAAGAAAGTTCTGGTATCTCAGTTGTACTGCTAAATAATAAATACAATGATCATGGTTCCTAAGTTTTAAGCTAATGCTATTTAACACAGCTTAAAGAGCACCCTGGTGTTATTGATCCAATGGATCCCTCACTTAGCTAAGCATCAAAATCAACACTGAAGTGTCTGATGTGCTGGTTGCACCATGCCTATCAACCCAGCTACCTGGAAGGCAGAGGCAGGAAAATCACTTGAACCCAGGTAATTAAGGCCAGGCCAAACAACCTCTCGAGTAAGAAAGAAAAAGGAATCTATTCTGTGTGTATACATGCAGTAGGTTTGAGACAGGGCTTTGGAATCTGCACATTGTGAAAACTCTTCAAGTGAATCTAAGATGCTCAGCCAGACCTGGAAACCAGTGATAATCCACACTCCCTGGGATTCCCCATGGAAATTCCTCCTGAGCGTGCAAAGTACCCTTCCTGTCTCTCTGCCCACACTGACTTAATCATACACAGAAGTAAGGATTCAAGTACAGCTGGTGTTTGATTAATCATGCTAATTTTGGAAAAAAAGACTGACTAGTGCTGGGACTGTAGCTCAGTGGCACAGTGCTTGCCTTGCATGTGTGAGGCACTGAGTTCAACCCTCAACACCACATAAAATAAACAACAACAACAACAAAAAGACTGACTAAGCTTCTTAACAAAGAGCACAACCTCCAACTTCTCCCAAATAGCAAATAGCTCTTTTCTAAAGTTAGCAACACTCGGATTTGGGCGGATTTGGACAGACTGTTTTTAACGTTTTTACATATTTTACACTCTTGTAAGCAGCTACAAGAGTCTCCTGCATTTCCTTTGTCCTCCGAATAAGCCAAAAAAATTCTGGATTAAAAAGCTGGTTGGCTGATTGGAACCAGGTGTGGTAGTGTATGCCTATAATCCCAGCAACTGGGGAGGCTGAGGCAGGAGAATCAAAAGTGCAAGACTAGTCTAGGCAACTTAATAAGACCCTGTCTCAAAATAAAAAAATATAAAAAATCTGGAGATACAGCTATTAGAGCATATTATGTAGCTATATGAGCAATACATGTAGCTATGAGAGCAGTATTACAGCACCCCTGGAGTCAATCCCAAGCACCCCTCCGCCCACACATAAACAAAATTGGCTGGATCTAGATAGGTAGGACTCAATCATAAGAGGGAATAAAGGAAATAGTTATTCAATATCCCATATGAGATTTTAATAAAATGGAACGAACTAAAGGGAAGGGCACCACCTAGTGATCAAGCTAAGGATGACAGCTTCAGGATGACAGCAGCCAATTCCCTTTTCTTTCCAGATACTGAAAGGGGAATGCAATTTTATTTAAAAGTACTAGTAAACTGCACTCAAGGAAAAGAAATCCCTCATGGTCTTTCTGTACGCAATTTTAAAGGGAAAAACTGTGGGCAAGAATAAAATAATGTTAGTGACTTTTTTCACTCACCAATTTGAAGCTACAGAGGTAAAACATGAAAAACTGTACATGGCAGGAAGCATGAGTAGGCAGGAGGAGTTTGTCAAAGATAGTTACAAGATCGCGATATAAATCCTTTGTTTTGTTGTTATCAATCTTACCTGCAAAGAAAATTTGGCATTTCAGTTTCATGAATAAAAATTATTTTCAAGCTACCAGTTTCATTTGTCAAATTAAAAGGGAACGGAGGCGGGTTGTGGCTCAGCAATAGAGCATTCGCCTGGCATGTGAGGCCCTGGGTTCAATTCTCAGTACCACATAAAAATTAATAAAAAATAAAGGTACTGAGTCCAACTACAATTAAAAAATAAATAAATATTTTTTTAAAAAGATACCAATAAGAAATATAGCATTGTATCCAGGCATGGTGGAGCAAAGCTGTAATCCCAGCAGTCCTGGAGGCTGAGGCAGGAGTATCGCAAGTTCAAACTAGCCTCAGCAAAAGCAAGGCCCTAAGCAACTCAGTAAGACCCTATCTCTAAATAAAATACAAAATAGGGATGGAGATGTGGCTCAGTGGTCGAGTGTTCGTGAATTCAATACCCAGTACCAAAAAGTAACAGCAATAAACTAGTAGCAGAGTTAATTAGATTCAAGTCTGATTACGCACAGTTAAGTAAGCTTATTCTTAAATGTTAGCAAAACATAGGGACAAAAATTGTTCTTTATTAGCAAAATCTCCAGGCTGTTTCACGAGGGCAAGCAGCAAGATGATTTGTTCAGTACAGTCGCAAAACCTGGCATAATGGTACCAAGCAAAGACCCTCTAAACTCAGAATGTAATGTAAGCACCACACTGTGATAGCTACTACACCATTCTCACACATCTTGAGCAACTTGAGTGCTGACTGACCTCTGACTAAAACTGACCAAATTCCATATATCATCTTTTAATACATTAGTAAAAAGATCACAGGTTCCAAAGATAAGTTTTTTGTTTAAATATTTTTTTAGTTGTAATTGGACACAATACATTTATTTTATTTATTTTTATGTGGTGCTAAGGATTGAACACAGCACCTCACACATGCTAGGCAAGCACTCTACCGCTGAGCCACAACCTCAGCCCAAATGTAACTTTTTTTATAAATATTTTTAGTTGCAAATAGACCATTATTTTATTTACTTATATGTAGTGCTGACAATTGAACCAGCGCCTCATATATGCTAGGCAAGCTGCAGCCCTATGTTATATTCATCAGCAAGTAAGCTGATCTCTCTAAAACCTTCCTATCTGATAGCCTGAGAGATTTTTCTTATTTCTACAAAAAATGTATGGAAAACACCAGCACAGAGCCAGGTACATTAGCTATGGAAATTATCACAGTGGTTACCGTCCACATAGCAGACATCCTTGATGTAGGACAACAGCAAGGACAGCAGGATGTCCAAGCGTTCAGCTATAGGATGGACCATCTGGTCAAGCTGCTCTGGATGATCAGCCTTGGTCTGAGGTTGAGTTTCTTCATCTTCATCCTTAGAAGTAAAAATTGAATTAAAAAATTAAGGTTTTACTTAGAAAACCTTCACAGCGACTATTTCCTGTGAGAGAAAATGCAGACACCTTCCCAGGCATGGGCTCTCAGTCAGGGATGCAAGTCAAAAAACAGAAAGACCAGATCCAGAGCAGCAGCTGCTGATTATATCCCACTTATTTATTTAGGTGTTGGGATGGAACCCAAGGCCTCAGGAACAACCACAAAGAACTGGCCATGCAAACATCTGACTCCCCCAACTCATACTTCTGGTGCTAATATCTGGGTCCGATTTCCCAAATCAGGGTATCCACCTCATGCTGGTAGACGTGTTGTCTACCAAACTAACAGCTGTTTCCCTTCTTCAGCAGAAAAGTAGCCCAAGACCATGTCTGAGGACCAATAATTGACTGACTGATAGGCGGTCAGAAAGGGTCAGATCTGGTGTCAAGCTGGGACCAAACTCCAGGAGCAATTCCTACTTCAGATCAATTGGCAGGATGAGCTGCGGACACTTCCCGGGAGAGCCTGGCCTCACGGAGCCCCATCCTCACCCTGTCCTGCTCCTGACACTTCCCAAGAGGACCTGAACCCACCTCAACACCACCCCAGATTCCTGCTCTTCTATTTATCACTCCCTCACAGTGAGTGGTTCACAATAACACAATGAAAAAAATTTTAATGGATGGATGTGAAACCTATTTCATCAAATCCAAATTCAAATCCTTGGAAACAAACCAATTACCCCAGGCAGTAAACATGTGGTAACAAACTACTCAATGAAGGAACTGTTTCAGTTTTGCTAAATTATGTTAACTGTTTTAAACTAAACCCTTGAAAAAGTGAGACACTACTAGCTGTCTCTTCCCACATTCTGAAACAGTGAACTTCCCATGTCAGTTCTCATTAACAGAAATGCTGACCATATTAAACAATCCTTCTGTGGAATCTGTGGCACCACCAGTTTGAGCAGCTATTTCCTCAGCATCTTCGATATCCTGCCGGGATGCATTCACCTACATTATAACAACAAAAGACAATAAATGAAAGCATTCAAAATACATCTGAGGGCTGGAAGTTCCTCTGCTACATATACTTTAGAAGTATCTGTATGATAAATTGGTTTTTTTTTTTAGGGGTGGGGAGAGAGAGAGAGAGAGAGAGAATTTTTCTTTTAATATTTATTTTTTAGTTCTCAGCGGACACAACATCTTTGTTGGTATGTGGTGCTGAGGATCGAACCAGGGCCGCATGCATGCCAGGCGAGCGCGCTACCACTTGAGCCACATGCCCAGCCCAATAAATTGTTAAAACATAATAATGGAGCTGGGGTTGTGGCTCAGTGGTAGAATGCTTGCCTAGCATATGCGAGGCCCTGGGTTCGATCCTCAGCACCACATAAAAATAAATAAATAAAATAAAAGTATTGTGTCCAGCTACAACTGAAAATATTTTTTAAAAACCCACAATTATGGTATAGATCCATGAACTGATCTGGACTGTGAAGGAATTTAAGTGTCATACTCTAATATTATGCCAATACTAAATATTATAATCCAAGCTTCTTTCACTACATACTTGAATGAAATCAACATGAACTGCAATGTGACACATGCACTCTATCAGCCTCAACAAAATCAACATACGCATCTCTTTCTATGCTCTGGACACACATATTCCTTTCAGAACCATGTCGTGAATCACCTGAGCAAAAAAGGATAAGCTGCAAGCTCAAGTGAATGATTATTCTTCATACCTCACACATCCTGTTCAGCATACTACCCAAATCATGCTTTTTCAATGATCTGTGCCTGATACCTATAGACAATCTTCGTAATGTTCCTTCAGAATACACTAGAAAAAGACAACAGATTGGGGCTGGGGATGTGGCTCAAGCGGTAGCGCGCTCGCCTGGCATGCGTGCGGCCCGGGTTCCATCCTCAGCACCAAATACAAACAAAGATGTTGTGTCTGCCAAAAACTAAAAAATAAATATTAAAAAAATTAAAAAAAAAAAAAGACAACAGATTCCAAATGCACCTGAACAGTGAAGTAACCCCAGGGAAATGCTGCCAGCACACACAACTGCCAGCTCTTGCAAGACCTTACTTTGGTTTTGTTTTTCTACTATTTCTATTGGTACAATACAGTTATACATAATGATGGATTTGCTGTTAAATATACACACATGCAGTGTTAACAACACAATTTGACTAACATCACTTCCCAACATTTCTCCCCTCCCTCTCATCCTTGTACCCTTTAGTCCCTTTCCTCTACTGATCTCCCTTTGATTTTCATGAGATCTAACCCCCGACTTTTCTTTTTTTTTTTTTAAAGAGAGAGTGAGAGGAGAGAGGAGAGAGAGAGAGAGAGAGAGAGAGAGAGAGAGAATTTCCAACATTTATTTTTTAGTTCTCGGCGGACACAACATCTTTGTTGGTATGTGGTGCTGAGGATCGAACCCGGGCCGCACGCATGCCAGGCGAGCACGCTACCGCTTGAGCCACATCCCCAGCCCCCTGTATTTGGCAACTTTGTCAAGGATCAGGTGACTACAGATGGCTGGATCTGTCTGTCTTCTCTTCTATACCACTGAAGCCTCACTTTGTTCTGTCTCACCAAGGCAGCTGTCTTCCCCCCACTCACAGAGGTTTCTCACTGCCTTGCTTCCGCCCACCCACTTTCTCCTGGAACGGTCCTCGCTCTTCAGTGATGAGGCCCTCCAGAAGGCAGCAAAGACCTCCTGTTATCACAAATCAAGCACTTGCTTTGTTCAGTCTTCTTCAAAGGTCAGCATTATCATGGTGCCAACTGGACCCTTCCTTCTTCCAGATACCCCAGGTATCCATTCCCCCCTTCTATGGCCTTCCTCTCCTGGTCCTAACTGCATCACCCACAGGGGGTCCACCAGCACCCCTACACTCAGCTCCACCTGTCCAAAAGGGAACATAGATCCTCCAACTTCCTCCTCGTGATGTTTCTTTCTGTTACTAATGGTAACACCAAGATTCTGTCCTCTGAAGGATTTCCTTCCCATACCCTCTGCTTTCCCACTTCCAACTCGGTCTCAAGGACCAGTTCACCTTTCCTCCACAATACCACTAGAATCCACCTCTCCCGTTCACATTTTCTGCCTCTTATTACAGGTCTCCTCACAGTACTTTTACTTGTTTAGCATTGCAATTTGCCTCTTTTAAAAAAACTTCAAATGAAAAAAAAGGTATATAGAACCCCATTTCAACATTGCTTCCTCGGAAGGCCCTGCTGGGTGCCACCCCTCCGTATCAGGTACTCTAGTTCCTAACATGTGTGCTTCTTCCTATGTACTTTTCCCTTTGAGTGACTGTGTAAATGCCTTTCCTCCATCACTGTCCAGAACTCCCAGCACAGAGTTCACATATGTTAAGAGCAATGCAGCAAAGGATGGTGAAATTTGTAGATTCTTTTCCACTGCTGCCAACAAACAAAATATATCCAATATAAGAAAATCAAGAAAAAGTAGATTATTCAACACTTACATCCAACTTAAGCAGCTTTTCAATAATAAGCTCCAGAATTTCATGTCTCAAGGTTGGAAAATACACACTTATCCTTAGTAAGTTATGAACATAACACTCCTAAAAGGATAAAACAAAAAATACACATTTCAACAGAATGTTTATTATATAAGCAAAACATAAATTATATCTTTATATGTTTAAACACAAAATTATCTAATAATACAAAAATTTTACTGTTTCTATATTACATTCAGCATAATTTAATCACTCCAATTATTCCAAGTAAACTGAATCTATAATTTACATACTTTTACAGTGTTTTAAAAAAACTATCCTTTTTATAATGCATCTCATGTAATTTATACATTTATTGTACACAGCAGGCCAGGTGTGGTGGCACACACCTGTGAACCCAGCTACTTAGGAGTTTGAGACAGGAAGATTACAAGTTCAAGGTCAGACTGAGCAATTTAGTGAGACCTTGTCTCAAACTAAAAAATAAAAAGGGCTGGGGATGTAGCTCAGTGGTAAAGCACCCTGAGTTCACACCCCACTATACTGCGAAAAATAGAGTGTAAAACAGTTTTAATATACTCAGAGCTGTGTGATCATCACCATGTTCAATTTTGAAACATCACCCTAAACAGAAACCCCATGTCCTAGCAGTCCATCCTTAAGCAGCTACTTTCTATTAATTTGTGTATTCTAGATATTTCATATAAGTGGATTCATGTGGTCATCTGTAATGTTTTTAAGGTTCACTCATATTATAGCCTGTATTTATTTGCTGAATATTTTGTTGAACAGATCTAATATGTTTTGTGAATCTGTAAACATTAAAATTGTTTCTACTTTTAGGCTGTTGTGAATATAATGTTGCTATGAACATTCACATATAAGTTTACTTTTGGTAGACTTATTTTCATTTATCTTGGGTACACAGTGGAAACAATGAAGCCATATAGTAATTCTATATTTAACCTTCTGAAGAAATTACCAAGACTGTTTTCCACAGGACTGCACCATTTCAGTTTTCTAGCAATGGACGAGTTCCAGGTTCTACCTATCCTTACCGTTGCTTATTTCTGTGGTGGTCTTATCATGGCCATGCTAGCAGGCGTGAAGCAGTGCTGATCTACATTTCCCTGATGGGTAATGACGCTGAGCTTCTTTTCACTGTGTTGTAACTTGGGTTTTGTTTGCTTTTTTTTTTTTTTTTTTAATAGATAAAAATCCTTTATCAGATACCTGATTTGCAAATATTTTCTCCCATTATCTGGAGTGTTTTCTTATTTTCGTGAAAGCATCCTGTGAAGCAAACCATTAATTCGGAAGTCTAATTGATGAATTTTTTCTTTGTTGCTCATGCTTCAGACATCACATCCAGAAACTGTTGCCTGATTCAATGCCATGAAAACTTACACATGTTTTCTTCTAAGACCTTTCTGACTAGGTTTTGGTTTTCTTGCTTTTGTTTATGTTTGTTTTTTTATAAAACTAGGGACTGAACTCAGGGATGCTCTACCACTGAGCTACCTCCCCAGGCCTCTTTATTTTGATAGGGTCTCCCTGGGTTGCTAAAGCTGACCTCGAACTAGGGATCCTCCTACCTCACTCAGATTCCAGAGTAGCTGGGATTAGAGGCCTGCACCACCCACCCAACTTTCAAACAGTTTTGTTATTTTTAGGGCTCTTATCCATCTTCAGATTTTTTTATATGCTGATATCCATACATTTCATTCTTTTGCCTACGAATATCCAAATACATTAGCTCTAGTAGGTTTTTTTTAATGGATTCCTTAAAATCCACAAAAAGGTTATATTTAAGTTTTATTTCTTCCCTTTTTGGCCTTCCTTTTTTGGGGGAGGGGCAGTTCTGGGGATTGAACATAGAGGTGGCCTATCACTGAGCTACACATCCATCCCTTTTTTTAATTATTATCTTTTTGTAGTTGTAGATACACAACATGTCTTTATTTTCTTTTTTTTTTCTTTTAATGTGGTGCTAAGGATCTAACCCAGTGCCTCACACATGCTAGACAAGTGCTCTGCCACAGAGTTACAGCCCCAGCCCACACACCCATCCCTTTTTGTATTTTAAGAGTGGGTTTAACTAAGTTGTATAGGCTGGCCTCAAACCTGTGATCCTCCTGCCTCAGTCTTCCAAGTGGCTATCTTCCAGTAATTCTTGTCTATGTACAGGCTGAGCCTGTGCTTTCCTTCTGGATTCTTTGCAATTCTTTTCTTGCCTAAATGCCCTGGTTAGATAGGTGGCAAAAATAGGTACCCCGTGGTGTACATGTATATAGTCACAGCTTCTCAGGAAGTTGAGGTAGCAGGATGGCTTGTGTCTGGGTAACATAATGAGACACCACTGTGAAACAGAAACAAAAGCAGATATCCTTGTTCTGTTCCTCATGTTAGGGAAAACTGGTCTCGCACCATTGAGTCTGATGATAATCTGTGGGTTTTTCATAGATGACCTTTATCAGATTAAGAAAATTCCCTTCTGCTTTTGACCTGAAAGGGTGAGAGTGTTTGTCAAATACTTTTTCTGCATCTGCTGAGGGGACCATCTGATTTCCATTGTTTTATTTTTATTTTTTTAACATTTTTTGGCAGTAGTTGGAAACAATACCTTTATTTTATTTATTTTTTATGTGGTGCTAATGATCGAACCCAGGGCCTCGAATGTGCTAGACGAGCACTCTGCGCTGATCCACCATCCCAGCCCCTCTATTCTTTATTCTACTGATACAGTGTATGTTAATTTATTAAATCAGCCTCATTTGCTTATGGTACATAAATTGTCTTAAGTTGCTAAAATCAGTCTGCTAGTATTTTTTGAGAATTTTTGCATCTATTTTCATAAACAATATGGTAGTTTACAATGTTTCACTTGAAGCACACTATCACAAATATTAACAAAAGTTATTAACTACTTATTTAACATGTTAATACTTAGGGAAAACTCTACACTTAAAAGGTAACCACTGTCATTTATCAAAACCTACACCAATATACAAATATTGAACAGGGCTGGGTGGGAATAGAGCTCAACAGTAAGGCACTCGCCTAGCATGTGCAAGACCCTCAGTCCCATCCTCAGCACTGCAGGAGGAAAAAAGAAAGTTGCACAAATACTTAGGCAGAAATTTTGGGCAGGGGGGGGGGTTACTGGGAATCAAATTCAGAAATGCTTTACCACTGAGCCACATCCCCACCCCTTTTTTTTTTTTGAGACAGGGTCTCAGCCAAGCACGGTGGCGCACACCTGTAATCTCAGCAGCTTAAGAGGCTGGGACAGGAGGATCACCTTCTAAGCCAGCATCAGCAATTTAGTGAGGCCCTAAGCAACTCAGCAAGACCCTGTCTCTAAATAAATATATAAAAAGGGCTGGGGAATGTGGCTCAGTGGTTAATTGCCCCTGAGTTCAATTCCCAGTACCAAAAAAAGAAAGAGAGAGAGAAAGACAGGGTCTCCCTAAGTTGCTTAGGGCTTCATTAAATTGCTGAGGCTGGCCTTAAACTTGTGATCCTCTTACCTTAGCCTCCTAAGTCACTGTGATTACAAATGGGCACCACCATGCCCATCTACTTACACATAATTTATTTACACAAGGCTCTGCTTTCATATTCAAATTAGGCATGCTTACAATTAGTAACATATAAACTGTTATCTTCTAGTAATTCTTGTCTATATAAACATTAAGCCTCTAAAGATATTTCTCAAATGGACTCTGACCATTTAAGAGAAATCCTCAGTAGACACTTGCTAAGAAAAAAATCTGAATGAAATTCTTACTCCAAAGCCAGCATCAGCAACTCAGCAAGACCCTGTCTCTAAATAAAATATAAAAAGGGCTGGGGATGTGATTCAGTGGTTAAGCAGCGTTGGGTTCAATCCCTGGTACCCTCCCCCCCCCCAAAAAAAAGAGAAAAGGAATTAACTTTAGAAAGCAATTTTTAAGAAAAAGACACAACACCACATAAAACAATCTTTCCATTATTTCTGCCATGAAAAAAATCTCTTACCAATGTTCTCTCTGATTTTCTAACAAATGGAAATTTTTCCACCAGTATTGGCATAAGAAACCATGGTGTCCTATTAAAAAAAAAAAAAAAAATTCAATCAATCCATGTTAACTAAATTTTCTAGAAAGGAACATTTTTCCTCTAAGAGCAAATATAGATAGATCACAAGGGAAAAAAGAACCCCTATACCTCAAACAATTCAAAGTTAAAATGAATGCACAGTTTCAGAGAAAATCTAAATTAACTTGGGGAAAAATAAGCTTTACTAACTTTAACATCGATAGCAAATCAAAGGGAAAGCTTTTCCTCTATAAGTTTTAACAGAGCTTCAGTTTAAAAACCAAAATATTCCACGATATTTTTATATATTTATACACATATATCTATGTCTACCTATTTTATATATATATATGTATATATATAATATATATACACACACACTTTTCAAAAAGGGAAAATAAATCATCAACTTGCATATAAGTTAAACAATAAACCTACAGAGGAAACTAGAAGTCCACCCCTCCAAAAGAAACCCACAAACCTGCAAAGCTTTTCTTAGAACTGCAATTTTTATTCATAATGGCATGACACAAATACAGAGGTTTCTCATTGAAAATATTTGGATAGCACATCTGTTGAAGATAAAAGCAAAATTCCAACCACTATACAAAAATTGGGGGAGAATCTGCATAGAAGTTTTTAAAATAATTAGATAATGAATAGAAAACAGAAAAATCATTTTTTGCAAAAATGTGATTTCATCAACAAAATGCAAAACCACACCATACCACTTGAGTTTTGGTGCTAATTTGCATTTTGTAATTTCCTACTAATTGATTATAATTTTCTTTCTCTTTACAGCACTGCGGATTGGCCCAAGGGCCTTGCACATGCTAGGCAAGCACCCTGTTATTGAACTACGTCTCTGGTCTAACCATAATTTCTTAAGTATTAAACACTACTATTGAAAAACATACTCACGATGGGACATATCTTGCTATTATTTGCAAGGCTCTGTGACATGTGTCAAAATTTGCAGGAAGATCTAAAAGGAGAAAAGTCAAGAGCATGAACATCAACCCAATACTTAAAACTAGGAAGATGAAAGCACTTGCTAAGCAAAACTGAAGATCTTTTTTAAAAATTATTTATTTATTTATTTTTATGTGGTACTGAGGATCGAACCCAGTGCCTCATGCCTGCGAGGTAAGCGCTCAACCACTGAGCTACAACCCAGCCCCCAAACTGAAGATCTTATGAGATAAATTGTTTCAAGATTTTTCTCTACAACTCACTATCAATGAAGATTAAGTAGACTGTATCCCCAATAAATTTATGCCAACCAATTACATAGTAATGCTAAATGTATTAAATGTATCAAAAAGATTCTACCAAAGGTTATCATTTGTTGCCATCTACTTAATAGAACAGGTGCAAGCATATTCTATGACTGAGGGTATATTCTCTAAGAAGGCATTTTTTGCTTTAATCCTTTTTTTATACTTACTATCATCTTCATCATCAGAATCTGAAACATCTATGTCACCTTCCTTAATGATCACTCGGGCTTTTAAAAGAAAAAAAAAATATGTCATAGACTTAGACAATAATCAGCTATAACAAAAAAAAGCTGTTTCTCTATAGTCCAAACTAAGTACAATGATTATACTTACAACCAAAAGGAAAAAAAAAATAAGTAAAGCAACTTGACAGTTTTGTTTTGTTTTTGCAGTACTGGAAATTGAACCCAGGAGCACTCTACCAATAACCTATATCCCCAGACCTTTTTTATCTTGAGACAGGGTCTCATTAAGTTGCCTAGTTTGGCCTCAAACTTATGATCCTCCTGCCTCAGCCTCCAAAATCATTCGGTTTACAGGCATGTGCCACCTCACCCAGCTTAATCATTTTTTAATACCCTTATTTATTTATTTTTATGTGGTATTGAGGATCGAACCCAAGGCCTCGAGTGTACTAGGCGAGCACTCTACCGCTGAGCCACAACCCCAGCCCTGGATCATTTTTAAACAGCTACAAATTCCTAATCGAGTTCTAAGACTGTCAGTGATTCACTAAAGCAAATTTCAATTCAACAAAATCATAGCTCAACGTGAATCCAGATGCCTCCACAGGGAACAAATGATCAGAATGCTAACTTACACCCTGGAATCTTCCATGGTGAAAAAATGTCAGTATGAAAGGAGAATAAAATATTTTTATTAACAGGGTTTTTATTTTTTTAACCCACACACACACACAAACGTGTGCACACACTGCCTGCTTACTGCCTACAGGTGATATCCTATACTACCTCAGAACTGTCAGCAAGGCAGCCATCAGCAGATGTAACCCCTTGACCTTGGGCCAGAACTGTGGGCCAAAACAGAAAAAGAGAGGAAAGAAAGAAGGGAAGAAGGGAGAGAGAAGAAAAGAGTAACCACTTACGGGGTACAAAATGAGAAGCAATCATGCTGAGACATGGTCTGAGGAAGACTGTCTGTGCTGAAACAAGGTGACCAAGAAAAGCCAAATACTCCTCCACCACCGTCTGACTTCTATTCAACCAAGGCAATCTCTGGTGTTGGGTGAAGATAATGAAAACAGTTCACTGGTACTCACTATTTTCAAAGTAGTGAATCAATAAATAAAATAAATGGTAAACTTACCAAAAGAATGTTGATAAGCTGCTCAAAGTCTTTTGTCAAATACATGATAGAGGAGCGGAATTCCAGCAGCCAGTTAATAATCTGGTCATCCTTTAATGAAACAAAGAAAAGTATTTTCAAAATCACAAATCTTCTAAGTAACAGAAAATGTATCTACTTTGTATTGGTCAGTTGTTGATAACATTTCAATTAGTGACTGAAGAGCTGAGCACGGTGGTGCATGCCTGTACTGCCATCGACTCAGAAGGCTGAGACAGGAGGATTGCAAGTTCAAGGCTAGCATGGGCAACTCAGTGAGATCCTATCTCAAATTTTAAAAGGCTGGGGGTGTAGCTCAGGCCCTAGTATGCACAGGAATTGGATTTAATTCCAGTATAGTAAAATATAAAAAAATAATATTTAAACTAGGTGAAAAAAGGTCACAAATTTGCAATTAAGCCAAAATTTGTATATCAAAACAGATTTTAAAAAATCACAATAAACCTTACTGTTCTAAAAAAAGGTATTAGAGGGCTGGGGCTCAGTCTCAGCAGTAGCACACTTGCCTGGCATGTGTGAGGCACTGGGTTTAATTCTCAGCAACACATATAAATAAATAAAGGTCTATCAACAACTAAAAAAAATATTTAAAAAAAGAAAAGGTAGTAGAGTAACTCTAAAATACAGGAGAACTAAATTTAATACTTCACCTTGAACATTGTTTGCCCTTTACCAGTGAAAGCACTTCAAATGCTGACATCTGGGACATTTTTAAATTGTGGAATTTTATCAGATTTAAATGCTAGAAGACCACAAAGGACCAATATCTACCTCTATTCCTCTATCTAAGCTGACTGTAAAGTATGTGGATAGTAGGGATGAGCTCATTTACTACAGTCATCATCAAATAACTTTTTCTAAATCCATTAGGCTGGCTTTAAAAATGCATTGGAACGTGTTTGTACAAATAAAGGTTCCATTCCACTTTGCCAATAAAACATTTTTCAGGTAATAAAATTACTGTTCAAAATAATTTTTAGCAACAAGGGAAAAAAAAAAAAAGAACACCCACCCATGTTTAACAGCTAAATGATCAGATTATAGAAAATAGGACTATTTTTGTTGGTGGTGCTGCTGCTGCGGCTGGAACACTTGTGCATATTAAGCATGCAGTTTTCCATCGAGCCACACTCCCAGCTCCCGAAAGACATTATTTATATTTATACATATATAACATGCAGAGGGAAAAATTATAAGGTAAAGCCCCAATTTGTTAAAGAAAATAATTAATACTTATTAAGACTCAATAGAAGAAATAGGAGTACCATCTAATGAGAAACAGACGTGGTGCTTGACATTGTAAATATATCTTTTTCTAATTCTAAAAACTCAGCAAGATGATTATTTAGTCCCATATTACAGTAGAGGAATCTGAGATTAACAGAGATTGATAAGCAACTTACCCAACCATGAAGTCGATAAAAAACCAGGTCAAACTTGCCTGCTGAGGTCAAATCTAGCTCAGCCCACACTTCCATGGTACCTTTCTCCATCAATCAAAAGTACTGCCACTTTCCCCCCACTTTCATCCAATTACTTAGTGCTTTCTATGCTATGAACATGTGATACCAAGCATTTGAGCATTTTCTCAAAATGAGAAAATTTCCTCATTTCCTCAAATAACTTGGCAGGAAAATTAAGTAAATCACAACTCACATTGTGATAATTTTTATAATATAACACAACTACTGTGAATAACACTAATGGCAGCTCACTGAGACCAGAGACATAGAGAAGACAAGCCAGGATGTGTGCAAAGATGAATAAATTCAACATACAGTACCACAAAAAAAATAAACACAAATACTGAACAGAGGGGCTACCTCTCAGTGGTAGAGCACTTGCCTAGCATATATACAGCAACTGCAACCCAGCAATGAAAAGGTAAATAAATAAATACATAAATATCTATCCTACTCCTTTCCACCAAAAAAAGTGCAAAGATTAGGCATCGTGACGCACACCTGAATCCCAGCAACTCTGGAGGATGAGAAAGGAGGATTCCAAATCTGAGACCAGCCTGGGCAACTTAGTGAGAACTTGGGTCAAAAGTTAAAATGCTTGGAGGTGTAACTGAATGGTAAAGTACCCCTGAGTGAAATCCTCAGTACTAGAGGGGAATAAGGTACAAGGACTAGAGATATAGCTCAATGGTAGAGCACTTGCCTAGAATGCATGAGATCCTGAGTTCAATCCCTGGCACTGCAAAAAAAAATTAAAAGTAAAAATAAAAAATAAAAAATAAATCATTCAGACTTTAGTGCTTTCACAGTAAACCTTTAGAAGCAAACAACTTGGAACACTCTGCTGAAGTAGCAGACACACAAGGGGTATATCAAGAATCTGCTGATATAAAGCACAGTGGAAAATACACACACACACACACACACACACACACACAAGTTGACCCTCTGTATGTTTGAAAAGAGAAAGTGAGGCTTCAGTTGTCTTTAAATGGTAACACTTTTTGAGGGTAATATTCCTTACAAAGGGAAAAGCATGTTTTCAAAAAACTGAAGTGTTTCAGTATGGCTAAAGAACATGGTGAGCAAGCCAAAAGATAAACCGAGAATCAGAAAAAGCTCCAGTCAGGAAGCCAACAATTCAACTGAGTCTGTCTGACAGAGTGAATAGTTTTGTAGATCACAATAATGGTGTTGATAACAACAGTAAACACTAATACTGCACTTACTGTGTACAAGGCAGTGTTCTAAGACTTTAATTAACTCATTACAACAACCTCATGAAATAGGGACTACTTCTGATTCCCATTTTATGGATGAGGACACTGAAGCAAAGAGCAGTAACTTGCCCTTGATCACACAGCTAGTAAGTGAGGCAAGCCAGAGCCTGCTCAAATGAAGCAGATAGAGAGGAGCTCTTCCAGAAAAGTCACATGAAAAGGTACAAAAATTAAAGCAGCAACCTCAGGGAATAAAGCTTCTCGTGAAACTGCACACAGAAAAATGTTGGAGGCTGTGCCAAGAAGTTGGCCCTTTATTCTTCCATAGCCTTGAAGTTCTTTAGAAAGGGGAATGACAACGTAAACATGTGCTCTGGAGAGAAGAATCAGGCTTCACTACTAAGGATAAATCTAGGGGGAAGAGGGATACACAGGAAATAGGACCTAGAGACCACTAAAAGGTAACAGGAAAGGGGCTGGGGATGTGGCTCAAGTGGTAGTGCGCTCGCCTGGCATGCGTGCGGCACGGGTTCGATCCTCAGCACCACATACCAACAAAGATGTTGTGTCCGCCGAGAACTAAAAAATAAATATTTTAAAAAAAAATTCTTATAAAAGGTAACAGGAAAAATCCAGGTGAAAGAATACCAACAAAATAGAAGATCTGATTTTTTTTTTTTTATTGATATGAGGGGTGAGAAAGTTCAGAAAGACTCCACAGTTCCTAGTTCAAGAACTGGGTAAGCAATAAACAGTAAAGCATTAAGAGTCAGTCAGCGTGGTGGGCTGGGATTATGGCTTGGCATTAGAGCTTTCACTTAGCACGTTCGAGGCCATGTGTTGAATCCTCAGCACCACTGAATGAATGAATGAATGAATGAATGGATGGATGGATGGATGGTATTGTGTCCATGTACAACTAAAATATTTTTTTAAAAAAGTCGGTGTGGTGATATACACCTGTAATCCCAGCAGCTCCAAAGGCTGAGGCAGGAGGATTCCAAGTTCAAAGCCAGCCTCAGCAATTCAGTAAGGCCCTAAGCCATTTAGTAAGACCCTGCCTCAAAATAAGAAACTTATAAAGGGCTGAGGATGCACCCTTAGATGTAATCCCTGTTTTTTTTTTAAAAAAAAAAAAAACAGTTAGTTTGGTGGTGACACCTATAACTTCAGTGAATCCAGAAGCTGAGACAGGAAGACCACACATTCATGGCCAGCAAGACCCTATCTCAAAATGTAAAAAAGCATTAAGAGGAGTTGAATATTTAGCTCAGTAGCAGAGCACTTGCCTAACATGCATAACGCCCTTAGTTTGGTCCCTGGCAAGGAAAAAGAAAAAATAAAATAGCTTTGGGGTGATGAAGTTCATCAGTAAGCACCCCTGCCTGCAGTACTGGGGGTGGGGAGGGAGGGTGGCTACAGAAGAGCAGGTTTGGGAGGGAGATGAGTTTAACTTGCTAATTTGGAGTACCTATAACAATTCTGAGTAAATATATGCAACATATAGTTAAGAAACAAGTCTGGAGCCTGAAAGAGCATTATGAGCTACAGAAACAAATTTTGGGGAGCTACCAGGACACCGATTCCAAAGCCATGAGGCATAAGGCAACCAAACAGGAAGAGTGTGCAGTGAGAAAAGGGAGGGAGTTTGGAAATTCAATCAACACCAAAGTTAACAAGCTGTCAAAAGAGTGACCTGAGGGCTGAGTTTGTGGCTCAGAGGTATAGCACTCGCCTGGATTTGATCCTCATAAAAATAATAAATAAAGGTATTGTGTCCAACTACAACTACAAACTATATACACACATACACACACACACACACACACATATATATATATGAAAAAAAGAGTGAATTGAGCTAAGTGATCAGAATAGAGGAGCTACACAGGTACTGAAGGTCAGTTGTTGAGAAGTGGACACCCAACAGTGCCAACTCTATGAAGAATTAGTGTGAGGCTTTAAATTAGCACAGTTAAGAAATCATTGGTAACCTCTGTCAGGGTAATTACACCAGTGATAATAGTGGATTGAAATGTAAATGAGAAACGAGGAAGCACAGGTTGTCAACAGGAACCAAACAACAGCTAACAATTATATTATAAATTCCGTACTTTGGGTCTGAGGCTGTTGTACGTGTTTCTTGTATATTAACTCATTGAATACTCTTTTAAAACCTCCATGTTGAAAAAAACCTCTATTATTATCCTGATTTTTCAGTATATCTGTCATCCACCAGCTAGATGCCAACAACACCCTTCTCTCCCAATTATGACAACCACAAATGTCTCCAATCTTTGCTAAATTGTCCTTTGGGTGGTCAAACTGTCAAGCCTAGTTGAGAACTACTGGGTTAAAGTAAGATGGGATTATAGAGAAGTTTTGAGGACAGAATAGTACCAAAAGTACAAATTAATGCCTGTCAAAGTGGCAATGACTTTGCTATTGGCCAAAGAAAAGTTACCTTTATGTTTGGATCTGACAGCTGGTTCTTCAACAACTCAAAGTCATTTGTTTCACCCTAAAGGAGAAAGGGAAAAAAATTCATTATACTCATGGTTTCTTGTAAAATAGAACTTTTACCTATACCTTAACATGAGATGGACTGCAAAAAAATAGACCTTATAACTTTCACATCCCTTGTTACTATAAAATCACGACTTCAAAAATTTGAAAACTCGGGGCTGGGGTTGTGGCTCAGTGGAAGAGTACTTGCCTAGCAAGTGTGAGGCACTCAGTTCAATCCCCAGCACCATGTGAAAAAAACTAAATAAACAAAATAAAGGTATTATGTCCATCTACAACCAAAAATATTTTAAAAAATTGTTTTTGGAAAATCTCATGTTAGTGGGAAAGGGGGATCAGAAAAAAGCAAATGACAAGCAATTCAGAAGCCATTCCTATTTAGCTACACTTTGTACTGACATTTGAATATTACGGTTGATATTCTTGAGAATTCTCAAAATAAAGGGGGGAGAAGCACTACACTGATCTAACACAAAGGGAACTAAGACAGTAAACATTCAAATGTATGGATATTATATATAAATTTACAGTCATTTATGTTTTGTTTCTACTGTGGAGACCTTGTAGAATAACCTGTAAACTAACATAAAAACACCAACTGTTTATAACACTGAGGCAGGAGGATAGAAAGATGGTAGCCAGGACAATGTAGTTAGACCCTGTCTCAAAATAAAAAATGAAATGGCTGGGGATGTAGCGTAGTGATAGAGCACTTGCCCAGCATTCACGAGGCCCTGGGTTAAAACTCTAATACTGGTAAAGGGGCTAGGGAGATAGCTCATTGGTAAAGCACCTGCCTAGCACGCATGAGATGATGAGATCAATCCCCATCACCACGTAAAAAATAAACAACAATAAAAATGATATTTAAAAAAAAAAACACAATTAATTTAAAAAATAATTCTGGTAAAGAAAAGTTAACACAAAAACAAAACTATCTATTTGGTTTATTGTTCCAAAATAGTGCTTAGGTAATTAATTTCTTTTTTTTTTTTCTTTTTTTAAAGAGAGAGTGAGAAAGAGAGGGGGACAGAGAGAGAGAGAGAATTTTAACATTTATTTATTTTTTCTTAGTTCTCGGTGGACACAACATCTTCATTTGTATGTGGTGCTGAGGATCGAACCCGGGCCGCACACTCGCTAGGCCAGCGCACTACTGCTTGAGCCACATCCCCAGCCCAGGTAATTAATTTCTTAAGAAATAAAATGTTCTAACACTTATAAATGTTTGCAAGAAATACTAGTATAGCATTGATGAGGTAATTAATTTCTTAAGAAATAAAATGTTCTAACCTTTACAAATGTTTGCAAGAAATACTAGTACAGCATTTGAAACTTTAAAACCTCAGCAAAGATTTTATTACTCTAATTTTGAGAAGCATCATACATATTATTAAATATTTGATTGCAATATTGGTACCTAAAATTCATTTTTAAATGTCTAGAGGGTTTTTCCTTTATTGGCACTGGAGATTGAACCCAGGGCATTGTTCATGCTAAGCATTTGCTCTAATACTGAGCTACATCCCCATCCTTACATTGGTCTTTAGTTTTAAAGCTATTGCTTTATTTGTGACCAACAAAATCAAACCTCACATGTCATCTCCTCTTACCTTTTTGTATTTCAGCAACACTTCTGAAACCGTTCCACCAAACCGAACAGTTTTTCTTGGAGGAGAATTGAAGAAATCATTCTCTAATGCAAGCATATCTGAAATCCTGTAGAATCAAGATTACCAAACTACTAAATTCATAACACAGAAAAATAAAAATTATAATAGGCACAGCTAGAGATGCAACTTAACAGTAGCCCAGCATACATGAGTCCCTGAGTTAGATACCCAGCACTGTTAAAAAAATAATAATAATAGCCATCATTTACTGAGCCAACAACCTTTTCTTGCAAGACTATGCTAAGGTTTCTTAAATGATCTCCACTTTTATTCCCCAAAAAAACCATTCTTCACTCAGTGAAAATGGTCTTCCTGCTGCACTTGGAATAAGAATCCAAATTCCTACAATAATCCTACAAGATCAAATATCAATCTGGCCCCTGCCTACCTCTCTGACCTCATCTTCAACCACTTGTTTTACTGTAGGCATAGCGTCTTTTCTGTTCTTCCAACCTGTCAAGCTGGTTCCATTTCACTTGCTATTCACTACATCAGAAACACTTGTCATTCAAGCTGCAGTTCAAATGCTGGAGGCCTTCCCCATCAGAACTCTAATGTACCCTACCTCTCCCTTATACCTCCCATTCCCGTTGTACTTCTTCACAACATTGATCACCATCTGAAATCATCTCACTCATTTATTTACTGGCCTATTTACTGTCCCACTGGCACACTGTAAACACTATTGAGAGCAAGAACTTTAGTCTCTGGATATCCATTGTTTCCAGTGTCAGCACAGTTTAAGTCTGCACTCAATAAATGATGGTGAGAGGGTGCCAGTGGTGCACAGTTGTAATCCCATACTCTAGGCGGACCCAAGGAAGATGGCAAGTTGTCGCCCAGCCTGGGCAATTTAGCAAGACCTTGTCTCAAAAAATAAGAAGGGCTGAAGTTTTAGTTCAATAGTAGAGCACGCCTGGGTTCAATACCAGTGCTACAAATAATTACATAAATATGAATATTAGGATACATGTTTTACAAGGTTTGCTTATTTAAACAGAGCGGGGGGGGGGGCACAGCATTCTACTCACTCTGAAGTTAAACCCCAGGTGTTTTACAGGGGTTAAGGACTTTTATAAAGTCTAGCAAAATAAAAATGTTAACATACATAGGTGTGTTGAAACATTTCAAATCAATTTTTAGGATCTGTCATCAGTGACAGCATTCAGCTGAAAACCCATCACCTAGAAAACGCTTGAGGGAAGAGGTCAGAAGCAAAGGCAGTGTCTAGGCCTGGGACCCACTGAGGGAGCCCAGAGGAATGAATGAGGGATACCGGGCTAGAGAATGGACTCGTTTGTCCCTCCCATCTCCATTACCCACGAGGCGGGAATGCGCTCACTTTTCGCGGACCTGAAATGATCCTATATCCCTGCTCCCACCCCGCTCCATTAGCCTCTTCCCAGATCCTTTCGGATCTGCTCCCCCAACCCAGGTGCCGAGCTTTGGTCCCACAGTCACAGGCGCAAGCGGCCCGAATCTTACCCAGTCCGTGTCGTGACCGCTGAGGCTGAAGCGGCTCCCTCCCCCGGCAACCGCGTGTGAAGTAGCTGGGCCGCCATCACCAGCAACTTGCGCGACTGCTGCGCTTCGCCCGGAAATCGTGCTCTTTCCAGGCACCTCTCCTCCGCTGAGCCTCCGTCCCGGAAGTCGCTCTGGCGAGCGGCGGCTTTCGACCAATCAGAGCCCCTATGTGGGGAAAGCATAGTGTTGCCGCCGAGCTAGAGCGCCGCCGCCCCGCCCGAGGCCCCTCCTTCTCCTCGGAGGACTTTCTCTGCCCCAGCGTTGTGGGCGTGTTCCCGGCCTCTTAGCTCAGGGCAGAAAGGAAACCCGGAGGGCCGCCTCTGCAGGGATCTGAGGACCCCAGAAAAAGTGCCGAGACATCCAAAGGGGCGCTAAGCCGTGGCTGAGCTCCCCTGAGTATTAATTTTGCGGAGTCAGAACCTCCGTCAATTAAACAGAAGAAACTGCGGCCCTGTAATTAACCCAGACCCCGCAGAGGAAGGGGATTGGAACCCTACCGCGAGTCCCTATGGGCGCCCAGAGGAGGAACGCAGTCATCCAGACCCACCGAGCCCGGAGAGGCTTTTCCACGCAAAGGGAACCGCAGAGGCCGAGGCCTGCGGACTGCCCTTCCCCGCAGGACCTAAGAGGGGGAAAGAAGGACTTTGGGAAACTGTGTAGAACTATCAATGCATAAAACCAGCTACAGCAACTTGTTAAATATAAAGCCCAGTTAGTTCTGTTTTCAGCAGTGTGAAATCACTAACTTTCTGCTGTCTCCAGTTGACAATGCTTTGGAGTTCCAGGAGAATATTAGAAAATATTGTCTCTGTCCCAAGAACAGAGACAATAACTGCCCTTTAGCTCACAAGGGCACTTCAAGAGAGCTGTTTTCCCAAAATCTCTTCCACTCCACCCCCAAAACAAAAGCGAAATAAATACAGTTCATGGGCACGATTCATGTCAGTAGAAGTGGAACTAAACTCTCATGCAATTCATTCCATTATTTCGTTTTAAAAGTTGAACGTGTGAAAAAGAATGTTATTTTAAAAAGAACACCTGTGAATGTGCCATTCAATGTAAGAATCGATTAATCTGCACTATTGAAACTTCTCCTAAATATAATTTTCTCCATGCTTTTCTCTCAAAGGTAATCACTATCCTGATTTTTTAAAATCATTTTGTTTTTTTTATGTTAATACCCCATATATTCCTAAACAATGGTTTTTGTTTTGTTGGTT
Organism: Ictidomys tridecemlineatus; assembly: GCF_052094955.1. Lineage (NCBI taxonomy): Eukaryota > Metazoa > Chordata > Mammalia > Rodentia > Sciuridae > Ictidomys > Ictidomys tridecemlineatus. Next base: position 133,567,353 of record NC_135486.1, read on the forward strand.
TTGATGATGGGGATTGAACCTAGGACCTAGAGCATGCACAGTCTCTACCCCTGAGCTACACACCCAGCCACCCATGTACTATTCATTTTTGCTTATCTTTAAATTTTTAAAAATTATTTCCATGCTATATCATGCTGCTACATGTTTTCAATAGTATACTTCTAAAATTCACATCCCTGTTGCATGTAGTTGTGGTTTATTTTGTCATAATGCATTCCATTACTTGAGTATACAAAAAAAAGTTTTCCATAGTGGCTGTACACTCCCAGAAATATCCTCTCCTTAAGCTTCATCATACATGCTTATTCTTCCAAACACAGATAAGACTAGGCTGCTATGTGTGTGTGTTTGTGTGTGTGTATGTGTGTATATGTGTGTATATATATATATATATATATCCCTGAACATAACATTGGGGAAAATTAAAATAGGATTGAGGAGTTAGATTAGTGGTAGCACAGGCCCTGGATTTGATCCAGGGAGGCAGGGGTACAGAATGGGAGGGACACACTTAAAACTAAATTGCAGGGGGCTGGGGATGTGGCTCAGGCAGTAGTGCGCTCTCCTGGCATGCGTGCGGCCAGGGTTCCATCCTCAGCACCACATACCAACAAGGATGTTGTGTCCGCCGAGAACTAAAATAAATAAATATTAAAAATTCTCTCTCTCTCTCTCTCTCTCCTCTCTCACTCTGTCTTTAAAAAAAAAAAAAAAAACTAAATTGCAGGGCTTGGTTGTGGCTTGGCGGTAGAACACTCATCTAGCACGTGCAAGACACTGGGTTTGATCCTCAGCACCACATAAAAATAAAAATAAAAAGTCTAACTACAACTAAAATATTTTTAAAATGTGTTTAAAAAAACTAAATTGCGGGGCTGGGGATGTGGCTCAAGCGGTAGCGCGCTCGCCTGGCAAGCGTGCGGCCCGGGTTCGATCCTCAGCACCACATACAAACAAAGATGTTGTGTCCGCCAAAAACTAAAAAATAAATATTAAAATTTCCTCTCTCTCTCTTTAAAATAAAATAAAGATATTGTGTCCACCAAAAAAGTTAAAAAAAAAAACTAAATTGCATAATTTACTATTAGAGTTCTATAGACTTATCCCTTCTTTAGGGATCCTATTCAATCAACCTGATCCATGGTCCAGCTAATTTGCTGAGATAAAAACCTCCTTTTTCCAGTTTTTCCTTCCCCAGAATCTCATCTTCCTTTGATGTCAGTCTTAATCAAAGAAAATAAAGACCTTGCCCTCCAAAATCAACACAACAAAAAAGCACACAAGCATTAAGATCCTACCTGCCTTGTCCATAGTATAGCTGTCTTTTTACATCACTGTGCACCACAGTCATTGGTCATTGTTCTGATCTTCTTCATTGCAGAATGAAATTTTGCCTTACTTTCATGTACCTAGAAGACCCATTAAACCATTCTAAAAAAGCAGTCTTTCACAAAAGAAAGGATTTTTTGTGGGAGACCATCCTCCCACGTGATTCAAGTTACCTCCCTGGCTGGGCAAGAGGCGCTTAGGCACATCTTTGTGACCAGAGCTTTCCCCACCCTTCTGGGGTCCAAGGGCTTGTCCATGTGGAAGCCTGTCTGACCACAACCCCTGAAGACCTAATCGTCTCACCTGAGCTTGAGACACTGCCCCCCTTAATCTTCATTGGATGAGATTTTCCCCAGAATTTTTTTGTTCCCCAATAAAAGTCCACTCCCTGGCATGTTCTCTCTCTCTCTCTCTCTCTCTCTCTCTCTCTCTCTCTCTCTCTCTCTCTCTCTCTCACCTCTTCAGTATACCTCGATACTCTAATAGGTAGCTTGGGACTGGGGGTACGAGAAGCCATCCTGGAGCTGGTATAAAGGTAATTAAAGTCCATCTCTTTAACTCAAACTCCCTTTGGATTTCTCACGTTGCCGAACCTTCACCTATGAAACCTGAGCTAGCCGAGGGCTAAAGATTTTTTTCCCCCCCTCTCAAGTACTGGAGGCTGAATAATGTGGGATGCTCTACCACTGAGTTACACCCACAACCTTTTTTTTTTTTTTTTAAAGACAAATCTTACTAAGTTGCCAAGGCTGTCCTAAAACTTTAGATCCTTCTGCCTCAGCCTCCTGCTTCCTGGGGATCATAGGCAAGCGCCATCATGCCTGGCTCTGAAACATTAATTTTACAACAATCCCTAAAGTAATTCTTTTATTTAAAGCCTTTGGCTTACAAGCAACAGAAACTAACTAGCTTAAGCAGAAGAGAATTGTTCTAAGGATACAAGAAAATCATAAAGCATCAAAAGAGAATTTTCCATGAACCAAATTTTAGTGTAATGCCCTCCTATAATCCAGTTAACACTGGCTAAAATGCTAGGTGTGATGGCACACACTTGTATTCCCAATTACTCTGGAGGGTGAGGTATGAGGATCTCAAGTTTAAGGCCGGACTGCACAACTTAATGAGACCTTGATACAAAATAAAAAATAAAAAAGGCTGGAAATGTAGCTCAGTGATTGATTGCTTGCCTAGCATTTGCAAGGCTGGGATTTAATCCCTAGTACTGACAATAAAAACAACACATTAATTTAGAGCCTTCCTCCACATTACAGAGAAGTATAAAGCGGTTTCACTTCTCAATGTTGGCACTATGGATAGTTTGGGCCAAATAATTCTGTTGTAAGGGGAGGGGGGCTGTCCTGTGAATTCTAGCTTTTTAGCACACTCCCTGGCCTCTAGAATATGGTAGCACTCCCTTCCTCCCTCTTGTGACAAGGAAAAAAGTCTCTAGACATTGTCAAATGTCCCCTGAGGGGCAAAATTGTTCCAGGCAAAAACCATGTGTATAAACAAACATATTTGAAAAAAATTGGCACTGTAATCCCAGTGGCAGAGCCTGAGACAGGAGGATTGCAAGTTCAAAGCCAGCCTCAGCAAGCAATTTAGCTAGACCCTGTGGGTGGGGATGTGGCTCAGTGGTGAAGGGCCCCTGAGTTCAGTCCTGGGTACCAAAAAAAAAAAGAAAGAAAGAGAACAAGAAAGTAAAACAAAATATATAAAATGCAATAGTCATAAAATTTCCATTTTTGCTTTAATATCCTTAGGGTACATAGACAATACTAAAAGAAAAAACTTTAAACAAATTGAACTTAAAAGAGTTTAATTGAGCAAAGAACAATTCATTGATCGAGTAGACCTCAGAACCAGAACAGGTTTAGAGAGCTCCAGCCTACAGTGTGGTCCGGCACCTTTTATGGACAAAAACCAGAAATAATGTCCAGAGACAGCTGGATTGCTTGCAGTTCCGGGTCATTTGCCTTATTTGAACATAGTCTGATCAGCATCCATCTGTGATTGACTGAAGCTTGGCTGCTGCCATTGGCTCAGATTCAGCTATGTTACAAAAGTTTACTCCTAAGATAGGCTTTCAGTTAGCTTACGGACCAGTTAGGTTTTAGTTTCTTACATAAGCACTCAAGTACAGAGGCATCCTCAAGCCAAACTGAACAGTCAGTTATTCATTTACCATTTCATTCTGCTGGAAAACCATAGTAAAACTATACAAAAGATGGATGCTGTTTAATTTCAATTTGAAATGTTTTTCAGCTATTTACTAAAAGGATGGTCTTCCTGACCACAAAAAATTCCTTAGGGACTGGAGTTGTGACCCAGTGGTACAGCACTCGCCTAGCACATGTGAGGCACTAGGTTCGATCCTCAGCACCACATAAAAATAAAATAAAGGTTTTGTGTCCATCTACAACTAACTAAATAAATATTTTTTTAAAAAAATTCCTGGGCTGGGGTTGTGGCTGGGCAGTAGAGTGCTCACCTGGCATGCATGGGGCACTGGGTTCGATCCTCAGCACCACATAAAAATTTTAAAAAAATAAATAAAGATGTTGTGTCCACCGAAAACTGAAAAATAAATATTAAAAAAATTCTCTCTCTCCTCTCTCTCCTCTCTCTCTCTCTCTCTAAAAAAAAAAAAAAACCTTCCTTAAAAGGCAACTGTATCTGAATGAACTTGTGGCTCAATCATGTATTTTCTATTATTTTATTGGCATAATTTCAGAAAGCAGCTTTATCTGTCTTGCTAAATGGTCTTTGGTTGGCAGGGGCTGCCTAACCTCAGCTTCATCTTGTCTACAGGCTTTCAGTCTAATAGTAATTAACATCTTGACACGAGTAGGAGACTGCGGCGAGGTCCCTCGATCGCTCCCGGGTGGTCCTGAAGTCAAGATCGGCCCTGCCCCAGGTAACCTCTCCCGGCCGACGATCCGTGTCTTGAAGAAAGAAGCCGCCCCACACGAGATGTCTTTTCGAATGCTCGGTTTATTCACTCCAGGTTCGCCACATCACACGAGGCACAGGAACAGAGGCTGGCGGGACTCAGTTCGCTCGATGTTGACCCACCGACATAGCGGGTCTGAACCGGCCAAAGAGCTCAGCCTTCCTGGCCTTTAAATACTATAGTTGTTTACAACACTTCAAACCAAAAACATGTTTATTTCATATTTTCTATTTCTTATCCTATCTTAACAGATTGTGTCTCTATTGCATCACATCTTGCTTACATCTTGCTTATCTAGACTCTCACCTTTGTTTGTGCTAAAATACATCAAAATATGTTTACCTTATATCCTTATCTATTTCACACATTTTTCTAGCTTAGGCACCTTTCTTCATCAAAACATGTTTACTTCAAACTCTCCTGTCCTTTGTTTATTCCAAACTCTCCTGTCACATCTATAGTCATCCATTCCATAAATATTTACTAAATATCTAATTACCAGACTCTGAACTAGACATTGGGGGTATATCACAAATAAAAAATGGTCCTTGTCTTCATGAAGCTTTCCATCTAATGACTGAAACATTGATCAAACATAATGTACAAAATAAGTCATTTTAAGGAGATAACATGGTACTATGTGGACAGAATTTACTTCTTTGAGAAGGTCATAAAAACTGGGCATGGTAATCCAGGAAGCTCAGGAGGCTGATGCAGGAGGATCACAAGTTCAAGGCCAGCCTCAGCAATTTAGGGATACCTTGTCTCAAAATAAAAAACAAAAGGGGTTGGGGTGTAGCTCAGTGGTTAAGCATCCCTGTATTAAATCCTCAGTACAAAAAAAAAAAAAAAAGGCCATGGAAGACTTCTCTGAGAAAATAATAACTGAGATCTGAGAACCAAGAAGGGACAGGGGCATAGGGAGCTGGGAGGGGGCAGTGCTTTGAAAGCAAGAGTAGAAAATGTCATACTACGGCCTTTAGTCTTATAGTCTTACAGTGCGGGGCAAAGGTAACGGTCTTTTGCAGGAATAGTGGTAGCTGAGAGAAAATAGGTAAAATTACAATCCTGAGATTAACCTGGAAATCCTCTTGTAATATAAACACTGATTTCCTTTCCTTCTGTACATTAGAATCACTCTCTGTTAGTCTTTTGGGAAAGGGAGACACAAAGGTACAGAAATCTTTTTGTATTTTTCTTTCAATGCTGGTGATTGAACCCACATCCATACACAAGGGTAAGGAAGTGCTCTACCACTGAGCTACATCCTCAGCTTTTTTTTTTTCTATGTATTTTTTTTTTAATATTTTATTTCTTAGTTTTCGGCAGACACAACATCTTTCTTTGCATGTGGTGCTGAGGATCGAACCCGGGCTGCACCATGCCAGACGGGCTCGATACAGCTTGAGACACATCCCCAGCCCTTTTTTATGTATTTTTATGTGGTGCTGAGGATCAAACCTAGTGCCTCACACGAGCTAGGCAAGCACTCTACCACAGAGCCACAAACCCAGCCCCATTCTCAGCCTTTTTAATTTTTTAATTTTGAGGCAGAGTATCACTAAATTTCCTAGGCTTTCCTCCAATTTGTGATCATCCTGCCTCAGGCTCCCTAGTAGGTGGGTTTACAGGGGTGTACCAGCATGTCCAAAGGCACATAAATCTAAGGTGAATGCTGTTAAGTTTTAGAGGAAATATTACAGTATTTATTAATAGCAATTAACCATGGTATAAGTTGATACAGAAACAGGAAATTTAAAATTTACTTTTGTGATAAAGGAAAAAGAAAACCATAGTTAGTTTTACGATCCATTTCCCTATTTATTAAAATAATGTTAAATACACACTGTATAATAGTAAAGCACAGTATGAGCAAGAATGTCACGGTAGAAAGAGCACATGTCCTAGAGCAGTATGCTTTGACTTAGCATCACAGATTTTACTAGCAGTTCAATTTTTCTAGCTCAACTCAGAAACAAGAACCTGTAATCTTTCAGAATATTGCACTTAAATATTGTCCATTTCTACTTTTCCAAAAGTACTGCATCACTTTTTAAAAATATGTTTTAGTTGTCAATGAACCTTTATTTTTACTTATTTATATGTGGTGCTGAGGATCAAACCCAGTGCCTCACACATCTAGGCAAGTGCTCTACCACTGAGCTATAACCCCAGCCCAGTACTGTATCACTTTAAGTAATGGCGTCTGTGTCCTTTTAGTCCTGAAAGCTCAGTTACAGGAGACCTTCAAATGATAGGAAATTCACACTGTGTTGGTAGACATAGGATCCGGGTCTTAGTCATGCTATGTTAATTCTGTAATTACACTATGATGTAATTTATTTTTTTATGGTTTATTTTTTGGTTTAGGTACTGGGGATTAAACACAGGGGTGCTTTACCACTGAGCTACATCCCAGCACTTTTTTTATTTTGAGACAGGGTCTCACTAGATTGCTTAGGAGTAAGTTGCTGAGGCTGGCCTCAAACTTGAAATCCTCCTGCCTCATTCTACCAAGACACTGGGATTCCATGCGTGTGCCACCATGCCTTGCTTCTAATTTCTTTTTATTACTATAATTTTCTTTAAACATTTTTTTAGTTGTAGATGGACACGATACCTTTATTTAATTTATTTATTTATGTGGTGCTGGGAAACGAACCCAGGAATTCACACTTGTGAGGCAAGCGCTCTACCACTGAGCCACAACCCTAGCTCTCTAATTTCTTTTTATATGTTTATTTTTTCTTCCTTATTCTGATGATGTGATTTCTGATGTTTGGTATGATATTTCATACTTGTCAAAATGGAGTTTTCTTTTTTTGTTCAGATGACTAAAATGTTAGCCTTCCATGTTTATTTGATGCTATGAAGTCTAACTCTTTATACAAAAGGGGGGAAGGTCAAGTTGTCCCATTGGTTTTACTGATGGAATTTCACCCTTTAGAACTCAAGAGTCACTTGGAGCAGGATTCATCGCCCAGCTCTGGCATGCCCGTAGTCTCTGCTACTCAGAATCCGAGGCAGGAGGATCCCTTGGTCCAGGAGTTGAGACCAGACTGGGCAACATGGCAAGACCTCATTTCAAACCAAAATAAATTTTGCTTTGTCATTTATTCTGTTACTTTGGGCAACTGCTTTATGTTCTCAGAATTTTAGTATCCTTATCTATAAAATGGGGATAATTTATTTCTTGAGCTATTTTAGAGCTATTTGTGGATTAGAGCACATAAGGTACAAACCATGGAGAATATTGTGGTATAGAGGACAAAATGGACTGTTATGAAATCACAGTGGTATTTGCACATTTATTTTCCTGTAAATATGAGATATACTGGGATACTTGATATAGTTGCAGTCATGTGGAAACTGATCTATGAGGCAGATAAGAGAAATAGACACTATCTTAGTCCCTTCACGCTGAGACTGGATAACTTATAAACAATAGAAATATATTTCCTACAGTTTGGAGGCTGGGACGTCCCAGATCAAGGCACTAGCAGGTTTGGTGTCTGGCAAGGGTCCAGCAGCTGTTTCCAGGATGGCACCTTCTTGCTGCATTCCAGGGGATGAATGCGTGTCTATCCCCCCCACCATCCACCCAATCATGACAGAAGAGACAAAAGACTAAAGAGGACCTCACTAATTTCATCCTTTTGTAAGGTTGCTATCACATTCATGAGGCCTCTGCCCTCAACGCTTAATCACTTCCTAAAGACCCTACCTCTTAATATTGATTAAACTTGTAGGTTCAAACAGCAACTCTTTATTCCCGAACTCTCTACACACACTTCTGGGGAACACACTCCCTCCACTTGGCTCCAAGTGCGCCAATTCTCCCAGAACCCCGCGAGAAGTCAACTGAAACTCCAAAGTATGGGCACCCGAGGCAGCAGGATCTGCCCTAATCCCAGCAGGATGCGCCCTAATCCCGGAGCTGCCCTATTCCCCCCCCCAGGACCACCCTAATCCCAGAGCAGGGTCACCTTTCAACCATTCCCTCTGGCAAATGCCAGGCATCATTCCGACTAAACTGTGGCTCTCAACATCTCCCCCCTTCTATTTAATTAAACAACAAGCATGTGGCTTAGGGACCCTGCCTGTTAGGTTGTCCAATACTATATATGGTTCTTACCTGTCATCGGATGAGCTGACCTCTAGGCATCAGCCTCCTGTCTTGGGTTGGTACCACTGCAATTGGATCTTACCCGTCACTGACTACCGGTCCAGCATACAGCCATACTTGTGGATAGGCCTTTGCACCAGTGTGTGTGTGGGGGTGAGGTTCTTTGCCTCACCTCTGTTGGCCCCCAAATTTGGCCTTGGTACCAGTGGCAGGGTGAGGTTCTTTGCCTCACCTCTGTTGGCCCCCAAATTTGGCCTTGGTGCCAGTTGGGGGGTGAGGTTCTTTGCCTCACCTCTGTTGGCCCCCAAATTTTAGACCATCATAAGCAGAAAGGGAGGAGGATGCAAAATGCCATGGCACCAAGCCAAATGAAGGCTCTTTTTGGAAAAATTGTACCACCAATGACACCATCAGCAAAGATACCCCAGCAATACCACAATTCGCTGCACCATCAGATAGTTCACAATGCATGCAAGTGATACATAGTCCAGGCAAGTTCTGCAAATAGTTCAAAGCAGAGGAATCTATTAATATGTCCATTTCCTCCCAAAGTAAATTGACTCCTTGATTGAGCATCACTTGCTGAGTTATTATTCATTGATGCATCAGTTTATACAATTTGTTGTGATAGCTATCGCAGAAGCTGTAGTTTGGTTTTATCTTTGTCTTCACCAGCACTGGGATGAAGATAGGTGCTGAGGGCCATTACCAAGTAGGAATGACGCATCGAAATTTCCTTGCCAAGCGTACCCCATGCTGCTTAGAGGACATTTGATGGGACATTGCATGCATGCTTTAATGAGGTGACCTTGCTCAAGGACCTAGGCAGATCCGGGTTTAGAGCTGATCAGGTTTGAGGAAGTAACCGGCTCCTTGAGTTTAAGGCGTTGCCAGTTTAAGATAATGGGTTTTAGGGAAGTTGGCGGTTGAAGATTATTGCTGGGATTAGGGTGTTCCTGCTGCTTGTTCCAGTTGAGTTCTCGTGAGATTAAAATGGGATTTGGAGAGAGCCTCGTGGAGTAGGTGGTTGGTGCGGGAGACGGCAGAACGCGTTTGCCCCTGGACCTGTGTGGAGGTGGTGTGAGAGCTGGAATAAAGAATTGCTGTTTGAACCTACAAAGCTGTGAGTGCCTCGTGATTCTGGTGCCAAGCCGAGACATTGGCCTTGGCATTTTGGTGGCCCGTACGTGGGATGTCTGAAGCTTAGGGGTAAGTGAATTTGCTCGATCCTGAAGGAGAGCAAAAAAATGGGTGATCATTTCAAAAAACAACGTGTTCTTGTTTTGATTTATTTTGTTTTCATTTCAAGTTGCCTGTTCGTAGAACTTTCTCAGGCAAACTGGGGAAAATGGTTGACTCAAGGTTTGAAGTTTTTCGCCTCCGAGGAAGAGAGATTGTTAGAGGAAGGAGGCACCCCAGTAAGACCAAGAAAAATTAGGGCATATGTTGATATGATACAAAAATGTAGCCCATGGCTTTTTAAAGACGAGTTATTAAGTATATCAAAGGGGCCATCATGGTATCCTGTAGAAGGATTTTTCTTCAACAAGAAAGAGATTGCTAGTTCTGTTTACTACATTTGTCTAAGATCTTGGTTTTTACAGATATCTGATTAATTTACAAAGCTAAAGTGTTAAAATATCAACCACTAAATATGAAATCAAGTACTCTTTACTTATTAAGTTCCATAAGGTAATATATTTAAACATTATGTGTGTTTTCATAAATTGCTTTGGTCTGTGTCTTTGCTGAAACAAGGTTACTAAGTGTTAAGATTCTATCATGTATAATTTATATACAGAGAGTATAAGAAGTTTCAGTTGGGTTTTAATTACAGTATAATAGTACCTTAGAAAACAAAAGTATTTCATCTTATTAAAGTGGAGTAATTTTATAAGGGTTGTTTCAGAATGTGAATTTATAAAAAGTGTTAATGGTTAAAAAAGGGATATAAAAAGGTTCAAGATGTGGAAATATATTTTAATATAAAAGGTTAAAGGTTAAATAAATGTTTCTAGATGAGATAATCTCTGTATGGTAAAGTAAAAAGTTGTATATGCCATTTAAAAAGATTTTGAGGAAACTAGACTTACTTTATAAGCTTGAGAAAGGAAGAAAGAAGAAAAAGGTATTTGTACATGGCAGATTGAGACAAAGCTTCTTAATGGAGTAAAAAGCCTTTGGTTGAAGGGCAGCCATGTAAACTAACATTAAGCGATTTAAACAGAATCTAAGCCTCGTTTAAAAGAGTGAAGCTGTAGGTGGAGAAAAAGTACATTTAAAAGTACAGTATAGATGATAATTGAAAGGCTTTAAAGGTTAAATTGAAGGTGGTTGAGATACCTTCATGGCGGAAAAAAGATTGCTTTACTCATCAAACTATTAAAATGTACTTATTAAACCAAAAAGAGGGAGATGAGATAATCTTTGTGTGGTAAAGTAAAAGGTTGTAAAATGTCTAAATAAGTTGCAAAAGGCTTTAAAAGGTTAAATTGAAGGTGGTTAAGATGCCTTCATGACGGAGAAAAAAAATATAACCCATGAAAATGGGAAGATAATAAGATAAAAGATTTAGATAAAGAAGATTAAAAATTTGAACTGGAAAACTTCAAAAACAGAAGTACAGGAAGGTAAAAAAAGAGAGAGAGAAAAGATGTAGAAAGATAAAAAAGATATAGGAAGATAAAAAGATGTAGAAAGATAAGAATTTTAAACCCACAAAATAAGAAAACTAGGAGAGAAAAAAAGCTACTAAGGGTAAATATAAAAACCTTAGTAGAAAACTAGAAGATAGAAATAAGATAGAAAATGGTTGAAAATGTCAAGTAAAGGTATTTCAGATAGAAAATACAAAAGGCTAAGACAACTATGGTTTAAAACCACATCTAAAAATTAAAAGGACTAAAGTAATTCTAAAATCTAAGGCAGAATGCTTTTGAAAGACTTATATTTAAAAGAATCTTAAAGGGGTATATATATCCCCCAAAGATAAACTTAAAATAACCCTTTTTACTCTAAACTTTCTAAATTTGGATTCATCAGGACTTAGTGCTGCGGAAAGACATATGTATCCGAAAAATGTACATAAGCCTAAGGTACTTTGGAAAGATATTCTAACAGGACAATGGAAAGGTCCCGACCCAGTTATTGTCTGGAGTCGGGGTTCCGTTTGTGTGTTCCCACAGGGAGAACAGCAGCCGATTTGGATTCCAGAGAGGTTAACCAAAACAATTTCTACAGAAAAAGAAGATGATTTGACTGAAATCCATAACAGCTGAAATCCAGAGCTCCAGCTTGGCTATTCTTACATCTGCGACAGTGATTAACCACGGTGCCTTTTTTCAATATCTATTTTATTATTGCTTTTTCCCACATCATAAAGTTCTATTTTATTTTTTGAGCTCATACAAACCTAGGTTAATGTTTTTCTGATCAGTTTTGTTTTTTGACTGTTTTTTATTTTTTGACTGTGGAGTTTTTAAACATTGCAATGGAGATTTTACCTAGGTAAAGCTACAAGGCCGTTATTATTGTCTTGTATGTTGTATGTTATGTGTGCCCTGTTTTGTGTTGCATGTCAGTATGTGTGTATGTCCATATTTTTATATGAGGAGCGCTCATGAAAAAATGGATCCGAATTTTTTTTTTTTTTTATTCACGTGATTTAAGTGGTTTAATCTAATTAGGTAAACAGCTGTTAATGATTGTTTTCAAGGGTGGTTAATAGATCTGTTTGCTTACTATTGTTTTTAAAGGTGATTAACAGATCTGTTTGTTTACTTTCACTTTTCCTTTTCATTATATTTAATAATTCTGTTCAGGATAATGTCTCTTTAACATCATTGCCAGAATTCCCATCTCCATCCCAGTGCCGGTGAAGACTAAGAAAACCAAACTACAGCTTCTATGATAGCTACCACAGTAAACTGTATAAACTGATGCATCAATGAATATAACTCAACAAGTAATGCTCAATCAAGGACTTGATTTACTTTGGGAGGAAATGGACATATTGATAGACTCCTCCGATTTGAACTGCCTGCAGAACTTGCCTGGACTATATATCAGTTGCATGCATTGTGAACTATCGTCTGGTGCAGCGAATTGTGGTACTGCTGGCATATTTTTGCTGATGGTGTCACCAGTGATGCAATTTCCTTGCCAGCGCACCCCATGTTAATTGTGGTAATGCTGACATCTTTGCTGATGGTGTCACCAGTGATGCAATTTTTCCAAAGGAGCCGTCAATTGGCTTGGTGTCGTGGCATTTCTGTATCTTCCTCCCTTCTACTAGTGATGGTCTAAAATTTGGGGGCCAACAGAGGTGAGGCAAGAACCTCACCCCCCCACTGGCACCAAGGTTAAATTTGGGGGCCAACAGAGGTGAGGCAAGAACCTCACCCCCCCACTGGTGCTTAGGCCTATCCACAAGCATGGCTGAATGCTGGACCGGTAGTCAGCGACGGGTTGATCTGATTGCAGTGGATTCAACCTAAGACAGGGGACTGACGCCTAGAGGTCAGTTCATCCGATGACGGGTAAGAACCATATGTTGAATTGGACAACCTACCAGGCACGGTCCTAAGCCGCATTGCTTGTTGTTTAATTAATCAGAAGGGGGGAGATGCTGAGGGCCATTACCAAGTAGGAATGACGCATCGAAATTTCCTTGCCAAGCGTACCCCATGCTGCTTAGAGGACATTTGATGGGACATTGCATGCATGCTTTAATGAGGTGACCTTGCTCAAGGACCTAGGCAGATCCGGGTTTAGAGCTGATCAGGTTTGAGGAAGTAACCGGCTCCTTGAGTTTAAGGCGTTGCCAGTTTAAGATAATGGGTTTTAGGGAAGTTGGCGGTTGAAGATTATTGCTGGGATTAGGGTGTTCCTGCTGCTTGTTCCAGTTGAGTTCTCGTGAGATTAAAATGGGATTTGGAGAGAGCCTCGTGGAGTAGGTGGTTGGTGCGGGAGACGGCAGAACGCGTTTGCCCCTGGACCTGTGTGGAGGTGGTGTGAGAGCTGGAATAAAGAATTGCTGTTTGAACCTACAAAGCTGTGAGTGCCTCGTGATTCTGGTGCCAAGCCGAGACATTGGCTTTGGCAGATAGGAATTCTGGCAATGATGGCTAAGAAAAATTATGTAACATTCCAGCAGGCACTAAAAGAAAGCAATTTTCTAAACAATTTACATAATCCTGAACAGAATTATTAAATATAATGAAAAGGAAAGGTAAAAGTAAACAAACAGATCTGTTAACCTCCTTTTTTGTTCACATATTAAAATAATCCTCAACAGCTGTTTACCCAATTTAAATTAAACCATTTAAATCACGTGAATAAAAAAAATATTCGGATCCATTTTTTCATGAGCACTCCTCATATATATGGACATACGCACATACAGACATACAACACAAAACAGAAGTGTGCACACATAACATACAACACATAAGACAATAGTAAAGTCCTTGTAGCTTTACATAGGTGAAATCTCCATTGCAATATTTAAAAACTCCACAGTCAAAAAATAGAACTGAGGGCTGGGGATGTGGCTCAAGCAGTAGCGTGCTCGCCTGGCATGCGGCGTGCGGCCCGGGTTTGATCCTCAGCACCACATACAAACAAAGATGTTGTGTCTGCCGAAAACTAAAAAATAAATATTAAAAAATTCTCTCTCAAAAAATTAAAAATAAAAATAAAAATAAATAAAATTGAACACCTCCATACCTGTGCATGAGTACAGGAATATCTCTCTCTAAAAAAAAAAAAAATAGAACTGATCAGAAAAAAATTAACCTAGGTCTGTATGAGCTCAAAAAATAAAATAAAACTTCATAATGTGGGAAAAGGCAATAATAAAATAGATATTGAAAAAAAAGTGTCCTGGTTACCACCTGGGTTTGACTCTTCTTTGGATATCCCATCCTTTTTCCTGTAACTTGCATAATGGGTCTGAAGGTATTCCCACAAGCAAGCCCCAAAGTTTTTTACATTTGAAATACGCTTTAATGGTGTTCATTATTCATTAGCCTCCAGGTGTGGAAGAACCACTGTCGAAGATGTAAGGATATCAGCTGTTATGGATTTGAGCCAAGTCATCTTCTTTTTGGTCTGCAGAAATCGATTCAGTTAGTCTCTCTGGAATCCAAATCAGCTGCTGTTCTCCCTCCAAGCTTCAGGCTTTCCCCGTATGGGCCAACAGCAACTCTTTATTCCCGAACTGAACTCTCACCGGCACTCTACATACACTTCCCAGGAACACACTCCCTCCACCGGAATCCGCTCGCCAATTCTTCCAGAACCCCACGAGAACTCAACGGGAACTCCAAAGTAGCGGGCGCCCAAGGCAGCAGGATCCCTTGATTAAACTTTTTAAAAAAAAAAAAAAAATTATTATTTTTTAGTTGTAGTTAGACACAATAACTTTATTTATTTTTATGTGGTGCTGAGGATCGAACCCAGAGTCTTGCACATGAGATGTAAGCGCTCTACCGCTGAGCCCCAGCCCCAGCCCTTGGTTAAACTTTTGACATAAATTTTGGGCGATACATTCAGATCACAGCAGATATATTGTAGAAAATAATTCATAGGGCGGGGTTGTGGCTCAGAGGGAGAGCACTTGCCTAGCAAGTGTGAGGCACTGGGTTCCATCCTCAGCATTACACGAAAATAATGTAGTTGTCTACCTACAATTAAAAAAAATACATGTTAGGGGGGATAGTAGGGGATAGGAAAGGTAGCAGAATACAACAGTCACTAATATGCCATTATGTAAAAATGTGAGTATGTAACAGAAGTGAGTCTGTATTATGTATTTGGGGAGTTCAAAACCCAATTGAGTCAAATGTATGAAAGATGATATGTCTTGAGCTCTGTAATGTTTTGAACAATCAATAAAAAAAAAAAAAAAAAAAAAATACATGTTTACAAAAAGAGTTCATAAATTGCTCATCACTATTATAGTTCACTTCTGGTGACTTTTTCAACTTTTTATTTTAAAAATTGCAATCAATACCTAATTACTTAGGGCTTGATAATCTAGTTTTGGACTATTTAACTCAAAAACCTTAATTTCTTCTGTGTAATAGTAAAAACCAAAAAAAAGAAAATTATTTCTTACGGAGATTAAATCATCTTTGTGTTCCCTAGAGTAGTCAGCACATAGTATAGATTAAATATAAAATTAATTTTGACACTTTCAGAAAATCAAATTTTGTTTTTAATATTTTTTAGTTGTAGATGGACATATACCTTTATTTTATTTATTTATCTTTATGTGGTGCTAAAGATCGAACCCAGTACTTCATATCTGCTAGGCAAGTACTCTACCACTGAGCTACAAGCCCAGCCCCTCAGGTTTTAAAAATCTTGGTTAAGACTAAAAATAAAAATGAGACTCTGAGCTCTGTTATTTTGTTTTAACACGGTCACCACCCCTAGCCTTTTCACAATTTTGTTTTGACTATGACAAAGAAAGCAAATCAAATGCTTAGAACAGGGTTGAACAGAACATAGATTCTTTTTTTTTTTTTTAAGAGAATTTTAACATTTATTTTTTAGTTTTTGGTGGACACAACATCTTTGTTTCTATGTGGTGCTGAGGATCGAACCTGGGCCGCACAAATGCCAGGCGAGCGTGCTACCGCTTGAGCCGCATCCCCAGCCCCAGAACATAGATTCTTATTCAGGCTAATGTTAAGTATGACCTTAATTAGTAGAAGAATAAAACTAAGTCCAAAATACTTATGTTTTACATATCCTGTGAGAGAAGCAAAAAAGAGGGATGATTCCAGACTTCAAGGATTTTATAAACTTGTAAAATCAGATTTTAATTTGCACATTAACTATCTTAAAGAAACCTGAAAGTGGACAGGAAAAGGTATAGATTATGCATAGTACCCTATTGTGGATGAGGAGGGTTACTGAGTATTGAACCAGGGGTGTTATATCCCCAATTTTATATTTGAGACAGGGTTTTATTAAGTTACTGAGGGTCTCAGTAAATTGCTGAGGCTGGCCTCAAACTTGAGATTCCCCCTGCTTCAGTCTCCCCAAGTAGTTGGTATTATAGGTGAGTGTCACTACACCCAGCCCACCTATCATTTTCTCAAAGGTGATTATAATATAGTGAAATGATAATTACAATGATTTGTTGGAAATAAAATTCAAAACTCATTTCTTTCAGATTTTATTCTAGCCTCTGCAACTAACTAGTTATATGGATTTAGGCAACTTACAATTTTTGTTAGTTTAGGGTTTTTTTAGGGTGGGGTGGCAGGTGCAGCAGTGTAACGGTGCCAGGGATTGAACCCAAGGCCCAAGGCCACTTTACCACAGAGCTATATCCCAGCCCTTTTTATTTTGGAACAGGGCCTCACTAAGTTGCTGAAATTGGCTTTGAACTTGTGATCCTCCTACCTCAGCCTCCCAAGTCGCTGGGATTACAGGCCTGTCATACCTGCTGCATCCTTTGAGTGTCTTAAAGTCAGTCCATGGGCAATCATTAGCACTTGACCAATGTTCATACTTATTGTTGCTTAAAGACATTTATTAGATTGAAAACAATCAAAATGGACATCAATATGAAACAGGTCTAATTAATTATGATACATCTACTAAGATCTCCAAAATAAATCTTTTTTGGGGGGATGGGTACCAGGGATTGTTGGAGCATTCAACCACTGAGCCACATCCCCAGCCCTATTTTGTATTTTAGTAGAGTCAGGGTCTCACTGAATTGCTTAGCACCTTGTTTTTTGCCAAAGCTGGCTTTGAACTCATAATCCTCCTGCCTCAGTCTCCCGAAAGGCTGGGATTACAGATGTGTACCACCATGCCCAGCTTCCAGAATAAATCTTAAGCAAAAAAAGTTAGGGTGCTGCAGAGTATGTAAAGACTAGCATCTCATATATTTTGAATAATATATATTATACTAAATTACATGATATATATTCATCAAGTTTATATGAAAAGTCTTGACACTAATAACATTTAATACCTGTCAGTAGAACTTTGCTAAGACAGAAGGAGAGTTGGAGGAAGACTTCTCTGTGTACCATTTTATGCTTTGGGAAGTTTTTTAATTTTAACCTCTCACATGCTAGTCAAGTGCTCTACCACTGAGCTATGTCCTCAGCCCTGCATCTTATTAGTACTGGGAACTAAATCTAGGACCTCATGCTCTAACATGGTACCATGTTATAACTTCAGACTCTGAATATTGTAATATGGAAATGCATTACCTAGTCAAAGAATTCTATTTCCAGCTAGGTACAGTGATGCATACCTACAGTATCAGCTTCTTGGGAGGCAGAATCAGGAGGATTATAAATTAGAGGCCTGGGCAACATAGTGAGACCCTGTCTCATAATAAAAATTAAAAGGGTTAGGGATGTAGCTCAGTGGTAGAGCACTTGCCTAGCATGTGTGAGGTCCTGGCTTTGATACCCAATTCTGCCAAAAACGAATTACATTTTAAATTTTTATTTTAAAATTGGGAAAAGCCCATTAAGATTTAAGTTGTTTTTATTTTTCTGTCAAGGTGATCATTTTCTTCTTCTAGGCACACTGAGGGGGCACCTGAGGCTCACTAATCACAGTTCTTAAGAACCACCACTATTTACCCAAGATAAATCCAATCTTACTATTTACTGAGTGGCCATTGTACAATAAAAGATTTTCCCTACAGATTCATGAGAACACCCTCTATAATGTCCTCGGTTCTATAATACATTAAATACTTTTCTCTAAGTTCCTAAATGTACTTTTGGAGTCATCAAATAAACTGTGTTTAGCTGGTGAGATATATATACACGCACACGCACTTGCACTCCATTGTGGCATATATAAATTACTTAAAAAGAAATGTTTGCAGGTGCAGTGGTACACATCTGTAATCCAGTGATTTGGGAGGCTGAAGCAGGTGATCACAAGTTCAAAGCCAGCCTCAGCAACTTAAAAAGACCCTGTCTCAAAATAAAACAAAACGGACTGGGAATGTAGCTCAGTAGTTAAGCATTCATGGATTTAATCCCTAGTACCTCCCCTCAAAAAAGAAATTTCTGTTATATGGCTAATCAATTACTGTTTTCACCCATTTTTTTGTGTAAAATACACATAACATAAAATTTACCATCTTAGCTGGGTGCAATGGTAAACACCTGTAATCCCAGCTACTCAGAGGATCACAAGTTTGAGGCCAGCCTAAACAACTTAGCAAGACCCCGTCTCAAAATTAAAAACAGAAAGAGCTGGGGATATAGTTCAATGGTTAAGTACTCCTGGATTCAATTCCAGGTACCAAAAAATTTTTTTAATATCTTACATATATATATATATATATATATATATATATATATATATGTAATTTTTGTAGTTGTAGATGAACAGCATGCCTTTATTTATTTGAAAAAATTTTTTGGTTGTTCATGGACCTTTATTTTATTTACTTATTTATATGCAGTGCTGAGAATCAAACCCAGTGCCTCACACGTGCTTGGTAAGTGCTCTACCACTGAGTCACAACCCCAGCCCAGCATGCATGTATTTTGTGTTTCTTTTTATGTGGTGCTAAGGATCGAACCCAGTGCCTCAGACATGCTAGGCAAGCGCTCTGCCACTGAGCTACGGCCCCAGCCTCTATCTTAATCATTTTTAAGTACACAATTTGGTACTGTTAAGCTCATTCACATTGTTGTGCAACCAACACGACCATCCATTTCTGGAACTTTTTCACCTTGTGAAACTAAAACTCTACACCCATTAAACAACCGCTTTTCTACTTTGTCTCTAGAATTTGATCACTTTAGGTACCTCATATCAGTGGAATTATAAATCTTTTGTCTTTTTTTTTTTTAAGGTGCTAGGGATCAAATCCAGGACCTTATCACCAAGTTTCACTCCCAGCTCTGACCTAGTGACTGACTTATTTCATTAAGCTTATTATTAGTATTATTTGGGGGCTGCTGGGATTTGCACACCTAGGATGTTCCTCGGCCCTTTTTATTTTATATTTTGAGACAGGGTCTCACTAAGTTGCTGAGGCTGGCCTCAAATATGCCAATTTTCCTGCCTCAGCCTCACCAATTACTGGAATTAGAGGCATGAGCTACTGTTGGACCTAGCAGGAGTTAATTTTTTATAAAAATATTTAAAATTTTTAGAAATTTCCATTCAAAATATTGTCCCATTAAAAAAACCCACTTTTAGGCCAGTATGGTGATAGGTACCTATTGTCACAGCTGTTCATGAGGCTGAAGTAGGAGCATCACTTGAACCCAGGAGTCTTGAGGTCCCCTGTACAACACAGCAAGCCCTTACCTCAAAACAACAGAAACCCCACTTTTGCCTATAACTAGAAATTTTAAAAGGAAACTATATTAGAGCATTCTTACACAAGTAATCCATAGGAGGATTCTAAATTAATATTATTAGAGTATCATTAAAATATGCAGTCAGGCTGGGTGTGATGGTGCAGGCTGTAATCAGAGGCTGTGAAGGCTGAGACAGGAGGATCACAGTTTGAGGTCAGCCTCAGCAACTTATTAAGGCCCTAAGCAATTTAGCAAGATTCTGTCTTAAAAAATAAAAAGTCTGGGGATGTAGCTCCATGGCAAAGTACCACTGGGTTCAACCCCTAGTATCAAAAAAGGAAGAAATCGGGGGTATAGTATAGTGGGAGAGCACTTTCCTAGCAGGTAAGAGGCCCTGGGTCTGATCCCTAGCTGCAAAAAATTAAATAAAATAGGCAATGAAATCAGATTTTAAATCCTTGGGGAAAAGGGAAACTCAATCTGTGGGCATCCACATCTACATGGTAGGATATTATAACACATTAAATGTGTTAACCTTTTCTGATAGCTATTTCCTAATGAGGTCACAAAGTATCCTTAAGTACAAGGAGTAGAATTTTTAATGTCCATTTCTATGGGAACTTTACTTTCTTTTTTTTTTTCTTTTTTTGGAAGGGGGTACTGGGGATTGAACCCAGTACTGTTAAGCTCATTCACGTTGTTGTGCAACCAACACAACCATCATTTCTGGAACTTTTTCATCTTGTAAAACTAAAACTCTATACCCATTAAACAACTTCCCATCCCCAGCCCCAGCCCCTAGCAACCCAACTTAAAAGAAAAAAAAAACCCAACTTATTAAAAAAAAAAAAAAACAACAAGCTTGTTTGGAATAGCAAATTATTTAATTATTTAAGGCTTACAATTCTGGCAATAAATAACTTTATTCTCCAAAGTTAGAAAACTGTCCCCAACACTGAAACAGGTGTACTTGGCACAGGCAGTCTATGATCTGAGATGGGTCAGGACTCCACATTGAAGTTTCCAAAACGAGATTTAGACTAAGTACTGTTGCTTTTATAAAGTTGGCAGCTAAATCTGTAGAAACATTGGTCAGTTCTGGAAAGAAAAAAGCAATTTTTATTTGAGGTGATATTTATAAACATGACAATCTGGAATGAACAAGGAAATTAGGGAGTTGCTAAGTCTCACTCTCTACCAGTAGAGTTTTAAATAGTGAAGTAGAGGATAGGTTATCTAGATTCTATAGATTATATTACCTAACCTGCTAATATCAAAGCTTGGAAAGGCGGTAATAGTGGTGCCTAACTCTTAATTGTAGTGATGATAAAATGCCCATAGATCACTTAGTA
Organism: Ictidomys tridecemlineatus; assembly: GCF_052094955.1. Classification (NCBI taxonomy): domain Eukaryota; kingdom Metazoa; phylum Chordata; class Mammalia; order Rodentia; family Sciuridae; genus Ictidomys; species Ictidomys tridecemlineatus. Next base: position 133,588,425 of record NC_135486.1, read on the forward strand.
TCATGTGTAATGTATTATAAACAACCAACAGTTATTATTTTTAAATGCTTCATGTGTGTGTGTGTTGACTAAAAAATAACACAATTGGGGATACAAAGATGAATAAGATTCTCATGGTCTACTAGAGAAAATACCATTACTATCTAAGAGGTAATGAGTCACCTGAGGAACAAGATTTTTTTTTTTAAGAGTAACCCAAGAGGGGCTGGGGATGTGGCTCAGGCGGTAGCATGCTTGCCTGGCATGCGTTCGGCCCGGGTTCGATCCTCAGCAACACATATAAACAAAGATGTTGTGTCCGCCGAAAACTAAAAAATAAATATTAAAAATTCTCTCTCTCTCTCTGTCTCTCTCTTCTTAAAAAAAAAAAAATAATTAAAAAAAAAAAAGAGTAACCCCAAAAAAATAGAGCAATCTTTCATTATTGTAGATTAGGGTTTCTCAGCTTCATGCCAAGCAGGTTTTGGCCAGGTAAGTTGTGGGGTATTCTGTGCACTGATGTTTGCCAGCACCTCTATTCAATAGATACTGGTGGCACCCCTCCCCACCCCAAGGTTTTGTTTCACTGTGGACCTTCAATATGAGCCTCAAAGACCAAGTTGGGGGCTGGAGATGTAGCTAGCGGTGGAGTGCTTGCCTAGCATGTGCAGAGCCCTGGATTTGACTCAAAGAACTACAGGGAGAAAAAAAAAATGACAAGCTGGGGCATCAGTTTCAAGCTAAGCATTCTCAGGGCCTGCCTTTCAAGATCCTAGGATCTGGGCAGCCCTGTATCTGAGGGACTCTTATGATGGCAGGTACCAGGCATAAAAGGTGGTCTCTAAATCTGGGGGTCAGAGTCTCGGCAATTCACCTTTTCTCAGGCCAGCAAACCAAGCTAGAAAAATGGAGGGCCCAGATCTGGGTGTCACTGAGGCAGAACGAAAAAGCACCAGTGTTGGTGAGAGGTCTAATCCTCCAGGTCCTGTCTCCCTTGAGCCAGTTATTCTTGGCTGGTGAATGCCTCCAAATGATACAATCAGAATAGCCATATAACACTCCCAATTTTGCTTTTTGATTCACAAAATCTGAAATACTTGTAAGCTTGGCCTTTATAGAAAAAAAAAATCTATGGATCCCCATTTTAGGTAAGTACTTACTTGACCACCAACATATAGAAACGTGTTATAGACTTGGTGTTTATTCACATAATGTCATCTCTAAAGAAAAAAATATTAAGTACAAAAAAATAAACACCTGAAAGTGTTCTACAAGATGAATCCCGTGGAGCCCACACTTGGGCTAGAAACTACTGTTAGTACCAAAGAGGTCTGTTTTCAGGCAATAAATATAAGAGACTTTAGCAATCTCTCTTATTGGTCTGTTGCCATTACTTTACAATGTAGGCCACAAGAAGAAGTGAAATTATGAATTGAACCCTGCTTAAAAAGCCTTCAAAGGCTTCCCAAATACTTATGAGATTAATAATATTCTCTGGAAAGACGCTTTACCATCCAGCCCCATTTTATCTCCTTAACTTCACCTTCAGACACTCCGTAGTCATTTCTCTCTCTCCACCTCCTGTCTCACTCATCCTGAACTAGAGTCAGGCTATTCTTTCCTAGATGTGTTCCCAACAGACTATAGACACCTGTGCCTTTTTCCTGATGCTTTTCCCTTCTCAAGGAATGTTCTTGCTCATCTTCATCCAATGAACTTCAAGGTTTTCAGACATTCTCCACTCAGCTGCGTTTGAATTCTCAAAGCACTGTATCTGTCTCCCTTGATAGATCATGAGTGCTTGTATGTAGCTCTGAATCCCTAGAGCCTAAATAAATGCCTCATCAATGAATTAATTACTTCAAGGGCCCTGCATGACTCTTTCTGTCAAAAAGATAATTCTTTTCATTGTTCTGCAAAGGAGCCTACCCCCCTCCTCCTTCCATAGCTATAATACTGGTTAGTTATTTCTTTGATTCTGAGAACAAAGACCACAAAGCTTTCCCATAACAAGATCTGCATTCTTTCATCCTTGTTTATCTTGTTCCTGTCACTTAGTAAGTGTTCAAGTCTCTAAGACTTGCATGAAGAATTACTTCAATCATATAAATTATTTGAAAGACTAACGTTTTTGAACAGGAGAGTGCCCTCTTCCAGTAACACTAAGACTAAGTCCTTTCCTTCTGGGATTGTGGTTTACTTCTTTTTTTTTAATTTGCAGTGCTGGGGATTGAACCCAGGTACTCCCACATAGTAAGCAAGCTTCTACCATTGACCTCTATCTGTTTTGGCGAGTACAGGATCTTGCCAAGTTGCCCAAGTTGGTCTCAAACTTGTGATCCTCCCGCCTCAGCCTCCTAAGTAGCTTGGATAGCAGGTTTGTGGTTTTGTTTTAGTTTTTGTGGTGCTATGGATTGAGTCCAGGGCTTTAAGTATGCTAGACAAACATTCTACCACTGAGCTACATCCCTAGCCACCTTCCACCTTTTTTTTCTTTTGATTAGATAAATATAGGTCTCTGATTGTATTCATGTTATAATCCAAGTGTTCAAATTATACAAAACTAGCCAAAAAAAAATAGCCAAAATGCTTTTCCTCTAAAGATCACCTACAGAATATATATCTTATATGTACATTCTCTTAAAGGGGAATTGGAAAAAAATTTAAGGAAATAAGGAGTATGACTTCCACCTCATATTCAGTTGTTTTCCTTACTGGAATAAAATCAATAATATGAACTAAGGAGGAACATCTTCCTGAATGATATGTTTAGCATGTCTGTAGGTTTAGACAACAAGGATCACACGTTTCTGCTCTGCCCTATACCCTAGAGCAGTTAACTTTTGCAAGAAAGTGGAGACAGAAAGACCAGGAAACTCAAGCAGAGTATACCATTATGAAACACTTAATCCAAAGGGAAGGAAAGTCACCAGTTCTAACCTTCACAGGCTCTTCCTACCTTTCTAATTGATAAGGGGTTGGGAAGGTAAATGGAATTTGACTTCAACAACCTTACCCATAAATTCACTAAGCAGGGTAGCAACAAGGATTGTAGTTTAGTAGAAAGCTCATGTGATAGTACAAACTGCCAAGTGTTTTCCAAACTTCAGAATATGTGAAGTTTCCCTTGTACAATTAACTCTTACCTTTAAAATGATTCATGTTAAATAGTTTTTACTTAAATCAATGTATTTCAAAAAGCATCCATTCCTGTTGTAAACAGAAATCCAGTATCACTTAGATGTTTGTGAGCATAATTACTAAATTCTAGCTGTATGCAGTCTTTGCCCACGGAAGCATTACTGAGGTGTTCAAAGAGCATTACAACCAAACTTAGTAAGCGTCCCTGTTAAAAGCAAAAGGACTGAAAAAAATGAATAACTTCCCTACCCTAGGATTCAACGTCATTTAATGTGTCCTGTACCACCTTAAACCTTCTTGTTCCAGAAACCTTGCAGAACCGAAATCTCCCACCCACCGCCAGACCCTATTGCTCCCAAAAGAATGTAACTGGTACTCTCTCTAAGCCTAAAAGAAGGAAGTGATGTCCTTATCTGGTTGAGTGGGCAAAACCACTCAGAACACTAGTGCTGGCTTCAATCCCAGTACCCAAAGTGTGTGTGTAGGGGGGGGAGGGGAGAACAATAACAACAACAAAAATACTATCAATATTCAAAATGACTAACCCATGAAGGCCAAAAGCACTTCACTTCCACTAACTTTGTTAAGAGACAACCTGGTCCAAACGCACTTACTTGGCAGAGGCCTGTGCAGCCAGTCAAATGGCTGAGGTCTGGTCCCTACTAAAAAGGGTGACTTTTCTTTGCTGCCCCCAGAGCTAAACTGCTGTCAGTGGAGAGAGACTGCCGGGACTCTGCGGCTGGACCTGCGCTGTGAGTCGGGAGAGACTGCTTGGACTCAGCGGCTGGACCTGCAGCCTCAGGAACAGGTGACATAGTGTCAGGGAACTCCTGAGACAGTTTCTGGGGTAGTTGCAGACTTTCAAAAACCTGAGCCACTATCTTCTTAGAAATCTCCATGAGAGCTGAAGACTGACTTGCAGAAATCGGGACTACCGTGCTGGAGAACTGGTGCGACCGATAAACGATCACAAAGTCCTCGATACTGGGACGGGACTGTAGGTCCGCGTTCTGAAAAGACTGGGTAGACGCAAGTGGCATTTCAGAGGCCCGGGGTGTCAGAGTCTGGCTTCCAGAATCCTCAACACTGAAAGGCCGAGTTTGACGGGACGGAGGGAGATCCTGGCTCTGAGAGGCCACAGGTACCAGAAGGTGGCTTTCAGCAGCCACCGGGACCTGGAAGGGGCCCTGAGAGAACCCAGGCACCGGTGGATGGCTCTTGGCGACCACAGGGGCTCCTGGCTGGCTCGTCAAGGGGAGGGCATCTGGAGGCTGGCCTCCAGAGGTCAAGGAAACGACGAACTCGCTCTTAGAAGCAGGAAGGGCGCAAGGCTGAAGAGTCGAGACCAAGGAAACCACAGGCTGGCTCCTGGAGGGCAGGACGGGAAAAGGCGGCCGCAGTTCTATGGATTCCACGGGGAACACAGGCCGCTCCAGATGGGTCCTCCCCGCAGCTGGAAGCCCCGAGGAGCCAGCTGCCTCGGGACTTCCGTCACCTTCAGGCAAGGGGCCCAGATCCCCTTGGCTGACGTCCGCGACGCGCAGCCGCCACTCTGGGTCCTTCCTCCCCCAGGCCGGCGAGCCGGGGACCACCAACATCTGGGAGCCACTCCCCAAGTTCAACCTGGGCCAGCGCCCCCTCCGGCGCCGCCGCAGCAGCTCCAGGGCCTGGGAGAAGCTCTCGAAGGTCTGGGAGAAGCGGATGCTGACGCTCCGGCGCAACGATTCCACCACGGAGCCCGACCCGGACCGCGCGGCCTTGGGCACGGGGTCCTCGGAGGCCAGTTCGATGTTGCCGGTGTACCAGGAGACCCACCAGAGGAGACTGAAGAAGATGATGATGGAGCCCAGGTAGAGCAGCATGTCGTAGAAGAGCAGGTCGGCGAAGACGCCGGTGAAGAGCACCGCCACGCCCACGGTGTCGAAGAGGACGCCCAGCCAGAAGAAATGCCGGCAACGGCCCAGGCCCGACCGCTTCCCCGTCATCCCGACGGTGTTACTCGGAAACTCTCGATGGGTTCCCACGGTCGCCGCCGCGACGTCCGCAAAAGTTACACCAGGCGGGCCAGCGGCGCCGCCACGGGCCGGCTTCGGCCGCTAGATCCCCATGGCAACGCAAGGGGCGGGGCGAGAGGGGGAAGTGAGGTTGCCCCGGCCCGAGAACGGAAAGCTGGACCCGGCGATGTGCGCCTGCGCAGTACGCACCACCACCCGCCTTCTGCGCCTGCGCAGCGCTCCAGTGTGCGGCTGGATGCGTGCTAGGGGGAGCTCCGCCAGCCACCCTCGGGCGCTGAGTGTGTTGAAATTATTTCTCCACACCCTCCACCGGCCGTCGGGAAGGGATCTAGCTGCATTCTTTTTCCCACGACCTCACCTTCCTGAGCTAGGGCGGGGTCTTGAAGGACGGCAAAGGATAAGGACTCTCCCCACCAGCTTGGCCCCAGGTGCAGCCACTGGCCGAAAAGAGAGTTTTTCCTTTGCTGTAGCGGAGAGGGGACTTAATTAGGGTCTGTGGTTAGGCAGATCTTGATTCCCATCTTATCTCTCTGCCCCAAAGCGGTGACTAAAGACATACCTGCGCCGGGTAGTGGCAGACCGCCGGGTGGATTCTTTATTTGCCGATCCGAGTTCGTTTACGTTTATCTCCAGACCCTCGGTACTTGGACTCCAGTGTGGGACTACTTTTAAATTGAAAGTGGATGTTCAGATGGGCACAGTGGTGCACACCTGTCATCCCTGCGTCTACGGAGGCTAAGACGGGAGGATGGCGGGTTCAAAGCCAGCCTCAGCAAAAGCGAGGTGCTAAGCAACTCAGTGAGATCCTGTCTCTAAATAAAACACAAAATAGGGCTGGGGATGGGACTCAGTGGTCGAGTGCCCTTGAGTTCAGTCCGCAGTACCCATCCCCTGCAAGAAATAGGAAAACTGACCCCGCATGGTGCTGTGACACATGCCTGTAATCCCAGTGTCAAGAGGATCACAGGTTCAAAGTCAGCCTCGGCAACTTAGCGAGACCTTGTGTGTTAGAAATACCGGGGAGGGCTGGGGATGTGACTCAAGCCGTAGAGCGCTGGCCTGGCATGCCTGTGGCCCGCGTTCTATCCTCAGCACCACATACAAACAAAGATGTTGTGTCCGCCGAAAACTGAAAAATAAATATTAAAATTTTCTCTCTCTTTAAAAAAAAAATACCGGGGAGCTGTGACAAGACAATTTTTTCTTCTGTAGTAGGGAGTGCTGCCATTTTTTTACATATTAGGAAACTCAGACACAGATTTAACTTTGTCAGAAAAGAAAATGTACACCTGTCTCAAAAGATATAAAGGTCTGGAGAGGTAGATGGACACAATATATTTATTTATTTATTTTTATATGGTGCTGAGGATCCAACCCAGTGCCTCCCATGTGCTAGACTAGCTCTCTACCATTGAGCCACAACGTCAGCCCAAGGCCACAGTATTTTTGTCCCTCTGAGTTTGGTTGCTGCCCTCCTTAGAAGTCCTTTGTTCTGGAGGGCCCAGGTGAGCTTGAAGATTGGGGTTGCAGGTGATAAAACACTAACAGCAGCTGCAGTGACACCGCCACCTCGGTGCTCTCCGCCTGCTCAGTGAATCCATCTGTGCAAAACGCCTTCCCTCTACCATCACCCCTCATCCCCAGTCCAGATGCTCTCTCTTGGCACCAGAATCTGGGGGATCTCCCAGTTCCATTCCATAGCCAGGATAGACAGCCAGAAAGGACACTCTGCTGCTTGGCCACACATCTGCGCCCCCACCCTCACTCTGCCCAGGGAGTGTCCAGGAGGAGCCACAGGGAGTGTCCAGGGAGGTCAGTTCTGACTTGGTTCCCCCTCTGCCTGCCAAACCATCCCCTACCACCACCCTTTAGTGAGTCCTCTGCCTTTTAGCCCGAAAAGGGCTGCTGCTGATTCTGTGTCCCAGCCTATCTATCCCCATTCAGGACACAGACACATCCATCCCTTCCAATGGAATCTTTCTCCATTTTTTTGTTTTGTTTTGTTTTGTTTTTTACTTCTCCCCTGCATCCTACCACCCTCCCGGTGGACCCCTGATCTACGTTTCACACATTTCATGACATAGAACCTTCCAGATGGTTACATTGTTTTCTGGATTCTGTAAATCAGTGTGCTCATCTTGAGATGATCACATTGCCCTTCTAGACCATGGCCCTTGCTGCCTTCACCATCAAGGACTCTACCTTCTTAAATAGATGGACACCGAAGACACACTCTGCCACTGTCATCTATTTCCAGATAATGGCACCCCTCCTGGCTCTCTGGCAGTTCACATCATTTTTTTTTTTTTTTTGAGTTAAAGGTTGCCAGCACAGAGATTTGCCTTTGCCCTTATTCTGCATCTTTAAAGTAAATGGCACAAAAAAAAATAAAAATAAAAATAAAGTAAGTGGCAGGAGTTAGTTATACTTTTGAATCATGGCAATGTCCCATAGCAAACTTCAGGACTAAGGCACCGTGTCTTGAAAGATTTCTCAGGATGATTGCCCATGTCATAGCACCAGGCTTTCACTGAGAATCAGGTCTCCCCGCAGCAGTGACAGACAGTCACGATGCCCTGCTCACCCTCCTTGGTTGAGTTGGGATGTGTCGGTGAACCTGGTGCTGGCACATTGCAGTGAAATGAGTGTTCACCAGCTCAGGTGTCAAGCAGATGCTATTGCATATCAAATGACTTGTTTCCTGGTGAGCAGAAATACAGAGCTGAGAGGAAAGGCTTGAAGTGGCAGAGGATCTGCCAGCAACCTAGGTTGACTTGTGTTTTTCCCCCCAATGGGAGGCTTCCTCTCCACTGATTGTGTCTGCAGGTCTGTGCATTTACAGGAAAGCTGGAGGAGGGACCTTCCAGTTATGGCCTTAGAATTCATGCTTGGTGGGAAGGTAATACTTTTTTTTTTTTTGGTACTGGGGATTGAACTCAGGAGCACTCAACCACTGAACCACATCCCCAGCCCTTTTTTTGTATTTTATTTAGAGACAAGGTCTCACTGAATTGCTTAGGGGCTCACTAAGTTGCTGAGGCTCGCTTTCAACTCTTGATCCTCCTGCCTCAGCCTCCCAAGCTGCTGAGATTACAGGTTCCAAATTGCTTGGATTACAGGTGTGTGTCACCACGCCTGCCGGGTAATACATTAATTTTCAGGGGCCGTTGGGTCATTTGTATTTGTTTCCCATCCCAGGAAGCTGAAAATGAAGGAACATAAGTAGATGGAATCCCCAAAGCAACTGTCAGAGGCAGAGCAGAAACTGGGGTTGACTACTAAGGAAATAGGGAGCTATGAGTGTGTTCAGAGACTGAACACCAGCCTCATGGGAAACCCCTGACACAAGTTTTCTGGTAAACCTTTGTGCAGACTTTAGACCCAATTATGGAAGATATGGGAACAAAAGTTTGGAGGAAATATATACAGAGAGAGAATTCGCACAAGACTAGACAACCTTCATTTATGTTTACAAATCTGAAAGTTACTGCACTTTTCTTGATCATTGTGGTGGGCACACTGGGAGGAGCCTCGGATCACAAACGTTTCTGGGAACCCTGCAAACAGTGACCATGATTAGGAGAGCTGTTTAGTGGAAGATGAATCACATGCACAAAAAGGAGGGTGCTGTTTTTATATTTTTTATGTACAGTGCTGTTTTTATATTTTTTATGTACGGATAAAGTGTCAGTTGTGAGGATAAGGGGACCATGGGAAGATGCTTTAAAATGGTGTCAAGGATCCGTGTGCAGAGTTGCTAAGGGTGAAACTTTCCATTGACTTTGCTCTCTTCTGGCCAGGGCGCGGGAGGGTGCGGGTCGTGGGCGGAGAAAAGCTAGTGGCTAGGGCGACACGGGGCCAGGAGGGCCAGGTCGGTCAGTCCGTAAACTATAGCCAGTCCGTCCTCCTCCCCGCGACGTGAGCCACCCTCTGGGCCGCCATCCTAATGTGGTCGCAGCCGGCGGGCCTGCCCACGGTCCATCCATCCCCTGCCACCGAGTCCGACCTCCAAAAAAGCCGAAAGAATTATATTAGGAGTTATAGCCCGTAATCTCCTCCTTGCTCCTAGCCCTCAATGACGAAAAGGACACATTGGCGACTGGCAGCCCATCCCGCCGCCGCGGAGACCCGAAACCATCCGGAGCCCAATTCTGCCCATCTTACATCTGCAACCACTTCCCTTGGCCTGTGCACGTGCCCTGCACTGATTCTCTGCCTAGGAAAGGACCATGCAGCTAGAGATTAAAGTGGCCCGGACTTCATCATTTCCTATTTATACAACAAGCTGCCCCCTGCACCGGGCAGACCTGTTTGGAGACTTTTGAAAAAGAAATCTGAAGGTCACTGGTACCCCGATAAACCACTCAAGGACTCTGGCTTCCCCTGCGTCCACATTAGGGAGACGGTGGACCTGGGGTAGAGCTGGCTGCCAAGCGGAGCCGGCTGGCAGTGGAGGATGTGCGGGCCAACCTGCCTGAGGAACTCAGTGTCTGGATTGACCCTTTCAAGGTGTCCTACCAGATTGGTGAGAAGGGGGCTGTGAAAGTGCTGTACCTGGATGACAGTGAGGGCAGTGGTGCCCCAGAGCTGGACAAGGAGATCAAGAGCAGCTTCAACCCTGATGCTCAGGTATTTGTGCCCATTGGCAGCCAGGACAGCTCTCTGTCCAATTCCCCCTCGCCGTCCTTCAGCCAGTCACCCAGCCCTACTTTCATCCCTCACTGCCCAGCCCATCACTTTCACCATTGCCTCTTTCGCTGCCACCAAATTTGGCTCTACCAAGATGAAGAAGGGTGGAGGGGCATCTAGTGTTGGGGGCGTGGCCAGCAGTGGAGCAAGTGGCCAGCAGCCACCACAGCAACAGCCTCGCATGGTCTCTCACCCACCAACAACCTGCTGAAGCACAAGAGCCTCTCTTTGTCTATGCATTCACTGAACTTCATCACAGCCACCTCGGCCCCTCCGTCCCAGCTCTCACCCAATGCCAAGGAGTTCATGTACAATGGTGGTGGCTCACCCAGCCTCTTCTTTGATGCGGCTGATGGCCAGGGCAGTGGCACCTCAGCACCCTTTGCAGATGGTAACAGCAGCAGCTTCCATATGGCCCAGGTATTTGGAGGTGGCACCAATAGCCTTTTCCTGGAGAAGACACCCTTTGTGGAAGGCCTGAGCTGCAACCTAAACACCATGCAACACCCCAGCCAGCCGTTCCAGCCTGTTGTGTTGGCCAACTGACCACTCCTCCACACAGAGGGCCAAGAGCACCCACGACCACAGATAAGAAAAAGGAAAGGAGAAGAAAGGCCAAAAAAAGAGGAAAAGAAAACTGTACAAAAATATTTCCAATCTTCTCACTCTCACTTCTAGAAGAAAGATCCAGCCCAGGCATGGAGTGAAACACCAAATCCTGGTTAACTCAACCCCCTGTACCTGACCATTCTCCTGCCTGCCTCTGATTTATTTGGTTGGTTTGGGTTCTCTCTCTCTCTCTCTCTCTCTCTCTCTCTCTCCTTTCTTTCTTTCTTTCTTTCACATGTGGTTTTCTATATCACATCTTTAATTAGTGGCTTCCTGTGCTAAGAATGGTCCAGATGTGAATTGCTGCTCCCTGTTCCCTCCTCCCTCCTTCACACTCCTTTATGATTGGTGTGTCCAAGCTCACAGGGAAGGAAGAGCTGCAGCTGGGGCCAAACCCCCCCCCCCAAGTAGGGAGAGGCTGGCCCATTTCACTGCCTGTCCCCCAGCTATCCTCTCACTCAAAGCCACCCAAACTCAGCAGGACTTCTTGGGCCCTGCCACCCAAATAGGTATGACCCCAGCCCACACTCCCTCTCAGGCTGGGCCACAGGGAGTTTCTTGCTGGTAGCAGGCCTTCCCTGGCCCCCAGGGCCCAGCCCCCAATTCCTTGTTCTGCATGTCAAAGTGGCCAGCTCACAAGGCCATGACGCAGACTTGCGGTTCTCCCGTTTATCCGCCTGAGACATACGTGCTCCACGGGAACGTCTTGACCTTTTCTGCTCTGGTGGACTTCCTGATAAGGGAAGTTTTAGTATCTAACAATGGCAGATGTCACAACCGAATTTCTCCCCTTTCCCTCCCTCTTTTGGGTAACTTTCCACTTCTGCTGCCTGGGGGATAAAAGGAGATGATGTGAGTAATAAAGTGCTGACTCCTGGGGTGACTCCTGGATGAAGAACCTTGGTGTCCTGTGATTTTTTTTTTTTTTTTAACCTCGACGTCCTTCGTCGGACTCGGTTCCTGAGGCCGGACGCGGCAGTTTCTGCCTAGCCACTTGACACCTTTCCCCAGGAGCTAATGTCTGGTGACTACAGGGAGGTTTGCACTTTGTCTTGTTGAAATTCTTTCATCTCTATGCTGTGGCCCCATCCACCCACCGACCCCACCAGGCCTAGACGATTATCATGGCTCTGGACACCCAGCATCCTTCATAAGCATGGCCTCTTTCTCTAATGCAGCCCTTCTTCCCTGGGCCTGAGGCTGCGGGCTAGGAGGTGGGAATAAGGTGTGTGTACGCGTATATGTATGTGTACATGTACACCCCTGTGAGTGTGTGTGGTTTGCTGTCCTGTTCTAAAGGATTCCAAGCCATGTGCAACTTCCCTCTGGATGTGATTCTGGGTTGCAGCAAGTGCTTATTTATGTATGAGGTTGGGGAATGGGCTGGGGGTGGGTTGTCAGTTTTTTGTAAGGCAGTATGGAGGGGGTGACATTGGCTGAGCCTAAGGCACTCCCAGGGGAAAGCACTGCAGAAGGAACTGGTTTCCAGGCAGCAGAGGAATCTGCACTTTTGTTTTTGATCAAAAAGGAAAAAAATGAGAGAAAAAAATACACACACACACACACATACATACACATATATATAGGAAAAAAATATATATATACACACACAATATACATACGTGTGTGTGTATACATAAGCTCTGAAGGGTAGAAGGAATATCCAAGCCTCTGTTGCCTAAGGGAGTCCCTAGACTTCAGTGACCCTGTTGTGCCACCTTACCCAGGATGGGAGCTGCTTACCTGAGTTCCATTGGCGGGGAGTTGGGGAGAGGGAGACAGGACCCGCATTTGGAGTCAGTCAGTGCCTATCGTGAGCCGTCCTGAGCCTTGCATTGTGACTTTTTGGTCTTCTGGTTGTGTTATTTCACTCCATCTGTGTCCCTACCTGATAGTTTCTCGGTACCTCTCTCTTGCCATCCCCCTCACTGCTCTTACCCTTCCACCCTGGACCTTGATGCTATGAGGCGTGGTCTCCTGGGTAGGCCAGGCTGGACAGCCATGTGGTCCTCCCGGCCATTGTACTTGGGATACAGAAGGGAATTGGCTCCCCTTTTCCCACTCCATGGCGAAGCTTCTGAGGCACAGTGCTTTGGTAATGGGGCACTTGGCATCAGGGCTCTGTCACCAGAAAGCACCAAAGTCCTGGCACCCCACCCCACTCCATTCTTCCGGGGACCCCATGTGGGTCCTGCTGTGGCAGTGAGTCTGGGCCAGACAGACACTGTCGGCCTCCCCTCCCTATAATGTGCACCAGCTCTACCTCCCCATCAGGGCAAGGCCCTGGCTTCTCAGCCCAGCACCATCTGTTTCTCTAGACCTCTTGGGCCAGCCCAGTCTGGGTCACCCTGTCCCTCATCCTCAGCTCCCATGCAGGTGACAGGCCCAGGCAGACAGCTCCCCCTTCTGGCCCCTCCTGTGCACACACGCACTGGTACCACCCGCACCCAGGCCAGCTCATTTTTCTCCACAGGCAGGGAGAGGGGGAGACCAATCCCTTCCTGTCTCTTGAAATGTGAAGAGTAATGTGTGTTCAGGAGCATGGCTCAGTGGCTTTTGGGCCTGGTTCAGTCTGTCTCATCTCAAATCTAGGCATTTTTGCTTCAAATTTTTTTTTTTTTTTTAAGAAAGCAAACAAAAATCTGCACTAATTTCCCTGGTTTTCGTAGGAATTTTTTATTTTTTACATTTTTTGGTGTCCGTTTGTATTTAATAATTTGCTACATTTGTCAAATATAAGAGGTATATATGATATAAGTATATTTTTAACATAAGAATTGTAATTTTTTTCAAGGTTTTTTTCTTAATAAGAGGAGGGAAATTGATTTTTTTTTTCAGGAAAAACAAACTTTAAAATAAAAAAGAGGAGAATAAACCTTTTTCTCCCCTTTCCCCATCCTCTATCTATCCCTCTTTCCCAGGAACAAATCAAAAGATGGATTATCTTGTGAAGAATGTAAAGTGTCAATCCAGAATGATGTCTTTTTCTCAATGCAGGGAGCTATAGATTTTCTAATTATCTCCCTAAGAGTGGGAGGGGGCATTGAAGCAACTAGAGAGGAGCCAGGGTATCAGGGTAATGACTTTTTTTCTTTTTCTTTAGTGAAGGAGGAATACAGTCAAGTGTTTTGTATTCAGAATGTTGTGCAATATTTTGGAATGGGACATTGGTGTGTTAGAGATTTAGTTTAAAAACAAGATTGATCAACTCTGTACAGTTTATATTGTTCCAGATTTTTTAAAGTTTGTATTAAAAACACGATATATAATAAAAATAAATAAATAAAACTGTGTCAAGATGGTGCCTTGTCAGATGAAAGCAAGTTTAAATCATGGGGGGAAATGAAGAAATGGATAATATGCAGAAGCAAGTCAAGTCCACCTGCAGATTCCAGGTAACCTTGGTTCTGCGAGACATGTGTAGCATCCTTCTTCAGTGCCTCACAGAGTGACATAATGGCTCCTAGATTTGCTAAACATATGGTTTTTGATGTATTGGCTTTTTCAGATCGCCATTTTTTTAAAACTGGGAATTGAACCCAGGGACCCGGGCCGCACGCATGCCAGGCGAGCGCGCTACCGCTTGAGCCACATCCCCAGCCCTCCCCATCCCTTTTAAAAATTTTGTTTAGACACAGGTCTCAGCCAAGTTGCTTAGGGTGTCAATGAATTGCTGAGGTTGGATCTGAACTTGTGATCCTCCTACCTCAGCTTTCTGAGCCGCTGGGATTACAGGCCTGTGCCACCATGGCCGGCTGTATTATTCTCATTTATGAACCTGGATGGTCAACTAGTTTTCCACAGGGCACCAAGAGGACACAATGGGGAATGGATAGTTCTTAAATAAATGCCACTGAGAAACTGTATTTCCACAAGAAAGGAAGGAAAGTGGACCCTTGTCTTACACCATCCACAAGAACCAAACCCAAAAGGACAAGAGTCTGAAGCGTAAGATCTGAAGCATAAAACACCAACAAAAGAAAATGGGAGAGACCTCCTTGACATTGACCTTCGTTATGAGTTTTTGGTTTTCACACCAAAAAATTCACACTATAAAAAGTAAATTTGTGAGGCTGGGATTGTAGCTCTGTGGTAGAGCTACAATCCTAGCACATGTGAGGCCCTGGGTTTGATCCTCAGCACTGGGTAAAAAAAATAAATAAATAAAGGTATTGTGTCCACCTACAACTAAAAAAATAAAAATAAAAATAAACACTAAATATGTAAATGTGATATCTTTATTGTGTGATTAATGTGCAAAAAGGCAAATTTCCCCCAGGATTCTCCAGGCTTGTCTTTTCCCAGCTCAGGAATGTGATGTGGCTCCTGTCAGGAGATTCTGTCTGCCTGAGTTTCTGATGCCCCAAGGAGACCCAGAGAGTGAGGTGGACTCCAGAGAGGGGTTGAGGCTGAAGGTCAACTGCCCAGCTGGGTGCCTCCCAGCACCTCCCAGCATTCTGTACTCACCAGCCACCTGCCCATGCTTCCCTTGGTCCCTGCAGCCCCAGCTCTGACAGCAAGTCCCTGTGGGGCCACCTCCGGGCCTCAGATCTGTTCTACGTGAGCCAAGAATCCTACTAGTTTCTGAAGATATCACAAGGATGAAGAGACTGACAGAAGCATGTCTAATACACGCTGGGCACTTGCCCTTCTCACTCTAAAATGAAAATGTTTTCACATTGATCATTAAAAGATGTTCATTGAGCTGGGTGCAGTGACACATGCCTATAATCCCAGTGGCTAGAGAGGCTGAGGCAGGAGGATTTCAAGTTCGAGGCCAGCCTCAGCAACTTAATGAGGCCCTAAGCAACTCAGGGAGACCCTGTCTGTAAATAAAAAATAAATAAAAAGGGCTGAGGATGTGGCTTAGTGGTTAAGTGCCCCTGTACTCAATCTCCAGTACCCCCAAAACAACAAAAAAACAAAAAGCCTTGCAAAGCAACAAACAAACACAAGATGTTCATTGAAGTTGATGAAATTAAACTAAGATTATACATAGCTTGGGCCAAAAGATGTGTGATCTCCATCTCAGAATGGAGATCTAAAAAAAGAGGACTCTGTTCTATTAAAATCCAGCCTCCACCAGCTACAGAAAGAAGATGGTTATGAAAAAGTGTCTGCTGTGTCATCATGACATGCACACACACATACACACAGATGCCAGCACACGCTGACATTCATCAGGGTCCACAGAATGTCGTAGAAGACAAAATGTGCTCAGAGAAACATGAGATTTCACCAAAATAAACCTGTCACGGGAAGAGGACCCTCAAAGATAGTCAACAGGCTATGGTCCGGTCCGAACGGGTGTCAGACCTGCTTTATGGTGTGAACTTTCTTCTTGACCAGTCCCCCAGCCACACACCCCCACACACACACTCTCCCTCTCCCTCCACTCCTACAAATATTCCTTCCATTCATTTCCTGGCTGATCTTGGTGCCCAGACTGTCCACCAGGTGGAGGCCTGCACCATCTTCCCCTGCCTCCGCCCCTCCCCCGCATTCGAGGAATCTCTACGTGCACCCAGGGGTGGGGGGCAGGTTCTTCTGCTTAGGGTGCTTTCTCTTATTTTCTCATCATTTTCCATCCCCTCTGGCAGGTTTTGCTCAGACATCTGGCTGGAGAGTTTTCTTTGACTCTAGTGCCACTGCTAACCCGGCTGGGAGAAGGGCCGGACAATGGCTCACCTCCACCTCACATCCTCTCCGCTCC
Source organism: Ictidomys tridecemlineatus (assembly GCF_052094955.1). Classification (NCBI taxonomy): domain Eukaryota; kingdom Metazoa; phylum Chordata; class Mammalia; order Rodentia; family Sciuridae; genus Ictidomys; species Ictidomys tridecemlineatus. The sequence continues at coordinate 133,604,571 of NC_135486.1, forward strand.
GCTCAGATTCCAGGCAGGACTCTTGCAAACAGTCCGTGTGGTCTTTGACCAGATTCAGGAACCTCTGGCTTCCTGCCCCCACTCCCCCTGGGGGCTGCCCTCAACCAATAGGAGAAAGGAGTGGTGGTGGGGGGAGGGCAGGAAATGCTTCTCCCATTTATCCCTTTTGGCAGACAATTAAGATGCAATAGATGAACCCCTAGGAGATCCTTTTGAGACCAAACTTCAGTGAGCCTTCTTGTGGTCACCTCTAGAACCCACCCATGTTCCAGCTTTTATCTCTTCACTTTTCCAATTCCCTCCGCTCCATGGATACGCTTTCCAAATAATCCACTGGTCTAGAATCCTGCTCTCGGGGGTATCAGGGGGCACCCAGACTGAGACGAAGAGGCCCACAGCCCTGTGCTGCCCTCTATGGCTGCTTAGTCACATCTTCTGGTCCCTTGGTGTTCTCATAGGTGTGCCTTCAGCCCACAGAGATCTTCTGGATGTGGGGATTGGTCTGATCTCCCTGTGCTCCTTCACCGTACAGCGGTCAGTCCCTGATGGGGACTAAGCGAATGAATGAATGAATGTATGAATGAATGATTGAGGAAGTGAGGTAGGTTTCAGGATTACCTTTCTCTTCTTCATGTTAACTGATTTCTCATCCTGTCCCTCCACTTCAGTTTTAAGGCACTTAGCTGTCTGCAGGGGGTCCACCCTGAGCAGGGGGGCTGAGTGCCAACATAAAGGAATCTTGGCTCATTTCCTGATGATTGTAGCACACTGAGGTTTGTCACTCAAGTTCTCTCCAACCCCAAGTCCTGGGCCATCTGAAACCCTTATTGTATATGGGAAAGCCTTCACTGAGCACCTACCGTGGGCCAGGCAGAGAAGGGCTGAACATACAAGAGGAAGGAGACCTGGATTTTGCCCAAAGAAGAGCTCACACTCCAGTGGGAAAAGTGTTCCTCCAGGTGGCAGGCTAGGAATCAAAGCTTGGGTTTTCATAGAAGGAGGCAGAGAGGTTCGGCACCATGTGAAAATGAGGTCGAATCTGGGTTCCTGTACTTCACTTGGCTTCCCTGATCCTTAGGGCTTTCTGGTGAAAGGGGACTCAGGTCTGTGTTCAGGTCACCCATCTGTGCTGCTGGTGGTGTTGAAATAGCCAGAGAGTGGCAGTTTTACCTACTGCATCATGGTTCCTAGAGTCTGGCCATGGAGATAGAAGGTGGTGTGCAGGGTTCCATTGACAGTTTACTTATCAGGTAAAAGCAACAGAAATTGGTGACAAATTGGGTAGTGCTAGCTAGAGCATCAGAGTCAAAAAAGCAACAGATACCGCACACAATAGTCACTTCTTTTCTGTATCGGGCACCTATTGTGTACGCTTTTCTTGGCTCATGAGGCCTCTTGGAGGAAGCGACGTGACCCTTGGACAGAAGAGAAACGGGAGGCAGGAGGGTGTGGGAAGATGTGGTTGTGGTCTTCCTGCCCTCCCCCATCGCAGTCCTGTCTTTTACCAGAAGGCACTGTGTGACCTTGGGCAAAACTTTGGTCACCTGTCCCTACACTATGGTGGCAGCAGTAGCAGGGACACTGTAGAGCGTTGATTTTGAGAGGCAACAGGAGCGCAAAGTGTCCTGTATCTTAAAAATGGTGAGATGAATCCGGTGCTATCCTCTCCCCCGAGCCTCCACTCCTTTTGGAAGCCCAGGTGAGCAGCGCAGAGGCGCTTCAGGTAATGATATCAACGAATGTTATTTAATTCTTGGCACTCGGGAGCAAGACTCTCCCTCCTGGCCCCAGGAACCTGATTGGCCTCCCAGCCCACTGGGGGACCTACACACACGCAGAGGTCCGGACGCAGGCTCCGGGCAGTCCCTGATACCCGCCCCTGCCTGGCTCCGCCCAGACCGCGGGAAGGTGAGGCCGGGGGCGGGGCCAGAGGTGGGGGGTCGGCCAGGCTTGAAGACTGCACTGCCCGCCAGCCTGGCCCACACCTGTCACCCTCCCATGGGTCTGCTACCTCCGTGCTCCCCAATAATGCTGCTACTCTTGCTGCTGCTGCTGCTGGGACCTGGCCCCGGACCCAGCGTGGGTAAGTGATGACCCGATCTCCTCCAGCCCTCCCGAGGGACTTAGGAGCTCGGCATCCCACAGGGACTCCAACTCACCAGCCTGCCCCAGGTCCCCAGGAGCTGCACAACCCCCAGCCCTCTCTTCTGATATCCACCCACTCATCCATCCCAGGGACGCAGTAACCCTGTCCCCTACTTCTGTCCAGGGCCTCCCACATAGCACACTCTACCTAAGGACTCAGAACCAGCCCTGACCTTCCCCAGAGGTTCAGAGTCCTCCCCTCAAATAGCCTCCAGAGCCACTCAGAGCCCCTACCCCGGCCGTCCTGAGCCCCATTCTTGTGAGCTGACCATCAATCACTCTGTCTGCGGGGTCTGAGGTTGGATCTCAGACCTCATGGGGGTGGCGAGCAGGGGCAGAGGGGCTGGGCTTGCTGGTGGGTGAAGAACATATGGTCTCCTTCTCATCTCTCCCTGGGGTCACCCTCAGAGAGGTCCCCTTGGTGGCTGCCCATTTCTGGAGCCCACAGTTGAGAAGCACACTCAGGGAACATACAGGCACCCTAAGACAGCCACCCAGGAACAGCACCTCCCTCACCTGGGCACTGGGGTGCACAACTCCTCAGACCCAGGCTGCAGATTCAGCAAAATGCTTGGAGGGGAGTAGCTGCATGCACAACCCAGGGACCCCCGAGTCAGCCCCGGGGAAAACTCACATGAACCCTGGACACACTGCGAAGTACAGATGCATGGACCCGGGGCTCACAGGATACCCTGCCAGCCCAAGCCCTCCCAAAGGAGGCTGCCCGCGGGCAGACAGAGCAAACAGACCCCAGCCTGACCTGCCCCACCTATGTTGGCACAAAGGGAGTGTTTTCTTCGGTTTCAAACCCGCCCCATGCCTGAGCCCTTCGTAGGTCTGTTCCTAGACCTCAGGATGCCAGAGAGTGGTCAGATGGTGGTGTTGGTGGTGGGAACTCTGCAGAAAGCTTCAAAATGTGGTACTGAGGCTGGGCCCTTGGCCGGGGTGCTTAGGGTGGATGTGTTCCAGGGGTCAAGGGACCTTTTCTGGAAGCCTATCGAGTGCCAGGGCATTCAGAGCTGCCCGTCAGAGGTTTGCTCTGTAATATCACCCAGGTTGGAGGGTCGTCCTCTTAAGCAGACAGTAGCACAGTCCGACAAGGGTCCCTGGGGCCACCTGGGGGCTGAGGCAGTTGTGGAGGGAGGTGGTCTGTGAGCCTGGTAAGACTGGGTAAGAGCATTTGCAGCAGAGTGTGGATGTGCTGGGTATGACTGGAGAGAGCACAGGATTCCTGGTGCAGGAGAGCGGGCCCTGGAGGAGTGGGAGGACTTGACCCCCACGGGGCCTTGGGGTGCAGTGGGGCCCCTGAGCTTTATCCAGAGCCCATAGGAGCCATGGAAGGTTTGAGGCAGCTGTGTAGGTTGCTGGGAGAGTGAGGACAGGTGAACTTTTGAACTCTAAACTCATTTTTTTTTTTTTTTGCCTTTTCCTCTTTTTTTGACACAAAGGGAGCTCTGGCCCCCACCACCAGTAATAGGCTACTTTTTTTCCCACTGTGAACAATATGACGTCATTTGGATTTGGCCTGGACTCCTCCAAAGAGCCATTGTAGAGAGACAGGTCCTAATTAAGAGAAAGTGATGTCTACATGCTAGGCGTTCACCTGCGCTGACCTCGGGCCTGGTGTGTTGGGGAGCAGATGCCCAGGACACAAGCCTGGGCGTGAGTTTCTGCTCTGCTGCTGCTGTCCCTGGGCCGGGAGGAAGGGACACTGGTTCGTGGGTCAGAAGCTTGGGTCAGAGCCCCAGCTCAGGGGCTATGGGCTGTATGAGGGCCACCTTTCCCAGATGGCCTCTTCTTTCCCAGTTGTCAACTACGAGGGTTTCCAGCACAGCTCATGGGTACTGTTATGTGTCAGGGCTGTGCCAGGATCCAGACAAATGGCCAGGCCCAGGTCGGGGGAGCTTCCCGAACTAGGAGAACGCTGCTCCCAGGCAGTGAACATAAGGAGATCCAAAGGCCCTGAGCCAGAGTCTGGGTGAGAACTGTGGAGCCCAGGGACTGGTAAGCCCCCTGAGGAGTGCTCCTCGGTGACAGGAGCACTTGGTGACGTCATCTCTGATGCGCAGTGCCCCGTACAGGCAGCTGAACTAGCATTTACTGCAGAACTTTGCAAAGAGACTGTGTCTAGAGTTGACAGGGGCAGGGGGTCAGGAATCAGAGTGTCCCAGGAAGGGGGAGCAGCCAGCACGAAGGCCCATGGCATCACCTTTTACTTGGTGTAGTCTGCGACTCATTTTCCTTTCACAGCTGCCTTGAGGGTGTTGACTGTAGGCGTTAGAGGCTGCACACTCCGTCTCATTTTATTCTGCTAGGGGAGGTTACCTTTTCCTCCATTTCCCAAATCAGGAAACCCAGGTACACAGCGGTCCCTAATTTGTCCAAGGTCACACAGGTAGGAAACAGGATTTGAACCCAGACAGGCTGCAACATCCAGGCCCTTCGCAGTCTAATGTCCCTCCTTAGGGCCAGGGGAGTCCTGACCTGAAGCCTCTGACCTTTGTTTACCGCTCAGCATCTAGGAGGTCACATGTGCGCCGGCGTGGGATCCTGGAACTGGCAGGGACTTTGAACTGTGTCGGAACCCGAACCCCTATGGCCTACATGAACTACGGCTGCTACTGTGGCCTGGGTGGCCATGGCCAGCCCCAGGATGCCATCGACTGGTGAGTGTCCATTGGGGTCCAGGCTAGAAGTTGCTCCTGCCCCCTGAGGCCCACGAGGAAGTGCCCAAAGCTGAAGTTGGGGGTTCGTGCAGGAAGATCCCAGCATGGGGTGCTGCCTCCTGGGTTATGTGGCCAGAGAGGACACGTCTTGGTGACAGCTAACTATGCTGCCTAGAAGGTAATATAACTAGAACCAGGCTTAAACACACCAGAACTGCTCCGAGCATCCCTTTGAATCCTCAAATCAACCCCATTTCATGGACAAGGAGACTGAGGTTAAAGGTTAAAGGTTAAGTTACCTGTCTGGGCTGCATAGAGTAAGGCGTGGGACCTGGTATTTGAACTCGGGCAGTCTGACTGCATTCATGCTCCAACCCCTGCCCTCTGCAACCATGTGAGAAGGGTCTGATCCTGGAAGGCTGAGCTCTTCCTGTGACTTCCTCATTTACTCTCCTGGCCAGCTGGGAGATAGTCATGGTGCTTGTCCCCATTTTACAGATGAAGGCCCTGAGGCTCCAAGGGGTGCAACTACTCGTACCCCTAATAGGTACACTGTGCCAAGTTCAGCTGCCTCTTTCCTAGTTGGAGGTCCTGGTGACTAACCCTTGAGCCACAGATGCTTCTGCCACCGGTAGCGACCTCCCCGACTCTGGTTGGCTGGTTCCTGCGTGTCCTTCAGAGGCAGCTCAGCCACACTGTCTCCAGGGAACCTTCTCTGGAGCCTCACTGGGTCTGCCATCTCCTCTGGGCTCTCAATGTCCCTCTGTTTAACGTGTTTCCCGTTCCTGTGTCTGGCGGCTTATCTGTCTCCCTCCCCAGACTGGGGGCTTCCTAAGAGCAGAGCAGGAACTGGCTGACCTCCTGGGCCGGTCTGTTGAGGGCTCAGACAAGTGGAGAGATACCAGTGGATGGATGAGTGGGTAGACGAATGAATGACGGGTCTGACGGCATTTGTGGGTGTTCCCGGGGTCACTGTTCAACAGTGAGTGTTTATCGAGGCCGAGAGGGCCTGGGACAGAGGGTGCCGTCCTCACAGAACTTTGGTCATCCCAGAAAGACGGATGTTAACGAGGTTTATAATGAGGGTTTCCTTACTTACGTACCTGCCCGGAAGGGCGGGATCCTGGGTTTTATGAAAGGGTGTGACAGGAGACAGTATAGCCTGGGAAGACGGGAGGAGGCCATGACATCCCAAGGGGAGGTGCCCAGGCAGAGGGTGCCACATGGACAGAGTTGGGGTGAAAGGGACTTGGCTCGCTGGAGGGACAGAAAGGAGGCTGGGATGGCTGGAGCACAGAGGCTCAGAGCAAGGCAAGGAGGCTGCTTGGGAGTGGCCAGGGATGGAGGCTGTGCAGGGCTCATGGAACCAGTGGGATTTTTCCCTAGCATTGAGCTTTCCAGGGATAAAGCTTCCACCATAGGGGTCTGCACTCACCCGGAGCCCCAGCAAGGGAGGATGCAGGAGTTCCCTGCAGGCACCCACCTGCTGGCCTGTCTGTGTGACACCTGCAGGTGCTGCTATCACCATGACTGCTGCTACACTCGCGCAGAGGAGGCTGGCTGCAGACCCAAGTTGGAGCGCTACTCCTGGCAGTGTGACAACCAGCGCATCCTGTGTGGTGAGTCACAGCATGGTACACATCAGTGTCCCCAAGAGTCCCCTGGGCATCCCGGAAGAGCCAGGTGATTCCTGTGCTCTTCTTGTAATAACACAGGGTTGTTCTTAACTCTCCATAGACCATCCCTTAGGTTTTATGTGCAAGAGATTTTTTTACACTGCGTATATGAAACACACACACGCCCACATACACAGAAACCTATTTATTTAGTGTCTGGACAAAAAGGAAAAATAGATAGTGGGGCTGTGGTTGTAGCTCAGTGATATAGTACTTGCCTAGCATGTGTGAGGCACTGGATTCAATCCTCAGTACCACATATAAATAAATAAATAAATGTATTTGTTTACCTATACCTAAAAATCTTTTTTTTAATTTATTTTTTTAAGAGAGAGAGAGAGAGAGAGAGAGAGAGAACTTTTTTTAATATTTATTTTTTAGTTCTTCTTGGCGGACACAACATCTTTGTTGGTATGTGGTGCTGAGGATCAAGCCCGGGCTGCACGCATGCCAGGCGAGTGAGCTACCGCTTGAGCCACATCCCCAGCCCCCCTAAAAATCTTTAAAAAGAAGAAAAAAGAAAAGGATAGAATGACACCAGGTATAAACAACCACCAGAAGGATTCTGGGTTAAAAACCCACAGTGTTTCCACACCAAAGACAGAGTAAGATAGAAATATATGCCGACATAGAAAGATATTGACTGAAAAACCAACTGCAGAATGACTTTGAAGTACAGCCTTATTTGTGTTTGAAAAAAATAAAAAAAAGGATAAAAGAATCTTGCAGAATAGTACCATACTACCTTCCACGGCCTGATGTAGGCATATGGAAAGCTCAGAAAAAGATGTGTAAGGATAGACCCAAACTGAGGGTGGCCATGATTGTCTCTAGGGTTAGGATTGAAGGGCACGAGGGTAGAGGGCAACTTCATGCTCTTTGTATGCTTCCATGTTTTATAAAGAGACTGTCTTCATGAATTTTTTTTTTTTAAAGATACAGAATTTTTTTTCTTTAAGAGAGAGTGAGAGAGGAGAGAGAGAGAATTTTTAATCTTTATTTTTTAGTTCTCGGCGGACACAACATCTTTGTTGGTATGTGGTGCTGAGGATCGAACCCGGGCCGCACGCATGCCAGGCGAGTGCGCTACTGCTTGAGCCACATCCCCAGTCCTGTCTTCATGAATTAAAGTCAAGCTGAGGGGCCGGGGTTGTGGCTCAGTGGCAGAGTGCTTGCCTCGCATGCATGAGGCAGTGGGTTCGATCCTCAGCACCACATAAAAATAAATAAAATAAAGCTATTGTGTTATGTACAACTAAAAAAAAATTAAAAAAAAAAAAAGTTAAGTGGAGTGCGGTGGCACAAGCCTGTCAGCCCAGCAACTCTGGAGGCTGAAGCAGGAGGATTGGATGTTTAAGGCGGTCTCAGCAATTTAGTGAGGCTCAGAACAGTTTAGCAAGATGCTGCCTCAAAGTAAAAAATAAAAAGGGGGGCTGGGGACGTGGCTCAAGTGGTAGCGCACTCGCCTGGCATGCGTGCGGCCCGAGTTCCATCCTCAGCACCACATTAAAATAAATAAATAAATAAATAAAAAAGATGTTGTGCTGAAAACTAAAATAAATAAATAAATAAAATAAAAAAGGCTGGGGATTGGTTCAATGGTTAAATAAGGGTCCCTGAGTTCAATCTCCAATACCAAAAAAAAAAAAGAAAAAAACAAATGTTGAAAGGGAAAGGAATACGTGGCCTGAAGTATTTTAGGTTAAAGTGCACAGATGTCAGCAATTTATTGGAAACATGTCAAAACCAAACAGAGCTGGGCATGGTGGCACATGCCTGTCACGTAGGAATGACATCAGTCTGGTGATCGGCAGATGGTTTATGGTGGTCCTGGTCATTCTCAGGATCTTTAGGCTGACCTTGTCTCCATTATCTGATCAGTATAAGTCATAGGTTTCTTAAAATGTCCTATCTCTTTTGACTTAACCTATTTATTGGTGGGCTAATTAACAGTGCACGGGTAGATTTATGGGTTTCCCAGAAATTTGGGAGTGACAGGCCTCAGAGACAGATTGGCCTGGGGAAGCCTGGATGAATGTGCCTTTAGGTCCCGATGCCCCCGCGGTCCTGAACAATTATTGCATTCCGCAGTAACTTGGGCGTTACCCCAGCGTGGCTCCAGGAGTAGGCACCCCCGGGGTTGAGTCACACTCACCTGTTCCTTTGTCATCCCACCCCTTCGGCGTTTTTCGGATAGAATGTCCTAAGAAACAGTGTCCCCCCCCCCAAACAAAAGCCCACACTTCCAAATGCGCCCCCTCTCTCTCATCGGCCTCTGGTGACCTTCTCTTGCCCCCCCCCCCCCCCCCCCCGTTTTTGGGGAGCCTGAGGCCGGGAGACGGGGAAGCCATCCTGAAGCTTACAAAAGGTATTCTGTGTCTGTGTGATATTCTGCGTCACCCCAGATTCACACAGGTGACTTTGGTCCAGCTGGTCAGGGGCGCCACTTGTCCTTCCTTGACGTCTGTTTTCTACCTGTTTCTTGTTCTTCTTCTGTCCTGTCTCAGGGGAATGGATGGGTGATGGTGAAGCGAAAAATGTTAAAAGAAAAAAAAAAAAATTCCTGTGCCGGTTCATTTCCAGTTCATTTCGTTTTTTTTGGCCAAGCCCTGGTCTCCCAGTGTCTGTTTCCTAGTCTGTGCACTGTGGGTGGAATTGGAGCCTGTCTGGTATGAGGTTGAAGTGACAGGACACTGTGCCTCATGCATAGCAGGGGCCGTGGAATAAGTGACCCAACAGAGAACCTGCTTTGAGAGTGTCAATTGCTGGGATTACCGTCTTGTTTACTTAGTTACTTAATTGATTGATTCTGAGGTATGGAGGGTTGAACCCAGGGACTTGCAGATGCTAAGGCAATTGTACCACTGAGCCACATCCCCAGCCCTTGATTCCTTCCTAAACAGAGAAAACCACTCTGGCTGATAACTGTATCCAAGAGTTCTGCATTGAATTCTGGCTCGGCTTTTTACCTATCTACTAATAGTTTATTAATTTTTTTTTTTTTTTTTTTGGTTTCCACCACTGTATTAGTTTATCTTGAACCACAAGAAACATGAGAATGATTATCATACTGCATCCTAACATCTCCATATTCATTGTACCTGACCAACGTCTCCTAACATCAAGAGAAAAACTACAATTAAAAATGTTAGGTGTCTCCAAGGCAATCTTTCTTATTTTATCTATCTATCTATTTATTTATTTTTCTGATACTGGAGATGGAGATGGAACCCAGGACCTCATATACTAGGCAAATTAACAATGAGCCACACCCCAGCCCAACCTTACTGATTTTTAAACAGGGCAACGAAAAATAAATATGAGTGAGACATTTATTTTTAAGACTCAGTCACACATGGTAGTGTTCACCTATAGGTGACTCAGTAGGGTGAGGCAGGAGGATTGCAAGTTCAAGGACAGCTTGGGCAATTTAGGGAGAACCTGTCTCCAAATGAAAAGGGCTGGTAGTGAAGTTCAGTGGTGAGTGGCTCTGGGTTCAATCTCCAGAACCAGAGAGAGAAAGGGGGGTGGGGGAGGAAGAGAGAGAGAGACAGACAGACAGACTGACTCAATGGTGCTTTCCATTTATAGTTTCCTTTCAAATAAATTTTAAAGCAGAAATAAAGTTCAGTCAGTGAGACTCAGACTTATCTGAAGAGTTAGAAATGAACCAGAAAACTGCTTCTATCACTTTTTTGCTTTTAAATGAGAATAAACATAATGCAAAATTCATCATTTTAAAGCATACAACTCAGTTATAATATAGTCACAATGTCACCCAACCATTATCAAAATATTCTCAATGCCTCCCCTCAAAAAATATACCCGATAGAGACTGGGAATGTGGCTGTACAATAGAATGCTTGCCTAGCATGCATAAGGTCCTGGGTTCAATCCCCAGCACTGCAACACACACACATACACACAAACAAGCAAAAAAAACCCAAAAAACAAAACAAATCTTATACCCACAGCCAGTCCCCAGTCTCCCACCCTCCCATTTCTCCTTATCTGCATCATAGACTGGGTCTACCTAGAAAAGCCAGAACTAAAAAATAAATATTAAAAAAAATTTCTCTCTCTCTCTCTCTCTCTCTCTCTCTCTCTCTCTCTCTCTCTCTCGCTCTCTCTCTCTCTCTCTCCTCTCTCTCTCTCCTCTCTCACTCTCTTTAAAAAAAAAAAAAGAAAAAGAAAAGAAAAGCAAATGCAGGAAACCATTGAAATGCAAAGCAGGGGCTGGGGATGTGGCTCAAGCGGTAGCGGGCTTGCCTGGCATGCGTGTGGCCCGGGTTCGATCCTCAGCACCACATACCAACAAAGATGTTGTATCCGCCGAGAACTAAAAAATAAATATTAAAAATTCTCTCTCTCTCTCTCCTCTCTCACTCTCTTTAAAAAAAAAATGCAAAGCAAAGAAAGCTAGCCCAAGTCCTTAGCCTGTGCCCTTGGCCTAGCCCTTGCACCTAGCCCTTGACCCACACTCTTCCCTGCAAAAGATAACCCAGGGCAACTGGAAAACTTGGTGCAAGACTGTGTGACTCCACCCTGGCTCCACCTCTAGTCCAGCCCCCACCTGCCCCTCTAGGAGCATTAACATCCCACACCCAGGGGCTGCTCTCCCAGGGTCTGCTCTCTCCCTCTGAAGATGGCTGGCATTCTCCCTTTAATGTGTGTCTGTTCTCCTAAATAAATCTCTCTCTACCCTAACGGCCAGGCTGAGTGCTGACATTCTTTTCTGCACATGTGGTAGGGACCTCACTTGTGCAGAGTTGAGGCCCCCCCCCATCTTGGGAACACCTTGGACCTCAAGGACAAGCCTATCAATGTGATTTCTACCTTATGCACGTTCCTAGACCAGGATACTTGGTATCTTAGACTAAGTACGTGCATAGAGATAGAAAGGAGTGTGAGTGGTATGAGTGGAATTGCACGGTATGTGGATCTCCACCCCGGCTTCTTTCACTTGGTGCCCTATTTTGGAAGTTCATCCACATCGTAGGGTGTTCATTCCTTTTATGGTGCTTCATTCCTTTTATGACCAACTTGTGTTCTACAGTATGGCTCTGCCACCTTTCATTCTGCAATGGTTCCCAGGATGGCCATTTAAATTGTTTCTACCTTCTGGCTATTGTGAATAGTGCCGCTGTGAACATCCACAAAAAAGCATTTATTTGAGTACCTGTTTTTAGTTAAAGTACACACACACACACACACACACACACACACACACACACACACTCACACACTACACACATATATAGACTGTACTGGGTCATATGGTAATTCTATTTTTTTTTTGGGGGGGGGTTAGGGAGCACCAGGGGTTGAACTCAGTGGCACTTGACCACTGAGCCACATCCTCAGCCCTTTTTTGTATTTTGTTTAGAGATAAGGTCTCACTGAGTTGCTTAGTGCCTCGTTTTTGCTGAGTCTGGCTTTAACCTTGTGATCTTCTGCCTCAACCTCTGGAGCTTCTGAGACTATAGGCATGCATCGTTATGCCTGGCTCCTTCTCTTGATAATGTCCTCAATACTCCAAAGTTTTTAATTTTGATGAAATCCAGTTCACCTACTTTGCCTATTGTGGCTCATATTTTTGATGTCTTAAGAATCCATTGCCAAATTCCAGGTCAGGAAAGCTTACCGGTTTTCTCCTAACAGTTTTATTTTATTTTATTTTGTATTTGGAACTGAACCCAGGAATGCTTTACCACTGAGCCATATCCCCAGCCCTTTTTATGTTTTACTTTGAGACAGGGTCTTACTACATTACTGAGGCTGGCCTCAAATTTGTGATCCTGCCTGAGTTTCTAGGATTACAGGTGTGTGCCATCACACCCAGCCTAATTTTATAGTTTCAACTCTTAAATCTATTAATTTATTTTGAGTTAATTTTATACATAGAGTGAGTGGAAAGGGTCCAGTTAGTTTTTTGGCATGATGTTATTCAGCTGTCTCTGCATCCTTTATTGAAGGGACTTTTCTTTCTCTTTTGAATATTCTTGGCATTTCTGTGTTGAAAATGGCTGGTCCCTAGATAGATGACGGTTGCATCACTTTGCTCAAGCCTCAGTTCGCCTATCTGCGAGTTACGTGTTGCAGGGTTTGTAACATGATAAGCACATTGACTGGGAGTTGTTCTTCTCTTCCTCCCCTTCTCCTCCCCCTGTCTTCTTTCTGTGTGACTGCCAATAAAACCCAGCCTCTGGAGACAGGTCTGCCCTGCAGGCCAGAAGGTGATCAGGATGGTTACTGGAGGGTGATTTTAGATATGCAGGGACTCTCAGCCATATCTCCATAGTATGAGTTGAAGAACTGGCATGAGAACAAAACTGAATTCATATGGAGACACAGTTATCCTAGAAATTCAGGCAGGATCACAAATTTGAGGCCAGCCTCAGCAACGTAGTAAGACCCTGTCTCAAAATAAAACATAAAAAGGGCTGGGGATATGGCTCAGTGGTAAAGCATTCCTGGGTTCAATCCCCAGGACAAAATACACAGTAGGACTTGGGTGAGACCCAGCACCATCTTATGCAATCTGTCATTTAAAGGTAGGGAAACTGAGGCCCGGGGCCCGGGGAGGCGACGTGGCCCTAAACAGCCCCTTTGCAGCACCAGCAGGGAGGTGGAACATGGCTCAATGGTGAGATCTGCTGAAGATCTTTTCCTTTTCTCTTCAATTTGCATGTTCTGCTTGCTCCGACCCATGCGAAAGGGATGTTTATGAAATATTTATTGGTCTGTTCGCCGGTGGAATTCTGTACCCGTTTACAGACCTGTCCTTCCTGAACCCAATGAAAAGAACCAAAGTATCTATTATGCATTTTTTTGGATAAAAATATTCTCTTATTCTGTTTGGAGATATTCTGAATATAGTTGTTTATTTAATTATAGGTATAAAATATAGCTCATTTTCCATTTATGGGCTTGACAAATATATTTAAAAAAATTTAAGCCTGCAATAATATTTACTAGCAGGTTTTAATTATTTTAAGGTTTTAATTTTAAGCTTAACCAGTGGTAGCTATTTTTCTCTTATAGTCTTATTTTTCTTGAGCAGCATGGTTCCTTTGGATTCCTGAGGCCATGAGGCTTTTTTTTTTTTTTGTACCAGAGATTGAATCCAGGAGTGCTTAGCCATAGAGCCACACCCCCAGCCTGGTTTTTCTTTGTTTCTGTTTGTGAGATAGGGTCTCCCTAGTTGCTCAGGGGTTCACTGAATTCTTGAGGCTGGCCTGGAACTTGCAATCCTTCTGCCTCAGGCTTTCCAGTCACTGGGATTACAGGCATACACCACTTGCCCCACAGTGCTCCAGGCTTACATCTTGTTTTTAAAAGAAACTTTTTTTTTTTTTTTTTTTGTCAGGGAGAAGGTGGGAGGTACACCCTCCTTGTCCACCCCTTCCCAGCTCTGTGACCCGGGTTGAGTTTCCGACTCCTTCTGAGTCTCACTTTACTCCTCTGTAAAATGGGAATAATAAAACACAGTCGTTATCCTGTCGTGGTGGTGCATGCCTGTAATCCTAGCAGCTTGGAAGGCTGAAGCAGGAGGATGCCTGGGTGGTCCATCGGAGCTTGAGGATGGTGTATTTTTTTTTTTTTTTTTAAAGAGAGAGTGAGAGAGGGGGAGAAGAGAGAGAGAATTTTTTTTTTTTTTAATATTTATTTCTTAGTTCTCGGCGGATACAACATCTTTGTTGGTATGTGGTGCTGGGGATCGAACCCGGGCTGCATGCATGCCAGACGAGCGCGCTACTGCCTGAGCCCCATTCCCAGCCCGAATGCTTTCATTTTTGGGGAAGAACCAGAGAGTGTTTTTAAAAAATATTTTTATTAGTTATTGATGGACCTTTATTTATTTATTTGTTTATATGCGGTGCTGAGAATCGAACCCAGTGCCTCACACCTGCTAGGCAAGTCCTCTTCCACTGAGCCACAACCTCGGCTCCCAGGGAGGGTTTTTTGTGTTTTTATTTTGCTGGGCTGATTATTGAACCCAAGGTTGCTGAACCCCAGAACTATATCCCTGGCCCTTTAAAAAATTTTGAGACAGGATCTCTTTGGCTTTGAATTTACAATCCTCCAGCCTCAGCCTCCAGAGTAGCTGGGATTATAGGTGTGCTCCACCATACCTAGCTGATGTTACTTCTCTAAAGCTAGATATAACTTGTGGCAGGGCTTTTCACCCTTGACACTATTGACATTTTGGGCCACATAATTCTCTGTTGCCAGGGGCTGTCCTGTGCACTGTGGGATGTTTAGCAGCATCTTTCGTTCTACCCACTAGATGATGGTAGCACCCCCTCCCCCATTGTGACAAACTAAAATGTCTGTAGATATTGCCAGATGCCCCCCTGGAGGCTCAGCTGCCCATGGTTGAGAATGGCTGGTCCATGTCGTCAATGTACTTTATTTTGACCATGTCCCCATCAACTGCTTCACAAGGTTGCAGAGACCATGGGTGTCTGTTAATATTTGTGCCTTTATTTGAGGATTTTTGTGGGCAGCATCAAGTCTAGAATTGCTGGGTCCAATATTGTATTGGGGGCTCCTCTACAGCATAGGAAGGGCTGGGGGGCAATCTGAAGAGACAGGTAGGGAGCTTGTCACGAGGCACATTTACATCGCAAGGACATTTAAAGACGACTTAAATTGTGTTTATTTATATAGGCTAAGGGGGCAGAGTATCAAAATATCACACTATGCCTCATAAATATGTGCAGCTTTTGTATATCAATTATAGTAAAAAAAATATAAAAGTTGGGGAAGAGGAGGGTCACCAAAGCTCCCAGAAGCCTCTTCCTTTCTTCCTTTTTCTTTTTCTTTCTTTCTTTCTTTTTTTTTTTGATACTGGGGATTGAATCAGGGGTGCTTAACCACTGAGCCCCATCTGCAGCCCTTTTTATTTTGAGACAGGGTCTTGCTAAGTTGCTCAGGGTCTCACTAAGTTGCTGAGATCTTCCTGCCTTGGCCTCCTGAGTTGCTAGGATTATAGGCGTGAGCTGCTGCACCTGGCTCCTAGCAACCACTTTCTTTGGGTGCAGCTGCTGAATGACAGGTAGACATTCTGATCTAACAGATACTGTACATTTATGTTTGTGTGTGCGATGCTGGGGATGGAAACAGGGCCTTGAACATGCTAGGCAAACACTCTACCACTGAACTGCTTCCCCCACTTTGTACATTAATCCATGAAATAGCTACTCTTCAAATCCTTTTAATAAAATGGATTTTCTTTCCATGATGAAAGCACCATATGGCCCAAAGTAGAAATGTTTGAAATGACAAGGTATAAAAGTGGAGGAAATTAAACTCCCAATGATGCTACCCAAGACAACTCTCATTCTGGTGTTTTTCCTGTTTTCCTTTATGAAGATGTAATTAAAAAATATAATGGTGGGGCTGGGGATGTGGCTCAAGCGGTAACTTGCTCGCCAGGCATGTGCGGGGCGCTGCATCCGATCCTCAGCACCACATACAAATAAAATAAAGATGTTGTGTCCACTGAAAACTGAAAAATAAATATTAAAAAATTATTTCTTTAAAAAAATATATAGTATGTTTTGCACCTCTTATTTTTCTCTTACCTATAAGCTGTTTCCCATGCCAGTAAAACTCTTAAATAATCCTGTTATAACTTGGACCTTAAAGGTCCGAGTCAATACCCCATCTCGTCTCTGGAGTTGGATGCTGGAGGCTTGAGTTGGGCAGAGCTGGGTGGGGGTGCTGGTCTCCCCATGCCTTCCAGGGTTTCTTCTCTGCAAAGTGGAGTGCTGATGACTCTGCCTTTGGAGACTGTTCAGGTCGGGGAACAGAGACTTGTTCTTCTGGGTGCCTTGCTCTACACAGAAGCTTAACAAATGAATTGGAGTGAGATTTTTTCCCTTCCAACCTTCTATTTTCCAAGTGGACAAGAGGAAGTGTCTCTGTGTTAAGTGATGGATTGACTACCAAATCTTGCTAATTTCTTTTTTATAAAACCCACACACCCATTTGAAGCCTCACAGCCTGCAGGCAGGCAGGCAACATCATCTAACTAGACTAATTCTAGAACTTTATCTCCATAGGTGTTTGTTTTTTTTTTTGGAGTGGGGGGAGGGTACTAGAAATTGAACCCAGGGGCGCTTAACCAACTGAGCCACATCTCCAGCCCTTTTTGAGACAGGGCCTCACTTAGTTGCTTAAATTGGCCTTGAATTTGAGATTCTCTTGCCTTAGCCTCTGGAGTTGCTGGGATTACAGGCAAGTACCACCGCTCCTGGCCCAGGTTTGATTTTTCTAGTTTCTCATGCATGTGTTTAAAGGCACAAAGCTTCTAAAACCATGGCTGAGCTAGCCATTTTCCAAGCTCCCACTTCTTCACCATGCCTTTTGAAGGAGATTAGAAGAATTTGATAGTGAATGTTGTTCATTATGTCAAAAATTAAAAGTGCACACTAAAAGATAGTGGGTGTATCCATGGCTGTCAAAGGAGTGACATCATCTAGATTAATAACATATGACTTTTAGACTACAAAGTCTTCCCAAGCCAATTAATGAGTTAAGTGGAATTCCCTAGCTAGAGGGGATTTATCTTCGCATGTCCTCAAAAGGTAAGCCCAGGAGGGAGGGGTGATAGGGGTCATGTGATTGCTACCTACAGTCAGGGCGTTTTTTTTTTTCTTGAGGGCTGGGGATGGATCTTGTGTATGGTAGGCCAGTGCTCTCTACCCCTGGGCTGCCTCTCCAGCACTGCTCCTGCTTTAAATGAAAGTTTAGGTAAGTCACATGGCCTGAAGGAGGGTCAAACCAGGCCTGGATGGCTGCCAGGCCCCTACTGTCTTATCTAAGCAGATCCCCAAGTGAAACAGTAATAATGTGACACAGAAGAGAAGCCAGAATTGTGTGGACATCAGACTGTCTATCTGAAATTTTAAGTTCCTTTTCACAGGGGTTGACATGCCCTCCTTCCTGGAGGGGACAAGCTGATGGAGAGCACCTGGCGAGATGTCCTGTTCCACACATACACACATGCCACACCTGACCCGTTCTGCCCAGCTGTGCTGGTTTCCCTGGCATTGACCCTGGAGTTTCTGCAGGGTTTAACCCCAGTCTCTCCACTCCTTCCAGGATCCACGGATGATGAATGCCAGAAGCTCCTGTGTAAGTGTGACAAGGAGATTGCTTACTGCCTAGCCGGTACCAAGTACAACTTTAAGTACCTCTTCTACCCCCAGTCTTTGTGTGAGGAGGACTCACCCAAGTGTGACTGACTCCGTGTTCATTTGCAAAAGGAAATAAAGCTCCCTTTCATTAATGAACAACAGAATTCAGTTTCTGGAGGAGGCAACTGAGGCCAAGTGATAAAGCCACATGAGCCTTGTGTTTGCCTTCCGGCCTGGAACTCAGATTGAGTCTGTTCAGCTTCCAGTTTGATGAAGGTCAAAAGTCCCATTCCTATTTTATAAAACCATGACTGTGTTGAGCTTGGTATCGTTTTCTGTGGTTAGTTCGACTTTTTTGAAAAGGTGGGTTTTGTCTTCTCACTTGCTGCTGATGACTGGTGGTCAAATGAGCGCGGATACCTGCCGGGCACTTGGCCATGTTGTAGGCTCAGTGTCCGCAATAAAGAAGACATACAGGGGACACTCGCCCTTGTGAAATTCAAGTTTCATAGCTGTTTGAAACCTTTAACAGTTTCCTGGGGAGGACAAACCCTAGGAGTTTGAGGCCAGCCTGGGAAACATAGTGGGATCCCATCTCTAAAATAAAATAAACATTATTTCCTGGGCTGGGGATTTAGTTCAGTTATGGTAGAATGTTTGCCTAACATGCATAAGGCCCTAGGTTTGGTCCCCAGCATCACACACACATACATACATTTAAAAAAGTTGTTTACTGATTTCCAAGGTAGTACATGCTTATTTATTTGGGGCAGGGAAAGAAAAAGAAATGAAAATACAGAACAACAGAAAAACAAAACAAAACCCAAATCACTCCAATCCCCACATGGGGAATACACTTTCAGTATTTTAGTGTGCTGTTCACTGGTCTTTTCTATAGTTTTTAAAATAGTAGTTGACACACTATGATTTTTTCATAAGGTTTGTGCCATGTCATTAAAACAAAAAGCCTTTTGGAAACCTCCTCTTGTATTAGACAAAATTTCCCCCCCAATACTGGGGATTGAACCCAGGACCTCCAGCATGCTAGGCAAGGGCTCTACCACTGAGCCACACCCCAGTCCATTTTCTTTTTCTTTTTAAAAGAGAGTGAGAGAGAGAGTGTGAAAGAATTTATTTTTTTTAGTTATGGGCGGACACAATATCTTTGTTTGTATGTGGTGCTGAGGATCAAATCCGGGCTGCACACATGCCAGGCGAGCGCGCTTGAGCCACATCCCCAGTCCCTTTATTTTTCATTTTCAGAGAGGATTTTGGGATGTTACTCAGGCTGGTCTAGAACTTCCAATCCTCCTGCCTCAGCCTCTTGGGTAGCCAGGATTACAACTGTGCACCATTAAACCTGAACAGATGCCACTGTGTAGATTGCCAACTTTTGGATTTTGGAGTATTTCCTGTTTCAGTCAATCCCTGTGATGGGATGCCAAAGAATAAATATTCCTCCCAATGCTTTTTAATTTTTCTTTGGCTGGATTTGGAGAAATCCAATCACAAGGTCTAAATATTTCACATGGACACCCATTATGGTCCTCCTAAGCCACCTTGATTGACAGCAGGGAGATGTGAGAGGCAGCCCTGATCTCAGCATGTCTATCTCTGCTGGCACTAAGAAGCAAGTGCCCAGTCTACCTGTTTGGCCAAATCTTCTTTGTCCTCCCTCCCAGAGATCTGGTATTAACTCATCTTAGAAGGGGGTTTGGGCAGTGTGGGAGGCCAAGAGGTGGGGGTTGGAGGTACAGGTCTGGGATTCTGGCAACCTGTGGTCTAAACTGGGGCCAGCTGTACCCATGCCAAACAGCTCCCACTTTTTCACTGAGAAAGAATACCAGTAACCCCATAGGCCCAGGGATGTACACACTGTGGGTCCCCTAGTGTCTCTGGCATTCAGAGTGTAAAAAGGTAAAGTTAGGCAGTCCTGGTGCCTGATGAGCAAACAAGGAAGAACATTCTCCCTCTTTCCACAGAAGACACCTTGGCTCAATGTGGGTCTGCATGAAGCCTGAGACTTTAGTAGGACTAGCAGATTATATTGGGCATGTGAATTTGTGTTTCCTAAACAACCAGGTTTTTTTTCCCCCATACAGAGCATTTATCTGTATAAAAATCTTTTATTTTTATTTCAAGTAATTTCTCCAAACTTTAAGATGAAAAGTTTGAATGAAATCTTCACTTAAGGGTGGAAGGGGTTAATGAATGGTTCATGGAGCTCCCCCACACTGTGGATGCAAGTTTTCCTCTCCAGGGAGCCCACAGCTCACACTTCACACCTGCAGTTTACACACTGAGGAAAACAAAGGCCGCCCTTCCTCCCTCTGTGTGCACAATTACAGCACTTGGTATAATTATGCCAGCTGCTCACATACCACAAGAGGACAATAAAGATTACACATTATACAGTGTGAGGTCAATTTATAAAATGTTTCCTTCAATGCATGAATGCAGAGTCTAACCTGATATTACAGATTAAATTCTGAAAAACAAAACAAAACAAAACCCCAAAGCAATGCCTTTAAGCAGCCTGATGCAGCTTAGCCTGAGGGGAGCTCTGGGTGCTGCCCGATAGATAGCCACTCAAGCCCCACCCCAAACAGAAAACCAACCAACCAACCAACAATAACAATGACAAAAAAACAGTGAGGAAAAGCCGACCATCATTCTAATCTCAAACTGAATCATTTTAGAGGTTTCCTCTGAAACCCAGCAACTACCCAAGGAGACAGAATTGTTGATTGGATTCTGGGTTTTCCCTTTTTTTTTTTTTTTAAATGTGTAACTTTTTATGCCTATGACAAAAACCCTATCTCTGTCTTCCTAAACTTGACGTACAGGACAGGCCTGGCCCAAACAAGTCTAGTCTTGGCTCTAGGAACCTGTCATTAACTGAGGCAGGGAGGGAGATGCCGATGTGGTGGCCTTCTGACGTCACCCACACTGTGTCCTCTGAGGACCCTGAGTCCTGCCAGCCATGGTGGCCTGAGCCAGCCAGGTCCCTGTGAGGCGGCGGCTGTGTGGGCCACAGACAGTCCTCCAGGTACTGGGGTGTTGGTGTGCTGCCACGGTGTGCCACAGGCAGAGAAGAGAGGACCTGGTTGAAGCCTTTGTCCTACAAAGCAGCACCTTGTTTACCAGGGGTAGAAACAGGAAGTCTCCTCTTCCCTCACCCTCCAAAGCATCCGCTCAGGCACTGGGGAGACTGGAGGACCCGCTCAGAGCCCGGACAGTGCCAGTCACAACACTTGCGTTTCCAGTCTTCGAACTTCCTTGACCACGAGATCAATGTTAATGATTGGGTTGAAATACAGGGCCCAGTAAAACAAACAGTTGCACACAAACTGAGGGATGAGGGGCCAGAACATGGCCACAAAAAGCCCCTGTGTTGACACTTTCCAAAAATGGCTCCACATCCTCTGAGGAAGTGTCCTGAAAAGAGAAAAGAAATGGTTCAGGGCAGTTCAGTGCTCAAGGGCTCAGGTCTGGGTTGCGCTCTCCACCTCTCTGGCCCACAGAGACCTTGTCTTCTGTCCCCAGGGCCTGAGACACACCTTTGCACAACCAACTCCTTTTTGGCTCCTAGGAACAGACTATGGGTGCTTCCTCGGGGCACTGCTGCCTGGTCCTCGCACCACACACCTGGAACCTGAGCCGTTCTATCGCCATCCCACTTCTATGTGTTTCTTTCTTTCTTTTTATTTATTTTTAGATTTTTTTTAGTTGTAGGTGGACACAATATCTTTATTTATTTATTTTTGTGTGGTGCTGAGGATCGAACCCAGCGCCTCACACATTTGAGGCAAGTGCTGTACCACTGAGCTCAACCCCAGCCCTTCTATGAGTTTCTTAACAGACATACTTTCTTTGCGAGGCTGTAGGTTCTTAGTATAGACTGTTGTATTTTTACCAAAAGATATGCAGGGTCCCACAGAGAGCCAGGGGTGTAGCAGGGTCATGAATATGCATACTCTCTGCATGAATAAATGAGTTTGCTGAATAAAAATCCACGAGGGATTCCTGGCAGATTCCCAGAGCCATTTATTTGGCTGCTTCTGACTGATGATGTTGAGAATTCTGCAAGTAATGGATGTCGGGATGAAAGGAAGTAGCAGATGTATTACTTCTGTCTACTCAGTATTTGTCCCCTTCTGGGAAAAGCTTCTGAGTTTTGCTTTCCCTCCCCTAAGTCTTCCTATTCTGGGTGGGCAGGGGGTACTGGAGAGATTGCCTGAAGCATGCCACACACTTTGCCACACCTCAGCCCTCCTTCCTCTATTCTTTCCATGTGGAATGATGGGTCAGGGTGGAACCAGCTACTGGCTGTGGGGTAAACACATGCCTGAGCCTGAACAAGGAAAGTCCTGCACATGGGATCCAGGCTGGGCCAACCAGAGCAAAGGCACATGGGCCCTGAGACTTGTTACAAGTGTCACGGGGAAAGAAGGGCTTCCATCCCACCAGGGGGAGGCTGGTAAGGTGGTTCAACCAAAGTCTGGAGCAGCAAAAGGCTCTCATGTGAGAAGAGCCAATGACAGGCTAAATTACAGGAAAGAATAGCACCAGGAGAGGGAGACAGTCAGCCTGAGGACAGCACGTGGGTCTCTGGAGCCAATCCCACCGGCTGCCCTGAATGGGCACTTCCTTTTTAGGAAAGCCAACTTAGGCTAGTTTTTGTCACTTGCAACCAGAGACTGTCTTGTCTAATGCTCTCATTTCCTGAATCAATCTAGAAGCTCTTCTTGTCCCAGTTGGTGGCAGAGCATGGTCAGATGCATGCCTACAGAATTCCCTAACAGGTCTATGTTCTAACATACTACTGTTTTCCACAAACTTCTCTTCTTCTCACTTGCTTATTCCTTAATTAGTAAAACCCTTCACACATACACAGGAATTTGTATATGTGAATTGTGGGAATTGTGGTTTGGATCTGGAATAGAATTAGAGGCTCACAGGTTGAAGGCTTGGTTTCAGTGCAGCAATATTCAGAGGTGAGGCTTCTGGGAAGTGATTGAATCATGAGCTCATCAACAGATGAATCCATTGATGGGTTCAGAGCTATTGGAGGTGGCAGAAATTATAGGAGATGGGACATGGTTGAAGGGCGAGTCCTTGGTAGCATGCCCTTGGGGGCTACATCTTGGCCTGGGTCCCTCTTGTCCTTGCCTCTCTCACTCTGCTTCCTGGCTACCATATGTGAGCAGCTTTTCTCTGCCACACCATGGGCCTGAGAGCAATGAAGCCAGCTGACTATGGACTGAAACCATGATTCAAAATAAATCTTTCCTTCTTTAAGTTGTTTTTCTCCCTTAGGTATTTTGTCATAGCCACAGAAAGTTGAATAACAACATGATCTGTTATTATGTGGGAAAAAGATATACAGGAAAACACTTTAATAACAATGAACACAAAGAACCCCCACCTCCTAAACAGGTGATTTTCCTATTCACTGCACATGCAGTATTTCTCAAACCAGAGTCTGAAGAGTCTTGGTAGAAGAAGGAATTTTTTTCCCTTTTCAACTATGTGAAATGCTTTGAAGACCTTTCCCCTACTTGTTTCTTTCCCAGCCCTGTTGCTTTAACCCTCTTCTACATAGAAACACACTTACTTGAGCTCACTTCTTGACCAGATCCTCCAAAAAGAAAATAACTCCAAAACCGAGAGTAGCATGGCGTTAACAATGAGAAACCGTGATGTCCAGTAGTGGACCTCCAGCCAGTCCCAGGCAAATTCAGCAATCAGCTGGTATGGGAGGAAGGAGTATTTGACGAGGAATTCCCTCCACTGTTTCCAAGTGGGCTCTCTCAGATCCTCAAAAAAGAACACACCCAGACACAAAAATCATGTGGACTGATTTTGATACAAGATTAATCAAGGAGCGTCATGTTTGTTAAGACACACACATACATAAGAACCTAACAATCTAAAATAATAATTTCAGCCATCAAATTCTCTTATAATAATGAACCTTAAAGTAGTTAATTGTTACCAAAAAGGTTGATCTGGGGTGCTTGTTACATAACGTGGAAGCTCAGAAGTTATATCTAGACAGGCATGTGTTAGGAGCAATAGAGTTGAAATGACTTTAAATTAAACAGCATTTTACTCTTTTGTCACTGTGTGGACAACTCAAAACACTTCCTAGATTTGACATCTTAGCTGTGGTAGAATGATAACAGAGCAGGGAAATTAAAAACAGACATCTACATACCTTAAGAAAGTAATTTTTTGGATTTGTGTGTGTTTTGCAATACTGGGGATTAAACTTGGGAATGCCTTATCATAGAGCTGTATCCCAGCCCTTTTTATTTTGAGAGAGGGTTTGGTTAAGTTGCTGGAATTACAGGTGTGTGCCACTGCACTTGGCTAAGTTTTCAATTATAAACATTTGCAAATAAAAAAGATAGCTTGTTGGGCTGGGGTTGTAGCTCAGTGATAGAGCATTGGCCTACCACATGTGATGCACTGGGTTCAATTCTCAGCACCACATAAAAATAAATAAAGGTATTGTGTCTATCTACAACTAAAAATATTAATAAGAAAATAGCTTGCTGACCAAGTATGGATTGTTACAACTTGTTAAAAGGGAAACATTTTACAATTTCTGTGCTCCAAATTGAGAGATAACAGCTGGAAACTGAATATAGAGGAAATACTATGTAAATTCATTACTCAGGTTTTAAACTACATTTAAGGACTGGGGGTAGCTCAGTGGTAGAGTGACTGTGTAGCATGCGCAAGACCCTGGGCTAAATCCCTAGCACTGTAAAAAAAACCTTTTAAAAACAAAACCTAAAAACTGCCTTCAAGGCTGAAGTCACTTGGGTGAAGGTAGTGTTTAAAAAGGTTCTTTGGAGATTTTCAAATTGTTTCAATATTGGACAGGTATGGATTATATATAACAATTCCTGTACCCATGACACTTTTTAATACAAACAGATCAGAAGGATTAGCCCTATGGGAAGCAAAGCAAAGGACTACTCTCAAATGACCAACTAAACAGGGAGAAATCACCCTAGTGAACAGTAAGGCACATATGAATCCTGTCTTGTGGAAGGACAGGTAACCATCCTTTTGAGGTCCTGTCAGGAGTCAAGAAATTGCTTTTTTTTTTAAAAAGGAATATTTTAAGTCCAGAGGGTTACCCCTTTGGCTATGCAATGCAAAAAACTAAATGTGTTTCTGGGTGTGGGGAAAGTCTTACTTCACTTTCTTTGGCAGGGGCTCTCCCTGCAAAATTCACTGAAGGCTAGTTATCGGTTGCTCTTCCTTGACAGCCTACAGCCACAGCTCCGATTCCACTCCAGGCACTCTGCAGACCTACCAGAAGCTTGGTGACGATGTCCTCCCCGGAGCTGTCTTCCTGCAGAGGGCAGATGGTGTGGATGAAGGGCAGGAAGGTATCTGTGTAGTCAAACAGGTACAGGTACAGCAGACCAAGTCTCGGGGAGCTCTTGAGGGCATACAGCAGAAACAGGGACCTGCCTGGGTTCACGGCCTGCAGAGGACAAGGCAGGCACAGGGCCATTACAACCACAGTGGCCAGCTCCTCACCTGTGCTCTTTCAGTGGTCTTGTGTCCTTTGCCATCAGCCTTTCTGCATGGTGTGCACAAACAATGGGTGAATGAATGGCAGGAAGAGGCCAAGTAATCCATCTGTTGGGCTACTCTGTAGAAAAATCGAATCTCTATTGGGGGCTGTTGAGAAGCTTAGAACACCTTTTGGAAAAGCAGATTGGCAAAATATATCAGTCTTAAATATTTAAGTTAACCAATCTGTAAGTGGGCACCACTTAATGAAAATAATCTTTTAACTAGAGAAGGCTTCACAATTCATGTTTCGCTGTGTGTTAACAGTTAAAACCACAGATATCTGAGCCCTAAGCAAAGCACATGAGATATTATGCATGGAATTCAAATGTTCATTAAAATGTGAGTATGAGCCAATCACGGTGGCACATGCCTGTAATCCTAGGGATTTGGGATTGGCAGGAGTATCCAAGTGCAAGGCCAGCCTCAGCAATTCAGCAATAAAAAATAAAAAATAAAAAGAGTATAAGATGGTTTAGATAATGCTAACAAAGTTAGGTGAAAAAAGACTCATGGATATGTAGCAAAATGATCTTGCTGGTGTTAGCACCAGGACAGCAGGACAGCAGGGTCTTACTAAGGTCTGTAGTCCCTTGATGAGGAGCACCTGGCTTTCAACACACAGTCAATACATGTTTGTTGCATGAATCAACAAACAAAAGGGCTTTTTAAAACTATTCATAGGATAGACTAAGAGAAAAGAGAACAAACTGCAATGCTAATTGTGTTGATTATGGGCAATTTCTTCACTTCTGTAAATCTTTCAAAATTTTATTATAGTGAATAAACATTTATTTTTTCCTAATTAAAAAACTTTAGAAATGATTCAATGTATTTACTCTTAGTAGCATCAGATAAAATGGACACTTAAGGGTGGGAGTTGTGGCTCAGCGGTAGAGTGCTTGCCTAGCATGTGCAAGGCCCTGGGTTTGATCCTCAGCACCACATAAAAATAAATAAAATAAAAGTATTGTGTCCAACTACAATTAAAAATACATGTTTTTTAAAAAATGGACACTTCACCAAAGAAGATATAAGTATGGCAAGTAAGAGGTGAAAGATGGTTAATGTCATTGGTTTAATGCATATTAAAATGATAGCAGAGACAACTGTACACCTATTAGAATGGAGAGTAGAGGGAGGGAAGGCTTTCAAAGGGTCAGGAGGAAACTTCTGGGAGTGACGGACATATTGTATCTTTTTTTCTAGTCTTTCACTTAACAGATACAGTGGCAGATGCCTGTGCCAAAATAAATTTCCCATTTGTTCTGGTTAATATTAAGAGCATGTGTACATATTTTAATTAGATGGTCACTGTGTGTTCATATTTAGAGGGTCAGAAATGTCATGTCAGTATTAAAAGCCATGCTAGGACCAATATTGGCTACATAAAGTCTATGGTTTAACTATATTAGCTGAATTAATAGCTTATGATAAAAAAGAAGTAGGGTTTTTTAAATTAAAAATAAACAATACAAAACAAACTTTCCACCTCAGGAACTCCATACCTGTTCTTTAAAAAGTTTGGAATAATTTTTTTATAAAGGCAATAAATGTACACAGTAAAAGTATTTTTTTTTTCCTCAAATGATGCAGAGATGATTAGCTGACAGAATTTCCCCTCCCATCTGATTTTATTCTCCAGACAAAGCCACTTTCAATAGTTGGGGGCTGAGAATGTAGCTCAGTGGGAGATGGCTTGCTTGGCATGCATGAAGCCTTATGTTCCATTCTTAGCATCAAAAACAGAAAAACAAAGTTTGGATATCTTTCTAGATTTTTTTATTATATGCAAACGTATGTGTAGATACACATGCAGATATTTTCTAATGTGCTTTTCTTTTAGTTAGCAATCAATACAAGTTGAACATCCTCTTCCTTCTTCATTTTTGCATTGTGGTAGAACCTAGGGCCTCATGCATGCTAGACTCTACTCCCGAGCCACACCCCAGTTCTCCTCCCTCATTAACACAGTCACCTCCTCCTTTATGAATGGGAGCTTAAATATCTGTGACTCATTTATTTAACCTATCCCTAATGATAGGGACTTGGGCTATTTTCTAAGTGCTGCTAACCAATGATGCTGCAATGAACAATTGCTGAGGTTATTTTATTGAGGAAGAAAGAGGCACAAAGAGTTGTGTGGGTACTTGCTTGTGTTCCTGCAGTCAGTGTGTCTTTGGGGAGCCTATAAGCCTCAGCAAGTGGCCCCAGAGTCTTGCTACATTCCAAATTCAGAGAAATGAAATGATAGATCGAGACCAGGTGTAGTTTAAATTGTAATGTTAATGATAAAATCTCCCCAGAGAATTGCAACTGTTCATGATCACCAGAACTCAGAGTGCCTCTTTCTTCGTATGAAATGTTCTCAACCTTGATAATGGCACAAGGGGAAAAAAGCCCAAGTCTTCTGACTACTTTAGTTTGTACTCTGTTCAACTTTGAGTGAGCATTTCCCCTCTAAGTTCACTGGCTATTAGATATTTTTCTCCAAGATGTCTTTTTTAGGGTATGAGCTGGTAAATTCCAGATATACTGTACTATATATACTCCCTTTACAGTACAGTAGTCACTGAATCCTGTCTGTGAAGAACCAGTTGGTACAGTTATGTTGAATATCTATTTCTCAATGTCTAGTAAGGCTGAAGATGGGCATTACTTGTGACCTAATAATTCTGCTCCTCAACATATATCATAAACTCCTGTACATAAGCCTAAGAACTTCATAAGAGTGTCAGAGCAGAACTGCTTCTAATAGCAAAACAGGAAATTCTTGCAGTGTCCATGCACAAATCACCACACATGTCCAATGGAAGACTGAACAAAAGAGAAAAAGAGCGGGAACTAGAGTCACAGAGACGAAAGCTACTTGCAGAAGGGTCTGCTCAAAATTCATACCTCTTGCATTAAGGTTCAAGCATGTAAAACAATGCTCCTGCTGCTTGTGGACACCACCATAATAGACAGAAAGAAAACAAGCTCTGGAAGGATCCATGGCACCCACTGCAAGAGCACAGTTGCTTCTAGAGAGGGTGGGGTGTTAGGGACTTCAAGTGTGCCTTTGCCATTTTCTTTCTTAAGTTAAGCATTGGGTATATACATGATTGCTATGTTGTACTCTATACTTTTTCTATTAAAAGAATAAATAGTTTACCTTATATTCCCAAAGATTCTGGGGGGGCTTCACACCTAGTGCCTTGACACGCTCCAGCTCCATGAGGATGACTCTTCTGTGGCTGCTGTTTTCTATAGTATATGGCGCCCTTGAAAATTCTTCCTCTGTCAAAGTTAAAAGCAATCTGTGGAGGGGTGAGGTAGATTTCTCTTGAGATCACATACTGGAAGCAAATTTTCCACATTGAGTCCCATTTATCAATGACAACACTTTAAGCTTACATAGATGTAGCAGTATTAATAACAGCAAATAACTGAATGACTACTATTTGCCAGTTACTATATAAAAATATATTTAAAAATTTCATAAATCATTACTGATACAATTTGGGGGTATCTTTTTTTTTTTCTTGGTGCTAGGTATGAACCCAGGGGTACTTAGCCACTGAGCCACAACCCAAGCCCCTTTTTATAAGAGACAGAATCTTGCTAAATTGCTTAGGGCTTCACCAAGTTTCGGAGGCTGGCTTTGAATCTGTGATCCTCCTGCCTCAGCCTCCCCAGCCACTGGGATTACAGGTGTGTGCCATCATGCCCAGTGGGAAATGAATTCTTTTTTTTTTTTTAATATCTTTATTTTATTTATTTATTTTTATGTGCTGCTGAGGATTGAACCCAGGGCCTTGCATGTGCACGATCTACCACTGAGCCACAATCCCAGCCCCAAGGGAAACTAATTTTTTTTTTTAGTTGTAGATGGACACAATATCTTTATTTTTTTTTAAATTTATTTACACATGGTGCTGAGAATCGAACCCAGTTCCTCACATATGTGAGGCAAGTGGTTCACCACTGAGCCACAACCCCAGCCTAGGAAACAAATTCTTTCTTTTCTTCTTCTTCTTCTTCTTTTTTTAATGTTTTCATTTTTAGTTGTAAATGGACATAATATCTTTATATTTATGGTGCTGAGGATCGAAGCTAGTACTCCATGCATGCAAAGCAAGCATTCTACCACTGAGTCTCAACCCCATCCTGGGAAACGAATTCTTAAAAATCAAATTAAAATGACTCCAAAGAGAGTCAAGTGTTAAGAACTCAGTGATGGGGAATGACTAAGGTGGGAGGTGGAGCAACAGGGCAACCTGGCAGCCTGGCACACGCCACTCCTGACAGTGGCTAGTACCATCAATACCTGGTATTTACATAACCCCATACAGAGACATGTATGTAAATAAATGAATGCACAAACAAACATAAACATAGGTCTATTTAGTACAATTGTATTTTTAGTTTATGTAAAAAATTATATATATATACATATAAAATAGACACAAAACCTTTATTTTATTTTTTAAAAAGTATGCTACTTTTATAAGGGTGGGGTGGGGCTTGTGGCAGAGTACAATGCTTAGCATGTGCAAGGCTCTGGGTTCAATCCCTATCACCCCTCACCCTCCAAAAATATTTTGGTCAGATATCTAGCAATATAATAACAGTAGTTTTCTCTGAAGAACAGGATTAAAGGATATTTTATTTTCAATATCATATAATCCAGGCTGGGGTTGTGGCTCAGTGGTAGAGTGCTTGCCTAGCATGTGTGAGGTACTGGGTTCAATTCTCAGCATCGCATGCAAATAAATAAAAATAAAGGTCCATTGACCCCTGAAAAAATAATTTAAAAAATCATATAACCCTATATTATTTTTTTTAAATGTATGCTACTTTTATAATCAGGAAGCAATAAAAAAAATGTCACTGACATAAAATAGTATAGCCTCTGTGAAAAATAGTTTTGAGAGTTCCTTAAAAAGGTAAAAACAGAGTCTATGACCCAGACATTCCACTTGGGGTATGGAAAATATATGTCCCCACAAAAACTTGCACATGAATCATCATGGCAGCAGTATTCATGATAGCCCAAAACAGTCAACCCAAATGTGCATCGACTGAAGAACAGATGAAGAAAATTTGGTCTATCCATACAATAAAGCATTTATTAGTCATGAAAAGGAATAAAGCACTAATATGTGCTACATCATGGTGATCCTTGAAAACATCGTGCTAAGTGAAAAGCCAAACACAAAAGGCCACATATTCTATGACTTCATTTACATGAAAAGTTCAGAAAAGATAAATCCATTTTTGGAGACAAAAAATTGAACAGTGTTTTCCAGGGGATTAGAGAGGGAGAAATAAGGAGTCACTAAAGGATAGGAGCTTTCTTTTTGGGGTCAGGAAAATGTTCTAAAACTATACTATGGTGATAGTTAAACCTATCTATGAATACATGGAAAAACTACCAACTGTATTGTATTCATTATAAATGGGTAAATTTGAGCTGGGGATAGAGTGGTTGCCTTGCACGCATAAGGTCCTGGGTTCAATCCCAGCACCACCACCAAAAAAAAAAAAAAAAAAAAAAAAAGAGGGGTGAAATTTATGACATGTGTATTCTATCTCAATGAGGCCTTTTCTTTTTCTTTTGGTACTGGGCATTGAACTCAGCCACAACCCCAGCTTTATTTTATTTTATTTAAAAACAGGGTCTCACTGAGTTGTTCAGGGTCTTGCTGTTGCTGAGGCTGGCTTTGAACTGGCGATCCTCCTGCCTCAGCCTCCCAAGTTGCTGGGATTATAGGTAGATGCCACTGTACCTGACTTCAATGAAGCTTTTGCCAAAAATATCCATGGCGTGTCAGAAAATATGCTCCTCACCTTCCATTCACTCTTTCAGACAAAAACCTGTCTCTGTAGAGAGAGGCCCATGGGCCCAGCTGCTCCAGCCAGAGGACAACTTCTTCCGCCGTCCATTTGGCCACAGCCTTATGGACCAGGAGGTCATGCTCAGATTCCCTGCTGCTCCAGTGATACACAAGCAGGACCACCTAGGGAAAGGGACAGGGACCTTAGAACAGGAGAGGTCAGTTTCTGAGTGTAGGAGCCCAGGACAGGGCTGGCAGGTGAGCCTGAAGGAATGATGCCAGCTGTGTACAGGGAGGAGGGACAATGCCACCACCATGGAGAACCGGAGGGCAAAACTGTCCTTGGACTCATGTCTCTGCTCACTGTGGAGCAGTGAGGGAACAGGGGTCAGAAGAGAACTGAGTGCAGGGTGCCTAGAAGCAGATGCATCCTTGACTCACCAGCAAAACTGACTTGTGCCTTTTCTATAGGAAAAACATTTAGGTCTTCGCAACATGGAATTTAAAAATACCTAATGAAGTGGTGTGTTCTTATAACTGCTTCAGCCAGCCAGACATGGTCTCAAACTCCAGTTCTGCCACCTTTTTGCCCTGTGCCCTCAGCTGTTGCAGAGGTCATGAGGAGGACTGGACAGCACTGAGCTAACATTTACTGGGCACTATTATGTGGCCTACTTGAGTAAGCCACATTCCTGAAGAAATCACATGGCCCAGCAGGTTTCAATGTACACAGTGTGTCACACACGGTCATGTACGTCATCAGTCATCAATGGTTTACGAGAAATCAGAACTGACTGCAGTGGAAATGGGGGTGGGGAGCACAGAGGAACAGAGACAGACTTACTGCCACTCCAGTTAAAGCTGTGAGCACTCCAGAAAAGAAGCCCCCTCCTCTCTGCTGATTCACTCGGCCCGTGTTGGGAGTTAAAGGGATCTGATCATTCCCATATTTTTGAAAGGCTGCGAGACTTTGGACTATGTCATTGTTCTGTCGAATGTCTTCAAATCTCATCCTAATAGCATCAGGAAATAACTTTTCAATGGCATCCCTACAGAGAAGAGAGGAAAATCACAAGACAAGTGTTTGATGAAATTAAATATAAGGCCAAAATAAAACCAATAGCCAACATTTAATAATGATCAGATGCCTAGGAGAAGGACAAAAATACCTGCTATAGATCTGATGGTAAAACACTAGAAACAATTGCTAAAAGGCCAGATGAGGCGGCACATGCCTGTAATCCCAGGGACTCAGGAGGCTCAGGCAGGATGATCACCAAGTTCAAGGCCAGCCTGGGCAATCTCAAAAAATTAAAAAAAGAAATGGAAATCTAGCTCAGTGGTAAAGCCCTCCTGGGTTCAATTACCAATACCCTCTAAAAAACAAAGACAAACAAAGCAAAACAGTGCTTGCCTCGCATGCCACAAGCCCTGGGTTCAGTCCCCAGTCCAATAACAACAAAAAAAAAATACTTTTAAACACATATGTGCTAATAGAAAATACAAATGTTTTCTCACTTCAGTGGCGTACTATCTGGGTGGTTCTTCAATATACTGTTTTTATTCAATGTTATGTATGTCTCAAATTTATCTACCTTACAACTGAGCTGTATCCCCATCCCCAAAAGTATTTTTAAAAATATGAAAGAAACAACAACTAAGTCATAAATAAAATTACTCTGGGGAAAAAGAAGAAAAGGTCTAAAATGGGGGAGAAAAGGCCAAAGGGGTCTTTGGCTTGATCGATAATATTCCAATATTTCTCTGCTTAAAAGAATGAAAATAATGAATGTATATACGCATTACTTATGCCATTAAAGATTAGTTTATGAGGAGGGAAAAAAGCAAAGTTCAGTAGGAAGAAAAGGCCCACACAACGTTTTACCGGAGGGCTGGCTCTTTTCATTTTCTTTTTTGGTACTGGGGATTGAGCTCAGGGGCACGTGACCATTGAGCCACATCCACAGCCCTATTTTATATTTTATTTAGAGACAGGGTCTCACTGAGTTACTTAGCACCTTGCTTTTGAATTAGAGATCCTCCCGTCTCAGCCTCTTGAGCCACTGGGATTACAGGCATGCGCCATGGCGCCCTGCTTCTTTTCATTTTTAATCACACAAAATCAGAGACCCATTCTTCTATTTAAGATTAACCTTTAGGTAAAGCAAAGCTGACAGAACAGAAAAAAAAAGAGGATGCAGGGTTAATGATTTCATGAAGCATTCTGATACTCTGTTGATATCAAGACGGCTGTACACACTATTAAGGCTACAGAAGAGGGGAATCCTGAGGAAGCCAGATAGGCCTGGAAGGCCTCACAGGACTTTATCACTGTAGAGAAGGAGGAGAGAACCAGCTACCTGAAAGGTCCTCCAGTTGGCCATGTGTGAGAAACTCAATTAATGTGATGATGGGCACAGAGTTTGTTTAAAGATTCTGAAAATCAATATCAGTTAATAACTGTATGATGTCACCATTTTGTCTATTAGGATGTTCTCAGTAATAAAAAAAAAATCAGTAAGTATTATATAACATAGGACTATAAGCAATGGTGTGACCACCAGAATTTATTTGGTTTCTTCAGAATAAATATAAACCACGCTAGGCAGTGGCTCTGAAAGGCCAGCCTTGGCAATTTAGTGAAACCCTGCTCAAAATTAAAGATAAATAAATAGATAGACAGGAGGGCAGTTTGGAATGCGGAATAAAGGATAGACCAATGGCAGTCAGCTGTGTGGAAGGGAATTTGGATTTTCAGGTCCTGAGCTCCCTGACTCTCAGTCTAGCAGATCCAGAATGAGCACCACGGACAGCTCCAAGCCTGCAGGCTTTTCAAACATGCCCACTGCCACTAAGAAGCCACACTGCCGCAGCTGCGCTACCCAGGCAATCCCGACATACCTGAGGAGAATGTTGACTTTGGGGAAACCTTCCCATTTTTCCCTGCATTCCGGACACTCTGTTTTCTTTGAAGACACCCACCATAAAGCGAGGCAGTGCCGGCAGAAGCTGTGCCCACAGTTCAAGGTTGTTGGGTTAACCAGGATGTCATAACAGCAATGGCAGGAAAATTCACTAACGGAAATCTGAGGGCCCGTGCTTCTGAGAGGGTCATCTTCCAGGCCCACTGTGGTGGCATCATTTTTCTGAGGCTCTTCCATCTTTCAGCAAATTCTGGGACCCACAGACACAGAAAACTTCAGACTTCGGAGATGGCAGCAAGGCATCATCAAATCTAGGGGAAAAAAGCAGTAAAAATACAACAAACAGTAGTTGTTGGAGGTTACTGTCACTATATTAAAGCTCTAACTTCTGCTTTTACTTTACTTATGTTTTGCAGTGCTGGGGCTTGAACCCTGTGTCTTGCTCATGATAGACTAATGATCTATCATTGACCTATACTCTAGTCCAAAGCTCCAATTTTTATATTTTTGGGGATGCTGGGAATTGAACACATGTTGGCAAGCACTCTATCAGGGAACTACATTTTCTGTTTTATTCATCATAACTTTCAACGTGTGATGAAGTATAGTGTGGTAGACCACAGAACTCAGGATCTTTTTACTAATGTCCTTTCAAAATGTAGGGTGTTTTTTTGCCTCAGCATTCTCAGCTCCTCCATCATCCCATCCAATACTCACTCTCTTTTTTGGGGGAGGGTGCTGAGGATTGAATCCAGGGGAGCTTGACCGCTGAGCTACATCCCAGTTCTTTTTATGTGGAGACAGGGTCTCAAGAAGTTGCCCACAGGCAACCTGCATGCACTAGGATTACCTCAGGATTCCAATTACATTTCAAAAGTCCTTTCTAGGGTATGATTTTCAGTAACTAGCTTCTTGGTCCAATAAAATGTCTGGAGCTGGGAACAACACATCTACATCAAGTAAATGAAATACTTTTGCCTACAACAACTTGCCTTTTTATGAGGCAATTATTATTTCATAAATACTTGATTCCAGGGGCTTTAACTAGAGCAATTCCAGGGAGTAAGGGAAGCCCTGTTTCAGGTGCCCTAGCCAGGCCAACTTCCCATGATTTGATATCCCCTCTTTCCCCAAGTCAACCAGAACATGTGTACTGTGCCCTCTGGATCTGTCAGTTTGGTGCCACAGAAACACTCCAATGTTGCAAAATACGCAAACGTCAATGGAGCATTCTCTTTTCATGCTCATCTGGAGATCCCACTCAGCACGAAAGCAAAGGCCTTGGAGTTAGAACCTCAACTCCCCAGCTCTGTCTCTGCACAAGTGACTGAGCTCTCTGAGCTGTTTCCTCAACTGTGGAATGTGGCTAACAGTTCATGGACCTTCAAGCCTTCTTATGAGGACTAGACAGTAAAGAAAAGAGGCTAGGATGGCATACGGTACAAACTGAGGCTAAAGAAATGATTGTTCTTACTCTTTCTGGTGTTGTGGTAAGAGTTTCTCCCTCTCATTATTGTGGTTTAAATTATTATTTTTAATTGATTTTTAGTTATACATGACTGTGGAATCCATTTTGATAAAAATTACACATGCATAGATTATATCTTATTTTAATTCGAACCCCATTGTGTGGATGTACACAATAGTGGGATTCACTTATTTTCATATATACATAGGAAAATTATGTCAGATTCATTCCACTGTCTTTCCTATTCCTATCTCCCTTGCCTTCCCTTCATTCCCCTTTGTTTAATCTATTCTGTTCAATCTCATTATTGTGAAGAATAGACATCACTCTCCACCATCCACACTGGCCACTCCAAGCTTTGGAGTTTCAGTAGTTAAGAACACAGGCCCTAGCTGGGTACAATAGTGTACACCTGCAGTCCCAGGAGGCTGAGGCAGGAGGATCAAGAGTTCAAAGCCAGCCTCAGCAACTTAGTGAGGCCCTAAGCAACTCATCGAGACCCTGTTTCTAAATAAAGAAAATCTAAAAAAGGCCTGGGGATGTTGCTCAGTGGTTAAGCACCTCTGGCTTCAATCCTCAGTACCAAAAAACAAACGAACGAACAAAAAAAATCTTTGCAATTCTCCTGCCTCAGCTTCCTAAGTTGCTGGGATTTAGTGGCTGTACCACTGCGCCCAGCTACTGAACTATTTTATTTTATTTATTTTATTTTTTTTTTAAAGAGAGAGTGAGAGAGGGAGAGAGAGAGAGAGAGAGAGAATTTTTAATATTTATTTATTTTTTTTTAGTTCTCGGCGGACACAACATCTTTGTTGGTATGTGCTGCTGAGGATCGAACCTGGGCCACACGCATGCCAGGCGAGCGCGCTACCGCTTGAGCCACATCCCCAGCCCCGTACTGAACTATTTTAAATTATAATGTGTGACTTTTATAATAACCACAATAACATTATACAAAGCATGTTATATGGCTTTAGGTCAAACACTAATGGGAGATTTCAAATCAGAGAATAAAACAAATACATTTTAAACTCAGTATTAGAAATGGGATAGAAGTCTCTCATCCAGTACTAAAAAGGTAAGTACCTAAGGTACTTATAAATTTCATAAATAAGTTTACTCAGTAAATGACGATAGTAAAAAGGGGCCCAACCTTCTGTACAGACTCATTAAAAACTGTTCTTTTTGGAAGAGAGTCTTAAAAAATAAACATTTTAAACAAATTCTAGACTTACACACACACACACACACACACACACACACACACACACACACACACACCAGGTAAACTGCTGCCATTTATGGCATACTTACCATATGCCGGACAATCATATTATCTCATTATTCATGTTTAGGAACATTTAAAATTTTTCTAAGTGCTTCCCTTTGGGCAGCCCCTTCAAACTGCTAAGGAAGTGGAAGATATCTCATAAAGGTTTTAAAAAAGAGAATTACTTAGATACATTAGTTCCTTTATTGTGTTAATATTGGTGAAAGAACTCCCACATGGAGAGCATTATCATAGGAGATAATAATCAAGAGAACACACTATTCCTTGGGCTGGGTCCTGGGCCAGGTCCTTGAGATATATGTAGGAGCATGTGGATTTGTGTTAGAGGGATGGTAGAGACTTCTGTGCAAGGGCTGGGCCTGCTTAAGGCACCGACTGTGTCTTCACTGAAAGCAGGAGGGACACAGCTGAGCTCCGGTGCTGCTGCAGGGTCTCCTGTGCCAGGTTAACTAGAGGTGGGCACATGGGAGAGCGATCAGTGAAGCTGCACTTCAGGAGGATAAATCTCATTGAAAAGGGAAGAGGGTCTGGAAATAAGAACAATAATTAGGGAAAGTTAGAAATGAGGTGTTACCACTTCTGGGACAAGGCAGCAAAAAAGAAAACCTGGGGGCTCGGGATGTAGCCCATGGGTAGAACACTTGTGCAGCATGTGCAAGGCCCTGGGTTCTATCCCCAGTTCCAACAAAAGCCCAAACCCAAAGGAAAAGAAAGAAAAAAGAAAGAGATAAATCTATTCAAGAAAATAGTTTATGGGCTTTAGTGACTAGAGAAAGAATGATCAAAGATGGTGACAAGGTTTCAGAATGAGGGAGGAAAAACTGTACTTCTGATAGAAATTCAGTTAATGTAAACAAATTGGTGTCAGTCTTGGAAATATAACTTGAATTTTAGAAAAGTTGAATTTGAGGTAATTATAAAACCCCAGGTAGAAATGTCTAGTGAGTAGCTAGAGATAAAAACTGCAACTGGGAATGAGAATGAGACTAAAATCTATGGATGTCAGCTACTTGCAGAGAATTATAAACAATGTATACTGAAATTCATTTCTCATGAAGTACCCTTTTAAAAACTAGAATACACTAGCAGTTCCTCACCTACCAGATCTGAAAGTTTATTTTTCCTGGGGGAAAACAAATCCCACACTGACATAAAAGGTGTACTTCATAAATTTTATTTTGCAACGCTGGGAGTGGCCATTAACTATTTTTTAAGTGCAAATGAAAAGCTGCATCGACTTTGAGCTCTTCTGAGTTCTGCTAGTTTCATTTTACTATAAGCACAAAAACTAAAAGCTAACAGAGAAAGAGTACACATCCTTTGCCAAATTCATTTGTTCTTTCCCACTCCTTCTGTTTGGACATATTGGAGTCATTTCTACTAATGAAAGAAAGTAGTACTTTCAAGAGGAGGAGCAAGCACTTAGTGATAAAACCTAGCTTGGACACTAGAGTTACAAGCTGTTGTGTTCTGACTTGGGTAAACACACCCTAGTTCCTTGGCAGTTCTTAACGGTCTCTTTGAGGAGAAGGTCCATTCATCCTGAGGATGTTTACAGCTGTTCTCTGCAAATGTGAGCAGCATGGCAACAGGCTGTACCTCTTCCTGAGTTATTTCAGAAGAAGCATGTTTTAAAATGCTACTCTCCACTGCTATTCTTCTCCCCTATCTTCCCTTTGTCTCAAAGGCTTTGGAGAAGACTGGGGAGACTTTGGTAGGACTGGGAAAAAGAGAATCATTCCATTCTTACCCTGGTGCCCTATTCACATGGATACACTGCTGTTTATGAAATCAGCAGCATTAACCATCTAGGGCAAAACTAATGTGTAGGATTCCTGAGTTTGGGAAAGTCTACAAAACAAGAAACTGAAGCAAGTTTCACATGCTAGGCTGAACCCCACAGAACTGCAGCAAAAGCTCAGTTGCTATGAGGCTGAGCCACTCAAAAGGTTTCTGAATTTTATGCTGGGTCCTTATGTGCCCAAGAGCTTTTTAGGTTTGACTTCCACGCCCTGCCTAAATGCAAGGCATTTCCTTGGCTGGAAATCTGGAGATTTTACTAGATTCTTAGAAGGGACCATGACACAGGTTAAGAACTACTGACATTCCCTGTGATAAAAGGTTCCTAACGCACTACCCTCTCCTGCCTCTTGAAGTGGTTACAACGGACCAGGTGAGTCTTTCACAGTGATGCAGCACCTGCCAGTGGCACCCATCCTCTGCGTCCTGGACAGTCTCCCACCAGTAGCCACCACCAACCTGGGACAGCGTTCAGCCTGTAAGCAGGCTTTCTTTATTAGGGTGTTCTCTTTTTCTTTCGTTTTTGAAGACAGGGTCTCATTAAGGTGCCCAGGATGGCCTCCGTGGGTTTAAGTGATTCTCCCACCTCAGCCTCCTAAGTACTGGAACTACAGGTGTGTGCCACCACATCTGGCTTCTTATTTTTTAATTGATTTTGGTACAAACATTAAAAAAAAAAAAAAAGCCTGGTTTCATATGTCAGAAGACTGACAATGCTGGGGTCTAGTTCTGCATGATGGAATCAGTCAGAGCGGAGAAACTCTGGTCCCTCTATCAGGGCACACCAGATGCAGTGGCTCCACTCCTCTCCTCTCTACTTCGGCTCTGTCACTTCCCTGACCTTCCCTCGAAGGGACCATGACACAGATTAAGTTAATGTGAAACTCACATAGTGTGCTGCCTTCAGAGTCCATGGATGGTACACGACTGTTCCTGGGCTATCTGGCTTTACGCCAGTCAGCTTTTGGAATTGTCAGTTCATAGATTTTCCTGTCTTCATCTGTTGTCAGCTTGTGACTTATGGCTGAGACAGTGGCTGCCAATGACGTCTTTCATGCCTTTTTCTAAATTACCACTTTTATTCCATTTTGGAGCTAGAGGCCAGAAAAACTTGCTCTGTAGTAGATGGTGTGTGAAGCCCCAGAGAACAGTCTCTGATGACTTGGGTCCTTCCAAGCTGTCTATCAACATGACCTTTTCTATGTTTTCCCAAAGACATACCTGACAAGGTACAACTACCTGAACATCTGTGAAAGAAAAGGCTAGGACACACACGATCTCCCAGTAATGCTATGTCACCAGGGAACTGGGACCAAGTTGGCTGTTCCCTCCGTGGAAGGAAAGTTGTTTTCCTGGCTTGCTGGAATGCTCATCCACAGGTTTATCTGGAAGGCTCCTATCCCAAAGGAGGTGGTGGCACTGCTGTTACCTATTTGCTTCTTTAGTCACTCATTAAGGAAAGTCATTACCATTTTGGAAAATCAATTAGCACAATAATTTTTATTGTACTTATCAAAAAAGAATGCATCAGTTCTGAGTTTAAGTCAAGAATTTTTTTATACCTAAACTTATAAAGATTGCATTACGTAACAAATGTTAACTCTTTAGAAATTATAATCTTCACACCACTTGGTTTGGCAGCTTATTATAGTTCTACCCTTTCATTCGACATACATTTATTGTGACTATAGTACACAACTAATATTTAGGAATAACCCTTTTTTAAAAATAAGTTTTTAATCTTTATTTTATTTATTTTTATGTAGTGCTGAGGATCGAACCTAGGGCGTCGCATGAGTTAGGCAAGTGCTCTACCACTGAGCCACAACCACAACCCTAGGAATAATCCTTTTAAGAGCTAACTTTTAGGATTCTGGTCTGAACAATATAATCTCAAACATTTTTTTACAAAGATGTTTAGTGCATAAATAAAAAGATCTTGTTCTGGGGATGTGGCTCAGCAGCAGAGCATGCTCAGAGTCCTGGGTTCAATCTCCAGTATCACACATAAAACAGAAAGAAAAAAAAATTGGCTTCTGTGGGCTTCTAGTTACATATTACCAGACAACCAGAAAATAATGTCAATTGTTAATATTATTAAGCCCCATAACTTGAAAGGCATAATCCTACAGGATAAGTACCACTACCATTTCAATTTTTCAGAGACAACTGAAGCCTAATTAGTAATGGGGCAAAGTCAGTTTTAGATCATGGTCTGACTTAAATCCTTCATTAGCCAATGAAGTATTATTAATAGTTATTTGTTCAAGGGACTCATTTATTCCTTTTTCATCTAGGCCCTATCAGAGAGCTGCTGCTACACAGTTGAGAAAAACAAACTAGAGAAAACAAACTAGGATTTGACAAAATTGTGGCTGTTCGGGTTAGCAGGCTGTTGTATGCAGAAACATTTATAATAGGAACAGGAGGAGGATGGGTGGGGGAACTACTATTTCTGGCACTCTAGGTCCATTTCTGGGGACACCACTATAAACAGGGGTAGAATACTTCAGACATTATTAACTGTCCAAAGAGTGCTAACCCTTTGCTAGTGACTATGAAATAAAAAGTAAAATAATCATGCCCAAATGCAAGTAAGGTAAGGGTCAGCAATGGCAATAAGAAGGCCGGATGTGGGAGCGCACACTTGTAATCCCAGGACTGGGAAGGCTAAGGCAGGATGACCAAAAGTTCAAGGTCAGCCTCAGAAACTTAGTGAGACCCTGTATTAAAATAGAAACAAAAGGTCTAGAGATGTGGCTCAGGGGTTAAGCACCCTTTGATTTAATCCCCAGTACCAAGGAGAAAAATGAAAGAAAGAAAAAAAAAAAAGAAGGAAAGAAAGAAGTGAAGGAGTGGCAATACGAAGAGAATATTACTATGTGTATTTCCTGCAGGCAGCAAAATTGGTTCTTCCATTAATACAAGAGTTGCATGAAATCTTGTATATTTCTAATTCCAAAAAGATTTTCTTTCTGGACGGGGTCAGAAATCACTAGGCCAAAGGGAGCTAGCTCCTTTGGATGTTGACTTGCTGCCTGAACTTTGAAGCCCTGTGATTTATTATCTTGAATGGGGTTGGGCAAGATGAGGGCAGACTGAGAAGGGAATCTTGGTTCTCTCTGTGCCTGTCTTCTTGAGTTTGTAAGGTGGCATATAATCAAGGAACTCTCCAGTAACAAAATCCTGTGGATGGTCAACAACTTCGAAAGGTATGAAAACTATTGTGGCTACTAAGTAACACATACCTTAACTCTAGGTTTAAAAATATTCTGTTACAACTAACATAAACATGCAACCTTTAAAAAACAATATGTAACCTTTTCACATTCAGCTCACTACTAAACTGTTTTTAGGATCCCATCTTGTGGTTGTATACAATGTAGAGTTTCACCAGTACTGCTACAATTTTTGCATAGTACTATTTTAGCCCTGTTTTTGCCTCCTCAACCAAACCCTGGCTCCTTGAGGTCAGGAACAAAACCACAGAATTCTATCAATATACCTACAGCAGGTGGCACAAAGATGGACTCTAGTTATTTGTAGCTGAAAATCAAATCAACAAATATTTGGCGGTTGAGGGTGTAGCTCATGGTTAGATTGCTTGCCTAGCACGCACCAGGTCATGGGTTCGATTTTCAGCATTCCAACACATAAAGAAACTAAAGAGAAGGCCTAGTTCACAGTGGTGCCAATAAACATATTAAAAAAAAAATCTACTCCTTATAATGGTAGCTCTTAAAATCCCAACAGAATCACTTGGGAATTTTGGTGAACTAAAACTAGAGTATCTTAGGAGCAAGGCAGAAGAAAGGGGAGCAAGGCAAAGGAATGCATAATTATCCTTTGCTGTCCTAGGAGACTGGTTCTGGGATGCCCATAGATACCAAGATCTGTGGACACTCAAGTCCCTTTTATAAAATGGCATCGTATTTGCAAATAACCTATGCACATCCTGTATACTGTATTTTTTTCACATCCTGTATACTGTATTTTTTTGATACTGGGGATTGAACCCAGGGCCCTTTAA
This sequence comes from Ictidomys tridecemlineatus, assembly GCF_052094955.1. NCBI lineage: Eukaryota > Metazoa > Chordata > Mammalia > Rodentia > Sciuridae > Ictidomys > Ictidomys tridecemlineatus. The sequence goes on from NC_135486.1 coordinate 133,647,136, forward strand.
ACACTGAACAGCATCTCCAGCCCTATTTTATATTTTATTTGGAGATAGGGTCTTTTTTTTTTTTTTTTGAGAGAGAGAGAGAGAGAGAGAGAGAGAATTTTAATATTTATTTTTCAGTTCTCAGCTTTGTTTGTATGTGGTGCTGAGGATTGAACCCGGGCCGCAGGCATGCCAGGCGAGCGTGCTGCCGCTTGAGCCACATCCCCAGCCCTAGAGATAGGGTCTTGCTAAGTTGCTTAGGGCCTCGCTAAGTTGCTAAGGTTGTCTCTGAACTCTTGATCCACCTGCCTCAGCCTCCCAAACTGCTCGGATTACAAGTATGTGCCACTGTGCCCGGCTGTTTTGCTGTATTTTTTTTTTAAAGTTATACATGGACACAATATCTTTATTTTGTTCATTTATTTTTATGTGGTGCTGAGGTTCGAACCCAGTGCCTCACATATGCTAGGTAAGTGCTCTGCCATTGAGCCACAACCCCAGGGCTATACTGTATTCTTTAGGGAAAAACAAACATATATACATGCTGAGTACAAATATAACCACCATAAGCCTAACTACACTGATGCATGAACAATGTAAGAGACAGACAATGCTTCCAAGGGGCACTGGAAAGAAATTACAGATCTATGAAATGCAAGGGGCTACGGCAGGATCTGCCTGCACATCACTTCATTCACAGGGATTCAGCACAGTGCTTGGCATATGGCAAATTCAAGTTTTACTTTTTGGAACTTTCTGAAATTTTATTTTTCTGATTTTTTTTTTTTTAAACTAGGAATTGAACTCAGGGGCACTTGACCACTAAGCTACATCCCCAACCCTATTTTTTTTTTTCCTCAAAATTTTTTGATCTATGGTTGGCTGAATCCGTGGAGGTAGAATCCATGGAGGTAGAATCCATGGTTATGGAGGGTTGATCATTTCATTTCACTGTATTGGGGATTAAACACAGGGACTTGTTCACCACTGGGCTACATCACAACCCCTCCCCCTCTTTTTAAAAATTTTTTTCTTTTTTTGAAGTTGTAGATGGACAGCATGCCTTTATTTTATTTATTTTTAAGTGGTGCTTAGGATCAAACCCAGTGCCTCGCACGTGCAAGGCAAGCGCTCTGCCACTGAGTTATAGCCCCAGCTCCCCAAGCACTTTTTGAACTTTATTTTGAGATAGGATCTTTCTCAGTTGTCCAAGTGGATCTTCAGCTTGCAACACTCCTGTCTCACCTGACCAAGCAGCTGGGATTACAGGCATGCGCCACTTTGCCTGATTATACATTTTAAACAAGTCCTTCTGGAGATTATTATAGGCATTACAGTTTGGATATTAGAGAGCTGTTTCAAAGAACCACTTATAAGCTTACATGTTTCTGACAAGATATGAACAAAATAAAGTTTGAATAACACTTCCAATGTCTCTCCTTGCTAATCACTTCTCTCTCTTCTTCCTGGAGCATCCTCCCAAAACAACATTCCCAGGAAGCCCTTACTGTGTGCAAAATCTTCCCTACTACAGGAAATAAAAACTCATAGTTGTAAGCTGGTTATTGAAGAATCTTTATGGTCAGCTAGCAATCAACATAAGTTTTCAAATTTTGGTTCTGGGGATTGAACCAAGGACTTTGAGCATGTGAAGCACGTACTCTATACCTGCAGCTCCAATCAATATAACTCTTCAACTGAACAGCACAACTCTGGAGCCAAAAAGCTGAGTTAAATATGCCAGCTCAAAGAGCCCACAGGATGGGAGAAATCTTTGCTAGCTACTCTTCTGATAGGGTATTAACATCTAGAATATATAAAGAGCTCATCTCCCAATCAAATAATCTAATTAATAAATATGGAAATGAATTAAACAGACACTTCTTAAAGAAAAGAGATACAAATGGCTAACAAATACATGAAAAAAAATGTTCAACATCATTTGCAATTAGGAAAGTGCAAATCAAAACTACACTTAGGGGCTGGGGTTGTAGTTCAGTGGTAGAGTGTTCACCTCACATGTGGAGGGCACTGGGTTCCATCCTTAGCACCACATAAAAAATAAAGGCATTGTGTACATCTACAACTGAAAAAATATTTAAAAAAACTACACTGAGATTTTATCTGAACCAGTCAGAATGGCAGTCATCAAGAATACAAATAATAAAAAATGCTAGAGAGGATGTGGACAAAAAGAAACACTTTTACACTGTTGGTAGACTGTAAATTAGTACAATTGCTATGGAAATCAGTATGGAGGCTCCTTAAAAGACTAGGCCTGAAACCACCACATGACCCAGTTACACCACTTCTCAGTATTGACCCCAAAGAATTAAAGTCATCTTACTACTGTGATACATGCACACCCATGTTTATAGCAGCACAATTTACAATAGCCAAACTATGGAACCAACCCAGGTGTCCATCAATGGATGAATAGAATAAAGAAAATGTGGAATATAAGCTAGCATAGTGCCGCAGGCTTGTAATCCTAGCAGCTTAGGAGGCTGAGGATTACAAATTCAAAGCCAGTCTCAGCAACTTAGTGAGACTCTGTCTCTTAAAACAAACAAACAAACAAAACTGGGGATGTGGCTCAGTGGTTAAGCAATCCTGGGTTCAATGCCTAGTACCAATTCCTGCCCCAAAATGTAGTATATACACACAGTGGAGTTTTATTCAGCCATTTAAAAAAAATGAAATGGCATTTACAGGAAAATGGATGGAAATAGAAACCATCACATTATAGGAACCAAGTCAAACCAGAAGATTAAGGGTCCTATGTTTTCTCTCATATACAGAAGCTGGAGAGGAAAAAGGAAAACAAAGGTGGGGGTAGATCTCCTAAAAATCAAAGAGAGATTAGTAAAAGAAAGGGACCTAGGGGTGGAAGATGGGGAGGGAGAAGGAAATGCTGGAAAGTGATATTGGCCAAATTATATTGCTATTATGTGCCTGTACGAATATGTACAACTATAATGCACCAATAAAAATTGTGGGAAAAAAGTCCTGGCTTAACCAATTATTAGATGTATGATGTATGACTGGAAGCAAATCACTTCACCTCTTCTATCTCATATGCCTCATCTATAAAATGGGGATATTAATGGTACCTGCATGAAGGGGCTGTGAAAAGGATTAAAATGATCAATATATGCACAGCACTCAGAATAGTACCTGGCATATAAAAGTGTCATGTGAGTGTTAGTTATTACTATTACTGTAATTATCCTTTACTACTTCCCTGTTCACACATTGCACTGTGGGCCCACCTATTAATTCCTGCTTCTTGGGCATTTCTCTGTACTTTCATGTTCTTCCCAGGATCTGTAACACAGCTCCACACCATGTCTGGGGTCAAAGGTATCCGATAATAAAACCTAAATGAAGTCTTTAATGACTAACTCCTCCAATATCCAAATTAATCTTTCCTGCCTCTAAGCATTAGTGAAAATTTGTGTGTGTGTGTGTGTGTGTGTGTGTGTGTGTGTGAGAGAGAGAGAGAGAGAGAGAGAGAGAGAGAGAGAGAGAGAGAGAGACCTCTCTCATCTCTTGGACTATAATTTCCCTAGAAGGGTGGTAAAATCTAAACAGTGTGCTTTCAGGAGTGAGATCTATCTGGATTCCAAATCTGGTCACCATTTATTCTCCCTGAGCCTCATCTCCCATTTATCAGTTCAGGATAACATCAATTTTGAAAGTCGTTGGTAAGATTAGATGTCAAGTTGTACCCAAGATATTTAAAAGGGCACAAGCATCCTGGATAAGTAGTTTTTCTAAACAAGTTTACTAAAATGCCAAGAGAAACAAAGCACAGCAGTCAGGACACATGCAGGCTGGCTATTTACAAAACAGCAGTGACAAGAAGAAAAATCTCATTGGCACGTGCAGTCTGCACATGCTCTGGATTGTGCCTGAGGATGAGAGCAAATCTTCTTCGTATTGGCCTTACAGGGAGTGACGTTAGGGCCACCCAAAGGACCGACCAATGGGCTTTGGCGGGCAGGACCCAACGGCGACAGTTGAGGGCATGATAGCTTTTGGCTCCCACTTTCTCTTTTCCACCAAAGTTGGGGGCTGTTTCTTAACCCGCCAAAGATCCCCAATTAGACAACAACCGGACTCATTTGTGCCTTCTTTCTCCCCTCTACCTTTAAAAAAAAAATTTTTTTTTAGAGGAAACTGCCTTTTGCACAAGTTCAGATTTCTGAGTCGTGAGGCTGGGGAACCAGGAGCTAGCCCAGGTCCAGTATGACTCTGGGGTTTCATTTTCTCCCTTCTGGCACTTAGGTTACTCAATTTTAAAAGAGGGAAACACCTCTCCGTGTCGGGCAGTAAAGTGCCTGGCAACCAGTCCCGTCTAGCGGGCGGTCACAGGCTGTGGCCCGCGCTGCTGGCGGCCAGGCGTGCAGAGGAGTGGAGGCGACGCCCCCGTCCTCTTGCCCGCGGAGCCCCTGGACCCCGTCCCCGAGGGGACGCAGGTGAGGCCCAGTGACCCGCGTGCCCACGGACGAGATGAGAAAGTGGGCCAAGCGGGGGTCTGCAGCCCGGTAGCCAGAACACAGGCTGCCGGGGGGCCCGGCCTGGGTGAGGAAAGGCCCGCGTGCCTCTTCCCACCCACCAGGGCTGCTCGGCCGACGAGGTCCCGGTCCATCCTCCACACCACGCCCCGAAGACCAGCACCCGGCCGCCCCCTCGCTGTTCCCCGCGCTGCGGCAGCTTACCATTCTATTCGCCCCGGGACCGACCAGGCCATCGCCCCCCGCACGGACCCCCGCGGAAACGGAGGAGGAGCTGGACCGCTTCACTTCCGGAAGTAACCGAGGACCGACTGCGGAGGGTACCCCTGGCCCGCGACCATAGAGGAGAGGCCGCACTCATTTCCCAGCCCCCTCAACCCCGCGACCTCCCCGCTGCCTAGAGCGGCCACTCCCGGGTGAGGACGTGGACGCATGCGTACTCCTGCCAACCCCGCCCCTTCCTCTTCACTGACCGACCTCGGGCCAGGGCAGAGTTACAACCCGAGTGGGAGGGAGGGTGTGTGCCTGTGACTAACTTCTCCTTTAGGGCTGCTGTTTCCGTGTAGTGAGGAAACAGCCTTGCTCAGAAATTAGAGTAGTATTAGAAGACCGCTATATACTGTTCCCAATAATTTTTGCCTTCACATTTTATGCAGAAAAACCACAGGACGTATTTGACTCATTATGTATGTATGTATGTGTGTATTTTTTTTGGTACTGGGGATCCAACGGAGGAGCGCTTTACCACTGAGCCCTTTTCATTTCTTAATTTTTTAGATTCTCACTAAGTTGCTAAGGCTGGCCTGGAACTTTCCATCCTCCCGTTCTCAGCCTCCTGAGCTGCCCGAGCTATAGACGCGCACCACCACGTCTGGCAATTTTGAGAATATTTGGAATTAAAATGGCCTGGGTTGGGGATGTGTCTCAGAACTCATGCTGATTATCTGTTTTAAAACACGTAGAGATTATTAAATTGCTGTTTTGAGATGACATCCCTCCCCGATATGAAATTGGTAAAGAGTTAAAGGATCAGTAATGTTATGTGCTAGTGCAAGGGAGGTGTGAACTGAGTTTCTAGAGGATAATCTGGGAGTAGGAATGCAGTAAACGATTTATACAGTACTTCACTATTAACAGGCTTTCTCACTAATTATCCTCAATACAGTTTCCCCTGGAAATTGAGGTTTAGGAATGGGCGAATGCTCTAGACCTAATAAAGATGCCGTGATAACGTTTGAAAACAGGTATAAACAACTTCATAGTAGGTTTTTATGAAACCTGGGAGAATTCATTCACTCAAACCATGTTTATTGGATGCAATGACTAGGCTTTGGGGGATCAACAGCAACCTCAAACCAAGAAACAGGGTAAGCTCACTTCTCTGTGGCTAGTATAACAAATAAAGGTCTTTGCTTTCTCTGAGACCTCTGTGTAAACCACACTACCCATTCGCGGTCATTCTCTATTGCAGTACTCTGCGTTTTCTTCATAGCGATTATCTTAGGTTTAACAAATGACAAGTTTTTTTTAAAAAAAATTTAATTTAGTATTTTGTTTTAGTTGTAGTTGGACACAATACCTTTATTTATTTATTTTTAAATTTTTACGTGGTGCTGAGAATCGAACCCAGGTGAGCGCTCTACGGTTGAGCCACAACCTTAGCCCCCACAAATGGCAAGTTTGATTTCTGCTTTACCTCTTCCTTCGAACCCCAAGTTTAATGGGGACAAGGACCATACTTTCCTGTTCATCATCATATTCCCCATGCCCTTCAGGATGGCATATAATAGGAACCCAATAAATATATGTCTATATATTATCATTATTATTATGATTATTTTGGTACCCGAGATTGAACTGGGGGACACTCCGACCACTGATTCACATCCCCAACCCTGTTTTGTATTTTATTTAGAGATAGAGTCTCACGGAGTTGCTCAGCACTTTCCTTTACTACGGCTGGACTTGAACTTGCAATTTGAACTTGCGATCCTCCTGCCTTAGCCTCCCGAGCCGCAGGGATGGCAGACGTGCTCCACTGTGCCTGGCCGGTAAATATTGGTTGATCAACTAGAATTTAAGACCTGACTCTCGCAAAGCCCAGGCCTCCACGGAGGAGGCCACGCCCCCACTCTTTCCCCAGAGGACCTCCCCTGGCCACGCCCCTGACGTGACGCAGACGCTGACGCAAGCGCAGCAGGCGCGCGCTGTTTCCGGAAGTCGCCGCCACCGTGTGTTCTGTTGCTGCTGCCGCTGCCTCGGCTACCGCCGCCGTCTCTGCGGAACTCTGCGAGTAGAACGGCTGAGCCGCGGCCCGGGAGGGGCCAGGGTTCCGGCCACTCTACAGAATGGAGATAATCAGGAGCAGTGCGTGTCCGCCGTGCACTACCCGCGTGCCCACGCTCACCCTCACCCAGCCTGCTAGGCCCTGACTGCGGCCAGCTTGTTTGGCTGGGCTCGGGGCTGAGTCAGTCAACCCCTCAGGCTCTGCCCCCGTTAAGCCTGTGCGCTTCTTGGGGCCTTATCCCTGTGCGGAAGATGCACTCCTGTGTCCCTTGCCTTGCTCTGCTCGGCCACCCCCTGGGGCCCTGTCTTTCTCCGCCTCCTGCACCCTTCCAGACTTTTCTCCCTCAGGCCCAACTACCCCTCGGGGAGTTGACCCCGCGTGCCCCATGCACCCCTGGGGCACTAGATGATGTCCTGTCCTAGCGCACCTCTGGGACTTGTCCCCATCCAGCTCGCAGCCTCGTACATACCAGGGCACTTTTTCCTTTTCCACTTAGGGGTCTGTGGGCAGGAAGCCAGGCCATCGGGTTCTGAGCCTTTTCTCGGTTTCTCCGCAGATTTTAAGAGTAATCTTCAGAAAGTGTACCAGGCCATAGAGGAGGCGGACTTCTTTGCCATCGATGGGGAGTTTTCAGGTATCCCTCCCTTGAAAACTTGGGGCTCAGGGTCCTTCAGCCGTTCCCACCAGCCTGGGGCTCCCTAATTTCTGATGCCTGCTTGCTAGCTGCGCCTGGCTCTTGGTAGCTTTGGGAGGGTTGCAGAAGTCTCAGTGTTGCACCTTGAACGTTTCAAAAGCATTGAACAGTTGTAGTGGTTTTGTGATGGTAGACTGTGAGGGTTGCAGACTGAACAGAGATTATGGTGTCGGTGCTACTTAAAACACTTTGGTGCATACATAGTAGAAAGCTTGAAGATTAGGGTCAGGCTTTTTGTGTGTGGTAAATGTGCACAAAATAAAATTTACCATTTTAACTTTTTAAAGTGTTTTACTGTTAAGTGACATTGAGTACATTCTCATTTCTCTGCAGCCATCACCATTCACCTCTGGAATATTTTCATCTTCCCAAACTTACACTCCGTACACATCGAAATCTCCTTTTCTCATTTTCCCTGCCATTTGACAACCACTATTTACTTCTATAAATCTGACTAGTTTAGACACAGTCATACAATATTTAGACACAGTCATACAATATTTGTCCTTTAGTGACTGTCCAGGGCCAGGCTTTTGCAGATAAAAGGATATTCTTTTATATATTCGTAGAAGTGTTCATTGCCTATATATAAAGGTGTGTTTGTGTAATACTTCACCAACACTTAAAAAAAATTTTTTTTGTAGTTTAGATGGACAGAATGCCTTTATTTGTTTATTTTTATGTGGTGCTGAGGCTTGAACCCAATGCCTCTCGCAAACTAGGCAAGCGATTTAGCCCCACCTCTTCACCAACACTTTTTATAGTTGCCGTGTTTTATTATTTTGGGGGTGGCAGATACTTATTTTTAAGTTGTTTATGTCCAAAGAGTTTTATCCTTTTGGTATAAATACCCATTTTTGCTGCTTAGTTTACATGTTTAAAAACCTATAGCTCTTTCTAAAGGAATCCATGAAGAGGTAACCATGATCCTTAGTGTGAATTTTTTAGTTGGAGTCAATATGCTCAAAGTTTCCGCCAGAAATAACTTTATCTTGACCCTGAAAATGCCTTTGTTGTGTAGATGTTACTCCAAACTCTGTTGACCAGTACTGGTCCTCTGAAATCTTCTAGTCCTGAATGCTTAAGATTTGTTGTTGATGTCTGATATGTGTTAATCCTTTACAAAGCAGCAAAACTTATTCAAACATAGACTGGTTTTTTTTTTTTATGCTTACTGTATTTTGAAATCCATTTTAGAACTGCCTTTTCACAAATTGAAACTTATATCTCAATTTTTTTTTTTTTTAAATAATATTGGGTATTGAACCCAGGGCCTTCTGCATGCTCAGCAAGTGCTCCAGCACTGAGTTGCATCCCTAGTCTGAAACATTTATGTTTCTTAAGTTTATTGTTACATAATTTGGCTTGGTGGACAATCAAATAAATGCTATCTTTCTTTCTATTGGTGCTAAGAATCAAACCCAGGCCTTGTGCATGCTAAATAAGAGGTCTTATCACTGAGTTACACCAGTAACTCCAAATTAAAGTTAATTTTGAAAAAGTAAGGTATAGAGCACTTCCAATTAATCTTGGTTCATAAGAATATGAAAGTACAGGGCTGGGGCCTTTTGTGAGGCACTGGGTTCAATCCTTAGCACTGCATAAAAATAAATAAAATAAATGCATACTGTCCACAACTACTGAAAAAAAAATGAAATTACAGAGGCATTGAATTGTTGACTTTTTATTTTGAGCACTGGGACTCTAATCCAGGGTGCTAGGGTGCTTTATCACTAAGCAGTATCCCCAATTTTCTTTTATTTATTTATTTTCTGTTTCATTTCATTTTTAAAAATTTATTTGTTGTCAATGAACATTTTATTTATCTATATGCGGTGCTGAGAATCGAATTTAGCCTCACACATGCTAAGCAAGTATTCCAACAATGAGCTACAACCCCAGCCACTCTCTTTTATTTTTTATTTTGAGACGAGGACTTGCTAAGTTGCTGAGGGTGTCACTAACTAAGTTTGAGGCTGAACTCAAACTTGTGATCCTCCTCCCTTTGCCTTTCTAGTTGCTGGGATTACAGGTATGTACCCCTGCCCCTGATTTCACTAATTTAAAAAAAAAATTTTAGTTGTAGATGGATGCAATACCTTTATTTTATTTATTTGTCTTTATGTGGTGCTGAGGATCAAACCCACTGCCTCACACATGCTAGGCGAGTGCTCTACCACTGAGCCACAACCCCAGCCCCTTCACTGATACTTTTATACTAGCATTTATTAAAATAAAAACTTATTTCTTAAAATCTAGGAATCAGGGCTGGGAATGTGGCTCAAGCGGTATCGCGCTCGCCTGGCATGCGTGCGGCCAGGGTTCGATCCTCAGCACCACATACAAACAAAGATGTTGTGTCCGCCGAAAACTAAAAAAAAAATAAATATTAAAATTCTCTCTCTCTCTCTCTCTCTCTCTCTCTCTCTCTCTCTCTCTCTCAAAAAAAAAAAAAAAAATCTAGGAATCAGCGATGGACCTTCAGTCACCGCATTAACAAATGGTTTTGATACTCCAGAAGAGAGGTATCAGAAGCTTAAAAAGGCAAGTAGATAGGCTGGAGAATCTCTCTCTTTCCTGTGTGGATCCTCCATCTGTTGAATTATAAAGGAATATAGTCATTAAATCTGCATATCAAAGTTTTCTAAATGTAGCACTTTTTCTCAGCTCCAGTCACATATTGATATTTTAAGGATGTTTAAAGCAACAGCAAAAATAATTGTTTGCTGGAAAACATTTTGGGGAAGGATTAGTATTTGCCAATTTGATTTATAGGAATTATGATGTGGTTATTCTAATAATCTGGAAATAGGCCTAATGTTACTCTGGATGACGGATGATAAGTGCTTAATTGGGGAAAAATTAAGTGTATATAAACTTAAAATGCTTCTGATACATAGTTTGTATAATCTGTTCTAATTGGAAGTATTTTGCCAAAGTCTAATTGTTTGATTCAGAAAGCCAGGCTTTTGAGAGTATTATTGCTCATGTCAAATATGTAGCCGTAATGTGACAGATGTTTTATTTCCCTTTTCCAGCATTCCATGGACTTTTTGCTGTTTCAGTTTGGCCTTTGCACTTTTAAGTATGACTACACAGACTCAAAGTAGGTTGTTTTAACAAGTAGTGGGAATTCTTTTGTGTGGCATAAGGTCACCCCCTAAGCCTCGTTTTGTTTTGTTTTTTTCCCCAGGTATGTGACGAAGTCATTTAACTTCTATGTTTTCCCAAAACCCTTCAGTAGATCCTCACCAGATGTAAAATTTGTTTGTCAGGTTAGTAGCTTAAGAGTTTTTCCTTTTATGATTTGCTTATATGGCATTGTGGAAAAGTGGAATCAGAATTCTATTTAAAATTTGATTCTGTTAACTTTGGTCTTTCACAGAATATTTCCCCTCTCTGACCCTCAGTTTTAGGTTTGTAAATTAACAGCACCATTATTTCCCCTCTGTGCTTCAGAATGAATTAAGGAATAAGATGCAAAGACAGGCAGATGAAAATCAGAATGTGAACTTTGTTATTAATAAAGCTGAATTTGAGATCATAGCTTTGTACTGTGACTCCATTTGGGATTTTTTACTGTTTTCTCCTTGAATTGAAAGTACATATGAGGGGGCTGGGGATGTGGCTCAAGCGGTAGCGCACTCGCCTGGCATGCGTGCGGCCCGGGTTCGATCCTCAGCACCACATACAAACAAAGATATTGTGTCCGCCAAAAACTAACTAACTAAATAAATAAATTCTCTCTCTCTCTCTCTCACTCTCTCTCTTTAAAAAAAAAAGAAAGTACATATGAGGTCTTACTTACTTTTCCCTATCTCACTCTCTGTATCTTTTAATTTTTATTTATATTTTTTTAAGAGAGAGAGAATTTTAATATTTATTTTTTAGTTTTCAGCAGACACAACATTTTTGTTTGTATGTGGTGCTGAGGATCGAATCTGGGCCGCACGCATGCCAGGCTAGCGCGCTACCGCTTGAGCCACATCCCCAGCCCTCTCTCTCTGTATCTTTTTAGAAGTTAGAGCTTTATTTTCTGGAAGATCAATATGTGTATGGCCTATCTAAAACCAGAAGCCCAGAGGAGACTAAGCTACTTGTGCTCAGGCTCTCTTCCCAAGCTCACCAGTTAGGAAAAAGAAGGTAGAAAAAGACTACTGTTTCCTCTTGAGGAGGAGAGGACTTATTTTTATGGGTCAAGGTAAGGATGTAAGGAGGCTTCACCTTGGAGTAGTCCCTTGAGGATCAGGGTAGCTAACCTGGAAGACACTTTGTGAATAACAGTCACCCCCTTCTGCCTTCTTGATTATCTGTTGTCATGGATAAGGGAAGTGTGTAGTTGAGAGAAATGCGATTCTTCCATTTTATCTTGCCTCTTGAATTCTCTTCCCATAGCAACATTAGTTCATTTGAGTCTTGCTATCTTCCCCTTCATTGGCATGGAGTGGTAAAGTAATTGCGAAGGTCTGGAGGGTAGACTTCTGAGCATCTTCTTCCTGAAATAAACTAATGAAATCAAGAGTTGATTGCTGGGGGCAAAAGAGAAAGAGTTAAGGTAACTTAGATCTTGTAGCCAGTTTCCTAAAATTGTGAAGTAAACCATATTTCCTTTTTCCTGCAGTCAGTTAACAGCTGTTTATTAATCTGCTCAGTATAGAATATTTAATTAAACAGTGTAGATGTTTACTGAGAGAAAATAGGCTCCGTTTGGAAAGGTGTGTGGATATAGTTTTCTATCATTACCACAGTAGAGAATTACTTAAAATTCTGTGAGTCCCATGGCTTTGGCCAGGGGCCAATCAAAGAAAAGCAGAGGGTGGTAGTGAGACACCTTAGGGATGGTGCTTTATACTAACAGAGCAACACAAGTACAGTTATTCTGGGAAATGTTTTGGACACAGAACAGTGGAGCTCCACCTTCTGCACAAGCCACGGGGCGGCAACATCTGGTGTGCTTAACAGTTCTTGTTTCTAACTACTCCTTAAACAGAAAGATAATATTCTTGAAGATAGTCCAGAGGTTGATGTTGAAAATGGACAAAGGAGTTAGAAGTGCTGGATTTCTCTAGTCTGCAAGAGCAAAGGGACAATCTCAGGAAAGTTTTAGACATTGTGATAGATGCCTCCAATTGTCTTCCAGTAGCTATGCCTGTCTTGAGTCTTGCATAAACTTGTGAATTCTATCGGTAAGATAAATGTGTTTTTGGATTTCCATTTGTCCCTGATTTAAAGTGGTTTTTCTTTTCTTTTTTCCCCCACATTTAAAAAATTGGTGCATTATAATTGTACATAGTGATTTTTATTTTGTATAAAATTCTGTGATTACAGCAGAGTTGTATGTTACTGGGAGTTAGGCTCTGGAGTTGGTGAGCAGATAAAGATTATGTCAGAATCACTCAAAGAGCTCTTCACACCCTTAAAGCATAGAGGATTTGAGGGTAAAACAACTTACTGTATTCTTTGAAAAATAAGTATCTGTACACATACAGTGACATGCTCATGAGTCTCGCAGAATGTGAAAGAAGGGGATCCCACAGCCGCACACACCCAGAGGAGTTCAAATGTGGAGTGCAGTGGCAGACGGAATGGCATGGCATTTATGTCACTTCTGTCTCCTCCTCCATTTTCTTCTCTTCCTTTTTTTCTGGCCGAACATACATAGTTGAATTTGTGCAAGATAATACGTGCATGGTTGTGAAAAATTGCAATAAAACCACTGTATGTAGAGTATGTCCTTTTTTAAGTCCTTTTTTCAACATCTCTTCCTTTCCATTTTACTCCTTGTTTTCTAGCTTTTATGTACATATATACGTATACCCATGTCTACACACACACCCCCAATATAATAAAATACTAATATTTGCATTTTATATAACTTGCATTTCCCTTCAACAGAATGTCTTTATGTTTTATGGTATGGATATGTGTAATTTAATCATTTCCTTTATCAGAATTTAGAGAATATCAGCATATGTGTGTAGCATATTTTTTGTATATGTAGGAATTTTTCTTTTTTTTTTTTAAATAAAGCTCATTTTATTATTTTTATTTAATAACAGGGTCAAATGGTGGTTCCATTACTAGTTTTTTGTTTTGTTTTTTGAGAGAGAGGTAGAGAGAGAGAGAGAGAGAGAATTTTAATATTTATTTTTTAGTTTTCGGCAGACACAATATCTTTGTATGTGGTGCTGAGGATCGAACCTGGGCCGCATGCATGCCAGGCGAGTGCGCTACTGCTTGAGCCACATCCCCAGCCCCCTATATGTAGGAATTTTTCTATAGAATAGATTTCCTAAGAGTTGTGAAGTCATAGGACATTTGCATTTAAAATTTTGATAGATGCCTCAAATTGCCCACTAAATAGCTACACTCATCTCTTAAATCTTGAAAAAGGTACATTTAATATAAATCTAAGATAGGAGATGGTAAGTCACAAATAGTTTTTTTAGAAAAAGTTGTAAAACATACGTGATAAAATTTACCATATTCTCTTTTTTGTCATTATTGTTTTTTCCAACTCATGTAAGGGATGTGATTGGTAAAGTACAATTTCATTGTAAAACATTAATGCATTCAGGGTAGTTCTCCTTAAGAGACATTTGTCCTTTTAGCAAAGGATGGGGTAGGGCATCCTGATTGCTTCTCTAACCATGCACCCCTCCCACTATGAGTGGCAGCTACTTGAAATTGAATTGGTGGAATTCAGTGGTTCACAAACCTGGCCACACACTATAATCACTTGGGAACTTTTTTGTTGTTGTTGTGAGAGGTGATGCTAGTGGCAGGGTGGAGAACTAATTGACCATTCATGAGAGGACTCCCACCCATGTGACACAGTGATTGGCTCAAAGATGGACCTAGTCTGAGGCCTGAGCTAGTCAACATATTGGTGAAATGGCAGGGAGGCCACATTGGAAACAAAAAAGAAGCAAAAACACAGAAGTGTGAAAGGCACCGTGTGTTGAAATAGTAAGATGTTTCAAGAGCCGGAGACAGAGATATGTTACAGAAGGTGGCAGATGAGCAGACTGGAAGACAGGCTTAAGAGTTTATAATTAAGAATCTTAACTGGCACAGCATATGACTCATCTTTTAGGGGGAAATTAAAGCAAGAATAATTTGAAACCTAAAACTGACTTGATAAGATTTGATTTTTTTGGAAGGTAATTTTGGTATGCTACTGTAGAGAATGGATCTAAATGGGGAGAGATGAGAGCCAGAAACTGATTAGGACTTGAATGCAGTGTGTTTAGGGGCCAAATTTTGTAGCACTGGGCAGTTACAGAAAATTTCAGAAACTTAAGGGGCTGCCAAGACAATTAGACAAATGTGGTCTTGGATAAATTCTTACTTTAGCTTGTTCATAGAAGCTGGTAAGATTGATTTCAGAGGTCTTAGACCATAGATAGCTGATTCTATGGCTCTAGGCCCAAGGTGGGGCAGGACCTCCTGGTGGAAGGGTATGGCAGAGGAGGAAAGCAGCTCAAAATGTGACAGCTAGAAAGTCCATTCTAACTATTTTCAAGTGTCTGTTTCATTGGTATTAAGTACATCTATATGATTGTGCAATTGTGTGTGGGTTTTGTTTTTTTACTTTAGTTTTGTTTTGCGATAGGGTCCTGTTAAATTGCTCAGGGTTTTGCTGAGTTGCCCAGGATGGCCTCAAACTTGAGATCCTCCTGCTTCAGATTCTCTAGCTGCTGTGATTATAGGCATGTGCCTTTGCGCCTGGCTCCAAAATGTGTTGTTTTGATTGGAAAATAAATAGCTTAGAAAAAGAAATAGGCGAATTTTCAACTCTGGATTTAAGGAACTAAAGGAAAGCAGGACAGTTTGGAGTCTAGTACTGTCAGGATAGAAATGCCTTTCCATAGTCATCATTTGGTACCTCTTTCTTGAAGGCATTTTTAGGTGGACAGAATTATGAGAATACTCAGGCATGGCAAACAGAAAGGAGGTTAGTGGGCCAAGGCAAAGACTTCATGTCTTGGTTCATTCAGAGTAAAAAATAAGTGGGGATGGGGAGAATGTCATTGTTGTACCCTCAGTGGATAGAAAATGATTGCATGTGAGCCCATGTGTTGTGTGTGTTCCTTTGTGATAAGATTGTCCTTTTAGATCCTGCCATGTTTTTAAAAGGATTCGTGTTGATGTATGAAAGATACATTTGGTATTTATGTTTTAACATAAGATTTTCTAAAAAGTAAATGAAAAATTGGAAGAAAAAAATGGATTACTAGGAAATAATTAGAACGTAGATTCTGTGACAAGAGAGACTGTTGTGTTTCCTAATGGCTGAGAAAAGGAGGAAGCACACACTTCATTTTGGTGGTCCATAGGAGCAAAACAGTTCAGGCCTTGGAGAATTAAAGCTTTTCCCAGCAAATCTACCCTTGAATCATAAAGAAATGATTAATGTTAAAAACCTTGCCACTTCTCTAAAGTGAGTACTGTGATGAGCTCAGTGGGCTGTTTGGTACAATGCCCTTCAGTCCATCTATACAGAGGCTGTAATAGCCAAGTCTGGACTAGATTAAAATGATTCAGGTTTGCAGCCTGCCAATGTTCTAACTTCACATGAGAATAAAAATTGAGTCACTACAATGTTGTTTTCTTCTATTCAGTCAATTTGAGTTAGAACTTAATGATTTTGCTGCATTTGTGTACCATCTGTAGTATTATTAATTTTTTAATTTAAATTTACTCGCATATTTCCACTCGATCGTAGATTTTTTTTTTAAGAAAGCCATTTCTTTTTTAAAAAATATTTATTTCTTTAGTTTTAGGTAGACACAGTATCTTTTTTTTTTTTTTTTTAGAGAGAGAGAGAGAGAGAGAGAGAGAGAGAGAGAATTTTGCAATATCCATTCTTCAGCCCTCTGCGGATACAACATCCCTGCCTGCACATGGTGCTGAGGATTGAACCCGGGCCGCACGCTGCCAGGCGAGCGCGCCACCGCCTGAGCCACATCCCCAGCCCGACACAGTATCTTTATTTCACATTTATGTGGTGTTGAGAATCGAACCCAGTGCCTCACGTGCGCTAGGTGAGCGAGCTACCACTTGAGCCACATCCCAGCCCTCAATCTTAGATTTAAAATATGTTTTCTTAGCTGGGTGTGGTGGTGCGCATCTATAATCCCAGTGGCTTGGGAGGCTGAAGACAGGAGGATTGAGAGTTCAAAGCCAGCCTCAGCAAAAAAGTGAGGTGCTAAGCAACTCAGTGAGACCCTGTCTCTGAATTAAATAGAAAATAGGGCTGGGGATGTGGCTTGGTGGTTGAGTGCCCTGAGTTCAATACCTGGTACCAAAAAAAAAAAAAAAAGTGTTCGCTTGGTAAGGCTGTTTGCCAGGAACTTTTCTGTCTTTGATCTTGAACTTTAAGACATCCAGTTAAGATTTGACGTTTTCAATATCTGATTTGGAGTGGGGATTGCTGTTTTGTAACCTGCATATATGAGCTTCCTTAGACTTCTATCTAGGGTAAGGTTGTATAAATGCATTTTATTTCTATTTATAGTCTTCTAGTCAGTGCAGCAGTCAAGAGGTCAGGAGCTTTCTGCTCACTGGGAGAATATCTGTTCATTCAGTGTATTTAAAAAAAAATCTATAAATAAAAGAGTGTTTATTTTATAAGTTATCAAGAAGAACCCAAATATTTGAAGTAAATGAACGGATCACTTGGCTGCTGTGGATGAGAAATCCACTGTCATTTGACCTTTAACATGCCACTTCCTTGCCTGCCTGTCTGCTGAGCTGTTGCTCTGCTCTTGTTGCATACGTACTCCTAACATCACCAAAATGTGTGTTTTTATGTTTCAGAGCTCCAGCATTGACTTTCTGGCAAGCCAAGGATTTGATTTTAATAAAGTTTTTCGGAATGGTAAGATTGTGACTTATCTTAAGAGTTTGTAAATGTCCAGGGAAAGTGAATCTGGATTTGCTTGGGAATTACCATTTTGTACTTTCTGTGTGCAACAAAAATTTCAAGAGTCCAGTTCACCATATATAATGTTAGAAATTTTTTCAATTTTCTTGTTATGATTTTATTTTTAAACCTAGTTAACCGTGAACTGAGCAGTAGAATAGATGCTACTTTGTGGAGGTCTAGTGAGACCTCTCAAGCTTTGATTTTATTGAGAGTCATTTATTCCACCACTATGTGACTTAGTGGCCTAACTGACCACTTGTGGGGAATGTGTCCTTATTTTCTTGCTGTGTGACAAGTGGTATAGTACTTGAAAAAGCAGCTGTATTGCTGGCTATAGTGGTGCCCATCTGTAATTTCAGTGACTTGGGAGGCTGAGGCAGGAGGATGGCAAGTTTGAGGCCAGTCTTAGCCATTTAATGAGACCCTGTCTCAAAAGGTAGAATTTGGTAGAATTTGACCCTGTTGATTGCTCTCTCTTGCCCCCAGCACTGTCCTCCGGGCCTTAGCACCCTTCGTTCTTCGGCTTGGTTCCTGCTCACTCTTGGTATTAGCTTTTTCTTGCTCACCGGCTTCTGAATAATACTTTCCCTAGTTGTTTGTAGGTTCCATGGCCTCATGGCTTCATTTTTAAAACTGATGCATTTTACATTCATAGGTGTGTGTGGCGGTGGGGATCAGATCCAGAGCCTGGCACATGCTGGCTAGAGTTCTCCCACTGAGTCACACCCCAACTTTCTAGTCTTTTAAAATTTTTTTTCCAGTACTGGGAGTTGAACCCAGGGCTCTCTACCAATGAGTTACATCCCCAGCCCTTTTTATTTTATTTTGTTTCGAGACAGGGTCTTGCTAAATTGCCCAGGCTGGCCTTGAACTTGGGATCCTTTCACCTCAGCCTCCTGAGTCACTGGGATTAAGGCATGCGCTACAGTACCTGGTGGGTTCTCTCCACTCTTAAAATCTAGAACCACCTCTCAGTTTGGTTTTGTCTTGTCGTACCTTTAGAATTTTTAATATTGGTTGTTACTTATTTTGTAGAATACCTTTAGAATTTTTAATATTGGTGGTTACGTGTTTTGTAGAATGCCCATCTATTTGGACTTGTCTGAGTTTTCTTATATCTATCCAAATGCATTAATTCATTTTTGGTAGGAGTACATTGTATGTGTTCTCAGTGCCCTGTTATCAGGTGGCTCCTGATGACAATTGGTCTCACTCTTGGTGAGGTTAGCTTGGATCACCTTTCTTGCCAGTTAGTTTTACCATCCATCAGTGATTCTTGCTTCAGACAATTATTATTTTTGGTAAATGGTGTTTTTCTAATTCCATCATTCTTTTTTTTTTTTTTTTAAGAGAGAGAGAATTTTTTTTTTAATATTTATTTTTTTTTAGTTTTCGGCGGACACAACATCTTTGTTTGTATGTGTGCTGAGGATCGAACTCGGGCCGCACGCATGTCAGGCGAGCGTGTTATAGCTTGAACCACATCCCCAGCCCTCCATCATTCTTTCTACAAAGTTTGTTAGCATCCCATATCTTTTTTTCTTCCTCCCCATACTGGGAGTTTAACACAGGCCCTAGCACATGCTAGGCAAGTGCTCTTTCAGTGAGCTGCATCCCCAGCCCTTTTTATTTTTATTTTGAGATAGGGTCTTTCTGGCCTTGAACTTGTGATCCTCCTGCCTTATCTCTAGGTAGCTGGGATTATAGGTGTGGGCTACTGTACCTAGCAGTACTACTTATATCCTGTTGGTAACTAAATTTATGTCACAACACCTTTTTCTTGAGCTATAGGTTTTTATATCTGCAACTCTTAATTTTATACCCTCAGATGATTTTTTAAAAATTTTATTTATTTATTGGTATGTGATGCTGAGAATCGAACCCAGTGCCTCACACATGCTAGGCAAGTGCTCTACTACTGAGCCACAATCCCAGCCCACCTCAGACGATTTTTTTATGCCCAGAAGGTAGCTTTTGATTTCTGCTTCTTGGGCTCCAAAACTCTACTTTCCCTGCTTCTTTCTAATTGCTTCACCAGATAGCTAGGTGTCAGTCTCAGTTTTGCCTTTCACTTTACCCTTCACCTGTGGTTCTTTTTTTTACCATCTCAAAAAAGCACTGTCTCCATCTACTATGCTGTTTCCATGGTCTAAGCCAGGTCACAGATGACCTGTAAATAACATCTTAGTGGAACATAGTGTACTCTCAGATGTGCATGTTGTGTTGGCTGCTTCTGTGCTGCAATGGCAGGATTGAGTATGCGACAGATTTGCCCTCCTAAGGCTTACAAGCCTGAAATATGTAATGTGTGTCCCTTTAAGATGAAGTTTGCTGATCTCAGCTCTGAGCTGTCATTTCTTGCCTGGACAGTTGCTCCTAACCAGTTTCCCTGATTTCACACTCATAGTAATTCACATGATCTTTTAAACATGAAGCAGACAATGTCTTTATTTTGCTTACATTTTCTGTTGATGTCTCTTTCTTCTTAGAATAAAAATTTCTACCAAGCTCTATAAGGACCTATATAATCTTGCTCTATCCCATCTCCATCCCCTTTTGCTCACTGTGTCCTGGCCATACTCACTTTCTAGAAAAATTCAAACCATTTTCATCCTCTGGACATTTAGGCTCATTTCCTCTGCCTGAAATACTCTTCCCCTGGCTCTTTGCATATCTGACTCATTCTCATCCTTTGGGTTTTCCCTCTCAGTGGCCTTTTTCGATAATCTGGTAAGAAATAGTTCCCTTACTACAGAGCAGGATGGATCTATCTGCTTGTTAGTTCCTCAGCGCCTGTTACAATGCTTGACATAGCATGAGTGCCAGATAAATATTTGTTAAGAATGAAGGGGCTGGGGATATAGCTCCGTTGGTAGGCTGCCTTGGGTTCAATCCCCAGCACCACAAAATAAACAAACAAACAAACAAACAAACAAATAAATAAATAAAAAGAATGAATAAATGAATGAAAGAATGAACAAACATTTCAAAATCACTTGTGTTTACTGTTGATTTTCTTAGATATAGTTAAATATGTCTTTCCTGAGCTCTTTTAGTTTGTTAAAAAATTTTATGTGAAACAATTACTTCTGCTAATGCATTCTTTTAAAAATTATGTTTAGGAATTCCATATTTAAATCAGGAAGAAGAAAGACAGTTGAGAGAGCAGTATGATGAAAAGCGCTCTCAGGCCAATGGTGCCGGATCTCTGGCATATGTATCTCCTAATGCCTCAAAATGTCCTGTGACGATCCCTGAGGATCAGAAGAAGTTTATTGACCAAGTGGTGTAAGTTCCCAAACTGAAACCATGTGTGCACCAAGGCCATCTGTGTCACACTTTTGTTGTACACAGAGTACACATATGGGGTGTATGTAGTGTTGTGAGTGGCATGATCTAATTGTTGCATATCTGAATTTGTGCAACAGGAGAAAATTGCAAATAGTGTCCTGTGTATCATACTTACACCGGCTCCATGTCACTTGGCAAGACACCTCAGCAAGTGAGCAGACCTATATGGATCAAGGCCTGACAGGCCATGTCCAGTTTCCCTGAAGGCAAAGGAGTGGATCAGGCCCATCCAGGCTGCAGCACATTTGTGGTTTTCCTGTGGCAGTGAGGTTTCTGACAAACCGTTGTGCCACTGGAGAAGAATCTGGTCTTGCTTAGTTTAGATAATGGTATAACTGCTTTACTAGAAAAGTCAAAAATTAAATCACTAGTATTGATGAATTGTTGAGAAGTTGTCACTAATTCATCAGTGACAATAAATCTGCCCAAAGCATATGCCAAAATAAAACATTTTCTTTACTTTTTGAACTAAAAAGTCATTACATAATTTGATAAAATTACTCTGTTCTGCATGTACAAATGTAAGAACTATATGCATAAGAAATATATGTTCTTATATTTAGACTGCTTTTGAGTGTGATTATTCTTTTGGTTGATAAGTTCATTTCTTCAAGGTTCTGATCATCATGGTCTTATTCTAATTCCTCAGAGAGAAAATAGAAAATTTATTACAAAGTGAAGAAAACAAGAACTTGGATTTAGAGCCGTGTACTGGGTTAGTTGTCCTTCATAGTTTCACATGTTCTTTTTATGGAAAAGTAGATGATTTCTGACACTTGGTGCATTTGGTCTTCTTAAAACTTCTTTATAAATACCCTTCTTATTATAGGTATGTTTCCAAGATTTAAGTACAAGTTTTAGCATTTACATAGTGGGACAGTTGTCTGTGGAGACACTGAATGAGGACTTTGTCCTGACCCTGGAGGGGAGAAAACTGTTGTGCAGGTTGACTTTAACTATGCTCACAAGTGGCCTGACGGCTTTGGCCTGGAGGAGTGCTTAGCACTTGAAGGCTGCAGCAGAGAATTCTCTCAGGCTGCTTCTCTCCTTCTAACTTCTCTCTGCGGTGCATTTCAAAGACAGTAGCGTAAACATCTTCTTTCCCTTTTACTTTAAGACAAGCTTTACCAAAGTAAAGTGTTTTAATGTAGCTGGTTACTTTAAATTCTCCTTATGGAGCTGTAGGAAGTAATATTTTGATTAGATAGAACTTTACCTCTTTGCTAAGAGTAGCATAATAATATTAAATAAAATGTCAATTAAGACAAGTGAGGAGGAATCTTCCCACCTCAAAGCTCTTGCCTTTGTTTGTTTGTATATCACCTGTCTGTTCTGATGAAGACTCTTTTCAGAATTAAATCTTTCCCAATCAATGCCTGCTCAGTTAGGGTTTACTTTTGGTGGACCTCAGCCAATATTGTTTTTTTTTTTCTTTTTATAGGTTTCAGAGAAAACTAATTTATCAGACTTTGAGCTGGAAGTAAGTGTTTGTATTGTGTATGAGAGCTTTGTGAAGGACCCTGAATTTAAAAACTAAATATAATCCTGTTACTCTTATTTCATTTTTTAATTCTGCAGTTTATGATGTTTTAACCATGCAGAGTTCCCCATTCTTTCTGAAGTGAAAACCCACTTAGTTAATTTTCTGTATTATCACTGTGGATGCTTTAAGACCTTTTTCTTTTGGTTTTATCCATTAAGCTTTGGAGATATATCTACAATATATTTTTGTTTTGAAGGTATGTGATAAAGATTTGATTCTTAAACCTAGAAAATACTCAGATGAGTCCTTTTTCTAAAGCAGGGTTTTCTGACTTGGGGTTACATTTTGAGTGGGCTTTAGAGGTCTATAAATCTGAAATCACGGCTAACATTTTGTGCATGTGTTTTTCTGAGGATGTTTCCCTTGGTTTCTCTAACTCAAAAACTGAGCAATGGTACTAAAAACTGAGCAATGGTACTAGACAGATGAGCATTTGCATTTGATTTTGGAGTCCTTGATCTTATGTTAGACTCTGCCACTGAGATTATACTGGGAATATACTTTGAACAAAATGGGAGCAATTTCCTGTCGAGTTATTGTTGCATCTTACGCATTGTGTGTTCTAGATCCCTCTCCTTGGCTGACGCAAACTGCCATGCCAAACTACCTTCCCTTTGTTGCTGTGCAATCTAAAGAGACCTTCACATTTTCAGTTAGGAAATACGCATAATTATATTTGGAAGCAAGATTTGACTGTGTGGTGGTTGACTGTATTAAGATGCAAGAAAATACATGTTCCCCCAAATTAATTTGAAATTGATACCTTCCTTTGCCAATGTTTAAGAGCAGGGACAGGGAAACATGCAGCTGAGATGTTATGGATAGATTTATTATAAAGTCTTCATTGTAAGGATAATTATTCCATCTTAACAAAACTTTTTTTTATTTACTTTAAGCAATGTAGTGGCTTTTAAAATACTTTGGGTTTCAGCTGTCATCGATTCATCTACTGATATCCTGTTTTCCTTTTTTTTTGTTCTTTTAGGTATCCCAAAGGCATTCATGTTGAGACTTTAGAAACTGAAAAGGTAACCCCAGGATTATTCTGGGCTAACATCAGGCATACTTGGTGATTCTTAGGTGTGTTGAAAGTCAGGAGTTATGCTTGGGCTCCACCCACTTCTGAGCTGGCAACCTAGGCGAGTTGTTGTGCCTTTCTGAGCCTCATTTTCCTCATTTGTACATTCGGTTGAGCATGACAATGAGGATACCTATACCTATCTCGGGATGTTTGTGGTGATCCAGTGGATAAATGGATGTGAACATGCTTTGTAAACTTGATGATATATAAATGTTATTTCATGTTCTTACTGTGGCAGAAAGCTGTGGTACATGTGAACAGAACAACTTTGTGTTATGTTGGCAGGTAAAATTAAATTTTAGAACCTGAGTCATAAGCATAGCACTGATAGAACTGTGATGGGTGCTAGTGATAGGTTTTTTTTTGTTTGTTTTGTTTTTTTGAAAAATTTTAGGATTTTTGAATTTGCTTGTTGTTTTAAGTCAAATGTCAAATTATGGATTACATACGTTAAAGATAGTCTTTGTTAGAAGATAAACCTCAAACTCTGACATGGAAGATTTGGTGGTATGATTAATGGACACAAAATGCAGTATATGAGAAGGAAGGAACTAGTTTTCTGGTTTATAACCAGAAAATCCAGGTTGTTTCCTCATGTTCATAAAATATAATGAATAACTTTCTCTTTAAAACTAATTGTTTAGGAATTCATATTCAAAGGCCATGTAACTTTTTAGTGTTCATTATGGAAAATGTCTTGTTCTTGTAGTCTGTTGATATTTTAAACTGATGTCTATCTTTTTTAACCATGGTAAAATGTCATGGAAAGATAGGAAATTTTTGTTTTTGAGTGCATTATTTCAATTTTTGGTGGCATGTTGAGGCACTTTTTGTTCTTTTTGGCCCATGAAAGTTGGCGCAGTGATAAAAATGGTAACTTCTAATGGTAGCAGAGTTTGGACTTTTGGGGTCAAGTTACATCCAGAAAATTATATATCTGCTTTGTCTTTTAGAAGGAGCGATATATAGTTATCAGCAAAGTAGATGAAGAAGAGCGGAAAAAAAGAGAACAGCAAAAACATGCTAAAGAACAGGTAATAGGACTGTGTTTCCTTTGGGTGGGAAGTAGCAATGTATATACCGACTATTCTCTTTTGTGTATAGCAAAATTTAATGAACAGTTTTCTACCACAGAAGAATTGTGAGTTTGTGATTGGATGTGGCTGGTGAAAGAGGAAGGTAGAAGGAAGATGCTCTAGCTCTAAATTTGAGCGTCTAGATGGGTTGTAGTCCATTCACTTAGATGGTGTGGGCTGGAGGTAGAATGGACCAGAAGTGATTTTGGGTGTGGCAGATGTCAGGTATGTGCACGTTTAGAACATGTTAAGACATGAGTAAAAACAGAGTGATCCACTTTCACAATTACATTATATCTGCAAGAGAAATAAAGGTTAGCCAAATGTGCCTCTTATCTGTGGTCCTTGTCCTCCACAGCAAAAAGTACGGCACCAAAACCAAAGGGGTCAGATGACTATGGTATGGGCTGTGGAACTCTCCTTTGCTGAGAAACTGGTTCTAGACTGTAGTGCAGTGCTTCTGTTTTCTGTTGCTCTGTTCTGAGGGGGTGGGCAGAAAGGCCCATACCTGCTGTGTGGCAAGGAACAAGTCCTAACTCCTTAGGAGGCTGAGGCAGAAGTATTGTGAATTCCAGGCCAGCCTGGGCAACATAGTGAGGCCCCATTCAAACAAACCAGCAATCAAAAAAGACCTCGCCAGATGTGGTGGTGCATGCCTGTAATCCCAGGGGCTTGAGAGGCTGAGGCAGGAGGATCATAAGTTCACTGCCAGCCTCAGCAACTTAGCCAGGCCCTAAGCAACTTAGCAATAAAATAAAAAATAAAGGTCTGGGGTTATGGCTTGGTGGAAGAGTGCTTGCCTTGAATGTGTGAGGCCCTGGATTTGATCCTCTGCACCACATAAAAATAAATAAAATAAAGGTATACATCCATTTACAACTAGAAATATTTAAAAGAAAATTTAAAAGGGCTAAGGATGTGGCTTGGGCACTGTACCACTGAGCTCTGTCCCCAGCCTCTGTTTTTGATTTATTTTTAAAATTATTTATTCATCATTATTATTATTTGATACTAGAGATTGAACCTGGGGCCTTGCACATGTTAGGCAAGTTCTATATCTCCAACCCCCAATTTTTTAATTTTTAATTTTGTTAAAAATACAACACAGAATTTCCCATCTTAACTGTTTTCAAATGTACAGTTCAGTGGCAGTAAGTATATCCAAATTATTGTGCAGCCATCACCATCAGCCATCTCCAGATCTATTTTCGTGATGCAAAACTGACATTCTGTACCTATTAAACAAAATTCTCCATGCCCTTCCTCCGCCTGCCCTGGCAACCATCATCTACTTTCTGTTTCTGTGAATTTGACCATTCTAAGTACCTCACGTAATTGCAGTCTTATAGTATCTGTCCTTTTGTGACAGGCTTACTCTCTTGGCATAATGGCCTCAAGGAAGGCTTCATCCATGTTACAGCAAGGTCTGAATTTCCTTCCTTTTTAAGACTGAGATTCTATTTTATAGATATACCACATTTTCTATATCTATTCATTTGGATACTTGGGTTGCTTTTGGCTCTTGTAAACAATGCTGCTTTGAACATGAGTATGCAAATATTTGTATGCTTTTTTTTTTTTTTAAAGAAATTCAACACTTTTTTCCATAGCAATGGTGCTATTTTATGTTCCCATCAACAGTGCATAAGGGTTCCATTTTCTCTACATCCTTGAAAACACTTGTTAGCCTTGGGACTCATTTTAAGTTGATGAGCAATTTCAGTGAGATTGAAGCCGGAGAGCAGAGGGCTGGGAGCACCTAGAAGATAGCTGGAACTGAGTGGAGAGGTTAATTAAGCAAGTTAGCTGTGATGAGACAAAAAGGGCAGTTAAGGGCTAAGGTCAAGGTAGGAGAGACACGGAGCCTCTGTAAACACTGTTGGGAAGAAAATTGGAGAGGAGAAAGTAAGGGTGGGGACAGGTCCAAAGTTGTGCTCCAGAAGTTTGTAAAACTGCTGTTTGTCAAGGAAAAAAATTGGGAATTCTGGATCAGTTTGCTGGATGGGTTTCCTCAGAAAGTGATGTATTATAGAGTTTAACCAGCAGGTGGCCACTTTAAAAAAGATTTTTTTTTTTTTCTTCAAGACACTTGATTGCCTTGGAAATTTCAACAAATTATGTGAAGTGATGAGAAAATTCTAGGCACTTTTATTGAAGTAACTAGTGAATAATTTGGCACTTGGTTTTTCTGACTTCTAAAACAGAAGAAAGATATATACATAAATCATTTTAGATATTTTAGATATAGTTATTTGAAATGATTATGCTATATGAAGTTTTTCTTTTTCCCTTTTTTGGCTAGGGTTTTTAGGTCATTCAAATAAGAAATATAGTGCACATCAATAATTTTGTTTGTTTTTTAATTAGGAGGAACTGAATGATGCTGTAGGATTTTCAAGAGTCATTCATGCCATTGCTAATTCGGTAAGCAAACCAGGCTTCTTTTCTTTCTGGCTAGACTGCTGAATATAATATTAGGTGGCCTGCCAAATCACCATTGCAAAGTAGTCAGTTTGGTCATTTAGAATGTTTACCTGGTGTGGAGGAAGGAGTTAGAATGACAAGGATAGACTGTTATGTGATGTGCCTGGTGAGATCATAACTGCTGATTCACATACAAAGCATTTTTCAGAAAGTCTTTCTTGTAAGGATGCATGGGATTGTACAATGATGATGTTTTATGGCTACACGAAACTAGAGTTTTTATTCTCAAAACCATAAGAAGTAGAATAAGAAAGCAAGGAATAAAGGAAGAAACATTCAGATATTTGATTGATTAATTCCCTAAGTGGAAGACTCTAGAGGATAAAAATAATGGTGTCTCCTGCTTAACTGTAATTGATTCTTATATCCAGTAGCCTTAACAGTATTTGATACATTTAAAAAATGCTTTGGTTGTTGGTGTAAATTTGCTAGAGGGGTCTGTGGTAGATATTTTTCCTTACTTCCTTTTTGAAAAGAAACATTTGCTATTTTGCAAAGATAAACAAGGTTGTTGTGCTGGTTGTTCTAGTCAACCTGCTTACTTGGATGCTAAATTGTCTGGAATCTAAGGCTTCTTTTCCTTTAGCAGTTGGCTGTTGAGAAAGAATCACCTTTTTCCTTAGATGCTGAGCTTTGTATCAGGGAAGCATGCAAAGCGCAAAGGTCATTGAAACCCTCTCACTCAGTTCTACAGCTGTCTCACTACCAGGTGCAAGCCTATAAACACAGGGACGCTGGGGGTGGGGTGGGGAAGCACACCATTGTCCTTATTTGGGGATAAACACAAGTAATAGGACCTTATAAAAGAAGAGGGTTGGCCTACTAGGAGCTCTCTTGCTAAATAAGTGAGGTAATCTGAACAGAACTGAACAGAACAGAAAGTTGTGTGAGTCTGGAGAGAAGCAGAGTATGCATCTCAGTGGCTGAGGTCATAGGTGTCTAGAGAAGCAGCCGTGAGACCACATTTGCTCTTGTCATACACTCAACCAGTTCCCTTCAGATTTGTGATTGGTTTGATTGTAGCTGGCTCTAAGATACAGAGCTTAGGACATCAGTTGATTTTGAGCTCTTGTGTAGTTCTCATGATATTTAGTTAACTTTTCCAAAATTGAGTCATTTGTTCACCTTGTACATGTTCAAATACCTTAGGTTGCTCTGTCTGTGTTTGCTCTTCTCTGATATCTTTCTTATATGGAATAATTCATAACACATTGCTAATAGTTGGTAGCATCAAAGTTTGCAAAGAGAAGAAGCCCTATTTACTGGTGATTTAATGTTTTAAAGTTTATAAGCAACACACTTTAAAAATATTAACATAATTAAGTTCTATAAACCCAATAGACACCAAACATTTATTTATATCACCAAATTATTTTCTAGTCACTATTAGTAAATCTCTTTTTTCTACAGTTTTCAAAAAGTTTTAATTTTGCAAGATAAGTTCCAAAAATAGTGCAGAAATTCTGTACCCCTTTGCACAGTTTTCCCCAGTGCTAACATCTGCCATTGCTACTGTGCAGTTATCTGAACCAGGACAGTAACATCAGCACAATAATATGAGCTAAACTAAAGCCCTTATTAGAATGTCATCAGTTTGTTTATTAAGTCCATTTTCTCTTCAGAATTCTGTCCAGAATCCTGCATTATGTTTACTTGTTATTTCTCCTTGGTTTTCTGCAGATTTCAGTAGTCTTTCTCTGCCTTTCATAACCTTGATGCTTTTGATGAGTATTGGCCATTTTGTCCAGGGTTCCTTGTTTGTGATTTGTTTTCTTTGGACTGAGGGTATTCAGTGTTGATAAGAACACCACAGGAAACAGTATTCATGATGTTGACCTTGGTCACCAGGTTAAGGTAGTGTCTGCTGGATTTTGTTCTGTGAAATTACTGTTTTTCCTCTGAGGTTAACATGTTGGGGGAGATACTTCGGGACTATGAAAATCCTCAAACCTTTGCCCACTAGTGTTAGTATTTGTCAGTGGGTCTTACCTGCAGCATTTATTGCTGTGGAGATCTAAGGCAAGTTTATATTTCCCTCTTTCTTTCTACATATGTTTTTAAAATTATTCTGTAAGGAAAAGATGTTCATTTTTTTTAAAAATTTTTAATATTTATTTTTTAGTTCTTGGCGGACGCAACATCTTTGTTTGTATGTGGTGCTGAGGATCGAACCCAGGCCGCACGCATGCCAGGCAAGCGCGCTACCACTTGAGCCACATCCCCAGCCCCCAGGAAAAGATGTTCATTCCATGTTATTTAATCATTTTTATGTATGTGAGTAGGGACTCGGATATTTATTTTATTCAACTAGAATATAGCCTGATTTTTTGTTGCTCACAGTGTACTGCCTTTGGCCATGGTGACCTTTCAGCTCGACTCCTGTGTCCTTCCTTTTGAGCACTTCCTTACTCTTGGATGTCCCAGGAGGTTCCAGGCTCATCTTGTTTTCTTCCCCTGGCCTAGCTTAGGGATCCGTGTCTTCTCCCATGAGCTGTGGTTCCTTTGACTGAGAGTAGTGTTTTGGAAGCACAATCTGGTCCTGTGTTACAGCTGTGTTAGTGGTTTTAGGCCCTGCCTATGGACAGAGCTAAGAACAGTATGTCTGCATATCCTCGCATATGTACACAGCTGGTTCTTTGTGTATCTGTAGGTGTATGTGTGTATGGTTGGCTTTCCATATCCTTGAGTTCTACACCCTTAGATTCAACCGACTACAGATTAAAAATATTCATGAAACAAATTGAATGTGAACAGATTTTTTTTTTGTCATTATTCCCTAAACAGTACAATACAACAACTATTTATATGGCATTTGCATTGCATGAGGTATTATAGGTAATCTAGAGATGATTTAAAGTATGGGAGGATGTGCATAGGTTATATACAAGTAATATGCCATTTTATGTAAGGGACCTAAGCATTTTGGTGACCATGAGAGATCCTGGAACCTATCTGCAATGGTCACTTTGTATTTTGTGTGTGCACAGTTATGTTTTGGTCAATGATGGACTTCATATACTAGGGTGGTCCTCTAAGATTATAATGGAGCTAAAAAATTTATGTCAGTGTTTTCACTGTATATTTATGTTTAGGTACACAAATACCACTGTCTTAAATTTGCCTACAGTATGTAGCACATAACATGCCTTATTGGCTTATATCCTGAAATAGGACCGTATAGTCTAAGTGTATAGTAGGCTATGCTGTCCAGATTTGTGTAAGTATATTCTGTCATTTCACCCAACAGTGAGATTGCCTGATGAATTTTTCAGGACATGTCCCTGTTACGTTATGCATGAGGTGATTGTGTGTATACAGAGGTGCTTACACATACATACACATCCACAAGTGTGGATCTCCCTACCCATTCCTTTATACTGATACCTCAGATTCCAGTCCAATACCACAGGGCTTGTTTTTAGCCTACTCTCTTTTCTACTTGCAACTTCTTTCTCTGACAGTGAGAAATCCAGTTCTTAACTTGCATTACATATATTTGCTTCAACTTGGGGCACACATAAAGTAGTACCAGAATTCTAACTCATACCTGTGAGAAGTTCAATATTTATGTGCAATTCTCCCTGTCTTTGGCCTTATGGTATCTTCTTCTTCTTTTTTTTTTTAACATATGATTTATTTTTATTTTTTTTTAGTCATACATGACAGCAAAATTTATTTTGACATATAATACATACATGGAATGTACATACATCAATCATATTGTCTATTCTATTCTGCTGCCCTTCCTATCCCCGCTACTCCTCCCCTCCTTTCTCTCTATCATGGTATCTTCTGATCAAGATATTGTTTTCCACTTCTCAACTTCCTCATTTATCAGTATTTATGTTGCATTTGAGAGTTTCCTACATACTGCTTCTACCCTGTATCAATCCTTTGTATTTTAGCATTGTATAGGGACTGTGAATATGCCCAAATACTGAGCCAAAAGCTTAGCTTGTTAGATTTTGGAGATTTTATGTAGGATATTTACTTTGAAAAAATGTTTAGCCCTATGAATTCAGCAGTGTTATATGGAAGGCCCATTGGGACTTATTATGGAGCTCCACTGTACTGACCGATGCTTTTGTTAAAAATGGTCTCACCAGCTGCGTGCAGTGTTGCACACCTGTAATTCCAGCTGCTCAGGAGGCTGAGACAGGAGGATTGCAAGTTCAAAGTTAGCCTCAGCAAAAGTGAGATGTTCAGTAACTCAGTGAGACCCTTTCTCTAAATAAAATACAAAATTGGGCTGGGTATGTTGTTCAGTGGTCAAGCACTCCTGAGTTCATTCCCTGGTACCAACCCTCACAAAAAAGAACATGGTATCACCAGGCCAACTAAATCTAAGTTGACATTCCATTTTGTGGTTTATTTTTTACACAAATGGAGTAATTTAATTTACCTACAGTTATTTCAGTTGATTGAAAAAACAGTGAAGTGTTATTGGAATGGAATTCACAGAACATGTTCTGAATTTTGATGCAGTTAATCTAGGAAATGAAAATTTATTGTATTAATTATAATAAGAAATTAGCTATTTTAACCTTTTAACATTGTTATGAACTTATCTTTTAAAATAATTTGGTTGTTTTAAGAAGTATATATATATATTTTTTTCTTTTTTTAAACCATAATACCTATTTATATATTAAATCATTCATTCAGTATTTTTAAATATTTATTTATTTTTTTTTAGTTGTAGGTGGTGGACACATATCTTTATTTCATTTTTATGTGGTTCTGAGGATCGAACCCAGTGCCTCACAAGTGCTAGGCGAGCACTCTTATCACTGAGCCACAAGCCCAGCCCCAAGAAGTATATATATTTTTTAAATATTTATTTTGTAGTTGTAGTTGGACACAATACCTTCATTTTAATGTGATGCTGAGGATTGAACCCAGGGCCTCACACTTGCCAGGCAAGCACTCCACTACTGAGCACAACCCCAGCCCCAAGAAGAAGTATAATTTTTAAAATATTTGTATAGACAAAAGCATGTACATATGTTTTTGGAGTTTTGTTCACAAATTATTTGACATTCAAGGGACTCAGGGTTTTCGTATTTTACCTTTAAAAAACTCTTCAATTAGAATTTTACAATTTCCTGTTGTTATGCCAGCTCATTTCTGTAGTCCCAGCTACTTGAGAGGCTGAGAGGCAGGGAGGTCACTTTAGCCCAGGAGTTCAAGGCCATCTTGGGCAACATAGAGCCTTGGAAAAAGAAAAGGAAAAAAAGAAGTTTTTTTTTTACTACTTCTGATTCTTAAGGGTGACAAGATTGATAAAAATCAGAGAAAAAGATCAGTGAAGTAAAAATTATTTGAAACTTTTACTTTGCATTGTGGATTTAATACTCCCAAAGTGCAGAGAAATAAAAATGGCTTATATTTATGTATTTGTATATACTTATAACTTTTTAATGTGGAAAAAGTAAGTTCAGTAAAAAATCCTCATGGAATCTGAAGCATACATTTTATTCTCAAACCCTAGTTAATTTTTTTCTTAACCTTAATTTTCTTTAGGGAAAACTTGTCATTGGACACAATATGCTCTTGGATGTCATGCACACAGTTCATCAGTTCTACAGTCCACTCCCTTCGGTAAGTGACTGGTCCACCTGCCTTCACCAGGCACTATGCAGTGTTCTCTGCTTTTCTGCATGCAGCATATTCCTAGAGACAATCTTATGTATGCACTTGGTTGTGTGTTTTTGATGAGATGTACATATAAGCTATTTTAAGGGGTTTTTCTGTCATCTGCCATTGTCAGAGCAGGGTTCCATATTTGTTTCATCGTCTTGGTCCTTGTGGTTTGGCTATTGTGAATTGTGTTGCTATAAACATGGATATAATTGTGTTGCTATAAACATGGGTATGTATGTGTTGCTATAGATTTTTTTTTCTTTCTTTTTTTTTTATATTTATTTTTTTTTAGTTTTCAGCGGACACAACATCTTTGTTTGTATGTGGTGCTGAGGATCAAACCCGGGCCGCACACATGCTAGGCAAGCGCGCTACCGCTTGAGCCACATCCCCAGCCCCTTTGCTATAGTTTTTTAAAAAATATTTTTTAGTTGTTGATGAACCATTATTTTATTTATTCATTTATATATGGTGCTGAGAACCCAGTGCCTCACATGTGCTAGGCAAGCATTCTACCACTGAGCCACAACCCTAACCCGCTTTAATTCTTTAATAAATACTGAGGACTGGTGTAGCTATGTCATATATGTTAGTTCTATTCCTAGTCTTTTGAAGGACTACCATACTGATTTCCATAGTGATTGTACTAATTTACAATCCCACCAATAGTGCTAAAGTGTTCTTTTTTCTCTACATCCTCTCCAGTGTTTATTATTATTTGTGTTCTTGATATGGCTGCAGTTCTAACTGGAGTGAGATGAAATCTCCATGTAGTTTTGATTTTTATTTCCTTAATTGCTAACAGTGTTGAACAATTTGTCATATATTTGTTAATCATTTGTATTTCTTCTTTTGAAAAGTGCCTATTTAGTTCACTGTTTGAATTCTTTATATATTCTGGATATTAATCCTGTGTCAGAAGAGTAGCTAGCAAAAAATTTCTCCCATTCTGTAGATTCTTTCTTCACATTCGTAATTATTTACTTTGCTGTATAGAAGCTTTTAAATTTGATACCATCCTTTTTATTAACTCTTGAGATTATTTCCTGAGTGTCAGAGATCCTTTTGACAAAGTTGTTTGAGCCTACATGTTGGAATTTAATCCTATGTGTTGCCTAGTTTCTGGTCTAATTACTGGGTCTAGAGACAGAGGGGGACACAGAGAGAGAGAGAGAGAGAGAGAGAGAGAGAGAGAGAGAGAGAGAGAGAGAGAGAGAGAATTTTAACATTTATTTATTTTTTTCTTAGTTCTTGGTGGACACAACATCTTTGTTGGTATGTGGTGCTGCTGAGGATCGAACCCGGGCCGCACGCATGCTAGGCGAGCGCGCTACCGCTTGAGCCACATCCCCAGCCCCTAATTACTGGGTCTTTGACTCATGTTGAGTTGACTTTTTTTTTTTAGTATTTGTTTTTTAGTTGTTAATGGACCTTTATTTTATCCATTTATTTTTATGCAGTGCTGAGAATTGAACCCAGTGCCTCACACATGTGAGGCAAGCGCTGTACCACTGAGCCACAACCCCATCTCCTTGAGCTGACTTTTGTGCAAGGTGAGAGATAAGGATTTAGGCTCATTATTCTACACAGGGACAGCCAGTTTTCCTACAACCATTTGTTAAAAAGGCTGTCTTTTCGCCAGTGTTTGCTTTTGGCATTTTTGTCAAAGATAAGAAGACTACAGGGCTGGGGATGTGGCTCAAGCGGTATCGCGCTCACCTGGCTTGCCTGTGGCCCGGGTTCGATCCTCAGCACCACATACAAACAAAGATGTTGTGTCCACCGAAAACTAAAAAATAAATACTAAAAATTCTCTCTTAAAAAAAAAAAAAAAAAGAAGACTACATCGGTGTAGGTTTCTGTTCTGTGTCTTCATTGGCCTATGTGTCTGTTTTTATGCCTGTACCATACATTTGTTACTACAGCTCTGTAGTGTAATTTGAAGTCAGTATTGTGATGCTTCCAGCATGACATTTTTGGCTAAAAATTGCTTTGGCTATTCTGGGTCTTTTATTCTTCAAAGGCATTTTAAAACTGTGTTTTTTTTTTTTTTTTTTCTTGTTCTGTGATGACTGTCATTGGTATTTTGATGGGGATTGCACTGAATCTGTTTATACTTTCTGTATTATGTTCATTTTTAATAGCATTACTTCTGCTTATTCGTGAATATGGGAAATCTTTCATCTTATATCTTCAGTTTTTTCTTAAGTGTTCTATAGTTTGCTTCGTATAGGTATTTCACTTCCTTATTTGGATTTATTTATAGGTTTTTTTTGTGTTTTGTTTTTTTGTACCAGGGATTGAACCCAGGGGTGCTTAACCACCCAGCCTCATCCC
Organism: Ictidomys tridecemlineatus; assembly: GCF_052094955.1. Taxonomy (NCBI): domain Eukaryota; kingdom Metazoa; phylum Chordata; class Mammalia; order Rodentia; family Sciuridae; genus Ictidomys; species Ictidomys tridecemlineatus. Next base: position 133,682,062 of record NC_135486.1, read on the forward strand.
TAGCCTTTTTTTTTTTAAATACATATATTTTATTAGAGGCAGGGTCTTGCTGAGTTGCTCAGGGCCTTGCTAAGTTGCTGAGGCTGGTTTAAACTTATGATCCTCCTGCCTTAACCTCCTGAGTCGCTAGGATTACAGGTGTGCACCACCATGCCCGGCTTATTCATAGGTATTTTATTTATCTGTATTTTTGTGGATTTTGAGAATGGGATTGTTTTTCTGATTTCTTTTTTAGCACATCATTATTGGTGTATAGGAAAGCTATTAATTTTTGATTGTTGATTTTGTGACTGGCTACTTTGCTGAATTTATTTATTGGTCTGTATTCTTTTGGAACTTTTTAGATCTTCTAAGTGTAGGATGTTACCATCTGCAAACAGTTATAGTTTGACTTCTTCCTTTTGTATTTTTACCCCTTTTCTTTCTTTCTTTTGCCTAATTGCTCTGCCTAGAATTTTTAGTCTATAAAGAATAGGAGTGGTATAGTGAATATCCTTCTCTTTCTCCAGATTTTGAAGAAAATGCTTTTAGTTTCCATATTTTAGCTAAGGGATTATCAATCTTGTTTATCTTTTCAAAAAACTGACTCTTTATTTTATTGATCCTCTTTTTTGTTTTTTAATTTCATTTTCAGTTTTATTCATTTCAGCTCTGATCTGTTATTTCTTCTGTCAGTTTTAGAATTGCTTTGCTCTTGTTTTTCAAGGGCCCTGAGATACATCATTAGGTTGTTTGTTGGAATCTTTCTGATTTTCTTAGGTAGGCACTCATGGCTTTCAGTGTTCCTCTTTGAACTGCCTTCATAGTATCCCAGAGGTTTTGTATGTTGTATCCTTACTCTTGTTGGCATCTAAGAATTTTTAAATTTCTCCCTTATTTCTTCTGTCATGCATTCATCATTCAAAAGTGTATTATTTAATCTCCATATGTTTATATAGTTTCTATAGAGTTTTTGCCAATTTCATTCCATTATGATAAGAGAAGGTGGAAGGGATTATATCAGTTTTTTTGATGTCAAGAATCAAATTTGTGGACTTAATAATCAAGTCAGTTTTGTGGACTAAAATGTGGTCTGTTTTGGAGAAGGTTCCCTGATTTACTGAGAAGAAAGCATATTCTTTTTTTTTGATATTGGGGATTGAACCCAGAGGTGCTCAACCACTGAGCTATATTCCCAACCCCCCTTTAAAATATATATATATATTTAGTTATACACAGACACAATATCTTTATTTTGTTTATTTATTTTAATGTGGTGCTGAGGATTGAACCAGGGTCTCACACATGCAAGGCGAACGCTGTACTGCTGAGCCACAACCTCAGCCCCTATCCCCAACCCTTTTTATATTTTATTTTGAGACAGGGTCTTGCCAAGTTGCTGAGTTGACTTTGAGTTTGCAATCCTCCTGCCTCAGCCTCCTGAGCTGCTGGGATTACAGTTGTGCTCCACCACATCTGGCAGAAGAAAGCATATTCTGATTTTGTTGGATGAAATATCTGTAGATGTCTGTTAATTCCATTTGGTATATAATTTTTTTAGGCTTAAGAGTCTTTGCTGAGTTTATGTGTAAATGACCTATCTATTGGTAAGGTGTGTTGAAATCACACAGTATTATTGTTTTGGGGTCTAACTGAGTTTTTAATTCAAATAGTGTCTGTCTTATGTAATTAGGTGCATCAATATTTGAGACATAAATATTTACTATTGTTACTTCTTCTTGTTGAATTGTTCCCTTTACCAGTATAAAATGACCTTTGGTTTCTTCCTATTAATTTTGGATTGAAGTCTGTTTCGTTGGATATGAAAGTAGATTCTCCTGCTTTTGTGTGGGGGTTTTAGGCTCCTTTTATATGGAATGTCAGTTTCCATCTTTTCACTCTTAACGTGTGGCTGTCTTTGCCTGTTAGGTGAATCTCTTCTGCTAGCCTGTGTCATTTAATTGGAGAGTTGAGACCATTTATATTCCATGTTATTTTAGAGAGATGTTTATTAATTCTTTCGATTTTTATTTATTTCTAATGTTTAGTTTAGTTCTGTTTCTTGTTTGCTTAGCTACTCTTCAAATGAGATGTGTCCATTTGTGAGCTTGGGTTGGTTTTGGTTTCTTCTGTGTGAAGTATTTCTTTAAGTATTTTCTGTAGTGCAGACTTAGTGGTCATAAATTCTACTAGTTTCTATTTATCTTGAAAGGCTTTTATCTATGCAATTCTGAGGTATAGCTTTGCTGGATATGGTAGTCTTTGTTGACGGTTATTTTTTTCAGGACTTGGAATACATCATTCTAAGCCCCCTTGGAATTAGAGTCCATGCTGAGAAATTGGAAGTGATTCTGATTGACTTGCCTCTAAATGTGACCTGATGTTTTTCTCTTGAGGCTTTTAAATTTCTGTCCTTGTTCTGTATGTTAGGCATTTTAAAAATAATGTATCATGGAGAGGTGCTTTTTTTGATCATGTCTACTTGGAATTCTGAATGCATCCTGTATCTGGATATTTATCTTATTTTCAAGATTTGGAATTTTTTCTGTTTTATCCCTGCAGAGATTCTCCATGCCATTAGCCTGTCTTTCACAACCTTCGTGATCCCAGTGATTCTTTTTTTAATAGACTATTGACTTTTTTTTTTAAGGTAGTAACTTTTTTCTTTTAGTTTTATTCATTTATTTTTATGTGGTGCTGAGGATTGAATGCTGTTCCTCACACTAGGCAAGCCTTGCTTTACCACTGAGCAATTGCAGCCTCTCCAGTGATTCTCAAATTTGGTCTCTTAAAGTTGTTCCAGGGTTCTTGTATATTCTGGTCATGGATACTTATTTTCTTTATTTTAACAGTATCTGAATTTTCAAGAATGGCTACTTATTCTGTATGTTAGGCATTTTAAAAATAATGTATCATGTCTTCCAGCTCTGAAATTTAGTCTTCAACATGGTGTATTCTAGAGAGACTTCCACTGAACATTGTATTTGATTATGTCTTTAATTTCTAAAACTTCTGTTGGTTCTTTTTATTTTCTTTTTTTGGTACCAGGGATTGAACTCAGGGGCACTTGACCACTGAGCTACACCCCCAGCCCTGTTTTATATTTTATTTAGAGATACTGGTCTCATTGACTTGCTTAGCACCTTGCTTTTGCTGAGGCTGGCTTTGAGTCTTGATCCTCTGGTCTCAGGCTCCTCAGCTGCTGGGATGACAGGCATGCACCACTGTGCCTGGCTGTTGCTTCTTTTTCAGTACCCCTATCTACTCACTGAATTTCTCATTCATTTCCTGTACTGACTCCCTTTACTCATTCAATTGTTTTTCTGTGTTCTCTTGAAATTCATTGATCATTTTTATAATCATTCTTTTGAATTCTTTAGCTGGTATTTCATCCACTTTAATATTTTTGGAGTCAGTTTCTGTTGAATTATGGACTTTAAGAGTCTGTGTGTGACCTTGTTTTTTCATATTTCTAGTGTTGGTTTTGTCTAGGTGTTGTTGTGCTGCTCACTTCCACTCTTAGGAGTAGGCCTTTTCCAGTCACAGCCTTCTCTTGCCAGTGTGCCCTTGAGTGACCTAGGAGAGACCCCCTTGTATGTATGGTGTCTGCAAACTTTGTGTTAATTCTTTATGATTTTGCCGTAGGAGTGGATGTCCATGAGTGGGACCTGAGGGCCATCCCCCAGCCATTCCTGTTTGGAATCTGGTCGTTCATTTGGGCTTATATTAAAATATCAGTGAGATTTGAGGATGGTTAATGAGTGTGTGGAGCACGTGTGCTGCCTCTTGGCTGGGTTTAGTTCAGTAGCCAAGTCTCTCTCCTGGGAACTTGTAGTGTCCTTATAGATTCCCAGCGCCTCACAGAAAAGGGGGAAACAAATAATATCAACAGCTGAAGCTAACCTTAGAGCAGTATAATGAATCTTTTTTTTTTTTAAAGAAAGAGAGAAAGAGAGAGAGAGAATTTTTTTTTTTTAATATTTATTTTCTAGTTCTAGGCGGACACAACATCTTTTGTTTTTGTATGTGGTGCTGAGGATCGAACCTGGGCCACACGCATGCCAGGGGAGCACGCTACTGCTTGAGCCACATCCCCAGCCCCAGTATAATGAATCTTGATGCCTACTATGACATCTGCAACACCAGTTACCACAAAAACAGGAATGGTGGACCAGCCCTTGCCAACAGCAAAAGCAGTAAATAGCTGTGAACTAGATATGGCATTAAAGTAAACAGATGGTGTCAACTGTGCCATCCATAGCACTAATAACTGCAGCAATATGAATGGTGGAGGCAGGAGTTGTGTAAACCAAATAGTTCTAAAAAAATGGTAAAAATAGAGTTCATTAAGAGAAAAGAAAATGTGGTGGGAGGATAAAAGAAAGTTTAGAAAGTTCAAAATGTAAACAGGCTGAAGAAGGGTAGTAAGTGATGACTACAAAGGAGGAGGAGAGAAAAAATGGGGGGAAAAAAGGAAAGGCAGAGAAAGAGAATAAGAAAATTTGTTGGAGAAGAAAGGAGAGAAAGAGAAATGAGTAAAAATAAAGCAAAACCAAAGAAACAAAAAGCTCTAGCTCTCAAAAGACAAGACAAGGAAATAACCATCATAAAAATATGCTAAAATGAGAAAAAAAAGAAAGTTGTCTGTGTGTCCACAAACCAGTCTGCGCAGCAAGAGCACACGCGTGCACACACACATGGAAAAAGACTTGAAATGAAACAGAAACAGTGAAGAATTGTCCCCACTGAGGTAGCCAGCAGTGCTGATGAGGATGGATGGTCACAGCCTGTGCATGACTGTCCTGCTTGTCATTTCTTCCTGACTATGTTGTGGGGTGGGGAGGGCCGGGATGGGGGCTGGAGAGAGAGAGGACTGGGGTTGTTAATATTTTCTTCTTTTTGTGTTGCTCACCCAGCTGCCAGCTGGAGTGACCTAAAACTGACGCTGTTTGAAATCATCGTCAGCTTCTCTCCTAACCAGTGGGATGTAAGATGGAGTGGGAAGTACTGTCAGTTGATGTTTCTGTCTGGACAGGCCAGCTTGACAGACCAGGATAGGACTGCTGCACAGTTCTGGGAGGCCAGGGCTTAAGTCTGATCAGCCTTAGGGACTTTGCTTGGTGACATCTGCTCTGGAGAGATTTGGTTAACACACTCCGTGGGCCAGGCAGATGCCATTTTTGGCTGTGAGTCTGGATCTTAGGAGCCTCCCAGGAACTCTCCTGTGTGGCAGGAGAATCAGCCCTCCACACATCCCACATACTCAGCTGCCAGTCTTGTCCTTGAGTGCATTCATGCCTGCAAATGCAGTTTCTCCATCCTTATCAGCTGTCCCATGAGCCACTAGGCTCAAATGGAAAGCAAGTCACACTCCCTTCTGTATTTCTGATTGAATCTCCTTGAGTACAATCTTCTCTGTGTCTTTTTCAGTCACTTTCTGCTAGGTACACCCTAGGCCACCGGGTAGGCGCTTGCCAGGACAGTATGCAGTGTTTGCTGTGGTCTCCTGGGCTTCCGGCAGCAGCGAGCTGCAATGTGGCCTCCTCAGCATGGCTCCTGGCCTTTGTTCTTTGCCAGTTGAAAAATACAGAGCACTTATTAGATAGCTGTGCAGCCTCTGGATAGCTAAATTCAGGCTGCATTTTTTCATCTACAGGTTTGTTTGTGCAAAATTTGTCCAATGTGTTTCTGTGTGTATTATCCCTCCCCTCCCTGGGGAAGCACACTGCTGCCGCCGCTGCTGCTATCTGGCTCCAGTGTACTCTCTCTTCTTCTTTGTTTGATGCACTTAAATTTCTGAGACCTTAAGAGACGCTGACTGTCTGATATGGAGTTTCAGTGTACTCCCTCTCTCACCCGCCTCACTGAGAAGCAGTAGTCCTGGTGCTTGAATCCCAAACCACAGAGCAACTGGAAATGTAGCCTTCCTCAAATTCATCACCTTTATTCTCTGGTTTTATGGAATTCTTGATTGCCTCCTGCTCAGCGCTTCCCTCAGCTCCTCTACTGCCCTGACTTTGAGCCAGGTAAGCTCACCAGGCTGAGCCAGGTAAGCTCACCAGGCACGAGCTCCTCTGGCTCCCCGTCAGGCTCTTGCACTCCTGCTCCTAACTGCATGACATCTCCCTTGCCCCCACCTTCACACAAGGAGTCCTTCACACTCCTTTCTCTCCATGTTCCCTGTCCTTTAGTGATATTGCCTACTTTTTTTTTTTGTTCTTTCTAGATATACATGACAGTAAAGTGTATTTTGACATATTATAATAATGTAGTATACTTATTCTAAATAGGATTCCATTCTTGTGGTTGTACATGATGTGGAGTTTCACTGTGGTGTATTCATATATGAACATAAGAAAGTTCTGATTCATTCCACTGTCTTTCCTATTCCCTTCCCTTCTCTTCATTTTTCTTTGTCTAGTCCACTGAATTTCTGTCCCCCTTATTGTGTGTTAGCATCTGCATATCAAAGAGAACTTTTTGTTTTTTGGAATTGGCTTATTTAATTTAGCATGATAGTCTCCAGATCCATCCATTTACTGGCAAAAGTCATAAAATTATTTTTCTGTGGCTGAGTAATATTCCATTGTGTAGATATATCACATTTTCTTTATTCACTTATCTGCTGAAGGGCACCTAGATTGGTAACATAGCTTAGCTATTGTGAATTGAGCTTCTGTAAACATTGATGTGGTTATGACATTGTAGTATGCTAATTTTAAGTCCTTTGGGTATATACGGAGATGTAGTATAACCAGGTCAATGGTGGTTCCATTCCAAGTTTTTTGAGCAATCTTCATATTGCTTTCCAGGGTGGTTGCACCAATTTGCAGTCCTAGATATTGACCATTTTTGTAAATGTAGACACCAACATTTATCTCTAGCCGTGCTCTCTCCCAGATTTGTGTGTGTATTTCATGCTGGACTCTGGGATTCTCCTGCTGGCTTGCTCTCAGATGGGTTGTTCATGTGTCTATATGAGATATTTAATTTTCACTACCTTTCTTTCCTTTCCCAACCATTTTTCTCTTGATTCCATTAGTATAGGTGATTCTGAGTATCCAATCCTGTTTTTGATATCAGTTTTGTCTCTTCCTCTGTCTCCAGATCTGTTCCATTACAAAATCTTAATGATCCTATCCCCATGCTGTTTCTCATGACTGGGGTCTTTCCATTTTTGCCGAAGATAGCCTCATTTCTCACCTGTAGTTCAGCAAACTCCAGGCTGAATTTTTTTTTTCTTTCGGTATTCAGCCCATTCTTGAAATCAGAGGTTGGCAGTCTTTTTTTGTAAAGGTCCAGATAGTGAAATATTTTGGGCTTTCCAGCCTGTATGGTCTTTCTGGCAGCTCTCTGTTATTTTGTAGCTCCTAAATTGTCACTAATGTATAAATAAATGGGTGTGGCTGTGTTGCAATAAAATTTTATTTAAAAAAATAAATTATAAGCCAGATTTGGCCTGCAGACTATGGTTTGCCAATTCTTGCTTTAAAATGCCACCAGATGAAGTTAGTCTTTTGTTAGTTCTGCATCGGAAGACCCTGGGGAGTTTAGTCTTGTTTACTGCCCATTTCTTAGGTCATGTTTCCCCATTAGCAAATTAGAACACTCTTCAGAAGAGTGCAGCCCAGCCCGCTGGGTGTTGTGGATCTGTTGCTCCCCTTGTCCTAGTTCTGAGCCTTCAAGTTGCCACCACTGTTCACAATGACTTTATCACCCTCTGGGATACAAAAGCTCCATAGCTGTAACTCTCAAAACAAGTATGATGGGAATAGATTTTCATTTTACCTTTAAAGACCCAACATTTGATTTAGATCAGCCACTTTTTACTGGCCAAATAGACCAAAGTAGCAGTTCTTCTCCTGATTTGTTGACCTTTAAAGCAATGAAGTTATTAGTAAGGAAAGAGGGGAGTATATATAATATTGTGCCAGGTGTTTTGAATACCAAACAGAGCTTGTCACGTAGGAGGCATTAAATATTGATTTAACAAAAGAGAATATTTTGACTGTGCTAGTGTTTTAAATCTTCTGATATATGACTCTGTCCATATCATTGACCCTGATTAAAATTTTCAAACACTCTCACCTTGTTTTTCTATATAGTTGACTCTTTAGCCAGGCGTGTCAGACCATCTCTGATCGAGCCCAACTTTCCTGTATTCTGAGTACTTGTTGTTCTCCTTCTTTCCGGCCACACGGGGCTCATTTCTCCTCTAAGAAGTGCTTTGGGTTGTTCCGTATCTGTGATCTTGGTATGATTTCTGCCAACTTGAATTTTCCCTAGCTTTCCTCAGTGTTTGTAGTCCATGATTTCACCTTTTTTTCCTCCAAGGCCCAGCTCATGCCTCCCGCATGAACATTCCCCTGCCTAATGCCTTCATGCCCATGAAGGGATTGTTTCCTTCTCAGATCTTCTGCAGAACTTGGCACCTCTTTGGTACATAAATTCTGTCTTGTGTTGTACAGCGTAACCCCTTCTTCTTGGTGGTTATCTCCTCAGGCAAGGAGTAACTCATTGTCCAAGTGTCTGGCAGAGCACTTTGTATGTGAGAATTAACAAGTGTTAACTTGAATCAAGTTCTAGTAGAATGAAGGTGATTTGGTGTGCCATAGGAGGTGGGATAGGATAAGCAGTTCTAGCCCTTGCTTGGCAGTTTTTCAAAAAAATATTTTTTTAGTTGTTGATGTACCTTTATTTTATCTATCTATCTATCTATCTATCTATCTATCTATCTATCTATCTATCTATCTATCTATCTATCTATCTATTTATATGCTGCTCTGAGAATTGAACCCAAAGCCTCACACATGCTAGGCAAGATTGCCCTAGGGACTGGGGTTGTAGCTCAGTGGTATCTTGGTAATTTGCTTATTTGTGTTCTGTCATTGTCAAAAGGGAGAAAATGTTTTTTCTCTATTTACCTTTGGAAGAAATGACAATAATAAATGAGGATGATAGGACTCTTGGACTAACACCAAAGTTTGCATTTAAAGTGTACTAAAGAATTCATATTTTGGAGCTTTTAGGTCAGGAGAGTTTCTTCTTAGGAGACTTCTTGGTACCTCAGAGTGATCTTTTAGCAAGTGTCAGTCTAGAATTCTGCTGTATGTTATTCCTGAATTTTACTTTTCTCTGGCTTGTAAAACTTTGCAGTGCTATTGAGAGATGACATTTTTGTTTGCCTTCGCATTGAAACCACTTGTTCATGTATTGTCCATTAATTTAACAATAGCCATTGAAAGGCTGGTAAATATTTCAAGCTAGCTAAATACAGTCTGTACTTACAGGCTTGAAAAGCTAATTGGAAGTGGCAGTTTCCTGTGAAGCATGAATAACTTTGAAGATAAGTGTTGTTTATAAAGGGTCAGCAGTGTGACTATTCAGTCTAGCATGGCAATTATGTATGTTAATGAGTTAATTCAAAATTGGAGCACTCTCCTGTCTGCCGAAGACTTCCTGATCAAAATAAACTTGGGAAATTAATTTTCTGACTTAGACACTTGGTATTAGTGACACTTTAGCAATTTTCTTGTACTTAAAGAAGGAGTCATATATAATGAAAAGTCTGTATTTTAATTGTCATTTTAATTAACAAAGATTGTCTCAGTATAGGTGTAAGCTAGTTTACAGTGTATCCATTTTCTGTATAAACCACTTAATGTAAATGACACTGCTAGTCTACTGTTATGATAAATTTGTGTAATGGAATACAGCCTGTTGGCTATTACTGGAACTTCCCAAGCAGTTTCACAGGCCTCTCAAATCTACAGCTTTCTACATATAGTAGAACCCTCCTCTTGTCATATAATCCTTATATTTGACTGCTTCCTTATGCCAAGGTTAGTCCCCAGATCATGTGGTTCCCAATCAGTGTGGAAACTGGAAGGTTTTTAAGATGTAATTATTACCTGGAGATGGGTTTTACTGTTTAGCTTCAAGCCTCTAGAGGTATAATGATTTGTTTGAGAGGAAAGCTATGAACCTGAGATGCTTAAGTCTATTTTTAATACCATGGGTATATTTTGAAAATTGTAACAAGTCATTCTCTGTATTTTTTAGGACTTAAATGAGTTTAAGGAGCTGACAACATGTGTTTTCCCCAGGTAGGCTTTCTTTAAGTCTCATCCTTCATTCAAAATAGTCACTGTTGGTTGGGTGTTGGGGGGTTCATGAACTGACATCAAATTCCATGTATGTATAAGTTTGTGAAATGAACCCAACTGCTATTTTCAATAAAAATAAATAAAACAGTCATTGTGACATACATAATACAAACAGATACATGCTAATTTATGATAATCAATGGGCCCTGATTAGAATCCAGTTCTTAAAAGCTGGGAAATGATTTAGTCTCTCTAACTTTGGAGGAGTTGACTGTTTTTAATTTATGATTGGTTTTGTTGTCCCATTAAATCAGAGTTTGAATTGGGTGGGAAGGCAGCCTATGATTCCTCTTCTGTTATCTCACACCTTTCCCTCTGAAGGGCTGGCGAGGCTTTCCTAAAGTGGCTGTGGTCCCTCACATCCCTGGCACATACCTTGTCTGTTGAAGTACCCTGTTGGGCATCTGCTCTGTCCATTCAGAACTAGGGAGAAATTTTTTTCTCCAACTTTAAGTGGGTGCCTTTGCTGCTGGTGTTCTCCACAGTTGGTAATTGCATCCTAGTTCGAATGTGTCACATGTCTGATAGATCACATACCCACCCATTTGAATAGGGACTATTTCTGTCTTACTATTTAGTGTTCACCTTTGTGTGAAAAGAAATAGAGAAATACAGCTTTCATATTGGTCAGAAAGTCTCTTTCTCTATTTAGTATTTTTGATTTTTGAAACAGAATAGTAAGAAATAACAACAGCATGAAATTGCTGAATGCAGAGTTGGGCTCCCTAAGAACTTATTTCATACCAATCTGAATAAGTAGCAGTAGATGGTAATGATTTAGGAAGGTTAGACCTACACCAGTATTTGAACCATGTGGAAACAGGGGGATGTTTGACTTGCCTTTGAGGTTGATGGAGACCACACACAGGGTGCAGGCGAACCTGGAACTGATTCTCTTTGTGTGTCAGAGCAGGGACTGACCTGCAGCTGTCTGATGAAATCACTGGTGATAGGACTTGACCCCAGTTTAATGTAGCAGTGATGTCACTGCTAGCCTCAACGGCTACTGTGCTTTGTTCTTCTCTCCATGTTAAGTGTATTATATGTTAAGTATTTCATGTATTAGGTGTATGTTAAGCATGTTAAATATGTATTGTATGTATGAAATTATTTTCAATATTTGAGTAAAATACATTTTGAACATTGATACAAATTATGTTTACCTTATTAAAAATATTTTGTTTTCAGACTCTTGGATACTAAATTGATGGCCAGCACACAACCTTTTAAGGTAGTGTTTAAATTTGAACTATCACTAATGAGCTATACTTTGAAATTTTTTGAATTGCTATTATTATTTTTGGAATTCTGGTTTATCTAAATGCTATTCCAAATATATAGAAGAAAAAAGTAGAAGAAATAAAGGAATAAAGAGAAAATGGAAAAAAACCCCACCCAAATATGTAAAAATGTGAACAGGGGTTGACTTTGGCTAGTAGGATTATGTGGGTTTTTTTTCTTTTTTCTTCAAATAAAATTTTTAATATTAAATATATTATTTACTTTTGAGTATGTTGCACATGTGCACAGTTTTTTTTCTTCATTTCCTTTTTCTTATTGTACATATTTGGGATAAATTTTCTAATCAAGGAAATTTAGATCATGGCATAATCTTTTGCTACTTTATGAAGAACTATTTTATATAATTGATATGAATGCCAGAACAGCATAGCTTTCTGATGAAAGGGCTGTAGATGTTTAATGCATCTGTAAAAACCTTCCATTTGGTTTGCTTTTTTTTTTTTTTCCTGGTAGTGGGGATTGAACCTAGGGCCTTGCATATATGAGGCGAATGCTCTATCTCTGAGCCACGTCTCCAGCCCTTTTTATTTCATTTTGTTACAGAGTCTCACCAGATTGCCCAGGCTGGCCTCTAACTTGAGATGCCCTTGCTTCAACCTCCTAAGTTGCTGGGATTATAGGCATGAACCACTGTAGCCTGATGGTTGTACTTTTCATAGAATGAAATTAAACTTGCTTCTCTTTTGCATTTAATGAAAGATGACTTGTTCTTTAAAGAACACCAGGGGGCAGCACCAGATGCCATTTGTATGCATGTCCCAAAAGTGGATTCTTTTTTTTTTTTTTAAATCTTTTTCTTTTTAGTTATAGATGGACACAATACCTTTTTTTTTTTTATCTATCTATTTTTATGTGTGCTGAAGGTTGAACCCAGTGTCTCACATGTGCCAGGCAAGTGCTCTACCACTGAATTTCAACCTCAACCCAGAAACACTTTTTTTTTTTTTTTTTTTTGTGTGTGTGTGTATGTGTGTGGTGCTAGGGATTGAACCCAGGGCCTTGTGCATGCAAGGCAAGCACTGTACCAACTGAGCTATATCCCCAGCCCTGGATCTCTTTACTGTATGTTGCCTGTTGATGATGAAGTGGTGTGCCTCTCTGCTTCCTCATTTGCAGGATATCATTAACAACACATCCCTTGCAGAACTGGAAAAGCGGGTAAAAGAAACACCTTTCAACCCTCCTAAAGTTGGTAAGAATATGAAACAAACCTGAAAACGATCCAACTCTTTGTGATAGTTATGATGCACACTGTAGAAGAAAGGTGAATGGCGCTAGAACTATACTGCATGTTTAGATTTTGGCCAAGTTAGCCCACTCGTGCCCTGTGTTGAATTACTGTTTTCTGAAGAAGAATGGTCTTTAATTTTACATGTGTCTTATGTTAATAGAGTTGGATAGGCATTTATTGAGAAGTTTGGCAACTAAAGCTTCAAGGCTTTTATTTCCTAATGCTTGGAATTCTCCCAGAACTTGATTTGACCTTTTATATGGTGCACTGTTTAAGCAGAGGCAGGGTTGGTGGTTAATTGCCAGGAGTAGAATGAAAATTATTTTCTGTCTCAGAAAAACCCAAGAACTGAGTTTACTGATGAGATTAAAGGAGAGCCCTTGTCCCTGTTTCCTTTTAAGCCAAGTTAGGAAGTGGAGATAGCATGAGGGAAAACAGAAGTCAGGAGCAATGTTCCTTGTGGAATGGAGGTGTTTAGCCATGTCCAGTACCACCAAGGTATTTGGTGATTCTTCTGGGTGCTACTTACATGTTCCTTTTAGCCTAATTATGTATGCTGCAGACACTGTAGTTCGAATTCCTTTAGCTGTGGCCCAAAAACTTCTCAATACATGAGAGGACTAATGGTTCAAAACTGACAGTGGCAGGTATTAAAGCAGCCAAGATTACAGATATTTGCTTTCCCTTCTGGGTTAGAGTCCAAGAAAGAAATTAAGAAAAGGGGTGGGGAGGGGGAAAGAAAACCCAGACCTTGTCTGTAATAATATAGTAATTGATCTGGAAAATAATGTGTTTCAGCTTGTGGTAGTGTTGGAAAATATTAGGTGGCTGCTATGTTAAAGGCTTTTAAAAAAAACTTTTTAAGCCTCATATTTAATACGCGGTTAAAGACTTCTTCTTAAGGAGCATCATATTGACATGAAAACAGTTGCATTCTTTTCATTGTTCATTCATGTTTTTATTCTGCCTCTTTGACTCTCATTTCCGAATGATTCTAGGAAATAATTATTTATGAGTGATAGTTTTATCCTGTTATTTCCATATATAATTCTGGTATTGGGAAGAGAATTTAGTCTAAAGCAGGTGGCTCTTCCCAGACTTTATCTTCTCAGCTTCTGTGTATATCAGTGTGACAAAAGAATCATGTTATAAAATGGTCTTTGCTATGAAGCGGCCCCATGATCTAAGGGCCATGTTACAGCAAATTCTGATCTATTTTTGGAGTTGTTGTGCTATTGTCTTTAGATCTCCAAGCTTGGACACATAGTGGAGGACACTGTTGACTTTGAGTTACCAATACTGAACTGGAGTCTTTCATTTGGGGGGAAGAGTGTTAGCAGGCTACTTATAGAGAGTATTTACTAAGCATTTACCATGCACCACACCCGAGGTAAGATCTTTCCTTGCATTGTGTTCAGGAGGTTTGGTTGTCATCTCCATTTTACAAATCTGGAGCCAGGGGTGAGTTGACTTGCCTAGGGTCACACAGCAAATTGTGGAGCATAGATTCAAGCTGAGACAATGTGCCTCCTGAGTCCTGCTGTTACTCTTTGCTGTGTCCTGATGTTATGATCTTATATAGGGAAGAAATTATTTTTCTTGACCTTAGAAAGCAATCAGAAGAGGAATAATTGTCATTGGGTGAGTTATGCCTGATTGTGAGCAGCTCCCACCAGTGTGGGATAAGGAGGCCTCTAGTGGGGTCTTTGGAAATGTATTGAGGCATTCTGTTGTCTGCACCAAAGCCCTCATTTTCAGTCACTCGGTTCTCTCTGTGTGTTGGTGTGTGTGTGAAGGTCTGTATACAGAGAGTTAAGACATAGACATTTTTTTCCTGCTTATTGAAGGTATTTTGCAGCACATGTTAATGAAGTCAGGATTTGGCTGGGCATTATGTTTAAACTAGTCTTCATGTTTCATGATGACCTGGGGAAAACGATTTTTTCCTTTTTTCTCTTCAGAAAGTGCAGAAGGTTTTCCAAGTTATGACACAGCTTCTGAACAGCTCCACGAGGCAGGCTATGATGCTTATATCACAGGACTGTGCTTCATCTCCATGGCAAATTACCTAGGTACTTGTTAAAAAAGGGTTCTGTCAATATGCGTTTCTGTCAGATACACAGTGGGCTCGAGTGGATCAGCGCAAGCTGCTGAGGCAGACTACCATAGACTGGGGGTTTAAGCAACACATTTGTTTCTCGGCTGGGAAGCCCAAGATCAAGGTGCCAGCTGAGCATATTTTGCTGGTCTGGCAAGAGCCTACTCCTGGTTTATAAATGGCTGTCTGCTCAGACCCAGACCCCCTGTGGTAGAGAGCTGGGGGAAGAAACTCCATGTCTCTTCTGATAAAGTCACCAGTCCGCCTAACTACCTCCAAATACTGTCTCACTTCGAAATACCGTCATGCTGTGGAAAAAGCTTCCACATGTGAATTTGGGGTGAACACAGACATTCAGTCTGTAACTGTGCCATTTTCCGAGGATCCACTTGCCCAGTTAGAAGTGGGAGGGTCTGAGGTAGGAGTTGGAGGAGATGGGAGGGAGTAGGCAGGGAGGAGCCAATGACATGCACCTCTTGTCAGGTGCCTGGTCAGTGAGAGTACCTTTTACCCTTGTAGAACCATACTGTTGATTTACATGTGTTTTTGTCTGAACTTTCAGACTTTGTCCATATGACTGTGTATAATACCCTGCTTCTTTTCTTCATTAGGTTCTTTTCTCAGTCCTCCAAAAATTCATGTATCTGCCAGATCAAAACTCATTGAACCTTTTTTTAACAAGTAAGTAATTAGAGGGACTCAATCCCCCAGTTCTCTCACCGCTCTTGGAATGACTAGGAGCAGTAGTGTATTTTTAGATCAAATATTTCTCATCTCAAGTAACATATGTTTCTAGAAAACAGAAGTTGACCTTTTGGGAAACAATTAGTTAAATATATTGGCTAAAACAAAAAGAGAAAAGAAAAAAATATTGGAAACCTTGCCAAAGGTAGTATGTATCTTTCAAGAAAAAGAACATGTGGGTTTTGGCATTTAAATTTTCTATCAGGGACACATGCATACAGTTGGTCCTAACCCCTAGCTAATTTTGCATGTGGGATTATTATTTATGCTTGCATTATTATCTACTCATATAATATTCTTTCTAAGATGATGTTAGTTAGGCAAATGACTTTAGGAATAATTAGTGAAGTTTTGATTGTCACTACATCCTGATTCTTCATCTGAGTGGGCCCAGAGAAGTAAAGGCTTGCTCATACATCTTTATTGTTGTAAGAAATTATTGTGGGACTGGGGTTGTGGCTCAGCGGTAGTGTTTGCCTAGCACACGCGAGGCCCTGGTTTGATTCTCAGCGCCACGTAAAACAAAATAAATAAATAAATAAATAAAACAAAGGTATTGTATCCAACTACAACTGAAGAGTAAAAATAAAAAACAAAAAAGAAGTCATTGTGATTTAGGGAGAAGTCTTATATTTGGAGCATTTAGAAAAATCTCAAGATTATTACTTGAAGGTGTAGTTTGTGCTCGATTGGCAAAGCTGAGACTGAAGTTACAGATGTGCTCCTCAGGCAGGCTGCAGCTTGGCTCTGTGTCAGACCCCTGAACTTTGTCTTTGCCTCAGCTCTCTTACGGGGCTGCTATTAGATTCTGTGTGAGCCAGGCAGAGCAGGCAGCCCACTCCATCACCACTGGAAGAAATAACTATTTCTGTGTTGGGTTGGTTACATCTTTTTCTTACACTGTATGTAGTACTTATAGCCCTGTCATTGCTTTACTGACTAGCAATACCAGTTCCTTAAGATATTTGTAAGAATGCTAGTACCACAGTGCTGGGCTTCAGCGGCACATTGCAGAGACAGATGTTAACTCCAAACACCTGGATTCCACAGACTGCGAATTGCTGTTGTCTGAGTTAGTGAATTTCATCATACTGTATCTGCTGCTGCTCTTTTTTGGGGGATGGGACGGTTTGAGATGAGGTACCCAAACTGACTTTGAACTCCCAATTCTCCTGCCTCAGCCCTCTAAATAGCTGGGATTTCAAACATGTACCACCAAATCTGGCTTATGATTATGAATATGATTTTTGTAGATGGACAGAATACTTTTATTTATTTATTTTATGTGGTACTAAGGGTCAAACCCAGTGCTTCACACATGCTAGGCAAGTGCTCTGCCACTGAGCTACAGCCTCAGCTCCATGATTATTATTTTAAAAATCTTTGTTATTCTTTTCTATAGACATAGAGAGATAATGTGTATGATTGTCAACATCTTTCAAAGCAGATTGGGTAACAATGTGGTTTCACCTCTATCTACCTCCAAGTGGGGATTGGGCTTCCACATATGAATTTTGGTATGGGTACCAACATTTAGTTTGTAACACTATCCTTTCCCTAGGATCCACTCATCCGCTAGAACTGGGAGAGTTCTGAGGTGGGAGTTAGAGGACATAGGCGGGGAGCAGGCAGGGAGGGGCGTCTGACACCTGTTGTTAGGTGCCTCTTGTGTATGGGAAGTTGATTGTGCTAACCACTGAGTCCTTGCTCTCTGTCCATTTCCTTAAAGGATTTTTTAAAAAGCTTTCTTAGAGCTCTTAGGGGCAGTATTTGTCTTTGTAAACTTCTGGAAGTGTAGCTTATGCTGCAGACTATGGAAGCCACAGGTGACATCAAATGTGATTCAGGTCATGGCCATTCCTTACATGTTAGGTACATGATGTTAAATTTATTGTTCTACAGTGTTTTTCAAATGGAAAATGTTTTCTCACTTGTAAATATTTGAATCAACAAGGGTACTTTTCCATTAAATTCAAGTCCTTATAAAGTCAAATGATGGATATAAACTGGGTGAGATACAGGCTAACATCTGATTTGTCAGTTATGTGACCATTGTGCAGAGTGAATGTTGATTAAGAAGCTTTGTTATGACTATATGTTTATTGATCAATCTAATATTGCTAATACTGTGCAGTGCTATTTTTCAGAAGAATTGGACACTAAATATATTTTTTTATTTCACTTTTCAGATACTTTTATCTTTTTTGGAGTGGTTGGGATGAACCCAGCACTTAAATATTAAGCAAGCACTCTAACCACTGAGTTACACCTTCTGCCCTATATATATAACTTCATTTTAAAGTGGGACATCTCTATTCAGATTTTTTTTTTTTAAGATCTAGACACATATCCAAAATCATTGAATACAGGGTAAGATTCAGGAGTCCTCCTGTGATTTTGCACTAAAAGTTCCTGCCAAACTTGATTATTTTTAAAGTTTTATTTTTCTTATCTATAAAAAAAGAATACTTTCTTTATCTTTTAATTGAAAAAATTCCAGCAGGATTTGAAATGAAAAACGATTTTACTATTTTGTCTTGGAATAACTTAGTAAAGTGCCATCATCCATTCTTTTTTTTTTTTTTTAAAGAGAGAGTGAGAGGTGAGAGAGGAGAGAGAGAGAGAGAGAATTTTTAATATTTATTTTTTAGTTCTCGGTGGACACAACATCTTTTGTTGGTATGTGGTGCTGAGGATCGAACCCGGGCCGCACGCATGCCAGGCGAGCACACTACCGCTTGAGCCACATCCCCAGCCCCATCATCCATTCTTAATACACTTAGAAAGTGGAGAAAGCTGTTGCTTCTTTTGATCTCTACTTACTTAGTGTTGACCTCATTTTATTTACTTGCAGGTACAGCTTATGGCATTAAATGTGGATTTTTACCATTTGTCAAGATTACCTCTTCATAAAAGCATTCAGCATTTGCCCCCAGCATACCTCAAGCTGATAATTTTAAGAAAAAAAAAATGCAAATTTTTTTTTCCAGAAGGTTAATCTGTTTCAACACCAGGCCTTTCTAAATGTAAAATTAGAAAAAAAAATACCAAAACATGCATAATCCTAACATAAATTTAGATGACTATTAAATGCCTGTATCTGTATTTTGTTTTGTTCTAATCAGATTTATGTGTTAAAAGTAAACCATGAGGGGAAATAAACTCTAGCTATTTTTTTTTTTTTTTTTAGCTGGGGGAGGGTGTGCTGGGACTTAAACCTAGGGCTTGCATATGCTGAGCATGTGCTCTCTATTAAGCTACACTTCCAGCCTATATGGTGTCATCCCCCGCCCCCATGAAGTCTCACTGTGTTGCCTCAAACTCAAGTGATTCTCCTGCCTCAGCCTCCCAGGTACTTGGGACTGCAGGAATGTTCCATTTTGCCTGCCTCTACATTATTCCAAAATTAGCACTTAGGGCATCAGTTATGCCTTTTGGGGAAGCTGAACTGAGTCAGCTATTGAGAAAATTCCAAGACAGCTGTATGCAGTATGCAAACATCAAATGTAACATAAGGTGGTATTTTGTTTTGTGTTGAGAATGGTACCCAGGCTTTTTGTGCTGTCAGTTTAAGCCCCAGTCCAATATAAGCATTTTCCTTTTAATATTTTTGATGTTGATGGACCTTTTATTTTATTCATTTATTTATATGTGATGCTGAGGATTGAACCCAGGCCTCACTATTGTGAGGCAAGCGCTGTACCACTGAGCCACTACCCCAGCCCAATATAAGTGTTTTCTAAGGCACACTTGCTAGAATAATGTCCCACAAGGAGTTTTGCATGATGCCATTGTGTACTTTCTTGGCCTAGGTAACTCCCATGTGTCTCCTTGCTTTTTTGGCATCAGGGTGAGAATTGGAGGATGGCTGTGTCCTGCCCACTGCTAATGACCAGCTCATGGAGTGCCTTATTTGTTTATATTGCAGACTCTCTGATGGAGAAATGATTTTATAACCTTCTTTTATAACCTTGGTCAGTTTCAATTGAAGCATGGAAAACCAGCTTTAGAGAAGATCCTTTGGTCAAATCCTTTTAGGCTGAAAAGTTAAAAATATTTTCTGCTTTTACTTTTTGTTGTACCACAAAAAGCACAAAGTTCGACTTTAGCCTTATGTTTTAGTAACAGTCATCCGTACAAGACACTTTGAACTCCCTTGTAGATAATCTTTTATGAAGGTTTTTGGGAAGGCTGCTTTCCATCTACCTCAGTTTTTAGAAAGAAGAAGGAAATGAGCACATCTTTTTATTTTGGCTATTTGCTGTGAGAGGGAATTTTAAAGAAAAAGGTGCATGCCTGCAGTTTCCTCTAGAGGGTTCCGCCTGTTCTCGAAGCAGGAGTCCACGAGGCGTCTCGGTCTCCCTGGGATGACACTGTTTTATGTTCTTTCTTGCTGTGGAGGAGACATAGCCAGAAGCAGCATTCTCTTAGATAAATTGCTTCTTCCTTTGTAAAAGAAAGATAAAACTATTCACCTTCCATGGAGGCTGCAGGATCGCATGAGACATGAAAGGACTTGATATTCTAGAACTCAGTTGATGTCCAGTGTTTTCTTTTCTGAAAATATCAGGGGTGAGGAGAGGGCAAGGAGGACTGGGAAGATAAGATGTTGGTCAAAGGATATAGAATTTCATCAAGAGTAAGTCAAGAGTTCTGTTGTTCATCACTCTGACTGTAATTAATAGCCATGTATTGTCAACTTGAAAATTGCTGAAAGAGTAGACTTTAAGGGTTCTCACCACAAGAAAAATGTATGTGAAGTAATGCATGTGTAATTAGCTTGCTCTAGCTCTTCCACAGTGTAAACATATTTCAGAACATCATGTTGTACATCATAAATGTATGCAATTGTTATGTGTTAGTTAAATAATTATAAATAGAAGAGGATCTAACATTCTAAGGGACTGAAAAAAGTAGTTGTACTCAGGGCTGGAGTGTAGCACAGTAGTAGGGCACTTGCCTAGCATGTTCGAGGTCCTGGCTGGATTCTTTGCACTGAAAAACTGTGTGTGACATGGGCATGTGTTTTTAGTTTAATGATATAGAAGAAAAGGTTGTAACCAGTATGGTCATAAACTTGGAGCTCAGCAGCAACAAATAACAACATTTATTTAAACTGTCTAATTTTGCTTGTTCTTGCTCTTGAATGTTTGCTTATGAAATTCAGATGAAGTTGGTTCAGATTAATGTATAATGAAAGCAGGAGTGCTTTGATGTGGAGCATTCAGAAAAGTTCTGTTATTCCAATGACTCCAATGCAGAAGTTTGTGGGAGGTTGTGGATGTGCATACAAAGCATTGCTGGAGAGGGAGAGGAACCCCATGAAACCTGAACTAAAGCCTGCTGCAAAGCAGTCAAATTTGGCAGCAAATTGGGGTTTGGTTTTCTTTTCTTTTCTTTTCTTTTCTTTCTTTCTTTCTTTCTTTCCTTCTTTCTTTCTTTCTTTCTTTCTTTTTTTTCTTTCTTTTTCTTCTTCTTTTTTTTTTTTTTGGATACAGAGAGTTGAACTCAAGGGCACTTAATCATTGATCCACATCCCCAGCCCTTTTTATATATTTTTTGAGACAGTCTTGTTGAATTGCTCAGGACCTCATTAAGTTGCTGTGGCAGATTTTGAACTCATAATCCTCCTGCCTTAGACTCCCAAGCCACTGGGATTACAGGTGTGTACCACTATGCCCAGCAGAGGAAAGCATATTCTGATTTTGTTGGATTAAATGTTCTGTAGATATCTGTTAAGTCCATGGTGAACTTCAGGAAAATGCTGTGAATCTAGTCTTTCCTTATATTATGGGCAGTGTGGGAAACCAGGTGGGTGGTATGTACTTAGTGGAGTACTCTCAGAGGGCAGTCCCTCCACGTGGACAGGAGCAAGCGGTGCCAGTATACGATGCCAATAAAGTGCCTTTTATAAGGAATGGCAGCTTAGAAGTTCTCTTAAAACATTTCATAATTGTCTTTTTTTCTTGCTTTTTTGTTGTTACTTATTTTTTTGGTGCAGGGGGTTGTATCCAGGGCCTCACTCATGCTAAGCACACATTCTACCGCCGAGCTGTATCTTGAGCTCCCTAATTTATCATAATTTAAAAGAATTTGTTGCGGAATTGGGCTGTGAATGAGAAGACACCTGCCCTGTGTGCCAGGCGCACTCACAGGGTTAAGCCTGTTGTTGGTGAGTTAGGGGGCTGTAGAGGGAATCAGGAGGCTGTTTGCAGCCCTTCCAGGAACCCCTGGTGATGCCAGAGCCCCTGATGGGCAGGCAGGATTCGCCGGTTAACAGAGGTGGGGTCCTTCTGCCTACTGGCAGCTCTCCCAAGAGCTTGGAAGTCATTACTCTTCAATTTTATATTGACGATGCTTAAATAAAGGGGTAACACTATTTTCTTTCTTTCTTTTTTTTTTTTTGAGATAAAGGAAAAAGAAGGTTTTTTTTACTTTGCTAGCAAAGGAGAAACATAGGAGATTTCTGTCCCAAAGGCTGTGATTCTGCTCATCAAGGGCAAAAGGGGGCTTTTAAAGAGGTGACTCAAAGGCTACATTCCATGTGTTCTTTGTCAAGAATTGTAATTCACTTGTTAATTTTGGTAGATAGTGATTTCTGAGATCTTCTGGTGCCATCCCCAAAGTCTGGATTACTTCCTATGGTGGGTGTGTGCTCAAGGACAGATAAATTTGCCTAGGATGGGGAAGAAAGGGAATCTTATTTCCCCTGAGATTAGAGAAGGGGAGTGATTAGAGAGGAGCAGGGAGAGAGAAAGAGAAAGAAACACGTTCATTTAAAAATCAGTTGTAGTGGCCAAACAGCAAGGGTTAATAATACTCAAAGCATAAAATGGACACTGTTGCATTTCCCCACTGTCCATTTCTACATTCCATTTCTATGGAAAAATGGATGACGACATCTCCAAACTGCTTCCTGCTGAAAGGGGGCAAAGTTTCGGGAAGTGACCCAAAGTCTTTGTTCTCTGTCAGGTGGAGCATGGACAGCTCAGGGCATTCAGCATCAAAGAAGTCCAGAGGTCCACAGTGGCAGATGGCAGGTGACTGGACAAGGCACACATAGGGCAGGGATCATACAGATAACTAAAGTTATCATGACTTTCCTGAGTTCAGTTTCCTTTTTCTCAAGGTGGACCATGATAGAGCAACCTTACTGTTGGGGAGAGAAGGTGGGAGTTCCCAGAAGCAAAAGGGAGTTTCAGCAGCTACTGGGATGGTCACTCAGTCCCTCCCTTTACTCACAGGAAACAGTTCCTCTGGTTCAACCCAAGGCAAACTCACCCGCCTCCTAACTCTCCTGCAGTTGACTCTCAACAATTTCGCCACCACCATGAATCCTCAGCATGGAAGTGGGGTTCCTTGGAAAGCCAGGCCTGCCCAAGAAAGCTAGAGTGGGCGCTGCTCTTGGGTCCCATCTGGGGTGCCAAATTTATTGCCAAAAGCTCAGTACTTGTTCTGATACCAACCCAACAACAAGGACGCGGTTTTGAGAAAAAGGAAAAAGGAGGTTTATTGCTTTGCTAGCACAGGAGGAACACAGGGGACTCTTGTCCTAGCCTTTTAAAATCTGATGACCTCCGCCCCCAGCTTTCATCTCAAGTGGATCTGGAACCTGCCCGAGGGAGCATGGCTAACTGTGAGCTACTGGACGTAGGCCTGGGGCTGCTGAGGTACTTATTCATCGTAAGGAGCTTGGGACTTGAGCTTTTTAATAAAAATGGGGGCTGTTTTGAGCCTTTCCAGATTGTGCAAATTTTGGAGTTGGGTGTCACAGCACAGATGCTGACAGTAGCCCTAGGTCCAGAAGGCCTGAAGCCAGTTTCTCTCTAGTTCACCAAATGCATTTTCCTCTAGTACACAGGTGTGTTTTATCCTTGTGTACCTGAACCAAAGCCTTGCCTTTTGCCTCAGTCATGTTCATGTCACTTCCCATTCCCCAGTCTACTCAGATAAAAAGAATATTTAAGAATAGACTTGATTTGGTTGCCATGGAAGTTGTTAGTACTCTTATTTTCATAAAGGGAAAAAACTCAGGGAATGTTGGGACAGTGAATTCTTGTGCCTTAGATCAGGTTTTCAAGACTGGACTCTGGTGCTTATTCTGGGACTTTTTAGGGAAGGAATTGTTTACCCCAGGTCTGCAACCCCATATCTCATTTCTGCCTTGTGTGTGGTGCTAGGATCGACTGCAGGGCCTCACACATGCCAAGCGAGTACTTTACCCCTGTGCTGTGCACCCTGGCCCCTCTTCTGCACTATCTTGACTGCTGAAAGATTTACCAGGTGAGCACCTTCTGTGACTTCATCAAAAGACTGCTTTCCTAAGAAACCTTCAGGGCACCCCCAGCATCCTCCATTTGATAAGCTAGTCCTGCGGGCACTCTGAGGATGTCCTTGTCTGAGCTCTTATAGTCCAATATTTGTTCTGTCTACTTTAAAATGAATTTCCCTCTGGCTAACCTTGTTTATCATTATACTAAAAAGTCATTTGTTGAGGTGGCAAGAAATTAGTCTACCCCTGAATGTATTTAAGCAGCTTGCCTTTTCCATAGTAGGGTGTTATGTAGTGTCCTGTGGCCAGTGTAACAAATTACTGCAAACTCAGTGGCTTAAAACAGCAGAGGTTTATTCTCTTACAATCTGGAGACCAGAGCTCCAAATTAAGCTGTCAGCAGAGCTGCTCTCCCCACCCCCAAGGCCCCCTCTCACTTCTGGTGGATGCTGGCTTTCCTCAGTGCTCCTCTACTTGGGGTTGCACTGCCACCTTCTCCTGTGTGTGTTCTGTTTTCTTTTGTTTCTCTTAAAAGGACACTTGTGATGGTATTTAATGTTCATTTAATTTAATAACATCTACTAAGACTCCTCTTCCAAATAAGACTATGTTCATAGATTCAGAGGATTGGAACGTGGGTGTGTGGTTTTGGAGGCCACCTTTCTGTCCATTGTAGGCACATTAATGGTGGGGTTGGCATTCTTAGGCATTCCTAGCCTTGCATTGGTCCTGACAGGGAGAAGTTGGGCCATGGTTATTTTCAAGGTTACTTAGCTTTTAATTTGTAACAGTCAAGCATTAGTGATGTACTCTTAAGAAATTTAGTAGCTTAGCCATTGATTACCTTCCACTATGCAGAATCTGTCACCTGCACTGACTGTAATTTCTGACACAGCCTTCACAGGCAGGGGATGCTGTCTGCATTTCAAAGCAGAGACATCTTCCTAGGGCCCCAGGAGTGGCAGAGTCAGGGACAACCCAGGTCTGTCCTTGCTGAGACTGTGTTCTTCTGCCACAGCACACAGGCTCTGGAAGAGGCAGTGCTACCATTGGTTGTGTCCTTTCTTGTAAGACAGTATTAATCTCTCTGGAAGATTTCCTTTTCTTCTGTCTTTGGCTTCAGTGGCAATTCTAAAAGGTGTTGAATTTGACCATCCAGTTGTGTGGGGCTGGTCTCCTCTATCTGATATTTAATAGCTTGTGGTTTACAGGCCCTGTAGATGCTACCTTTATATACTGCTTCATTTAACATTTTTATTGGATGTAATTTGATATGGCTCATTTGATGGAGATGGTTCCAATGGGCTGTTTGTTAGTTTTCTTTCTTTTCTTTTTTTTTCCTACCCTTGTTCCTAGTGCTGATTCTGTTTAAGAAAGGATGCAAGCTGGCTTCTGGACAAATGTTGGGTAATGTTCTATTTGTCAAAACAGCAAGTGGCTGGGTTGAAAATTGTATCCCCCCCCACCTGAGTGAAATTAAAATAAGTGATGCTACAGTGATTCTCTTCTGGCCAGTGGTTATCCTTACTCTGCACAGGAGTTCCAGTGAGCAAAATAAATGAGCTTATTTTGTAAGAGGTGTTTGCATGCTTCCTACCTTGAAGGTAAAATTAGTTTTTTATAGCACATAAATATGTATAATGATGAGCCCTCGCATACGAGTTTCTTATGAAGTACTTTTACTGCTGTGCCCTGGAAGAAACACCAAGACTGTTTGCAAGTATAGTAGAGCCAGTAGCCAGGGAAGGTTTCTATTCTCTATTGGAAGGTTTGGGATTAGGGTGAGCAGCATGTTGATTCATTACTCAAATTGTGTTGGGATTAAATTGCCTTCAGCATTTCTGTATCCCAGTCTTCATCGGTATGAGAGGGCACAGTTTTACTTGGATACCTCTTTATTTTTTGAGATAAAACAGGAGTATAGTCTTGATAGAAGTAGAAAGTGGATGAACAAAAGCAAGAAAATCCTTTTTTTTTTTTTTTTTTACCCTGTCACTCAGAATTGAATCCAGGGCCTCATGCATTCTAGGCAGGTGCTTTGCCACTGAGCTATATTACCAGTCCTTTTTACTTTTTTTTTTAAGATTTTGAGACAGGGGCTTGCTAAGTTGCCCAAGCTGGGCTCAAATTTGTGAACCTCCTGCCTCAGACTCCCACAGAGCTGGGATCATAGGCATGCATCACTATACCTGATGACAAAAGCAAGTTTTTACTTGGGGAGTGAAATACTGTTTTTACCAGGAAGAAAAAAGAAATTGGGAACTTCAGGGTCTTGCTTTTGGTATGGAGAAAGACCAGAAGAAATACTGTGCTTTATTAAGACATGTCATGGCATTAGAAGTGTTTCTGAATTATTCAGACCTGTGATCATGTGTACACATCTGACGTTACATACAATAAGACTGTGTCGAGAGACCCCCTGAGTGTCTCTCACCCCTTAGCTGCACTGATTCCCTAGTTTTCCCGATGGTGACCCTGGTGTGGGGGCAGTTGTGATGGGGAAGCCCAGTGCCCAGCCAGCACCTCTTTTGCACTGCAGATAGGACAAGGTTGTCCTTTAATATGTGACCACGTGGCTCTCTGCACAGCCTGTTGTTCCCATTGCCTTGAAAATTCACTCTACCCACATCCTTTTCCCAGACTGCAGCCTCTCCTCTTCCGTCTGGGCTCTGTGCCATCACATGAAGCTGTAATTTAATGAGTCCTTAGAACATTAAAAAAGAATGTTTCTGGGATCTTCGCTTTTGTCCTGAGCTCTTGCTTCATTTGTACACCCTAGGAGTGTGGGTGGTTATTCAGATGAACAAGGATGTTCATCTGAACATCTGTCCCTGCCACTCCTGCTAGACTTGGGGCTCATCATTTACCTGGAGGCTTTGGAAAACAGTTCAGATTAAAAGCTAGAGATATGGAGAGTTCCTAGTAGAGAGAAGGGAGAAGGCAGCACCCACTTGCATAGGGCTAGGGTGGGAGCTGGGGTCTGCATCCTACTCCATCCCCCTCGCCTCCTGTCCTGGTGGCCAAGGGCAGGCCACTGAACATGGAAAAACCTGCCACTGTATTCCTCGTGTAAAGGGACCCCTGCTTCCCTGCCTGTCCTCCAGACCTCAGAGGGTCACACAGGCAGTGGTAAGTATTATCATTTTAGTCATGAAGTTGGTACTTAAAAAAATTATTTTCCACTTTAAAACACAAAATGTCCACTCAATTCCTCAGCCAAAAAGAAAAAAATGCTGTCATTTTAGTGTATATCCTACTATTCTTGGTGTCTATTTCATTTGAGGTCAGTGTTCCTCATTTGCCTTATATTTCATTTATTTTGAGATTGTTTTTGCTGTGTTGCCTGGGCTGGTCTCAAATGCATAATCTCAAGTGATCCTCCTGCCTCAGCCTCCTGAATAGCTGGGACCACAGCCATTCACCACCAAGCCCAGCTATTGTTCCTCATTTACCAATTAAGATTATACTAGTCATGTAAATTTGTAACTTAAAGATATATAATGAGGGCTGGGGTTGTGGCTCAGTGGTAGAGCACTTGCCTAGCATGTATGAGGCTCTGGGTTTGATTCTCAGCACTGTATCCAAATAAGTAAAATAAAGGTGCATCGACAACTAAAAAAAAGTATTTTAAAAGTATATGTATGTGTGAGTGTGTATATATAAAATGAAGCGTTCAAAGGACATTAAAACTAGTGGTCAGTATCATTCAGACAGCCGTCCTTGCCCTGTCAGGTGGATCTGCATGGTTTCCTCACACTTGTCCCTGGGCAGTTGGGCCTCTTGTCAGTTTGCCCTTCCACACGTGGCATTCTCTCCAGTGCTTGGCAGTACTGGGTTTTGTTTTTGAAGAGATGGAGGCTTGCTGTGTTGCCCTGGCTGGCCTTGAACGCCTGGGCTCAAGCAGATCCTCCTGCCTCAACCTCCCACGTAGCTGGGACCACATACAGGTGCTCGTCGCTGTGCCCAGCTTGTGAACTATTTTTTAATATGGCCATCAGCACATCTCTTTCATTCATAGTCTTCCTCTGCCTTCAGTTGCTGTACTGGAAAGCCTGCTGCTTCAAGAGGACATTAAATATTTTTCTTCATTTCTGAATAAAATCAGTGATTTAGAGTGTAGATTTGGTAATGCAGCATTTTGAACAACCTAGTGCTCTTCAGCTCCCAGAGATTTAATTCTGCATGCAGAGTGTGAGTGTGAGTAACCTTCAGGACTTCTTGCATGCATTTTTGATTATCACATTCATGGTTTTGTTTTTTGAGCATGGCTGCATAAAATGGGTTAATACTGATATTATTTTGCAATCTTTTTTGTATTCACTGGTCAACTAGGGAATGGTTCAGATAAGCCATAGTCCAAGGCAAGCTCTTGTGTCATCAGAGAATAACTTTTGATCTGAGTATACTCCTTAGAGCAGTCTAGTGTGTTGTGTGGTTTCCGTGTGTTGAAGCTTGTTGGGAAGGTTGGAGAGTTATGTCAAGGGTCACAAGTATTTGATTCTTTGTATTACATGTGTTGGTTTGCCACTTTTCATTGCTGCTGCATTGGTGGCTAAATCTTAATTCGTAGCCAAATTCACAGAAGGAAGTTCTAATTTTGCTAATGAGATATCAGGAGTCATTTGAGTTATCTTTATTTTTTTATTTTTATTTTTTTGCTTCTTCAAAATGAGAATGACAGCTGTCAGCAATAA
Organism: Ictidomys tridecemlineatus; assembly: GCF_052094955.1. Lineage (NCBI taxonomy): Eukaryota > Metazoa > Chordata > Mammalia > Rodentia > Sciuridae > Ictidomys > Ictidomys tridecemlineatus. The sequence goes on from NC_135486.1 coordinate 133,710,548, forward strand.
TTTCCCCCAGATTATCTCTTGCAGAGAATCTAATTGCTTGTCACCGTGTGACCTCCTGGTTTTAGGGAGTGGTAGAGCCTTGTGTTACTGCTTCCTGGATTTTGAGGTTGTCCTTGTTATTTGTTTTAATTGTTTTTTTTTTTATTTTCTAAGACAAAATCATTTAATATAAACAAACTATTAAGGCAAATTATTTTGGAGAAGTCAGTACAAGTCATTATGCAGCTGTCTGCAGAATCCAGTGGTGATTAACAGCACAGCATTGAACATAGTTTTCGTGTTAAATAGTATTTCTCAGAACAGAGTTTGAGTCGGTAACTCTTGAATGAGACCTGGGAATGTGCATCTCTAATAAGTGTCCAGGTGATGCTATTGCTGTTGGGGAACCACATTTTAATAATGGTTCAAGCTTATCCTGAGAAGTTCTATATCTGAATTGAAAATTTTCAAAGCCTAGTGAGCATTCTTAGATAGTCTGAGACACAGTGTCATACTGCTCTGGTTGCAAAAGAGTTTGGAGGGTCACTTTCTGTGAGTGCCATGTAGCGTATCGGTAACAGAGATGAGGTGATTCTTTGGAAGTAATGGTGTTGTGTGGCTTACTAAGAGACAAAGCTGAAGTTATCCAGCATGCTAAGCAAGAGCCCCTGAAGTATGCGATGCTTTACCCTTGAATCTTTTCAGACTCATCTGCAAACCATAATATCTAGTGTTGCCAGGAGTACACTCTTAGAATGTTTTTTAAAAATGACAAATTTGAGCCAGACCATGGTGCATGCATGTAATCTCAGTGATTTGGGAGGCTGAGGCAGGATGATCACAAGTTTGAGGCTAACCTGGACAATTCAGCAAGATCATGTCAGAAAATAAAAAGGGCTGGGGTGTAGCTTGATGGTAGAGTACCTTCCTAGCATGCCCAAGGTTAGGAGTTTAATCCACAGTACTGCAGAGAAAACCTGACAGATTCCACAGTGTTTGCTTTCTGGCATCTAGAATGTAAGCTTTGTTGCATGGTGTCTGAGGATAGAATTCTGATGTAAAATTGGCCTCTGTATCAAATGGGAATTTTAATTTTAGTCTTCAGTGGAGTCAAATAACCTTTAGAGGTTAGGCAGGAAAATGGTATTTCATCAGAAAGCTTTCAGGAATGTAGCAGTACTCCCTCACACTCTTGATTGAGTGTCATGACTATATTATAGCCATCTTGAATCTGCAGGAAAATAGAAATAGTGTTTCCTGCACATGTTGGTGTGAGGATCTTTTTGATGTCTGCAGATGAACGGCCTTCCAGGAAAGTGTTCTTGGTATGGTTCACTGTGAAGGAGCACCCTACTGTGTGTTATCGCCTTTCTGCCTGCCCAGTTCATCTCCTCTTACATTAAGATGAAAATGTTGAGTTCCCATTCCATGTTTGATAAAGTACTTGCATCAAATCATTCCAGAGTCAGTGCAGGCTCTTTGACAGTAGTTTGGATGAGGGATGCTTGCTTGAAAGGTTTTAATGTTCCTTCCAAAGGGCAGTGATGGCACCACAGCGATGCTTGCTTGCAGCATGGCAGGAGGAGGTGGGAGGGTGCTGGGGAAGTTTACTTTGGTTCAGTTCCGCAGACGCCCAGCTACAGTTTTAGAGACAGTTTCACAATTGCATGGCTCTTTCCAGAGCTGCAGTCTGCCAAGTCACACTAAGAGTTGGTTTCTGTGTTATTCCAGGGGCTGGGGCTGTGCATTTCTCCCCGAAACCTAGACATGAAGTTGGAGTCATGGGGGAGACTGAGAAGTGCTATTAATAATTCACTGGAAAGGGGTTTCTGTCTAAAGTATTGAGAAAATAAACACCACAGTGTAGGATTAACTAAACTTTTTGAAAAGATATTTTGGTTATGTTACCTGAGAGTGAATTTTTATTTAAATCAGAGGTCCTATTTAAAATTTAAATGAACTATTACAGGACAAATAGCCTACATGTATATTGCTTGACAAAAGATCACTCAGAAAAATTTTTTAAGCATTTTCACGGTGAGAGAAACTAGAGAAGCCCCCTTCCAAGGGTAGTCTGTAGTTGTATTTGTAGGAAAGTGGGTTTTTAGAACTCATTATTGAGGTCCCATGAACTTTAGAAGTCAAACAAACAAACAAAAAACCAGGCATGGTGATGCATGCCTGTGACCCCAGTGACTTGGGAGTCTGAGGCAAGAGGATCTCAAGATTGAGGCCAGCTTCAGTAATTTAGCAAGACCTTGTCTCAAAAAAGAAAAATAAAAAGGACTGGGGATGTAGCTCAGTGGTAAAGAACCCCTGGTTGCAGTTGCCAGTACAAAAATATTTATTTTTATATATATATATATATAATTACAGATTCAGCTTGTGGTTTAACTTTTGTATTATTCTCTCTTAAAACCAGGTGAGATAGTGCACAGGATACACAGGATTAATTCAAATGGCATTTTCAGTAGGCTTTTTCTGAGAACATCTGTAGTAACTTCCTCAGTTCTGGTAGCCTTAATTTTCTTTAAAAAATCAATAGTAGCAAATGAGTTGGGAAGTGGTGCACTCATGTAATCCCCACTACCCAGGAGGCTGGGGCAGTAGGGTTTTAAGTTCAAGGCCAGCCTGGTCAACTTAGCAAGACCCGGTCTCAAAAAACAAAAAGGGCTGGGGATGTAGTTCAGTAGTGGAGCACCCCTGGGTTCAATCCCTATAAAGAAAAAAGAATAAAAACTAGTAAATTAAATTTGTGTGTGTGTGTGTGTGTGTATATATGTTGTTTTCTTTTTCTTCCTTTTAGTTTTGTGCTTTAAAATTATTTTTTAAATGTTGATGAACTTTTATTTTATTCATTTGTATGTGGTGCTGAGAAGTGAACCCAGTGCCTTACACATGCCAGGCAACCACTGAGACATAACCCAGCCCCTAGTTTTGTGCTTTTTAAAAACTTTAAATTGTACCCTGAGTTATTTGTGTGTTGTTGAAGTTTTCATAGTTGTTTTCCTTTTTTGTAGTTTTTTGATTCTTTATTATGTTGAAAATTTAAACTGCAACTTACTGACCTTGCATATTATTGAAGTTGATTTTGATTACTTGTATATTGAATAGCATAACAATGAATACCTTGTTGGTTAAACATTTATTCTTCTCTTGAAATCAGGGTAAATTTTAAAAATTATTTTTAGGTGCTAGATAAGTTTCATTAACTTTGTGTGTGTGTGTGGTGCTGGGGACCAGACCAGGGCCTCAAGCATGCTGTGGAAGTGCCCTACCACTGAGCCTTCATTATATGATGTTTAAAATAAATTTTTAATTTTTTTTTCTTGTTTTTAGTTTTAGAATTTGGGAACTATCTCTAAATTTGCTAATTGAAGAATTGGAAATTATATGAAGCATAAAATTATTGAGCCTCCTAACTTAGACATAACTTCCCAGGTCCTGGTGGGCTGTAATAATGTAATAATAGGTACTTATTGTATCTTATTGTTTTCTGACATTGTAAATAGTGTTGATTAAATTGGACAAAACAGCTTACAAAAGCAGAATAGTACACTTTATCTTAAATTAGTGAACTAAAAATAAATTTGGTTTCTTGGCCATGGGATTTGGTTTATTAAATTATAGGCCATAGAAGCTCTCAAACCACCAACTACTATGACATTTTTTTTTTTTCTGATATCAACAGAAGAGTGTTGTTCATGCTGATGGTTCCATTTGTAAACTAGATCATACCCTGCTTGGCTTTTGAATGCCTGGTAATAATGTGCCTTAATTGCAGTGCAGTGAAGCCAGACTAATTGCTGTTGGGCACTTGGGTTGCCTTTTTAATTTGCTGTATAATGTAGTCTCTACCAGAAACACACAATGTATGGTTATTCAAGTAAAACTTGTGAAAATCATCTCACATACAACCAAATGTCCATAATCTTGCAAATAGAGAAATTGAATGATATTATAGAAAGTTGTAATTAACAAGTATTCTTTTTAAAGTGCCTTTGTATCCATTTTGGAAGATATACATAAACAGACTGCTATGGTTTGTATTACTATGATAGTTTTCTTTACAAGAATTGTTTTGCTTTGAACTTATATTATATTTTAAATGATAATAATGATGTGGGCTTTTGAGACGTTCACTTACTTCAGACTCTGCGGTTTACCCAGAGAAGATTAGTATGTATCCAGTGACTTTTGCATTTCATTAAAAGAAAAAGAAAAGAAATTGATGCTATCATTCTGTTCTCAACTCACAAACACCATTTATGAGTGTTGCCTTTATAATTTGTAGGAACAGGTATTCATGAGTTGGTAAGATGTTTTATATTTGTTTTCTCGCTGTTTCTCTGAACTAACAAGGCAGCTCTGTACAGAGCTTTCTTTTAGCCTTTTGTTGACTAATTTCACTCATTTAAACTGATACTTACTGAGCAACAACAGAGGGCCAGAAACTGTTGTAGGTTTGGGATGCTGCAGTTCATTGGTGTTTTTCCTACTTATTTATTTTTGGCACTGGGAATTGAACCTAGGGGTGCCTTACTGCTGAGCTGCATGCCAAGCCCTTTTTATTTTTTACTTTAGACAGGGTCTTGCTAAGTTGCTGAGGCTGCCCTGCAACTTGAGATCTCCCTGCCTCAGCCTCTCGGGTCAGTGGAATTACAGGTGTGCCCCCTGCACCTGGCTTGTTTGTCCTATTTATGATAAAGTTTAACCCAAGGGAAGAGAGAATCTCTGAATTGAATTTTAAGGTTCTAAAAATTATTTTGGAAACAGAACAATATAATCAAGGGCTTCTACTAAGACATTTAATAGATGCCTCTGTGCTTTTTTAAAGAAATTAGTTCATTACCTATTTTTATCTTCTCTTTATAGATTGTTTCTTATGAGGGTCATGGATATCCCCTATCTAAACCTGGAAGGACCAGACTGTGAGTTAATTTTAATTTTCTCATTGTTTCTGTGTACTTACGTGTGTGGTCTGAAGGAGGAACAGGAAATATATTACTGAAGGAAGAGCTTTTTTCGATTAAACATGGGCAGTGATTTTGTGGTTGATATGAATAGTATGCTTAAGTTAATGGGACCCTGGGGGTCATCTCTTATCTACATTTTCTAGTTTATGCATGAGTTGATTTTTTTAAAAAAATCGTTGCTTCATTATTTCATTTTCCCTTAGGATTCTAGTTTTGTCATTTCTTATATATATCTATAATAGATTTTTAAGTTATGCTATTTGTGTCAGTAACTTTTAAAATTTCTGTTTTCCAGTTACTTGAGTAGGTATGTGTTTAAATGTAGTGGGTTAATGGGGTAGTTGGCCTGTTAAAAACTGTTATAAAGACTTGAGGGTTTATCTTAGTGTGTGTGACACCCTGGGTTCCATCCCCTGCACCAGGGAAAAAAAAAAAGAAATTAAAAAAACACCTCAAAAATCCAATCTGGTTGAAGGGGTAATTGCTGCTACTTTTCTTCTACTTTTCTCTTTTATTCTATTTGCCCATTTTTTGAACCTAAGAGCATTTTACCACCAACCTACATCTCCAGTCCATTTTTTTTTTTAATTTTAAATTTTGAGACAGGGCCCCTCTAAGTTGCTGAGTGTCTCACTAAGTTGCTGAAGCTGGCTTTGTACTTTAGATTCTCCTGTGTCAAAATCATTGGGATTATAGGTGCACGCCACTGTACCAGCCCATTGCTTTTTTTCCTAGTCTTAGTTTATTTGCTTTAATTCATGGATGAATGTACTTGGTGCTCATATTGTTGGGATGATATTTCATCACTCTGCCATTGTGTTGACCTCCACGTTAGCCTGCTAGTCTCACAGCAGTTCTGTAAGCTAAATTTCATCACCCTGGTTTGTAGCCAGGAGTGGCCAGAGTTGCACAGGTGAAGTGATGGGTCTGGGATTAGAACAGAGTGTCCTGTGTCAACACTGCCTCTGCTTAAAAGTGATCAGTTCATTTAGTTGGGACAGTACATTATTATTTTTAAAAAACTAAATGAACATTTGGACAGCTAGATTAAAAGGAGGAAGTTAAAAGTATGGGGAAACTTCTAGAACAGAGTCTCCTTTCCTCCCCTTTCCAATATCTCCACAAGAACTTCTTGAGAAAAGGAGATAGTTCTGCATAGAGTTGGTCATCAAATTGTGGTGGGCTGTATTGGTCTAGCTTGTGACAGCAGTGTCCTGCCAAAGCTAAGCATACTTTAGGAGTTATTTGGAAATCATGAGGCATTCATAGCAGTTCCACTTTCTTCATCAGAGAATCCCTGGTTTACTTGATCACTTTTCAACTATCAATCTTTATTCATGTATTTGTCTTGTAGTACAACCTAAACGCGATCATGTTCTCCATGTGACGTTCCCCAAAGAATGGAAAACCAGTGACCTTTACCAGCTTTTCAGTGCCTTTGGTAAGTGAAACACAGTGCAGATGCACGTCTTAGGATCTTGCTATTCTTTCAATGTAGGTGGTCAGAGGTAGATAGATAGTTTTATCTTGAGCATGAAAGAATGTAAATTCACAAGGTTTTAATTTCACTCATGGAAATTTTTTTGTGCTAATATGATCTGAGGAGCTAATATGTTGTTAATATTAATCTGATATGATATGAGAGATTAATATGTGCAAATATGATTGTGGATTAATAGCATTCACTTTCCATTAGGATCCAGTAGGATCTACAAGACACCATTTTTATGACTGCCAGTACTACTGACCAGAGAACACAAATGTAGGTAGAGAGTAAATAATTCTGAAGATTAAATTCAGAGAGAATGTTTGTTTCATAAGGTCAGGCAATCTCGTTTGAGATTATAATTAAAGCAACCAACTCAGAAAGATGCCTTTCACATATTTTTCAAAAATAAAGTATGTAGAGTTTTAATGTTTTCTTATTTGTTTTTACTTATAAGAGGTAATATATTCTTTTTTTTTTTTTTTTAAAGAGAGAGTGAGAGAGAAGAGAGAGAGAGGGAGAGAGAATTTTTAATATTTATTTTTTAGCTCTCGGCAGACACAACATCCTTGTTGGTATGTGGTGCTGAGGATCGAACCCGGGCCGCACGCATGCCAGGCGAGCGCGCTACCGCTTGAGCCACATCCCCAGCCCGGTAATATATTCTTGCTTTAGAAAGTACAGAAAAACATAGAAGGAAAAATAAAGCGTTCAGTGGTGATCACACAGTGGTATCAAGATTTCCATACATAGTTTTTTAAAAATAGTGTCAGCTGTACAGGAATTCTAATTTGGTTGCCTGAGCTGACCAAGATATGGGTTATCTATGAAGGAGGGCAGGTCTTTCCTTTTTACCAGGTCATGTGATTAAGTTAATTCAAGTAGTCTTCTGGTTAGGGTTTGTAAAGACTGTTCTGATTGTAAGCTATGCCTCTTTATCTTAAGAAGTTAAGCTATTTAAGCTATCATCCTCTATGGAAATCGTAGATAAGGGCTGGGGTTGTGGCTCAGTGGTAGAGGGCTCGCCTACCAAGCACAAGGCACTGGATTCGATCCTCAGCCACATAAATGTAAAATAAAGATATGATGTCCACCTAAAACTAAAAATAAATAAAAATTTAGAAAAAAAGTCTTAGATAAAATGAGAGCTGCAAAAAGCTAAGAAAGTAAGACTGGTAACTGTTGATGCATTTCCTCAAGGATAGTATGCAGACATTTAAAAAATATTTTTCAAATATTAAAGATGGTAAGTTGTTTACATTTTAATCCTTAGAGTAAAAAGCTATACAAAATAGAATTCCTGTATAGCTGACACTATTTTTTTTAAAAAACTATGTATAGAAATCTTGATACCACCATGTGATCACCACTGAACACTTTATTTTTCCTTCTATGCTTTTCTGTATTTTCTAAAGCAAGCATATATATTCTCTCTCTCTCTCTCTCTCTCTCTCTCTCTCTCTCTCTCTCTCTCTCTCTCTCTCTCTTTTAGTTATAGTTGCACACAATACCTTTATTTATATGTGGTGCTGAGGATTGAACCCAGGGCCTTGCACATGCTAGGTGAGCGTTCTACCACTGAGCCATGATCCCAGCCCCATAGTACCTCTTACAAGTAAAAACAAATAAGAAAACTTTAAAACTTTACATACTTTATTTTTTGAAAAATATGTGAAAGGCATCTTTTCTGGAAAATTATCCTGCTCTTTGAAGGTAGTCTAGATATTCTCTGAAATCCTAGTTGCCTTTTAATTTAAATACAGATTAAAAATGCAGTTGAATTTCAAGGCTCATTTCTTTTGGAAGCTTTTGTTGATTCACATCTCAAGTTCTTATTTGTATGTTGTGAAACTTTAATTGACTAATTTAAGTAAAATGCTCAAAGTAGGATTTTTTTCAGTTTAATTAAAAAAAAATTAGCTGTGTGGCTTTGGACAAGTACTCTTTGTTTTCTCATTGGAGATGATGATGATGATGATGATGATGATAATAATAATAATAATAGGGGCTGGGGTTGTGGCTCAGTGGTAGAGAGCTTGCCTTGCATGTAAGAGACCCTGGGTTCGATCCTCAGCACCACATAAAAATAAATAAAACAAAATAAAGATAAAAAATTGTTTAAAAAAAAAATAATAATAATAATGCCTTTTTCATTCATATGTCACTAGGATCAAAGAGCTAATTATTAGAAGGCATTTACAACAGGTGTGGCATATAGTAAATACTATGTTAGTCAGCCTTGCATCACTGTGACCAAAATATCCAACAAAGAACAACTGAGAAATAGAAAAGTTTACTTGGGGTTCATGGATTCAGAGATCTCAGTCCAAAAGTTGGCTGACTCCATCGTTCTGTGCCCAAGGTGAGGCAGCAGATCATGGAAGAAGTGCAGGAAAGCTGCTCAGCTCATGTGGGATCAGGAGGCAGAGAGAGGAGGAGGCAGGGGCTCAGGGAAGAATAACCCTTCCAGGGCACCCCACCAGCGACCCATCTCCTCTGGCCATGTCCAGCCTGCAGTCCATTCAGACTAGGATGGACTCATTAAGTTGCAGCTGTCACAATCCAGTCTCTTTACCTCCGAACATTCCTTCATTAACACAGAGGAGCTTTGGGGCAACACCTCACATCCAAACCATGTGAATTCACTCAATAGAAGTTCACTATTGTTACTGGTGTAAAGATAACTCACACACAGGGTAGAGAGTAACCAAATAACAACACCTATTTTTTTTTTTTCTTCTAATTGCTCAAGTCAGTGTTGTGCCTTACTCTGTGGCTAAAAGTGAGGTTTTAGGTTTTTTGTTTTGTTTCTTTTGGTGGTTAAAACAAAACACTTTTCAAGAGTTCCTAGCTGTTAGAAAAAAATTTTTTTCTTTTATTTAATTTATTTATTTGTTTGTGGTGTTGAGGATCGATCCCAGTGCCTCACATATGCTAGGCAAGTGCTCTGCCACTGAGCTATAACCTCAGCCCCTATCAGAAATTTTAGTAGGAATGAAAACATGTTTCCATTGCTAGAGTTTGGTGACTTCACCCATTTTGTAAAGTCCAGTCCTCTGCATTTTTTTCAAGAGCACTGTATGGAGCCGTCAGGTCTCTGTCTTTTCCTTCTATTTTCTCCAGCCACCTGGACCCTGCTCTTCTGCTCCCCTCTCCTCCATTCTTTCCTGTTGTGTGTGGCCTTTTTGTGTCACTCAAGGAAGCTCTTTGCTTCTGCTTTTCCCTCTGTTGGTCTGATTTGGCTTTTTCTCTAAGGCTCCTTAGTTATTTTGGCCTCCATTCTGTCTCTTATTCTTTTCAATATTGATTTTTTTCTTATTACTGTGATGTGTTTTGACTCATTTTTATGTTTCCTGTTCTTCAGTTTCAAAGTTTGTGCTATATTAGTCTTTTTTCTGTTTGCCAGTAACACAATAGATAGGTGAGTTTTAAATAAAGGAGGTTTGTTTTGGTCAGGGTGTTGGAGTTACAAGGTCAAGGGCCCACATCTGGTGATGGCCTTCTTACTGACAGAATTCTATAGCATTGTAGGGCGTCACAGGCAAGGGACAGGTGAGTATGTGTGAGTCTTCCTCTGATCATGAAGCCACTGAATTCCTTCATGGGGGCTTCATCCTTAATGGCTGCATCTAATTCTAATCACTTCTCAAAGTCCCCATCTAAACACCAAAGTCAGATTATGTTTCAACCCCTCTCTTCTCTCTCTCTCTCTCTCTCTCTCTCTCTCTCTCTCTCTTTTTTTTTTTTTTTTGTGGTACTGGGACTATAATCCTGGACCTCACGCATGCTAGGCAAGCAATCTACTAATGCACTAATGAACTATAGCGCCCCCTCCCCCATTTTTTTTTTTTTTTAATTTTAGACTATTTCACATAATTGCTCAGACTGGCCTCAAATTGTGATCCTCTTGTTTCAGCTTCCCAAATCACTGGGATTACAAATTTCCACCCTCTTAATAGTGGGGATTAAACTTGAACATGAGTTTAGTGAGTAGGACAACCACAGTATTCAAACCATAGCAATCTCGAGAAAGAAATAGATGTGGTTTTGAACATGGATGATCTATGAGTTCTGTTAGTGATCTTGAGAGGGAAAACGGTCTCCAACCCTGGACTAAATGATGATGTGTCCTAGGAGTCAATCTAGACGGATCTTTTTTTTCCTTTCAAAAGAAATTTCTAAAAGCTGCTTATTTCTCTTAAAATTTTAACAGAAAAACTACTGTAGTGGATTGAAGTTTTAAGCAGGTTAACTCTGTAGGACTGAGATTTTTAAAAACAACCTTTTTAAAATTTATTTTTATTCATTTATTTTTATGTGGGGTTGAGGATCAAACCCAGGTAAACCCAGGGCCTCACATGTGTGAGGCAGGGGCTCTACCACTGAGCTACAACCCCAGCCCCCTGGAATTTTTGATGATAGTTTTTTTTAAATGTAGTTTTAACATCTCTCTATAAACATCAGATCTACAAAGTATATCTGAGTGTTCTCTAAATGGCGAAGTTCTCACTTTACTTTTAATTTAATGTTAACAGGTAGCATTCAGATATCCTGGATTGATGACACATCAGCTTTCGTCTCTCTCAGTCAGCCTGAGCAAGTGCCCATTGGTGAGTGTTTGGGCATCTGTTTTGTGTATGAAGTAAAGTGTGAGTGCACCCTCAATTGAAAAGCTATTGAGTAAGATGTTGAAAAAATATTTGTCATTCAGCTATGTGTTCAAATAGATTTTAAGCTTCATAATTTAAAAGGTGTGAAAATTTTAAGTGATATTTCTTTATTTAACAAAGTGTTTAATAATCTAAAAGGTGAGAATGTTTTTAAGTGAGATGCCTGTTTCTTTTCTTTAACAAAGAGCTATACATTAAGATTATATAATTTTGATAATATAACTCTTGAGTAATTATGTATGAACACTTCTATGAACATACAAATTTGGATGAGAATATTTTTTTTTTTGACTATTGACCATCTCATGAACACAGCCTGTGTTGTAGAGGTGAGAAGCATATGCTCTGGAATCACTGCCTCACCACCTGTAATTGTGTGACCTTGGGCATGTTACTTAACCTTGATAAACTTGTGCTTATCTCTGTGAACTGAGGTCAATAGTATAGTCTTGTTAGAGTCATTTTGAGGGTTACATGAGATTATTTGTATAAAGCTTGGCACAGTTTTGAGGCTTTATTATAGTTTTTTGTTTTTTATTTTTATTTATTTATCTTTTATTATTATAGTTTTTAAATAGCAGATTTCACTGTGAGATTTATTTCAGGAACACATGGCACCTGAAGATAGTGTTGGATGCAGGGTATGAATTGTGTTGCTTGTTAAATGTTTTGATTTTTTGCTTAGATGTGTTTCTGTGATTTGTGCCCCCACTATCTTTAGAAAGATGGTTTAGAGAGAACCCAGTGCAAAGGGATCAACTTATTAGAAAGCTAAAGATGCCTTCAAATGATGGGCAGATACCCCAAGATGAGGGTTGTAGTAGCTTCAGTGTGGTTGAAAGAGAACTGAGCTAGGACTCCTGGACCTGAAGCCTGTTCCCATCTCCTCTGCTCAGTGTCTGTGCTCCAGCTCCCTTGCTGGTCACACTCCAGTGACACTGAAGCCATGCAGTGGGGAAGGAAGGAGATGTGTAGGCTTTGGGATCTGACATGGGGTCCAGTTGCTTGTCTGTATGTGTTCTTTTGGAAGTTACGGGAACCTCTAAGCCTTAGGTTCTGTATCTGTAAGTGTCGCGGTGGGTGGGGGGAGTAGTTCCTTTGTAGGATAGGTGTGAGGGTGAAATGAGATCATGATGTTAAGTTCCCGGCAAAGAGCCTGGTGCTCCACCTCAGTGCCTGACAAACAGTGGGTGATTATTAGAATATCTGCTTGGCTTTCCTTCTGTGAACAGTAAGAAAATACTGTGAGACTGTGAAAATACTTTAGAATCTGTAGGACACTACTTGGTATTTATTTGAAAATCTAAGCATGATTCCTTGTTTAGGTGTTGGAATGTCAGGGTTCCTTTTCATTTTCCTGTTATACCATATTTACTGAATAATGATGACTCTCTTACTTATTATTGGAAAAGTCTTCAAACAGTAGTTTTTAAGCTAAATATTTTATTCAGTGATAACTTATGTCAGGGAGCTACACATCAGAATCATCCAAGCCACCGGAGCACTCTGTTGTGTTTGACTGTTTGCTTGGTTGTGTTGCCTCCCTGCAACACAAGAAGGACAACATAGCATCCTTCTTGTTCAAGCTGTGACACAAGTAATAAACGTGTTTAAATGTGCAGTGTCAAGAATGGGCCCAGGTGAAATTGGGACCTTTTACTTCTTTTATTACTAGATTAAGAAGTGGATGACTGTTATCTTTTGCTATATTCAGATTGCTATCGAAGTTTAATTGTCTACTACGTCTCTTTTCCTGCACAAAAGACAACTCTTAACAGAGTGCCTGGCAATTTGCACATGCTGTGCCTTTGACCATAGTTTGCTTTGACAGAGACATCTTTTACTCAAGTCCTGGCTTCCTATAGTACAGGGCCGTGCCCTGTTTCCCGCACTTATCTCAAGTTAAACATCATTTCTTCTTGATGTTTTCTCTGTGCCTTTGTAGGGGTTAGACCCCATTCCCTCTGCTTGCATAGCATTCTTTCTACCTTATTTCATCATTTTTAACAGATGGAGCAGGGACCATGTCTCTTAGAACTCACCATTCTGTTTGCAGTGCTTAAAGCAATTATATCTTGCATTAGTAAGTAAATATGCAATCTTTATTGATACAAATAAGTGATATTTGTGGAATCATGATTTAGAAATGCTTTTTTGCACTCAATGGATCTAATGTCCCTGGTCTTTTGCTGTGATTTTTGAAACTATGCAGATATTTTATTGAAAGTGTGAAATTTGTTTTTCATAGTGATAATTCTGATGATGAGAGGGACCCAGGGTACCTAATATGCTGCAGATCCTATTAATGTTATCTTAAACAAATTACTTACTCATTTCAACGGAAACAGAGGACTATTAGATCAATAATGGAACATTGAAAAAAATCATTAAGTGCCTATTTATATAGCAGTTCATAATGGCTTCTTTGGCTCTGATACAAACTATTTTTTATTTGTATTCAAGGAGTTCCTTTGTAACTGACACCTGTCTTTTTTTCTTGGCATTACTAATTCTAATCAAGACTTCTAAAGCCATTTTCCAACTTCTTGAATATGAAAGGTCTCTTCTTATAGGAAACCTTACTATTGAACTATTTAAATCCTTCTGTTGAACACCATTTGGTTTGATTCCTGTTGCTTTTTTGTTTGCTGCAGCTGTGGAGATAAAGATTCCTGGCTTTGGGGTGTTCAGATAAATGATGCCCCACACACAAGCCTTGTGCTGAGCTTTCGTCCCCTTTGGCTGATCAGATGGTGCAGTGTGTGGCCAGTGTGGGACTCAGTACACGGAGAAGATCACTGATCCTCACCATTTGAGAATTGCTCTCAAAGTCATCAAGAAATCACCCATAATGGCTGAAAGCTTGTTCATATAGGATTTTTATATTTCTAATGTAGTTTTGTTCAGTGAGAGAAGAGCCCAGTGGTATTTCAAATATCATACCTTCTTATCTTACTCAGTATTTGGACATTGTTTTGAGTGCCCTTTAGAGGACATTACCTCTCTCTATAATTTTTATAGGAATGGTTTGAGAAAAATAAGGCTTTTTGGTTCATTTTGAGATTAGAGCACACTGTGAATACTACATGAAATTTTTTAAAAAACAGAAATAGATAAAGGCACTTTAGAAGAGGTAGAAATTCAACAGTTATTTTGTAAAGCATGCCCAAATTGAGATAGCTGTGTAAATTCCCAATGTGCTGACTTAGGAGTGCATTGAGGATGATTTGCTGTGGTAGGGGAAGATCTCAGCTTCACATCAGTTCTAAGAATGAGTGTGCTAATATTAAATCATACTTTCAAAAGCACAGCTTTTGATTGTGCCAAACAGATAACTATCAGAGTTGTGGATACAACTCTTTCAAGGTGATCATTCAGCACTGAATTTGTGAAAAGGCTGCTTATAACCTTAAACTTTACCTGTGCATTTACTTATTCTTGTAATGTTTGCAAAATCTGCAGTCTTAAATGCTTTTCATTTGTGATATTGGTAATTTGTGTTTCATTTTTCCTGGATTATTCTAGCTAGGGACCAATTTTGTTGATCTTTTCAAAGAGCCAGCTTCGGCTCAGTTTGCTTTGGGCAATTTTGTTGGTTTCTGCTCTTTTGAAGATTTCCTTCTTTTTCTTCCTTTGGGTTTACTTGGCTTTCTTTTTCCAATTTCTTGAATTAGGGCCATATGTAACTGTTTTCTTTCTTTCTTTCTTTCTTCTTCTTTTTTTTTTTTTGTTGTTCTTTTTCCTGAATTCTTCTGACATATTTTAAGCCTGACTTCCTAACAAGGTATCCCTAAGTCAGAAAAGTTTAGTGATTAGCTAATAATTTCTCAGGAGTTATGCTTAAACAGTGAGACAGCAAGGCTTTCACCATCTGCCAGGTGGATGAGGAAATATGAAATGTGCAAGCAGTTTTTCCTTTGGGCCATACCCTGTCTTCTCTGGTGCACAGAGCCTCACACTCACAGTGGTGTGCACATAGCTGAGACTCTTTGTCATTGACCTGACCTTTTTTTTCATAATGAAAATATTTAAAGCTATAAATTGTCTTCTGAATGCTGCTTTGGCTGTATCCCACAAATTATATTTGTATTTTCATTATCATTAGGTTAAAAAAAGTTTTCTAATTTTCATTTGACCTCTAATAAGTAATCAAATATATGGTTTCATTTCCAAATGATTAGGATGTCCTTGATTTCTTATTGCTACTAATGTATAATTTAATAGTGTTTTGATTAGAAATTGCAGTGATTTCAGCCTTCTTGAGTGTTATAGCCAAGTGTAGCCAAGTTTAAGATATAACTTGCTGAAAATACTTCGGTGTACCAGGAAAGAATGAATTCTCTAGTATGTAGTTTGATCCCTACACCTCAATTAGTATTGTTTCTATATTCTATGTTCTTACTAATTTTTTACTTAACTATTCTATCAAGTTTTGAGATGGAGTGTTAAAATCTCCTGTGATTATATAATTCTCTATTTTCCTTTTAAATTTTGTCAGTTTTCATACAGTATATTTTGAAGCTGTTACCAAGTGCATGCATCCTGTTGTTTTATCTTGGTGATGAATTGACCCTTTTATTGTTATGAAATGTCCCTTTGTCTTTGGTAATACTACTAATTTTAAGTGTTCCTTATCAGATATTAATATAATCATTCCATATTTTAAATATTTTTTTGTGATTGCCTAATATATCCTTTCTTCACATACTCTCTGACTTTCTATATGTTTTATTGTAAAGTGTATAGTTTAGTCTTCTTTTTTTATCCTTTCTGATAATTCTGAGTTGTAATTGTTGTGTTTAGTCTAATTTAATGTCATTATTGATCTAGTTAAACCTGTTTTTTTTTTTTTTTCCTTGGTGGTGCTGGGGATTGAACCTAGGGCCTTGTTCATGCAAGGCAAGCACTCTACCAACTGAGCTATATCCCTAGCCCTAAACCTATTATTTTAAAATCTGTGTTTTGGTTTATTTCCACTTTGTTTTGTTTCTTTGTTTATCCCTCTTCTGTTTCTTTTGTGTACTTGAATTTTTTTTTTAAAAAAAAGAATTTGTTTTAGTTTTCTATTGACTTTTTGGTTTTATCTCTTTACATTGTTTTAGTGGTGATCCTTTAAAAATTTCAGTATCTTTTCACTGTTCATTTATAGTTTATATTGAATCATTTCTCATAGACTCCACCTAGGGCCTGGAGTATGCCCTGGAGTATGCTCAGCATCCTCTACCTTTGGCTTATCCTCTGTGAGTATCCTGTTGGGATTGTCAGAGATTTTAGCAGATATGGAAGTTTTTAGACATTTAGAATTTTTTTTTGTGTTCTATATTCTCTTGCTTCTCTTTCAGGGATTCCAACTACCCATATGTAAGAGACCCTTTGTTGTTATCCTAATAGTTCCTGATGCTCTGTTCATTTTTTTTCCTAGCTTCTTTCTGTTGTTTGAATTAGATAATTTCTGTCTCCGAATTCACATACATTTTACTCTATCATCCTTATTCTGTTTGCTATTAAGCCTACTTAGTAATTTTTTTTGGTAATATTTATTTTATTTTTATAACATTTATTTATTTATTTAATGTGGAGCTGAGAATTGAACACAGTATCTCACAGGTGCTAGGCAAGTGCTCTACCACTGAGCCACACCCCAGCCTCCATATTTTTTTTTTATCATATACAAATCCTCCTTGACTTAAAGTGAGATTTAATCCCAATAAGCACATTGTAAATTGAAAATATCACCAAGTTGAAGCTGAAGTGCTAAATATCTCATAAAATCTATTGAATACTAAAAGTGAAAAAAAAAACTGTCAAGTTGAACTATTGAATCAGAGACCTGTCCATGTTGAGTTTCTCAGTTCCTTATTTCCATTCAGTTTATTTTTATTCTTTCTCTTTCTTTTATTCTGAACCCTATGTTCCTTAACCTCCTTAAGCATAGTTAGAATAGGTTGTTTAAAGTCCTTGTCTGGTAATTTCATCATCTGCATCACCTGGGTGTTGGTACTAGTTTGACAATACTTTCCCTAAGAAAAGGTTGTGTTTTCCTGAGCTTCATATGTTAGGGAATTTGATATTGTTTCCTGGACATGGTAAATATTCTCTTGTTGACTCTGGATTTGGTTATATGTCTCAGAAGGGTATTGATACTTTTCTTTTAGTTTTACCCATTAACTTATTTAGCCTCAAACTATGAGCTCTTTCACACCTGTTGTGTGTGGCAGCAGGTGGAGGTGGCTCAGACCTTGGCTCAGACTGCTTTCAATTTGTCACATCCAAGATTAAGAGTCAGCCAGAGACTACTCTGAGGCTGTACACCAAATATGGGTTCCCCTTCCCTGGTTTCTTTTTTTTTTAGAATTCTCTTTTTATCCTCTATTGCCTCTGGATACCTTAAGCCTCTTCCTTGTACCAGAAAGAGGGGACTTTAGTCTTAGGTGGCCTCGTGCCCCTTTAACCAGAGTTACCCTCTGGGGCAGTCACACATGCAACCCAGAAAATCCACTCTGAGACAGTTTGCTTCCTCCAACTTTTTGATTCCCCTCCGAAACCTTTCAGTTTTTGTTCATGTTCCTGAGTACCCAGATGACATGCTGGCATTTTTCTGGAGCTTATAGTTGTTAACTTGTGGGACTTGTTAACTTATGGCACTCCCTTACCTGTGCTTAGGTACTGTTGCCCTTCCAGCATCTGTTCTTTGCTTCACATCTTCCTGCTGTACATCTATGCCATGCTTACACGACTTTTTTCTTTAATAATATTTTAAGAAAATCTTAAAACATAAAAAAATGGAATTTATCTCCTTTGACTGATTTAAAGTGACTTAGTTCATTTGATTTCACACATACATCAATACATAGTGTTAGAATAATTGATGCCTTTGCTTCTATTTGTGGTGTTTTAGTTGGCTAGCATGTCATTGTATTTTTTCTGTCAAAGAGAAAATACACAGAATATTCAAGAAAGAACCAAATAATGATGTTTTTCCTTGCACGCTCATTTTCCCAGTCCTAAGATGCATGTGGAATTGGCTTACAACAGGCACCTTGAATTATTAATGTAGCAAATGGAAAAATGAGTATAAGTAGGACTTGGCATTTTAGAGTAAAATTTCTATTCAGTAAGCTTCCTTTAGAGAGAGGGGGCTGATAATTTACTTTGTGTATTTTAATGACAAAGGATTTTTCCCCCTAAGCACTGGATCCTGGAAACAAATGTATTTTTTTCTGTGCAGGCAAGATTTTTACTGGTGGTTTATAAAATAGCTAAAGGAAAAGTATTAGGAAGATAAGAGTGAATGTATGCTTTGTGCAGCTGCCTTCTACACTTTTTTGGGGAGGGGGCATTAAACCCAGGGATACCCCCAGCCCATTTTATTTTTTGAGACAGGGTCTCATGAAGTTGCTGAGGTTGGCCTCAAATTTATGATCCTCCTGCCTCAACCTCCTGAATTGCTGGGATTACAGTTACCATCACACCTGTTTGTGAGTGGTATCCTCTGATTTGAAAACTTGGAAGAACAACTGACTGGATTTTTTCTCTCTAAATTACTAAATCACTTAATTCATCAAAACCACCATGGAAAATTTTCATAACATTTATTAAGATCCTTTTTGTTTTCCTATTCCCCTAGTGTGTTTAATCTTGAGAATTTGGAGTCTTTGCTGTGAAATCTACATCAGGCAGAGTTAAGAGTGTAACAATAACTTGGATTCTGACTAACTGGCATTTTTTACGGCATTAACTGGTATGAGAATAGAGCTGGAAACTTCCTCACTGCCAGAAAAGGATCCCTAAGTTCTTGTCACAATTCCCAGTGTTAGGGTGGGCGCAGTGTTGCTCACCTGAAATCCCACTACTTGGGAAGCGGAGGCAGGAGGATTGTGAATTTTATGTTTAGCCTAGGCAATGTAGCAAAACCTCATGTCAGGAAAAAAACAATAATCACCCAAGTGGCAGTGAGCTCAGTGTGTCAGGGACATTGTAAGTAGGAGGAGTTGTGCTTGAGAGGCCCTAGATTTCCATGTTCTGTCACATTGTTTCTTATCCAAACCACTGGCATATGATGTTTGTTTTAGGGCCTGTTATCTGGATCTAAGAATGTTTACTTTTTGATACACTATCAGAGTATTTGGTAAATCTGTCAAGTTGCACAGTCACTTGTCTAAAAAAAGGCTTTTTGTTTTGCCCTTCTGGTTCCAATTTTAGAAGTAAATCAAATTCATTGTTGACAATGTGAAAATATTTTAAAGTAGAAGGGAGAAAACAATTCAGCCGTGGTCTCACAACCTAGATATGAATGCTAGTAATATTTTGATTAGTTATTCCTTTTAGGTGTTTGACTTTTTAGGTCAGTGTTTACATCACATTGTCAATGGTTGCATTCTCTTTCATTGTACAGAGAGGCATATCTTATTTACCTGGATCTCTTTTTTGGATGTCCAAGTTATATCCAGATTTTTACTTTAAATTAAAACTTAATGAACTTCAGTCCTTATCTATATTTGATTATTTTCTTAAATTCTGAAAAAGTGAAATCACTAGGTCTATGATAATAATCTTTTAATTTTATTTTTTTAGTTGTTGATAGACCTTTCTTTATTTATATGTGGTGCTGAGAATCGAATCCAGTGCCTCACACATGCCAGGCAAATGTCTACTGCTGAACAACAGTCCCAGCCCCTATGATAATAATATTAAACAACTAAAAGCAACTAATTTTTCCACAATGATGATTGTTTTGTGGTGCTGGGGATGGAACCGAGGGCCTTTCGCATGCTGAGCATGTTCTGTACCACTGAGAAGCACTCCCACATCCCCCTTTTTATTAATAAGCAAATGATAATTTATTTTTACTCATAGAAAAAGGAACACAGCAAAAGGAAACATCTTGCTTTTAAAACTCTTGGTATAGCTAACAGTCCTTGTGATTGACTGTAGTTATTTTATGGCATCATTTTTCAAATCCTGAAATTTGTGTGATTAGTTTCTCTGAATTTTCCTCCAATCTATACTCTGAAAAGGTAAATATTGAACATTTTTTATTTGTGATATTCACTGATATTTCACTGTTGAGCGTGTTTGCAACCTGTCTTTTCTTAGGAAAGATGTACTTGTTTATCTTGGAAAGAAGACCAAATATCACTTAGGTAGAGGGTGAATGTCACTTCCTTATGTGTGACAGAAATGCCAACAAATGCTAGATTAGTGTCATATAGTCACTGATGGCAGTGGCAATCTGAGCTCTCAAGCCAGAGTTTCACCTGAACTTCTGTACCCTACATTAGTGTCTCTGGGTGCAATGAGTGTTTTTCAGGTGGTCCGATTGTAAAAACCAAACATGACCTGAAAAACTGTTGAGTAATAAAGGTTTATATTGCATCATCCAGCTGGCAGGGATGTCCCTTATCCTTTCTGCATGTGAGTTGTAGTGATATGTATGGGAGCTTCATAGAGCCTCTTTTGCAGATTGTATCAGAGGTCAGGGAGGCAGACACTTCAGTAGTCAGAAAAAGGATGGAGAAAAGACACTGATATTTTAATATAAAACTTTGAATTTTCCCCCTATAAATTCTTTATTGTTATTATGTAGTTAGTTTAGAGAGAAAGAAAACAGAATTTCGTAGCATATCGTGTCATTTTAAAAATAAGCTAGTTGGGCCAGGCGTGGTGACGCCTGGGAGGCTGAGGCAAGAGGATGGAGAGTTCAAAGCCAGCCTCAGGAACCACGAGATGCTAAGCAACTCAGTGAGACCCTGTCTCTAAATAAAATACAAAGTAGACTGGGGATGTGGCTCAGAGGTCGAGTGTCCCTGAGTTCAATCCTCAGTACACCCCCCACCAAATGAGCTAGTTGTAGGATAACACTAATTTTAATTATCTATTGACCTCCAAAATAAGTTTTTATCACTTTATATTGTGAGCAGGGTCACATTTAGGCATGCATTTTTTTAAATGTCTCTGGTTTTACACAAAGTAAATTCACACCGTTCATGTCTTCATATGTGTAATTAGCGTAATGGCGACCATCTCATTCCGCCATCTTAAGCATGCCTTTTTTGTAATTATATTTTCACATGGAGTATGAACCTGTTTTTTTTTCTTATACCTTATGGTTTTCATGTTTAGTATTCTTTACAGTGACAACAGAGAAGAGATTAATTAAGAAGGTATTTTTAAAAGTTTTTGAAGGATGGATTTCACTTGAACCTCCAGGGTTACGCTTTGCATAAATCGTTGCCTCCTCTTGAAGGACTGAGGGGCTGAATTTAGGTGGGGAAAGGAGATGCAGGAGTCTTCTTCAGATACCAGACAGAGGACTAGTGTATCCCCAGGCACCCAGTGCAGTGATGGACAGCAAAAGGGCCAGCACAGGCTGATGGAAGTGCAGAAGAGGGGAGCAAGGAAAACTTCCTGGAGTCAGTGAAGCCTGTGCTCAGGAATGAGCTGGAGGTGGCCTTGGTGAGGGGTTGGCCCCTGTGTCCTTTGTGTGGCCCAAGCAGAGGATAGGTATGGGGGAGTGATAGGAGGGAGAGTTAGAAGATGGAAACATAGATTTTGTGTGTTAAAAATAGAAGTGAGCCGGGCTTGTGGTGCACACCTGTAATTCTAGCTCCAGAGGAGGCTGAGGCAGGAGGATTTCAAGTTCAAGGCCAAACCCAGCAACTTTGAAGACCCTGTCTCAAAATAAAAATAACAAGTGGACTAGGGTGTAGCTCAATGGTAGAGCAGTTGCCTACCATGAAAGAAGCCCTGGGTTCAGTCCTCAGAGCTACATGAAAAGAAAAAAGGAAAACAAAAACAAAAACAAAAAAACTCCAAGAAGAGTTTGCGAGTAGAGTGTGAAGTACCAAATTGATCAACAGGGAGCTGCCCTCACAGAGCTCAGTCACTGTCAGAGGTGGCATCCTGATGGCACTCTTTTCCTTGTGTGTAGGTTGCACTGTAACAGTGAAAAATAACTGCACTAGGTGGACATATTCAAGCTGATCCTGTTTATTTTTAAATGTCTGAAAGGTTGGTCTTTGTGTTTACTCTGGTTCATAGCCTTCTCTAAGAGACTGAGGCCAAATCGAATTTATCTGGGAACCTGCCACATCTATAAATGCTACATAGAGTAATAAATGGGCCATGGCTTCCAAGAATTGGTGACAGTGCACTTCAGTTCCTAATTTAGAGAGTACATGAAAACCATGCCTTGACAAACAAGATTGCAAAAAAAGAAACCCTGCTAGATGGAGTCATCTTTGACACAGTTAAATGCTGTTTATGCAGACGGTGCTGGAACAAGTTAAAGGCAGGGGATGAATGGCCCAAAGAATAAGTGGAAGAGTACAGAGATCGATGCTCCTGGGTTCAGAGGAGGGGATGCCTGAGCTAAAGCATGGCAACTAATGTTAACATGTCCCACCAGAGTCTAACATGTCCCACCAGAGTCATTGCCACTTGAAATGGGGACCATGCCTCAAACTTTATTTGCATCCTTGGTCTGTGGGACAGTGCTGGGCAGGGAGTTGTGGAAGGCTTTGGGGAGAAGCCTTGATTTGCTGCTGGTAAAAGGGTCAGCTCTGGATTAGCAGAGAGAAAAGAGAAGGGGACACCACCATGGCAGAGGGGGGCATGACAGTGGATATTTATGATCATGTTTTTCAAACTGTGTGTCATACTTCCTCAGTGGGTCATGAGAAATCATCTAAGAGAGTGATGACCAGCATTTTAAAAGGAAGAAGTTAGAAAATGTCAGTCTTCCCGGTAACCAAGGTAGATTTGGTGTTTTTAATTTTTTTTAGTTGTGGATGGACACAGTACCTCTATTCTATTTGTTTATTTGAATGTGGAGCTGAGGATCGAGCCTGGTGCCTCATGCATGCTAGGCAAGTGCTCTACTACTGAGCCTCAACCCCAACCCCAAAGAGTTGTTTTTTTAATGTGACATTTTTTTCAGTGTTCAGTCTACACATACAGATTACACGTGTGTACTGGGTTGTAATAAAAACGCATCTGGTTGTGGGTCGTGGTCAAAAATGTTTGAACTCAGGTAGTTTAGGAGACAAGTGAAGACTTCATTAATGAATGAACTTTTTCATGTGTGTGAGACACAGTGACAGTTGTTAGTGGTAGGGAGAGGAAGCAAAAGTCACTGGTAAAGCGCTCACTCTTTGGTGCTTCTTAGCTTCAGACTAGTCAGGATTCATGCAGACACAGCTGGGGGAATTGCTCATTCCTTCATCCTTACATCCCCATGTGCAGGAGATGTCGGTGCTTCTCACCGAGAGGAACATTGCCATGGAAGTATCTGGCCCCTCTCCATTCCTCCTTGCCTGGTGTTCCCCAAAGGAGGAGGATGTGGAGCTCAACTGATGGGCATAGTCAGGGAGTCTCACACCCAAGGGCCTTTTGATCAGTGGGTGGGGCTACTACTGCCTTGAAGAGAAAAGATCCAGAAACCAGCTGTTGGGGTCTCCTGTGAGCTCCCACTGATGGGTCTCATGGGGTGGGTTCCTGTAGTGGGTAGCAGAAGATATAGGAGGAAGCCCCACTGGGACTTTAGGCTGGAGTATTTCATCACCAAGATCTACCATGGAGTTTTGTACTTTGGAGGGATATAAAAGGCGCTGCTGAGTGCTCAGGAGTTGGTCCCATGTGTTCCTTAGCTTGCTAGAGCCATAAGAAAGGAGGATATAGTTCAGGTCTGTGGGCCCAACTACAATATCATCTTCTCTTATGGCTCTAGCAACTCGCAGCAACTTGAGGGGCTAAAGCAAGAGGATTGCAAGTTCAAAGCTCCTCAGTGGTAGTGGGAGCTGGAACTGTGGCTCAGTGGTAAAGTGACCCTGGGTTCAATTTCTGGTACTAAAAGTAATAAAATAATCAAAAGTAAAATTTCATATACATTAAAGAGAGCACACAAGCACAAGTGAGCATGATGCTCCTGGATGCTGATCAGTCTTGGGGTGATTGAGTTGAAAGGGCAGGATTCCAGTTCTGGGTTGCTACCTGCCCTAAATTTGGACTCTGTATGTGAGCAGCAAAGAACCTTTTGCATACCTAGGGCATGGCTTCAATGACATGGTAAGGACTTCTCTTCACAGGACGAAGAGCACAGGGTGGCTGAGGGGTGGGGAGTGGCCATTGTGGAGTGGATGACTAAGTCCACTGTGCTACATCCCCAGCCCTTTTTATTTTGTGACAGGGTCTCACTAAGTTGCTGAGGCTGGCTTTAAACTTGTGATCCTCCTGCCTCAGCCTCCTGAGTTGCTGGGATTACAGGCATGTGCCACTGTGCTTGTCTGAAACTACTTTTTTTAGTTTGCCTCCTTCTGGGTTCCAAAACCTGAAACGCTTTTTAACTCCAGATGTGACTTTAGATGCCCTAATTGCATTTCACCAACCAGAAGATGGTGCTGTTGTTCTGACAACCAATCCACTTTTCCAAGTTCAAGGAAAACTTGTCCCTTAAATGCTTAATCATGCTCAGTAATGTGGACTGATTAGCAATAGCTTCAACAGCATAGCCCTCCTCTGCATGGTCGCAGACAGGCAGCATGGCACATAGGATGGAACCTTTGGAGCCTGGAGCCAGAGAAGCCTGGTCTGGAGGCTTTGGTTTAGTTTTCTCCCAGTACCACCTTTGCACTGGGGTAAAGTGACACTTTGGTACCTTTTGACCAAAAGGTTAAAAACTGCTTGCCAAAATGATTTTTAGATGTCTTTTCTATGGCTTCCTGCAGCTGGATTGCCACTTTATTTAATCCTTTTTCAATGCAGTAAGGAGTCTGTCTTGGAGCCTCTCAGGTCCCAGTTCCTTGGGGAATCTAGCAGCTTTCTGTTGTAAAGGTTCTCTTTGGAGTGAGTTCAGAAGTAATACAAGATGCATGCCACAGACAGGAACGTTCGCTGGAAGCTGAGGCTGGACAGGGGTTTATTCTGAGGCTCCGTCAGGGAAAACTAGTTGGGGCCTGGTGTGAAGAGGGCAGCCAGCCCTCATTATTCACATATTCTGTCCTTGTGGACTCACTGTCTTGCTAAGCTTTCTTTGTAACTTCAAACACAGTGCTCAGAGTGCTTTCATGGTCCCTCTCAGACAGGCAGAGCGGGAGACTTGAGCTGCCTAAGGCACTCCTTCCCAGCTGAAGCCAAACCAGTCCATGAGCTGCCTGTGAGTTTCAGCTCTCAGACTGTGAGCAAGTGTCCTTTCCCTATCTAATTAGTGCCATGCTTTTTGAATTTTTATGCTTCTTGGTGATTTTGCTATTTAAGATGGTCCCAAAATATAGCGTTTAAATGCGAGAAGGCTGTGACCTGCCTCACAGAGAAAATGCATTAGACGAGCTCCGCTCCAGCGGGAGTTAGTGCTGTTGGCCTCCAGTGCAGGGTTAGTAAGCCAGCGTTAGATAGTAAATGAGGTGTCTTTAGACAGGGACAACATGAAACGAGGTTACATATTGAGCAGTTGATGGAAATGTGACCAGGGGCTCATAGGAACCTCACTCACTCTGTTTTTCCCCAGGGACAGTGGTTCCATGAGCACAGTGCAGCATTCAGGGAGACAAGGAACGTGACTCTAAGAGACTGGTCTATGAGTTGTTTTCCACCTTCATTTCTCCTCCAGGATATGCAGCAGCCTAAAGTGCTTAGGGCAAAGGAATTCTGGGCTGCCTGCTTCCTATCTGTTTTTAAAGAGACACCTCTGGCAGGACTGCAGGAGTCATTCTTGTTTTTGACCCATAGGATCAATGCTGCAAAGAATGGACTTCCTGCAGCCTCTCCTGGCCCAGCAGGTAACTTAGCCCGGCATAGCATAGCTCCAAGAGCAGGTTCATTAGGCAAATGGAGGCTCAGGGTGCAACTGTTGAGTTTGACTTTAATTGAAAATGGTACTATTTCTTTTCTTTCTAATAGTGCCAGGGATCTGACCCAGGGCCTCAGGCTCTAGGCAAGTATTCTACTCCAAGCCATACCCCAGCCCTATTTCTTCTTTTCCTTGGTACTTTTTTCTGCAGTTGCATCCTCTTCTTGAGTGTTTCTGCCTTCACTTGTGTTTTGGGTAATGAGTTTCGAGAAAATCTGGATGTGTAGTTTTCTTATCAGCCTGTTCATTTCAGCTGCTTTCTTTGTACCTTGGCCCCTTTAGAAAGGAAGTGACTTAAGATGGGAGAATAAGTGAAAAGCAGTGAACGATTCATTTAATTCTTTTGACAGCACTAGGAAAAAGTAACATGTAGCAAATTTGGTTCAAATCAAACTGAGAACGCTCACTGTCCTTATGTAGTCTTCCTTTTCACCTCTGTACCTGTGACAATCAGTACCATCTTTTCCTGGTGGAGCCTATAATTAAACAAAGTGTTGCTTTGAGGTCTGTTGAGCTGATCCAAGCCTTGGACTCACTGAGTGGCTCTGCCCTGTCATCAGCAGGCAGGTGGGTGATCTGAAGAAAGGGTGACATGAACATGATGGACAGCCGAGTGAGACCTTCCTATGCCCCAGCAGAGAGCACAGCTGCATGCCACTGCCTTCACTCATTGGTCTGGCAACTGCTTCTGCAGTCACCGCTGGTTTGCTGCACTGGCTTTTATTTGAGTGGAATTTGTACACCTTAGGCCTCTATCTGAAAACCAGTGGTGCCCCACCTTCCAGTCTCATGGGATTTGCCCCTTTTTTGATTGTCTCATCAAGTGGAACCTTATTGCATTTAGTGTTGGAAACTGACAAGTCTCGAACAGCTTCAGATCCGGCCTGAGTCTTCCAGACATCTTTATCTTTCAGGCAGATGGGGCACCTTTCTTCTCCTGGTGAACAGCCTTTATCCACACTTCCTTGTCTGTAGAGGTTGCATTTAGTGAGACTGTCTCAAGATTCCGTCTGGATGTTTTTCTCAGAGATCTTCACATAGAAATTCTGTCGTGAGATGATCTGTGAGTATTCTGGATAACTTCAGATGAGCAGTAACAAATGTTTCACTGAACACCCACCTTCGAGTTCTGATTAGCAGCAATAATTTCTATCATAGACTTAAAATTGGTCGATTTGAAATTGGTCGATGTTTAAATCTGTCTCCTTTCTCATGAAACTAGATCCTCCATTTTCCCTTTTCATGTGCCATATTGAGCTATGGTGCTTAAAGGAGAGCTGCATTTTGATATACAGATGAAGAAAGAGTCTGCTTTTATGTGTAGGCTAGTGTTATGATGTCTGGAAATAGAAAAATTGGATGAGGAAAGATACACATAAGACCCAGAACAGGATCTAAGTGGTACCTGGGGCTGTGTTTTGTTGTTAACCCCTTGGAGAAATTTTTAAGAGCAGTTACATAACTTAGTTTTAATATTGCTTCAGAGCCATTTAACAAATACTGTTTGGGAAATTTTATATCTATCTATCTATCTATCTATCTATCTATCTATCTATCTATCTATCTATATATATATGGGGGGGGGAGAAAGAGAGAGAGAGAGAGAGAGGTGTATAAAAATATATCAGTACAGTATTTTAAGTACATTTAAAGAGTTTTCCCCTAACATTTCGCTGGATTCCCAATTTTAGTTAAGGGAATTGTTCCCCCTTGTCCTTCCCTCTGTTAAGTGCTTGCAAGCATTTGAAAAGTGACTACACTGAGCTTGATCTCCATGTTCTTATCTTGATTTATCTTGATAAATCAAATAATTATAATGTTGCAGTTTAGCAGCAGCAATGAACAGCTGCCCCTAGGAGTGAAGATCTTTTTCATAATTCATGTTTGCACAAGAAAGTGTACCTGGTAATGAATCTTGATTATCTGAACTGCCAGTGATGGACCAAGGGTGTGATAACACGAGCTGGTTCGGCCTCAGGCCTCTGCTCTTTGAAGGTATACTGATAAAGAAGAGCAAAAGGATTCATAACTAGATGTTAGCCCTGGAAAAGCAAGAGTTTGTATAATGTTTAAATATGCTTAGGCCAAGAAAATGAGAAATCTAATTCTACTTACCACTTCTAATCAATGACATGTTGTTCGAGGACCTCTCTGCACCCCCAGTTACTGTGTCTTTTGTCTCCCTAATCTCTGAGTCTCTCCTGAGCAGTGCACAGGGACAAGCAGATTTTTTTCCTCATGCCTGTGCTGTCTTTGCTTTCAAAACGTGCTCTCCTTCCATGTTCTGTATACATGTGTAGCGTTTCCTGCATCAGATCTCTCTCTCCATACGTGCAGTATTAATTTTAGGTCAGTGGGAGGATGGGCTTCTCTGACTGTGCAGAGAAATGGGGCAGAAAGTGAAGATTGTTCTGATTCGTACACAGTCCCTACCCTCGGTTCTGATGCTGTTGCACTATGTTAGAGAATGTGGTTAAGATAGTTGGTGGTATTTGTTGAGTCTTGCTTTATGACTTAGTTTTTGTAAAAATTCCAAAAGTGCTTGAAAGTGTTATCTTCCAATTGTAAAGATAGAGTTCTATACTTCCAACAGATCAGACTTATTCATGCGGTTCCAGTTTTCTATATATTTACTAATTACTTTTGTTTGATCTGCAAGTTTGTAATCTGGGTATATATTTTTAACTCTTACTATAGTTGAGAAATCATTGATTTTTTTCCTTGTAATTCTGACAGTGTTTGTTTTGCATAGTTTAATGCTATTGTTCTATTTAGTGGTTTGTTTTACACACACACACACACACACACACACACACACACTTTATTTTTGTCTCATCTGACTTAATCGTATCAGCACTGTCCTGTTTTGGTTAGTGCCTATCCTTTACCTCCCTTCTTCTGAGTTGCTCTGCATGTGTCTTTTGTGAAAAGCAAATGGGTGCAAATTTGCTTTTCTTAAATCTGAATGAGAAAATCTTTAAAATAGTGCATTTGATCAGTTTCTCTTTGCTATTTACCTTTTCCTTGATTTGTTTCTTCTTCTTAACCCCCACAGGTACAACAGGTTTGGGGTGGGATTTTTCTTACAGACCTTAAAAGGACAGTCCTAGCCCATTGCTGCTCTTCAGCCCTGGCTTTAAGCTCTTCCTTATTTTGAACACCTGAGATCTGGCACACTGATATTTCTGGAGGGTGGAACCTCTGCACCTCCACCAGGGTTCTGTTTGGTTCCCAGTGTGGTGCACATCAGATCTGTGGCTGAAGATCTTCCTGTAGTAGTTGGCATTTGGGCTTTTCTTGTTTTTACTTGCTGGGCTATTTTTATCTTATACTTAGCTCTTTTGTAATATTTAACAAATATTCCAGCTGGAAAGTAGAAACGTTTCTCTGTTGGTGTGAACTGGTGTTTACCAGTCCTGTGTGTTTATTTACCGATGCATGACTATATACAGGTCTTACTGTGTGTCACATATTTGCTAGATTGGAGGACTGGATGACATGGGGCCCTGTTTTGCTTCACAGAACAGCTGCAAGAGCTTGAGTTTGGAGATGCTTTTGCTCTGCTGTTGCTTAAACCCCTGATCCCTTGAGTGTGGAAGTTCCTCTGGAGCCAAATTCTGGACACCATGTCTTAGCCAAGGGTTAGGCCCTGTTCTAAGAGTCCCAGGTCAGAAACCTGGCTTTTGGGAGCTGCAGCAAACCAGGTCTTGCCACTTGCCCCAAAGACCAAATAGAAAAAAGCTGTGGTGAGATAGGAAAGGAATTTATTTAATATGGTCATACTGGGAAGGAACCAAAGGACCAGGGTACTGACAAGAACTGTGGGGTTACATAGGGAAGGAACAGAGGCAAAGGTCAGGGACTTGTGGAGGTGGTGATCTTGGTCAGTGGCCTGGTTGACGATTATCTCAGGATCGGTCATGTGGAGCCTGTCAGCGATTAGAAGTTGTTGCTGCTTGGAGTTAGTTTTGACTCTTGTCACAAGGTGTTTATTGATCATTCTGATGTTCCTAGAATCCAAAGTGACTTCATGAGAGATTGACAAAGAGAAAAAATAAGTCAGAAAGGCAAAATGAAGCTAGTTAGATCAACAGTGAACCTTCCTTCCAGTTTAGGTGTGGCTCTGATGATCGGGAACTGGATGTTGTAAAAACTGACAGTTGACAATCTGTTGATTATGAAGTCCCTAAAAAATCTTGAAAATAACCTACTCTTTATCTTGGTGTCTTTAGCCTTGAAGGGGGAGGGATACCAGACACTCCTTAAATGATTAACATGTCTGCTTGGCTAGTCAAGCAGGAATTTGACCTAAAGTTTAAGGTAGCACAAGGAGACAGATGCAGTTTGAAAGCAGAGATGCCAAGCTTTTATCCCGCTTTTAGTTACCCATCAGGCATCTGCAAGCCCATGA
The DNA here is from genome assembly GCF_052094955.1 of Ictidomys tridecemlineatus. Taxonomy (NCBI): domain Eukaryota; kingdom Metazoa; phylum Chordata; class Mammalia; order Rodentia; family Sciuridae; genus Ictidomys; species Ictidomys tridecemlineatus. Next base: position 133,740,915 of record NC_135486.1, read on the forward strand.
AGAGTCAGTGCTTTTAGCAAAAGCAGCCTCTGAGTCCCTCTTCTAGCCTTGTCTTGATTATGAGAGAAGGGAGAGGGACTTAATCTATTGACTGTCAAGCATTCTGTTTTACTTAGTTTTTCATATGGAAAAGAAAAGGAACTGTTTAGGTTTGCCAGAGTGTACATTTACAGCAGCTCTTGATTGAGCTGAAATAGCGAAAGTGGAGTGATGCTCTGACCCAGCCTTTGCTTTAGTGAAGCTGCCTGGAGAACCCCACTGGAACATCAAAGGTCAGAGTGTTGTGTGTCACCAGAGGGAGGACCATGGTGATGGCCAGTCTCCTAGTGTGGGGAGGATATGGGTAGGGGCAGAGGAGGGCTGCTGCAGTAAGGTTGATGGTTTGGTTGAATTTTTTATTGTGGGGAAAAAAATATAAAGATATAGTAAAAAAGAAAAAATTATAACTCTATGTATTCCCCTTTCCCCACCAGCCACTATGGGGGATGATCCTGTGTCACCTCTCTAAACACCCCCCTCCCTTTTGTTTAAAGCCTATTCTAGAACCATATCATATTCACTGGTAAACATTCAGTGTTCATCTCTAAAAACCATTTATTTTTTTTTAATATTTATTTTTTAGTTGGACACTATATCTACATTTATTTATTTATTTATTTTTATGTGGTCTGAGGATCAAACCCAGGGCCTCACACTTGCTAGATGAGTGCTCTACCACTGAGCCACAACCCTACCCCTAAAACCATTTCTTTTTTTAAACATAGGTATGATAGTATTATTGCTTCTAAAATTAAATCTTTACTATCTCAATGTCATAAAATAGCTAGGACTTAAAATGTTTAGTTCCCTCATTGATATCTTGAATTGGTCCTGCTCCTCTCATGGGCCTTCTGCATTCTCATGTTTTTCTAATAATTACCCTGTACCTACATCATCAGAGTAGATGGCCATTGTGTGCTGTGCGCTGTCTGTAGCCACCGTGGATCAGCCTTGCAGGTAAATAGCCTCAAATTATATACTACACACACACACACACATACACCCACACTCTCACACACACACATTTGAGGGGGGGCAGTACTGGGGAGTCCAGGGGCACTCTACCACTAAGTCACACCCCAGCAGAGTTGCAGATTTTTCTTTTAGTGAATTACCTAAAAAAGTAGCACTGGTTCATAGCCACCTAAATAACATGTTGAGTCATAATTCAGCAATCATGGTATATTCTAGTATATATAATAAATACAGGATTGTACACAACACTCAGCCTGGGACTATAACAACAATGATGGCGGAATTCACTGGACATGGCCTCAGTGGTTCCCTCATGTAGGTATGACAGGTCAAGCCTAGCCCAGGTAAAAGGAAATTTATCTGGTAAAGTTTGAATTACATTATGTATAACATTTATAATAGTATATTTTATATTATAATTTAGCAGTTATGGCACTACAATGTTTTCTCATTTTAATAATGAACTGTAGGGCTGGGGATGTGGCTCAAGCGGTAGCGCGCTCGCCTGGCATGCGTGTGGCCCAGGTTCGATCCTCAGTACCACATACCAACAAAGATGTTGTGTCCGCCAAGAACTAAGAAAAAAATAAATAAATGTTAAAATTCTCTCTCTCTCTCTGTCCCCCCCCCCTCACTCTCTCTTAAAAAAAAATAATGTACTGTATTTGCTGAAGTTTTGAAAGTATTTTTGTCAGGTTAAAGAACAAAACCCTTAAAAACCTTCAAGATGTGTGCTTTGTGTATGTGTATGTGCGAGTGCCGGCACACATTCATGCTGGAAATGGAACCCAGTGCCTTACCATTCTAGCAAACACTCTTCCCCTGAGCTACATACACTCCATTCCAAGATGAGTTTTAGTGCTGGTTCACCTGGAAGGTCAAGTTCTTAAAAGAGTGTGGATAAGCAGTAAGGCCAAGTGGGCAGAGCAGGCATCTTCGGGGTCCCATGGGTTTCCCTGTGAGTCCTGAGCTGAGGTTTCTTCTGGTGTAAGAGAAAGCTGAGGCTGTGTTTTGCATGTGCTGAGGTGGCAGTCCCCTCTCAGACTCCCCCTCATGCTGGCACTCAGAGCACTCATGTTTTTATCTCCATTGGAAGAGAAGTTCCTTGTCGTACTGATTTTTGCACGCAATTAAGGGCATTTTCACTTATGCTGTCCAGAAAAAAAAAAAAAGAGAAATCACTTATTTTTAGATCCTAAAGACTTTTCAGAATTATTTAGAGTTTTTAACTGAATTTAACCTTTTAAGTACACGGATCTCTACTTGAATCTGTTAAGCCTCATAATTCAGTAGGCAGTAGAGAGCCAAAGATATTTTGGGCTCATATTTTTGGCTTTTTTTTAATCTCATATTTTTGTCATGACTTCAGCTCGTTGACTCAAGCTTACATTATGTGTGATGTGTTGTTTATTAGCTGTCCTCTCTGATTAGTATAGGAATGTTTGAACGTGTGCTGCCTGAACACTTCCCAAGTATTCTTTCTTGTTTTTGCAGTGCTGAAGCTCAAACCTAGGGCCTCATACATGCTAGGCAAGTGCTCAACTATTGATCCACATTCCAGTTTTTTAAAAACATACCATCACGTAGGATGTGCCTTGGAGTTTCTCAGAAATGGGAACAGGTTTGCGTTGATCTGTCTAGACACTCCTCTTTCTCCCTCTTCTTTTTGGATAGCAGCATTCATTTCTGAGCAAACTATTAAAGTGCAGAGTATAAACTGCCCATTAAGCAGACCAGGCTCTCTCATCCTTGACCTTTAAAAGACAGTGGGACCTTGGACTTATTGCTCTATGTCACCCCTCAGAGATAAAGCAACCAAATGCATTAGAAATTCACAGTGAATTTTTAATTTGATTTTTTAAAATAAAGGAATACTAACATACAACTTAAAGGAAATACATAGATTGAAGATAATGTAAGAATAGGAACTTATGATCTGATTTTTGGTGTTCATGGGATTCTTTAAAAGAGTGGGCTGTGACTGTGGCTCAGCAGTAGAGTGCTCACCTCGAACATGCGAGACCCTGGATCCTTCACACCACATAAAAATAAATAAGTGAAATAAAGGTATTGTGTCCAACTATAACTAAAAAATAAGTGTTTAAAAAAATAAATAAATAAAAGAGGGAACCATCAAGAAAGTAAATACCTTTATTGAGCAGTCCTCATGGTTGGGTGGCATTCAGTACTTTTGACATGGGTAAATCCCCCCATGGCTTAGTTCTTTAATGAAAAGAAAATATGGCACAGAAACATTTTTTGCTTTTTTTTTTTTTTTTCATTTTTCTTTCCTTTTTTGGGGGGTAGCGCAACAAAAGAGTAAGATTGGTCACATGACAGACATTGTCTATATGGCAGTGTCACAGAGGTGGTGGTGGCTGGCCAGCCTGCTGCTCTGTGTTCCTTTCATTGGCTTTGCTGGGGCCTGGATCTGGCTTTTCAGCATAGTGCTCTGGGTAGCTTTGGAGAAGCAGAGTGATTGGTTAAGAAACTAAAGGTTTGGTTTTCCTTATTTGTCATTTGACTAATTAATTGTTCTCTTTCTTTTATGGTCTGTGATTTGTTTTTCTTCTTTCTAAAAATCATAAAGAATCTTGCAGGGGAATCGCTGGGATTGAGGCCAGGGCCTTGTACATGTCAAGCCTGTGCTCTGTCACTGAACTCTACCCCGACCCAGGATAGTCTCTCTTCTTCATTTGTGACTTAAAAATATAAGTTTGTATGTAGCTCTGTATAACTGGTGGTTCTGAATAGGCACTTAAATTAGCCCTAAGTAGATAGCTTTCTCAGCCTTCATCTTTAAAATGATAGAAAAATACAGTGCTGTTTAGTTGTATGTGGTTGATGGAAAGCCACCCTGAATAGCAGTTTACAGTGTAAGAAATTATTCATTTCTACTTTCTATTTTTCTGTGGGTTTTTTTTGCAGTTTGTTTGTGATCCGACCTTTTTGTTTTCTTCACATGAAAGGTCCCCAGCCAGCTGCTGTTTGTTCTGTGGCTGGAGAGGAGTCGGGCTGCAGAGAACCTTGAAATGCCCTGGCAGCAGGTTCATTCAGTCAATGTGGGGTGTGCTGCAAATTTTCTAAATGGGAACACTTTTACCAATTGTTTTTGCCATGGTTTTGCTGGGATGTTTTTATTTGTTTGCTTGCTTTGGTTGAGGATTTAGAACTGTCCCCTGAAAGAAAAGTCATTATTATGTGAGCATAAGAGGAGCCTTCAACCTCAATACCCAGTTTATTCCTTCCAGAATAGAAAAACATAGCAAACCTCCCCATAGGTTGAGGCATACACTTATTTATATGAAGCAGTTTTTTATATAAACAGTAGCTTCTCTAGGACTTTTTCCTTTTTGCTTCTGCTATAAAAATCTCTGTAATTTGTTTTAATATATTTTGCCCTAATATTTATATCTTACAGCTGAAATTACAGATAAAAATGTTTTTCAGGTGCTCTTAAATATTGGCATATTTGACCAAATGTTAGAATATCATTATTTTTTTTAGAGACAGGGTCTCTTTGAGTTGCTCAGGGCTTCAGCCTCCCAAGCTGCTAGGTTTACAGGCATGTGCCACTGGGCCTGGCCATGTTAGAATTTTTATTTGTTTCTTTTTTTGTTGTTGTTGTTGGCTTGCTTGTTTGCTTTTAAGGATCTTGTGTGTTGTCCAGGCTGCCTGTACCTCCTGGGCTTAAGCAAGCCTTCTGCTTTAGCCTACCCACCAACCAGGACTGTAGTCACATGCCACCTTGCCTGGCTCTTTGTGGGTTTTAAATAATAATTATAATGATGTTGAGTTATCTTCTTAATTTATAATTCATTTGATACCTGTCTTAGGTAAACCATAAATGGGTATAAAATTCACATACCCCCAGTTACCTTTCACATGAAAATGGATTAGTGATTAGATTGTTTACCATTTCCAACATTTTATTTTATTTTAAATATTTATTTTTTAGTTGTAGTTGGATACAATACCTTTATTTCACTTATTTATTTTTATGTGGTGCTGAGGATCGAACTCAGGGTCTTGCACGTGTGAGACGAGCACTCTATTGCTGAGCCACAACCCCAGCTGCCACCTCCCCCCCTACCCGCCCCGCAACATTTTAAAATAATTAATCATTTAAAAAATTATTAATTTATAGCCAAAGAAACAATTTTTAAATCATCATGCAGTAAGTCATGTTGATTGAGTAAAGCCACTTTCCCCCCTTCTCTCCTTGCTGCACGCTAATTTCAGTAACTTTTTGTTGGTGGCAGTGGGTATCCAGGCTTGGTGCCTGATAGGCTTGTGTTCTGCCACTGAGCCACACCCTGAGCTTTTTTTTTTTTTTTAATTTTTTTGTTGTAGATGGACACGATACCTTAATCTTGTTTATTTTTATGTGGTGCTGAGGATTGAACCCAGTGCCTCACATGTGCCAGGCAAATACTCTGCCATTGTGCCACAACCCCAGCTGGTACATTCTTAAATTCACTGTTCTTCTGTGATCAGCAAATGTAATGATGCTCCCAGATGCAGACTGAAAGTCACACTGTCTATTCATTGACAGTGTCCTGATGCCACACGGAGGGCTGATCAGAAAGGCCTTAAAATGGATATGTTTATATCTTTTCTTTAGACCCTCTCACACAAACTGTTTCCCTTGAGCCAAAAGCATGTTTTACTGCAGCCTGTGGGAGAGATTCTTTTCTCATTGAACAGGGGTGTGTTTTTTGCAGTGTGTGAGTGTGTGGGGTCAGTCTTAAGTGGTCAAAGTCCCCAAAGTTGTTTATTTTATTTCTCAGAGTAATTTTTCTTAATTATTTCTGAGTAATTTTATTTATTTATAATTTTTCTTCTTTGAAATTTCACTTCGATTTTTTTTAACCTTCTGGCGTCTGTCACTTGTTAAAACTTGTCAGTTTAAGATTTTGGCTTATATACATCAAGAAGTGATATGGGGATTTTGTTTCCATTTGTGATAACTGTTTCCCTTTTGCCTGTGGTCATACATGAATGAACTGTGGAGTTTGGCTTCAGCCTAGCCTAGGATTTTTGAGGTTGAGCTGTAGTTAAACATCAAATTAATTAGATAAAATATTGAGACTGTTTGTGTCAGTTTTTCATCACTATAACAAATACCTGAGAAAAATAACCTAAGAAAAGATTTGTTTGGGCTTGTGGTTTCCGAAGTTTCAGTTCATGGTTGGCTAATTCTGTTGTTTTGTGCGTGAGTAAGGTAAGACATTGTAGTGGAAGGGTGTGGTGGAGGAAAGCTGCCTCCTTTGTGGCATCCAGGGAGCAGAGATGGGGGAGGGAGGAGGGGCGGAAGGATAGAGGGAGGAAGAAAGGATATAGTCCCTTGGTAGGCATACCCTTAGTGACTTACTTCCTCTGACCATGTCCCACTTGCTTACAGATTCCACTACCTTTCAGTAGTCCATTCAGAGTATCAATCCATCAAGTGGATTAATCCACTGATGACGTCAGAGCCCTCATGATCCAGTCATTTCCTAAAAGTTCCACCTGTAAACATTGCTGCCTTAGGCACTAAGCCTTCAATACCCGAGACTTTGGGAACATTCCAGATCCAAGCCATAACACTTATTTCTTTCCAAATAAAATTTATTGAATTGACCACATGGGGTGTACCATATTATTAATAATATGTGAAAGGCATTCATAATTCATAACCTTTCCCTATAATTTTCAAAAACTTTACCAGGATCAGTTTTTAAACTTTTTTTTTTAGCTTTTTATTGGTTCTTTTATGTAGTACATAACATTAGAATTCATTTGGACATAATCATAAAAGCATGGGATATAATTTGCTCTAATTTAGTCCCCAGCACTCCCCCTTCCTCTCTCTCCCCTTTTCACTCCCCCTGTTCCCTTCCTTTACTGATCTTTCTGCCATTTACTTATAGTTTTCTTTTCCTAGTGTCTTGTGGATGTACACAATGATGAGGTTCATATGTGTACATAGGAAAGTTCAGTCAGATTGTTCTCATTGTTCTTCCTTATCCCATCCCTTTTCCCTCTCCCTCAGTTCCCTTCATCTGGTCCACTCCTATTTTGATAGAATCACCTTATTTTGAACTAGCTTCCACATATTAGGGAAAGCATCTGACTGCTGACTTTTTGAATCTGGCTTATTTCACTTAGCATGATAGTCTCCAGTTCTATCCACTTACCACAAATGCCATAATTTCATTCTTTATGGCCAAGTAATACTCCATTGTGTATATATGCCACCTGTTTTTTTTTTTTATTTTCCATTCATAGGATCAGTTTCTGTAGTTGTTTTTTAAAATAGGGCTCTCAAGGAGAAGAGTATAGCTTAGTTGTAGAGCTCATAACTAGCATTTGAGAGACCCTTGGTTCAATCCACAGCACCATAATCAATCAATATAAAAATTATATTGAATTAAAAATAGCACTGTCTCCTAGTTATTACCAAGTACTTTATGTAGGAATGTGAACCTCTGTTCTCCACACTCAGCTTGCATCATATAACCAGGTAACACTAGTTTTGTTTTGTTTTTTTTTACTGTATTTTGAGACCAGGAATGAAAATTGTCTTTTATTGAAAAAATTTTTAAATTAAACATCTTAATTTAAAATTTAAAAATAAATAAGACCAGGGGTATGTAACTCAGTGGTAGAGTATTTGTAAGGTCCTGGGTTCCCCAACACCAAAAAAAATTTTTTTCTTTAAATAAAACAAATCCACAAACACATGCACACAACAAGAAATTTCAGAAACACCCACAAATTCTAGAAGTCTCTAGAATTTCATGCGGCCTTTGTTTATAATATAATGGTCATAAAATTAATTTTTTGAAAAAGATTGAAAGCCAGAATTTCTGCCAGATAAAAAATGTCTCATTGTCACATCCTTAAAGAGGTCAGATGCGTTACAGTCACCCAGCATTAGGTATGTGGCTTTTTTAACCCATTGTTTGAAATCTTTGATTTTTCACTAAGAATATATTTTCTTTGCTTTTTTTCTTGATAGTTAAATTTTATATATTTCATTTTTTATTACTCTTCTGCTTTTTATTTTGATAAATTTTCAAACCTGTAGTTAAAATTTTCAAACCTGGAGATAAGAGCAATATTCTGTATCATTTGTGCATTCTTATGAGCTAGCTCTCTCTCTCTCTCTCTCTCTCTCTCTCTCTCTCTCCCCCCCCTCTCTCCCTCCCTCCCCCCTCTCTCCTCCCTCCTTCTCCTCCTCTCTCCCTCCCCCCCACCCTCCTTGCACACACATGCAAGCACACCCATCACATACCTACACCTATAAGATACATATATGAGGGGCTGGCTCAGAGATAGAGCACTCACCTAGCATGCGTGAGGCACTGGGTTCAATCCTCAGCACCACATTAAAAAACTAAAATAAAGATTGTGTCTACATATGACTAAAAAAAAAATACGAAAAAAAAGAAACATATGAACATGTATGCATGTTTTTTTAATTGCTAAACCATTTGAGAATCAGTTATAGCTGTAACAGATCATTTGTAAATAATACCTCAGTGTACTTCTCTCTAAAATAAGGGCATTCTTTTTTTATGACCCTAATATTTTTTTACACTCAGAAAATTTAATTGCTCTCATCTAACATTCAGACTGTAGTCAAGTTTCCCCAATATCATCTCTTTTTTTTTTAAAAGAGAGAGTGAGAGAGGGAGAGAGAGAGAGAGAGAGAGAGAGAGAGAGAGAGAGAGAGAGAGAGAATGAATTTTAATATTTATTTTTTAGTTATCGGCGGAAACAACATCTTTGTTTGTATGTGGTACTGAGGATCGAACCCGGGTCGCACGCATGCCAGGTGAGCGCGCTACCACTTGAGCCACATCCCCAGCCCCCCAATATCATCTCTTAAATTTTTTTTTATTCTTAGTTTTTCATCCAAGAGCCTATCAAAGTCATGCATTGCATTTAGATATCATAGCTCTTTAGTCTCCTTTAATCTAGAATGGCTGCCTATTCTACATTGTAGAGGAAACATTGGATTAAAGGATATGATCCCTAAGCCCATTCTCATTTAGCCAGAACATTCACTGACAGTGAGTAGGCCTCTCTGCTGAAGAAGATGCATGGAGAGATAGATGACTGCACCATGACCTCTGCTCACTGCTTCTGGGAGCTTCTGAGCAGCTTGCTTGGCCAGGACTTAGCTTCCTCCTTGGCATCTCTTTGCAGCATGGTATCAAAGAATCATCTTGGGGTTGTATTCCAGTGCTCATACCAGCTGCAAGACTTACGGCGAGTCACTGGATTGACCACCAGTTTTTTCCTCTATCAAGAAGTGAGGTTAGTGGTCTACAGTAGCATGGAGAGCCTGCTGTATTTGATGTCGTCTCAGGAAATGAAAGCTGCAGCCCTTTGGCGGCTCCTGCTCAAATTTGCCCAGACTATTTTGGGAGATGAACTCACTGAGGCAAGAGAACTTCTTGAGCAAAATACTCTTTAAGTGGATGAGGGCTAGGATGTGAGTTTACCAGACAGGATTCCACCTACCTCTTGTGCCTACAGGTACTCAGGGAAAGGAGTGGTGTCATAATCCGTTTCAGACAGGAGGCATATGGAAGGAAGAAGGCATGCCTGCCCTTGTCTTTCTTTGTTATACGGTATACAGCTACTTTGGTCTCCTCTGCCGAGGATGGTACCTCAGTACGCAGTTCTCATGCCAGTTTGCGCTTTCCAGGATTGCTTTTAGATACAGAGAACTCCTCACAGCTCCCTGAGTGTCCCTCCTGAACCGGGAGGACAGATCGACTTGTGCAGGCTTCTCCAGACATTCCCTGCTCCACTTTGCTGCCAGGAAGGGAAGGAGGAGGTCTCTTCTTCTTAAATTCCACTCTGCCAGAAAGGAGAATTTGTCATCCATTCAGCTAACATTTACTGAGTTGATCTGTGGCAGGATATCATTCTCAAACTGCTACTAAGTACCCCTAACACCACAGAAGAGCAGAGAGGACCGGTGAAGGACGCAGAGGTAGAGGAGGAGGGAGCAGAATTAGAAGTTATCTGCAGTCTCTTGTTTTATTTAAATCATTCTCATAAATTTTAAAAATTCTGCTTTACAGTGTATCCCTTTTACTTTAATGCTAAAATGTTCTAAATTACCCAATTAATTATTTAACTATTCCTCCCAGATTTCCAGTAAAATCCATACCTCAGGAAGGTAAGGTTTAGTATTCAGTAGCTTGTAATAATTGCCAGCACAGAACCATGCAGAAGCAGAGATGCTGTCCTGGTAACAGAATGACAGACTTGTTTCTTGTGATCAGAGGACCATTTTGAGTATGTGTGTTCAGAGGACAGGCACAAAGTCATGGGTAGTGTGTTCACTAGGTACCAAATAGAGTTGCATCATAAAATTCATAAGTTTGTGTGAATTAAAATTTACTTGATTTTGGATGATTGTCTCTGAGATGGTGAGAATGGTCTTGTCACTTCACTCAGCTAAAAGCGTGTGTTTCAGTGAGCTGGAGATGAGATGGGAAAGGTGGATCTGCGTTTCCCAGAGGAACATCAATTCTTACACTCCTTGCCACATGTATCTTGCTAATGCTAAACTGTATGTGCACACATGTGTGCATGTGCGTTTAATAACATGGAGCTCAGTTGCAGGCCATCTTCTCCCTCAGTGTGGGATGGAACAGGGAGTCCAGCTCTGTTGGACAGAGGAATGCCTGCTATTCTCCAGTGAAGTACCTTCATAAAGAATTGTCAGTGATGCCGGGTGCAGTGGTGGACATCTGTAATCCTAGCATCTTAGGAGGTTGAGGCAGGATGATCTCAACTTCAAAGCCAACCTCAGCAAAATCGAGGTGCTAAGCAACTCAATGAGATCCTGTCTCTAAATAAAATACAAAATAGGGCTAGAGATGTGGCTCCATTGTTGAGTGCCCCTGAGTTCATTCCCTGGTACCAAAAAAGAAACCAAATTCAGTGATAATTTTGTCCAAAGTCTGTTTTCAACTTGAGTGTCCCTACCCCTCTCTTACAGATGTGTTCATCACAGCACCAGAACTGACTATGGAAAGTGCCTTGGTTCAGAGATAAGGGAGTAGTTGCCTGGAGAGGGAGGAGAGATTTTGCTTAGAGGATGTGTTAAAAAGTCTTTTAAATCCTGAGACAGAACTTTTTTTTTTTTTTTTTTGGTTGTGCTGAGGATTGAACCTAGAGCCTGCTGAGAGCCATAGCCAAGTAGGAATGACGCATGGCAATTTCCTTGTCAGCCTACCCAATATTGCTTAGAGGGAGGACTCTCTCCATTGTGGAAATGGGCTTGCCTTGGACCCAGGTCATTTGCAGTGACATTGCATGAATGTTTGAGAGTTTGGGTTTGAAAGGTGACCTTGCTCAAGGATTAGGGCAGCTCCGGGTTTAGGGTGGATCCTGCTGGATTAGGGTGGTTCCCGGTTTAGGGTAGATCCTGCTGGGAATAGGGCGTATCCTGCTGCCTCAGGCACCCACTCCTTGAGTTCCCTTGGAGTTCTGTCGGGATTCTGAGAGTATTTGGTATGCAGAGCCTAGTGGAGGGAGTGTATTTTCCCCAGAACGTGCATGTAGAGTGCCGGTGAGAGTTCGGGAATAAAGAGTTGCTGTTGGAATCTACAAGTTTTTGTGGTGCCTCGGTTATTTTGTGCCCAGCCAGACTGCGGCAAGAGCCTTGTGAACTTTTTTTTTTTTTTTAAATAATCCAAATAGCATATAGTTAAATCTTCTGAGAGCTGAGCAGAGTCTGTCTGTGTTCTTTTTGGAAGTAGCAGTGAATCGCAGCTGCCTTCTGGCTTGAATTGACAGCACAGGCCCAGCCAGTAACTCTGTGCCTTTTGGACTTTCAGGCTGCATTTAGGTAGCAGCATCCTAATATGTGCTTTCCCTGAGAGTGCATGGAGGAGGCCAGCTGTGAGCTCAGGAGGGGTGACAGCAGAGTCCAGCAAGCTGCCCATGCAGGAGTCTCACCAGGATTGCTTTGCCCAAATGATGGGACATAGCCTGACAATCAGAGGTGGCAGGTTTTCTGCCCCCTTTTTTCAAAAGCCCTCTATCAGCTGTTGGCTGGACACACTACGGTGGAGTGGGACATAAACTGGCTTTGCAAGCTGACTTTCTTTTTCTTTTTTTTTTTTTATGCACCTGTCTGCACTTGGACATTTGCTGTTTCTTCTGTTTTCATTTATGTATGATTTAGAGTTGGAAGCTAGGCAGTTGACTTTCATTATCAGATTCATTAGTCAAAATTATTTTATTTGTAATTCAGATCTGTATACCATTCCATTGAGTATATTTTAGCTGAAGGATACTAGCTGTATACCTTCTCGATTCTGGTTTGGTTTGGCTCTAAATGTAGCCTTAGAAGCAAGTCAAGAATATTCTTTTCCTATTGGTGAAGTCCCCTGCTAGAGATCACTGGAAATAGTTTGTGGAGCTTTATACCTGGGGCCTGTAGAAGTTGCTATAACATAGCTTTTGTTTTTTATTAAAATCACAACATAATACCATGCAAAGACAGTGCAAATAAATTCATCTTTAAGCATGGTTCAAGGTGAGACTTTTATATTTGAGGGATTAGCTGTGGAGCTTTAGAATGAGAATTTAAAGGATCTCACTTTTTTTTTTTTTAATAGAAAAAAGAAGAGAGTACTTTTTTTAAGATCCGCAAGTACTCCATTATCAATCAGAAAACATTCTGGCCAGGTCTTGTGGTGCACACCTGTCATACAAGCTGCTCAGGAGGCTTAGGCAGGAGAATTGCAAGTTCAAAGCCAGCCTCAGCAAAAGCAAGGCCCTAAGCAACTCAGTGAGTCCCTGTCTCTAAATAAAATACAAAATAAGGCTGTGGATGTAGCTCAGTGGTAGTGTATGCGCCCCTGAGTTCAATCTCCAGTACAAAAAAAAAAAAAAGAGGCATTCTGTGTTCTACTTTGCATATACATGACTTTCAGAAATTGTTTTTCAATTTCCTAATTTGTGTTAAATATTTTGACATTGTAGGAAGTCCTTGGGTCATTGAGAATTTTAAGATACAATGTTAAAATTTTTTCAAAAATATTTTTAAGTATTGGTATCACATTTATTAATTTTTTACATGTAAATATTAGGCTCAGAGCTGGCGATGTAGTTCAGTGGCATAGTGCTTGCCTAGCATGTGTGAGGCCCTGAGTTCAACCCCCAGTACTACAAAAATAAATAAATAAATGTTAGAGTTGACTCTTTTATTCAGTCAGTTGATTTTGCATTGGGTGTCCAAATAAACAAAAAAAATCTGCATTAATTTTTCCATAGGATGTAGAAAACAAAATGAATATTTAGAACAGTTTAGAGATACTAACAGCTCCAGACAGGAAAGCTGTACGGTGACAGTAGCACAGTGTGTGCTGCTGGGCATGGAACCCTGGGCTCTTGCCAGCTAAGCACATGCTCTACCACTAAGCAGTAAGTACTCCAGCCCCCAGTGCCACTTTAAAAAAAAAATCTTCTTCTCCTGTTGGCAGAGAATTTCAGAGAACCTTTTAGTGTGTAGGAGTGGTGAAAAACGGGTTACTTCTCTGGATTTGGGGAGCTGCTCCCTTTTTGCAGCACTCATCCAAGGGAAAGCTGCCCCTTCCTCTCTGTCCCTCCCTCCCTCCTCTCTCTTTCTTTTCTCCCTTCTCCTGCTCTCTGTGTCGAAATGTATTTGACTCAAGAGAAATGTTACTCTGTATGGTTCTTGTCATTATGGCAGCTTAATATGCCCTAGTCCAGACCTGAGAGCTGCCTGTGGATCTGATGGGGTAGCAACAACAACCGTAGCTGGAACATTCTTAAGGAAGAAGAAAACTAAGAGGTAGATTTCTCTTCCTAAAATCAGAAAGCACTGGAGGAAGTGATTTGGAAGTTGAAAAGGAAAAAAATAGATATGAGTATAGAACCATTGTGTTAAGTGCCGAGACAGGTGGGAACTTTTTTTTTTTTAATATTTATTTACTATGTATCTTTAGTTTTAGGTGGGTACATTAGTTTGCTTTTATATGGTGCTGAGGATTGAACCCAGTGCCTCATACATGCTAGGGGAGCGCACTACCACTAAGCCACCACCCCAGCCCCAGGTGAGGACCTTAACACCAAAATAATTCTTACTCTGTTTCATTCCAACTTTGGGGTACATTTGGCAATCCTTAGTGTGTAATGTACAGTCAGAACCCTCCAGTGAAGCAGAATAGTTTTCGGGCTTATTATCTCATTAAAGGGCAATGAATAAAATTAATGTAGAAAGTAAAACCACTTTCCTCAGTCTTTTTTTATTTATCTTTTGCAGCAGTATGATTGTAGACTTCTGAAATCAGATAGTGCATTTATATTAAGCCTATGTCACTGTCCTGGGGCAACCTGCCATCTGAAGAATAGATGTCATTCCCCCTTGTACCAGACTATTTTGCGTCTGCAGCTGGATTGCAGGGCGGGGATGGAGGGCAGGGAGAAGAGGAGAGGAAGGCCTAAGGAGAGGGCTCTTTTTCTTAGAAGGACTGGAGCCAGCCAGGGAGCACTGATTGGAGAGGAAGAACCTTAGAGTTGTCCCATTTTCAATTTCTATGGAATTTCTAGGACTCCTTCCTTAATAGGTGGGGAGCACTACTTTTGGTGGCTGCTACCTTTCTTCCTGGGACAGTTACTCACCTTACAGGTGAGCTTGCTTAGCCCTACTTGGCGGATAAGGACCTGTCATTCTTGTTCTCTCTCCAGTTCCGGCTCTTCCTCCTGAATGATGACTAAGCTGAGCCATAAGGTTGAGGTAAATTCTTATAGCAAATGATACTCACTTTAAAACACTCACAGAGAGGTATTTAATATGTCTCTGTTAGCTTATAAACAGACATTATTCTAGCTATTCAGCTATTGAAAAACCTTTAAACTGTAAACATGTGTGCTCAGTCAGGCCTTTTGCACACATCTTTATGGGAAGTGGAAAAAGATGGTTGTCTTATGGCTTTATCATCATATCACTAATACTGTGGTGGGTGAAATGCTTCATAAGTAGCTCAACAAGTGACCAGGGTTAAGTGGTCCAGGAGTGCAGTCTGATTGCACATGGGAGGTTCTTTTACTTGGTGTCTGCTTCTATCTGACATCTGAAACAGAAGCATTGTTGGCAAGAACTATTTGACCAAAGGACCCTATCAAATCCAACTGTGGCCCCAGTCATGGCCAACAGCCAGCAGTTCAGCTACACACAGGTGCTGAATAGGTTGTGTCCTAAAATTTCTTGTGTTGATTAACCTTTTAGAACACAAAGTGGCATAGAATGGTGTCAGTGAGCTGTGCGTGGCATATTTCAAATGGTCAGGGCCCATTAGTGGGTCAGGGCACCAGTGTTGGTACTACCAGCATTGAAAAGAGGAGGGAGGAGCTGCAGAATTGAAAACTTGTCAGGTAGATTCCTGTGGGAGGGATTGTTTAGTGATACTGTTGCAGTTTAAAACCCATCCCGTGTTCTACTCAGATGAAGCAAAAAAAGACTGTGTCAGCCTTGGGTTAAATGCCAGCCATTTACCATACTGTTGCACTGTGGCATCAGGCAGGTTGCTTAACCTGTTTGAGACTCTGTTCTGTCATATTCAAAATAGGGCTGCCTTGTTGAGGTAGGATTAGAGATGAAAGAGAATATATTAAAATCAATATAACAGGTGATTATAGGATGATGCATTAGAATTAGAGCTTTCGTGCACCTGGTACACAGTGACCTCCCTAGAAACCATAATCATTGCCTGTTTTTACTCCTAGATGGTATGTATATAAGCAGTCCTTAAAGTTATTGCTATAAAACAGTATAACTAAAACATGAACTAGTTAGTCTTCCCAGGAGTGGAATTGATTCAGAGTAGAATTTATTCAGTGTTCTTGACGTTTAGAATGTGCCATTTCACATGATCTAGGAGATCTTTGATTTTACCCTACATTATTCCTGTGCAGTTGAGACATCAATCTTAATTTCCCCCCATGAAGTGTGAAGAGCGTTGTAAATTGCTGAGGTCTCTCAGCTGTCTGTTACGTCCCTCAAGACTGTTAAGTGTGGAATTGCTTCCCAACCTTTATTTCAAGTTGTGTGTTTGTCTAAAAAAAACAAAGGCTTTTTTCTTTTCTTTTTTTTTTAAGTAGTAGTAGTTAAAACTTTTTCCTGAACTTCATCGTCTCTACATGATTCCATATTAAACTTCCTTCTTACCACCTCTGTGCTGCTGTCCCCCTCGTGAGAAGCTGTGCCAGCAGTGAGACTCCTTTTGCTTGACTGCATTTTAGAGCAGCTGCTGCATTCACTGCCTAGAGGATCCATTAAAGTTGTCATCAAAAGCAGGGTCAAAACTCAAACCCCAGCCCTGCCGAGAGCTGTTGAGGCTTTTGGCAGGTTATTCAGCCTCTCTCTTCTCGTCTGTGGAAATAGACTTGTGACCTTGTGGTGACTGCTTTGAGGAGAAGCAGCATCAGGCAGGTTGCTTGCCACCAACTGAAGATCATGTCTAAGTAGTTACTAGCTCCACGGCCTTTTCTGCCCCTCTTGTTCTCCCAGGTTTCAGCCCCGTGCTCTTGGGAAGACCTAGCCCTTCCACCCAGGGGGCAGCCAGCTTTGGTGCAGCGTCCTGTCCCAGCAGCCACACCTGGGTGCTCCTTTCTGCTCCCTCCCTCCTGTGAGCTGGGCCACCTCCTCCAGAGGCCTGCGCTGGCCCTCCCCTGCACAGGCTTTGGCTTCTTCCAGCAGCCTGACAACCTGCCACACTTCCCCTCAGAAGACCTCCCACATCCCAGCTTGCCTCCTCTCCTGAGGCTTCTTGGTGGTCACCACCCTCTCTCTGGCTGCGCACTGGGTCCTAGCTGTGGTGTCCCCACGTCCCTGAGCTGGTTCCTCCCCTGGCCTCCAGTGGCCCCCTGCACATAGCCTCCCCGTCTCACCCGCTTGCTTGCTCCACTGACCTTCCTGAAGCAGTGTTTTCTGGGCTTCCGTGACACCTGCTTTCCTAGTTTTATGTCCCATCTTTCAGGCCATACTTCCCAGGCCCCCACGCATGCTCCTCCCATCAGCGTGATAGTTTGATGTTGGTGACTCCAGAGTTCAGTCTGAAGAATTCTTGTTCTGTGCATTCTTCATTCTCAATTCTGCCTTTTCTCAGGGCTCAACCCCCGTCACACATCAGTGATTTCCAAAGATCCTCTCTATCCACCCCACATTTCTTCTGGATGTTTCCTAGTACCTCAGAGCCACCATCTACCTTCCCCATTCCTAAGTGTGCCCCACTCTCATGTCTCCAGGCCCTAAAGGGTATAACCCAGGCTGGGACTCCAAGGACTGTCCTCCCTTCTGACTTTTTCTTCACCTCCCCACCTCTTTCATCTGATAGGAGCCACCAACTTTCTCAGCTTATTTATTGCACTGACTTCCTGCTATCTCCCCAGATCGTAGTCAGGAGGGCATCTGATCATGAATGCCTCCTGATGAATCCTTGGGAGACAGGCACTGCATTTGGCATAGTGCCCTCAGCCCGTCTCTCCCCCGTACCTCAGGCTTTTCTGCTTCCTCTCTGGGGTGGCCATCATGGTCATTTGGTTCTTGGGTCCTGACTGTGTGGCCTCCCTCAGGCTGCTCACTTCATATTCCTTGGACCTGGAACACAACTCTTCACCTTCAGTGTTTTCTATAGTGCTGTTCTCCCAACTCCCAAGTCCTAACAAAAACCTTAGTGTCTTTCCTTAGGGAAGCTGTCCTTGTGTCTGGGCTTGATCAGTTCCCCAGGAGACACTCCAGCACAGCTGCTTCCCCCTCAGCTCCTGCTGCTGGCACCTTCCCTCCCTCTCTGCCTCCCTCCCGGGGAGCACAGGACTGAGCCCCATTGTGTAGATCCAGAAGATGGTCTGTTTGTTCACGAGTGAGTGGATAGATGGATAAGTGAACAAGTGAGAATTGAACATATTTATTTGTAACGCAGTTAGGATAGTTCTTAACATATAGTAAGTACTTAATATTGGGAGTATTTATTTTTAATTGACTTTTCAGCTTGTAACCATGCCATGAAATGAAAAAGGAAAACACCAGGCTGGTTAATTCAACTGTGCTCCTTAATGACATCATTCATTAAATGCTGAGGCAGTGGCCAGGGCCGGCTCCCTGTCAGCCCTTCACTGTTTATGGGTACTCTCCTCCTGCCCTGCCCATGTCAGGACCACACTTCTCGCCCTGACTCTTGCCCACGGTGCTCCCCACAGCCTTGCCTTTTCCCCTCACCTCCTCCATAGCCATAGTGGGCTTCTTAAAGGCAGGGAATAGCTCTTCTGTCCTGCCACACCCAGGACCCAGCACAGAACCCAGAGCCAGGGTTTGTTGAATGAATGAGATTAATGTTTCAAAAGCAGACGGTGGTAGTGTCAGGAGGGGAGGTGTCAGGAGGTGTCAGGATAAATCAATTGGCTATTTTAGTCTGAGTAAAAATTTTAAAAATTATACTTCATTTTTCATTTTATACTTGTCCAGACTTCTAGATTACATTCAAATCCTAAATGATAGGGGTATTTCCATGAGTGAGGCAGGCCCAAGGTCCGCCAGGCACCCCATTTTTGTCACGTGGCAGTGTATGGAGTCAGCACGTCTGTGGCTATCTGGCTTTGCTGGACATGTGTACTCATGGTTTAAGAGCAGTCACATCATTAGTTAAGCATCTCCTTTGTCCCAACTTGATAAAGTAGGTAGAGATGCCCATTTAGTGGATTAAGAAACAGAGGGCCAGGCAGACATGTCACACAAGCTAAGATGGGGCAGGGTGGGCACCCTGGCGAAGGCAGCCTCAGCACCTGTGGATCCCCATTTGACTTTCTGACCTCCCTTTGGTAGGATTTAAGTAATTATGCTTCTCCGTTATCCTCATGCCAGCCTTTGTCCACTATGAAAGGACTATTTTCTCTGCCATGTCCTTGGCCTTCATTAGAGACTTGTAAGATGAGGTAAGACGTGGGAATAGTGGCCTGTTGATACTTAGTTGAGAGGGGTGACGTGGAGAGAGCAGAGGCAAGGCAAGGCGTGACTTGTCGAAAGTGGCAGAACCAGGTCACACCTTTGCCTGGCTCTTTGGACCGACCGCCAGTGTGATTTCTCTCAGCTCTTCCCTGAATTGGCCGTGGCAATGGTGGGGCCCCGTGAGTGGGGTGTGTGCGTGGCCGAGGCTGTGAACGCTGTTCACTGCTCTTGTTCTGATTGCCAAGCCTGTTGCCTGCCTCTCACTTCTTTCCTTCAGGGGCCTCCTGTCTGTTGAGCTCCTGTGGCACCTGAGAGCGCAGAGTAAAGGAATGAACCTGGTCCCTTCCTGCTTGGATTGCTTTCATTGCCTTAGTTTTCACTCTTTTAGCCTCAGTATTTTAAAAAAAAAAAAATTCTTTGTGGAGAAACACCCACAATGTGAAAAATATGAAAGGAAGAATCAGGAACGAGGAATCACAAGCCCTAAGTCCAAACCATGTGGCTGAGGCCAGTGCAGCCTCACAGGCCAGTGCAGCCTCACGGACCTGTGCTGTCTTGAGTGGCAGTGGTCTGTCTCTTCTCCATGTTGCTTCGCAGCTCAGGTGTGGCGATCCACTCCGATGGTTACTGCCCAAGGGAAGCCCCTGTTTAGAACCAGCGCCTCTTGTTCCAGTCCAGTCTCTATTCACACACCAGGCTCCAGCATGGAGTTTCTAGATGAAATCCTAGCAGATACTTGTTCTAGTTTCTCAACAGACATAACAACTGTGCTTCTTCCCTCCACTCCTCCCATCCCCATATACTGAGTTCTTGCCAAAATGGCAGGGTAGATCCCACGTGCTGCAGCAGGAGCAAGCCTGACCCTTCCCTCACAGAACTGCTGGCTCTTCTGGGGAGACAGACAAACTGACCTGGGAAGACAGAAGGGAGGTACGCAAGATTGTCAAAGGCCCTGTGCATTGGGCCAGGACTAGCACTTCACCTGGAACACTCTTGCAGATGTCACTGAGGAGGATGCCTCCTGGCAGCAGAGGGTTGGATGGAAGGCTGCCCCTTTCTGGGTGATCTGTCCTCCTTGACCTGTTTGAGTACCTTGGAAATGTCTGTACCATGTGTCTGGAAGATCTGATTGTTGCAGGCACTGAGTGTCTGCCTAGTACTTGGATGGGTTGATGGGGAATAACATCCCTCTCAAGTCAGGAAAATATCCATCGTGACCAACAGGATTGGGTGTTTTTGCATTGCTTTGTTTTTAACTCCTTTCTTTAAAAGTTTTAAAGTTGGGCTGGGGATGTGGCTCAAGTGGTAGCGCGCTCGCCTGGCATACGTGCAGCCCGGGTTCGATCCTTAACACTACATACAAAGATGTTGTGTCTGCCGAAAACTAAAAAATAAATATATTTTTTAATATACCAGCTTCTTATTCAAGTTTAATGCAACCATATGTCTGTTGTTACAGAGATGAAGGTAGATTTTATTTTGAAAACTCTTCCAGTTGCTGTCGTTAAAACAAACACAAATAATTGGACAGAGGAGCTTCTATGGCAGTGTGGGAAGCGCCTGTTTAAACAATTTGAACATTCATCATTGATCACCTAATAAAAAATAAATATTAAAAAATTCTCTCTCTAAAAAAAAAAAAAAGATTTAAAGTCAATTCAAGCAGTGTCCTCTGGGAAGTCTTTCCTGACTCGATTTAAAAAAAAAAAAGTTTTAAAGTTGTAAAAAATCAACAGAATTTGTGGTAAAGCCCTCTATTCTCTTGCATGTTTAAGTTAAGAAGCACCTAACGTGTTGTAAACCCTAACCCAATCAGAATTGTATGGGATATGAGAAAACTTTTGTGTTTGATATATTTAAGTAAGCAAATACACACACACTCAATACTGGGTTTCTCTCAGGGATGAGGTACAAACCAGAACGACAGCCAGATGTGGTGTGGCCCAGGCAGGTAGCTTAGGAGAGTGAGAGATTGAGGTGCAGGCATCAGGAGCTGGCCCTGTCCACCTTGACAGACTCTGGCAAAGGGTAGTTGGGCTTGGTTCTGCACATGTCAGTCACCCTGGGGGTGGTCAGCACACACTCCTGCTGGTGTTTACACATAACTCGTGTGGAGAGATGGACAGACTTTCTGATGCTCCCGCAGACAGATGTATGTTTGTGTCACCTCCAGTGCTGCCATCAGAGATTCTGCCAGGCTGTGTGGTGTCTTGAAGAGGTTGTAGGATTTGGCCTGGATCCCAGCCTAAACACTTGTAATCTTTTTTGGGGAGAGGGAGGCAGGTACTGGGGATTGAATCCAGGGGCCCTCTACCTCTGAGCTACATCCCCAGCCCTTCTTATTTTATTTTTGGGACAGAGTGTCCCTAACTTGCCAGGGCTGATCTTGAACTTTTGACCTACCTGCCTCACCCTTCCAAGTTGGGATTATAGGCATGCACCACTGCACCTGACTGAACACTTATAATCGTCGGGAACTTGGCATAGGCACTTCTTGCCTCAGTTTCCTTATCTGTAAAGTCAAGGTAATGCTTCTTGGATTTTCTGTGGTTGGCAGAGTAAGTGTCTAATACATACCTCTCTTTCTGGAAACCACTGTATTAATAAGAACAGAGGCTGTTCCCTTAGGCAGAACTTGATATTGGCTGAATTTAACCATTGCAACAAAATCCAGGACTAATGATGAGTAATTGCCTCTGTGGTTCCTAGTGTCTCCCCACCTACCCCAGTGATGCACTGACTCCAGCAGTCTGAGAACGAGACTGCAAAAAACTGCCCTTAGCAGCCGAGGAGGACCATGGCATGTTCACAACTGTACCCGCTTACACCCATGTGGCATTCAGGGGCTCTGCTTGTGGAACCTTAGAGTCGTTGAAACAGGAGTAACTTGGCTGGTCTTAACGAGACCTTCTAGCTTAGTCTGAATTGGAAATGGTCCTTAGTAGCTGGACCTGGTAGGCAATGGCAAACCTAGACATGCTGTTTGCTTAAAACATAATGGAGGGCTAGAGTTGTGGCTCAGTGGTAGAATGCTCACCTAGCATGCATGAAGCACTGGGTTCCATCCTCAGTGCCACATAAAATACAATAAAGATAAACAAAACAAAATGTAATGGACATCTGTGAAACCACCCCTCCCCAAAAAACGAAAGCATGGCTTATCCCTATGCCATTCTGCTGCCGCCAGGGGCAGCCCCTCTTCTAAAATTTGTGCCCATCATTCATATTTGCTATCCCTCCCCCACTTCCCCCAATATGTAGTATGTCCATATTTGTATTTGTTTTTGAACTTGATTTTTTTAAGAAAGGGACTCCTGGAATTTGCACTTCTCACCCATCATCACATCACTGAGTTCCATGCATTTTATTGTACACAGTTGTCACTCATTTTTATTTTATCCTGTATGGTGCTCTGTTGTGTGAACTATCTGCAGCATATCTGTGCCCCTGTTGAGGAGGACCTGGATTGCTTCCTCCCTCTATCCCTTCCTCACTTTTGGCTGTGATAATCAGTACTGTTTTGAAAACTCCTGTATTTCTCATTACACTCGTATGTTGGTGTGATCTAGATGTGTGGACCTGCTGAGTCATGGATGGAGTGTGTAATGCTCAACTTCAGGTGAGAACACTAGATTGTTTTCCACATCCCAGTGGATGGTATTTATCAGTCTTCTAAATTTTTGCCAATGCAATAGGAATAAAATGTTAGTTTGTTGTGCTCCTAATTTGCTAGTACCTGAGGTTGAGCATCTTGCCATATTTCTTGGCTTTTCATGCTTCCTTGGTGAAGATGCATACTTTGTATGTCTTTTACCCATTTTTTGTTGTTTCCTTACTTATTTGTAGAAAATGTATTCTGCTGCTGATCTTTGTCAGATGAATGTCGTGCTAATATCTTCTCCCAGTTTGTAAATTCACTCTCTTTAAAATGTCTTCTGATGGACCGGAGTTTTAATATTAATATAACCAAGCTTCCTGATCTTTTCTTTTATGCTTAACCTTTTTGTATCTTTATAAATTCTTCCCAACTTCAAATTCGGAAAGATATTCACTTACGTTTTCTTTTTAAGTTTCAAAGTTTGCTTTTGACATTTAAGTTCTTCGTCCATCTGGAGTGGATTTTTGGCCTGGTATGACTAAGAATCCAATTTCATTTTTTTTTCCTATGGATAAACAATTTTTCCAGCTCTTCATTTTTCTAGGCTGTTCTGTTAAAAATCAAAGTTTCACAGATGTATAATTCAATTTCTAGGCTCTTACTTCAATGCTGCTGACCAGTTTGCTTATCTCTGTCCTCTTACTACACTGTCTTAATTACTGCAGCTTCACAGTGAGCTGTCTGATTTGGTAAGAAAGGTTCCTTCCTATTCTCCAGAAATTTCTTGGCTATTTTTGGCCCCTTTGTTCTTCCATTTAAATTTTAGAATCCATCTTTCAGGTTCCTCAGAATAGTTGAGTTATAATTTGCATGTAATAAAATAACTGTATTTGTATAGCTCAGTGTTTTAACAAATATGCACAGCAATGTAACCACCACCACAATCAAGATGTAAACTCTTTTATCACCTCCCCAAATAGTGTTTGAGGTTGGCTTTCTTCCCCTGTCCTAATTTAAGTTCCTCACAACTGTGGCTCTTTCCTGTTGAGATTTTTTTATCTTAATTTTTATTTTTCATTTCCACAAAAATGTTGTCATATTTTGCCAGAGTTGCACTAAATCTGTAGAACCATTGCAGACTATGTTAAGTCTTTCTGTCCATTAACATGATGCATCTGTGAACCTAGCTGGAAAGACTTTATAAAACAGTTCTTTATTAAAAAAAAAAAAACAGAAACAAACAAACAAAAAACCCTAAACACTTGAAGTAATTCTTTAAAATTCTGAATATAGGCGCTGGGGTTGTAGCTCAGTGGTTGAGTGCTTGCCTCATATGCATGAGGCACTGGGTTCAATCCTCAGCACCACCAAAAAAAATAAATAAATAAAACAAAGATATCCCGTCCATCTACAACTAAAAAAAAAAAAAGTTTTAAAAAAACAAAAAATAAAATTCCTAATACAGGAAGCATTTTTTTTTTTTAAAGAGAGACAGAGAGAGAGAGAGACAATCCTTAATATTTATTCTTCAGTCTTCAGCGGACACAACATCTTTGTTTGTATGTGGTGGTGAGGATCGAACCCGGGCCGCACGCGTGCCAGGAGAACGCGCCACCGCTTGAGCCACATCCCCAGCCCAGGAAGCATTTTATATGACAGTCATGAACCTCAAGAAACAAATTACTGTTAAATACCCAGCAGACAGATACATGGCAGTATTTTGATGTTTTTCAAAATATCCATGTCTATATCTACATCTACATATTTCTCACGTGTTGGCACTAAACCAGCTTCCCTGCTTACTTACAAGGCCTCAGCCAGCTGTTTAGCTTCTCTGGTGCTCAGTCTCTTTCTTGTGTGGCCACTGGAGCATTCCTCCCTTGGGGTTGGGCTTTCCTGAAGATTGAATGCCATGCTATGTTCAGATTGTCAAGAGACAGTGGCCCAGGCGAGTGGAGCTGGGAGTGGGCAGGGTCCTTATGTGAAAGGAGCTGCCTTGCTCGTCCACAAGGAAACAGGGTGGATTCCCAATGTGTTTGGGTCCCCAGTGGCTTTGACAAAGTGGCAAGATCCACAGGAGGCCTTGAATCATTTCCCTGACGAATTTGGAGAAGGTTAGAGTTACAGAGCAGCCTGCTTCATGCTGCTTCTAACAGGCAAGCTGGACCCGCTGGAGGACACAGTTGACGGCCAATTCATTTTGCTGATTCATCCATTACAGGCGTGGCTTTGAGCCAGAGCTTGGCTTCTAGATTAAAGGCTGTGAGCTGCAAAGCTGCTGGGACTTGAAGGAATGCTGGTAAATTATTGCCATGTGAAGGCCAGCAGTGAAAAGTGGATTGTTATTTGTTTCCCCTTTTAAGTGATCCTTTTTCCAAATGTTCTCAGATAAATTCCCTCACCACATTGGTGAGTTGTTTGTGGCTTTCGTCCCTGGGGCTGGGAGCAGAGTGATTAGAAACAGTCGGATACCATGGAGGGGATCATCATGGCTCCTTTCTGACCTGTCATCACCTTTGCTGTCCTGGGAATGTTGACCCAAGCCCCTCTTTTACTTGATAATCCAAATGAAACTTGAGGTTTTTACAAGGATCATTACAAGTGCCATCCTTTGGGGGTGTGCTTCAGGATAGTCCTCTCAGATCCCAGAAGGAGATTTAAGAGGAAAATGTAGGAGACTCCTTTGCCAGCAGTTGGTGCAAACTGTCAGAGTGATGGTGGGACTTGAGGGGACCCCAGGGTCTCACTGTTTCAGTGAGTTGCTCACTTCTGGATCTGGCTGCCTTCACCATTTCGCCCCCTTGTGTGGAAGGGCGTGTTATTCCAAGCACAAGCTCAGGCTCTCTGCTGTGGGAGACTCTGCATAGCATGAGCTCTCCCTAGTACCTCGAGGAGTCTTTCCTGTTTCATCTTTAACTGTAGCTCTGTTTCGGGGCAGCACTAATATTGGCCAGGGAGAAGGCAGGCTGCTCTGCACCTTGCTTCACAGATCTCAGAGTCTAATTGGTAGGAAAATAGGTTTTAATCAAAGCCAGGTTTGAAGGAAGATAGAAGAAAATTTTTTGTTTAAAAAATTCATGTTTGAGAAGCTCTGGAGAAAGGAAGACTTAAAATAAAGGAGAAGAGGTGCAAAGTGAGACAGAAGGCAAGAAGATTTGGTTAGTCTGTGCTGCACAGGCCTGGGCAGGGGGACAGCCTCCGTCTCAGCTGCTCTGGCACCAGCAGGCCAGGGGTTGCAACCTTGTTAGACTTTACTCTAAGCACAAGGAAATTGCTCTCAATTTTAGTTGAGGAGTCCTTTGTTTTAGTAAATATTTGAAAAGTACAGCAGACTTAGTGAAAATTTGTTTTAAAGAAGTAACACACACACACACACACACACACACACTCACCCGTCTTTGTTTAGATGGCTAAATATTTGGGGCATGGCAGTTCGCAAACCACCATGGTGCTTGGAAGTTTTAGTCATATCTGGTCCAGTGGAAGATGAAAAAGTATCATGTGTTGGACAGGTTCCAATATCTGTCCTTCCCTTGGATTTAAGGTCCCCAGCACACTGGAGTCTCTTGTCCATTTCTAATATGCTCAGAGTCTGCCTGATACCTGCGTTCATTCAGGTAACATTTATTGAGACCCACTGTGCACCAAAAGCTTTGTAGGTGCTGGTGTGCAGATTCCCACTGACAGTGACTGCCACTGTCAGCATGGCCAGGCCCTTAGCATCTCACTAAGCCTGGGGAATAAAGTGATAGTGGCCAGGAGAGACGTGCCCAAAACACATGAGCCAGAGCCAGTACCAGCACACAGACACAGGTGCCTGTCCACCCATGGGCCTGCCACCAGTTCTCACTCCAACACTACAATGTGTTCTGTCCACCAGCCTCAGAGGAGGGGTCAGCATGGGATTAGAACACACTGACCTGGCCTGGGCTGGGAGTGTGACCCAGTAGTAGAACACTTGCCTAGCCTGCACAAAGCTTGGGTTCCTTCTGCAACACTGTGAAAACAATAAATGTCTGAAGCATTTACATTCAGAGGGGCATCAGCTCTGGCTTGCAAGTTCTCCTGCTAGCCAGAGGCACAGTCCAGAGAGGGGGTGGACTTTAAGAGCACTGTGGAGGCATCTGGAATTTGCAGAGTCCAAAGTGAGATGCAGAGCAGCAAGAAGGACCCCTAGCAACAGGAGTGGAGAAACTTGGTTTTGTGTCCTGGCAGTGCCTTTTCCCCAGGCTGTGGCCTACAGCAGATCTCTGACCTTTATGACACTACTTTCTAATCAGTAAGAATGATTCCTCTCTGACAGTAATCCACAAGATATGCAAATCACAGGGCACGTATTTGACCATATTTGACCCAGTGGTCACCACTGTAGTCTGTGTAGCTTTTTTCATCGTGTCTGTTTTTAACAAAATAGTGAGGACTTACAGTTTTCACCTAGTGGTTTTGTTTATTTTTATTTTCTTAACTCTGAATATGAATAATTTCCAGGGGGTCATGCTAGCTGCAAATATTTGGAAAGTTAGTGTTCTGTTTATGTCATTCCAGGTCTTTGCATTGTGTGAATCACCTTCATACTGTGAGGGAGGTTGGGAAACAAGGACTCTTCCTTTTCTCCAGAAGCTCAGATTAGAAGGGTTTTCAGGACATACCCAAGGTCACATGTATTCTAAGTGAGCAAGGTCAGAGTTCAGACATGAGCTCAAGGCTCCTTTGGTCACCTCAGGCCACCTTTCCTATGTGACAACCTCATCTTATAAAGATTTCCTTTTCTTTTAGCTGTCAATACCAGCAAATATGCAGAAAGCTATCGGATCCAGACCTATGCTGACTATGTGGGGAAAAAACAGGACGAGAAGCAGAACAAGAGAAAGTGGACAGAGGATGGTTGGAAGGAGGTGGAGAGAAAGCGGCTGAGCACTCAGGGTTTGTCCCACCCGCTGCAGAGCCACTATTACCACCCCAACAGGTGAGTGTGCCTGCTTGGGCTGCTTAGGCTGAATCGTCCAGCAGTATCTCTTCTTGTGCATCCTTTAGGGTTATAAATAAGAAATCTGACTTTGAGAGTGGTCCCCTGCCCCCTCTTATCACATAGTGTCAGAAGTGACTACTACCTTAATTCCTTAGATTTGAGAGAACAACTTGTAGGCCATGGCTATTATGGCTGACCCTCACAAAGCAGGCAGTATGTGTCTTTTTCCCATTTTAGGGGTAAGGAAAATGTGGCTCAGTGACTTTCCTACCAATAAAGTGAGAGACCAGGATTAGACCTGAGCTCTTCTCATCCAGTCTCTTCCTCCTCCTGGGGCGCCATGTTGCTCTGCCTGTGCTTCTGAGGTCTTTCCAGATCCCACCTGCGTGTGTGACACACACTCCTTAATCACCACAATCCTACTCCCAGAGGAAAAACGCTGGCAACATTTGCTATCTTTGTGAAAGTGTGAAAAATAGGAAGCAGGAAGAACATTCATATTCATTATGGCAAGTCGTAAGTTGTAAGCCATAGTCCCGACACCCAGAAGCAATCACTGTTTATATTTTAGATGGCCCTCCATACTTTTCAAGTGATTTTTAAAAGGAATTTACAAAATCCAGATATAATGAAGATATAATAAAATACATAGGTCTTAAATGTTCAGAGTTTGTTAGCTGTACACACCCATGTAACTACCACCAAAACAAGACAGAAGTTTCCATCTCCTTCAGAAGTTTCTTTATGCCCCTTTTCACACAATTCCAAATCACCACTACCCTAAGTAACCATTTTTTAATTCATACGACTGTAGATTAATTTTACTTATTCTTGAATTAAAGAAAAAAAAAGAATCATATGATATTGTTGGGCTTTTAAAATTTGTTTTCAAATTCATCCTTGCTCTTGCATATATTGATAGTTTGTTATTTTTTTAAATTGGTGAATAGTATTCTGTTGTATGAATAGACAGCATTTATTTTCTGTGTTCTCTTCTAGACATTTAGATGGTTTCTAGTTTGGGGCTGTTATAAATAAGGCTACTGAACACTTGTAAGAAAAATGTGTGTGTGTGTGTGTGTGTGTGTGTGTGTGTGTGTGTGTGTGTATATGTTATTTATTTATTTATTGGTCATTATATGTTTTCATTTCTCCCAAGTAAATAGCTGGGAGTAGAATTGTTGATTTTATAGGATGTTTCATATTTAGCTGCTCCTTAAACGTCATAAGAACAAAGTGTGTTTTATAGTCCCCCAGTGTTGTTAGAGTTCCAGTTACTCTGTATCCTTGTCAGCATTTAGTGCTATCAGCCTTTTTGTTTGAGCCATTTTAGAGGAAATGAGATGGAAGTCCATTATGGTTTTAGTTTGCATTTCTCTCTTACTAATGATGTTGACCATCTTTTTTTAAAATATTTTTTTAGTTGTTGATGGACCTTTATTTATTTATATGTGGTGTTGAGAACGAACCCAGTGCCTCACACTAGGCAAGTGCTGAGCTACAATGCCAGCCTGACGATCTATTTTTTATGGTGCTGGGAATCCAACCCAGCTGTTGGGGCTGGCAGGTCGCTCAGGGGAAGAGGGCTTGCCCATCCTATACAAGGCCCTGGGTTTGGTCCCCAGCACTGCCAAGAAAAAAATTTAAAAATTATGGTTTAATGTCACTTGTTTGTGGTCAGACTACAAACTCAATAAGTGTTTAGGTCTGTTTTATTTTTACTTTCAGGGATTACACTTTAGAATTTAAATTTGCTTTGTAATTATGTAAAACAATTACTTAGTTCCAGGGACAGGTCTACTGAACAAGGCATCTGTAGGAATGCCCACTTCTTATTTTGCCCTCTCTGTCTTGATTTCTGCGTCCCCTATAGGAACCAATTTTCCTTGTTTTTAGTGATGACATGTTCACCCTCACATTGGCTGGATACCTAAGAACACCCCACACATACTATTCTCTGTCGTGACCCTGGGAAATCTCTGTCTCTGCTTCTAGGAAACTGATTCTCTCTACTTGGAGGGGCTTTAGCATTCCTTAGCCTCTTCAGTAAAACATACTCAGCAGCTATGTCTGGCTGTTTGAATTCTTTGCACTATTAACCCAATAACAAGTCAGATACTTTGTGAAAAAATCACTTATGACTAGTGCTATAGTTCAGACGAATCATAATCTTTCACCTTTTCTCATCTTTTTTATTTATTTCATTTCACGCAATATGTTTTTGTATGGACATAGCAGAGTTTGGTAGATTTCTTATCTCATGTCCTGTCAGTGTGAAGATCACTGATAGACACCATGCTTTCCAGAATATCCAGAGTCTGTCATGAAAAGCAAGAGAATACTCATGTTTACTTGGCAGATTCTTCTTTCCATGCTGTGTGCTAGATGCTTTTCACCATTTTATCTTATCTGTATAACAGCTCAGCAAAATCCATGCTGGTATAATACTCCTCATTTATATGAGAAAGTGGAGTCCCAGTGAAGCTAAGAACTTAGCTCCAGCTACCTAGGATTCTAACTCAGAGGCATTTTGGATCCATAACACTGTGTATTCAGATACCTCTTAGATTCTGGCATGTTCACACCCAAGTCTGCAGGCTTGAGAGATCTCTCATTTTAATAAATTATGTGCTGTTTTATAAAAATTCAAACCAACAAACAAAAAATTGTGGTAAAGAAAGCCTCCAAATTTCAGTCTTTGGGAGAGGACTTAGATGTCCAGTAACGCAGACCCCCTATATAAAGTTGTTTGGTTTGAAACTCTTGAAAAGGGAAAAAGGAGCCTGGGATGCACACGCTGGCACCAGCCATTCTGAACTGTTATCCTTCTGTACGCCCAGCACTGGCGTCCTTGGTGGAACCCAGTCTTGGTCCTTGGTGGGTGGGCTGATTGGTTTTCAGTGGAGGAACCGTTCAGAGAACAGTGTGGTAGGGCAAGGAGCGGGTGTTGAGGCTCGGCATCCTGGAAGGGCAGTGGCAGAGTACTGGAGGGAGGGTGCAGTAGGAACCACCATCGGGTTTCAGAGAAGCCACTGTGAGAAGAGGAGAGGCTCTGTCTCCTGTGTCTGTAGGGTTCACTGAGTCAGAAAGTACAGTGCTGAACCCTGAGGAGGCTCAGGAGCATCCTCAGCCCTCTTCAGCCGACCAGGAAATGTGGAAGCCTTGCTTCGGCCATGGGCCAGGTGCCTTGGACGCAGCTCTTCCTGCCCCCTTTCGCTCTTCCTCACGGACGTGGGCTAGGTCTGATGATCTTTCAAAGGGCTGAGGTGGCTTCAGACTGGAGGAGGGGAGAACCTTCCATGCCTGTTAGAAGGACTTCTTGTTTGTGTAAGTAGGGAAAAGTCACCATGGCCTCCACTCAACCTGTCTCATTCAGCTGTTTCCCTCTTTGCCAGCTGAATAATGAGCAAAAGGATCAGTCAGATCTGAAGAGAGTATGTTAAGAAATTCAAATAATAGCATAAAACTAGAGTCTGGTTAATATAAAATGAAAAATTTTAACGTATGCAGTTACTAATTAAATCGAATGATTAAACAGGAAAATTGACCTTACTATGGAATGTCCCTAACACATAAAACCCAATTTTTAGTCAAGATATAGTACAACTAATAAGTACCAT
The DNA here is from genome assembly GCF_052094955.1 of Ictidomys tridecemlineatus. Classification (NCBI taxonomy): domain Eukaryota; kingdom Metazoa; phylum Chordata; class Mammalia; order Rodentia; family Sciuridae; genus Ictidomys; species Ictidomys tridecemlineatus. The sequence continues at coordinate 133,772,102 of NC_135486.1, forward strand.
TCTGCCCCATATTTCTGGCTGGGTGTGGAGGAAGGATGAACTCGTATTGGCTTTTCTTTTTCTTTTTTTTTTAATATTTATTTTTTTAGTTGTAGTTGGACACAATACCTTTATTCCATTCATTTTTTTTTTTTTAATGTGGTGCTGAGGATCGAACCCAGGGCCCTGCACATGCTAAGTGAGTGCTCTACTGCTAAGCCACAATCCCAGCCCCCATACTGGCTTTTCTTTACTTTTCCTGGATTAGCAGATCAGGACACCATTGCTGCCTTTCAGAGGGGATATTTGAACCTGATTCCTGAGAATAACCTAACACACGAGAGATGCAGACAACCTGGATAACCAAAACGTGGTATATACACAGTGAAATATTATGCACTCTTAAAATGAAGCAAATTCTGACGGACTACAACATGGGTACACCTTGAGGGCATTATGCCAAGTGAAGTGAGCCAGTCTAGAAAGACAAGTAGTGTGTGGTTCACTTCAATGAGGTGACTAACCTGAGTAAGGTTCACCGAGACAGAAAGCAGAGTGCTGGCTGCCCTGAGCTGGGAGGAGGAGCGTATGGGGAGTTGTTTAACGTGCTGTATCTTGCAGGACGAAAGGGTTCTTGAGATTGTATGACAGTGTGAATGTGCCTGGCCTGGTGGTACTCACCTGTAATCTCAGCAACTCGGGAAGCTGAAGCAGGAGGATCACAAGTTAGAGGCCAGCCACACAATTTAGTGAAGCCTTAAGTAACTTAGTGGGACCTTGTCTCAAAATAAAAAATGGTGGGGAGGTGGCTCCAGGGTAGCCCCCTCAAAAAAAAAATTAGGGGGGGATTCAGGCAAGTTGGAATATGATGTTTTTATAGTAGTTTGACTTATATCCTTTCTCATGATGGTGAGACTGAAAAGAATGTTGATGAAAGTCCTAAAATAAGAATCAACAGGATTATGAATTATTACCCAGAAAAGTTATTGATGAATTCATAATTTTCAGTTATTGCTTATGTAGTTTATGTTTCATTTAATAAAATGCCTTTTTTTCTTTTCCCCCTGTAGTGCTGAGGATGCAACCCAGGGCCTTGCACATGCCACTGAGCTACATCCCGAGCGCTTAAAATGCTTTTAGATCTGTTCTTTCTCTTCTCATCTATAGTGTGGCCTGTAGCACATCTGGCAACCAGAGAAATTGATTTTTAGATGAAGGCCTACTTTAATCCATCTGGATTACACAGTGTCAACTATGCAGATGTTGATGGAGCACAGCTGTGAAAGCACAATTGTCTTTATTAAAAATTATGTGAATTTTTAGGATCTATTTATTCACATACTTATTTTTTTGTGATGCTGAAGGTGGAGCCCAGGGCTTTGCACCTGTTGGGCGAGCAAGCATTCTTACCACTGAGCTTCACACCTTGTCCTGTGTGTTTTTAGAGTTCAATTTCTACAGTTTATTTGGTTAGTTTTTTAAAAATCTGTAGTTATTTCACTAAAATTTAGGAGATTTTAGCAATGATCTAGCTTTTTTAAATTTGAAAAGAAAAAAATTTTGCACTCTCCAGTATAAGTCAGCATTTCCATTTAAAAGCTCCTAGAGCAGAAACTTGCAGTTTGGCTCTGAGAACTTGCTCTTGCCTTGCACTTGAACGCCATGTGTCATCTCAGGGTTTTATTTAAATAACATGAAGCTAAGTTTAGCATCTTCTTACACTTACATGACTTTTGATGTGTTGGAATGCTTTCATGGTTTATAATGGCTGTAATACTTGGAAATTAATGTTTTCTTTCTGAGCTTCATGTTGTTTACTTGATTAACCATAATTAAAAGTCATTGTCATCTGTGTTTCTAACAACATGTTACATTGCTCTGTACTTCATGCAGAAGTGTAATTTTTTTATAATGGTCTAATGGTGCTAGCAGTTGACACAAATTGCCCTCAGCATGCAAAGATGATAGGCAAGGGAAATTCAGTTCTTTCCATGTCTGGTAACTAATCGCAAAACAAACTTCCAGTTTGAGTTGCCCAAATTACATGCGTTTAGGCTGATTTCTGTATTTTTTGTAATAGTGTTAGCTAAAATAAAGTATGAGATGTGTAAATCCTGTATTTTAATTGCCAGATGTAGGAATCCTTAACATTTTTCTGGCAGCTCTTTTTTTTTTTTTTTACACTTTATGCTTAGTAGAAATTCCGCTAGTACGATTTCAGCCAGCAGGAACTACAGTGTGCTTGTGTCTATTTGAGGAAGGTCAGATGTGAAGGTGAAGAGTTCCTGCTGTGCCCAACCCCAATCTGTGTGCCTGTTAGTGGTTCCACATCTAGGTGTTGTCTGTAGATTCGAGGCCCCACTCTGCCCATTCAGGAGTCCCTGAAGCAACGTTTTCATTTCCTTCATTGCATGCTGGTACTACGGAAGCCAAATGTTTGCCAGATGGGAATATTCTAGATACTCCCATTTGTGTCTCCTGTTCCCAAATGTGAAAGATCTAAAATCTGTGGTGGATAAGTGGATGTTTATTGTATAGTTTTTTAAACTGTTCTATACATTTTAAGTTTTCAGATTAAAGTGTTAGGGCAAAGTGGAACAGTGCCTTTTAGAACCCTCACGTTTATTTCTAGTGGAGTGGAGCAGTTTGTTTGGTTCTTGGTGATTTGTGGGTTCTGGACACTGAGCTCTCAGATGGCCATCCAGCAGATGGGTCACCCCACCAGGAGCCTGAACTCTCCTTTCGCACCACTTGGCTGTCAAACCCTCCTGGGCAAACTCTTCTCACTGCTTGTCCTGCCCTCTTCTCTTCCTTCATTCCTTTTCCTTGTGCTTTTCAAAGATTTGGACCACTGTCTTTAGGGACCCTGACCAGCCTCATCTCTAGAGACAGAGATCGCCCACCTTTCTTACCTAGGACAAGGGGGAGCAGAGCAGGCAGTGGTGTTCCTCAGGAGTCTGCCACGTGCCAGGCACCATAGCACTCACTGACCTGTTTCATTATCTTATTTAGTCCCTGTAACAATCTGTTTTCTAATTGAGAAACTTGCTCAGAATCATACAGCCAGTAAAAGAACTCATATTTGAGCCCTCCTCTCCCATCTCCTAGATCTTTCAATGCACTTTTCAAAATTCTGTTCCCTCCTCACATAACCACTCATCATCCTTCCTGGCCACTGAGATGCCTTCTGAGAAGCCTCCAGGCCACTGGAGTCTTCGGGGGCTTTTTCCCTGGGGGTCTCTATGGGATGTAAAAAGAGAAAAGTTGGGCATTATTGCATATTGATAGTAACTTCCCAGCACCCAACACATGATGTATGAGTCATTCAGAAAAACATTTAAATGAATGAACAGGAGAACCTGTAAGGCTAGGAATACATCTTCCCACCCTTTGGAAGGCCTTGAGGACTGCCTTTTTTCTTTTGAACATCTAAAGTCACGCTAAGAGGGTTTTTACTTGCTTTGCTAAGATGAGATGGAGAGGAATAACTCCTTTCTATAATTAAACCAGTGCCTGCCTCTTGTTATTGCCTTACCTGGACTGAAAGAGCCATCTGAAGGTGGGAGTGGACATCTGTGGAGCCTTGGAATATCTCATGTTGAAGACCATTCATGAGTGCCTTGTCACATTTTTTAAGGAAAAAAGATTTTAAAGGAAATCAGTCCCATGTGACACTGCAGATGCCAGTATTCAGACCATAGCTTTTTAAACATTGTATCAAGTGTCCTGTTTGATATACAGAATTGGGGAAATATTGTGGATGGCCATGAGATACATTAGTTTATCATCTTAAATTAATGATTCTAAAATTTTGGGAAGGGATTGGTTTCTAGTGTATTCTGGTTAAGATTTAGCCCCAGGAGACTCTTCACAAAGATAAAAGAAGCACGTGGTTTCTTGGTGTCAGATTTTCTCTGGGTGGGTCGTCTGTTCTGAGAGAGCTGAGATGACATTCTGCGTGCTCTAGGGAGACTGTCAGGTGGCACCTTGTCCTCTTGTTCTTTTGGAGGAGCCATCACATCCTGTTGATTCTTCACATCAAATTCATAGCACTAACAGTGCCTGAGTGCAAGAGTGTTCATTTTGAATGGCTAAGTTGATCTTTAATGAAACCTTTAGGATTAGTTCATAGTTCCTAGACTTTTCATTTTGTTTGTTTTTGTGGTACTGGGGATTGAACCTAGGGATACTCTCCCACTGAGCTACGTTCCCAGCCCATTTTTATTTTTTATTTTGAAACAGGGTCTAAAGTTGATAAAGCTAGTCTTGAACTTGTGATCCTTCTGTGTCAGCGTCCCATCTAGCTGGGACGTCTTCTTTTTATCCTTTTCTTTCATCCCAAGTTTCTATTATCCCTGACCATTTGGCTGCAGAGGCATCAGATAAGGTAAATGCACTGGCAGAGAGGAACGGTTGGAGCCTTCTGTGAACCCATCTCCTTCCTTTGTCACCCCTTATGAAGTACTAGTTCACCTCCAGACTTGACCCTGCTCAGTGGACGTCATGGGATTTTCTTTCCTTCTCAAGTTGGAATTATTGGGTTATAAGAGAAGCAGAAGGAAAGTGACTTTTTCCAAAGCAGTGCAGTGTCTTCAGAACTTTTACACAGGATTAAGATACTGATGCTGTAAGTTTTGTGGTTCTTTGGGCTTTGAGATTTTTCTTACATGTTATTTCTGATTGTAAGAGTTAACTGTGAAATTCTCTAATACCACAATACTCCAGGTGAATGAAGGTGTAGTGCAACAGCTGGATTGTAGGACATTTTTGAAGAAATGTGGATGTATTCTTTTCAGGAATGGGGAGCATCTGTGCCTGTGTGAACCAGAGTGAAACCTGATGAAGTCTTGTACTTGTGGAGCTGCAGGGGACTTGGCTTGGACCTTGTCCATCCTCTGTCACTTTATAAAAGAGAACGGAGGCTCAGAGAAGCTGTCTTACACAAGGTCACCAAGCTGATGTGCAACAGAACTGTGTGGCCATATTTAAAGACATACTGATTGACTGTTGGCATAGTGGTTTTTCATATATTTAGTGACTCTTCATATTAGTCCTTGACATTATTTCCTTTTAAAATATTTTCAGTGAAATATAGGAACATTGTTTTTGAAAGCCAAATAATTTTCTTAAATTTTATAATAAAAACAGCAGTCCCCTGCTAGTCCTGTCTTGTTCCCCAGATGCAACCACTTTCAGTTATTTCTTTTGCATATTTAACTTATTTTTTCAAATAATAAATTACTGCTGCTTCTTGATTTTTCTGTTTATCTGGTGGCTTGCAAGTATGGTAGACAAGATTTGGTTCTATCACACCCACCCACCCCGGGCCACCTTCGCCAGCTTCCTGCTGTTTGTCTTTTCTGCCCCCACTCCAGCCCCCAGAATTGTTCTGGCTCTTCTAGATCCTTGCATTTCCCTGTGACCTTGTACTCAGCTTGCCAGTTTATACAAGAGAGCTTGGCAGGATTTGGATTGGAATTGATTAGGAGTGTGTAGTGTGTACCTTTAACCTGTGTAGTGTTCCTCAAGTGGGGTTACACCCCTTCCTAGGAGAGTTAAGAACTTTACAGTGTTTTTCATCCCTGTCCCTTTTGCTCTCACGTCATGGATAGAGGTGGGTCCTACTGATGGTCTTTCTATACAGGGTGATGCGATGAGGAGCTGGCTTTGAAATGACATATTTTCTCTGCAGATTGTTCTGTTGACCATGTACCTCGGACCTCTCTAAACCCACTTATTATTTCTAATATATTTTTGTAAATTACTTTATATAAGGCCCCAGCCCTTATCACCTCCTACTTTCAGGAATCTGGGGCCTGTCATTTGCAGGGCTCTATCTGGTAAATTGGCCATCAGTAGGACACTTAGATTTCTGTTTCCTCCTCTATCCACGATTCTTTGGCACTTCTCCCTGCTTTTCCTGTCCAAAGAGAGTCTGGATAAGCTGACACCCCTCCTGATGCTCCCTCTCCTGTTCTCTGCCTCAGCAGGTGTGATCCTCTCTTCACAGATAGAGGTTGTGCTCAGTTGATCATGTCTAAAATAGTGGATTGTTTTGTTCGGTTTTTGTGGCACTGTGCCCAACAAGTGCTCTATCACTGAGCTACAGTGCCAGCCCAATGTTTTTAAAAAGGAGTTTATTTTCTGAAATGTTTCACTTCTGTTATGGGGGAAAGGGACTTATTTTATTGTTCTTCCTATAGCTTTGATTACATTACTGATTTGATTACTAAGTCCTTTCATTGAAGTCAAAGGTAAATTTTAGTGGAAAAGTAAATTTCATTCTTCTCTCTGAAAATTTCAGGTGTTCCAAATATTAAGAGTATGTTTTTAATTTAGAAATTAGTATCAAAGTAATATCTTTCATGTTCACTATCAATTAATTTTCAAAGCTAGTTAAGGAGAAGATGTTTAAAATATTCAAACCAAGTACTTATGAAAAGTATTTCTAATTGAATGCCATCAGTTTTTGTAGCACTGAACCAGTTCTTCTCTTGCTTAAGCCAAACTCATGTTTACAATATGCTTTATGTGTAGGTCAGGGCATGTATTCACCTAACGAGTTCTTGTGTTTGTCCTCCCTCTCTCTCTTTCTCTCTCTCTCTCTGTCTCAGATGTGTACTTCCATTCCACAGATGTCATTTGTTACTGGCAATTATCTCAAAGACATACCTAAGATAACATTGCTTTTCAAACTAAATTCCCTTTTAAATATTTTTTTAGTTGTAGTTGGACACAATACCTTTATTTTATTTATATGTTTTTATGTGATGCTGAGGATAGAACCCAGTGCCTTATATGTGCTGGGTGAGCACTCTACTGCTGAGCCACAACCCCAGCCCCTGAAATTCTTTATTAGAAATACAAATCATAGGGGCTGGGATTGTGGCTCAGCAGTAGAGCACTCGCCTAGCATGTGCCGCCTAGCATGTGCGAGGCCCTGGGTTCGATCCTCAGCACCACATAAAAACATATAAATAAAATAAAGGTATTGTGTCCAACTACAACTAAAAATAAATTAAAATAAAGAAATAAAAATCATAGTTTATTGGCAATCTCTTGAGGGGTTGGCATCTGGATCAAGTCTTAACTGTCCAGCTTCCGCCTCCTTCTACCCAGATCATGCCCTAAAACACAGACACAGTCATGCTCGTGGCATTTGAATCCAGTGTGTGAGTGTGTGAACACAATAGGAAGGCATGGTCTAGTTCCCACCTACCCACATTTTTCCAGTTCCTTTTGCTGGGTGAGGTGGTTTGACAGTGTGGCATTCCTGCATTCCCTCTGCTACATCTAGTAGAGATTGTATTTTTATCCAGCCCAGCTGAGAAGTGTGTTGCCTTTATGATGGAATGAAAATCATGTTAATATATATCATTCAGGACAAATGAAGCAATTTGGCATTTGTCACTTGCCTTATCGTTTTTTGGGAAGAGCATGTACTTATTTCATTTACTTCATCCACCCAACAAACCTTGGCAGAGGACTGACTATCTGCCAGGCTCTGTGCCAGGTGCTGAGAATGCCAGGGACATAAGATCCTGCTCTTGTGGAACTTATATTGTAGAGGTGGAGAAAGGGAATAAGCAAGTGAGAAAATAAGCAAGCAGCACAGACACAGGAGTGCAGAAGAAAGGCAGGCAGTGTGGCAGGTGAGTGCTGCAGGTGAGTGCTGCAGGCTCCACCAGGGGTCCCTGTTCAGTTGAGACCTGCACTGCCCTGGCAGGATGGCCCGTGAGGAGGCTGTAAATCAGCTCCAGGAGCCCTGGGCTTGGATTGCCATCTCAGAGCTGCCTGACCAGCTTCACAACCTGGGAGAAGTCACCTCTTCTATGGTGAGGTCTCTTTTCTGCAGAGGCAATGCAAATGCTTGTTCAGCTTAAAATGGTCAATGCTTGTTCAGCTAGAAATGAGAGAATTCTGTAAACTGAGGGGTCCCAAAAGTGAAATGTGACTGTTACTTTATCCAGCAGCATGAACCTCCCAGCCAGTGAAAGGACTCCCTCTGCCTGTCTTTAAGACTCATTGTAAAGCTGCAGTGATAAAGACAGCCCAGTGCTGGCCTAAGGAAAGACAGACTGACAGCAACACAGAGGGTCAGGAAGTACAGCCACACGTTGTGATCATCTGGCTTCCAGTGGTGTCTCCAGGCAGGAATTCCCGCCTAGCCTTTCCTAAGGGTCATTTGTTTGTTATTCCGAATCATGAGAAAAGTCAATCAAGAAATCAGGAAATTTCCAAGAATTAAAGTTTTGACAGTCAGTATGGGCATTCCTCGTTCAGAGGAATTCACTAGCAACAAGTCAAAGGCAAGAGCACAGCCAGTGACACATGAAGTCACAGGTGAGCTTCTCCAGACCAGAACAGGAACAGGTGGGATGCAAGGGGTCATGGTCCAAGCAGCCAGTCTTGCTCATCACTGGGTCTTGCTCATCACTGGCGCCATGTGGTAAGTTGTGCCCATCACCCTGACTGCTGCTCACAGTGAGACATTCCTACCAATAAAAATACATTTATGCATACACACTGGAACAACTTGTAAAAATCCTGAGAACTTTGTTTCAAGAAGTAACAAATTTTGGAAGCAGCCCTTAAGTTGGCAGTTTTGAAACATGATTCTGGGGAGTGCCTTTAACCTTGCTAGTACATCCAAATGTTATGTCATAGAATCCAATAATGTTCACTGGTGGTTTCCAGCATTTGAACATTTGATGTAGACTACAGTCCTTTGTATTTAAGATTTTTACAGAAAAATGCAAAGAGAAAACACATGAGTATCATTGTTTAATGAAATCAGATGATATAAAATCTAGGTGTTTATCCTGGAGAGATAAAAACATATATTTACAGAAAAGCTTTTATATAACTATTCATAGCAGCGTTATTTTTAATGAAACATTGAAAACAGCCCAAGATAAAAAAATAAACAAATCATGATATAGCCAGACCATGAAACACTACTCAGCAATAAAAGCGATGCAGTACTCTCAGAGTACTAAGCCCAGTGGAAAGAGTCAGAAAAGATGGAGTCCTGGGTGACAAACCATGATACAGCCAGACCATGAAACACTACTCAGCAATAAAAGCGATGCAGTACTCTCAGAGTACTAAGCCCAGTGGAAAGAGTCAGAAAAGATGGAGTCCTGGGTGACAAATCATGATACAGCCAGACCATGAAACACTACTCAGCAATAAAAGCGATGCAGTACTCTCAGAGTACTAAGCCCAGTGGAAAGAGTCAGAAAAGATGGAGTCCTGGGTGACAAATCATGATACAGCCAGACCATGAAACACTACTCAGCAATAAAAGCAATGCAGTACTCTCAGAGTACTAAGCCCAGTGGAAAGAGTCAGAAAAGATGGAGTCCTGGGTGACAAATCATGATACAGCCAGACCATGAAACACTACTCAACAATAAAAGCAATGCAGTACTCTCAGAGTACTAAGCCCAGTGGAAAGAGAAAAGATGGAGTCCTGGGTGACTCTGTTCACATGAACTTCAAGAACAGGCAAAACCACAGGACTGCAAGCTACTGTGGTTCTTAGGGTTAATGTTTGCAGTGTATGGATTGAGTGCTGAGCAGCACAAGGAATCTTTTTAGGGAAATCTGATTGTCACAGTAGTTACATGGTTATATACAATTTCCAAAGATGTCTAAACTGTTGAGTGAATTTCAGTACATGTACATGAGACCAAAATTTCATGTGGCAGCCAGATATTTTTGATGTTTTATGGACAAAGAGATTTGTAGGAGTGTGTGGATATGACCTGTCTATAATCAAACTTGGTTTTTTTCCCTACTAAAAGAATCTGGTTAGTAGAGATGATCACCCTTGCAAAACTGGGTTGGCAGTTGTCAGTCACTTAGCAAAAATACAAAGCAAAGATTAAATATTTAATTTTGATATACCAAGTTTTCTGTAGCATTTTATTTTTTATCATTTACTACTTTTTACAGTGAATTTAAAAATACACTTCATGTCACTATAACTCTCTCTGCATTATAATTTGCATGTAGAACGAGCTCATACTTATGGGAGGTTCTTTTGCTTTTCTCCGATTTTAACTTGGCATTTAAAATCAGTCTATATAACATAGCAGTACCTTAAATATGTGTAAAGAATCACATTTGTAAAGGTAGTATTATGTATATGCCTGGTTTCCAATGTATAATAAAAACTTTTTATTAAAAAGTGCTTAAGTTTTATGAGATGCAGTCATAGCTTTTATTAGAGAATGATAGTTGAGCAAATTTTGTGGGTATGGAGCATTATAAACATATACAAACACGTGAAATGCACTAATGATACACACATCTGAGGGCTTTCTTAGGCAGGATACCTGATAGCCAGTAGCCTTTCCCAAGAAGCAAAGGATTCTTATTTGATTAGGAACTAAGATTAGGAACTAAGAAATATGTTGTAAATTAACTGAAAAAGTGTTACAATAAATGCTATGTGAACTTAAAAGTTATATAAAAACAGTAATGCCCAAAGGCACATTAGCATAGTGCCCAGTAGACATTCAGTTTGTGGAGAGGAACATTACAGGTGCTTGGGCCTTACCAGCCCAAATCCCACAGTGACCTGTGGTGGTTAGAGTGTGCTCTAGTAAGTGCCTACAGAATCATCATTTGCAATTACTGCTGAAATTCAAGCCACCAGTCTGCACATCTATAAGATACCTACCTAATTTGTTTTGGTTTGGGTTGGTTCAGGGAGGGGGAGAGGTTGGTGGTCCTGGGAATTGAATAATACAAAGCAAATAATTGAAATATACAAAGCAAAGATTAAATATTTAATTTTGATATACCAAGTTTTCTGTAGCATTTTATTTTTTATCATTTACTACTTTTTACAGTAGCTCTCAGAGTACTGTACTAGACAAGTGCTCTGCCATGGGCCACACTCACTTCCATCCCTCCATCTAATGTTGAGGGGTGGATTTGATCAAAAGCACACTCTTATAATGATACAGAGCGTTCACATCATTCCAGAAAGTTCTGTCATGTTCCACCAGTCCAAACCTGCCTACCCTCCCACCCCCACCATTCTTCTGAAATTTTTTTCTCCATAGATGAGTTTAGTTTTTCTGGAATTTCAAATAAATGGAATTGTGTAATACCCACTCTTTTCTGTGAAGGCTTCATTCACTTAGCAGAATATTTTGGCAATTCATCCGTATGGTTGGATGTATCAGTAAGTCCTTATTTTTTAATTGCTGAATTGTATTTCTCTGTATGAATATGCTCCAGTTTGTTTATCCATTCTCCTTTTGATGGACATCTGTGCTGTTCCCAGTTTCTATTATAAACAAAAAGGATGAGTGACTTAAAGTCCCTTAGGACAAATAAGCAAAGCATTATGGGAAGCATGAAAGGAAAGAAATATTAGACAGGGACTGGTAATGTTCTTGGAGGATATGGTGTTTGAGCAGGCTGGCAGAGAGTAGGGTCCTAGCAGAAACAGTAACAATGTAACCAGAAGTGTGGGTGCATTGGGCCTGATAACCCACAGTGGAATTCACTCGGGTTAGCCTGTATTGGTGCCCAGTAGACGGAAGGCGAGGAAAGCAGACTGGGACCCAGCTGATGAGGATCCTGGCTGCTGTGCCAAGCAGTGTGAATTAGGTTGTAGCAGAGAGCTGTAGAAGCTTTAGAATTGGGAATATCTTAATCCCTTCTCTGCTTTGGAAGAACTTCAGCAATATTTGAAAAAGTGAATTAGAAGGGAAAGGGAGACTGGCTACTTGGGACCCTATTGCAAGTGTCCAGGGGGGAGATAGTGTGGGCCCCCAGGGACAGTGGGTGAGGAAAGCTGGATCTGTGACACGTAGGCATGGAAGGAATAGGAAGGAGTTCAGGGTGTCTGGAGGTGCTCACCGTGTTGGTGGAATATTGGTTGAGTGAGAGGGCGGACCACTGGAGGAGCAAGGGCTCAGGCTTTGAGGAATGAAGAAAGCTGCATCCACCTCCAGGGCTGAGAGCCTGGGCAGCTGGAGACAGTTTTATCGAACAAGACATTTTTGTTAATGGCAGGACATTTTCTGCCTTGTTTTAATAGTCTGATAGTGCATTATTAGTCACGTGGGGGTACACACACCAGCACTCTCTCCACCTCCTTTTCCGCCCTTCCCCTCACCGTTCTTTCTTCCCCTTCCTCTCTCTCTCCTTCCCTCTCTCCCTTTATCCTCCCTCTAGCCTTTCCTCCCTCCCTTCCTTCCCTATGTATTGATGTAGATACACAGGTTCCCATTCTTTTCCCAGTATTTTAGAATTTTTTATTGCCTTTTAATTGTTTTGGTGCTCACACTGTCCTAGATTTGGCCAGTGGGGGCCCTTTCAGTCTAGTTCCATGCCCCATCATTTCTTGAAGTGTCTTTTTGGTATTATGAGATATTTCAAATTCATTTTACAGCATCTCAACCCTGGAATGAACCACTTCTTTAAGGACCCTGGTCCCATTTTAGTTGGGATGGTAGTAGAAACTAAGATCGAAACTTGGTATACCGCTTGCTACTGGGTTCTCACTCCTCTTGGGGGACAGAGCTGTAAGCTATGTGTATGGATATATACCAATAGATACATGTATGAACAGTCATGTGTACATGTACAAATATGAACATATAAACACATACTTACAGAAATCGCAAGCCCAAACCTGTGTCTCCAGTTCCATCCATCCCACAGGGTTCTCCTTGCCCTCCCGCATTCCAGCTACATCAGCACGTTTACTGATTTGTTCAGTACCATATGATGCTCTTTTGTACTTTTTTAATTGGAAATCACTCCATCCTCATTCTCACTTCCTTAAGGTCTTCATTCTTTTTTGTAACTGTTTGCACGTAATTGAGTGTACATACCATAATATATACACCCAGTCTCCTATGCTTAGACATTTAGTCACTTTGCAATATTTTGCAGTTACAAGTTATGCTGTAAAAAATAACATGTACATATGTACTTGCATTTTGTGTTTCTGCATTATTGGAGGTAGATCTTTTTAATTCCTAGAAGCAGGACTACTAAACATATGCAGATGTGGTTTTATTAAGTATTGCCACATTTCCCCAGTCTGTATCACAGTATATCAGCAAGGCTGGATATTTTTGCTAATCTAGTGGGTGAGAAACCATATTTCAGTCACTTTAATATGCATCATGAATGGAAGTGAACATCTTTTCACATATTTAAGAAGTGTCTGTGCTTGTGTGCACGTATGTACATGTAAGAGTGGAGTGAGTTGTTTGTTCATAGCTTTCTCATTTTTCTATGGAGTATTCAGTCTCTTCAATTTTGAGTTACATATGTTAAAGACATCAACCCTTTGTCTGTGATATATGTTGCCATTATTTTCTCCTGCTTTGTCATTTGTCTTTTTTACTTTGCTCATTACTGCCATGAAAAAGATTTTTACATTTATGAAGTCAAATTTATGAATTATGAGTCACAGTATTAAAAACTTTTTTTCTAGGGCTGAGAGATTAGCTCAGTGGTAGAGCACTTGCCTAGCATGTATGAGACCCTGGGCTTGATTTAAAAAAAAAAAAGCAAGAAAAGAAAAAAAAAAACCTCTTCTCAACTTGACTGGAGGAATTAACTCAAGTTTATTCTAGAACTTGTATAGTTAAGTTTTTCATGTCAGCTCTCATGTCTAGATAGCTGACCCATTGTGCACTTACTCTTCTGCATGGTGTGAAGCATTGGCCTAATTGTATCTTTCCCACTTATCCTCCCATCATGATAAAGAAGTTCATCTTTGCCCCAGTCATTCAAGATACCACCTTTATCATGCATAGATTTCTGCATGCATTTGGGGCTATTTCTAGACTTTGTATTTCATTAAATATTTTTAATGCCAATGTTTCTGAGTTTTCATTAAATATATATGTCTCAGCAGGCCAGGCACGATGGCGCACATCTGTAATCCCAGCAACTTGGCAGGCTGAGGCAGGACTACAAGTTCAAGACTAGCATCAGCAACTTACTGATGCCCCAAGCAACTTAAAAAGATCCTGTCTCACAATAAAAAACAAAGGGCTAGGGATGTGGTTCAGTGGTTATGTGCTCCTGGGTTGAATCCCCAGGACCAAAAATAAATAAATATATGTCCCAGCAGCCACTAGGTTCCAGAATTTACAATCCAGAGGAATTTTTATGCCTCTTCCCCTTTGAAGAAGAAGAGTGAGTCCATGTTGTTTTCTTACTTACCCTTCTGAGCTTTCTACATTTTCTAAAATCAGCTAAACTTTGATCTGTAGAACACCTTTTTGAAGGCATTATCAGGTTTTCAGCAGTAAACTTTAGCATGAATTTTTAACAGTCCCTCCATTCCCCACAGATATTGCCATTTTCTTCATAGCCCCTCAAGAAAATGGCTACAAAGCAGGGACACATAAAGCCTGGCCAGCCTAGAGAGGGCCGTGCGCCTCAGCCTCTCTTCTGCTTCCTGTAGCTTAGAAGAAGAACCAGGGAAGTAATTTTCTCCTCTTCTTCACAGAAGTGAACTGTCAAGTTCAGAGAAGATGCCAGTATGGGAGTAACCTGGAACAACTGGATGGTGGCGTTGTCGTGGGGAATGCTTTTAAGGACTCACTTCCTAGGGAAGCTGATAGGAGTGTGTTCATCTTCTCCCTTTCTCTCATCCTGTGCCCCTCTCTCTGGTCAAATGGAGTAATTTGCACTTAAACAAACAAAACAGATCGATTTTCTTAATTAAAAAAAATCTATTTACAGGACCCATTTAGAAGTGACAGGACTCCCTGCCCGTTTGGACTATTTTATCAAGTTATATTTCAGGAAACATATTTTCTTAAAGAAAATCAGAATATATAATCTGATTTAACTTACTATGTCAAATCCTATACAGCTTAAAAAATGGTGCCAGGTTTAATTATAAGTTTAACAAGCCAACCTTTTGGGAGAGAATAGAATTGCATGAAGGTGAGGTGTTTTGTGACTGTTCTGGTTTCCAGCGGGGTGAGAGCAGGTGGACAGGAAAATTCTTCAGTCCTGCTCTGTGTCTTCCCACTTGTCCTGAAGGTAAACCTGCTGCCTTCTTGTTTCAGGAAATCAAAACTGTTCTGTTAGGCAGCTCTCCTCTCCTGTTCTACTCTTCTGCTACAGTCGCTTTGCCATTAAGAACAGCTTAGATCTGTGTGTACCTGTGTACAGCGCAGCAGCGCAGAGCTTCTTCTGACTGACCTTTACCTGAGTTCCTGGGATTCCCCACGCAGGCAGCACTTACCGATTGCTGGTTTGTTGTTCAGGGATTCAGTGCTGAGGCATTTTCACGGCTGGTCTTCCTGCTCCTCTTAACATCTTTCGTGTTGTCCCACTTTTTGCATTTCAGCTTTTCAGCTACCAGCAGAGTCGGAAAGAGAAATCTGAGTCCTAGTCCAGGAGAAGACAGAGTATCGGGGGAGATTTCGGACTCTGAGCTTGAGCAGACAGATTCCTGTGCAGAGTCCCTCTCAGAGGGAAGAAAAAAGGCCAAGAAATTAAAAAGAATGAAGAAGGAGCTTTCTGCAGCAGGTGTGTGTGGGATCTTGCTGAAACCCCAGGGTTGTGTGCTCCTTAACTGCTCTAGAAACCTGTGTTTGGGGGGAAAGGATAGTAAAACTTCACTTGATGGCAAAGCCACATCGTCTTCCACTGGATCGGGAATTTTTAGGGGCAGTGTATTCTAATATGAGGACCCCTAAGAAGCTCTGGTGAGGTCTCATTAAAGTCCGTTTTGATAACCTCACTTCCCGTGGTTTAGAGATTTTGCTGATGTGTTTAGCGTAGCCTCAGTGTTTAAAATGTGACTTGAATTTGCATAGAGCCTACTCCCACGTGTGTTCTTCAGCAGCAGAGTTTACACTCTCCCCAGCAGCGCCGCAGGCAACCTGGATTTATCTCATAAGCAGAATTATATAAGAAGCCAGGAAATAGGAAATCGGCACGTGTCGAGAGCCCACTCCGCGCCAGACACTGTAGCAGGTGCCTTCTCTCCTCACTTGATTTTCACCACCCTGAGGTGAGGAATCATCGTCCCGGGGTTAGTGATACAGATGTCTGCCTGCCTCCAAGTGGTAAGAAGCTCTCAGAAACTGCAGCTGCAAGAAGCAGAGCCCAGGAGAACCAGCCTGCCAGAGCCTCAGCCCAGATCCTCTCCACCCCAGACCCGCCAGGGCCACATCTTAACACACTCTGGGGCTCACAGACCCTACACAGGCTAAAGGAAGGGCCTGGAGCAGCTTCTTGTCAGCCATTCCCTGCTGCTGAGGGACATGGTCAGGCAGCAGTGACAGGAGCCGTAGACACTGCTTCTCATGGCCTGTCTGATACTCTTCCTTTGAAATCTGTGAGGTACTCATTGTCCATGTTACAATTAAGAAAACAGAGACCCAAAGGGTATGTGACTTGTCCAAGGTCATGGAGCCCTTGACCTGTCCTGCGGGGACCATGTTGTGTACTCAGGATAAGAGAGATGTGGCCTAGACGCAATTATCATTCTCCTTTGTTTCACGATGACAGTTGCCCCGGTTAGCAGCTCTAACAGTCAAATCAAAGGAAGGCAAAGTCAGGCGCTGGAACTTGACGCATACCCACGCTAAGAATTCCCTTTGTTTTAATTAATTCCTTTTTTGCACATGGCCTGATCTGACTGCAGTGAGCTTTCTGAACCTCATTGATATTAATGAAGTCACAGAAGCAGCAGAAGTATTGCATGTTTTTTATACATTAGGCTGAAGCTTAGTTTTAACAGAAAAACTCTTGGTTGAGGCCTCGACTATATATTTTAGCAGTTCCCTTGAACCTGGGCCTCACTTCCTTTCCCTCAAATGAGTTTTGAGAAGCTTTTAATCTATAGCCTCTGTGATCTTCAGATTTGGTACCTCGTTACCATTGCCATGCTGTATCAAAAAAGTCATGCATTAAATGGTAGCCTGGCCTTTAGAGACCACCCTGAGCAAGTCTTGCCCTTGTTCCTGTCCTTGATAGCTCCATTCCTCATGCATTGTTCAGTTTCTCTTTTCTTAGTCACAGCCTTTTGTTTTTTTCTTTTATTTATTTTTTAATTTTTTTTTAGTTGTAGATGGACAAATACCTTTATTTTGTTTATTAATTATTTTATGTGGTGTTAAGGATCAAACCCAGAACCCCAAACGTGCTAGGCAAGGCTCTACCGCTGAGCCACACCCCAGCCCCAAGCCTTTTGTTTTTCTATACCACCATAATTTTTAAAATATTAAAATACTCAATAATAGAATGAATTAATAGATTAGTCTCTTTTGTAGCTTTTATCATTTTAAGTAAAAACTTTCTATAAGTTATTTAGGGTTTTGAACTTATAATACTGTAATGAAATAGGGTTTTTCCCCCTTCCCATTGACAGTAAAGCTGTCACTCACAAAAGATTTGAGCTTAAAAAAAAAATTATAGATTTTGTACAACTTCGTCAGTACTGCTGAAAGGGAAAGAGCAAGGGAGATTGAGCAGGAGAGCTTGGGATGACTGGGTTTTCTTCTGGAGCACCATCCACCCAGAGTGGCCTTTGGACGGTGCAAGGGGACGTTGAGTGGCCCCTCCCTGATATGTTTTAAGCATCTCTGCAGGACGCAGAGGACAGACCTGTGACTCAACCAGGCTTTCTCGCTCAGTTCCTTGACTGGAAGGCTTGTGAGTGGGCACACCCTTGTCCCCGGTGAGGTCTTTTTTATTTTTATGTGGTGCTGAGGGTTGAACACAGTGCCTCACACTCTCTAGGCAGTTACTGTACCACTAAGCTACGACCCCAGTCTCCAGTGAGGTCCGTGTTACACCTGTAGACGTATTTGAAATGTACCAGGGATGGGAGGCCATGCTCAGGAGCTGCAGAGTGTCTAATGAAAGTGGCCTGAGCCTTGGCTATGAGCTTCAGTACTCAGGGAGCAAGCTGAGGGCCTCAGGTGGCTCACCAGGGTGTTAGGTGTGGAGGACACAAGAGGGAAAGTGGACAGGGCCCGCCTGTGGGGATTTCTGATTTTCCAAGGAATAAGCAAAAAGGCAAGGACCATGGAATGTGGTGTGCTGTAGCAATCCTGAGGCAATTCAGCTCAGGAAATGTCACACAAAAGTGTCATATTCTTAGACATTCTGATGTGTAAGCTGCACAGAGTTAGTGACTAGATCCCTTTGCAGATAACAAAATGACCTAAGTAGAGAAATGACCATTTATTGGGTTTATATTATGTGCTAGATAATGTGGTAGAAGCATCCTTTATTATCTTGGGTAGTCCTTATAAACACACAACAAGGCCTAGAGGTCATTATTGCCCAGGTACAGAGAGGAAAGTGAGGCTCAGAGTATTGCAACTTGCAGAGTCAAACCACCAAGCTCAAACTTGCAGGGCTGTCTGGCTCCAGAGCTCACACCCTGCATGGCTCTGTGGGGGGTCAGATTTATCCAGATGTAGAGGAAACCAAGTCTCTAAATAGGTGAGTACTCCTTGCAGCTCTTCTGCATCACAGACCAGCCAGCCTGGACTTCCACATGATAAAGTTGCCCCAAAAAAGCCCAGATGACCAATCCCTTTTGGGGGCTTCTATTATATATCTATTATATATTTATTATATGCTCAGCAAATACTTTTCTCTCAAATGTGGTTGTTTCAATTGTGTTCTCAAAAAGCAAATGTCAGTGCAGGTCTCTGTGTCTATCGTGATGAGTGGTGATTGGTAGTGCCAGCCGCTGCCCCTCTGAGCAGTGTTAGATATGTTCTCTATTGGTACATAAAGGGTGAGGACTGCATGCCATTTATGCTGGAATGAACTGTCTGGGAAATGTGGTCGCTTTCCCAGGTCAAGTTAAATGATGGGTTTCCATAATGTGCTTGTTCTGCTGTGTTTGGTGTTGCCAGGGCCCAGAGAAACCTCAGCCTCAGTTCTCCCTTTCCTCTCCAGGAAGTCAAAGCTACCATGGTGGGCAAAACATGTAGGGCAGTCCACTAGTTGGAGGTTCCAGCAGCACCTAGTTAGAGTGTCTACAGAGGTGGCCCATAGGAACACCCACTGACATCCATGGTCATTCCCTGTCTTGCAAAGAGACACTGAGCCAGGTCTTTCCTGCACCCCATGCCCCCTGCACTTTGAAACACAGCACATCAGACCTTTACATGTTTGCCAAGAACCATGAGTTCTGTTGGAGTCTTGACTAATCCTTTTAACTTTTCAAGCTTAAACCCTTAGGGTTACAGTATAAAAATTGGGAATCTACTTAGAGCAGCAATCTTTTCATGCTATTACAGGTCTCATTAAAGTCAAAAATGACATCTACAGTTGCAGCTGACAAGTCACCTGAGAGGCCAGGCTATAGACATCCAGCTACCTCCAAGGAACCTTTTAAAACAGCTATGTTAAAATGTAGTTTCATCCAGGGGCGTGGTGCACACCTGTAATCCCAGGTACTGGGAAGCTAAGGCAGGACAAGTTCAAGGACAGCCTAGGCAATTTAGCAAGACCGTATCTCAAAAATGAAACACTAAAAGGGCTGGGGGGGAGTGACTCAGTGGTAAAGCACTTGCCTAGCATGTGTGAAGCCCTGGGTTCCATTCCTAGAACCACAGGAAAAGTTTTCAGCTTACACATGGCATAGGAGGTGGGTGCTGGGCTTGCGAGACAGCCTGCTGTGTGCAGGTCTGGGTCCTCTGTTCCCTCTGACAACTTAGGAAAGCTTCCCTTCACCGCCCGCCTTCTCAGCATGGAAAGCCCACCCGTTTCTCCCTCTTGAGCATCTCCTGTTGAAAACGTGCGTGGCTCCCCAGAGGATCTTCCGTAACAAGTGGTTGGACTCACCTGTGGTTTTGCTGAGTGTCCCGTTCTACAGTATGTACCCCGTTTTTTCCCTGTTAGAAAATCTTGGTCAAATAATTTTATTATAACATTTCATTTTAAGACACTTGATTTTTTTGTTGTTTTTTGAGATGGGATCTTGCTACATTGGTCAGGCTGGTCTCTACCTTCGCAGGCTCTAGTGCCTCCCAAGTAGCCTCCCCCAAATCCCTGCTGGCTCCTCTTAAACATCATTCCTAACAGAGTCTGCTTTATTAAGATACTTTGTATCAATGAGAGTCATGGCTTTTAAGGACTGGGGATTGTGGCTCAGTGGGAAACACTTGCCTACCATGCGAGGGGCCCAGGAGTCATCTCCTGCACTGCTGTCAAGTCGTCCCTTGCAGGGATGCAGTTGGATGAGTTTGCAGGACGTGTATATCATGTGACCGCTGCAGTGCTTGAGATCTAGAGCAGGTCTGTCATTCCAGGAATTCCCCAGTCCCCTGTAGCCAGCCCTTACCTAGACCCAAGACCTGGCACACTGGTTGGCGGGCTGCCACGTGGTGCTGCCTCCCGAGGAGTCACAGGAGGCAGCCTTTCTTCTCTTCCTTCAGCTTCTTTGATTCAGCAGGCGCATCTGAGACCCGTGCTGTAGTGTGCATGGTTACTCCATTCCCGAGTCTCGCTCCATCTTAAGGATGCGTTGCTGTTTGCTACCCTTCCCCGGTGGAAAGACATGCAGTTCCTTGCCAGTTTTTTGGTAACTAAGAATTAAGTGCCTCTACTTATCTGCCCACAGGTTTTTGTATGAACTAAGCTTTCATTTCCTTTGGCTAAATCCCTAAATACCCAAAAGTGGAATTGCTGGATCACATGGTAACTGTATTTTAACTTTGTAAGAAGCTGACACACAGTTTTCCAAGTGGCTGCACCATTTTACCTTTCCACCAGCCTGGTACCGGGGTTCAGCCACCAGTCCTCGGCACTGCCCTTTTTTGGTTGCTTTTTAGGCATTCTGATGCCCGAGTGATGACCCCGTGTGTGGCTTTAGTTTGTACTTCCCTAACGACTGACTTCGGCATCTTCTTCCGTGATTTGCCATCCACGTCTGGCGTCTTTGGTGAAATGTCTGTTCAGACCTTTGACCTGTCTTTTCCATTGGGTTGTCTGTTTTCTTCTAACTTTTAAGTGTTCTTTATAGATTCTGGATACCAGTTTTCTTGAATGTTTTCCAGATGTTTTCTTCCAGGCTTTTCACACAGTGTCTTTTAAAAAGTAGAATTTAAGTTTCATATAGTACAGTGTATCAGGGTTTTTCTTAGATTATCCTTTCTGGTGCCAGGTCTTTATTGTCCTGGGTAGTCCGTATGGACACACAGTAAGTCATTATAACATGCAGAGGTCATTATTCCCCATTCACAGGGAGGGAACTGAGAGGCTCCTGGGGTTACAAAGTCAAACCATGAAGCACGCATGTGCAGGGCTGTCTGGCTCCAAAGTTCATTAAATCTGTGCACGACTCTCAGTTGCAAAGATGTTTCCAGTGTTTTCTCACAGTAGTTTTCTAGTTTCAGGCTTTATATTTAAATGCATGGCCTGTGTTAATCTTGTATATAATGCATGGTGTGGAGTAAGATCCATTAATAGTGGGAGGCAGATGCCCTTCAGTATCTGCTAAAAGGAAAACGATTTCTAAATGATTCTTTGCACTCTAAATAAAACAGGGCTATGAAAATGTGTTTTCTAGAAAACTGACTGTCGCGCCTCACGCACTAGCTCTGAGATAGATCCCTTGTTAGTCTGTGGCTCTCCTTTTCTGGAAGGTTCTGGAAAGAACACACAGTGACCTTCAGCTCTCTGGTCTGGGTCTCCTTTAGGCAAAGAAAACTAGCCTGTTTTTGACTGCTGGCTGTCAGTTTCCCGGGACACAGCCATGTTAAATGTTGGACCACTTTCTCCACAAGGGGAAGGGACCTAATGTTCATTGAAAACCTACCTTTGGGCTGTGGTTATGGTTCAGCGGCAACGCGCTTGCCTCACATGTGTGAAGCAATGGGTTTGATCCTCAGCACCACATGTAAATAAATGAAATAAAGGTCCATTGACAACTAAAAAATATTTTTTAAAAAAGCCTACCTTTAGCTGGGCATGGTGGCACACACCTGTAATCCCAGCAGCTTAGGAGGCTGAGGCAGGAGGACTGCGAGCTCAAAGCCAGCCTTAGCAAAAATGAGGCACTAAGCAACTCAGCAAGACCCTGTCTCTAAATGAAATACAAAATAAGGCTGGGGTGTGGCTCGGTGGTCGAGTGTCCTTGGGTTTAATCCCCAGTACCAAAAAAAACCCCTTCCTTTGCTGTGTAGCAGCCTTGAGTGGCAGGCACGGGGTCCCTGATGCAGGTGAGGCAGTGAGACTTGCTCAGAGCAGCCCAGCTGGAGCGTGGTTGGGCCCTGGCCTCACTCCAGAGCTTTCGCTCCTTCCGTCCTTTCTGACTCTCCTCACAGAGTGCCCCCACGGGAGCCGTGGCTCGCAGCCATACTCACACGCCACAGCTAACGGCAGGTGCACGTTGCGAGGATTACACTGCAGTTGCTTTTAGCAGTTTGTCTTCTTTTTCCTTCTCAGCTGGTTTTAGTTTACTTGGGTTCCCCACTTTTGGCTCTGCAGCGCTTACCTATTCTACTGCAATGCTTCTTTGATAGGTGAATTTTTAAAATGTGCTTATTGATGTGTCCACTGGTACCATGGTGTGTTTAATTGTTCTGACGAGAGGGCGCTTTCTATAAAATCATCTTTTTCTTTGCTAACTGGCTTGGGAGCCTTCACATGGATCATCTCTCTGCTCATCTCCGCTTCTCAGGAGTAGTCCTGTTGGCTGCATTAGGGGTCCCAGGACACGCACGTTCACACAGCCGAGAGACCCAGCCAGGGCACTGCAGGTTGTCCTTCCCGCTCTCCTCATCCGGACTCTCTGGGTCCTGCTGCAGTAGTGATGGGGAGGGGGTTCTCGTGGAGGGATTCTCTTCCTGTCGTTGCATGCGCTTCGACCTCCTCATTCTCAGGCCTCTCCATGGTGGACTGCAGCCCCCTCCTGTTTCTTGGGACACTCTGTGTTCAATAGTCTCTCTGCATTTAAGGCACCATCAAGACGACTCTCCCTTAGGGGAGCATTAACAGCTGGGAGAGAGGCTCTGCTGGTGTTGTCTGCCGCCCTGTTGAATGGTTCAGCCACACGTGGCAGCCCCTGTACAGCCGGCCGGGCTTCAGAGCCTGCATGGCCCTGGCCCAACCCACCTGTTCTGTGCCCTCCTCTGCCCCCACTGCTGTTGCAGAAAGTGGCATGATGGGAAAGAAGGGCTCTGACTCAGGGTGAGACTTGGTAACTGAAGAGATCTCTTCAACCCCAGAGGAGGACCTTAGCCAACTCTGTTGACCTTGGAAAGGCTACAGTTGCTCCTGCTGTTTTCGAATCTCTGGACCCCACTGACAGGCTTCCCTCCACCCTGTCCTGCCCCTGAGGTTTCTCCCCCAAGTACCAGCTGCACCACCAAACTGAGAAGCTCAGGCTCCTGGGGCAGCGGCAGGGACCTCCTCTCAGCCTCCTCTCACACCTCCTCTCAGCCACTTCTCAGCTGTGCAAGAGCTATCATGTCCCTGCCCCCGAGTGTGTTCTTGCCTCTGTAACAAGCGTTTATCAATCAGTAGCACCGTGGTGGGCTTTTGTGAAGATAAAGAATGCAGCGGGTGTGCACAAGGGAGAGGTGCTTTGCGCATCCGCCCACTGTAAATCTTCTGTTAGACCAGTAAACAGGCGGCCATGCTGGGAGAGCAGAGGGTTCACTGCCCTCCTGTGACTGATGTTCCTGTGGCTTTGCCTGTACTTGCTGGGCACTGGGCTCCACAGCCAGGACCCATCTATGCACTTCGAAGCCGTGTGCGCTGTGCAGTGGCCCCACCCTGCTGCCTCGGTGCTCGCCCCCACTTACGCTCTTTCTCTTTCCTACCAGGGACCACTGAAGACAGCCCCGCCAAGCTCTTTGAAGTTCCTGACACGTGGTAACCAAGACCCGAGGGGCACACTGCTGGTGCTGTCCTGAAGAAGAGCGGCGGCTCCTCGAAGCCATGCTGTACTTACCTTAATAAAACGTGCTGTGGGAGGGTCGAAGCCCCGTGTCTCCTGAAAGACCAGCTTTTATCTTTGTGGCCATGTTTCTCCTTTTCCTTTTTTAATCTAAACTAACTGTTGACAACATCACGGTTGTAGGCTGTCGTGGATGTGTGCATCGTTAACCAGCTAATCATCTAGTACTCACGTGCCACCTTTCCTGGCACGAGCTCCACCAGGTGTCCAGGACTCACCTGAGGGAGGTGGCTGTGAGAGAGCTGACGTGCGGGTCCTCTGGTCATGGCCTGGGTTCGGCACTCCTGCTTGGAGAGGTGCTCCTCAGTCCTCTGCTACCCAGGTGGCAGGGCATTGCAGTCATGGTCAGCATCCTGCTGCAGCGAGCGGTTGTGGGTCCCTGCTTCCCCATAGCTTCCCCATAGCTACCTGAACCCAGGAGGCGCTTGGGCCTCTCTTTCTGGCAGAAAGATGCCTGACAGCGTGGACCCATGAAGGAGCGTGGGGACTGCCCAACTGCTGTTTTTCTGAAGATCTGAGCTTCTGTTGGGGGGGTATCCAAGTAAAAGGTCATTTCTGTTCTTACATTGTGCCGCGTGCACCTTGCGGTGTCTTCACCTGTCTTTCCCGCTTCTATGTCTGTGTTTGGGGTGCGGTGGCGTGTATGCAGACGTGTGTGAGTGAAATTCATGACAAATCAACCACATGTAGCAGCCTCTTATGTGAACAGATCGCAACAGCAGCAAAACACCCTGGATCTCTCTCAGTAGATCTGCTTTCAATAGATCATTGTTAGATATTTAACATTTTTGTATTGTGGAAATAAAAATAAAAAATGTATTTCCAAAAGATAAAATTAAAGAAATTTTCATAGAACCCTGGTTCTTTCCGTTTTCCTTGTAGTAGTGAACGCCATATTCTCTCTCTGTGCATATAGATGTGTTCCTTACCTTTGAAGAGATCTGGCCACTGACCCAGGTGTTTAAAGATCTTCTTTTTCTTTTTTTACCTCTAACCCCTGCACCTGCTTCTGTGGGTCAGACGGCCCATGCCTGACCTGAGCCCAGGTGGTCACTGGCCATGGCCTAGGAGGGTGGGAGGAATCCCAACACACATGGAAGTCCATGGCGTTATGCAGCTTCAGGGGTATAAGACCTTTCCCTGGTGGAAAGCCTCAACCTTCCTTCCCAGCTTACTCCCGTCCCCTGGAGTCTTGTAGCTACAGAGTTATAAACCACACCTGGCTGGAACAAGCAGGTGTCCACCCCTTTGTCCACCCCTTCCACAGCTGCTGCTCACAGGTCAGTGGGGAAGACGGTGAGTTGTGGAATCTGGGAGAGGCTTATGGAGCAACTGTGTCCTTCAGACTTATAGGTAGGAACAGGTAATGCCCCATGCTTCTCTTTAAAGAGAAAACGAAGGGCAACTGTCCAAAGACTGTGGGTGGCATTTGTATGGAGAGGAGCGTGCCCGTTTGGTGCCCTTGTGCTCGGTAGGTCTCACGTGGGAGGGGACGGAAGGCCCTTGCCCTAAGGTAAGGAAAGTGAGTCATACCCTGAAGCCCACTGAGAGTAGGCACCGTGCTCCCTGCTCAGGCTCACCCCTGCCACTCATCTAGAGAGGAGCTTGGCAGTTGGGGGAGTGCTTTCTAGAGAGGGCACGTGCTCAGAGCCCGCGGAGCTGTTTGCTTCCAAGTTCGGCCTGTGTTCTTGGACATGTCACTTACCCTCTCTGACCTTCAGCTTCCTGCTTCTGTAAGTCAGGACAGTAAACCCTATTCTGTCAGTTGGAGTGGATGTGGCATAGTCCCTGGAATGTGGCTTAGAATTAAGTGCTGGGTGCACCCCTCACATGTGCCTTACCCACTTTCCCAGCTGCATCAGATGGCCCAGTGGACTGGGTCAGTCCTTCCCCTCTGTACCTACACACGGGTGTTCTCCACGACACAGTGGGTGTAACCATGGGGAGGTGCTTCTGCTTCGTGACTCAGGTCTGTGGCACATTGTTGATGGGGCTGTGCTTTGGGATTGGCCTGGAGTGGGCGTCTCTGTGTGTTCTTGGGAGTTGGAGGCTGAACGCTGGCTTCGCCCATCCTTATAGCTTGGCACTGGCTCAGTCCCCACCCCACGGATCATTATGGAGATGTTCAGACGTACAGAGGCTTGCTTAGTGAGCACTGTGTACCTGGACTGTGTGGTCACCAGCTTGCTCAATTTTCTTGTTGTATTCAGCCATCCCGCTAGCCATCAATTTGTCTTGTTTTTTTATGCATTTCTAAGTTGCAAATGTCAGCATCCCCCTCAACACTTCCTAGAGTTTAATATTTATTTATATTTGGGGGTTTGTGGGGGTCAAATTGGTAGTGGAATACTCAACTCAATTTTAAGTGTACCATTTGGTAAATGACCAATAAATGTAATCCCATCTATCCATCCAGGTGCAAAGTATTACTGAGAGGCCAGCATTGTTCCTTCTGTCTCTTCCCAGTCAATCCCTCCCACCCCTAGGAGCAACCAACCACAGATGTGCATTTTTTCCCCCACAGATTAACCTTTTCTAGAACTTCATGGAAACAGAACCAGAGAGTCCATACTCACGATGGTAGTAACAGGGGCTGGGGGTGTAGTTTAGTGGGAAAGCCCAGCTTGTCTAGCATGCCCTGGGTTTGAGCCCCAGTGCCCATGCATACCAATAACCCGAGGGGCAGGCCTTTCTCAGCACACTGTGAGACTCACCATGTGTGCAAGATTCTAGTTCCTCTTCATTTTTGCTTATCCATATGCCACAGTTTTATGGGTTTGAAGGCACATGCCTGTAATCCCAGTGACTCTGGAGGCTGAGGCAGGAGGATCTCAAATTCAAGGCCTGCCTGGGCAATTTAGTGATATCCTATCTCAATAAATTCAAAAGGCTGAGGATGTAACTCAGTAGTAGAGAATCTCTGGGTTCAGCTCCCAGTAATGTAGTAAAAAAAAAAAAAAAAAAGCTGTTATTAATGCTGAACAGCAAGAGGGGCCTCCTCAATCCTGTGGGTGCAGTTCCCACGTGGACAGTTTGAAGCACCTCTCCTGACCTTCTGGAGGAAAACGCTCCCACAAAGCCAGAGCCGGGCCACCCTCTCCTGGCCCACGAAACCAGTGAGTATTAAAAATAGTTCGATTTTTTTGGAGAACTTTGTATTTAATCTCGTGACTCAAGTTTCATTACTTCACCTGAAGTCCTTTCCTGCATGGTCCATGGAGTAAACAGTGCATCTGATGTTGTTGAGGAGGGGAACAGAATCCCTGAAGGCCAGTTTATGTCTCTGCTGGTGGGCAGCCACCCTCTGCTGCAGGTTATCTGGGCCCTGTAACAGGGTTCAGTTTGTCTTTGGCCATTCGTCTATTTCTATCTCTGCTTCTTGCTTTTTCTAGTCATGCGATTGAACTTGAATTTGAGAAAGCTCTTCATGCCTTCTGGACCTGCAGAAAAATGTACAGGTTCACCAGCTGAAAGGGTCATTTTAAACAGACGTGTTTTAGATAAGATAACTCTTGTCCAAAAAGAGAGGATGGCAAAAAAAGAGCTCTTTGTTATTTTTATTGGGGGGGGGGGCACTGATTCACAAGATGAGGAGATCCTCATGCTGATCTTTTTAGAAGTGAGAACATAGGGAAATACAG
This sequence comes from Ictidomys tridecemlineatus, assembly GCF_052094955.1. NCBI lineage: Eukaryota > Metazoa > Chordata > Mammalia > Rodentia > Sciuridae > Ictidomys > Ictidomys tridecemlineatus. The sequence goes on from NC_135486.1 coordinate 133,799,663, forward strand.
ACCAGAGAAGTGTGAGGCCAGGAGCCCTGCAAGTGTGGACTTGTGCAGAGGCTGCGAGGAGGGAGTCTGCTTCCGTGCCAGGCCCATGCCAGGCCCGTGCCACTTTTCCCTGGAAACGTCTTGCCATCGTTCCAATACCAGCCAGAGAACAGCTGCCAGCCTGTGGGCACTTGCCTCTTCCTGCAGAAGAGGGGCAGGGGACACGGCTGTCCCACCCAGTCGCCCTTGCAGGTGCTCTCAGCCAGCAGTGGGCTCTGTCACTGGCAGGGCTTCATCGGGCAGTGGCCAGCTGCCCGCGACACCCGGACTAATGCGGCCCCTGCCTGTTTGCGTGGGTGAGGAGGGGAGGCGGGTCTCTACCCAGCTCCCCTGTGTGCCGCACGCTCCCTTGATCCATGGTGACATCTGGCAAGGGCAGGGTAGAAGGTGTGCTGGGTGCTTCTGCCGCTTCACAAGCCTCCATTTCAAGGTTCCTGGTTGATCTTATCTCACCTGGGTGGGTGGGTGGGTGATCCCCAAGTCCTCCGTCCCGATGGGCCGGTGGCACAGGAGCCCCGCCTCACAGAGCCTCAGAGCCTCAGAGCCTCGTTCTCACCTTTTCCATCTGCTCATTCCCTCTGGGCTCCGTGGCCAGGGGCGTCCTGAAGGAGTTTCCATGCAGGGGCAGCGCCGGCCTCGGGACTCCACGGCTGCACAGATCTGAGCGGGGGCCTGCCTGCTGTGTGCGCCTCAGGACTCTGCCTGGCCCCAGTCTCCCCATCTGTCACGGACCAGGCCAGCCCCGCCCCAGGAGAGGGCAGGAAGCCCCCACAGGGCGCCAGCGCCTGGACCCCACCTGGGCCTCTTCAGTGGGAGCACCAAGTGATACCTCCTCCTTGAAAACCAGGCCCCTTCTCTCCAGAACTTTCCCTGTTAAAGCAAACTCACCCTCTAAGACATAAACCTTGCTTCTGGGAGTCAGCGTTCCTCTCTACTCCACTGTGGTTCTTCTGAAGTAGGAAACACGTTGGGGTTTTATTCTATTCTAAGCACTTGACACTGTTTTCAAGCACAGGGACCATGATTCCCAAAGATACAACTGAAGCTTGCACGGGCTCTGTAACTTGCCCTGGAGGTCACGGTCAGAGCTGGAATTCAAACCTCAGGATGTGCAACAACAAGGCCAGGTGCCTAACGATGATTGGACACTGCCATCCGTGGGCAGACGTCACAGGGCAGAGGGCCAGTGACATGGGGGAGGGAGAAGTGCTGAGCCTGTCCTGTGTACCTCAGGAGTCACGGCTCTGGGTTGACACCAGACTCCCCTCTTCTCATTCCCTCCCCGTCAGCCCTGGGAACTGAGAGTCACACACATACCTGCCTCCCCTCCCCTCCGTGGGCTCAGTCCTGTCCTCGGAGGCTTCCTGGAAGCATCTGGGGACGGAGACATTCTGAAGGCTCCTCATCTGTATGGCCAGATTGCTCTCTAATCCAGCCACCTGCCAGAGGGGCTCCAGACCCCGAGATCACTCTCCAAATGCCCACCTCGAAAGCCAACTAATGATCTCAACCACAGAGAAGTCCCAGTGTTGGTTCACAGAACAGCAGGGTAACTAGTTCACCTCAGTTTATTAGGTGTCACGTCAGGAACTATGAGAGAAGAGTCCAAAGCTCCCAACAGGAAGGAATGATGAATGTTTATGGACGTGGAAATGATAATTACCCTGATCTGAGCATCGTATTCATTTATCAAATTATCGCACTGTTCCTCATAAGCAGGAATTAAAATCCATTAAAAATTTTTGAAAACAATCACAATGAAAGCAGTGAAGGCCCCGAACGGTGCAATGACAGACCCCAGCACCTCACCCTAGGAAGAGGCAGACACAGGGTCTGCGCCCCCATCGAAAAATGCCGCCCGGGGCCAGCAGAATCCGCGCCACTTGAGCACTAGCTGCAATGCACATCTCTGGGCCCCTCTCCGGGGCTGCTGAGCCGGAAACTCCAGGGCTGGGGCCCAGCTGTCTGGGAGTGGCCTCCGGGGGATCCTGGTGCCGCCCCGTTTGGGAGCTGCTGGTCTGGGGAAAGCTACATGAACTGAGTGGGGACATGTACTGCGCTTGTTATGGTCAGATCTGTGAGGGCTGGGAGCCAATCCAAGGGAAATGTCACTTCCACCTCTCTTCTCATTAAGGGTCGCCTCCTCTGAAATCAATAGGTGATTTGGAACAAGGGAAATGTCGCTCTTTCATGTGAAGGGTCCAGCTCTTGCACATACTTGTTATCCATACTGAGAGGTTCATTATGTGCCGCGCACATCATTCTCCCTTTTGTTCCCTGAAGAGAGGAGACAAAAGCTTAGAACAGTCTGGAAACATCCTGGGGCCTGAACTGTGCACCCAGCCTGGGCAGAGCCCGGGCACCTCACAGCCACGCTGCTGAGAGGACTCGAGGCACCTGCACCAGGTGGAAGCTCTGCAAACATGACTTTCCCCTGCATCTCCTGACCTTGCACCTGACAAACCAAAGCCAGTCTTGGCCTCGGGGGGCTCTGGCCCGACTCACAGTCTCTAGCAAACTGCTGAAGTGCTCTTTTGTTTCTCCTTCCTCTGTTTTAATTCAGGAATTAAAACATTAAATGCCGTTCCGACTCCAGGCATCCCCTGAAGTGTCTCACCTGTGTGTCGCTTGCCCATGACACACTGTGATGAACTCCCCAAACCCTGTCTCCAGTGACGGGTGGGGGCCTGAGGCACTTGGATGGGCTGGGGACCCTCGTGGGGGGGGGGGTTCTGAGCTTGTTCCTTTTGCTGTTTCACTTGGAGATGACACTTCAGTTTGGGGTCCACCCTGGAACTGTGGCTCAGCTTCCCGGGAGCCGTGGAGGGGTGTGCCGGGGGCCAGGGCCCATGGCCGAGGCAGGCCGCCGTGCTCGGAAGGGATCCCCCAGGGAGCGTCAAGAGGTGCCGGCAACAGCAACGAAACAGAAGAGACTCCAAATATTTCCTTTTGGGGATTGGGAAGGGGAGCCAAGTGAAATGTGAAGAGGTGTCTGGAAGCCCAGAGGGAACCAGCAGGCCCTTCCAGAAGTTCTATTTGCGGTAAGAAACCTTGGCATGGGGCAGCCAGCTCTCCTGCAAAAATAGACCCGTGTGCAGAGAAACAGCTCAATCCTGGAAGCGAATGTCCCTCTGTGGGGGATGAGAGCTTCGGTTGAGACTCCAGAAGGTTCTGTCCCTCTCCTCTGCTTCCCTCTGGACCTAGCACCAAAAAGAAGGAGAAAAACAGATAAACATTTTAAGAAAGAACTGTCCAGCTGACCACTGACCACCTGACCGCGCTGACTTCTCTGTCAAGGGAGGCAGCGAGGACACAGGGCAAGAGGAAGAGTCTCACATAGGGGCCTGGACACCAGTGACCCACAGTCCAGCCCTGCAGGAGGAGCAGCTCCCTTCCCTGTGTCCCTCCTTTGCCTCCGTGTGGGTGAGGGACTGAGAAAACAGGGCACAATGTGCAGCAGAAAGGAGAGGCTGACGGGAGAGAAGTAGCCTCGCTTCAGCCATCTTAGGACCCCACAGAAGGGTCTGTTGACAGGCTGCTGTGCAAGGAAATGACGGTGGACTCCTAGGGCCATGCTGATTCTGCAACCGGATGCTGTTGCCTCTGGATGTTGAGGACGTGGCTCGGCTCTTGGGCACAGGCTTGTCCTCCTTCTGGAGCAGGGCCCGATCCTCTGCAGCAGCGAGAACAGCAGTCCGAAGCTGTAGGCACTGGTCAGCTTTAGAGCATCCTGGTGGCACCAAGCCTGGGAGTTCTCTGGCTGCTCATTGGGTCACCCCAGTACGACTTCCTGGCCTGGCCTCCTGAAGGTCATTGTGGGCAGACACAATGCCACCTCATTGCCAGCGTGGCTGAGTTCTTTGAGGAAAGGCACTTGACTGTGTGTCCCAAAAAGTTGGGGAGGGGGGGAATCACAAGAAAGAAGATGGTTAACAGGGAAGCAGTTAGATGGAGGAATAACTTCTGATGCTTTATAGCACCGTAGAGAAACTATGGTTAGCAATTAATTATGTGTTTCCAAACACCTAGTAGGGAGGATTTTGAAAGTTCCCAACACAAGGAAGTGATACATGTTTGAGGGGATGGATATGCCAGTTATCTGATCTGATGATATTTATATACAATGTCACCCTGAACCCCATAAATATGTGCAATTGCCTGTCCATTAAAAATAGAATATATTTTAAAAACCATAAGGAGCTCGAGCCAGTTGCAGGCCTGTAATCCCCGCAGCTTGGGAGGCTGAGGCAGGAGGATCACAAGTTCAAGGCCAGCCTCAGCAACTTAGTGAGACACTGTCTCAAAGTAAAAATTTAAAAAAATTAAAGGACTGGGGATGTATTTCAGTGGTAAAGCGCCCCTGTGTTCAATTCCCAGTACAAAAAGAGAGAGAGAGAGAGAAAGAGAGAGAGAGAGAAATTTCAAGGGTGTGGCTCAGTGGTAGAGCGCTTGCCTGGCATGCATGAGCCCTGGGTTCTAGCCCTGCTGTCCACCCCCTGCCCATCCACAGAGTTACGAGGAACTTATACCCCATGTCTCTCATCTAGAGCTGGGAGATGCCCAGCAGGCCGTGTCCACCTGCCCCTTCTGAAGATGAATGGGGTCTGCACTCCCCCCTTCTCTTTTCCTCTTGGCAGCCAAGAACTGTCCACGTCCAGCTGTGATTTCACACTCAGCTGCCACTCGGCCTGCCAGGGTTGAAAGGCCAAAAGTCATCTGGAATTAGCAGCCTGGCTCACCAGTAGCTCTTCTGTCTTCAGAATGTGGCAGGGCAGCTGTCAGAGGACTTAGGCAGTAGCCAGCCATGCTTTGGGATCCATCTGGAACCCGGATTCCTCGGGTCCTTGGTTTTGCAAACACACACCAAAAAACCTTTATCCACATATGCGCGATGTTGGGCTGAAGTGGAAACGGATGCTTTTTTCGGCAGCTGATGTGAAAATGGTTGCTTTTTTCACTGAGCTGAACTTTTCCAGGGCTGTGATGCTGCTAGGGCCTGCTATTCACACCTTCCTACCTTCCTAGCCACAGGAGGTGGGCACATGTCCCGGGTCCAGCCAAACACAGTGCCCCTTGCCCAGGATGGACGAGCGACCCTAACAGGTCAGTCTCTCCCTGGAACAGATGGAGGCTGCAGGGAAGGGCCCCTGCCCGTTCAGGACTGTTCCAGAAGTGAGACAGGCTCTGGAGTTTGGAGTTTCTAGTCCACACTAAGAACCCACGAACAGTGGGTGGGAAGGCCGACCACCGGGTGTGAGCAAGCATATGGAGGGAGAGCAGCCCTACCGGATCCAGGTGTGCCCAATGCTAGGTCCACTCAGCCTTTCCCAGTGACTTAAATCAACGCATCTTCTGCCTTCTACCTGTCTTAGTTTGAGTTATATTTCTTGCTCTCAAGCCGGGTGGGTGTGTGAACCGGGTTAACCTTTGGCGAAGGTCAACAAGAGCGAACAGAAGCAGAGGTGGGTCCTTGCACAGGAGCAGGGTGCGTGGAGGTTGAGCTGATGGGCGTCACTCTCCCGTGACAGAGGCCCGGGTCATCTGGTAGGTCCTGGGTTTGCATCGGAGTCCCCTGGTGAGGGGATGCCCTGTCTCAGCCGGAGCCTGTGTCCTGTTCCAGCGGGGATCTGCTCAGGGTCTTCTCCAGGAGAGGGCCTCCTGCCAGGGAGCTTTCTGGCTGTGTCCCTCCTCTGAGAGGGCAGCCTGTCTCTCGCCCATGGCCGCACGGCCTGCCTTCCAGCCCAGCCGGCTCTCCCCAGACCATCTGGGACGCAGGCTTTTGCTCTTTCACTGAGGCCTTCCCTCTCGTTGGTTCTGAAATTGGCAACGTTTCCCACACCAACGGTTTCCCACTCCACAGTGTTCCTTGCTGAGCGTCCCCCAGGATTGGAAGGATCTTGGTGAGGAGAACCAGCCATCACTGCTCCCGGCTCTCCCAACAGGACCGCTGCACTTGGCCAGTCCGAGGTCGGTCACAGAGCGCGGGAGCTCCCGGCCACCCTCCGGGCCCCCACCCCAGACCTCCTCCATAAGCCTTGGAAGAAAGATGCTTTGTCAAGAAACAAACCGGAAACAAGCCCAGCCTCCATTTCTTGGTCGTTCTTGACCTTGGTAAGTTCTAGGTACCTGGGCACCTCAGTTTTCTATTCCTCAGTTTTCTCTGTACAATGGAATAATAATACCAGTTTGTACAATGGGGTCAAGTTTATGGGACATAAGGCACTTCTTTTTTTAATTTTTTTTGGTTGTCAGTGGACCTTTATTTTATGTATATGCAGTGCTGAGAATCTAACCAGTGCCTCACACATGCTAGGCAAGCGCTCTGCCACTGAGCCCCAGCCTCAGCCCCTTATGCCACATTCTGGTCTTTTTGGAGGCCCCTCCTCTTATTTCTCTGCCTTAACACAGTGAAAAGTCCCTGTAGTCATCTCCTGGGACCCCGACCCTCATGGAGGAACTGGGAGAAAAGTCCAGAGAGTGTGCCCCTGGGTCCCCCAATAATGTGTGCACCTAACTCAGGTCAGGACTGAGTCCCTGTTATTACCTTTCCCCACAGGATGCGGGATTTACATCAGCCTGGAAGAATGTGGACTTTCAAATCATTTCACATACGATGAAACCCCAGTATTTCAGAATAGTTTATGAGAAACTAAATGTTCTGGGGAGTTTAAAAGAATTGATAAATCTCAAAATTATTTTCCCCTTTAATCTCTTTTTAAAAAAATATTTTGTTTTTAGTTGTAGTTGGACACAGTACCTTTATTTTATTTTTATGTGGTGCTGAGGATCCAACCTAGCACCCCAAATGTGCCAGGTGAGTGCTCTACCACTGAGCCCCAGCCCCAGCCCCTAATCTCTTTTAATAATGTTAGAAATGGCTGGGGTGTAGCTCAGTGGTAATGTGTGAGCTTAGTGTGCACCAGGGCCAGGGTTCAATCCCCGGCACCAAATTATACACACACACACACACACACACACACACACACACACGATGTGCTGATGTTCCTGCTCCCTATTTATATTGGGGAACTTAATAAAATATTCAGAGAAGGCTCCGCTGCATTATTAAAAGTCTTTGCTAGTCTTCTGAATTTTGTAAAAGCAGCAATTTCACTGAAAATCAGAGATTGGGGGGAAATGGATATATATGCTGGGTTTCTCTCTTGTTGAATGCTGTGTTAACATATTTTTGGAGGCTTTAAAGATCAACATTACTAAGTGCTCAGCATGAAGCTGCAGAGGCTCATTAGGGTCCTGCTTGTAAAACACAGGGAGCCCTAGCCACGTGGAAGCTGCAGGAGCCCCTGGTGGCTACCGTCCCTAGGAGCAGTGGACTTAAAAAGTTCTCTGTGAACTGGAGGGATATGCAGAGACCGAGCACTGATTTAGAAGATGGTTGCGAGAAAACGCTGCGCGGAGTTTGCACACCTCTCCTGGGACAACAGACTGAGCAGGAACCGCTGTGTGTGTGGTTGTGCACATGAGTGTCTGCGAATGCGTGCATGTACGTGCGTGTGCAGAGCGAGGCTTTGGGTGGACGAAGAGGGAAAGGAGGCAATGGATACTTCTGATGAAGAGCAGCCGGGACCTGGGAGTGTGTGTCCAGCTTGTCTTCACAATGAGTGTTTAAGGACCCTCCCGCTTAGCGACAGAGTTGGGGAACTTGTCCTCCGTGATTATTTTCCTAAAACTGAGTTCTGCCATCGTGTTCCCTGGTGGGAATCTGAGATGCTGGAACGATATAATGATTTGGCTGTTTGCTCACAACTGGCTTCTTGCAGGAAGTGTCTGCCACAGGAAGTATCACCACTGGGTTTTTGTGACCCTGCATGGCGTTCACCTGGTGGCAAAGGTCCCCCAGCCCTCTCCTTCTCAGACCTCACACGGTGGCCTTGTAACCCCGGAGCTGAAGCTGTGTGCACAAAGGTGACCGGTCCAAGTGTGCTGGCATGGGGACCCCGTGGGGACCCCGGGTGCTCCAGCAGTCAGTCCCCGTGGGTTCCCTCCCTCAGCCCCGCCCGGCCCCACTCTCTGTCACGCGTCTGGCCCTCAGTCCTGCCGGTGATCACTGTTGGGATGAGCCACGAGTGTTCTCCTCTGGTGATTTCAGAATACGAAGTCAGTCTCAACCAGAAGGTGACTGGGGGGATACGCTGTCTCACCTGGATGGGGGAACAGGCCCATGAGGACAAGGTGGACTGAACCTCATCTGTGGGGTGGGTCACAGGAAGCTGCGGAGCTGTAGAGAGACCCTGGACCTCCAAAGAGATTCCCTAAGAGAAGGCCCCAGCTTTGGGTCTGCAGGGGCAAATGAGTGACCGCTGATGTGGCCAATGGATGGCCATGTCTCTCAAGCCTGGACAATCGGAAGCCTGGAAGGAGTGACTCATGGCAAGAGCAGACCCGATGTCAAGTCAATGGCCCAGGGAGAGAGGTTAGCCCTGTGGCTAATCCACGTGGACACCTCACCTGAAGCTTATAAAGAGCTGCGTGGTGTGATGACCGCATTAGCAAGAGCCCCTGCACCAGGCGCCCTAGGACAGCCGAGGACAGGGAGCTGCCGGGGCCTCCAGAGGCTGCTCTGCTCCCAAAGCACGGATCAGGTGGACGAGTTCCACCCCACAGACGTGGCGGTTTCCAGTGTCATCATCCACCATTTCTCTAAATCAAGTGGAATGTGTGGTGAGCCTCCATCTGTTCTGGATTGGGGTAGGGGGGCAACCGTCCTGCCCCAGAGTTGGGACAATATCTCAGGAGCAGACAGGGTGGGATACGTGTGGGAAAGCCCCCCACTCTCCAACCCACCCCCGGCCTGCTCTGTGCTCCAAATCCAGGCTCCAAGGGCCTCGTGACCAAGCTTGGGACCTTCCCCAGCGGCCGAGGCCGAGAGCCCTGTTCCTAGTCCTGAGTGCTCTCGCTCTCCCTGGGCCCCGTGGCAGGGGACACTGCCAAGCCCCGGGCCTCTTCCCAGTCTCGGGGACTGGTCCCAAGCCTCCTCAGCCATCTGCACCATCCCTCCATCCCAACCCACGCCCCTTCCCTTTGCTGTCTAGCCAGTCAGTCTTGCCCTCAAGGGAACATCCAGAAACTGAAATGCTCAAAATGGGGGTGCCCCTGGACGCTCCCTTGTGTCCATTAACCAGGGAGCGCGTTTTCCTAGCCCAGTGCCCGCTACAAAGTCAGCATGGCGACCTTGGGGGAGATGGCCCACGCACAGCAGACCTCGGGTTCCATCTTGGTCTCCCTGGATCCCTGTGCCCTTGCACACCACACGTCAGCTCCCTTCCTGTTGTCCCTCACAGAAAACCATCTCAAGCTCGCTTAAGCAAAAAGGGACCCTATTGGCTTATGTCACAGAGGTGGCTGCAGAAATCCTGGAACCGGGTGCTCAAACGTGGCTTCCGGATCCCCCCTGGCTCTTGTCTCTCTCTTCCCTGAAGCACAGGTCCCCTCCCCACAGTGGCAAGATGGCTGCATGTGACACCAGGCTTATGTTCAAGCCCCCAGGGGTAAGTTCCCCTAGAAGCCCCAGCTGCATCGTGTTGGTGCTGACTCGTCGTCTGTCCACTGTGTCACGTTGTTGGATTGTCCAGGCTCCAGAGACACGGCCATCCCTGGAGCTAGGAATGACGTCACCTCCACCCAAACCCTGAGCACTGAGAGAGGAGGAGGGGCAAGTGTTCAAGGGAAAACCCGCCCTGGAAGAGGAGGAAGAGGTCGGGCAGACTTCTGCCCCTTGCCATCAGCTCCTGCCCTGGCCAGTGGTGGCTGATCAGTCCTTCCTGTCCTTCCGTGGTCAACCAATATTCACCGACTGTCTCGGATGTCTGAGTGTGTGTGTGTGTGTGTGTGTGTGTGTGTGTGTGTGAGTGTGTGTGTGTGTCGGGTCCCAGGGAGACTGGTGTGGAAGAAGGTCGACACAGTCTTTGTCCACGTGGAGTTCACAGTCCGGCAGGGTGGCAGTGGGCTGAATCGTGGTCCTAAAAGAGGTATGTCCAAGCCCCAGCCTCAGGCAGCTGTGAATGTGACGTTATTTGGAAAAAAGAGTCTTTGCAGATGTCATTCAGGATCTTAGCATGAGATCATCCTGGATGTAGGGCAGGCCCTAAACCCAATAACAAAGTGTCCTTACAAGAGAAAGAAGAGGAAGGTCTGAGGCACTCACAGAGGGGACACACAGCACAGGCCATGTGACAGAGGAGGGAAGGCCGTGATCTACCAGCTGGGAAAAACTCCAAGGACTGCCTGCAGCCACAGTAAACTAGGAGAGATGGACCGACTCCCCCACGTGGAGCCTCCAGGGGTCAACCCTGCCAACACCTTGAGTCTGGACTTCTACCCTCCATGACTGGGAGACATCCTTCCTATTGTCTTAAGGGACAGAATTTATGGTAATTTGTTGGGTGCCCCTAGGAAACCAATACAGGAGCAAACAGACTGATCAGTCAAGCAAACTGTGAAATTGCACGGTGGCAGGGAGGTGCAGGGTGCAATGAATTTGCTGAAACTTGAAGTCAAAGGATTTAATTAATGGTGTGGGGGAACAGACGTTCCAGGCAGCGGGGGAGCGGCACAGGCAAAGGTCCTGGGGTGGGCAGCTCCCTCTGTAAAATCAGCAAGTCTTCGGGCTACGTAGGTTTCTCGCTGGAGTTGGCCTGGCTGCAGGCGGCTTTAAAAAGCCATGAAACTGAACAGGTGTCCCTGCTCATGGTAGGAACGGCAATTTGGCGCCTGTGGTTTCAACTCCACCCTTTTCAGATGTTGAAGTTACCAGACTGGCCCCTGAAGGGAATCTGCTTGCCAGGCCCTGACCTGCCGGGCGCTCGAAGCGGCCTTCGCCAGCATCTTCTGACCTCCACCCTGTCTGGCAGAGCGAGCGCCTGTTTGCCCAGGCTGGCTGGGTGGGGGGCCGCGGGGTGTTCGCTGTTTCCAGCAAACAAAAGCACAGAGTTTACTGCTGCTTTCATCGCCCATCGCCCTGAGAGAGCTGCGTGAGGCCTGGCTGGAGGTGTGGCTGGCATGAAGGGTCCCAGACCTGCTGTTTGGAGGAGCACTCTCCCTGCAGGAACCTGGGTCGGGGCTCTGGCTTCTGGTCCAGGGCCCTGGCCCAGCTTGGGGCGGAGCCTCCCCTTGCCTAGGGGCGGGGCCTCCCCATGTCTAGGGGCGGGGCCTCCCCATGTCTAGGGGCGGGGCCTCCCCATGTCTAGGGGCGGGGCCTCTCTTGCCTAGGGGTGGGGCCTCCCCTTGCCTAAGGGCGGGGCCTCCCTTGTCTAGGGGCGTGGCCTTCATGCCTAGGGGCGTGGCCTCCACTCCTAGGGGCGGAGCTTCGAGTACTTGAAAGAGGAAGCTGCATTGGCTTGGGGGCAGGGCTGCGGGCTGCCCAGGACAGGCAAGGTGCTGGGGCGGGGGCTCAGGCCATTTAGGAGGTAGGAATGATTTTGCTTCCTCCAGAAAGCTAGCTGCAGGGCCTGGGACGTGCCAGCTCCCTGCTTGTTTTCCCATCAGTAAATCCAGAGCAATTCCTCAGCTCTTCTCCATGGAACAGTGTCTAAGACTACACCCCCTCGGTAAGCAGTTGTGAGAATTAGGTGAGGGGAGTTGCTTTCATTCAACAAATATTTCTGGAGCAGCTACCAGATGCTAGGCCCTGTTCTAGTTACAAGGAATGTTCCAGCAAACAAAATCAGACAGCCTTAAATGCTCCTGTGGAACTGGTGTTCTAGAATGGGGTCTGCAAATTGGGGCTAGTGGGCCAGATCTGGTTGGCTGTCTGATTTTGCATGGACTCTGAAACAGGAATAGTTTCTTTCTTTCTTTTTTTTTTTTCCAATTTTATGCATTTATTTATTCATTTATTTATTGCAGCACTGGGGATTGAATCCAGGGGTGCTCTACCACTGAGCTGCATCCTTACCTTTTTTATGTATTTATTTAAATTTTGAGACAGGGTCTCACTAAGTTGCCCATGCTGGCCTCAAACTTGTAATCCTCTTGCCTCGGCCTCCCAAGTACCTGGGATTACAGGCGAGTACCACTGCACTCAGCTTTATATTGTTTTGAAGAAATGTTTCAGTTTATGCTTCGGAGAGATCATCAAACACCCCCCCCCCAAACCTGCCCCAATTTTTTTGCATGCTGCTGAAGTCTGTATCCAGGGCCTCATGCATGCTAGGCAAGTGCTCTATACTAAGCTGTTCTGCAGTCCTTTTCTGAATTCTTAAATAGTTAAAAATAGTCAAGGGTAACAGGATTTCTCCGACATATGCAAACTCTAGGAAATTCAAATTTCAGTGTCATAAATTTTAAATAAGCTTTTTTAAAAATGTTTTTTTCGATGTTGATGGACCTTCATTTATATGTGCTGCTAAGAATCAAACCCAGTGTCTCACACATGCTAAGCAAGCGCTCTACCACTGAGCCTCAACCCCAGCCCCATAAATAAGCTTTTATGGTAACATCACCATGCCTGTCAGGTACTAGCTGACTGCTTTTCTTTTTACTTTTCTTTTTTTCGTACTAGGAATTGAACCCAGAAGCACTTAACCACTGAGCCACATCCTCAGCCCTTTTTTATATTTTATTTTGAGACAGGGTCCCACCAAGTTGCTCAGGATCTCACTAAGTTGCTGAGACTGGCTTTGAACCCGTGATTCTCCTGCCTCAGCCTCCTGAACTGGAATTAGAGGAGTGTGCCACCACGCCTGGCTAGCTGACTGCTTTTTTTGAGGGGGAGTGTACCAGAGATTGAACCCAAGGCTACTTAACCACTGAGACATATCCCCAGCCCTTTTTATATTTTATTTTGAGACAGGGTCTCCTAAGTTGCTGAGGCTGGCTTTGAACTCATGATGGCCCTGCCTCAGCCTCTCTAGCCACTGGGATTACAGCCAGGCGCCAGCATGCCCAGCTTAGCTGAGTGCTTCTGAACCTCGGCAGAGTTGAGTGGTAGAAACAGAGCAGATGTGTAAGGACCTCGAGGCTGAAAATATTTGCTGTGAAGCCCTTTGCAGAAGTCTGTTGACCTCAGTTCTAGATTCTTGCAGTTCCAAGTGTGGTCTTTGGATCAGCAGTCTGGGTGCCACCTGGGCACGTGTTAGAAAGCTAGACCTCCTGAGCCCGAGTCTGGGGCTTAACAAGATGCCCAGGTGATGTGGGTGCAGCCCTGAGATGACGCGCAAAGCTCGTGCTGCCACTCAGCACTCCACGCTCCGTGACCACTAGCAGTTGTGGGAGGTGGAGTAAAGGTCCCGGGAGAGGGCCCAGCCTTAATCCTTAGAACCTGTGAGTATGTCCATTTACGTGGGGAAAGGGACTTTGCAAGTATGATTAGGTATTCGAGGTAAGGAGAGTCACCTGGGTAACCCAGGTGGGCACAATAATGTAATGACAGGGGCCTTACAGGAGAACATGCAGCACGAGAAGAGGAGGCCAGAGACTAGAAGCTGAGTCTCGGGTTGTGCACCTGTGACATGGAGGCCGGGCCACGGGCCCAGCCAGGTGGGCATCTGGGGTCTGCAAGAGCCAGGAAAGGAATCCTCCCTTGGAGCTCCCAGGAGAAACGCAGCCCTGCCGACACCTTGACTTTGGACCTCAGAGCTGCAATATAACTATCTTGTTTTAAGCCACTGCGTTTTGGGTAACTTGCACAGTGGCCATAGGGACTGGGACTGGGTGGTTGGTGTCTGCTAAGTGCACAGTTCTGATGCTGAACCCGGTCTCCTGCTGGGTAGGAGGGAGATGTACCTTCTCCTTCCTTCGTCACGGCAAGGCTGACGGGAGACTGTGTGTGTAAGTGGCTTCGCAGAATGTCAGCTGTCCTAGTTTTGTTATTCCCATTGTCTTCACAGGGCAGTGGCCAAGGGCCAGCTCTGTGTAACCCTGGGCAAGACCCCTCTGAATCTGAGCTTCCTCACCTACAAAATGCGGATCTGACGGTGCCTCCCTCCCAAGGCTGCCTTGAGGCTGAATCTGACCCGGGCGGCCCTTCCTAGCTGCTCTGATTCAGGTCTCAGTGTCCGCTGGGCTCACAGGGGCTCAGATGATTCCTGTTCCTTTGTGCCCTTGCCAGAGACTGCTGCAGACCCTCCGTGGGGTCTCTGCACTCAGAGGGCCAGGGGCACAGCCGGCTGGCCGAGGAGGGGAAGGGGCTGCTGCGCCACGGGGCATCTGTGCTCAAGGGCCAGTGCTGTGCTGAGCGGGCAGGGAGTGGCCCTCGGAGGCCTGGCCAGGCAGCCCGCTTTCCATCGGGCTGGGCTTTGCTGGCTTTGTGGCTGTGGGTCCTGGGCTGGGCTCCCTCGGTGTCTGTTCCGCTGGCTAGAACCATCTGTCCCCAGGGGCTGCTCCTTAAAGGCAGATTGAGTGCCACGGTCCCCCCATGCCCAGCACAGGGTCTGGCACATGGGAAATACTGGCTGGACCCCTGAATGGATGACCAAAGGCTCTGAAAGTCCCCAGCACAATCGCGTGGGGAGTTGGTGTTAGGGAGCCTCTCCAAGGCCCCCGGAAGTGTTGACTGGCAGGAGCTGGGTGTCATAGAAGTGGCTTAAACTCTGAAGACGGGAGGTGGCATCTGCCCAGGGCCTGCTGTGTGCCAGGGTAAGGCCAGGGCTAAGCCCAGCGCTCATCTTGGCCTCGTCCTGTCCCCTCTTTTCCCGGTGAGGGCCTCTCTGTCTTCTATTCCACGGAGACCTGGGGCTCAGAGAGGGTGAACAACATGCCCGGGGCTGTACAGCGGGAAGTGAGTGTGGGCTGAGGCCGGGTTGGTGGGGTGGATACTCCCTTAAGGACCAGGGCAGCGTCCTGCAGGGAAAGTGGGGTCGCTGAAGACTTTGGCTCTCTCTTCTTTCTTGGGTTGTGCTCTTCCCCAGCAGGATTGAGCATCTTTAGGGAATTTGCTCTGGACTAATGGCGTTCCAGAAGCCTGGTGCAGACCCTCGGAGAGGGGAGATAATCCGGGAATCAGGACCTTCTTTGACCTTCTTTGATCTGTCCTTTGTCCTGTCCTTTGTCCAGGGGAAGTCTGCTGCCATTCTGAGACCTGGGGCCCGGGGTTGTTGGGGGAATTGTCAGCTCGGGTTGGCAGGCCTGGGTGGTGGCGCAGGCCCGGCAGGTGGTGAGCCAGGGACCAGGTGGGAGGCGGGGGATGGGCAGCTGGAGGCTCAGGGGCTGCAGGCGAGTGTCCCTGTCCCTGGGCAGCTCTAGGACCAGGGTGTCTCACTCCTCACCTCTGCCCCTCCTGCTCATCGCGGGGCGTGGCATGTGTGGCTCTGTCGATCCTTTTCCAATGGGTAGGTGTGAGTGTGGGGCCCCCTGGGCGAGCCCCTGGTCGCCCTGTGTCAACTCTTCCCGCTGCAGGAGGGACACACACCCCTGCAGAAGGCCCGAGGTGTCTCCAGGCCCCCATCCGGAGCCGACGGCTCCACCCAGCTCCTTTTCATCGTGGCTGCTGGACGCCCCCAGTGGCTAGTGCCCCATCACCCCCACGAGTCCCCTGCAGTCCCTGCCCCCCCAGTTCTCCTGGGTGCCACCCCAGCTCTCCTGCCTCTGGGCCTCGGCTCTGTGGCCCCTGTCCCGGCTCACGCCCAGACCTCTGCCCTCACAGACGTCTGAGCCCCTTCCCGACCTCCCCGTCCTGAGAGGACACCCCCCAGTTACTCCCTCCCAGGCACCTGCTCTTCTCCCTTGTAGGACTGGCCTGATCTTTCATGACGGGTTCATTTTCTTTGGGGGCAGGGCCAGTCTGTCTGGCAGGCAGCGGAGGGTCCCCCCATACTGTTGGATGAGTACCTGGCCGAGGGGGACGTTACTGGCCTCTGCTCCCCGGCTGCTGCCCACCCCCCATGTCGCGTCTCAACAATTCTGATGACGGGGGGCATCTTGGGTGCCAGGCACTGTGCTAAACCTTCTAGGGAGCAGCATTTTGAGGGAAGTACTGCCACTTCCTGAATTTCACCAGTGAGTCAGCTAAGACACAGAGAGGTGAGGCAACAGGCCTCGGGTCACACAGCACCCTGTGGGGAAGCCGGGATCCTATTGAAGTTGATCCAACTTGAAACCCATTTATGAGTCTCCACCTAGGCCTCCTGAGGTCCCAAGTGGCTCCAGCATCCTGGCCCCTGCCCTTTGCAGAAGCAGGCTCCCTCAGAGGCCCCACCTGGTCAGTGGCCTGGCTCGGGCTGACATGCCTCCCGGGCACCAGGTGGGCTCCACTCTGCTCACGTGCACCCTGGGCCCGGGGTTTCCACTGGGAACCGGCCTGCTGGGCCCACGGCTCAGCATCCTGCTCTGATTTCCCCCTGGCAGCCGCCTTGCTGGGTGGTCATCCCCACTTCACAGTCGAGGAGCCTAGAGCTCAGAGAGGTTGGTGGATCTTCCCAGAGCCACACAGAAAATAAGGGACAGGGCAGAATCTGCACCTGAGACTGCTGGTCATGACACTGACCTCTTCCGCCCAGGTCCTTTCCAGCTCTGGGCACAGGCAGGACCTGGCCCAGGGGGCCCAGAGAACTGAAAACCCAGAGGTTGCCCACAAGGAGCCCCAAGACACACAGAGACCAGATGGAGTGCCCCTGGGGATCAAAGCAGCGCCGCCCACATGAGATGATCCGTATTTTTAGACGGAGGGTGAGTCAGTCCTGGCTGACTCGCAGGCCTGGCGAGGCTTGCAGGGCAGCCCCAGGCCACCAAGGGCAGGGCGGGCGGGCGATCAGCCACACAGGGCACAGGGAGACCCGGAGGGCGGGCCAGCCGGGCCGCCTTTCCATTTTCCGACGTTCTGTCCAGGCCTGGAGCTGGGCCCCACAGGCCTTCCTCACGTGTTAGGAGGATGCATTCTAAATGCCTCTGGCGGAGAGCTCACGCTCACAGAAATAGAAAAGGAGCCTCACGTCACCTGGCAAACATCCGCTGGGGCCCGGGTGCCGCGGGAGCGGTGGACGGCAGAGGACCCACCGACGGAGCCCAACCCTGTGCGGCCAGTTTTCTAGAACAGACATCGGTGTGCGCTCTCCATAGAGGGCCAGAGAGTGGACAGTCCAAGCTGTGTGGTCCCCCAGGCCTCCACAGGGCCACGGGGCCACAGGGAAGCAGTGAGTGAGTCAGCAGCACGGCTGGGTTCTGATAAAGTTTTATTTAAAAATCAGAGGGCCGGGCCGGGCCTGTGGGTGATGGGCACCAGCCCCTGTTCCAAAAGACGCCTTCACCCACGTCCTGGCTTCTCTCTTCCCCGTGCGTCCTTGATGGACCAAGTGGTGAATGGATTCGCTGCTTCTACGCTTGGGCTTCAACGAGGCCCCCTTCCCGGAGGGTTTCATTGAGAGGGACCTTTGGGGGCAGTAGCATCCCTGCGTCCTTCTGGTGTCCAGCTCAGTGCTTGGGCCACGGTAGGGGATGGACAGATACTTGCAGGACGAACGTCCCGGCCCTGCCCAGCCCTGTCTGTCTTCACTGTATTTGAAACTGACCAAAAAAAGGGACTTGGCCTGGCTTCTCGTGGGCGGGGGAGCTGAGCGGCAGCTCCCTCCTGCGTGATGGCGGCTGAGCCCACGTCTACCAAGGAGGCTTCAAGGAGGCTGAGCGAGTCCTGAGCCAGCTCAGCGCTGACAGTCGAGGAGAGCTGTCAGGCGGCCCTTCCGAGGGGTGGAGCTGGCATCACGTCTACAGAGGCGGAACAGGGGCTGGGGCATGGAGGGACTTGCTTAAGCCACCTCTAGTAAGAGCAGGGTGGCTGTCGGAACCTGCCTCCCTGATCTCCTTGACCCTGGGCCACCACCGTGAGTTAGCGGCCTGGTGACGGGCCACCATGTTCTCCCATCAGGCAGGCAGACTTCTCTCTCACGCCTCCCTGTCCCCACCGAGCAGCCAGGGATGGCTCCTCACCAGCGGGGCCCTGGGGAGCGGGCGGGCAGCAGGGTGGAACCCTCCAGTGGCCCTGTCTACGGGCGACCGAGGCCTGGAGTCCGGGGGGTGGCCGCAGGGCTGGCGTCCACAGGCCCGGGGTTCAGGTCCCTGCAGGATGGCTAACCCTGACCTCGGGGAGGGGCGGCCCTCCCCCAGTCTGTGTCATGGCCATGGGAATGACGCTCTCGGGTCCCTGGAGCTGGTGGGGTCTCTGTGAACAGTAAAATGGCAAACCCTGAACTGTCGCTCAGGGGAACGGATGGGCAGTCCCCGACTTAGGGCTGGGGATTTTTCCACTTTACGATGGTGCAAAACCACAGGCACCCGTGGAAACTGTGCTGGGAACGGGGTCTCCGCCCGGCTCGCAGCCTGTGCGTAGTGTCCTCTTCCACGAGGCTGGGCAGCGGCAGGTCGTCCCCAGTCGGCCTTGTGATCGGGAGGGGATGGCGGGTGGTGCGTGTGCTGTGGGGCTGTGGCATCCAGCAGGCCTGGTGTGGCGATCCACCCCAGCTACTGAGACTTACCACGGCTTCTTGGGGTGCACCCCCCACTCGTAGCTCTTAGCCACAGGAGGTGGGGGGGCTGCGGGGTGGGACCCCAGAGCCTCTGTCTCCTGGTTCAGAATCTGCTCTGTCCACGGTTCCCAAAGCCTGGGCCCTGAGACAGCTGGGTGCTGCTTCTGACCCTCACGTGTGTCCACCGCGTCTTGTGTGTGACAGTTGTTACCGCTGAGAGGAACCCCCCACTTGGGCAGGTGTCACCTTATGCTGGGTTCCCAGCCGACCTCTGCCACCGTGCCACCTCCATGGGTATCGTGTGCTCTCCTTCCAGCTCCCCCATCTGTCACACCTGCAGTGAACCGGAGCTGTCATCTCCACCAGCAGTGAAAAAAAAAAAACTGTCAGTAAAACGAGGCCATTGTTCCATTTTCTCCTCTCAAGTGGGACTCCCGTATTGCTTCACAGGGTATAGCACGTGCAAACGCCCGAGGCAGTGCACAGATATAGTTAAGTGCTCAATAAAAGCTTGTCATTGTTGCTGTTAGTCTTGGATAAAAATGAATCCACGGAGATACGTTTTTCTAGCGGTCCCTAAGAAAGCGCCATCTCACCACTCTCAAGGTACAGCTATAGTTTACTATAGACGTGTGGACACGGGAAGTATACGGTACATATCTACGTATCTCAACCTGGACAAAGTAAGAAATGATCAACCTGGGAAAGCAACAGTGTGTGGATCACGGGAAACAGTCGTGCCCTCACGGGGCTGGGCTCTGCCCTACGGGGGACCCCCAAAGCGAGGAGGGTGGCTGAGAGTACGTTGTGGGCCTCAGGATTGGACAGAGAAGGGTCAGTGCTGTGGCTTGGCCTCCTCCTGGCCTTGGGACAGGGGATGGCTGCTCAGTTTCCCTGTAAAGGAGGGTGACGACTGGCTGATGTCACAAGTGCTCCACCCCCTGCCTGGTGGACGGGGACGTTCAACAGTGGCTTCTCCTCTCCCTTGTTTCTGTGGTCAGAACCTGTTTTGTCGTTAGGTGATGTCCTGGTTGAGAACAGTCCTCTGCCGAGCACCGCTGGTCTCCGGATGGCTGGGCCCTGTGCAGGAGGGGCAGACACACCCCCTGGCTCCCTCGGGCACTGCCTGCTCCTCCCCTCTCCCAGCGCCTCCCGAGGCCTGCTCTCTGTGCCCGTGTCCTCCGAGCTGACGACCTGCCGTCCTGCCCTTGTGGCTCTGTCCTTCCTGTTTCCTTGGGTCCCTCAACCTTCCCTCTCGTCACACAGTCCTTCAGTCATCTGTTGACTCAATGCCCTTGATTGGACCCCTGGTCCCTGCCAGGACCAGGCTCTGGGCCACAGAGATGAGCCAGGAGGACCCTGGTCCCCTGAGGGCACAGTGCAGCCAGGGAAAGAGCCTGCTAGGCCCGAGTCCTCGCTCCGCCCACCGCCTGCTGTGGTCCCCAGTTGGCCGAGGTCTGACCTCCTGCCCACTTGGGGCCGTGGGATTCCACAGAGCCTCTCTCTGCTGCCTCCAGAAAGATCCGGGCTCAATGCAAAAGATGGCCCTCTTCCTTCGCGCTCTGGCTTCTTCTCATCCTTGGCCGTGACCTTGACACGCGCCCTGACGCTGGGATGTGCCAGGGCTGGGTAACTCCAGTCCCCGGGGCACCTGGGAGTGTAAGAGGGGACTGTCCGACCCTACGGTGTTCCTTGGTGCTACCCCGTGACTCAGCCCCAGGACCCTCCCAGGACTGGAGGAGGGTGAGTGCAGAGAGAAGACTGTCCCCAGGCACCCGAGTGTCTCTAAGGAGGTTGGCACAGAGGCTGGCCACCAGAAAGGGGCTGGACGTGGGGAGCAGGGGCCTCCATGCCGTCAGTTGTTGAAACCACAGAGGGCCTGGTTACAGTGGGGGGGGGGAAATTCACTGGCCCTGTGACTCCCTGTCCTGTGCCCCACTGTCTCTCAACATGCCACAGCAGTGCAGGAGCCCCCGCGCCCATCCTAGAGGCTCCTGAAGCCCTTTCTGAGCCGGCGCTCACCCGACCTGGTTATCTGGGCCGTGTCCCCGGCCCTGCGGCCGGCCTGGTCGGGTGAGTCCCTGTCCTCTGCAAGGCAGAGGGTTCCGTGAGTGCCTGGTAAGCAGTCCCCCTCCGTACACAGTCTCGGGATGTCCCCACCCTTCCCTTCTGCCCCTTTGAATGGCAGAGATGAAGGACGCTGGGCTTCTTGGAGGGGTGGGGTGAGGGCCAGGGTGCCTCCTCATCTCGCAGTCACCTACACCTGTCGGTTGGGCTGCCAGGCGATGGGGGCCCACCCAGATGCCCCTGTTCCCTCCCGGCTTAGCTTCTCCAGGGACGGAACGGGACCCCTCGGCTGTGCAGGTCCGATTTCTAGGACTTTTTCCTCCTCCAAGTGGAATCACCCAGCGCGCGCCCTTCCGTGTCGGGCCCCCTTCACCCATCCTCGCTGCAGCAAGAATCAGGACTGGCCCAGGAGCCCTCCGCTGTCTGGCTGGACCCTAGTTTGTCTGTCCCGTCTGTGGACATAGGGGGCGTTTCCATTTTTGACCATTTTGAATAATGTTGCTCTCATTTTGTGCACAAATTTTCGGGTGGGCTTTTGTTTGAAATCCTCTCGGGTACGTGCCGGGGAGTGGGCTTGGTGGGTCCCGGGGTAACTCTACTTTGCATTCCTATTTATTCTGTGGCCCTGGGACCCAGGGCCTTTCCCACCGAGTCCCACCCCAGTCCTCCACACTCCAGTACCAGAGGGGCCGCCCACTGCCTTTCGCTGGGGCCGCCCACCTGACTTGAGGGGCCTGTTTGTATTCTCTAGACTCTCTTCCCTCTCGGGCCTCCCAGAGTTTAAAAATAAAAAGCAGCAAAAAAATGACCCCCGTTTTGCCAGACAGCCTCAGGGATCCTTCAGGCCTGCCTGTGCCTTCCGGCCCTCCGGTTCCACCTTCTGGGCTCTGCAGTGGGCCAGCACCTTCATCAGGAGATCCGTGAGATGATGAGATTTCCAGAACGTTCTACGCCTATTATTTCAGTCCTTGCTGGAGGCTCCCAGGTGGGCACTGTTACCGTGAGGGCCTTTTTTTTTTTTTTGGATAAGAACTTTGGCTCAGAGAGGTTACAGGTCTTGCCGGTTGTTGAAACAGCCACAGAGAGGCCCAGCTGGGATTCGAACCCAAAAACCTGACTCCCAAGTCCATGCTCACACCGCCAGCCCATCTTGCCAGTGACCTTGTCCCCGAGCCGGCGGGAGCTGAGGTGAGAGGCCGGCCCTCTCTGTCCTCTGGCGCATCGTGGGTGGAGGGACCCTGATCTGTTTGGACAACCTGAGGGTGGAGGGTCACTGCCGATGGCCAGAGGCCTCCTGCCCTGACCCCAGGGGAGGAAAGTTGGGGGAGGAGTGTGCTCCTCTCTGGTGCCCTCGCCTCAGCTGGCACCGATATCCCTGCTTGCTGTCCAGGCCAGCTGGCTGAGGGGCCACGGCTGCCCCCCAGGAGGCTCCTGCAGCATCTAAATGACCCACAAACCCTGGCGGCTCCCCTGCCCGCTGCCCCTGGGCTGGATCCTCAGCTCAAGGCCCCGGCAGAGGGAGGGGCAGCTGGGCTGAGCCCACTCGTGGCTACCCCCCAGAGGGAGGTGCCCTCATCTTGCCCAGGACTAAGAAGGCCACCTGGCTGGGTCACCCGGTCACACGGGGTCGGCCTGGGGTCTGAAGGCACCTCTCTGGGCCCTGGGAAGCAGACCTCTTTTCAAGAGCTTTGTTGACATATTTCACTGCTGTGGGTGAGATACGAGGCGTCCCCCAAACGCTCATGGGCGAGACAAAGCAAGAAAGTTTAGAGGTAAAATAATTGGGTTGAGACCCTCGGCCGAGTCGGTGGATCGATCCACTAATGTGGATTAACTGTGGAGACCGTGGGCAACTAGGGTGTGGCTACAGAGGGGTCACTGGGAGCTTGGCTTTGGGGTTTATACCTGGTCCCTGCTGAGCAGAGCTTTCTCTGCTTCCTGATTGTCACGTCCTGAACTGCTTTCCTCGTCACGCCCTCCTTCCCTAATGCTCTGGCGCACTCGGGGCCCAGAGCCATGGAGTCCGCCGTCTGTGGACGGAGACCTCTGAAACCACAAGCCCCAGAGAAACTTTCCCTCCTCTAAAAACGCTCTTGCCAGGTCTTTCCATCACAGCAGCGAAACGCAGACTAAACATTGACCTGCCGTAAAACTCACTCGTTGAAAGTGCATGATTCTATGAATTGTAGTGAACCTGTCGAGTTGTGCAACCATCGCCGCTGTCTGATTTTACAACTGTTCCCTCTCCATCCATGTTGGCTCCGTCCCCAGACCCTCCGTAGATGCCTGAAACTCAAATAGTGCCAAACCCTGTCTGGATATGCTGTGTTTTCCTGTATGTACGTACCTATGGTAAAGTTTATAAATTAGGCATAATAAGAGGCTAAACATAATTAATAATAAAATAGAACCATTATAACCCAATATACTTTAATAGAAGTTATGGGGATGTGGGCTCAATCCCTCACCCCTTCACTTCTCTTTCAAAATATCTCATTGTACTTTTACCTTCTCACCTACAGGAAGCACTTGGCTGCTTCTCTTTGGCATACCCAAAATTGTTAGCATTGCTACTCTTGCACTTTGAAACCATTATTAAGTAAATAAGGATTTCTCAAAAACAAGCCCTTCGGTACCGAACTGAGATGGTCACTAGACGACTAACGGACAGGTAGCATATATAGTGTGGATACTCTGGACAGAGATGATTCCTATCCTAGTCATGAGAGAGCAGGACAGCACAAGATTCCATCATCCTATTTAAAATTTATAAAATGGTTTATTTCTGGAATTTTCCATTTACTATTTTTGGGACCCAGGGTTTAGCTACAGGTCATGGAGACCTCTGAAAGGAAAATGGGGGTGATTCAGGGATTCCTGTATAACATTTCCATTATTCTAAAAATAGAACAGTTGTCCACTTGCAGTCATTTTCATTCCGACCCCTAGTTCCAGGCAGGTCACGAGTCTCCTTTTTGTCTCCCTATAGATCGTCTTTCCTTTTCTGGACCTTTTATATAAATGGGGTCATATAATACATGGTCTTTTGTGACTGGCTTCCCTTAGCATGTTTTCAAGATTCACCTCTGTGGTAACACGTGACCGTACTTCTTTCCTTTTTATGCATAATAAGAGTCCATTGTGTCGCTAGACCACAACTTGTTTACCCACTCATCTCTCAATGGACATCTGGGGTATTGAACTGCGTCTTGAACCCAAGAAGTGCACTTTATCAAAGAGTCACCCAGTCCTTTTTATTTTGAGACGGAACCTCACTAAGTTGCTGAGGCTGGCTTTGAACTTGTGATCCTCCTGCCTCAGCCTCACAAGGCAGTGGTATTACAGACGTGCAATATTCCCCTTTGGGACTATTGGTAATCGTCAAATATTACAAATAGTCACACTGGAGAACTGTCACACTGTTTTACCCGAGGGTTCCAGTTCCTCCCACATCCTTACCACCATTTCTGATGTCTGTGTTTTGACTCACAGCCTTCCTGGTGGGTGCAAGTGGCATCTCACGGTGGCTTTGCTTTGTATTGCTTGGTGGCTAATAATGTTGAGAATCTCTTTCTGTGCTGGTTGGCCACGTCCCTCTCTTTTGGACAAATGTGTCTTGATACATTCTGGTCATTTTCTATGGGGGTATTAGTTGTCATCTTATTGTAAGAGCTTCTGTGTATTCTGGAGGTGGCTCAGGCCCAGGCTCGAGGGTAATGAGACCTCACAGAGCGCCTCTACCTGGGCCCCTGAGCCAGCACCTGCCAGGGCCAGAGGCCAGGGCCACTTGGCTGTGGAGGCCTTGGGTGAGCACCTCCTTGGGATTGCGGTCAGAGTGGAGGTGGGTAGAGAGAGCCAAGGCTAGGCGTAGGCTTCTGATACCTGCTGGGGGTGGGGGTCCTGCCCTGGCTCCATTTTAGCAAGTGCACCCTAACTCTGTGCCTTTCTCTCTCAGAGCCTCCAAGCCCCACCCTGACCCTGGCTCTCCCCAGATGATGTCCAAAAGGCCTTTGGGGCCATGTCCCCTCCAGAGCCCCAGACAGGAGCCATCAGCTCCAGGGTGTCCTTCCCTCAATGGCGCCCCCTCTGCCTGATACCAAGCCCCAAGAGCCACTGGAATAAAGGGCTCAGTGTGCGCCCAGAGGCAGCCAGTCCCTCTGCGTTCACCAGCACAGACTCTGGGGGAAGGGCTAGCGTCCGAGTCCACGGCTGTACTGCACTCTCGGTCCGGAGCCTGGGTGCTGAGACATGGGACCTTCTGTGGCGGAAATCCCACAGCAAAAGAGGGTCTTCCGGCCAGGCACCTGGTGCCCACCTGTCATCCCAGCAGCTGGGGAGGCTGAGGTAGGAGGATCCCAAGTTCCATGCCAGCCCCAGCAACTTAATGAGTCCCTCAGAAACTCAGCAAGACCCTGTATCGAAATTTTAAAAAATGGCTGGGGACGTGGCTCAACGGCTGAGCACCCTTGGGGCAATCTCTGGTACCAAGAAAAAAAAAAAAAAAAAGAGGGTTTTCTACTCTCTAAGCTGGAAGCTGGACTGGCCAGTATCCAAGCTGACATTGGCTCCGATGTCTGCTGTGGGCTGGCCACAAAGGTCCCTCTGAACAAAGGAGATGGTCCCACCCCAAAGTGCTTCCCAGGGTAAACGAGTTGGAGGCCCCGGGTTCGAGCCCCTCCACCCTCGCTGCTGGGTGGGTGGCAGGGTCCCCTCCCTGTTTCCTCCCCCGTCAGATGGGATGTGAGACAGCCCACCGTCTTGTCAGTGGTCAGAGAATCAGCGGGTCCGGCTAGTCAGCTGTCACCTGAGAAGGTGGCTCTGGGGTGTCGCCCCCGGGCCTCGCTGCCCCCCGGTAGGGCAAGGGCCTGCTCCTCTGGACGTCCGCAGCCCTGTGCCTGGTGCAGGTCCCTGCGCTGGTCACACGGGAGCGTCCTTGCCTCCGTCTCCCTGCCTGACCTGGGAGTTCTTGGGGCCAGGACGTGCCATCCCCTCTGCGTCCCCAGATCCTCTCAGGCCGGTCCCAGCAGGTGGCCGGGACTGAAGGTCTGAGCCAACGATCCCTCCCCCCACGGTGGTCCCTGGGTTCGAGCCTTCAGAAGGCTGGGCTCGGGGTCCCAGGAGGGGTGGGCTTGGGCTTCATCCCTGTCCCAGTGGCTGAGGACAGCGCCAGGCCGGGCTTGGGGCTGGCGAGGGAGTGCCAGGAGCCCTCAGTGAACGGGCAGGACAGCCCTCTGTTCCCGGCTGTCCCTGTTGGGGGTGAGCTTGGAAGGGGTGCTCCGTTTTAGTCAGTCTTTTTACAAACACTGTGACAAAAGACCTGACAAGAACGATTTTAGAGGACAAAAAGGTTGCGGTCTCCGAGGTCTCAGTCCCCCGACGGCTGACCCCGTTGCTCTGGGCCCGAGGGGAGGCAGATCGTCATGGAGGAAGGGTGTGGAAGAGGAGAGCGGCTCAGGACAGGGCACCAGGAGGTTCACCAGGCACAACATGGAACCCCCCAGGCACGCCCCGTGACCCACCTCCTGCAGCCCCACCCAGTTAGTCCATAGCTGTGGATGAATCTACGGATGAGGTCAGAGCTCTCACGACCCCGTCAGTTCACCTCTGAAACACTTGCATCAGGTCACACGTGAGCATCCGGGGGACACCTCGCAGCTTGTGTCTGGAGGGGACGCTGGGAGACCACCTGGCCCACGGTGAAGAAGGGGCCAGTTATTGTGGGTCCTGAAGGCCACCTGAGTCTCAGGAGCCTCAGTCCCTTTGTGTCCCTCTTAGACAGGGATCTCACCGTCCTCACAGACGGAGGGGCGGAGGCGGGGAGCCCCTGTCTGACATCGAGGGGCCCTGAGGAGCTGGCTCTGGAGCGCCCTGTGTTTGCCCCGGTCACTCTGTCGGTGCCTGAGAGTTTACAGGGCTGGGCTGGTGCGGCCTGTGCCTGCCAGCTGGGAGGGCCGGGCACCTGGGTCCCTTACACCTGGGGATGGGAAGGAAGGTGGTTGCTAGGCACTGCCACCCTTTGCCAGGGCCCTTACGGGGGGCTGGCAGCTAAATTCCAGCAGCGGGGGGATTATTCCTGCTCACAAGGGAGGCCCAACCTGGGGAAAGGACAGCTCAGGGTGGAGTGGTGACTGGGTTTCCAGGCTGCGGCTCCCACCTGGGTCTCCTGGCTCCTTTCCAATCCAGGTGGGGTTCCGCCGCCTCGGCAGCCCGCTGCCAGCTGAAGGTAGGTCTCCAGGTCTCTTCTGAGGGAGGAGGGGGGTTCAGCTCTGTAACCTCACAGGGACCAAAGGAATGTGCTGGAAAGGGGACCTCTGAGGGCTGGGGGTTGAGGAGGGAGGGACGGAGATGCCGTGGGCACTTGTACTCCTGGTAAAACCGGTGGTGGCTTTAGGTGGGCCATATTTTCGCTGTGTTGCTGGTCACTCATCATAAAGCCGTGGGGGACAAAAGCGTAAGTTGCCCTTCCAGCAGTGACCTCTCCAGGTGGCCGTGGCTCGTTTCCAGTTCTGATGAGCACAGGCCATTCCTGTTGAGGTGGCCTTAGGGTAAGTGATGGTGGATGCTACTTGGGGACAGGCCAAACCTCAAGGGACCGGGAGCCGGGGATGAAGACTGGGAAAATGTTCTCCTTGGAGGCATCTGGAAGCCGTGGCCCAGAGTCCCCGCCACCCTGGGCTTCCTGGCCCTGGCTGCAGCCAAGCTCTGCTCATGGGGTTGGAAAGAGTGACTCCCTGCTGGCCTGCCTTGGAGGTCAGGGTGACTGTGAGCTGGGTACCACGCCACCACTCAGCCACTGCATACCCAGCCTGGCCAGCAGCTCCTGTGGCCCTGCGCCCTTCCCCATGACCTGCACTGGTCAGGTGCCTCTGGGCCAGGGCCCCACCACGCAGACTCCCTCTGCTGATGTCTGGGGACCTCTGGGCCAGTCCCACATTCCCTGGGTGAACCTTTCTCCCCCACCACCCTCCGGCAGCGAGGGAGGGCAAGCTGGTGCCCATTCCATCCTGTCCCCTGGTAACCGGGTGCCTCCAGCAACCAGGGCCAGGGTCCCAGCTCCACCACCTGCTCAGAGTCTCCTGAGGCCTTGTGCGTGCGGCTGGCGCTACACAGGTGTGTGTCACCAGCGTCACTGTTGTCCAGCTCCTGGGCTCCAGCCACCGCGCTTCCTTGTGTGTGGTCACAGCATCTCTGGTGTCAGAGCCCAGAGGTGTGGAGGGCGCCGGGCACTTCTCCAGATGGTGGCTGGGTTCTGCCCCTCCCCCAGCTCCTTCCTGGCTTTGGTTGGCACCAAGCCAGCTGGATGGGGCGGGGCACTCGGGGAGGTGGGGGGCGAGGAGCAGAGAGAGACCTTCGGGGCAAGCCTGGAGTTGCATCCCACCCTGGGGCACCTGCTTGCTCCAGACCCTCCGTCCTGGACGTGTGGGTGGCAGGGAGGCCTTGGTCCCAGGCCCTGCCTTGGCCCCACATCTGCATGACCCGCCTCCCTGAGTCACGTCCCCTCTGCGAAGGTTCCTGGGGGACTCACCACCTGGGTGGGCGCTTCTGCAGAGACCAAAGCCACCCAGTCCTCCTGGGGGAGGCGGCAGGGCCGGGGGCAGTGTGCAGCCAGCGTCACGCTGACCTCACGGCCAGCTGGTGCAGCGTCACGGCCAGCTGGTGCAGGACGGCTGGGCACAGGGGAGGCGCAGCAGCTGGTGTGAGTCTGACCCTGAGCACAGCGTCCTGTGCCTCTCCTGCTCACCCTCACACTCCGCCCTCTTTTTCTCACAGGGTGTGACCTCTGTCCTTCCTTGGAAGGAAGAAGTGCTCCAGGAAGCCCCATTGTGCAGGGGGAACTGAGGCTTGGCCACAGCAATGAGCCAGGGGGAGTTGGGCGCTGTGGCAGCTGGGCTGGGGACTCCAGAGCAGCCCATGTGGCTCCCTCCCTGCTCCCCCAGCCCAGCCTAGCTCTGTGGCCCTTTCTTGTGCAAGGGGTTGTCCTTGGTCTGGGCCTGCAGGGCCCTCCAGTTCCCATTTTTTTTTTTTTTTTTTTTTTTTTTTTTTTAAAGAGAGAGTGAGAGAGGGGGACAGAGAGAGAGAGAGAGAGAGTTTTAACATTTATTTATTTATTTATTTTTCTTAGTTCTCGGCGGACACAACATCTTTGTTGGTATGTGGTGCTGCTGAGGATCGAACCCGGGCCGCACGCATGCTAGGCGAGCGCGCTACCGCTTGAGCCACATCCCCAGCCCCCCATTTTTTTAAAAAAAAAAAAAAAAAAAAAAAAAAGCTCTTTTAGTTGTAGACGGACACAACGCCTCCATTTTATTATTTTTACGCGGTGCAGAGGCTCAAACCCAGTGCCTCCCACTTGCCAGGCAGGCGCTCTGCCCTGAGCCACAGCCACAGCCACAGCCCCTGGACCCATTTATTTATTTATTTATTTTAAGTTGAGGAAACTAAAGCCCCGTCAGGCACATGGCTTCTCCCCAGATCAAGCCTCATTTTAAAATTCCGACATCATGACATCAAGGGGATCAGACAAGGTGCACTGGCACAGCCCTCGCCCTCTCCCACCAGGCACAGGGGGCTGTTCTGCCGTCCCTACAGTGACGTCTGCAGCCCCCGAAACTCCCGGGCCAGGGACTCCCCAGACCCTTCCCATTAGGAGCCATCTCGGTCCCACCCCACCCACCCAGCTTCAGGGAGTTCAAAAACCACCCTGGACCCCTCTTGCCCTGCCTGCAGGGGGCACAGCTGGAGTCCACGCTGGTGCTTAAGCTTTATTTGCTCCTTGACTGCACACGTGCGTGCGTGTGTTCCTGGGCTCGGAGCAGTGAGCGCCCTGGGCACCGGCCTGCGGGGGGGCCCTCTGGTGTAGTGAACCCACTCACGCGTGCGCATGCGGCTTTGTAAGCTTCTCGTCTTTATTATGGGAAAATATGAAAAATGCACGGGAGCGAGGACCTGCATCCCTTGCATATCAGTTCTTGGAACTCTTAATTTTGGAATCATTATAGATGGACAAGAGATGGGGAAGGATGGTCACGTGATCCTGACGGTCAAAGTGGTCACCCGCTTTCCCCTCCCGGTTACACCTCACACCATCTGCAGTATCACATCTCATGAGCCACGGTATCGACAGTCAGAAATGGACTGTGGTAGAATGTGTGTGCGTAGTTCTGTGCATGTTGTCACCGTGGCCATCACGGGGGAGACCAGAGCAGTTCTGTCTCCACCAAGATCCGTTACAATCAAACCAACCCCCCTGCCCCCTGCCCCCTGCCCCCTGGCAACCATGGGTCTGGTCCCAGTTCTGTGTTTTTGTCATTTGACGCTGCTAGAGAGGTGGACTTGTCACCGCTCAGTGGCATGGACTTACTGCAGTTGGCTGAGC
Source organism: Ictidomys tridecemlineatus (assembly GCF_052094955.1). Classification (NCBI taxonomy): domain Eukaryota; kingdom Metazoa; phylum Chordata; class Mammalia; order Rodentia; family Sciuridae; genus Ictidomys; species Ictidomys tridecemlineatus. Next base: position 133,829,558 of record NC_135486.1, read on the forward strand.
GCTGGCCGGCTGAGGGGCATCAGGACTCTGGCCAGCCTGGGGCTACTAGGAGTGAGCCTGCTGCTGCATGGTCAGTTTTCATTTCTCTGGGATAAGTGCCCAGGAGTGTGATTATATAAACGTCTAAGTTTATATTCAGCTTTTAAGAAACAGACAAGCTCTTTTTTCCAGAGTGACTCTATAGATACATCATTGTAAGGAGAGGCATCTGTCACTAAGCGGCCCCCCGGGGTGGAGGGGCCTGGCCCAGGGATCCTGGACAGCTGCACTAGGCTCACACCTATGAAGCACTGGGGACCAGGCGCTGGGCCAGGCTCCTCGTCCTCGGGGCATGTTTAGTGCCCACCTCACAGAAGAGGAAAGTCCCATTGGGTGGCAGGAATCGGTGCCAATGCTGGGGGCCGGGATGGTGAGCAGGCTTGGAGTGTCAGAGTGAAGGAGGAGGGCGGGGCCTGTGGAGGCTGGCTCCGCCCTTCTCCTGGCCTGGCTGCCCTTGGTCCCTGCCCCTCCCCTCTCCTCACACCCAGGGCTGATGCTCTACTGGCAGCTGGGTCCTCTTAGCCTGCAGGAGTGGCCCTGACCTCCCTGGACCTCCAGCCTGCAGGAAGGACACCCACCAGCTTGAGAAGCTGTGGGGGAAGCCCACTGTCCTTTGCTGTTATCCTTCCTTCCCTGCAGAAAGCCCTCAGCCCCCACCTCTGCGAGGCTCCGGGTGGCCGCCGGGTGGGAACGTCTCCCAGCACTGGGCTCTGTGCTGGCGCCTGCGGATGTGGGCCCAGGTGCTCAGATGAGCACTCTGCAGCAGGCATCACTTCCCTGCCTTCACAGGGTACCGCGGAGGCCCACAGGTGACACTCGCCCAGGGCACGAGTGGCGGAACTGACACCAAAACCTGGCTGCTTCCCTGCCGGGCCAGTCGGGATGGCCTGTTGCCAGTGCCACTGAAGAAGGCTTGTTTTCATGCCCAGGACAGGGCCGCCTGGACTCAGGTCTAGGCTCTAGAGCAGTTGCCTGCCACCCTGGCTGAAGGGTCCTCAGGGGTCCCAGTGCCCCCCAAGGGGACTCCTGCTCAGAGTCACAGGAGGTGCCCAGCAGAAACCCCAGGGTCCTGCTTCATCCATTGCTCAGGAGTGAAGTCCCCGCCCAGGGCTGAGGTCCCCGCCTGCCTTCTCTCACTCATCACCTCCCTAAATTGTGTGAGTGGCTTGGAGTCACCCGAGCAGGTGACTTGGGCTCCGAGCCTCCTTTCTGTTCCCCGTGGGGAATCAGCTTTTCCCCTCCCTGCACCCTAATCCTGGCCTGGCCCTGGTCCCTACTCACAGCGCGTCCCCGAGCCAGCTGCTCTCGCTCTGGACCTCCGTTTCCTCTCAGCCAAAATGGCTGTGACGGTAGGATTTGCTGAGCTGACTCACGAAACCACTCTTTGTGAACTCGGAGGCGCTACACAAATATGGAGTTCTTCCAGTCTACCAAACCATAAGCCTGCGGCTCTGCATTTGTGAATTTCTGAGCTTGCTTCTCTTCTGTGAATTCAGTTTTGTGGGTTTTTTTTTTTAAAAGTTCTGTTGGACACACATATTTCTGACCAAGTCACAGTGTCTGCACAGCTGCAGGAGTCGGGATGGTTCTGGCTCCTCCGTGTGCCTGGTTCCATGTGGCAGCAGTGCTGGGGGTAGAAAGGGCAGTGTGTGGCAACGTGGGGCCAGATGCACAGCAATGGAAGGACGCTGCAAGAGGGACCCCAACAGCCCAGTTAGGTGAAGGAAGGGGAACTAGAGGAGGAGGAGCTTCCTTGAGATGCAGAAGCCCAGGATGCGCTGTAGGTGACGGAGTGGGGCTTGGACAGGCAGAAGAGTGGAGAGGGATGTTCTAGGCTGAAGGAAAAGCCTTCAGGTGCCAAGACACACCCCTCCCCACCCCACGGTGCAGGAGTGTGAGCTGTCCACTTGCCCTCTCCAGGGGTCTTCTTGCTAGGTGCTGACTTTTGCCTTAAGCCTAGGCTGCTCCTAGCTCTCCCGGCTGGCACCTGGGGACCATAAGATGTCCTTCCCTATATTTACAGTTTTCCAACACCGTCCATCCATCAATCCATTCTTCTGTCCATCCATCACCTGTTCACCCACCTATTTATTTATTTATATGTCCTTCTATTGCCCATTTATTCATCTATCCATCAGTCTGTCCATCATCTTTCTACTTACCTGTAAATACAAACATCCATTCACCCATCCATTTATTCATCTTTCTAGCCAACACAGCCACCTATTTATCTACCCACAAGGCCATTTGTGTGTCTGTCTGTCGGTTGACCCATCCATCCAACCCTCCTGGGCTGAGCCCGCCCCAGGGAGGTGCAGGGCAAGTGATGAGCAGCGGTGGGCTGGGCTTGGCCTCCTCCCCTGCCTCGGCCCCTGCCCAAGATGGGCACAGACTTGCTCCTGAGTTCCTCCCACTCCCGGGCTGCCTGGTCTTGTCAGGAGGTGGGCGGCCCTCCCTTCCCAGCTTGGGAAAATGTCCCTCATCACTTTCTGCACTGAAGAGCATAACTTCCCCAGACAGAGGATGAGGAAATCAACCCAGACTACAGACAGTGGCTCTCTCTCCAGGACCCAGCCCTCCTGCCTGGCGCTGCCGAAACACCACCCCTTGCTGCCTTTCGAGGGATGGACGAGACTCTGGGCGAATTCAGTCGCTGCCCCACCCACCCAGGTATCTGGGCTTCCAAAGCACCCATATTTGTGCTGTCCATTGAGCGTCTTGATAACGGCCTCCCAGCGGGGCCCAGAGTCTCAGAGTGGCCTTTTTAGTGGTGTCTTAAAGCAAGTCCCCACCAGTGGTTCTTGGGCAACCAAAGGCATAACTAACCTGTCAATCCCTTCTGTGGTCCCTGAACCTAGAAGTCCCTGACCCCTGGTTTCTCAGGCGCATGGGGTGGAGGCCAGGGGCTCCAGGGTGCAGATGGGGCTGGGTGGGGATGCACCCTTGCCACAATGAGGTACCAGGAAAGGTGGGCAAAGGGGGGCCCGGTTGGCTGTGATGGAGAGGGGAGAGGCTGGGGCAGAGGTCAGAGGTAGGATCTGGGCCAGCCTTCCAGGGTCAGGAGGAGCCATGGCCCACACATGGCCCACTCCTGTCATCAGGGTCCGTGTTTCCCCTGCCAGGGGGTCCTTCTCCCTCTGGCTGGGGGCATGGTGTGTGGAGCTGTCATCCCTCATCCGAGGCCTTCCCAGTGGTCCTGGGGTTAGAAGAAGAGACATTCCTAGATCAATCCAGAGCTTGCACAGGTGTCTAGGTGAGAGGTGAACCTGGACGCCTTTCATAACCAGAAAAGGCATTGAATTGCATGCATCAAATGTACCAGTCTCCTAGGCCATGACCAGCCACAGACCAGTCTCCTAGGGCCATGACCAGCTGGCGTAAAACAGCAGAAATTGATTCTCAGTTCTCTGGGGGCCAGAAGTCCAAAATCAAGGTGTGAGTGGGGCCACTGGGTACATGTACAGGTGCCTGGGATTCGAATATCAAGGTACCTTTTGGGGGGACACAGCACTACGGGATCCTGATTTTGTTTAAAAAAAAAATGTCCGCATAGTGGTATTTCTCCATCTGAATGCTGTGAAAATCCATCGAGCTATATGTTTATGATCCATTGACTTTTCTGCACATCTGTTCTGTTTCAATTAGCGTATTATAAAACACAGAGACACTCTGCAGACGGACAGGCAACCAACACACGGCGGGTTTATAGATTAATTCCATTTTCTCCCCCATATGTTCCAAGTTTTCTACAATAAACCTCCATTAACTTGGTCAAATAATAAATATAGGCACACAATGAGAGGCGAGCTTCCAGATCCTTCCCTGTCCCCGAAGCTATTTTTAATAGGAGGTGAGAATCTGAATGGGAATTTGGCTGTCCCTAGAATTCTTTCCAAGTTAAATATTTTTAGCACCATTACCCATCCTGTTCAAATGCCCTGCTAATGATTTGTGCCCTATCTGAGTCGTGTGGCTCGGGCAGTTAGCTCACCCATGTCCTCTTCCGGAGGAGGAGGAGGGTAATAATAGCACTGAGCTCGGAGGTGGCTGTTGGCTCGGCTGGGATCATGCACACGGAACCGTGCGCAGGGCTTTGGCGCAGGCAGCCACGAATACCCTCCCGATGAGAACATCCTGCGGTGTGGGGCAGGCAGGGCCGTGTCCTTGTGCGCAGAGGGTCCAGGGAATGATGGCCACCCCTGTTCCACGTGGTCATCCCGGCCCTGGTGAGCCTTCCCATTTTGCCTTCTTGGTGCAAACCTTGGTGCTTTTCCTGCCTCCCTCCTGGCTTTGCACCTGTTCTCCTTGTGTGTTTGTGCCCTGGTCACGGTTCAGAAGATTCAGGAGGAAGCTAGGGGCGGGGAAATGGTGGCAGGACAGGAAGACATAGGGAAGGCATCTTTCTGCTTCCACTTGGGCTCATCCAGGTCCCGCCCTCTGGCCCCTCCCTCCACGGACACGCCCCCAGGGGCGGGGCTTTGGCTCCCCCGCCCACCCCAGCTGCCCCAGGGCCTTGGGATCTGGACTGTGCTGCGCTCCAAACCGGGTCTCTTTTGGCTCTATCTGCCCAGAGGAGGAATGCAGAAACTATGTCCCAGCTGGGCTGCTGCCCGGCAGTAATCCCATAGATACACTGGAGCGTGTGAGACCTTATTTATGTACAAGGTTATTGTTTGCAACATTGTTTGTAAGAGCAAAAAACAATGGAAACCCCCATCAGTAGGGCGCTGGTTAAGTAAATATCACGCTCCACATAATGGAATCTGTACTATAGAACTGTGGGGAACCACCTCTGAGGTTTATCAGGTGAGACAGGGAAGCTTCCAATCAGCAGGCCGTCTATACCCCTTTTTGCAAAAAAGGGGGAGGGTGTGAGAATATTTGCATTAGCTTGTATTTTGCAAAGAAGCTATGGCCACGCACTGACTGACTAATAGGCTCTCGTGGTGAGAACCATCCCTGTTCCCTCCAGTACCCCCCATCCTCCCCCGCCATAATATCCCTCCCAGCATCCTCCCCCTCCCTCTACCCCTTGCTCCCTGTTGCTGCTAGCACTTTCCTGGCCAAACTGGGATGCCTCACCCCAATTCCCTGAGCCCTAAGGGCTAGGGCCAGGTTTCTGCACAGTGCCAGGTAGTAAACATCTTAAGCTTTGTTGGCTATACCATCTCCAGGTAGGTCAGAAGCCGCCATAGACATAACAGATGGGTGTGTCCCAATAAAACTTTGTTTCCAAAAACAGCCCCTCGGAAAAAATCATCCACAGAATGAAAAGTAGCACCTCCAGAATGGGAGAAGATGTTTGCAAGTCGTAGGTCTAAAAAAGGATCAGTGTCCAAAATCTACAAGGAATGCCTGCAACTCCATGGCAGAACAAATCACCCTCAAATACTAAGTGGGATAAGCCAGGCACAGAAGGGCAAATACGCAGGATGCTGCTTCTCGGAGGTTTTTCAAATAGCCAAACTTGTAAAAAACGGAGGGTAGAGGGTGGTTGCCAAGGCTTGGGGGGAGGGGAAATGGAGAGTCGTTCTTCAATGGGGTCAAGATTTGGTTGTGCAAGACGGGAGAGTTGTAGAAATCTGTGTAACAAGTGGTGATGGTTGATAGCGCTGTGCGCAACACCTGGGATTCTGGGGCGAGAGAGGGACTGCTGGTAGTGGTTGTCACTAGCATTGGAAAAGAGAGGCAGTGGCCTGAGTTTGGCTCTGGGGCTCTCCTTGCTCAGAGCTTTCGAATAACCGGCCCTGGAGGCAGTGAGCAGGAGCAGACTCTCAGCTCAGAAAGAGCCAGAGGACTAAAGAAAATCCCATTTCCATCTTTAACAGGGCTCACTGGTGAATTCTTTTGTAAGTCCAATGTCATCCCCTGATTTACCTCTTGAGGGAAGACTCATTTTCCCATGAAGATTTGCCCAAAGCCACCTCTGCTAGGGGCTCCGGGGGTGGTCAGACTCCCCAGAGCTGCTTCCTGAGCATTCTGAATTGTCTGCCTCCGGGTGGGTCACAGGGTCCAGATGGCCTGGGCTGGCGTCAAGGTCCCACCACTTCCTGCCTGTGTGACCTTAGGTGAGCTGCCTCGCCTCTCTGAACCTCAGTTATAAACCAGAGAAAACTCACCCCACGTGTGCAGAGGGTGGGTCACAGGCTCCAAGGAGACACTGTCAGGTGCTCTCTGGGGCCCGGGTGGAGGTGGGTTTTCAGTGAATGTGAACTGACCACCCAGCACCCAGCTCCAGTGATCTGGAGGAGAGACTGGATTAGAGAGAGCGTGAGGAGGTAGCAGGGGCAGGAGTCGGCAGGGAGCTGTTCAGATGCCACCCACGCCTGGTGTGCCCCTGGGCAGGCCCTGCAAGCTTCTCTGAGCCTCTGTTTCCTCGTCTGCGACACGGGCATAATAAACTGGACCGATTTTGTGAGGGCCTCGGTGACAAGGTGTGCAATTCCTGGTAGACGGTGGGTAGGTGCCTAGTGAACGGGGAGCTGTTACCTTGGAGGCCTGGATGTGACTTCGCCAGCTGGCCTCAGAACCCCGCTTCCCTGGTCAACTGTAGCCCTTCACGTCTGTCCCTTAGGAAGTTTTAAAAGTTGTTTTTATTGGAGAATAAACTTAGATTTACAGGAGAGTCCCAAATGCAGTCCAGGGCGGTGTTCCCACGTCCCTTCATGAGCCCTCCCTAGCTCTGCCACGCCTGGGGAGCGGACACCGGTCCTTCTGTGAGCCACCCTCTGCACTTCATCCTGAACCCGCCATTTGGCTCCCCACCCGCCAACCCCTGGGGACAGGAAGCGCGTCTTGGGGAGATAGCCTCCCTCAAGGGTCTCTGGCTTCTCCGGGTGTCACCAGAGCACCTCCTGGAGCCGAGGACCTGGCTCCCCTTCCTGGGTCTGCGGGTCCCCTCTACGTGGCAGAGCTAGGGAGGGCCGGGCTTGGGGAGGCTGAAGAGGGACCTGGGAACACTCTGAATCGTATTTGTGACCCCCCTGTAAATCTCAATTTATTCTCCAATAAAAAGCTCATTTAAACACTTTCCAAGGAGGGTTCTGCTGTCTCCAGGAGAGGGGACGCAGGGGCAGGCCCTTCCCCGCGACTTCCTGTTCACCTGGCACGAGCCAATGCCACTTCACCCCAACCACACTGGGTTCCACGGATTGCCACACACTTTCTGGGCCCCCTCTGCTCTCGCTGCCTTCCCCGATGCCACCTTGTCATCACTGTGTCCTGGGTGGGGTCTGGGAATGGCTTGGTGGGTGTGCAACCTGTGCAGCTGTCTGTCCGTGGTGGCTGTGTTCAGAGAGGCCTGCCCTTGGCAGAAGGGCTGTTGCTGTTTCTAAATTCTTAATATTTGAACAAGAGAAGCTGCATTATCATTGGTACTGGGCTCCCCAGTAAGTGTTTTTTTTTTATTTTTCTCTCTCTCTGATAGGTGGGTGCTGATCCAAAACAGGGAAGAGGGGGAGGCATGGGAAAAATGGAGGATCTTTGATAGGGCCAAAGGGAGGGAGGGTGGGGAGGGGGCATGGGGGCAGGAAAGATGGTGGAATGAGATGGACGTCGTTACCCCAGATACAGGTAAGATATAGGGTGCAGCACTACCTCGTGTGCAGCCAGAGAAATGGAAAGCTGTGCCGCGGTTGTGGACAACCAATCCCCAATGCATTTGGCTGTCGTATATACCTAATTAAAACAAATACATAAATAGAAATCATTATCTATTTTAAAAATTTATTTTAATTTTTAAAATTTGTCCCAGTAAGTCCCATAGCTGATCCTGGCAGGATTTGAGGGTCACCCCATCCTGCTAGAAACTGACGCTCGTTTCCGATGGCTGCTGCCACACATTGGCAGTAAATTCCTAGTTTAACGCAACGTTTGGCATATTTATTATCTCACGGTTCGGGGTCAGAAACCTAAATTAGGCCGGCCAGGCTGCCTCCCTCCTGCGGGCTCCGGGCGGGCCTCTTCCTCGCCGTCCCTGGCCTCTCGGGTCAGCCACCTCCTGGGTTCCGGGCCCCTGGTTCCACTTGTAAAACCAGCAGCAAGCTGTCCATTCTGCCTCTGCCTCTGTCCTCCTCTGTCCTCCTCTTTCCTCGCTCTGACCCTCCTCCCTCCCTCCCTCCCAGGACCCTGTGATGACACTGGGCCCTCTGAGATGTTCAGTGCAATCATATCCCCAAATCCCTGCCTTACTCACGTTCTGCCTCGGTAAGGGGGGAAGGGGCGGTGTTCACAGGTTCCTGGGGTTAGGATGAGGGCATTCTTGGGGTGCCGTGAGAACTGGAGGGCAGGGCCCCATCGGCTGCCCCACAGCCCCCTGACCTGGCACAGCGCTGGCACACAGTAGGTTCTTAGTTAGTAAATGGTTGAATGAATGAGGCGTCAGGTACGGCCGGTGTATCTCACCAGGGGACCAGGGGACCAGGGGACTGGCTCCAGCGGGGCCTGCAGGTCTCTTTTGGGGGCTGGAGCTCTACCTGTGGGCGGTGGCCCAAAGTCACCTCCCAGAAGTGACAGAACCCAGGAGAAGGTGGCTGTTCCCTGGGGCTCCTGGTTTCTCCTGGCCTGTGGCTGCGCTGGGGTGGCCTTGGCTGCCTGATGGAAGCCCATGTGACCCCCCCAAGCTGCTGCCTCCTCTTCCCCAGGGTCACGGCCCTGCCTCTGGGGGAGGCAGGAGCAGCAGCCTCCCGGAGGTTCAAGGCCCCGGCTGAGATGTGCGCAAAGGGAGTTGTGTCACCCTGTTGTGTCACCGCATGGAGACGCAGGACCTGGTGACCTGGAGGAGCCTAGCCGCTGGCCTTGTCCTCAAGGCGACCTCGGGGTGTTTTTCCCTTCTGGTTATGGTAAATACTGAGCACCAACTGCATACCAGACATGTGCCAAGGTAGGGACAGAGCAGGGACAAGGCACTCTGGAAGCTGAGCCTCCTGGCGGGGTGGGGAGGGGGCGCTCAGCGTGTGTGGGGGGGCACAGCACTGGGAAGGAACTGCTGGGTGACACTGAAGAGAGGAGCAGTGGTCGGTGGGGTCCCCTGGGAGCTCAGGAGATGGCTGGGGCAGAGGGAGGGGGACCCTGAGCCTGTGCAGCCTGGAGGAGCCGGCTCCGGGGAGGGGGCGGGGGGCATCTTTGTAAAGGATGGCACTGGTGGCCAGGAGTGGGGGCTTTAGTCGGCCTGAGAGGCAGGGAGAGGTGTGGGGCCGTGAAGCCGTGAAGCCGGGAGGAGCAGGCTGCTGTGGACGGTGCTCTGGAGGTCAGCCTCCCCCCACCCGCCCCTGGGTGCTTGAAATGAGAGCCCCTTCCCACGAAGTTCCCCGCGGGGGTCCCCCCAGGCCCCATGCAGGCTCCACCCCAGGAGGAAGGGTCAGCTGCTCCTGGGCAGGGCCGAGGGTCGGCCCCTCCAGCCCCTCCGGCCTCCTTCCCGCACCATCTGCCGTGAGACGGAGCCGTCGGGGATGTCAGCAGCCACGGGCGCTAGGCAGGGCCCTGTCACCTCACCGTGGGTGACGTCCCTCCAGGGTCCCCTCCAAGCCCCTAAGAGGCAGCTGGAGACTCTCAGGGTCCCCTCAGGGGGGCCTCAGGTCCCAGAGCTCAGCTGTGCCCGCTCTTCACCCAGGGCAGGCACGGCTGACCCCGACACGGTGCCGGGGGCGGCTCAGAGACAGTTCCGAGCCCTGACTAGGGAGGACCCCCGGCCCAGGAGCCGGAGCGGGCAGGCCTGGGTGTCCCCCGGACCCGGCTCACCTGCCACGCAGCCCCTGTCCCAGCTGTTCCCCCTGCCGGCTGTGTCTTGCCGTGTCCTTCCCACCCGCCAACAGCCTGGGGACCGCCGTTCCAGACCCTCTGGCACACCCCAGGACGCCTGTGACCCAAAGAGCTGAGGCTCCGCCCGGTTGGGGTCCCTGGGCCACAGTGCGCCTGGCTTTGACTGGGGTCTGGCCTGTCGGGGTCACATGCTTCCGTATCACCTGGAGCCCGTCCCCCGCCGACTGACTCTGAGGCCTGGGTCCACAGGGCTGGCCCCCGTCCCTGCTTCTCCCTGGGCTACCCAGGCGGCCGGGTGACTCGCCCCCCAGCATCTCCTGGGTCTTGGACTAGCCGGGGCATGGAGTAGGGGAGCCCCGGAGCACCTACTAGGCGAGGGCCTTACGGATGTGGCCTGGCTGCTCCAGGAAGCCCCCGCAGACCTCCCCCTTCCTGATGGGCTCCTCCCTCCTCCAGATCCCACCGGAGCACGCGCCTGGTGGGACGAGGGGGCCGTGACTTATCAGTAGCAGCGACCGAAACTCTGCTCACCTGTTCACTCACCATCCGGCGCGTATTCGATGTGGGTCTGCTCCGTGTTGGCCACGGGTTTGGTGGCCAAGGACCTGGCAGTGAGCGCGGGGGGCTAGAGAGCTGGGGTGTGGCCGTGGGCCAGGACGGGCTCGGAACGGGGGCCGGATGGAGTCATGGGCGATAGGAAGAGGCATGACCCCGGGGTGGGTTGCTAAGATGGGGTGGAGGACGGCAGGGAGCCCAAGGGCCCACCTGATGGCCCACAGGAAGATGGCAGGGGCCAGGAGAGGCGGGGGGGGGGGGGGGGCGGAGCTTTGGGAACCTGTGGCGCCGGAGCTCCGTGGCCACCTCCTCTTCTTCAGCTTCGTCCTCAGAGCAAATCTCAGCAGGCGACATTCCTACCCTCCTCACTCTGCAGACGTGGACACTGAGATTTCCTGGTATCACCTGTGCTGCTGGACCCACCCCTGTCCCTTTGGGGCATTGGCAAGGGACAAGGGTGACATGTGTCTTTGTTAGTGTGCCCAGCTCGGGAGCCAACCATGGGACCAGTGTCAGGAAGTGAGTGCCCCGTGGACACCCAGATCCAGGGCCAGCTCCAGGCCCCCCAGTGCTGTTGGGTCACCGTCTTCTCTGGGTGCTCCTCTCCCTCCCAGCGGGTGGAACGTGCTCCTGTCATTCCGTCCCGTGTCCCGCCTGCCGTGGAGGCCATTGGGAGACTGACAGAGGTGGCAGAGAATTCCGGGCCTCCCGGGATCATCCAGTCACTCAACACTCACTCACCGGGCAGCACGTTTCTATTAAAAAATACAAAGTGGAACTGTCCCTCTGACCCAGAAACACGCTGTGGGACTCTCCTGGAGGACAGGGTGGACGGGGCCAGGGCGGTGCTGCTGGCTAGAGGAGGGCTGGGAACAGCCACCGTCCATCGGCTGGGGGTGTGCCGAGGTTCATGGCCCAGGGGCAACGTGGACCTCTCCGTGCTGTAGCCCCCGGAAGCTGCCTGTGGAATCGGCCGGTTTCTGTGCCATGTGAGCCACGCGCTCGCGGAGGGCCGCCTGGCACTGCCACCTCCTGGGGGGGGGGGAGCTGGGGACAGGGAAGGGCCAGGGAGCCCCTGAGGTCCCAGGAGGGGAGGGGGCTGCGTTTTCTCCGCTCACCTCCCTGCTGATGGGCTTGTTGGGAGGGACATAGATATCGCTTCTGGGGCTCAGAAGGAAAAATCCAATAAAACATATTTTTAGAAACGTCCCGAGCTGGGCTCTGGGCTAACGGCGGGAGAGGCTGCCTGTGTCTTGTCAGAGCGTCCTTTGTGCCTGGAGCCGCTGGGCTCCTGCAAGCAGCCGTGAGCACCAGGCGGGGCCTCTGGCTTATCACCCCAGGAGACCAGGGCTCAGAGAGGTCGAGTGACTTGCTGGGGTGGGAGGGGGCACAGCTGGCCAGCATCACAGCGGGCATCTGGGGACAGAGAGGGAGGAATCTTATGTCACATGAGTCGGTGGCCATGCAGTGAGTGGGGTGGGGGTGGGGTGCCACACATGGGGCCCCGTCTGGAGGAGCCTCGGCTGTCTCGGGGGCACCCACCTCTGCAGTGATGGCTGAGCCAGGCTGCCTGCCTCTAGTCCCCAGAGCAAAGGGAAGGGCTGCTCACGTCTGGCCGAGGTTTGCGTTTCCCGACTCAGCGCTCAGCTGGCCTGGAGGAGAAAGGCCGGCAAAGTCCCCACCAATCCCCGCCTCTCCCCCAGAGAGGAGCTTCCAGATGTGGGTCTGGGTCAGAAACGGAGATCTGGAAGGCAGCGCTTCCCGCTCCCCACTCCCAGAGCCGCCTCAGGGTCCCAGAGCCCAGGACGTGGCCAAGGAGACCGGTGCCAACTGGAGGCAGCTCTGGGAGGGGCAGGGACGTGGCTCGGCTCTGGTGACAGTTGCCAGGTTCCGTTTCTCTCCAGACTCTCAGCAAATGGTCCTGATGTTTACGGCACGAAGGGGGCAGGGGGCTCGCTGGGGTGTGCAGAGAGCCGACCCGCTCACCCTCAAATGCAGCCATGGTACAGGGCAAACGTGGAGAGGGGCTGGAAATATCTACCCGAGGCTCCGAGTCACGTGGGGGAATATGGCATTTGTTACCACTGCCATAGTCCACTCAACAAACGCTCTGTGAGTGCTTGCGGCACCCTGGGCACGTTGCACACCCTGCCTTTGGTGTGTGGTGGTGAGGGGGGGAGCCCCGACCTCATGGAGTGTGCATTTGGGGGAGAGGGAGCAAAAACCATCATGTGAACCAAGGAAGGAAGAAATTGGCATTTGAGTTGAGCCATCGATGATGAGAGGAGTTGACCTCGCAAGCTCTGGGGGAAACCAGGCTCCAGACAAAAGGAACAGTGCATGCAAAGGCCCTGGGGCAGGAAAGAGCTGAATGAGTGTGAGGAACAGACTATGAGGGAGCAGAAATGAGCTATAGGGAGGGGCTGGGGCTGGCTGGGGCTCCGTGATAGAGTGCTCGCCTAGTATGTGTGAGGCACTGGGTTTAGTCCTTAGCCCCATTTTTTTCTTTTTAAATAAATGAAATAAAGATATTGTGTTCAATTACAACTAAAAATACATATATATTTAAAAAAAAAAAGAAATGAGCTATAGGGAATTGATTGTCAGGGGTTGGGGTTGGAAAAAGCAGAATGATGTGGCCTCGTTTTCCATAAAAGATCACTTTGGGGGGGCTGAAGTCGTGGCTCAGTGGTAGAGCACTCGCCTGGCATGTGCAGGGCCCTGGGTTCAATCCTCAGCACCACATATAAATAAAGGTATTGTATGCAACTACAACTAAAAAATAAATAAATAAACATTTTAAAAAAAAAAAGATCACTTTGGCTTCTGGACCAAGGAGGCTATCTGAGTCTGTTTTCTGTTGCTATAACAGAATACCTGAGACCGGGAGATGTATAATAGAAAAGAGGTTTCTTTTGACTCACAGTCCTAAAGGCAGGGAGGTCCGAGGGCATGGTCCTGGACAAGGCCACCTGCTTCTTTAACTCACGGCAGAAGGTAGGAGCACAAACAGGCGCAGGTAAAAGGAGGAAAGAAGGAGGAGTGGTCTTGAGCATCAACCTGCTCTCGAGGTAACTGGCCCAGTCCAAAAAGAGTGAGCTCCTGGGGAACCCGGGTAAGGAAGGCATTCGCCCCATTAGCCACCGGAGCAGGCCACCCTCCCAACGCCCAAGGGCTGTTGAACCTCAAGGGCGGGAGGTGAGGTGTGGCCCAGGTGAGGGGTGGGCACTGGAGGAGGGAGACCTGGTTGAATTCAGAACCTTTTAGAGCTTGAACCGAGAAAGGCCTCCCACGGCAGCCCCCCGGGAGTTTGGTCTGAGGAGTTGGGTGGACGGTGGAGCCAGGGAGCGGAGGGAAGCAGGTTTGGGGAATGAAGCTGGCGGCGTCAGGGCTCTCGGGGAGGAGGAGAGTCACTGGAGGGGGAAGGTGAAGCCACGTGTCACATGTTGGGGACTCCGTGAACCTGGAACCGCTGCTGCTCAGAGCAGGAGTCCGGGGCGCGTTGCTCACGGAGGCAGGTTCTGGCTGTGACCTGGAGGCCTCCCGTCCACCTGTCCTGCTTCAGCGTCCTGGACCTGGTTCTCTGCCTCCAGATGTTCCCTGGTTCCTGGAGCCCGCCCGGCCCTATCGGGTGGGAAGTGAGAGTCCTGGGAGGCCAGCTGTCTGGGAGCAGCCTTCACGGCTGACTGACGGGGAGATCCGGTGTGTAGACACCCAGCTCCCGCGCCCCTCAGCTGGGAGCACGGTCTCCTGAAGTTCCCCCGTGGGACTGACCACCAGCTGCCCTCAGAGGTGACCTGCTCTGGACCAGTCCCCTCCTGGATTCCTGTCTTGTCCCCCCTGCCCCCGGCTTCCTGGGATCTGCACAACCCAGGTGACGCTCACCACCCCATCCTCCTTCTGGAGGAGATCAGGCTACTGCCCACTCTCACTCCATCTTTTTTTGGTCATGGGGGGGGCGTGGATTGAACTCTGGGACACTCAACCGCTGAGCCACGTCCCCAGCCCTACTTTGCGTTTTATTTAGAGACAGGGCCTCACTGAGTTGCTTAGCGCCTCGCTTTGGCTGAGGCTGGCTTTGAACTCGCCATCCTCCTGCCTCAGCCTCCCGAGCCACTGGGATGACAGGTGTGCGCCACGGTCTGAGTAGCTGGATGGCCAGTTACTGCACCCAGCAACTCTTACTCCCACACGTACCAAATCCGTGAAGTTCTCAACCCTCCCCCGCCCTGGTCCATGCCACCTGGCATCTCCGCCCCAACGTCCCTCCTTCCTTACCCCCCTTTATAATCTGTTCCCCGCCCAACAGAGGAATCCATTGACATTTAAATAAGATCATGCTCCTCTTCTGGCCAACACTTCCCACCACTCTTCCAGAACACCAGAGAAAATGTCCAATGACCCCTGTGGCCTCCAAGTCCAGCACCGAGGGCCTAGTCCAGCCTGTCCTCCATCTGTGCCTGAAGCCACCTCCTCCTCCATCTCTCGGCTCCAGCCGTGAAGCTTTGAGCTCCATCTTTGAGCTTCCCCAGGGCCTTTCCCGACGTGGCTCCTTTCATCCGGGTTATTTTCTTGCAACTCTGCCTCTTCCTTGTGGAGCTGGCTTAAACCTTGCCCTCCTGGAGAAATCCGTCCCGGTCACTCGGTCAACCGTGACCCCACCCCGCTCTTCCCTCCGTCTTCCTGGTGTCTCTCTCGGTGCTCCTCACCATTTTGGACGTTGCTTGGTCGTGGCTTCCTTGGGTCCATCTGCTAAATTTCAGGCTTCTTGAGATCAGAGCCCACGGTGCCTGTCGCTCACCGCCAACACCTGGTACAGTGACTGTCACATGGTAGGTGGGCAGCAGTGGTCCCTCTAAATGGAAACACGTAGATGCGAGTCCCGGGAGCCCAGCTTGAGACACGCCTCTCGGCACCTGGGTGACCCTGCAGGTGCTTGGTATTCGTGGGTATCTCTTTCCCTGGAGAGGAAAGGGGCTGTGTCCTCTTCAGCTCGGTGGCTACAGTCTCTGCCTCCGAGAGGCCCAGATTCTAGAAATGGGTGACCCGGGTTAGAATCCCTCCCTGTCCTCTGGATGTATCTGTTAGCCTCTACCGCGTAACGAGCAATCACCAAAATGTAGTAGCTTAAAATAACGGAATGTGATTTTTTCATGATCCTCAGGGTGGGCTGGATGGCGCCATTGCTGTCTGTATCTGGCCTCGCTCACAGCTCATGGCCGGCTGGAGGACCAGCAGAGCTGGAGGGACCACAATGGCTTTCTTCCCCCATTTTGGTGTGACCACTGGCTGCAGTTCTTGGCTGGGTGGCCTCAGTTCTCATCTTTCAGTAATGGTACACAGGGCCAGCTTCTTCTTACCAAGCCGAACTGGGGGAATATTCCAAGTCACCAACATAGAAGCTTCTGGAACATGACTGTAGTCAAAGTAAGTCAGAAGGACAGCTGGAGAGAGACTCCCCCTCCACGTGGGCAGAGCATGGGGAATTCCTGGCCATATTGGATCTCCCGTGGTAGCCTGGGAAGTCTTCACCTCCCTGTGCCTTGCTTGCCCCCTGTGACCTGGGTCTCAGGGCATCTATTTCCTAGGACCCTGTGGAAATTAAACCGACCGCCCGTCCAGAGTGCTTGGCATGTCCCTGTCCCTTAGAAAATACCCTGTGAGCAGGAACCACGGTTACTATCACAGGAATTACGGTGGGAGCTTGGTCATCCTCGGGCGGCTGGTGAGTGGATGGCTTTTGATGTTCAAACAACATATTGTCCCCCTGATTGATCCGGTAAGTCATTTCATTTCCTGGGATTGAGAATAAACAGCAGCCTGTTTTCTGTTGAGTTCAAACACCTTGATTTCCAAAGAGACCTGACCTGTTGCTCAATTGACCTTTTCATCATCTGTATTTGTCTGGGAAGAGGGTGGGAGGGCGAGGGCCACGCAGTTCTGCAGACTTTGTGTGTGAGAAGTTATACAAGTAAGTGTGCGCTCGCGCTCGCTCTCTCTCTCTCTCTCACACACACACACACACACACACACACACACACACGCACACACATGCACGGCTGCCCCTCTGCACCCTTGATTTAAAGGAACCGAATGTGACAGCCACAGCCCAGCTCTCCCAGGAGAGGGGAGCAGCAGAAGGCCTCCCCTTCCGGCCCCTCCAAAGCAGAGCCTACCTCTTCCCAGGTCCTGCTCCATACCCCCTGGAGTGACAGCTGTCCCCAGGCCACCGTGGTGGGACTGAGAGCTGTCCCCAGGCCACCATGGTGGGAGTGGAGGTCATCTTCCAGGCAAGGAGGCTTTGGAGGGCACTGTGCTCAGGGTCGGCCAGGAGAGCTGTGAGGAGGTGGGGTGTTCCACTGGCTAGTGACATGTTTTCCTGCAGCAGCCCAGCTCTGGGCGTGGAGAGGGGAGAGACGGGGACCAGGAGGAGAGGTGTGCTAGGTCCCGAGCAAACCCCGGCGTGGACCACAACAGGAACACATCCCCTGTCACTCTTCTCGGGGCTGGAAGCTCAGGGGTGGGCGGGGCTTGCTGCCCTCGCGGCTCCTGGCCTCCCACGGTGGAGAAGCCAGACCTTGGTGTCCTCTGGCTGGTGGCTGCAACATTCCCACCTTTGCCCTTGTCACCGTACGGCCGTTTTCTTTGTGTATGTCTCCGGGGGACCTCTCCTCTTCTTCAAAGGACACGAGTCATCAGATGTAGAGCCCACCCGAGTCCAGTGTGACCTCGTCTGAACTTGATGACATGCGCCAAGTCCTTCGGGGCAGGGCGGCCTGCCTCTGTGCCCAACACCAACGGGCTGGGGGGAAGGGAAGGAGGGGAGAGGCTGCTCTGTGGAACGTTCCACTGAGACGCGGCCTTCCGTGTTGTGGTGGAGGTGTTTGTCAGAGAGGGAGCACAGTGTGTGGCTCCGTGTGTCGCTTTTAAGCACACAGACACCTGTGCATAAGCCTCGTTTGCATCCTTGCTTTGCACATGTTAACAGATCTGAATCAGGTTGGAAGCATCTGGAATCCTCGGGACTCACAAGTCCAGGATCCCCCCGGGTCATCCTGCTCTCTGAATCATGGGGTGTGTGTGTGTGTGTGTGTGTGTGTGTGTGTGTGTGTGTGTGTGTGTGGTTGTTGTTGTTGACCTCCCTCTCTAGAAATATAAGCTTTTATGAGAATAGAGGCCTTTTTCTCTTTGTCTTTGCGATGGGTTAACCAGCAGCTCTGCTTTCTCGGGCCGCTGACGGCATGGGGTGCCAGGCACAAGGCACGGCTCCCCAAGCCTTGCACAACGTTGAGCTTTCCTGCCTGTCGTTACTCCCGGTCGTCCCCGGAGCCCCAGCTCAGGGGAGAGTGCGGGGGAGACCCCAGCAGGTACTAGTGAACAAGTGATGGGATGGCTGAGGGTGCGGGGAGCTGTGTCCCTCTTCATCCTCGGGACCTCAGGCCAGGTGGCACCAAAGGTCGTCTCCTCCTCATGACCTCTCCAGGTAGGAATGCGTGTCCCGACGTCCTGAGACCCAGATGCCCCCAGCAAGGCAGTGTGACCAGACTGGCTTGTGAGACCCGTCCCCTCTGGATGCCCAGGAAGCTGGGGGGGTGGGGGGGCAGGTGTAGGCTCAGGAGAACCAGCAGGGAGGCGAGTCTAGAAGGCCAAGGAGAAAGAGGGTGGTGTGGACGGAGAGAGAAGCGAGCTGCGTCCAGGGCTGCTGAGGACGCCCCGCGGGGCTTGGTGAGGCTGGATATGGAGAGAGGGACAGGGATGGCACCTGGCTTAGAGGGACAGGGATGGCACCAGTGGACTGACAGCTGGGGACCCCAGAGGGAAACCAGGTGGTGGGGGAGAATCTTGAATTCCGTTTTGGACGAGCTGAATTTGAGGGGCCACCAAGACAGCCCGGGTTTGAACCTCTGAGCATACACGGTGACAGTTTTACCAGTCTCCCTTATCCCCTCCCGAGCCTCAGCTTCCCCATCTGTAAAAGGGAACACCCCCCCCCAGGGTGATTCTGAGAACCCTGAGTGTGCATATATGCAGAGGGTCTTTTTCTACAGCTGGGGCAGAAAAGTCTCAAGGAAAACTCCCATTGGCCCACCTGGGTCATGTGCTCCGCCAAGAGCCAATCAGTGTGTCCAGGTCTGGTTCCTGTGACTTCCTTCTTCCTGAAAGATGGAAGCCGCCCTGCATCAGGGCCCCCATCTGTCCCCTGGGGTTTCAGGATGGGAAGTGCTGAGAATACTCCTACTGGCACACAGTAGGGATTCAGTTTATGGTGGTGGTTTCTCATTTGAAATTCTGGAGGTGACACACCTGAATTGTGTCACCTCCATCTACATTTTAAAGTCCTTTAGAGCCCGTAGTTCCAGCCACTTAGGAGGACAATGGCATGAGCCCAGGACCTTCAAAGTCCTTTTGAAATGTAGCCTTCCCCCCAGCGACTCCAAGTTCAGTGGCGTGAAGTTTTCCTTCACCTCAAACAGGCCGGCACGGGAAGTGGACATGAGAGGTCAGTCCTGAGGAGACTGAGGCCTGCCCCCCGGTGGGAGGTCCCAACGGTCATCCACAGACAGGTCCCCATCGCCCCTGTTAAGACCTGGAGACTCCCCGTTCCCTGGGGAGTTTCAGGACCTGTGGCGTCTCTCCTCAAGAAAACAGGTTCTGCAGAGTTAGACAGAGACTCGTGTGGTTCACGACATCACCCAGAACGTTCTGAAACCCCCCGGGGAGGCAGGGAGCTGGACACTCCTTCCTACAGCCCGGTTCCGATTGGAGCTGCCCAGGAACTCTCGGCCAGTAAGCAGCCACACTGCAGAGCCTGGAACTTTACAGCTCAGCAACGAGGAATCTGGAAGAACTCTGGAATTAATTTAAGGAAAGGGGAAGAAAAACATCAAGAAGGGAATTAGCAGCCAAGTCATCAGGCTGAGCCTTCATATTATTACCTTGGTGGCCAAGACGAGGAACGAACGTTTTTCCATGTTAATTACCAGCAGAGCAGGAACCAGCCAGCCATCTTGAACTTGGGCTCCTATTTTTTTTTTTTTTTTTGCCTGGATTTTTTTTTTTTTTTTCCTAAGCTAGTGCCAGGTGAGGGATGTGAACAGAGCTAAGGAGTGGGCAGAAGAGGGACACTAATTAACAACAACAAAAAATACCCCTGATCCAGGCTGCCACCGGTCATTTGGTGGGGGATGATCTTCCATCCTGTGACATCATGCAGACCTGCCTGAAATTGAGAACAGGGGGTCTCGGTGGCTTTCTGTGATCTCAGGTGGAGGTCGGGCCAGAAGGGGAGACTTGATATTAAGAGTCGATTAGGTCCATCAGCCTGTGATCCCAGTTAGGCTGGTATCTTGGAAGAGAAGAGGTGGGGGTGGGGTGGGGGAGTCCTGGGGAGAGGGAGGGTGTCGCTAATGCGTCTTAGGTGAGCCTGACCCTGCTTGGAATCTTGTAAGGGCCAGGTTGGTTCCAGAGGGAGGTTCCGACAGGTGGTCAGGGACAAGCCCACCCAGGGGTTCCTGCACCTGCAAAGCTTCCCAAGCAAAAGAAAAATCTCAATGGGGAGCCACCGAGGTTTGTAAACCGAGGCAGAGGGTCATCCGATTGCAGCATATAAAGGACACTGGCTACTGGGGGCAGGACAGATGGGAGGGGACCTAAGAAAGGTGCTGAAGCCTCTCATGATGTGGGTGGTCGGTCGCAGGGTACCAGCAGCATGGAGCCCCTAACCCTCTGTGAGGTCTCCCTGGCTCTCCTTAGCTGGCTGCATCCCAGACCCTTGTTTCCTGCAGTTAGATGCCTCCCCTCTGTGGAAGGGAGTGTGAGTGAGGCCGTTGCACCCCACAGGTGGGGCGATGGCCAGGACCTTCCTGATTTAGCCCCGAAAGTCCCCAGTCCCAAGCTCAGCAGTCCGGGGCAAACTGGCACAGCTGGTCACCCTACTCTGGGACAGGATCAAACGGGGCAGTTAAGAGTTGGCTTCCCCCACTGTGTGGGGCTTCCCTGCACTTGTCCCCAAGGAGCCTGGACATGGGCTTAGCTGCTCGTTCACTGTGTGGCCTCAGACATATGACTTGGCCTCTCTGGGCTACTTTGTTCCTTTGCAAAATGAAGCCGGCTTCCTAGTAGCACTGATTTTCTGCTGTTACTGAATTTCAACGCGTAATCAGGACACAGACCCCAGAGCATAAGAGACGGGGGCCGTGTACCAAGAGTGTGGCCTGGGTGGGCGACCTCTCTTCTCCAAGCCCACTGCTCCCTCCAGAGGTGGTCCTTGCCCCATGGAAATGGAGGCACCAAGCGAAGTTCTTCCAGTGTTTGCCGTAGCGAGGTGATGAGTAGCTGGAGGGGTGGTGACTTTGGCTCATGGAAGGTGGGCTCCGAGTCAGGCTCTCCAAGGGCGACTGCCAGTTTGATTTAAAAACTGGGACCTGACCTTCGATGGGGTCACCCCTGCCTCTCAATTTGATCCTGACTTTTCCGCGGTACTGAGATCACCCTTCATTCTGGAGGGTCTGCCGGATTCCACCAGGTAGAGCTGGATCCTCCCCTCAGCTCCCTTTGCCGTGGATCTTCCTTTGCAAAGATCTGCTGAGTTCGTGGAGGGACCGTTACACCCACTTTACAGATGAGAAACCTGAAGGTCAGCATTTGAACCTGGATCTGATTCAGGGTCTCTTCTTCCCGCTAACTGTCCTCTCCTCCTTCAGGGGCTGCACAGAGGCAGCAAGAGGAAGGGGGACAGTGTGCCGAGAGGCCGCTCTGGTCGAAGACCCATCTAGGGGACTCTCCCAAGGGAGGAGCAGCGGTGTGACCCTGGCAGCCTGGCCTGACCCTCTTGGGGGTGGGAGGCTTCGGGATGCTGGTTGCCATGGAGACAGGGGTGGGCTGCTTCAAGATGTCTATACTGAGCTTGCTGCCCAGGCTGGCCCCAGAGATGCAGGCCCCGGGTGGCCGATCAACCTGATCCTTTTGAGAGAAGGGCAGGAAAAGGCTAGTTCTCCTTATTTTTTTCCTTTTTATTTTGAAAAGCTTCTTGCACACACGGGGCGAGGGACAGAGTGTGTGGTCAGGAGTCAGGAGCCCAGCCATGGCAATCGCCAGCCCTCAGCCACGGACACCTCCCTCCCCTCCTCCCCTTCTCCCCTCCCAGACTATTTTGAAACAAATTCCTGACGTTGGTTATTTCTTTTGCAAATATTTCTGTATATGACTCCCAAGAAAAAAATTTCTTTTTACCTCCTCCACTCCTATAAACAGTAACTTTTTACTGACCTACGTCCCCAGGCCAACAGTGATTTTTTTTTTTTTTTTTTGGTACTGGGGATTGAACCCAGGGGCACTTAATCCCAGAGCCGCCACATCCCCAGCCCTTTTTTATAATTTTATTTTGAGACAGGGTCTGGGCTAAGTTGCTCAGGGACTTAGCTAAGTTGCTGAGGCTGGCTTTGAACTCATGATCCTCCTGCCTCGGCCTCCCGAGCTGCTGGGATGACAGGCATGCGCCACGGCGCCCCTGCGACAGGGATGTTTTTAATATCAGCAAATATCCGATCAGGATTCCAGTTTCTCTAGTTGTCTCGTCGATGTTTTCCTTATAGTTGGGTCCAATCGGGATCCAAATGGAGCTCATAGATTTGGAGGATATTGAGAAACTAAGTCTTCAGGGAAACTGTCCCCATTGGCTGGTGTGTGTCCTTCCCCTCTCCATGTCTTCCCTTGTAATTTTTTTTGTTGAAGCAACAGGGTTTTGTGGAGCTTCTGGGGGGTCTGGATTTTGCTTGGTGCGCCCCCTGAAGGATCTTCTCTGTCCCGTGCTTCTTGTAAGTTGGTAGAGCTGGAAGCTCACTTAGACCCCTGTTTGACTTCTCTCTGTTTCCTAGTCTCGCTATTTTGGATTCCATTCATTCAGGGCCCGAACTCTGGTTAGCTTTCTCCATGACGTCAGCCCCCAGCACCACTCTGCGGTGACGACTCTTGTGGATGTTCAAGCTGTCCCTTTCGGCCAAGCCTCTTCGTGTGGTCTCCCGTATCCTCGTGGATTTGACCCCAGGAGTCACCGACACCCGCCTTGCTTCCCAATGACAAGACGTTCCCAGTTCCCCTGCAACATCTCTTGCCGCACGCAGATCTGGGAACTGGCCGCTTCTCCACGGAGCCCCGAGTTCTAATGGACAGTGGTGTTTAGAGACCGTAACCCCGGGTGACAGGGTGCTGCTCCCTGCACACACAAGGAGCCGCTCGGTCTCACTTCTCCGTGGAGGGAGCCAGCAAACACGCGCTCCTGTCCGTGAGCCTCATGAGAGGTTCCAGTTCAAGCCACAGGTCTTCACCTCGGCTCTGTGATCCCACAGGGACACGTGATCAAGTCTGGTGTCTAAAAGCAAAGCCCCCCACTGTGTCTCCCATCAAGCTGGGAGCGTGTGAGGAAGCCCTGGAGTCTCCCAGGGGCGTGAGCCTCGGTTCTCCCCCGAGGCTGCTCTGGGAGAAGCCCACGTCCTGGTCCCCAAGAGACCACGCAGCCCCTTCCAACATCCCGAGTGCGGATCCTCCCATCGAGCCGGTTTCCTTCCTGGCTGCACACTGGAGTCTCATGTGCAATCATAAAACCTTCCGATGCCAGTCCCTGTCCCCATAAATCACAGGACAGAATCTCCGGGGCTGGAACCCTATAATACAAAAATATATATATTTTAAATTTTTTTTTAGTTGTAGATGGACATAATATCTTTGTTTATTTATTTCTATGTGGGGCTGAGGATCGAACCCAGTGCCTCACACAACCCCAGCCATCCAAGATATATATTTTTAAATGAAGTCCAGGTAATCCTAACGTGCAGCTGGGCTGAGGGTCACTGTGGTAGTCCTTGCTTCTCAGCAAAGTGGACAGTAGGCCAGCTCCGCGGTGGAAGCCCATTAGCTTCAGTTTGAATTCTGAGGCTGCCCGTTTCAGGCTCTGAGATCCCTGGACCAGCTGAGCAACAGAAGTTCCTACCATCACCCACATGATCTAACTATGCACTGTTCGGCGTGGTGGCCACCGACCACACAGGACTACCGGGCACTTGAACTTGTTGCTAGTATCCCCCAACCAGTGAATTTTTACATATATTTTTAAATATCTAATTTATGCCAGTGGCTAGCAGCTACCGTCTTGGACCCAGGCCGCTCTCGAAAAATCACCTCCCGTCCCCCGGCTTCCTACGGTCACACAGGGAATGATGAAGGGTCATTTCACCGGGAAATTGTGGGGATTAGAGATAATGTATATAAAGTGCCTGGTGCACACGAGGCAGTCCGTAAAACACTGCTTATTTTCTTTATTAATGTCAGCCTGCCACTCTTAAAATAAATAAATAAATAAAGCGTGCCTGGATAAATGAGGGCTCAGAAGCACCCCACCACAGAGGCTAAAGATCCCAAGCTGTTCCAGAAAAACTCTTGGAAAACAGCCCTGAGTTGCAGAAGTCCGATTGCAGCAGGAGGTGATCGGTTACAAGGGCTCTGTTTCACTGCAGCCCTCGCCGCAGCTCAATAAATTAAGCAATCACTCCATCAAATAACATGTTGCTTTAATCCCCTCCCTTGGCACGGGTTCAAGTTGTTTGGGGTTTACATCAGCCCAAGCCCTGAAAGGCCACTCACGGTGTCCTTGTGCCTCTCTCCCCCCTGATTCATCAGGCGGCTCTGGAAACAGCGTTGCAGCCTCCTGATCGGCAGGAGAGCGCATGCCAAGCCAAGCAGGTCTCCTTTTATCAGAACCCGAGTCTCTTCCATCCTCTGGCCTTGACACGCCCGCACGGTTCCTCGGGCTGAGATTTCTGGCAGGTCCATCTGCAACCGAGACAGAGACACCTCTCAGCGGCTCAGCCGGGTTCTGGGCGTGGACAGCCAACGCGCCGTGGCTTCTCCATTCCCATCCCTCTCTCTCTAGTGGTTTACGATCTCACAGCAGAATTTCGTTTCCCCTAGAAACTTGGCATCGGAGGTGTCAGCCTGGGAACATATTTGTTTGTGTAAATTAAAAAGAAGAATATGTTTTGACCATATTTAACTTCTAACCGTGCTGGAGAAATAAATACTGGCTCTCGCAGTGCTGCTGGCTGCACAGTCCTGGCTCACCTCCCCAAACCCTGTCTTTGTTTATAAAACCCAAAACTACCGAACGCTCCCAACGGCTCTTCTCCTAGGAAAGCTACAGGGGTCAACCTCGGAGGCCACGTCCGCCCCCAACCTCAGCCCACACAGTAGAAAGTTCAACTTACCTTTTTGGGAATTTTTGGCTTCCGGCCACACGGCATCCTTGCTGGGGTAGGAAAGGGTGTCAGAAACAGGTCCCCCCACGTGACTTGTTCAGGGGCTCGAGAATGCTACTGTGTTTTCAAAACTACACTGGGCAAGAGTGTAGATTTCAAATGCACATATTCTCTGAGAGAGAAACTGCACTTCTAGGAATTTATCCTATTTGGGTAAAGCAAAATCCTGGAGCGAACACAAGTGTTAGCCAGTAGGGGACAGGTCAAGTGTGGTGGGAGGCTGGACCCCGATAGAAGGATGAGGTGGGGCTGAGTGCTGTGTGGTCTGCAGATTTGTTTGAGATGCCCTTGCTCTTCCTTGATCTTGTTTTTTTTTTTTTTTTTGGTACCAGGAATTAAACCCAGGGGTCCTTAACCACTAAGCCACACCCCCAGCTCTTTTTAAAATGGTTTTGAGATAAGTTCTCCCTGAGTTGCTTAAGGTCTTGCTAAGTTGCTGAGGCTGGCCTCTAACTTTTGATCCTCCTGCCTCAGCCTCCCCTCCTCACCCTGCTGAATCTTCTTCACATTATGAGCAAAAAAAAAAAAAAGGCACGCATCTGACCATGCTTACAAAATGCATGGAGACTGTGCAAACTGCTCACAGTGGCTACTTCTCAGTGAGGTTGGAGTTGAGAGAAAATTGCACAGGGGCCTGTTTATTTCCCCCGTTATTCTCTTTTGTACTATTTCCCTTAACCATAGGGCGGTGTAACTTTTAAATTTGGGGATAATTAAAAAACGTAAAATGGTGCCTTAAAAGAAAATCACTTGTCCACTCTGAGTCGGAGCAGTGGGACTCGATGCCACTTCTGTTTATCACACAGCTGTCAGGAGAATGGGGTGGGGGGACGGGCAGGGACGGTGTCTGGCTCATGGATGAGGAACGGGCTCCGGTGTCCACCTCCAGGGTCACCGGGCACAGGAGGCCATGAGGAGCGCAACAGGTGCACGAGACCCTGCAGCGGCCGGAGGAGCTGCGAGGCTTCCTCTGCTGGCCTCGCTCCTTCCCGGGGGAGCCATGCACCCCTTCCCGCCAAGGCTTCCGCTGTGATGCACCCTGGGGGGCACCCCAACACTTGGGGGCTCTGAATCTCTGGGTGTCGGAGTGGAGGACACTGTGAGTCCTGGGGCTGAGGTCCAGGTGGGCACAGGAAGTGAGGCTCACGGGGTGGGTGGAGGCTGTCCTCCGAGGAGGAGGACGACGGGCTCATGCCAGATCCGCTGTCACGATGGGCTGCCGGCATCTGTCATGGCCACCTGCTTCTGTTGGGCATCCCTGGTCCCCTCTGGACCGCCTGCTGCTCAGCGGGTCCCTGTCCTTCACACTGCAGCCCTGTCACCCGTGGGGGTCTCAGAGGACACTCAGAATCCAGGACAAAATGGTGGGGCCAAATAAAACAGCCGCGAGCTCTTAGGGGAGCAGGCTTAGGACAAACGGTGACTTCTTTATATTTTTTGTAAGTGCTTAGAACCCGCACGTCACCCGGGGTCATCTTATCTTTGGAGATTCAAATGAAATGGCCTTCAATTTTGTCCCACATGCCACAGGGGACCCAGCAGTCCTCAGAAGCTTTCCTGGGATTAGAGGTGAGAGGGGTTTCTGTCTCCAGGCACCGAGGGCCTAGATTCCCGCACCTGCTGAATCAGGGCTGCTGGGCCCCTGGGGCTGGCCTGGGGCAGGGCTGGCTTGGAGGACGTGGAACCCATGCAGTCACAGGGTCGGGCCGGCTTACCGCTCGGCGACGGCCACCTTGAACTTCTTAATGTTTGAACCAGAACTCTGCATACTCCTTTCACCCTGGGTTCCCCCAAATCACATACCTGGTCCTGCCTCATTCAGGGTGATTCCTGTCCCACCCACAAGGGACCCGCTCGAGGCAAAAGGATGACCATCGCCCACCCCGGACGATGGGAACCTGAGGGTTTGGACAACATTTTCTCTACTTTTAGAAATGGTGGGAAATTTCCATAACACAGTTGAAAGGACCTGGTCCTGGAAGTTCCTCAACATGTCAAACACAGGGTTGCCCCATGACCTCGCAAGTCCGCTCCCTAGCTCCATGCCCCAGAGGAATGAAGATTGTGCCCACACAAAACACACACAACTGTTCAGAGTTATATTATTTATAATCACCCAACGTGGAGACGACCTTTATGTCTATCAATCGACAAACGGAGAGACAAGCTATGGTATGTCCATACAATAGAATATTATTCAGCCACAAAAAAAAAGAATGAAGTTCTGACATGTGCTACAACATGGCTGAGCTTTTGAGACCGTCATGCCATGAGAAGAGAGCCTGACCCAAAGGAGCACATATTATATGATTCCACTTATATGAAATATCCAGAAAAGGCAAATCTATGGAAATGAAAGTAGATTAGTGATTGCCCAGGGTCAGGGGTGCTGGGGGATGTGGGGGATGGGGGTGGACTGCTATAGGGCACAGATTTCTTTGTGAGGAGATGATAATGTTCTAAAATTCACTGTGATCGTGCTTGCGTGATCGAGCATGCCCAAAGCCATTGAATTGTACACCTAAAACGTGAATGGGTGTGCCGGGAATTATATCTCAATAAAGCTATCAACAAGGGACACCCTGTTCCCTGACTCTCTTAATAGTCATCCTCTGGCTGTGGCCTCCAGCCCCGGGACCCTCCTTCTCCCTGCATGCACGTGCCCTTGACTTCCCCTGCCTGGAGAGCTTTCTGTACCCGAAAACATTTTTCTTTCTCTATTTTCATTCTCAATTCAAAGAAGGGCTTTCCACTACGACCCTTACTTTTCTCTTTAAAAATTACTGTGGGAACTGGAGTAAGTCCCCCAGGGTGTTCTAGGAGAGCAGTTGGTCACCAGTAAGTCCTAATAGGTGTGACTTCTGCTTAGAATTTCCCCAAGGGAGCTAGAGTCAACTCAATCTCTCCAGAGACAGTGGCCATCTGCTCAGAAATGTGACTCTGAGTCACCTCACAGGTGAGGAGAGAACATGGCAGGGGCCCAGTCACGTTGGTCTTACTGAAAGGCAGGCTGTCAGTGTCGAACGGAGATGGACCAACCATGGCCTGTCGGCCACCTCCGGCCCACTCCTTGTTTTTATAAATAAAGTTTTATTGGAACCCCGGGCCACAGCCATTCACTTCTGTACTGTCTGCGGCTCTGCTTGAGTTACTGTGGCAGAGTTGAGCGGCTGCGGCAGTCTGCAAAGCCTCCAATAGTTACCGGATGGCCATTTTCAGAAAATGTCATGGACACTTGAGATGGGAGATTTGGACTGGAGCCCCAGCCTGTCCATGCCAGGTGTGAACTTGGACAAGTCTGGCCATCTCTCTGAGCCCATTCTCTTATCGGTAAGCAGGGGCGAGTGTTAGTACCTCCCATCCCTGTTAAACTAAAATGACTTCACACACGTAAAGTGCTTGGGGCATGCAAAGCACGAAGAGTGACACTTACTTCATAAGTGGTCATCTGAAGTGACGGATCACGCCTGTGAGGACGTTTGTTATTATGATAACTATCCGAGAGGTTTTTGAGACGGTTCTTTGCTTCTTGGAATCATTGACACTTGGGAGTTTTGAGAGTGTGGCTGAGTTTCAATTTCAGAGGAAAAGGGATCCTTACCTTAAACCCTCTCATTTGACAGACAGTCCAGGAAACCGAGCCCTGACCTCCAGCTGGCTCAGAATGGAGACCTGAGGATCGTCTGCTGGGCACCCAGCCTCTTCCCCAGTAACGAGTCCCTGGGACTCTGGCCTGTGTGCCTTTAAGTACTTGTGTTGCCTTCAAGCTCCCATCAGCACCTGTGGGACAGCCACCCACTGCAAGGTGCTGGGACAGGCCCCGGGCAGGGAGGACCTTAACAGACGGGAGCCTCGGCACGCCCAGGGCTGTCCAGGAGCCAGCGGGGGTGGCCAGAACTGAGACGGCAACGGCCACCTGCTTTCCCAGAGGCGTGGATGAAGGAGGGTGGTTTGGGAGTAGCCTCCACTTCACCGGCTCTGGCTCACAGCTCTTAACTGAGCACCTAATACACGCTAGGACCCAGAGACAGAGCCAGGAGGGAGATGCAGGCTCCACCCTCTGCGGCCACGAGGCCTGCCTTCTCTTGGGAGCAAGGAGCCAATGGGCAGCACAGACTGTAACGGCCTTCAGTTCTCCTGGGGATTCCAACTGTCCTGCAGACGCTGTGGACGGACCCCGCTGGGTGACATACCGACAGCTTGGGAAACAGGCTTGGCAACCTTCCTGGTGTCCCCAGCCTCTGTGGTGACCACAGTTCATTTTATAATAACAGTCCACCTTGATTATCAGGGGACAGCTAAGACCCAGCAGGAGAGTCACTGCTTCTCAGTTCTTTATAGAGATGTGGGTTCATTCCCTCCTCACTGCGCCCCTCTGGGTGCCCCATTATTCTAGACAGAGAAACCGAGGCACAGAGACATGTCCCTCACCAGAGGCCACACAGCCGGTCAGCAGCCACGCTCAGATTCAGACACGGGACAGCTGGCTCCCGGGGGCTACGTTCTTGACCGGCCCTGCGTCCCGGGAGCTGACACCAGGTGCACACACGCCTGACACGGAGTGGCATCTTCTCCGTGACGGGGGACTGTCCATTACCTGGCCTGCTCTCGTGCCACCTCTCCTGGTTTCAGGGAGAGCCCTGGGAGGGCAGGGGCTATGACACACCCCTGCCCCACCTCCAGCACCTGGCCCAGAGCCCCCTGCCCCACCTCCAGCACCTGGCCCAGAGCCCCCTGCCCCACCTCCAGCACCTGGCCCAGTGCCCGCACGCAGCAGCAGGCCTTTAACAGATCTGCCCCGGGCAGGAGGCAGCAGCCAAGGAGCCGACTCAGAACCCACAGCCACAGTCCCCGTGTTTCAAGCCTGCCTGGCCTAAAGACAGGTTTGGGGGAGTCCCCACCCGCTCAAGGGACCACTTGCCTGGTCCTGGCTTTTCTCAACTGGGGTCCTCTCCAGATGTGGGCAGAAAGGCAGAGGAGGGGCTGCGACGGCCCAGCCCCCACCCTGAGGCTGCAAGGCAGGGGCAGGGGGTGTGTGCCAGCAGCTGGGCCAGCAGCTGTCCATGGGCCTCTGTACCGGCCCCAGCTGGCCAGCTGGGCCCCTCTGCCACCCCCCACCCCATGACGCAGCAGAAAGTGAAACCGCAGTGGCCCTGCTGGCTGGGACTCAGTGTCCCCCGGCTGCTTCCCCGCAAAACCAGGGTCCTGGGGGGTTGGTGGCCCTGCCCTGCCTGGCCCTGTGGCCTAGGGCGCCGTGGCACCCCCACCCACCGCAAGGCCCCCTGCTTCTGTGTGAGTCTCCTTAACTGGTGGTCCCCCTCGGGCCTGCCAGAGGCCTCCTCTCCCCACTTCCCCCTGAGGAAACCCGGGTGCAGAGAGGTACCCGGCCAGGAAGGAGGGTGCTGGGTCACGTGACCCCAGGATGGACACAAACCAGAGCTATGGGTGGGTGTGGGCGAGAGGGGCCTCTAGTGCTGGTGAGCAGGGAGGGGAGGGTCCACCCCACAGCCAGGGCCTCCTTCTCCCCCCCTCCCCTCCCCCTCCCCACCCCTCCCCCTCCCCTCCCCCTCCCCCACCAGCTACAAGGTGCAGGGAATCCCCAGGAGAGTGAACAATTCCTTAAAAAGTGGATGTGAGACTCTACAAACCCCCGTCTGGACTTCTGCCCCACCTGTATTATATTTGCTTCTTATTTGTCTTTTGAGAAACCCACTCTTTTTTGTTTACATAAATTGATGTGAAAAAAGTCCTATGCTCCTGCCCTAACTGGAAACCTAGCTGATTGCCACAAACAGAAATTAGCTGCACAAAGAGAGACCTATTAGAACAACATCTCTAGGGGCTGAGGCTGCAGCTCGTTGGCTCGGTGCCGGCTCACCCTGTGTGAGACACGGGGTTCCATCCTTAGCACGGCCTGAAAATAACCACATAAAATAAAGGCATGCTGACCACCTATAACTACAAAAAATAAAAAGTAACGCCTTGACCCAGTTACCACTCAAAATCAGTGGGTATGCTCAAGAGACCTGAGAAACTTGTGAACCCAACCTGTGGGTTTCATGCATGAAGAACGAGAGGCCCAGAGAGGTTGAGTCACTTCCCTGGGGTGACACAGTAAGACAATCACAGAGCTTGGGCTGGAATGCAGGTGTGGCTGCTTCCATAAACCCGTGCTCACTGCCAGGCTGTCTCCCCCTCCCGTCTGAGTCGACTCCGTGTGTTCGGAAACGTTAATACGCATCCCATCCAGGTTTTATGCATTAACTTCCCCATTTTCAAAAATTCCAAACCTTCCGAGCTGGTGTGTCACTTGAGCTCATGATAACACTGGCTGCGTCCAAAACCTTTTTGAGGATAGAGCAGAGGTATGCCTCGCCCCCAACATGGCGGATGGGGAAACTGAGGCAGCGAGTGGCAAAGCGCCCTGTCTTAGGGAGTTGGCAGGAGGGCAGGACTGCCAGGGGCCCCCTGCCAAGGTGAAGATCCCGGAGGCCCAGCTGGAAGACCAGCCTCGTCAAACAGGTAGCGCTTGTTTTCATTTCTCCCCTGCACCCCCCCACCCCCTCCCCCCGCCCCCTGCAGAGGAGGACTCCAGCCATTTTTCCCAGGCCCCATCTCAGGCTGTGCCCCTGGAGGGCAAAAAAGCGTGTTTGGCAACCAGTGTGTGTGCGCGGATGGCGTCCTCTTGTGTCTCGTGGTACCAGTCTGAGCCCAGCGAGGGCAGAGCTCCCCGGGACCCCAGGAGCCATGGCAGAGTCTGGGGAAGACCTGTGTATCTTTGAGCTGCTGGAGGAACTCAGATGGGCACATCTTCCAGGCCCAAGGACCCCGAGGAATACTGCAAGAGCAATAAGGATTTTTAGGGGCATTATGATAGTGGAATGGAAACACATCTGCCCCCAAAAGTCCCTCATTTTCCCTGCGGTAACCAACCAGCCGGCAGGAAGGGCTGGTTCTTAGAGCCAAGACTAAAAAGGAGAAAACGGACAAGGTTAGAGGGAGCTTCTACAGTGGGTGCTTCGGGGAGTGCGGGGGAAGGAAGCGTGTCGTGTTGGGGTGGCGATCGTGGGCTACACGCGACTCCACGACGCAGCTTCAGTTCAGAGGCGCCCCCTTCCATATCCTGAGGACCCCACAGCAGGTTCTGGAAACGGTCACACGGATTATTCCCCAAAGTTGGGCCATCTGCAAGGTTGCGCCCAGATGCCAAACCCTCCCTGATGATCCACGCCAACAACCACATCCATCGAGATGCCCCCTCTGCACCGTGGGAAGGCGCTCCGCTTGGGGACCCAGGGGAAACTATCTGGAAGGTGAGCAGCTGGTTCCGAGGCCAGACGGCTCGGGTAGGGAAGCCTGATGGTTATCGCCGAGAGGGCAAAGTCACTGCCAAGGTCGCGGTGCTCCTCTTGTGCTGGCCACTAAGTTCTGAGGATTTAGGGATTTGGGGGAAAATGATCTCAGAGGTCTTTGCAGAGAAGTGTCCCTGTGGCCAGCCAGCGCCCAAGGGCCCTGAAAGGGTTAACCCCTCCCAGCAGCTGACACCCGAGAGGAGGAGGCTGTTGGCCGGCCTGGGGAGCTGGCATATCACCCTGGGCCATCTCGGAGAGGGGCTCAAACAGCCTCTGTCAGTTCTGTGAATGGGCGTGGCCCTATCGCCGTCAGGAGGAAAACGGGGTGAGAAGCCATCCCAGCACATTCCCGGGGTGCTCACTGGCTCCCTGGCACCCGCCGCGTGGCCCTGAAGCTCTGGCAGAGACTCCAGGCATCTGGGCCAGGCCTGAGAGGGAGTGATCCTATCCCTGCCATGTGACGGCCGGCAACCCGGCCCACATCTCCCCTTTCAGGCAGCACCTAAAATATTCTCTGGGTGAACCTGAGACTAAATATGGCATGTCCCACAAGCGCCCGGTGGGGACCTTTTAATGCCATCTTAAGATACAGTCAGGAACCCATGAGGCCTTTTGGTGGCCTGGAGTCCAGTTACCGGGGCCAAATGGGAGTCCCAGGGCTTTGGCTGACTCAGGGCTGAGCCCAACTTGCCGGAGCGGGCACGTTCAATGCCAAGGCACGGCGGGCTGCAAACCTTTTCCCCGAAGATTTTAGCCCAGCAGGCCCACCCCAATGTGGCTCAGATGTGAACCCCCTTCTCTGTCCATCTGGCCCTCCTTCCGGGTCCTCCCAGGGCCCTCCAGGGCCTTCTCTGCACTTCCAGGCTCAAGTCCTGCCCCTGCTGGCCTGGATCTGCCTGCCAGTCTGATGACAGGAGTCGGCCCAGCTCCCAGGGTGGGTGGGAGGCTCCTGGGGCTGAAGAAAGACAACAGACAACTGCACGGCCATCTACATGTGCTCCAGGGGGCTGCGCCACGCTGCCCACCCCAGAGAGAAGGATCGCAGCCCTAGACAGAGGCTGCCAAGGCCCAGTCCGCAGGGGAAGCCCTGTGTGCACAGAGTGGATCTGCTCCCGGCCTGTGGGGCCACCCCATCTGTTTCTGAGCATTTGGAAATCCGCAATGAGCAAAGTGGGGTTCTGCACGCTGACCGCCAGATCACCAGGTTACTGCCCTGGGGAGCCAAGCAGCCCAGCTCATGGCTGAAACGGAGGCCATCTTGGTCCTAGGAGGAGGGAGCTTTAGGCACCTGTCTGGAATGTGTGTGGGCTCTTGGGCTCTAGTAATGGCCACAAGGCCGTGTCTGGGCCTGGGCTGGCAGCGGTCCAGGCTGTCTTGGGCACAGATGCCAAAGGCCCTAGCACTGAGCTCGTGGAGGAGTCCAGCATCGAGCCCAGCTCGCTGCATGCCTCTGAGGAAACTTCCACAGCCCGCTGAGCTGCTGACCAGGCTCGCACTGGCCACTCACTCTTGTCCCTGCCTAGGCCAAGTCCAGAAAAGCCTAAACACACCATGGCTCCCGTCTCCCAGAGCATTTTAAAAATGGCCTTCGGTGACACCTTGGCATCTTCCCGGGAGTCCCTCATGCAGTGGTGCACCCACTCGCCGAGGGCCACAGTTTACTTTGTGGTTCCAAAAACTCAAGATGTTTTATATAAGAAAGAGGATATAAAATCAGAACCTTTGTTTTCAAACGTTCTAAGCATTGGTCTGCATCCCATGCGACTGGGGATATTGAGAAGGCAGCATCCCAACACCGACTGCTTTGGAAAGAGACCCTGAGCGGGGGAGGGGGGCTGGGTCTGGCAGGGGGGTGAGAGAGGGACCCCAAAGTCAACTCCCCGGAAGCTCCACTCTCTCCCTGGAAAGGCCTGAAGCTTACAGTTGTTTACATCACGCCGTGGGCATCTGTGTTGTTGCTTGTAATTTATTTTCACCTCATTCCAAATCGAACAAGCAAAAAGAATTTTATATTTTCCTGTGTTTGGTGGGCAAGACAGAAAATTCCAGCATAAAGGAACTCTGGTCACCCATGTTTTGTTTGGGCATACACACATTTTCTGGCAAGTGACTCCCAAGTACAGAGTTTGTCTGAACTTTTCACTAAACTAATTTTTTATCCCCAGGCCTAAAATGTATTTTAAGCCACAGTCCAAATTCCACCTCGGAAGCTCTAAGTTGATCAGCTTCAGAATTTCTTGTTCTGAATGTTAGAGTTGGTTCGTGCCATCAATGCATGCTTTATTTTGAAGGAAGTATCATTTTTTTTTATTACAGCCTAGTCTCTATTTTACCCCCAACCATATTTTTTTCCCCTTCTATCAAAATATTTTTCCTGTATGCCTTGGGTATTGCTAAGAACTAAATTCAAAGTTGCTATTTTTGTTCTCTATCTCAGCACTTCTTTGGGGGTGGGGAAATAGCAACTACTTAATGAAATTTCACACACACACAGGCAAAAGGAGAAAAGTTCAAATGTGTTTAGCGTATTCAACAGTTGCATGTTGGATATTTTTAAAATTATTATTACTGGGGGAGGGTGGCAGTAAAAATATAAAAATCAGGGAGGGTCCTTTGCTGAATTAATGAAGAACCCTTCCGGCAAAATACTAATTTATGATCTCTTCTCTATACTCCTTTTCCTGTTTGAAAACTCAGGGAGGGGGGAAAGTTTGCTAAATGTATTCATAATTACATGCACGGTTTCAGAGGGCTGGATTTAGGCAATGCCTGTGCTTTGGGAACGCTCACCATTAAAACAGAAATCGTTTCACATTTAGCACTAAATTCCGTCTGATTTTCCACACTTAACAATTCAGTAATTTTAACATTCGGCTTCATCGCCTCAATTATAGCTCAGTATCTTGGCGCAACGTTCAGTGTTCCGGCCTCGTTAATTCACGTAAAACACCCTATTTGTAGACGTATCATTAAAGGCTAATTTGGTGAGATATCCTTATTTAGCAAAGCAAATAGGATTTGACAGTCAGCTCGGGGTGGCGATTCAGCAAAGCACAAACACAATTCACAATGTGACAATTTCCCATGGACGAGCCACGCTGGAATTGTGGACTCCTGAGAATTGTGCTGTTTCATCGTGTCCCATAATAAAGAGAAAGAACTCTGCAAGTGAAGAACTTTTTGCTAGGGCAGCACAAACCTCCCCTGTGTGTCCATGAGCCACGTCTATCAAATCACCACATCTTCCACCCTGGGACTCTGCTGTTCAAAAGTTGTTCAGGGACAGCTCCATTTTCTATTCCCTGCTGGGAGCCCTCCGTTAAAAATAATCTAGGCTTCAGGGATGCCTATATAGGTTGCAACTGGAGATCAGATTCAGTGGGAAGCACTACAGCTTCATAATGTTCAAGTCCTGGGGTGGAGGGGGGGGGCATTCGTACTCCCCACTAGCCTTGCCTCAGAGACTCCCCCTGAACACATGATGCACACTTTATAAAATGCCTTCAACAAAGAGTCAGCAAAGAATTGCAAGGAAAACTGCGATTCCAGGTGGAAGCCAGAAGCAGCCTGCTCCCTGGAAATCTAATGTCATCGCGATTTATGAGCTCATGGTATTTTATGGGGGGGGGGGGTTGGTTCAGACACTTGAATACAGCCAGCCCACGTGTCGCTCATCCCCCGCGGGTCCCGTCCACTACCACATCTCAGCAAGCCACGGGGCGGGTGGGTTGAGGGGGAGACCTTGTGCTTTCCACCTTCTGGTATCTCTTTGGCCTCCCAGGGAAGGAGAGGCCCTGGAAATCACAGCGGGCTCAGCAAACCCAGAAGACACTTGCGGATCAGTGACCAGCCCCCTGCTCTCCAGCCGCTCCACGCGCGCAGCCCCCCCGGGGCCTGAACCGCTCGCTGCAGAGCATGACCCCAAAAGCGGGACTTTGTGGGCCAGTTGGATAAAACATAAACACATCTCGCCCTCAAAACCCCGATTCTGGGCCCACCGCCTCGGAACCTTCCTCTCGAAGTGAGTCCCCCTTCACAGCTCACCGCGCGGGGCAGGCTGCCCGACAGGCAGGATTTGGGAGAATCCTGGATAATTAAAGGAATCCTGGCTGGCTGCCCCCTCAGGAAAACCAGGGAGTCGCTGTGGGAGGGAGGAGGGGCGCGTTTGTCCACTCCATGGAGTGTCCTTTACCTCCGGGGGACAGCCAAACACTCAGGCCTGAAAGCGTCCCCCAGATACCAGGGGCTCCCCCAAAGTCCCTTAGCAACGCATAAATCCAGTGTCTGAGGTGCTGCTTAAGCCCCACCCCCCCACCCCCAGCTAAATAAAGTTTAGATATTTATGCCCTTAATTGTCACTCATTAAAGTCAAATTTGCTGCTCGTCCAGATGGGGAGAAATCATTTCCACCTTAATAGCTCAATTAGCCTCAGGTTCCGCAAAGGCCACCCTCCCGAGCACACCTTTCCCCCCCTACTTAACCCCCCCTCCCTTTTTCACAACTTCTCCTAAAAATAAATTATAAATATGGATGTGTCCTCAGAGGATCCGAGCGGCACATTCCAGCGCTCCCCTCGGTGGGGACTGGAAGCAGGAGAAACCAGAAACGCCACCCCCCTCCCAAATCAAAATGCCTTTCCTTTTTCTTTCTTTCTTTTTTTTTTTCCCCTCTAACTTTTTTCTTTTAAATTCTAACTTGGCGTCGTCTCGGGCCCAGACACCCCGATCGGCACCCCGGAACCGAGTTCTTTATTTTACTCCTGTCCAGAGAGACTGAGGCCAACGTGCTATGGCCGCCTGCTCCCAGAGGGAGGGGGCGCCTAACTTTATTCTTTGGGGGGGGGGTGAGATGGTAACTCTCTGGGGACCGTCCTCCCGGCATTCCGGAGTCCCCGGGACCCGTCCCCCGAGGCGCGCGCGGCCCCCGCCGCCCGTGCCAGTCCGGCCCCGGGCGCACGTGGAGTGGGGCGCGGCGGGCGGGCGGCCTGCTCTCGGCACCGCATTGATATCGGGGTCACGCAGCGAGTCAGTTTCCCGAACGGGCTTTCCGGGGTGGGGGCGGGGTGCTGGCTTTCCACCGCCTCGCTCATTTCCCAGCCCCGGCATTATTAGGGGGGTGGGGGGCGGCCTCGCCCCCGTCCCACCTCCTGGCCTAACACGCCCCTCTGGGGACAGGGCTGGGGTGGGGGAGCCCGGCCCCGCCGCCGGGGGTGGTGGCAGCGACCGCGATCGCAGCCCAGACAAGCGTCTCGCACCGGGTCCCGGGAGAGCCGCGCGCTACCCCCGCCGCCACCTTCCTGCTCCGGTTCCCACCTCCCCCCACCCCCAGGCGTCCACCCCGCACCCTGCCGCGACCCGTGCCGGGGCTCGGGGAAGGGTGCCACGCGGGAGAAACCGGGAAGACTCACCGCCGCCGCCTCCGCCCGGGTGCGGGGAGCCCCCGGGGCTGCGCCTGCCAGGGCTCGGGGCAGGCGTGCGCGGGGCGGGGTGCGCCCCGCGGGCCCCGCAGCCTCCGCCGCGATCGGAGCCCAGCCTCGTTTCCCTCGCCGCGGCCGGGTAGGGGGCACTTCCAGGGAAAAGCCGCCCCTCCCCAGACACGATCCAAGTGATGGGCAGGGGGCGCAGAGAATCCTTTTCTGCAGAGAGCGCGGAGCCGACGGGGCTGCACCGGGCCTCCGCGGTCCGCGGCCGCCACAAAGCCGCGCCCCCGCCCCGCCGGCCCCCGCCCCTGCTCCCCGCCCCCCCAGCGCCCTATGGTCGGCCCGGGGCGGGGGCTGGGCCGGCCGGGTTGGCCGCGCTGGGGAGGCGGCGGCGGCGGCCCAGGCGGCGGGGCGGCTCCTCCCCGGCCCGGAGAGGGCGAGAGCCTGGAAGCCAGCGCCGCCCGGGGGGCGGGGGAGGTGGGGGCGGGGACGGGGGGCCTTCCTAGAAACCCTCGCCAAATATAGTCTGCGGATAGGGGCATTCCTAGAAATGCGGCGGCGACGTCAGCCTCGACCCGTGGGGGCAGAGCCTGGGGTTCTCCAAATTGGGGGGAACCGTGGGGAGGAAAAGGGAGACTCCCCACTTCCAATGCCCCCATTGCTGGGAGAGGGAGCCGAGGCTAGGCTTCCCTCCTGGGGGGTGGGGGGCAAGATTCCTCCCAACGCACTGGAGGGATCCCTGAGCGGGGGTCCGCGGGGGTGCCCGAAATGGGGACGCATCCACTTAAGATTCAGACCCGCCCCCAGGTCTGCCCCCTTCTTTCGGGAACACCCACTGACGGTACCAGCAGGCGCTTTTAGCCCTTCCCCCAATTGCAGCACCCCCCAACCCCCAGGTACCAACAGAGGCCGGAGCAGCATCCAGCCAGGCGGGCCCCCACCTCTTCCACCCACTCCCGGGATTCTGCAGCCCTCTGGAAACCCCAGGTCCGAAATCGCAGAACTCCCCCAAATTCCAAACCACCTTAAGACCAGAAAATAAAGTTGTGTTTCCTTCTCCCCAATCCAGTGTCACTTTGTTAGCGCTTCCACAGCCCCTGGCTTTGAGGGGTGTGCTGGGAATGGGTCGGGGGCGGGGCCTGAAGGTCCACTTCCCACCTGGCAGAGATCTGACCTCTGGCGCTTACAACCCCACGCCCAGAAGGTACGTTTGGCTTCGGCAGTGAGGGGAATGCCACTCCAGCTCAGCCCCCGCCTGAAATCCGCCCCACCCACACCCCTTCCCAGGGATCCCCAGATCCGTTGCAGAAGCCGCTGCTTATCCAAAGAGGATCCAAATAACTGAGACATGACTTGTCCCTTTCCACCGCCCAGCCTCTCTGCGCGAAAACGTGACTGGACTGAGCCTCCCAGGATCATAAAAAATGTATTTGCTGTCCTCTGTTGGCCAACGGGTGTCACACACAGAAAACACATCACCCAACCCAGCTGATGTTCTAAGGATTGTGGGGGGGGGGTCCAGAGACCCCCTCCAGAGGGAGTGAGCCAGACCGCCCCTCCTCTCCCTCTGCCAGGCTGCACCACTGCCTGTTCTGCTACTTTGGGGTTCCTGTCATGGTAGTCCCTGCACAGGACTTTGATTCACAGGCCCTGTGGCTCTTGTCCCCTACCCCCCAGGAGCTGTTCATCCAATAGCAACCTGGAGAAGGAATCTGGCAAAAGAGGGATAAGGTCAGACCCCTCTAAGGCAAAGGGCAGATCACCGATAGCCACCCCCGTCTCCTCCTGAAGACCTACTATGTGCCACACATATCAACTGTGCTGAGAAGACCAAGCCTTAGAGAATCAGCTGTTCATTGGACAATTTGTCCTCTCTGCTAGGCACAGCTGATTCTGGGACCATGGTGAAAGCAAGACACGACCCTGACACAGGAATCTGTCATCTAGGGGAGAGACCTGAGTCAACAGTATTTGTCATGTGGTCCAGGGCACTCACTCTGGAGCCTGCTGGTCTTGGGTCAGGGCACCGTGAGAAATCGGGGCTGGGCAGGGACGTCCCCACTGTGGGCAGTCTTCATGGACGCTGCAGCAGCCTCACTAACCCCTCTTGGGGGGTCTGTTGCTATGTCCCCTCTGCTGCCTCTCCCCTTGGGAGACCCTGGGCACTTGGTTTCCTCATTGATAGTAGAAGTATGAGGCCTGCTTTAGAGGACTCAGGGGGATGGAATGAGATGACGCCCGGGAGGAGTCATTGGTAACAATGGTTGTTCATATTGGGCTCAGTACTGGGAAAACAGGAACCAAGCAAAGGAAAATACTGGGCCAGTGGGGGGTGGAGTCCAGGCAACAGGTACGGCAAGTGCAGAGGCCCCTTGGGCAGCTGAAGTAGCTCCTTCTTGCTGTGGTCGTGCTGGATCAGGGTTCTGCATGGTGCTGGCCTCCTGGCACTCCCACATCTGTACGCTGAGCCACAGGATTCTGGAATTTCATCATCCCCAGTCCAGCCCAGACCCTGGGGTTGGTTGGATGCTGCCAGAGGGAACATCGGATTGCAGTCCACGCAGGGCCCTGTGGGTCGCGCCTGGCTGAAGGCTGACCCTGGCCAGGCCTGCCTTGGTGGCCCATGACTCAGGCTGACGACTGGCCTGCAATTGTTAGGCGCTGGAAGTACCATAGACTCCTCCAAACGAAAGCTCTTTGGCTTGAAGCCCCAGAGGCCCATGCTGCCTTCTCCCAGAAAGAAGCCCCACTTGTACCCAGGTTCCTGGCCAGAGGGTGATGCTAAGGTCCCAGCCAGAACGGTGGAGAAGCCACACCAGGGAGCAGGAGCCCTGGAGAACTTGGCCTGAGCCTCAGGAAAGCCCTGGACTCCGACTCTTGGCCTGTAGACAGACTCATGCCACCTCTCTGTGGCTTGGGGGAGGGGTCAGGAAAGAGCCCAGTTTTCCAAGATTCCCATAATATAAAAGCAAATTTAAAAACTTCCAAAGCAAGCATACAAAAATCACATTCACACTGAACAAATGTAAACCTGTAAAAAACAGGTGGAGAGTGGTTTGCAGTGCAGGTACGTGAGATGCAGGATGGACAAGATGCATAGAGAACGGACCCTTTTGCACCTCCATTGGGATCTTGGGACAGAGTTTGAGGAGGCTTGATGGCCCCCTGCCCCCCTTGACCCCTTCAGGAGGCTGTGACCACCTTGTGATCTCTTTGGGAGATAATGTGAAGAATCTAATCTAAAAAAATCCCTCTGAGCACAAGGTCTTAGGCAAGTGGCTTTCCCTTGATGAGGTCTGAAGTGCTCTGAGAGCCAGGGGTGCCCTGCCCTGGCCCAGCCTCGGGCCCTCTGCAGGAGCAATGGAGGGCCTTTCACTGTGCCTTGCCCACCTGCTCCATGATGTTTGTGTCCCCCACCCCCACCCCCCGCCACTACATACAAGGGCGGCAGAAATCCAGGTCAAGGGCAGCAAAGGAAAAAGACTCTGTGTCTCAGGTCCTCAGAGTCTGGGATGACAGGTGGGCAGAGACTTTCAGTCTTGCATTTCTTTGTGAGGTTAAAAAAAAAAAAAAAAAGATCAGAGCAGGCCAGGCACAGTGGCACAGGCCTGTAATCCCTGCAAGGTGGGAGGCAGAGGCAGGAGGATCACAAGTTCAAGGTCAGCCTCAGCACCTGAGGAGGCCCTAGGTAACTTGCCAGACCCTGTCTCCAAATAAAAAGAAAAAGGACTGGGGATGTAGCTCACTGGGAAAGCACCCTTGGGTTCAATCCCTGGTATAAACAAACAAACGAACAAACAAACACTCAGGGCAAGTTGGGGCCCTGGGTGCCTCTGCCCTACTTGGTTGGCATCTGGGACGGACCCTATGATACAAATGATCTCTGATGGAGCCTGCCGTGTGCGCGTCCTTCCACACCCTGAAGAACCCTCCACCATCAGATCGACCCCGTGGAGCAGGAACTGTTGACCGATGAGGAAACTGACATCCTGGTGGCGAAGTCACTTGCCCTGGGTCCTCTGACAGGAAGTTGCTAGGAAGGCTGGGGGTACCTGTGAATGCTGCCGGCTCCCTGGCTCCCGGGTCTCAGCCCGGTGTGCGGCGCTTCCAGGGGGGGCCTCTGGCCCAAGGCTGTCCACTCTTGCATTCCTTGCGGGACACTCGGTGGTGTATCATGGCAGCTTCCAGAGGTGGAGAGGCAGGTGGGGTGGCTCCCCCTTGGCAGAGAGAGGAAGTGACTTGGGTAAAGCCCGCTCCGGGCTTCCACATCTCTGATGAGACTCCCCCACGCCTCCGATGCTCAGATCCGCCTGGGAAACCTCTGCTTGGGCGAGTCCTCTCTGCTCACACGGGTGCTTCTGTCCCTTTCTGTGTGTATTTATTAACCCCTTTGCCATTTGTCCGTGAGCCCCTGGGGGTGGCCATGGGTTCTGTCTCGCGGTCTGTACCCCTGTGAAGCCCCCCGGCAGGGCTCAGGGCAGACTGTCGGAAAAGGAGCAAAGTGGCAGGAGGCCCTGGGAGAGAGACTGGGCTCTGGGTCCTGGTGACTTCCCCTTTGTGGGTCCCAAGGTTCCCAGGAGAACTCCAGGCCCTGAGTGACAGAAAGACACGCTACTGTTTGGCGAGACCAGAGGGCCCGTGGTTCCTGGTGGGCTGGGACACAAGTCCTTACCTGCTAAGGGGTAAGGACCCAGGCATATAAGTCGCCGGTAAAGAGCCTGGCTTTGCCAGGAAGGGAGAAGCTGGAAATCTGTCCCTGAGTGGGACAAATCCAACGTCCCTCCTGAGTTTCAGTTCCTTTAGTGACAACCAGGGGGAAGTTAAAAGAGCGACTCTGCGTGAGACCCAAGGAGGGCTTGTATAGGTCTGGCGCATACTAAGTGTACTAGATTGTAGTACACAATTTACATACTAAATTGTGACAATGGTCATCAGCAATTATATGCGACGATGATCATTTTATGCTACGGATAGTTTTACAATTGCAAAGACGTCTCCCTCCTCTCCTTTAAAATGTGGTGGCTGATCCCTGGCCTCCACTTCATCCCGCCCCCTAGTCCAGGGGAGTCAAAGTGGATGAGGCACTCGAGTGGCCAGACTGGCCTGTGCCTGGTCACCCAGAGACTCAGAATGGACTTCTCATAGTTTCAGCAGAGTGTGTGGAGAAACTAGAATACCAAGAAGTCTGGCCCAAGTGGAAACGAAAAAGTCCACTTCCCTGTGGGCGTGGATGGCTTCCCTGGAACCCACGGGTCGGTGACCACACCACTGACTCTCAGACCAACGCCAGCGTCAAAATAAACGCTGGTGGATTTGGAGCGTTTTGCCCAGAGGTTGCAATTGGCAGAGCACAGGGCCAAATTGAGCCCACAGATGTGTTTAATTTGGCCTGCAGAGCATTTAAAATAATAATAATAATAATAAATTTGATTCAGTGGCCAGTATTTTTAAGTCAGGAAATTTCATATATTTTGTTTTTAAAAAAATCCAGACTTCTGGATTAAAAAAAAAAATCAGATGATCTAAATATTTGGCAGCAGAGGGCCAGCTTCCTAGGGGACAATGGTCAGGTGGAGCAGAACAGTGGTAGCTGCTGTAACAGCTAGCCCCCATCTTTCGTTGGCTTAACACAGTGCAAGTTTATTTCTTGCTCATATCACAGTCCAAGGAAAGCGGGTTGGGGCATGATTCCCAGAAGGCCAGAGGCAAAAGGGAACATGGAATCATGGGAAGGGTCTCTTGTGCCCGAGTCTGGCAATTTGCTCAGCAAAACGGAAGCTGCTTCCAGAGGCCTGCCGCAGTATTTTCTTTTAAGTGCTACTTGTGCCTGAAATATGGTTCTGGTTTTGAAATGTGGTTCTCAGCTCATGAACGTATACAAACCACTTGCTCCCTTAATAAGCATCTCATTTTTTTTTTTTATTCTTTAATGTAGTTTTTTAAGCACATGATGTCACACCAGAAGGGGGGGCCTGCCAAAGTGGTGTGGACTGGAGGCCTCTTCTTGCAGAGGGTCACTATGGAGCAAGACCGAGCTTTGTGTCACTGGGGACTTGGCATCGTCTCCATGCAAGCGCCTTCTCTGTGTGAACAACCCTGCTCTCCAGAGGTCTCCCAACTGTTGATTCTTTACATTTCTTCTTCTCCCCTCACCCTGCTCCTGTGGTTAACTTTATAAGTTTGTACTGCAAAGGTTGTAAATAATAATTTTTAAAAAAATCACAGTGCTTCTCTTGGTTATGATACTAGGAAAAAAGTAGTGATTTTCCCCTGCAATTCTTTCTTCCTCCC
Organism: Ictidomys tridecemlineatus; assembly: GCF_052094955.1. Taxonomy (NCBI): domain Eukaryota; kingdom Metazoa; phylum Chordata; class Mammalia; order Rodentia; family Sciuridae; genus Ictidomys; species Ictidomys tridecemlineatus. The sequence goes on from NC_135486.1 coordinate 133,873,283, forward strand.
GCCACATGTAGGTCTTCATTATCGATAGCCTGCTGCATGGGGCTTCCTTGTCATGGAACTGGAATTTCTTTAGAGCCTCAGAACTCAAAACCAATGCAGGCACATACAGGTAAATCTCTTGATAGATGTGGTTTTGTTTTTTTTGTTTTGCAGTACTAGGGTGGATCGAGGGCCTCACGCATGCTAGTCAAGCACTCAACTCCTGAACTGCATCCCCAGCCAAAACGGGACCTAAAGTCACAGTTCCCTAAGAGCAATGTATTCTGAAATCTGTTACCAACATAGTGCCTAAGAGTCAACGCATGATAGTGTACAGTTAAAAATTCATTAAGAGGGCTGGGGATGTGGCTCAAGCGGTAGCGCGCTCGCCTGACATGCGTGCGGCCCGGGTTCGATCCTCAGCACCACATACCAACAAAGATGTTGTGTCCGCCGAGAACTAAACAATAAAACATTAAAAATTTAAAAAAAAATTCATTAAGAGAAATTATTTCATGTTAAGTACCATTATCACACCCAAATAAATGAATAAATATGTTCAAAGGGACTCAGGGAAACTCTCGGAGGTGATGGATATGTTCATTACCTTGTTTGTGGTGATGGTATCAAGGGAGTATGCACATGTCCAAGGTCACCCAATTGTGTACATTAGATATGTGCAATTTTAATGCATATCATCATATTTTATTCCTTTTGGGGGGTGCTGGGGAGGGAACCCAGAGCCACTTGACTACTAGGGAAGTGCTCTACCACTGAACTACATCTCAGTCCCTTAATGCATCTTTACTTATTTGTTTTAGTTCTGGGGATTGAACCCAGGGTGCTTTACCACTGAATTACACCCATAGAGCTCTTTTGGATTTTTTATTTTGAGGCAGAGTCTTGCTGAGTGCTTAGGGTCACGCTCAGTTGCTAAGGCTGGCCTCAAACTTGCAACCCTCCGGCCTTGGTCTACTAAGTCACTGGGATTACAGGCGAGCACCACCTTACCCGACTTCCTTAGTTCATCTTTAAAAGGCAAGATCCAAAATATCAATTTCTCTTACTCATCTGCATTCATGGTCACCCCTTCAGGTCAATGAATCGGTCACTCTTTCCAAGTCTACCTGCAGGGCCATGAATGGCTCTTTACCAAACCATCCTGGCTGGTGGATAGGAACGTAGGATGGTCATTAGAAGTCCACGACCGAGAAAGCCGGTGAGTGTGTGTCATTCTGATTTTACAGTGGGAGAAATTAATGTACAAAGAGATTATTAGGTGGCCAGTCGAGATTCTTTTTTCTTTTCTTTTTTTTTTTTGTTTTAAGATGACATGTCCATGCCATGGAACATGACACATGGCCTCTTTTTTAAAAATTTTATTTTGTAGTTGTAGATGGACAGAATGCCTTTATTTTATTTGTTTATTTTTAGTGGGGGTGCTAAGCATCAAACCCAGGGCCTCATACATGCCAGCAAGTGCTCTGCCACTGAGCCACAACCCCAGCCCCAGTAGAGATGGTACCAAGAGGTGTGGCCCCACTGAAGCCGTCTGGCTCTGCTCTTGCTTCATGCGGCCACTAGGTGTCGCTGTTGAAGTGGCTGTAGCATAGCCCCTGCGGGCAGAGTGGTGCTTCCTTGCTGACTCTGGGATGTTAGTGGGAACCTAGGCTCCCTCGGCCTCAGACACCAAAGGAATTGTTTCTCAGGCTGCAGCCTGGTGATCTGTCTCAGCAAAACTCAAGTATCAATGATGCCTGCCCATGATTGACCTTGGGTAACAGGGAGGGAGGTCGGAAGCGCTTCTCTCCCCGTTAGCCACTGGATCCTAATGCACATCTACCTTCTCACCATAGTGTGGTTGTCTTCAGGTTCTGTCTCACCTGCCTCTCTTCCCTGCTCCACCCCAGCATCAGAAGCCTTCCTACCTTCCCCTTACCTATCTAAAAGAGACCTGGGGTGGGGGGAGCTGGAGGTGCTGCTCACTGGCACGTGGGAGGCACTGGGTTCAATCCTCAGCATCACATAAAAATAAAGCAAAGGTATTGTGTCCATCTACAACAAACTAACTAAACAAATAATAAATAAATAAGAGACCTGGGAGTGATTCTTCACAGAACAAAGGCGGCTGACTCCAAAGTGACCTTCAGACATGAGATCCATACAAAAGTTATAGAAATCCAAACATGGCTTTATCTATTCAAGAGCACAAGTGCTTTAAATAAACACATCTTGCTTATTCCATCACATGATCAGCTTTATTCATCCAAGTGTAAACGGAACTTGAATTCAGGATTTTGCTCGAGAGAGTGTCTGATTCTACGGCGCCTGCCAAACTGGTTTTACAGCTCCATGGCCTCCCCAGATTTCCACCAGAGGTGACAGCTTTGGGATTTGTGCATTACTTCCAGGTTTAAAACTGAGAAACAAAACAGCAAGCACTTCTCCATATATGAATTTATGCGCTTAGTTATTTCATGTAATTTTTTTTCTTTGCATATGTGGTGTCCAGGGTGAAAGACCCCCGTCCAATGAAAGACCCCCGTATCCCTGTCCAAGGAGAATCACACGAAACACTGGCTGCAAAAGCAAGAGGTTGGTTTATTGGGACACAGGCGCCTGCGGGTGCCCAGCAGAACCTCAGCCGGAGCTTTGGTGAACTGGCACACTGGACTTGGGGATACAGAGATTTTTATAGGGTTTGGGACAGGTTTCGCGCGCGCGCCGGGAAGCAACAGGTTTCTTATTGGTTTGTTTAAATCTAGCATATAGGCCACCTTAGGGGGTACAGGTCTGCATTCCAAAAACCACAGGTCTGCATTCTATTCTTTCTGTTCCTGCTTATCTGTTCCGGTTTATTCATTCATGCCTCAGGATGCGGGTGCTCTGTTCTTCAACCGGTTGTCCGGAGAGCATGCCTGGCGCCTGAACCTGTTTATGGCGTGCCTGGTATCTTGGTTTCATATCTTGGCCTTAGGTAACTGGGCTGACTGGGCTAGGGTCTTTCAAGGGTACATTATAAAAATTGCCTTTTGCTAAAAAACATTCTTCACCCAAGACAGAGAAGCAGGGGTGTGAGAAGGGAGGGGTGGAGTGGGAAATCAGGGGAACAGCACCATGCTTTATAGATACTGGCCCACCTGCCCAGAGCAGAGGTATTTTTACCTTTTTAATGGGGAGGAATCCTAGGGGACAATCTTTTCTTTTTAATGATTTTCTTAGTTGTAGTTGGACACAATACCTTTATTTTATTTATTTATTTTTATGTGGTGCTGGGGATCTAATCCAGGGCCTCAAGTGTGTGAGGCGGGTGCTCTACTGCTGAGCCATTTGGGGGACAGTCTTAATGGTGGAGAACATAAAGAACATAAAGAATATAAATGCTCTTTTGTGGCTCTTTTCAAAAGAAGAAGAAGAAGAATGGATGCACCAGTGGAGAGAGCCATCATTTGCCTATTTCAAATCTGATTGTTCTAATATGCCTGTGTTCCATCTAATAGGCTGTGTGTGTGTGTGTGTGTGTGTGTGTGTTTTCCTTCTTTCTTTTTTTTTTTGGCACTAGGTATTGAATAGAGGGGTGCAGGGGTGCTTAACCACTGAGTCACATCCCCAGCCCTTTTAATTTTATTTTTTAATTTTGACACAGGGTCTCGCTACATTACTTAGGGCCTCACTAAGTTACTGCTGGCCTTGAACTTGAGATCCTCCTGCAGTGTGCGCCACCCCATCCAACAATGACAACTTCCTCCTCCTTCTGTTTCTTTGATAGGGAGGATTTGTAGGTGACAAATTAGCCATGTAAAACCGTTGTCTTGAAGAAAATCCAAACACTGTCCAGGGTAAGAAGGGAAGGAATCCTTTCAACCGCTTCCCTATTGTGCTTCTTCACCATAAAGCAACAACAGTTATTTTGGTTTACCTCTTTCTCTCCATCCCCTGGCTGCAGCATCTCAAGCAACCCCCCCCCCCCAACCACAAAGTCAGAACCTGCTTGTGTGTGTGTGTGTGTGTGCTCTCACTCACACTACTGGGCATTGAACTCGGGCATCCTTTATCACTGAGCTACATCCCCAGGCCTTTTTATTTTAAAAGTTGGTCTTGATAAGTTGCCCAGGTTGGCGATCCTCCTGCCTCAGCTTTCAGAGTGGCTGGGACTATAAAACGTGTTTGGCCAGAACCTGCATTTTAAAGTGACCCTCAGGTTGAAATGTGAGAAGCTGCTCACTATTTTTGTGTGCATTAACTTATATATTTATATATGAACATACACATAGGCTCCTTCCCGGGTTGAGGATGTGGCTTTAGAATGTGGCTCTTGGCAGAGGAATAATTCTCAAAGTGTGGCCTGGGAATTCAGCAACTTTTTTTCACCATTCCAGAACTTGTTAGAAATGCAGATGACCCGTCCCCGACCCCAGCCAGTGAATGCAGAAGATCTGGGGGTGCTAGCCTGCCATCTGTGTTTTAACAAGCTTGCTACAGGCTCAGCTTCCCTAGCTCCCCCCTTGCAGCATAGGAGAGCCTCCTCTGGTCGGGCTGGTTCATCAAGACAGGCAGAGTCCAGTTCCACCAAGCACACAGCAAGAGCTCCATTAATACTTTCTGCAGTTGGAAAGCTCAGCCAGACCTAGGTTCGATCACGTGATCTAAGGTTTCCGAGACCGACGCCTTCCCCATTGGGAATCTCAGGCCGCCAGCCACACGCCCGTTTTACGGAGGGGCCAATGGAGGCTCCGAGCAAGAGGTTTCTTTTCTCAAGTCTGGGCAGGGCTCCCGCCCTCCCGAACTGCAATGCCTACAGTGGATTTCCTTTTAAAAATAGCAGCCAGACAGACACCAGCTGACTCTGGGTGTGGGCTCCATGTCAGGCAACCGCAGTCCTCTCTTTGGGGTGGATAAAATCGGATTTTAATGTTCAGGAAAATGTGAAGTGCCACCAGCTAGGTGGGTCTGCTGGGGCTTCGCCGGGGCCAGGAGCTACAGGAGACCCCGGCCACGGGAGCTCTGCACCTTCTCCCAGAGGTGGACGGCAGTAGGGGCCAGGTTGGCTGCCCAAGCTGGACCACGCGGCCCTCCACCTTCTGCAAGAGAGGGAGCAGCGATTAAGGCCAGTTAAAGAAAACACGATCGCACCCTTAAGGATTTCAGGGAAAGGATTAAACGCGGAGTCGGGGGCGTAGAGGCCCTGCAGGAACCCTTTTGAGAGCTCATTTCCGCCTAAAAATTCTCACCCCCCTGGATAAAGGATCGCGGCAGGCACGGACGGGGTTCGAACCCGTGATCTTCGGTTTACGAGACCGACGCCTTACCACTTGGCCACCGCGCCTGCGTTAGAATGGCGGCCCCGCGATCCTCTATCCTGGCGCCGCTCCCGCGACCAGCCCGCGGGCGCGAGCGCGGCGCGAGCGCGGCCCCGCCCCTCGGCCCCGCCCCTCGGCCCAGCCGGGCGGGGCTTAGCGGGCGCGCGCCGGCGGCTCCCCGCCCCCACGGCGAGTGGGTGTCCCGGGCTTCGCTGGGGCGGCGTCCCCGGTGTCCCCGCGGGCTGCCCAAGACGCGAATCTGAAAGACCGAGCAAGTAGGGAGCCTGTTGGGTCTCGGAGTTCAGGGTTCGAATCCCGGCTCCGCCAGAGCTCGAGCGACCTTGCTCGGCTGGTCTCGGGAGCTAGATGGCAGCTAGTGGCAGCTAGATGGCCCCCGGAAGCGGAGGAGTGACGGCCGCTGTCAGGATCAGCCCGACCCCGGGGCCGACCGTGTCGCCCGGCTGCTGGTCGGGAGTGAGTACGGACGTTTAATAAAATAAGCCCCCACGCTCCTTCCCGCAGACTCCCCTGTTGGCTTTCGGGGTGTCCCTGATCCCGGGACAGAGCAGCGCGGCTCCTCGGGCCCAACCCGACGGGATGGAGGCGAAATTGCGGGTGCAGCCCGGCCCCTGGGTTTCGCGGGCGGCCGCCGCGGTGCACGGCCTGAGCCCCCCCGCTCTCCAGGATCCACAGATCCCACCTCGTGTTCGTATCCCGACCCACTTCCCCGTCCTCTGCACTTTGATTTTTTCGTGTATTAATGTGCGCTGTGCTAATCGTGTGTAATACGGTGTAATCACGATCAACACAAGCACGTGCAACTTAATAAACACGAGTTCTATTACTCAACGTGTTGCAGAATATCGACGCATGTAGTGAATTCTACACCCTGAAACATGTACTAAGATTCCTGTGATCATTATGCATGAGTGGGTTACCTTATCCCCTTTCATGGCCGCATGGCTTTCGGCGGAGTGTTTGCACCTCAAGGGATTTAATCTGTTTCTGGGAGCTAGACGTTGGGTTGTCTGTTTTTTTTTTTTTTTTTCCTGCAAGAACATTCTACTACATGTGTCTCTGCTTGCTGGTACCAGTGACACCATATGATCCCATAGAGACATCTATTAAGAATGTCCCCAGCTCAACATGCAGGTACAGAGGCAAAGAGCAAACTTCAAAATAACTAAGATACTGTGTTCCCAAGTGGCTTTAAGGATCAGTGTTTGGGCAGGTGGAGAGAAAAGGCACAGGTATTTTCCCTCCAGACACGGGGACTGCAGCCCTGAGAACTTGCACCTGGAGTGTTTAAGATTCAAGTGCAAATCCCCCAAGCAGCTCCTTAATTTAAAAAAAAAAAAAAAAAAAACAGAAAGAAAGAAAGAAAAAAAACAACAACATGATGATCCAGACCTGTAATCCCAGCTGCTTGGGAGGCTGAGGCAAGAAGATCTTAAGTTTGATGCCAGCCTCAGCAATTTAGGGAAACCTTGTCATAAAAGCAAACTGAAAAGGTCCTGGGAGGGTATCTAGAGGTAGAGCCCTTGTCCGACATGCCCCAGGCCCAGGTTCAAGTTCCAGCAACACTAAAATAAATAAATAAATAAATAGGAGAAAATTTTTAGGATTAAAACACAAGTGAACTGCCGTGGAGTCCGTGACAAACGTCGGCTTCATTGTCCTCCTTCTCTGTTGTTGTTGTTTGTGGCTGGTGTGTTGGAATCATTGTGCAGAAGCCGCAGGGACTTATACAAAGTGAAAAGAAATTGGCAAATGAGGGGAAAATCACAGGGCAGCTGAGCCTAGAACTAACTGGAGGGGAAAATCAGATTTTAAGAGGTAATTTTTTTCAACTTTTTCTTCTGAGACGGAGGGAGGTGAGAGATCAGGGACATCAGGCCCGTGAAAGGGCGTGTGCATCTGGGGGGCAGACAGGACGCCTTAGATACCCATAGGTCCAGCAAGGTGCAGAGGTATCTGACCTTCTACGAGCCCTAAACTGCAGAACACGGGTGCCAGGTGGAGGGTGTAAAGAAGCCCCGAGAGGCTGCAGATGATGGACACCTGGACGGTGGGTCCTCGTGCCCCACGCCCTGATCCCAGAGTGGTGCCTGGGAGAGGGAGGTTCTCAATAAATATGGCCCAAGGACTCAACCTGTGGGACTCTCTTCCAAGCAGTCCTGGGACCCTCGTTGGCCGGCACCCTCTACCTGTTTCAGTGGTGAGCTTCGATGCTGGCCGGTGCTGTGGGTGAGTCGTGAGGGCACAAATAAAAGTGACCTCATCTCGGGTGCTCGGATGCTGGGGTGGGAATCAGGGTAGCTGAAGCAGGTGGTGTTTTAAGAGAGAAAGTGTCAAAATTGATCTGGTGGCAAAGCCAGGTGACGTGAGGAATACCTTTGATCTGTTTCATCTGTATAATTGAGTTGCCTCAATATGAATAATTTATGAGCACCTACCTTTCCTTTGTGTTAAAAGGTAGGTACTATTTTTTCTTAAAATACATACATATAGCTTTTAACCTTCCCCCCCCCCATCTTTCTTGCATGTATTTTCCTGTGCCTGTCTCCAAAATAGGAATTTGAGTGCTACTGGGGCTCAGACCCGGGCTAGGGGCTCGAGGAACGAGCTCTTACCGAGCTACACCCCCAGCCTCATTGGGTTTGGAAAGGACCTCCTGAAGGTCCACGATCCCTCCAAGCCCTTTTCCCTTCCTCCCTCCCTTCCCTCCTGATGGTTTGTGATTCACCTAAATCCCAGTGAGATGCAATATCCATCTAAAGCGGTTTGGCCAAGTCAGGTTTGCTTGAAAACTCGTTTTCAACCAAGTGTCTCCAGGGTACCCCTCTCGGGGACAGCCTGTGGTTAGCCGGAGTCTCTGTCCTGGCTCCCTGGGCCTGTGTTGTGCCCTCCAGAGAGCAAGGAGGAGCAACAAGGGCCACCCCAGTCTACGTGGGGGCACCTGTGTTTTCTCAGTCACATCTTGGTCCAGCTCGGAGTCTGCCGCAGATTCCCACTGATGGTGCAGTGGTGCCCCCCACAGATCTCAGTGAACACAGAGGGGTTGATTGGGTGGGGCCCCGGGTTCCGCCTCTCTAACCTCCCCAGGAATAGTAGTGCTGCTGGTTTGTGACCTCGATTACAGAACCTCTGAAGATGGTTTCAAGTATTGAAGTTTTTGCTCATGGAAGAGAGAGTGTGTGTGTGTGTGTGTGTGTGTGTGTGTGTGTGTGTGTGTGTGTGTGTGTGTGTGTCGGGGGGACTCCTCAGGCTTGGATTGAGGTCACCTGAGGTACTAACAGCAGGCTTTTAACTAATACACCAAATTGAGGCTTAATTTAAAGTGAGCCACTCACAGAATCCCAGCCCCTGGAGGCAGGGACTGCCTTGTGAGTGACAGTTTAGCTCTGGCTGGCACGCACTCGTGAGTTGAGTGGTGTAGGGCAGGGAGAGTGGGCGACCTGGGGCTGGGCGGTGTCGCACTGTTGAACGTCCTACCAGAAACACGGGGGTCCAGGCACCTCCCATCCTGCACATCCTGCCTTTTCCAATTTTAGCCGTGCTGGAGGGCATGCGGTGACCTTGGCTTCTCTGCCTTTTCCTGGTGACTAATGTTAAGCACCTTCTCAGGTGCTTGTCAGTCATTTGTTCTGTCTTTTGTGATGTTTCCACTCAGTTCCTTTGCCCATGTTTATAGTTTGTCATTCACTATTGAATTATGAGTGTTCGTTTACACGGTACAAGGTTTTCAGGTATATATATTATGAATATTTTTTTTCCAATCTGGTATTTCCTTTTTTTGTTGTTGTTACTAGGGATTGAACTCGGGGTGTTTAACCACCGAGCCACATCCCCAACTCTTTTTTAACCTTTTATTTAGAGACGGATCTCACTGAGTTGCTTAGGGCCTTGTTGAGCCTGGCTTTGAACTCTTAATCCTCCTGCCTCAGCCTCCTGAGCCACTAGGATTGTAGGTATGGGCTGCTATACCTGGCTTTTTTTTTTTTTTATTTCCATTTTCTTAATGGTGTCTTTTGAAGCACAGGGAATTTAAGTTTTGACAAATTCCTATGTAGGTATTAATAGTGCTAGAGATTGAACCCGGGACCTCCTGCATGCTAGGCAAGCCCTCTACCACTGAGTTACATCCCTGGATATATATTTTTTTCTTTTCTGCTCCTTGCTTGGTGCTGGTTCATCAAGATTGCAAAGCTTTTCTCCCAAGTTTTCCTCTAGAATTTTTCTCGTTGAACGTTTTACCCTTAGATCTACGATCCATTCTGAGTTGGTCTTTGTGTGTGTGGAGGTATTTTTTCCTCCACATGCGTGTCTACTCGCTCCAGCACCAATTGTTGAGATGACTATCCTCTCCCACTGAATTGCCTGGGCACCTGTGTTAAATTCCGCTGCCTGTGCCTGTGGGTCTGTTTCTGGACGTGGTGTCCTGCTCTGTGCTCTGGAGGTCCATCTGGATGCCCATTACAGTCTCATTATTGTCATTTTTATCCAAGGACCCAAGTTTTATAAATCTTCCAACTTTATTCTTCCTTGGCAAAATCATTTTGTCTCTTCTCCACTTTTTGCATTTCTATGTTTTGGAATCCACTCATCAGGGGGTATGAAATGCCTCCTGGGACTTGGGCTGGGATGGCCTTGGATCTACAGGTGAATTGGGGGGAAATGGGTGACCCAACAATATGGTTCTCCTCTTTGTGACTGTTTCATTCCCAGTTGTTTGCTGCTGGTGCCGAGTCTTTGGTTCTGTTTTTGTTTTGTCTTTGGCATTGCATTAGGTGGATTTCCTGCGGATTCCTCCCCCCACCCCCAGGGGAGGAAAATAGCTTCCTTTTGGTGCTGTCTAGGCAAACCCCCCTGCCAGGTGTGGTCCTGTGCTGGCCTCTGCAGAGTGCAGCAGAATGTGCTGCCTGTGTGGCCAGGGACCTCCCAGCCTGGAAGGAGGTGGCGATGGTTGGCTCAACACCTTAGTAAATAATGGTGACCACGCACAAAATGTTACTAAGACAAAACAAAGTCCACTTTTCTGCAGAGAAATGGCAGCTGTGTAGGGCATCCTGATGCCACTGCGTCCAGTCAGTCTTTGAACCTCTCACCTTGGCAAGAATCTGTTTAAATTGGTTCATTCCAGAACAAGAGCAAGTTGGCAGCTATGAATAATAAAAAGTTTTTTTTCTTTTTCCCCCTCTTTCCTTTTTATTTTCCCCCCCTCTTCCCAGATAAGCTCTAGAAAGGTCAACAGATTATCTGAGGTACAACATTAGCATGCTGCGCGGGCCACGGGTTGCTGTATATAAGGAGTGGTAGACAGTAACAGAATAGAAAGGTATTTGTTTTATCAATCCTGCATGTAGCAGAGAACTCCCTCCCCCCCCCAATCTTTCCCCCCTCCAAGATGACAACTGTTATGAGTTTATTTTGTATAGTTACATGTCTTTTTTCTTTGCTTTCATGTGGCCATGTATTATCTATAGAAATGGGATTATTTTACCCACAGATGTCATCGTACTGCACATATTTTTTTTCCCCTTTCAATACTTTATTCACACAAATCACTCAATACAATTTCACTCTATAGGTTCTTAATCAAGAAAATGACAATCCTTAATGCTAGGCACTGCAATAGACACGCTCAACTCACAGCAAACAATTCTAGATTAATTAATTCATAGCAAACAATTCTAGATTAATCCTAAGCACTGCAAAAACACTTAATCATGATAGGCTAATGACAGACTTTCCCTCTGCATGCTAAATTCAAAAGTCTTACGCCTTAGGCTTCATGTCCAGCAGATGCACACTCACTTAGACTGTGGTGGCCAGGTCCGGAACCAAGGCAGGCCTTTCCTGGTGAGGAGTGGATGACCGGTTGAGGAGAAGGTCACAGGGAGGAGTTGCGGCTCTTGCCAAGGTCCAGATGAGGAGGTAGAGTTTGAGAGCCGTGAGGATTGCGCAGAGGATCAGGAACGATGACAAGGGATGGATGTCAGGTCCTCACCGGGCTCTCCAGCTCGAGTGTACCCTTGTTTCAGCTGGCTGAATCCCTGTTCATCTGCTCTATTACTTATACTAAATTTTGGGGTTTTTTTGACCCCCCCCCTTTCAATCCTTATCAGCTATCACTGGATTTCTTGATATCATTTACCCTGGGGTCATTTCTCATACAGCACATATTTTTAACATGTCGTTTTTATTTTACAACGTATTGGAAGGCCAGTGGGTTCCCCGTGGCTCTAGTTCATTCCCCCTTCCCTGTGTTCTCATCCATTAGATGACTGGACCAAGGTTTTCAATGGTTCCCCTGTGGCTGGCCACCTAGGTTGTCTCTGGTGTCTTCACTGCAGCACATTCTATTATGCGCTTCTGCTCACGGGTCTCCATGGCCTGTGTGAGAGTTCCTGAGCCTGGGAATCGGGGCTGGCTTCCTAAGGTAACTTCTCTGTCTAGGTTTCCCGGCTTTGAGCCACAGTTCTGTAACTACCGCTAATGGGTGAGCCAGCTGGCTGTCAGTCCCAGGGCTGGGGGACAGACATTTGATCTGGTGGAGCCTCATTTTTAGCTTGTGTGGGGTTGGGGATGGAGGCAGAAATAATCAGCCCCATACCCACATGGCTGGGGCTTCCCAATGGGTCGACATGTGTTATGGATTTTGGTGTATTGGTATTAAACCATACAAATTCTTCTGGTTCTTTTCAGTATTATGAGCTTGTAACAATATACAAATGTTAAAAATTGGTTCCTTCACCTGTATTGACACTTCCTGTAAATTGCTATGAGCGTCTCACATGATGGTGTGTTTTTCTTATAGGAAAAAATCATTTATTTCCCTTTAGGTTTATTAATATTATGTAATATTTCAAAATCTCAAAACTTATGTTGTCCAGGGAAGTTATTTTGATGGATAGAAAGGTAGATGGATAGAGACCTTTTTCTAGACCTTGTATTTTAAGATATTTGTTACATAAATGATACTTGATCTTCCAGGTTGCAAGATCCTGGTTTGCGTTTTTAAAAAACCAATATAAAATGTTGTTGAAAAACTTCCCAGTAACAAGCATTAATTCATGTATGTGCCCCCCCCACACACCTTTTCAACCTAGGTGTCAAAGCACTATATTCCCAATTAAAGATGGAATATATGTGCTGAAATTTTAAGTGACTGTTTAAAAATGTCATCTCCTGTCATCAGACACCAATTATCACCTCCCCGGCTCTTGGTGTGGGAGGTGATTATTCCCAGGGCGGTTCTTGGCAACCTGAAAAGATAAACGGGTGGAAGGAAATGAAAACAAAATGTGCCGATTAGTTTGCTTAGAGCCCAATACATGCATACATATATACACACACGTATGTGTTATATATAAAAATATGATAGATAATATATCCTAAAACACACTTACTGGATATATTTTGCATTTCCCTCTTGTGACTCTGAGTGTAAAAAGGGTAAAAATGCCAAGCGGGAAATGCGACCTTTCCCTTTTTCCTCCTGCCCTATGGATGCGTTAGTGCGTTTGTGGATCTGTGAATAGGAGTTCATCAGCAGCTTTTCTTGCTGCTCCTCGTGGTTCTGGGGAAGTGGTGGTTGTGTCCTCTGGGACAGTCTCCATGGCTTGCTGGACGCTGGCTCGCTGCTCTGGAATGGTTTTCCTTGGGTGTTTAAGCTGTTGCCAGTCACCATGGTGTATCAGTGCTATTAAAATATCACAAGGAAAAATTTGCATATGCTTACAGCCAGACCTCACCTTGTCTCAAACTAAACCCGCCAGTTCCATCTGGTCGCTTAACCACTAAGCCACATCCACAGTCCATTATTATCATTATTTATTATTTATTTTATATATGATAGCAGAATGCATTACACATCCCCTTCTTATATTTTATTTTGAGATGGGGTCTTGCTAAGTGCTTAAGTGGCTGAGGCTAGCTTTGAACTCAAGATCCTCCTGCCTCAGCCTCCAGACTCTTCATCTGCTTTTGAAATCCTTTCCTTATGCACCGCCATCACCTGCTGCCTTCTGTTGCTGTGGGCTCATTGGCACAGCTGAGGATTTATGTGACTGGCATCTAGCAGCGGATTCCCTCTGCCTGGCGCTCTGTAACCAGCATCAGTATCTCGAGGCCCGTCTACTATTGGATGCTAAGAACCCGTCCCTTGCTGGAGCCCAGTGGTTTGGCCGTGTGAGTTGCTTCCAGTGTCTGGCTGTCACACGTCACAGCAGTCTTATTTGTAGGTGCAAATGTTGGACACATGGAGGTTTCGCTGCCCTGGGGTAGATACGGAGGTGGCATGCCTGTGTCACACGTATAGCTTTCTAGGAAATGGACGGACTGTTCCCAAGTGGCTGTGGTTGTACCATTTTACATTCCCACCCGCGGTGGAGGGCCGTGTGGCTCATTCACGTCATTGTCCCTGCTTGGCCACTGTTGTCTTTCAGCCTTTCCCATGAGGGTCTAGTGGTGTCAATTTTCCTACCTCCGGTAACTGAGCGTTTTCATGTGTAGATTTTCCTTTATCTTTGAAGTCTCTTCAAAGGCTTCATGCATTTTATGAGGTTGTTTATTGAATTTCAAGAATTCTAGATAGATCTTAAATATGCATCCTTTATCAGTTATTATTCATAAATATTGCTTTACCACTAAGCTACCTCTTCATCTCTTTTAATATCTGAGGCAGGATCTGTTAAGTTGCCCAGGCTGGCCTCAAACTTGTGATTCTTCTGCCTCAGTCTCCCAAGTCTCTGGGAGTAAGGTATGCACCACCACGCCTAACAATTTGTTTTTAAAAGTTGTTTAGAAACTTTGTGGTCATGAGGGATATTGGTCAGTAATTTACTTTTTTGTAGTAATGTCTTTATTTTGGTCATTATTTTGATGTTGGCAACGTATTCTAAATTGGGAAGCATTCCTTTTCGATTTTCTAGAAGAGTTTGTGTAGGACTAATATTTCTTCCAGAAATGTTGATGGCATTTGCTAGGAAAGTCATCTGATCTTGGGCTTTTCCTTGTGAAAAAGACTTCTCACTGTTATTATTTACTGGGCAAGTCAGTATATGGATCAAAGAATAAATCAAAGAGAATACTTTGAACTGAAAAATAAAAACAGTATCAAAAGGTGTGATGTGCTGCTAAGGCAGCAGGGGAGGGGACAATTTTTAGCACTCAGTGGTTATATTAGAAAATAAGAGCGGCCTTAAATCAATGCTATTCCCTCCTTTAACTAGAAAAAAATGAGCGTCCCTAGTTGTATTTTTCAAGGACATTTTCTGTTTCATCTAAGCTGATGAATTTATTGATGGTTTCCCATGAAGACTTTTTGGCCCTGCTATTCACTGTGTTTAAATGAAACTGGCGATGCCACCTCGCCTGTCGTTGGCAATTGACCTTTTCTCTTCATGGTTTCTGTGGTAGAGGTCGGTCAGTCTGATTGATCTTCTATGAGACTCTGCATTTCATCCCCTGGACTCTCCTCCAAATCTTCTGTTTTCTAGTTCATTGATTTCTGTGCTGATGGTTATTATTTCTGTTCCTCTTTCCTGCTGCCTTGGTAACACATCCCACTTTTGATACTCTTTATGTTCATTCAGTTCAAAATACTTTTTTGACTTTGAACTGTGGGTTCTATTTGGTTTTGAAATATTTAGGGATTTTCCCAGGGATCCTTCTTTTATCATTACCCTTTTCCTAATTTAATTTCATACTTTAATTTCACTGCGGTCGGAGAACATATTTTGTATAGTGTTTTTTTTTTTTTTTTTTTTTTTTTTTTAAATACTTCCAAATGCATCGAGACTTGTTTTATGGCCCAGGAGATAATCTCCTTGATAAATTCTTCATGTGCCTTTGAAAAGAATGCAGACTGTGTTGAGGAAAGTGTTTTATAAATGTCAGGTCAAACTGGTTGCTAGTATTGTGGATTTTCTTCTTATCCTTCATAATTTTTACTTCTGCCACTGACTAAGAAAAGGGATTGAAATCTCGGACTGTAATTGTGGATTTTTCTCTTTGACGTTCTGTGATCTACCCCACCCCCCATTGTTTGAATTGGTTAGGTACGTAAACATTTAGTATTCTTTTGTGTTGATAAATTTATTGCTATGAAATGGCCATCTAAACCCTGGTAGTATTTTTGCTCTAAAAATCTCTGCAATTTTGTCTGATAACACTAATCCATTGGTGGAATATTTGTAACACTGCATACCTTTTATTACATGTTTACTTTTTGTGGTGCTGGAGGTCAAAGTTGGGGCTTCGAGCATGCTTTGTAAATGGTCTACTGCTGAGCTCTACCCCAAGCCCTCTGTATTTTTACTTTTGACTTACACCCACCCCACTTCAAATGTTCAGACATAGGTGTGTGTGTGTGTGTGTGTGTGTGTGTGTGCGCGTGTAGGCAACATAATTGGGTGTTTGTACATTTTGAAAATCTCTGCATATTAATTGGGTTACTTATGCCATTTACATTTAGTGATAAATTTAAACCTAACCATATGGATAGTTATCATCTCCCTGGTTTTTTTTTTTTCCTCGTCTTTTTCCTACCACCTTTGCATTTGTTGACTTTATTGTTCATGTATCCCTTGCTTGGCTTCCTAGCTATGGCTGTCTTGTTAGTTTAGTACTTGCTATAGGATTTATTATAGATACCTGTAACTTATCATAGTTGTCTCTTAAATGATGTTATACCAATTTGGAAAAAGTATATGCACTAAAGTGTGCTCCTATTCCCCACCATATGCTGTTTTTCTCACATTTTACATGTCAAAAATACCACACAACATTGTTATTTTTTGAGATTTAAGCCCTCATAAAAACTGTTATGCCTATGTAGTTACCATTTATTGTTCCTAAGTTCTTTGTAGATTCAGATAATGTCATTTTCCTTCTCTCTGAAGGACTTTTCCAGAATGGCCACATGGTTTCACATTTCCACGAGCAGTGTCTCTATCACTATCATCTTGATTATTCTAGTGATTGGAAAGTGGTATACTATGTGGCTTTGATTTTTGATATAAAAGCATCTTTGTGCATGTATTGGCCATTTGTAGAAACCAGTGTTGATTCCTTACCCATTTTAAAATTGGGTCTGTCTTACTGAGTTGTAATAGTCCTGTGAGGGAGGCTGCCACATCATGTGACCAGTGTTTTCCCCTCCTGATTGGTTGAGGCACTGTCAATCACTCCCCCCCCCCATGATCTGGCTACTCTTAAGTTGCTGAAGACGGTAGCCCCAATCTTGAGGGTAGAAATAATGCAACCAATTGTGTCTTCATGCGTAGGCGTGCCTTTTGCAGCCCCATGGACTGAGCTACGCTCACCTCACCCGTTCCTTTGTGATATTACCCTCTTGCCCTGTTTGGGATAGAATGTTCCATGGAAAGGCCCCTTGTGTGTCTCCTTCTCTTACTCTGCCCTTGGGTGTGGCCTTCCTAGATGTCAGTGGACATCTAGATGACAGTGGACATCATGAAGATAGACTCGGCCCCCTGAACCTGACCCCTTGCCCCATTTGAATGGCTTCTCAATAAAAGGGGTCAGCGTGTGCTCGCTTGCTCTTTCTGCGGACCCTTAAGGTCAGAGGAGCTGTCACAGGACCCCCAAAGGAAAAGGTATCTGTGTCTTGTGTGGCAGCTCCCCTGGAGTGACCCCTGAGTGTTTTTGTTTCCAGGAACGCGGCAGTCCTGTGTATGTTTTAGGTCAGATCCTGTTACATGAGATTTAAACAATATTAATCTTCTTCATGGACATGAGATGTCTTTCTGTGTATTTGTATTTATCTCAGTAACACATTATAGTTTTCAAAGTGTAAATCTTATAATTTTCTTGTTAGCTCCATTCCTAAGTATTCTTTTTGATTTGTTAGAATAAATTTTTTGTCCATGGTTTATTCATTATTAACATACAGGAATGCAGTGGGATTTCATATCCTGTAAATTACTATGTCTAATGGTTCTCCAATTGGATGGCACAGGAGTTTGCAATTTTTGCGTTGTAAACAATGCTTTAGTGTTCATTCTTGCGTGTGATTTCCTGTACCATTCTCAAATCTCTTACAAAATTTGAATTGCGGTGTCAATTTATGTATACTCAAGTTTGTTAGTTATTTTAATTTATTTTGGGGGGACCAGGGGTTGAAATAAGGGGCATTATAGCCACTGAGCCACATACCCAACCCTTTTTCATTTTTTGAGACGGGGCCCCTCACTAAGTTGCTTAGGGATTTGCTAAGTCTCTGAGGCTGACTTTTGAACTTGGCAATCTTCCTGCCTCAGCTTCTCCTGAGCTACTGGGATTACAGGTGTGCACCATTATGCCTGGCTGTTGAGATATTTTAAGAAAGTGAAACCACTAGTTGGGTGCAGGGGCTCACATCTCTAATCCCTGCAACTTGGGAGGCTGAGTCAGGAGGATCACAAGTTCAAGTTCGAGGCCAGCCTCGGCAATTTAGTGAGAGCCTGTCTCAAAAAGGGCTGGGGATCTAGCTCTGTGGTAAAGCATCCCTGGGTTCATTTCCCAGTACAAATAAATAAAATAAAAAACACTTGTTTTAAACCATAGTTCTGCAGACTTTTTTTTTTTTTTTTTAGTGCTTAAAGAATTGTAAGCAAGCCAGTGTACCCCCCCTCAAGTGCAGATGAGCTCCCTGTGGCACTATTTTCTCTGCCTCGAATAGTTGACGTTCAGTGCGTCTCCTGGGGGGCAGGGTCTGTGTGGTGAAACGGGGGCATTGTGGATGGGTTGGCCCTGTGGAGGCATCACGACTTGCCCTTCTGTCCAGCTGCTCCCCTGCACCTGGTGTGGGTGAAGGTTTTGCTGTTTGGGTGAATGGGATTGATGGTCTGCCCCCTCTCTCCCCGCCGACTTCTTAATCAGATGGCAATGTCAAAATTTTGGCTGTCAACCAAGTTTATTCATCATTTTGTTTCTTCCAAGCAAAGAGGAAAATATGGTACTGTTCTCCTCAAGACTATTTTACCTTAGGCTTTCAGGTTGAAATTAAGGCTCATCTCAAAAAAACAACAAAACAACCTGAATTGTAACAACCATGTTTTATAGTTTATAAAAATGTCTTGGTTGCTTTTGGAAGTTGGTTAAATTGAAGGGTCCAATGCTGAGTCATTTAGGGTTTTAAAAATAATTTTTTTTTGTACTCGGATTGGATCCAGGGGTGCTTAATCACTAAGCCACATCCCCAGCCCCCTTTTAAATTTTGAGACAGGGTCTCGCTAAGCTGCTGAGGCTGCCTGGAACTTGCCATCCTCCTGCCCCAGTCTCCTGAGCCCCTGGGCTTACAGGTGTGTACCACTGTGCCTGGCTCTTTCAGGAATTTTGTTGGTGTTTATTGCCATCAGAGTGAGTTGGTTTTCAGCGGGCATGTTGTGCAGTATGATCTGTGTCAACCCCTAGTGAGAACTACACATCCCGCCCTATTGCTTTTAGTTGATGCTTCCCCATGATTGTGGAGGAAAGCAATGACTGACGTGAATCGTGGCGTTTTCAACGTGGGTTTGCAGGTCAGGGTCTAGGACCTGGTCTGTGAAGCACCCCAACGCTGCCCTTGCTGTGCTGTTGTGGGCTGTGTTCCTAAGGTGGCATTTTCTCCCCAGTCGGCCTCAGCCCCAGTCTGCGGCAGCCCCACTGACATATAGGGCGTGGTCTCTGCATAGGAAAAACCACAGTACATCAAAAAAAAATTTTTTATTTGAGACACAAAAATGCAAAATCGCTGAGATATATCAAACATTTCCCGATCAGCTACTATACTGCCACTATGTACAAAAGATCTGATGATAAATGTGCACACATATAAAAATACAGTATGCTTCATATATGTACAGTACATGTGCAAAATGTATGGCATTCAGACATGATGTGGAACTGGTTTCAGGGGTGCAAACAGCAAATGAAGGCATCATGGTTTAAAAAAAAAAACACAACAGAAAGGCAATACATGAATGGACCCCCGACTGCCATAATTTTTTTAAAATTTTTTAAACTAGTGTTGTAATGAGCAGGGCTCTGCAGATTGGTATCTTTCTCCTTTTTTCCCCCATAAAGTGAGATGCTAAGACATAACGTGACAATGAAAATAAGAGAAACACCTATCACGCTGCATTTCTATTGCAAGCAAAAAAAAAACTGATTCTTACAGGGGAAGGAAAAAAAATTGTTACTATTGAATATGTACTACTCCTAAACCAACAAAGCAACTCTAAACTATTTTACATGAAAATAGAGAATATCTACATCTCTGTGAAAATTACAACCTTAAATGGATAATACCTTTTTGGGACTGATATTTTGAGATCTCCGTAGTCTCAAATTTTAAATAAAAAGTGCCTCCTTTTGGCAAATACTTGGCAATGCCTTTGGTTCCGTTTTAAAGCATTTTGCATCACTATGGGTTGCTTGAGGTCAAGTACTCTTGGTAGACTCTAAACCTTTTCCTAAGTGCTTCCTCTTCCTACCAAATTAGCAAGATTTCTTACAGCATAATGCAGAGAGGTAATTGTTCTGTTTGGGGATTCTAGACACCTGGGTAAAGCTTAGTCTCAGCAGTTGGCATGAAGCTCTGTTACCCTGTGGCTGTGCTGATATCACCAATGGCTGTTTTGCTGGAGTCCAGGTAGCACCCGTGGATCTGCCTGCCATCCTACTGCCACCAAACTCCGGTGCTTCCCATCACGTTCACAGAGCAATGTATGTGCGTGGAGGATGAAGCTCTTTTGTAAACACGTGCAGCTTTTTGATTTACAGGCCATAAAAAATCTCGGGTAGAAACCTTTGCAAGGATGCATTTTCTCAGATACTGCAAGAAAGGGTGAATGGGGAAGAAACATGGGCCTGCTTATTGCCACATGGTCATGTCACAAATAAGAACAGCAGCCCAGAAAGATTGTTCAATGAGCAAGTGATCAAAGATTGAACCAGAAAAAAAAGACTATTTTAATTGTTACTTTCCAGTTTTGGTTAAAGTCACTTAAAAGACCGGCAGAAGTATAGCGAGGGTGCTCTCGAGACACACTTATGAACTTCGTAGGCGGTGCTCCTCGACAAGCCTAACCTTCCAGTTCATGTTCTTGGATCATCTTGTGCTAATTCTGCATCCTCTGGGGCAGTGGGTCAATTGCACTTGGCGTTCTGTTGCCAGTATTTGACATTCATGTGTATAGTGAATGATAGTAAAAAAGGGAGCTGTTGGTGAATTTGATTAAAGGACCTCGTGTTCTCCTGCTGGTGACACTTAAAACCTATTCTCTTCAAATGTCCTTAAAGTCTCCAGTGTGCCACAGGCTCCTGCCTGACTGGCCAGGTGCTTCTGGGGCTTGGACCTCATGGCCTGCAGAAATGGCAGGGAGGGTGAATGCTGACATGTGGGTTCCTCTGACACTTTCAACCCTGCCATAGTGCTCTGCCACCTCTGAGCTCAAGTCCTTATCATCATCTGTGGGGATAGCTGCTTCACCAGCTGCGGTGGCTTGGTCAGCCTGGGAATTCTGAAAGGACTCTGAAGACGGCTGTGCTGCCTGGAATGACTGGGAGCAGGGGTGAGGGAAGCCCAAGTTGGCTCTGGCCACAAAATGGGAAACGTCTTCCTGTGCGCCACTGGGTGTCTGGACTGCAAGGCCTGGGGATGCCACCTTATTTCTGTGACCTTGCCTTCTGTAGGCAGCAGCTGGGGCAGCACCTCTGCCACTGTTCCTGATTAGCACTCACAAGCCAGCAAGTGTCAGTTACATGGGTCACAGAACCCCATGGTTTTCAAAAAGGAAATTTAAATAAGACCTATTAATATTACAAAGATATTCATGAAACACATAGTAACTCCACAAAAAAATTCCACAAATTCTGAATCTATGTAGATATGTGGCAAATCCTATAAGGTAGCTTGCACATTTCAGGGAACATGCTGGAACATGATCTACCAACGTCGACCTAAGATGACTCCCAGGAGACGCTACAATGAGATGTGCAGGATGACCCCCCCCCCACCCCAAGCCTTTCTAGGAGCTTTAGCATCGTTCTTTTTATCTACCCCACCCCCAAGAAGTTGACCTGATTATAGTAGAAGGGAAGGTCTATGCTACTGTGTTGAGACTATGCAGGGAAATAAGATGGGTGTGACAATGTTTCTAGGCCTGTTTCCTTGGCAATGGAGTACTTTGCAATATGATGTACAACAGCAGCACATCTGAACCACACACATGCATAGTGAGAATTCGACTTTGTCCTATGTTTTGTCCTGTGCTTTAATGGCTATGAAACTAGCTTCCAACAGCAGAAAGCCACCTTTAGTTCGTGCACATCACCTCTGCCAGGTCAAAGGCCTGGTGTGCAGAGTGGTCTTTGGTTGTGTCACATGCGCGCCAACACACTGCCCATGTGCTCGCCCTTACCTGGACATGGGGGTGAGGCCCTGGAAAGTGGCACTGTGTCCCAGGTGCCTGCTGGCTACTTGGGCTGGGAAAGGGGGGCCAAGTGGAATGGTGCGAGTGGGATGGCTGCTTGTGGGAGGTGCTGCAGGCCCACTGCCTTCTGGAGGACGAGACGCTGCACACCAAGGCTCAAGCGCATGTAGGCTGCTCTTTGACTACACATTGCTAACAATTCTTTGTGCTGCGTGATGTGGTGTGTTTCAAGTTCTCAGGTCCCTACTGATGAAGGGACCCGAGGGCTGGAAAACGATCTGTGCATGCAACTCGGGATTATGGAACCAGGAAGTCACTCAACAGGCGTTAGGAGCACAAGGTGTTCAGTTGCCTTCTACAGTCCCACTGCTAGTCGGTGCTAATTAACACACTATTAAAATCTGAACAAAGAAGGTGCTAGGAGACTGGACCTGATGAACCCCAGACAGAAGCCCTCAGAAAATCCAGGGCTAAGACCTTCCATAGGGAAGGTCACTTCCCAAGTGATAACCTGGCTCTGGAGACCATCCCTACCCGGGAACTGACCTGGGTCCCATTAGCTATGCTGGGAAGCCCTCATCTGCCTGGGTGGAGCTGGTCATAGACTTGCCGTACCCTGGGGTGGGTTGCCAGTTTCATCACTGACTACGTTGAGCACAGTGGCCTCTGCCTTGCATGTCAGCACCATCAGCACCTTCAAGCCAGAAAGTGCAGTTAACAGAGGGCTCCAGGGAGCTAGTGTTGGAAAGGTGGACTTTTCTTACATATAGTAAAATTTATAGACCAAAAAAGAATTATATTTTTAGGCAAAACACAAATCCAGAAATGATTCACAAATTCTTCCCAAACAATGGGTCAGGCTGCCTCTTGCGTATCACTGTGTGGAGCATCCACCGTCTAATAACCCAGGAATCAACCTGGCCCTTGGGCCTACACAGGGTGAGGAGACGGCACAGTGTCATTATTTAGTAAAGCCCTCCACCCTTGTTTGGAAGATTTCAGTTTTTTGTTCCATTATTTACATTTTATATATACCTAAAACTACTAGATCAAAATAATTTGGGAAATCTTGATAGTTGGCATTTCAGAAAATTTCTTAAACTACTTGACAAATGTGATAGTTTTTTTTTAAATATAGAAAAACATTAATAAAACCTCCAGTTTTTTGATATTTAGGCTTGATAATACAGTGAGAGCTTGGGTAGGACATCCAGTTACAAGCCTGTAAGATGATAACCAGGGACTGGTGACAAAGACAGCCAGAGCTGGGTCTGGTGGCCAAGCTCATGGACAGTCTAACTTGGACTTGAGGTGGGAATGTCCTGGTCCTGGTTCACAGAAGACTTCCCCCTTACCTTCCATTCTTCTAATTCACCAGCTCAGAAAGACATTTCATGCTAGCCTTTTCTTGGTTCATTGAGATGGGTCTGGTTACCTGAAAGTTAGTCAGCAATTCTTTAAATATGAAAATACATGTGGCTCAAGTACTCTAGAAATATTGAGTTCTTAAAGTAGGACCACTGGATACCCATTTCCTTACCCTAACGTCAGCTATACAAATCACAAAGTCAGAGTGTACATATAAATGCCTAATATACACATTAAAACCAATCGAATCAACCCAGAGGGCTGGCTGCTAATAGAATTTTCAGTGTTATCAATATACCTGGACTTTTTACAGTGGATTGTCTGACAATATCTTGTAGACATATGGTTGTGGTGAAATATCTTCCATTTAAATTTGGAATTCTAAAGTAAGATTCCAAAAATTGCAAAATAAACTACAACAACAACAACAAAAAATCACAGGTTTCTGAGTGGAGCAAAAGTCTTCCTTTGGAAGCTGTCGAACCAAGCTGGGCAGCACTCTCCACTCTCCGACCCCCCGCTGTGCCCGGCTGGCTCAGGCCATCTCTAGGAAGTGGCTCCTGCAGAGACCTTTCCTCTCCCTCACTGCGGCCTTGGTTTGTGAGTGGAGCTGTCTGCCTTTTATTTAGGGTCCCAGTGACCACAGAGGTTTACATGTAGTTGATTACCAGAGAATCCTAGTGTCATTTTCCTGCATGTCTTACCCTTTCTCATGTCTTTAAAGGTACTTTTCCTTCTGTACTGCAGTCTGGAGAACCAGGCGAGTCTTCTTGGACTAGTGTTTCAGAAGGCCCTGTGCCATGTTATATTGTAGGAATTCACTGCTGAATGCAATGAAAGGTTTCAAACTTGGTTTCCAGGCCTTGACCTTCTTAGCTACTCTTTCTATTACGTGTTTTAATTGCAACAATGCAACTATGGATCTATCTCTAAAAACTGACCTCTTAGAATCTTCTTCATATTCTGAAACCTCATGAATTCTGAGACAAGCAGCCTATGATGTTAGTCCCATGGCAGCGGGAGGTCCTGTGGGTCTAGAAAGTCCGCAGAGAACACGCTTGGTGCAGTGGTGCTGAGGGGAGTGAGCCCCGAGGATGTGTTGGGCATGGTGATGTCCAGCCACTCCATGCTGTCCAGGTGGGAGTCTGAGAGGTCGAGAGACAGACAGGGAGCCCCTGCGGCACACTGGGCCTCGGAGGTCTCCATGGGTGAGTGTGCGTGGCCCAGCATGCCAGAGTGACTCAGCAGCTCGTTCTGGAGATCCTCGATCAGGGAGAAGGGTTCCCTGTCTTCACTGCTGCTTTGTAGTGGAGCCATTTCACTGCCTGAAGGTAAAGTTCCGTCCAAGAAGGCTTCTAGTTGGTTCTCTAAGCTGGCGGATAAACTACTCATAGGTTCTAAGGACACAGGTGGTGCCATTTGGACTTGGGGTGGTGGCCGGGACACCACTGTGTTGACTGGCATGGTGGTGATGCTGGCTGTCACTGGCCTCATTTTGGAAATTGGGGAAGGCTCTTCTTTTATAGGGAGGGAAATCTCTGGAAAATAATTGAAGTAAAGATTTACTACTATTTTAAAATTTCTATTAGTAGGGCAATTATTTTGCTGTTTTATGACTCTTGTTCTCACCCCTCTTAGAGATGAGAGAAATGCTATTCGTCAGGTTTAATCCTTGATTATATCTTTAGGATGATGAATCATTTTAGCTAAATAGATAAAACAAAAGCTTATTAAATTCTGATGTGTTTTCAGTTTTTCCTCAGTAAGACTAAGCATTGCAAGCTATAATATCCTATTTGACAGGAATCAAGGGCTTATTTAATTATTGGGTCCTTATTCTTAGTCATTAAGGTTTTAAGGTATGGCTCCTTATCTGACACCGTGAATCTGCTGATAACTGCATGAGAACCTCAAATTGAATGGAAATATTTCTCCTGAGTTTGCAAAGAGACGTGAAGTATATTCTTAATATTACGAAAGATCTAATGTTTTCTTTGAAAAAAAAATCATTATAGTTGGACAGTGTCTCCAATTCAGCCGTACACATTTTATATAAAGTTCTGAAAACATAAATGACATTTTCTAAAAAAAAAAAAAAAAAAAAAAGAAAAAAAATTTAGTTATAGGTGAATTCAATGCCTTTATTTATATGTGGTACTGAGGATTGAACCCAGTGCCTCACATGTGCTAGGTGAGCACTTTACCGCTGAACCACAACCCCAGCCCTACAAGTGTAAGCTGAGGCACAGATAACCTTGACACTTTTTTTTAAGACTACATATATACAAAGTTCTTTAGTATTATTGCTTTTGACCAAACAGGGCAACATGGTTGTCACAGAATTAAAGTGGAACTGGAATGTTCTCATCTCTTGAAAATGAGTGATACTCGTGGGATACAATTTGAGATTTTCAACACAGAATTTAAATCCAGTTTTACTTTGTTTGGCAAGGAATCTTTTTCAGCAGGCAGATATCTATGGATAAATCTAATGTAATATTACTGTTTGGAGCTGAATCAATGACTTTTCCTTGTTTAGGTAAATGACCTAAAGCTCTGGAGGAGACCTGTCACAGATGTGTGGAGAAGCTACTTCCTGGGGGGGCGGTGGGCAGCATGACCTCTGACCTACCTCCACTCTTTATGAGGATATCAAATAGGTCGTCCATCTGCTGACTGTGTGCGTTGGAAATCTACGGCAAAGGAGAAAATGTGTTAGCAGCCTTGCGTACGAAGGTGGGGGTACTGAGGGACTTCACAGAACATCTACTTCTAATCTGTAATTTGATGATTTGGAAAATGAGGTCACCCAAGAAGTTCAGCCATTTACCCCAAGAGTCACAGCTGGCTAGGTTGGCTAAGAGCTAAGAAAGAAGGGAATAAGATGTTAGCCCAGCTGACTTCCACACTTCCCTTATTTTCTATCACTGAATTGGATTTCAAGAAGTCTCTAATACAGTATATTTCATTTAGGTAAAGTTTTAAGTGTCTAAAGACGATCATCTTTGTTGAATTGTTAACTGCTGTGTTTCTGGTCATTACTGATGTGGTTAAATTTGGGTTTACCATTTTATTATTTACTAGTCGTCCTGTCTGGTTTTTTGTTTCCCTGTTCTTTCCTTCCTGTCCTCAAAAAATACTTTAGAAAAAGTTAGAACTTTTTTTTTAAAAGTTTCATTTCATTATATGAAAAAAAATTGCTCCTATAGATATACAATACATATCCTTAGCTTTATGTCTACTTAATGTTGTAACAATACATTAAAAAATAGGGAATACTGTAACTGTATAGATCCATTTATTTCCTCTCATTTATCAGTTGTAAATATTTAAGTTATAAAATCAAGACAATGCTATCTTTGATGAATTAGAACTTCAAAAATGTTATTTTACTCTTCTTTCCATACTTTTTTTTTTATGAAAAGTTGACATTAATCAACTTTTTGCCCTATATGTAATGTGTTGTTTTTTCTTTATGCTTTCAATTATTTTTTGCTCTTGAAAATTTGACTAGATCTTCTATTTACCCAACTTGGTGTTTATTGGGTGTCTCAAAGCTATAAATTTATCTTTCATTATATTTCTGGAAGTTTTGACATTACTTCAAATATCCATCTGTTTCATTCTTCCTCTTTTCTCCTTGTCTTATATCTGCATCATATTGTTACATAACAGGGCTCTGAGGCTTGGTATGTAGACTGGGTAAGTTCTACTGAGCTGTCTTCCAGTTCACTGACTCCCCCCCCCCCCCCCCCCGCCAACTGCCAGAATTTCCATTTTGTGAAGTTCATCTATGATTTTTTTTTCCATTTCAGATATTTTAGTTCCAGAATTTCCATTTAGCCTTTAAAAAATCATTTCTGTATCTGTATATGTTTAGATCCCCTGTCTCTTCATTATAAATATATTTTGTTTCACATCATTGAGGAGGTGGTTCCTTTAAACCCTTGTTTGCAAACTCCAACATGTAGATCAGCTCTGAGTTGGTCTCGCCTCAGCTGATTGCCTCTTTTGAAGACAGGCTGTTCTCACAACCTTGATGTTGCATGTTAGAAGTGGATGGTGTGGATGTTCTCATTGCTCTAAGATGAGCAGGTTCTTTTGGTTTAGCAAGCTATTAATGTGGTTGGACTTCGACTGAGAAACATCTCTGGGGTAGCTAGCTGTTCCATCTTGGTTTAGATTTGTCTTCACCCGAGCTGCTGAGTCTACCATGCCTATGTGGCTTAGGGGTCAGCCAGAGAGGCAGACAAGGTGGGACTCTTTCTGTTTCCCTTTGGCTGCTCTCAACCCTGTCCTCTATCTAGACCACAGAGTGTCTAGGTCACTTTCTAAGAGTGACCCTGACACTTGGCATGACCCTAGAGCAAGAGGAGGGAACCCCTGCCATGTGACTTCTCTCTCCCAGTGTGGACCCTCACTGGAACGTGACTGCTTCTACTTGTCTTCAATGCCTTCATGTAGCTGCTTTTTGTATTGTGATCAGGATTTACAGCTGTTACCTGTGGGAAGACTAAACCAGGATAGCCTTGTTGAGCCACCCATGGCACTGGATGTCTGAGTAAATGTACTTCAGAAACAAAAAAAACCAACTGAATTTCTAGAGTTTGGGTGCTCAATGGCACATAAAGAGGGACTGTAGACACAGTGTTACTCCTACTCACAAACGGAGAACTCGTTTCCCTTGGTCTGTAAATATGAACCCAGAGACACGTAAACCCCATGGGTTCCAACAAGTTGTCTTAGGTTAAAGAGAAAGCTGCTCCTTTCTTGTTACATAAATCAAGGAGGCAGTGCTAATAAGCCTACACATGAAAGCCAGTTTGGAAGGATCAGTTCTACCTTTCTATTTTCATAAAAACACTAGTTGAGCACTTGCCAACTCATTTTTGCTCCCTATGAAGAATACATGCTACTTTTGAGTGGACCATGGGGGAGGACAGTCTAGTTGACTTCTAGGTGACTCTCAAAAAAAAAAAAAAAGAGAGAGAGAGAATTTTTAATATTTATTTTTTAGTTCTCGGCGGACACAACATCTTTGTTGGTATGTGGTGCTGAGGATCAAACCTGGGCCGCACGCATGCCAGGCGAGCGCGCTACCGCTTGAGCCATATCCCCAGCCCCTAGGTGACTCTTAATTGTTTCGATTTTTATTCTAAATGTTTAAACCTGTTTCTGAAATTTGGGTTTTTCCTCATGGGTCCCTTGTTGAGTCTGGAACTGAGGGAATGTTTTTACAACTAGAGAGGCTGTCTTCTCTTGGCACTAAGTGGATACTAGAAGCATATGATAACTGTTTCCTCAGACAGGCAGTCCACCATAGGCCTGAGCATCCATGTGCCCTCCGTGAGGGTGCCCAACTGCACACTGTCATCTGCCGGTTTCTATAGATGCTCACTTTGGCTACAAGGTAGGTTCAGCCAACTACGGTGTGATGACACATTCCCGTGGTGGAGGGGGACTGGTTTATATGCTCTATGGGGCTGGGGCCCTTTCTAGAAAGTAAGTTAAGTTTTAAGCTTTGAAAGAGCTTTGGAGAGGTGGGGAGAGTCAGAGGTGTGTTTAGGGTAAGGGATGATGAGTGCTGCTAGGTCTGGGCATTCGCCACAGGCCAGATGATTTATACACAGGGGCAGCTGCAACTGTTCCTGTTTTTTCAATGAAACAAGGCTCAGAGGTCAATGTTGGTGGGCATAGGTATTGCAAAGCCTGGAGAACTGCAGGTCTGTCAAATCCACAGTGTACCCTGAGGGGCAGAGGGTACTAGAGACTAGGAGAGATGATGCAGGGTAAAGTGGATTTAGCTGGCCTGACAAAGGTGGCTTTAGAAATGAGGAAGCTGAATAAAATATGTGCCCTGCTATCGAGCACATGAGCCCTTAACATAACTGATTCCTCTGTAGCAAAGGAAAAGTTAGACAAACCCTGGATTCTGAATAAGCAGTACCTACAGGTAATTTCTCTACAGAAATGTTTGGGATTCTTCATAATGAGATTTTAAATACCAGTTAAAATATGAAGCTCCTGATTATAATTTTTGTTTCACTAAGGCAAATCAGTCTCAGACAAAGGATCTGGTATAGGGCTGCTGAGGATGGATGGGGGGAGCTCATGAAACACCAGTTTCATGAACTGTGACTGTCCACACTCACCTCTGGAAGGGACTGTGCACTGCGTGTCTGCTTGATGGCCTCTTCGTAGCGGGGTGGGTCTTTTGCCTTGGTGACTGGGGTCCCAAACAGAGAGTGCTGGATGACAAACTGTTGGGGTGGAGGGGGTGAGCTAGGCTGTATCAAACAGAGGAAGAGCATGAATTAGCTCTTGGCAGCAAGCTTGCTCCTGCCCTGACTAGACTCAGCTCTGCAGTTCTTGCCAATCAAAGATCTTTAGCAGCAGCTCTTTAAGGACCTGGGCAGCTGAGGTCTCTGGTGGGCCACCTTGTGTGACCACAGCAGGGCTCCTCCTTAACAAGGTGCCATCACCCCACCAACACTGAGAGGTGGTCATTCCCAGCCTAAGGGGTGGGGGACTGGAGTGCTGCCAATGTCAGCAAGCCCTGTTGGCTGAGGTCATTACAGGGTTACCTTGCTGGGAGCGTTGGGTCCGTTTTGCAGGGATGAAAGTGGAGGGTTTCTGGCCTGAAGAACAGAGTTGGAGGCCTTACTAATAAAGGGCTGCTGGACTCTTGGAGCCGGTTGCCTCTGATATGGAAGAACTGTATTTGGTGCGGAGTTTGTGAAAACCTGTAATGAATAAGTTATTTCTCATTCAATTTGTTCTTTTGCTTTTCCTAATGAAGTATTTTTTTTTTTTTTTAAAAGCCATGTTTCAGAGCAGGGTCAGCAAACTTCTGTAAAGGGCTAAAGAGTCCTGAGGTTAAGGTGTGTGGGCCACGTATCTTCTCGGAAGTGCTCACCTCTGCCATCCTAGCAGGAAAGCAGCAATGACACCATGAAAAGAATGGGAGTGGCTGTGAGCCAATGAAATGCTGTCTATAGAAACAGGAGGTGGGCTGCATCTGCCTGGCCTGGGGCTGCCTGACCTTCCTTTGGAGCACACACACTTCTCCTGAGCAACTTGCTGGTGCAGACGGCCCTGTGGCTTCCCTCTCAAGTGACAGCTGAATTTCTGACCACCTTACTAGGTGATCTCCTCTCAGGTTTCAGGGTCAGGATGAGCTAATCATCCTCAAGCCTCTCTAGTCTCTTAACTTTACCCATCAGCACCAAGGCCTCCTCCACATCACCTTCCTGGACACCTCAAAAGTAGTATGAATTCTTCTCTGTATTCTCACTGGCCCAGCCTCTGAGTGGCAATAATTCATTACTCTGCTTCAGTTCTATTTTCCTTCTTACACCTAGGTAAGAGTAGTATCAGGTCACTCTCGTCCCCGCTCAGCACTTGCTATCTAGTGATGCCTCTGGGCTTGGGCCTCTGTCCTGTCGTCCTGGCCCAGGTCCTTACTGCAGCTGGGAAGATGCGGAGCCTCCTCGTTGCTCCAAGAACACACTAATGCAGCCCCTACCACACCCACTGGCTCCCTTGCCTTTAAAATCTGTCCCCTTCTGAGAAGCTGTTTCTGCTCTGTTAGAGGTGAGAATTTCCTTCTGTGGAAGGAAATTGCTGGGATTACAGGAACATTTTGTTTAGTTATATAAAGAGTCAGGCGTTTTGAGGATTTTTACAAATACATAGGGATGTTGCTGATAGAGTACTGTATTTCATACAACTTGGTTTATGCATAAAAATATTTAATACACTTTCTTAGTATTCTGAAAGAGGAAAAACCTCCATTTTTATCAAATAATGAGTATTTTATTTATTTTTTTGGATACCAAGGATTGAACCCAGGGGTGCTTTACCACTAAGTCACATCCCCAGCACCCCTCTTCCCTCTTTTTTATTATATTTAGAGACAGGGTCTCACTGAGTTGACGAGGCTGACTTTGAACTCACAATCTTCCTGCTTCAGCCCCCTAGGCTGCTGGGATCACAGGCATATACCACTGCACCTGGTGCATGAGTATTTTTTTTTTTTTAAACTTGGAATTGAACCCAGAGGTAACGAGCCACAGCCTCAGCCATTTTATACATGTGTGTATTTTATATATATATATATATATATATATATATATAATATATATATATATATAATATATATATATATATATAATATATATATATATAATATATATATATATATATAATATATATATATATATAATATATATATATATGTGTGTGTGTGTATATACATATACGTGTGTGTGTGTATAATTATAAAAAATAAAATAAAATTTGCTAAGTTGCTTAGGCCCTCACTAAATTGCTGAGGCTGGCTTTGAACTTGAAGACTCCCAAGCTGCTGAGATTACAGGTGTGTACCACCAGGCCCAGCATATGAGTATTTTCTTAAGCACAAAAGTTATACTTTTTGGATGGATACACATATATAACCTCTGAGTGAAGAGCTCTATAAATATGCTCCTACTGGAAAAAGCTGAATTTCCTTACATTTGGTAAAACATGATTTCCTGTAAGCTGGAAATGATGATTCCTAATTCTAGTATTTTAAGACTTAGTGAATAAACTTGTCATTCTGTGTCTATATTTTCCTCTTTCTTCCCTAACCCAAAGAAAACTGTCTGAACATGTGAACACTTACTGAGCTCATAACAATAATACGACAATGGTATTGTGAGCTTTTCTGAAGCTCAGTAACATACAACTGTGGACAGTTAATGCTGTGTCTCCGAGAGGACCTGATCCACAGCATGTCAGTATGACTGTTACTGCTAAAAATGGTCGTTGATCTTTGTCCTTCATATTGTCTTGGGTCCAGCAGTTCGGACTACCTCAAGGCGTACTGATAGCAGACCTAACTGCCTAAACCCTGGGACTCAGTTCTCAAGGTTTAAGATAGTGGTACCTGTTTTGGGGGCTTTTGGATTTTTCTGGCAAGATGTGCACACAGCTCCACCTACTGGACAAGAGGGAATGTTGTTTACTTAGTGCACACCCTGCCCACCCCACCAGCCTGGCACAGGGTAGCCAAGTGCTCCACCTCTAAGCTACCTTCCCAGCCCACTGAGGGATGATGAAGATCGGAGTCTGGGGAAGGAACTTGTATTCAGGATGAGTCCTAGGCCAATACCCTCATATGAAGATGAGGAAGTGAGTAAACTGTGCAGGAAGCCAAGCACCCAGCAGTGGGGGCTGTGATGGTAAAAGCCTGTGGTTTCTGAATACCTACAGCATAAAGATCTTGAGAGAAGTCAGAAGTATCCTTTCAATCTTCACATATCTTTCACCAGGGAATAGCACATTTAACTTTACTGAGTTTTAAAATAAATTTCTTTAAATCTAGTATATAAGGATTAAAAAATATACTTTTGAATCTTTTACTTGGGAAAGGATTTAATTGTTAAGCTATTAGTACTAAAGAACTCTCTCAATTCCAAACAACATCTGACCCAGGGCATGTTCTGTGGCAGAAAGACCATAAGAAAAAGCAGTGGGGCTTCCCAAGGAGCAGGTGGGGAAGATGAGATGACCTTTGGGATCAGCCACCAACCTTTCTGACTTGCTGGGGCTGGCTGAGCACATGCTGCGGGAAAGCCTCCTGTTTCTGAGGTACAGTTGGGGCCAGGCCTGAGGGCAGGGCCGCAGCTGGTATTTGTGCAGCAGTTGCTGTCTGAGGCTGAGTCTGGATTCCTGTTTGTGGTGGAGTCTAGGAGGTCAAGAAAAATCAGTGAATTGTCAGAAGCAGAGCTGGATTCAAGATGTTAGATGTAAAATTAACTGGAAATCAAATCTAAAATGGAATAAGAATGTTTACAGGTACATACTCCAATTCATTTGCATAAAGCTGAAACTTAATAATCCATTTGAAATTTTTTGAACTTACATATAAAACAGAACCTAGACATATTAATAGGCTACCCATGTAAGGTTCCAATGCACATACTACTGTGTAATGTTTAAATCGGGTCAAACAGTAAAAAAAATTCTTGTGGTGCTGAGGATGGAACCCAGGGCCTCATGCTTGCCAGAAAAGTGGTCTACTTCTAAGCTATATCCCAATCGCCTATCATTTCTTTGTAGTGAAAACATTCAAACTCCTTTCTTCTGGCTTTTTGAAATATATGGTACACAACTGTTATATACACTCTCCCTCGTCTACAATAGCATGCTAGAACTTCTTGCTGCTGTTTGACCAAAACTTAGTCAAATACCCACTGACCAACCTTTCATCTTGGAAACTTAACAATTCTAAATCAGTATCAAACACTAAACCAGTTATTTTCATGCCCTTAAATTTCTTAGTCGCATAAGAAATGATATCTGAAAACTGGGAAAATTAGAAAATGAAAATAGTAATACATAGATACTACACTTCATAGGTGAGGTACTGAAAAACATTTAATAGCAACTAGGAAATCTGAGGCCCATCTGCCCAGATTCCTGCTTCTTTAAAGCTGCAGCAGATACTCCCTGGGGATGGCCTGCAATGCTCTAGGGTATACAAAGGCACAGAATAAAAGTCTTTGTTTCTACAACAACTCTAATAGAAGACTTGGATCAAAAAAATTTTAAGATATATTATGGAGTAGATCTTCAATGGCATAGATGCTGAAGAGCCAGAATGGGGAGACAGACTTTGTGCACATGCCAAGGGCCTTTGGGTCACGCCCCCTAACTACAGGGGGACAAGGGTATTCCTCTCTGCTATTAGAAGCACTTGGGTTATCAAGATTGGTAAGTACTGGTCCAAATGGTTTGTTTACTCCTGACCCACATTTTGTGAAAAACTTATTAAACTCATATATACAAAAACCACCTCAGGTAAACAGGCAGGTTATGTAAACACAAAACCTACCCTTGGGTGTTTTATCCCCTTTTCATGATATCCACACTCCTCCATCTGTGGTCATGGCCTCCTTAGTTGAGGCACCTTCACATTAATGTGTGCCTTACAAGAATTAAGTCTGGGAGGCAGAATAGAATGGAGTAAAAGCAGAGGTTTAGAATCTGGAAGATCTGGGTTTAAACATCAGCTTTGTCCTTGAGCTCAACTGTTCTAGGCCTCAGTTTCCCCATCTAGAATTCGGCTACATCATGTGGCTTTTCTGGGGGAGGAAAGGTTAAGTGAAGTAAGCCACTTTAGTACCTGATGGGTATGGAAGCTGCTGCCATGGAGCACTTATCATTCATGACAATGCCACTGACCTTGAACCCATGAAGTCCCAAACTTTCAA
The DNA here is from genome assembly GCF_052094955.1 of Ictidomys tridecemlineatus. Taxonomy (NCBI): domain Eukaryota; kingdom Metazoa; phylum Chordata; class Mammalia; order Rodentia; family Sciuridae; genus Ictidomys; species Ictidomys tridecemlineatus. The sequence goes on from NC_135486.1 coordinate 133,907,609, forward strand.
ATCTGCCAATATTTTGATGAAATTGTGATATGGATACATTAAAATAGTCTAAAAATAAAGGACTTATAAGCTCTAAATCCTTATTTTCATCAAGAATAAAGATAAGTGGTCCTTTAAGTAGGACACTGAGATACTATCCTGACTTTCACATATATAAACTGCCCTACATATAGGACATTGAACAAATATACAAAGTGATGGGACAAAATGGGTGAAAAGCATCTGTACATGAAACTGCATTTATTGAAGGGAAGAGGTCAGAGAAAGGCACCGTGTCTGTTTTTTACCATTTAAAACGGTCCTAGCTATTTTTTTTTGAATGGTTCTCCTCACCCACATGTGTTCTACAGCTGTGACTCCTATGGATGTGTTCTGAAAGGACTTGGGGGGTTCTGTCACTGGTCTCCATTCTGGTGTGCTGTAAGGCAAATTCATGACATGCTTCCCACCTGGAGTTTGAGGCTGCCTACTGGCAGCTGCACTGAGGTGACATTCGAACCCTGGATAGACACCGGGAGCAGCAGCTGAGCAGTCTGCGTGGTCAGTAAAGCCTGGGGCTGAGCGACAATGGCAGAAGGCTGTCCCTGGGAACTCACATAAAACTGCGAGACCACACTCTGCTGTTCTGCCTGCGCCACGGGGACCTCTTGCTTGATGACTACAGCCTTTTTAGCAACAAGGGTTTGGCCACCTGTAGAGATGGGCTGGCCTACAGAGTGGCTGGCCACAGGCATATGCTGCTGGGGGCTGGAGCAGTCAGGGAGTGAGGCCTCGTCCTTGATGGAAGAACCAGGGCCGCCATGTTTCTGATCTGCTGTGACAGAGGGAGCAGGGGTGCCAGGGTGGGGTTCTGGTGGCCGCTGCTGCCCTCGTTTTTCCACCTCAAGTTGCATTTTCAGAACCTCCACAAGCTTCTGCTCTTGTTCCAGTTTCCTTTTCAGCTCTTCGATTTGCTTCTCCTTCTCCTGAAGCTTGCGATCCTTCTCGGCAGCATCCAGTTCCAGGTTTGACAGGGTGCTGCTGGTGGGGCTCAGGCTGTCTTCATGGTTTGCCACTCTCAAGGGAGAGGAGCATAAGAACTGTGAGGGAGACATCATGGTCATGATCTCGGTGAAAGTGTCTGCCATGTTTGTGTCGTCAGTACTCAAATTGGACTGATCGGAGGGCGAGGGGGAGATTGGCAGAGGGGAATGAATGTTTTCAGCATGGGCTGTGTTGGTGGGTGCAGTAGTCGGCACTTCTGCCTTCAAAGTAGAGACTGAATTAGTCACAGCGTTTTGTGGGGTTGTGACTGGCAATGCCACAGTGACTTCTGGGTTATTGGTGACGATGGCCGATGATGACACTGCCACAATACTGCCAGAGGCAAGGCCACTGCTGTTGACCTCCTGGTAGGGTTTCAGGCGCTCAATGAGGTCTGGTTTGGTGCCCGACACTGGCAGACCCCTCAACTTTAGTTCTGTCTTCAGTTCCGATACCTGGAGGTACAGACAAATCAGGTCTCTTGGTTTTTATAACTTTCTGGCAGATCAAGAGTACACAGTGGCCCCCTTATCCATAGGGAATAAGTACCTGAGACTGTGGTGAGTACTGAACCCTACATATGCGATATTTTTTCCTATACCCACAAATACTGATGTTTAATTTATAAATTGGGCACAGTAAGACATAGCAATAATTAAAAATATGGAACAATTGTTAATACACTGCAATAAAAATTATGTGAATGTGGTCTCTCTATGGTGCTTATACAAAGCACATGCTAGGTAATTAAGAGCTCCTATTGTTCATCTTGAAAGATGCACAAGGGAAGTAAAGAGAAAAGACCCCTACAAGGCTTGTCATTTTGCTGCTAAGGTTGAATGGCCACTGAAAACTGCACATGTGACAGACAAATCTGGCCATTTGTTCCCATTTTCTGGGCACTTATATAAGAGTAGGGTCTGCCTGGAACCCTCACCTTCAAGTCATCCAAGCTGGAAGGCAGAGGTCCTGGCTTTCTCACAGGAGCACATGGATTCTGTCTTGGTGTGCCGGGCATGCTATTGGTCAAAGCTGAATTCCCACTGTTATTTTTGTCATTTCTTCAAAAGAAAAAGAAAATTAGAGCTTTATAGTAACTCATAGGTTTGCTATTGCTTCTATTAATAGTTTAACTTGGAACAGCCACGTCATGGTCATTTCCTTGAAGGACAGCAACATTGGAAGAGCCCTACCACCAGTGATCAGCATGTGATAGGAATCCAGTTATTTCAACAGTGTGGTGCTGAGGCAAGGACAGAACAGCAGACAAATGGGAAACGGGAGCGACTCCTGAAACAAACCTCTGCATACAGGGCCCCCGAGTTATCAAAAGGTTCGACTGCCATGTAGCAGGGAGAAAAGGGTTATCCTTCCCATAAATGGTGCTGGCCAAACTGGACCTTTACGTGGGGGTGGGGAATGTTCCATCTGGCATCATTCTCCCAAATCTAAAAGTGAATCATGAAAACAAGAAAGCTCTTATAAGAAAACTTAAGATAATATCCTCATGTCTTTTAGATGGACAAGGATTTCTCAAAACAGGACAGAAAAGGCAGTAAATAAAAGGGGTATCTTTAAGATAGTGACAACTCAAGCCACAGAATGGAAAAAGGTGGTACTTTTATGTTCTGAGTCCCTTGTCAGGTATTAAAGAAAGCCTTATAAATCAATGTGTGTGTGTGTAGGGAAAAAGCTCACAAAAATACAAAACCTAATGGATAAACGGGATGGGGAGCAGAAAGGAATCTTGGACAGGTATACAATAAAGTATATCCAAATAGTCACTAAATAGGTGAATAGGTGCTTAACCCCATTAGGTATAAGGAAAATGAAAATGCACATCACAAATAGCCTTGTGTACCTAGCAGAATTGCTATAATACCAAGCACCTGAGACAAGGGGATCTCTCAGCACTGATAGCAGAGGCTTGATATAACCAGTTTACCCAACTGTGGAAATGGCTAAAGAAAAACGTGGCTACCCTATGACCCTTGCAATTCTGTTCCTAGGTAGATAACTGGCTGAAAGACATACCTAACCCAAGAGTATGGTGGGTAGATAAACTATGGTATAGTCATACATAGAATACTAAGCAGAAATAAACATTACTGCTATTTGCATCATGAGGATGTATTTCACCAACAATGCTGAGCAAAAGAAGCTAAGTACATAAGTTTACTGTCAGATTGCATGTATATGAAGTTCAAAAACAAGAAAGACTAATTTATGGAGATAGAAGTCGGGACCAAGAAAAGCCCCAAAGGGGATCTCTGAGGTCCTAGTGATGTGACCTTCCTTTGCTGGGTGGAATGTACTTCGGCACAGGTGTTCACTTATGACGCAGTTAGACTTTATTCGCAAGGAGCTAGTGGATCAGCTGTCAAGCTCTGGTATTAGGTGCTGTATCTATGTCCTTATAATCCTTCCCATATCAAGCTGATCCCTCTTCAACCTCCTCCACCTGCGAGGCTTGTGGTGATCACAGCATACCTCTCCCCCACAGTTGAAGACCCAGTGAGGGCGGTGGTTGGCATGCTCGCCCCAGGAGCTGCAGAGTGCCTGTGGTGGAAGCTAATGCAGCTTGGTCAACAGTTAACTTGATATTCATCTCGGGGTCTTATAAACCTGCCTGAATTTTGTTGAATATAGACTTAAAAAGTCTTGGAGATCAAGTTTCTTGAAATTTGGATGGAATGACAAGTATGTATTATTTTCATTTCTAAAATCACAACTTTGAAATCTCATGTTGGAGTCATGAAAACATCTTATTTAATTGGTGTTTTTCAGCCTTGTTTTTATTCCCCGTTGTTTTCCCCAAGGAGCCTCTAGTGCCTTCCCCAGGACATTTCGCTGTCAGAGGTACTACGTGCGCTGTGTGTGTGTCTGCTTAAGAGCATCCTCATCCATGGACCACCTGTTGCTCCCTTGTGATACTAATTCTTTTTGGTTGAGATTCTACAATACTTGGGACCATGATTCAGAGTTTGGTTCAACGTTTAACAGAAATAAGTTAATCCATTTTCACTCAAAATCAGGAAAAGGAGGAGGAAGCTGACAGATATGACTACTGTGCAGTCTGAGACCTGAGGTTCTGAGGACTGCGATGGGCCTTCTCCACCCTCTGCAGCCTCTGTCTCCTGACAAGGTGGTTTTAACCGAGGCCCAGCTGCTTACTCCTTCTGTGGCACAAAGGGCTACATGATGCAGGTGAAATTTGCTGCTATGGGCACTGTAAAGCTTCAGTTTTTCTGTAATGGGATTTTGGTAAAGATAAGCAATGTGTTACTAAGTCTCCATTTTTAGGATCCAGAAACTAGACAGAATTTAATTCAGGCTTCCTGTGGTGAAATAATACACGAAACAAGTATGCTTTCCTCCTCTCGTTCCTGGATCATATTCCCCGGGCATGTGGTGTGGTTACTTTAGTGGAGGAGTGTATAAGGAGCTGGAGCCTTGGGGAAGGATAGGAGGAGCTCAGCGGCATCCTAGTGCAAGTTCCCATCCACAAAGCTGTCCATGCAGCCAAATTTTGTCATTATAGAAAAGATGGTTGCATTGACACTTCGGAAGAAAATCCTTTAATGGAATTTTCAGTTCAACAGTTTCCTCATCAGGAATGGAGTAGCAATTCCTTCTGAATTAAGGGAGGGTGGTGATTCAGGGCATGAAGCACAATGTTAGAGCATCCTGAGTGGTAAATAACAAGGATGGTAACTATGACTGGCAGTTATTACTGGTGCCCAATACAAACGAGGGCAGCAGTACAGGGTACCTGCCCGGTCCTGGATGGAGCTGTAAAGTAGCGGCAGTTGTCTTGGATACTGTTCTAACTCTCTGTAGCCTTCCCTGGTTCCTTTCCAATATTAACACCTCCCTCAGGCCTGGAGCTCTTAAAATATACTGCAAAAAAATCTTTATTCATCCCCATGCCCTGATATCTTAGACATGTACTTCACAATAAGGCCTCAATTACTAATAGGTCTCATCTTCCTCAAGATATTTGTATTTTCAGAGAAAAATAGTGAATTGATAATCCTTCACATATGAAGGAGAGATTTCTTCACAGAGAAGCTTGTCAGTAGGTTTCTATCCTTCTCCTAGGAAATGGGGGCTATCTCTGGAGGGAAGTTTAGGTTACAAGAGGGAACAGAAGTAGTTTCTATGGATCATGTGATCCTAAACTGAATGGCTAGATCACAGAACACTTTATGAGGTTTTTGTGTCGTCTTCTAGAGTCGAATGCTGGCATTATTTCCTGGAAAGTGAGGGAAGAGGACAGGTTCTTTGCTTTTTCTGGTACTCACAAATAAAAATACATAGTGGGAATGTGCACCTGGAAACTTCCTATATTACATCATCAAAACAAGTCATGGACATCTTGCTGCAACTGTGGATTTGGTGTTGGACGCCTTGCTTCCCTAAGTCCCTCACTATTGGATCAAACTTCAGAACCATATTCCTTCTCCATAGTTGGGGCATCTAAGCCTTCACTGTCCATTCACCTGTTTCCTGCTCCTTTCATTCTGTGCTCTTTGTCCTCTTTGGTCTGTTCCCTAGTCTTGTGCACCACCACTGTCCTGAGCCACTCTACCACATCTTCCGCCCAACTTCAAATTCCTGCAGACACTGACTCTACTCAATTATCTCTCCCTTTCCTTAATCACATTCTCCATTCAGGCATTTTTCCTTACCATCCAGTACACAGTATTGCTTATCCATTCCTGTTCCTCAGCTGTCCATGTGAACATAATCTTGCCAATTTCACCAAACTCCTATGTTTATACCTATCTCTCCTTTGTAGTTGTTTATGTTGCTTAGTTTTTTTCATAGTATCTGATACCTTTTTGAGTATACAACAGGCATATCTTTCCTCAGTGAATAATTGTGAGAAGGTATGTCTAACTTGAGAAAGCCTAGCCCCTACTTTAGAGGACAAAACCTGCACTGAAATGTAGCCCATTCTCACTGTGTGACTTTAGACACTATGGTGAGGTGAGCTTTGATAACAAACTGAAAGTAATCACTGCTCACAAATAAGTCAGCACATCTGAACTTTGGTAACTTGAGGTCCTCCTAAAACCCACAATACAATCCACTTTATAAGTGCATCAACCCCGCCCGTACTTGATTGGTGCAGGCAGGATGGTCTGGTAGCTGTAGTGCTGCTGCTGCTGGCTCAGGATCTGCAGCTGCAGGAACAGCTGCTGCTGCTGGAGCAGGCGGGCGTAGTTGGAGTCCATCTGTGGCTCATTCTTCTCACCTTTCTGATCGGGTGGAATGTATTGGTGGTACTTTAACTTCTTTACCCGTGGTTTAGGATCTTTGCACTTTTTGCTACGGTGTTTGTCATTTGGATTCTTGGGATGGCTTTGCTATTTTTGAGGGGGAAAAAATATTTTTAAGAGATGTCATTCCATAAAATTGATTCTGCTATGAGTTTGAAAGATTAACAAGCAGTGTACCTTAGAACCCACTGTAACTACTATGGGAAGCAATATACTAAATAGATTTCAAGAGCCATAAAAACATCTCTATACTTACATTGACCAAGGCATTTTCTCCTGCCCCCACTGTTCCCGAAGGGTGCAGGCTGGATGCTTAGTCCAGCATTACCTCCTTAAATTCCTCAAATATGCACTTTGGTTCTGCTGTGTACACACACGTTATCTCCTAGTAAAAAACGGGTTGTATGTGAAATACACAATAGAGAAAAGATTAAGTGTATTTCACTAATTTCTTTTTAAATATGGAGATCATATAAAAACAAGTGATTCTAATGAGAGTAAAGCAGAATATAAAAAAAATCTAAAATATTTAATGTGAATTTAAAGACCTTTCAAACACATTACATTTTTACTTTGAAAATGGGGTGGGATACCATGCATCCCTCATCTTATGATTAAGAGTTGTAACTTTTTCTTGAGTAGTTCTTAACTTATAAATTATCTTTTTTTTTTTGGGGGGGGGTACTAGGGATTGAACTCGGGGGCATTTAACCACTGAGTCACGTTCCCATCCCTTTTTAATATTTTAATTGGAGACAGGGTCTCTAAAGTTGCTGAGGCTGGCTTTGAACTTGTGATCCTCCTGCCTCAGTCTCCTGAGCTGCTGTGATTACAGGCGTGCAACACCCAAACTAGGTTCAAATCATTTTGTAGTTTTCAGTATTCATAGAGTAATTTCATCTGTGGAAACAGTCACCCCACCTCCCCCCAAAATGGAAAATCATTAGGAAATTATTTCTAAGTTGCTTTAGGTAACAACACAACTTAATAAAAAGTAATTTGAGAAGTACTTAAATGTTGACTGGTCATGTTATATATGTTCATATATAATTAGGAAACTGCACAAAAAAGCCCCAAGAAACCAAAACAAAACTGCCACAGTGTATCAGACCAGAAATAGTCACTATTCATGTTCTTTTGTATATTCTTCCGATATTATCTATGCTTACTAGAAATGTGCCTTTTTGTCCTCCACTTGATATATCAAGAATTTTCCCCTTGTCAGAACAACTCGGCAACATGGTTTTTGTGGCTATATTACGAAACAGTTTATGAACACAGTTAGTGAGGTCTGAGAGCCAAATGTATGCAGCTTTCCCAATTCTGCACTCAATGATGGAGGGAACTTACACCAGGAGAACTGGCAAATGCTATGACTTATCTCTCTGACCTCAGCCAAGTTGTTACACACTGACCAGCATGTCACTATAACAACATGATCTAACTAGTAGCCTAATTTTGAACACTTGTAAGAATTTATAAAAAGTAATTGTGGCCGGGCGCAGTAGTGCCCACCTGTAATCCCAGCAGCTTGGGAGGCTGAGACAGGAGCATAGCGAGTTCAAAGCCAGTATCAGTAATGGAGAGGTGCTAAGCAACTTAGACCCTTTCAATTAAAAAAAAAAAAAAAAAGACTGGGCATGTGGCTCAGTGGTTGAGTGCCCCCGAGTTCAATCCCCAGTACCATCTCTCCCTGCAAATAAAAAGGTATATGGAGAGGATTTATCCTCGTGACTCGTCCTCTCTCAGACTGGACCACATGACCCGGCTGTCTTTCAGTTCTTTATCAAGTCCGTACCCCAGCAATTCCTGTCTTACTTTCTCCAACACTTGTCATTACTCCCAGTGATTTTTAACAACCATACTGACAACCCTCCGATATTCTAGTATCAGTTCCTTGATTTCACTTCCTCTGGATAGCTCATCTCCTCTTCCAGCCACTCTCTCTGGTTAGAGCGAGATCATGTCGTCTACTTCCCAGAATCCTAACTGAATAACCACCACTTGTTATGTTGACTTGTTCCATCCAAGGTGCCACTTCCATTTCCCCAATGCCACCGAAGGCTACAGTCCACTCCACTCACACCTTTACACAGCTGTGCTCTCCTCTCCTTACCATCTCCCACGCTTCACTCACAGGCCTCACCCACCTTTGCCACTCTCACCTCCCAAACCCTAACCTGATTCTTTGCTTCCTTTAGGGATTCTCAATAGTAGCTCTATCAACATTTTAAACCAGGTAATACTGGCTGTGGGGGGCTATGCTGTGCAGTGCAAGATAGTCAGCAGTGTCCCCGGCCTCTCTCCAACAGATGCTGGTAGCCACCCTTTCCTGATGCTGTGACAACCAGAAATTTCTCTAGACATCGTCAACTGTCCCTGTAGCAGGGTGGCAGACTAGTGAGAACTGTTGGTTCATGCCATGCCTGTACTCACGGAGGTAGAAGTGCTGCAGGCAAAACACTTGCAACCCATCTCCCTTTAAATTCACGACCATCAACTTCAATGGCTGGTCAGTGCCAACTGACCATTCTACTACCTTGTTTTAATCCCATTATTTTCCTACTCTTCTAGAACACTACCATCTATCTTCTCCCCATGCTCACTGTCACCTGATGGCACTGTTTCCTAAACACCGAGGAAGTGACTGACAGAGCTTCCTCACGTACCCAGTGCCCACCTGTTCCTGACACTGTAGGTGGCTTTCTTTCCTGTGGCTGAGAACCAGCAGTGGGTGCTGCTGCCTTAGGCCAGCACCCAGCACCTCAGCACTTTGACTGAGGCAACGTTCCCTTGCCCATACATAGTGATCACGTAGCAATGCCTGCCGCTCTCCTGGGTCTTCCCCGTGGGCTCATACAATTTGGCCCCACAGTCCAGTCAAGCTATGGGCTTCCTTTCTAGTAGAGGTCTTCAAAAAGGCTATGACACTCTCTCCTGTTCTCTTTTAATTTTTCACTCTCTAAATTTTTGCTTCTAGCACATCAGTGACGTTGCCAAGGAACAGATTCTCTTAACTTTGACGGTGCTAACCGCAGCACTCATTGTGACAGACCCAAAGCGGTGTCTGACGCGCTCCTCTCTCCCTCGGCTTTGTCCCTGGCCCACTTCCTTGCTGCTTCTTGTTGGGCTCTTTTGCCTGTCCTGCCCTTCCCACGTCCCCCTGGTGGCATGCCCGAGTTCTTGTACCACCTCTTCCTCTACATTGAGCCTAGGCAGTTTTTCTGGGCTCTTGTGGCTTTCGGGACACAAATACAGTGATGACTTCTGTGTTTTTTGTCCTTAGCTGCTTAAGGTGTCTGCTAAGCACCTCAAACTCAGGTGTGCTCCCTCCCTTCATAGTAATCCCCACTGCTTAGACACAAATGGCGACTGGTCCAGGACCCCTCTTACCCATAGGGCCAATCTGTTGGCAAACCCTGCCAGCTTATTAAGCTTCAAATTCCACTCAGAAGCCGGTCACTTGTGACTTCCCTGACAGATGCCACCTTCACCAGTTCTCTGCTTCCGCTGCCGCCCTTCCACGGTGTGCAACGCTCCAGATCTCGCCCTCCAGCAGCTTCTCCTGACAGCTATAGGCTCAACCCTTCTGTTCTCACTGCTCCCTAGCTATAGGGTTTGCTTTTTACCCTGGGCTGTCCCTGGCCAAGTTGTACTGGCTTCTTTCTCAGTAGACTCATGGCTTATACCTTCACCTCTGTCAGATCTCCATCCCAAAGTCACCAGACTACCCTATTTAAAACAGAAGCACACCTTTGCCCCAGCACTCCCTATCCTGTGTTATTCTTTGTGGTCTGTTTATTCTAAGGGTGGGCTTTTGAGATTTTGCTCACTGCTTCATCTGTCTCCTAGGACCCGGAACAGCGGCAGGCACCATAGAAGGTATAAGTAGTATCTAGTGGAGGAATGGTGATTGTGAGCAGAAATCATTTTAATTATCAGGTACTTGAAGTACTTATCACTGTCAGAGAACATTTTTGCCTGATTAAGTACACCAGGTAGTATTAATTCACTATGAGCTGCTTATTTTTTATTATCAGTGATTTTATCTTTTCAAACTGATCATAAAAAATTAATAAGGATTATTTATACTCAAAATGTGGCTTGAGACCTATAACCTGCGGGTAGGAGCAGTGATCAGATCCAACAAGATGGTAATGTCTGCAGCTTTGTTTTTTCTTTAGGGAAACAACTGTGATTGATTCTTTCGGCCCACAAGGTAAAGTTGGGTCTTAATGGCAATATACACATATCTATCTGGTACTCTTGTTAAGGCTTTAAGACACTGCTCAGTTTACTGTGGAACAAAGTTAGTACCCTTTATAATTTTTTTTTTAGGTTGTAGATGGATACAACCCTTTTATTCATTTTTAGGTGATGCTGAGGATTGAACCCAGTGCCTCCCACGTGCGAGGCGGGTGCTCTACCACTGACCTACAACCCCAGCCTAGAGCCTGGATACTTTTTAATCCTCTTTTTTTTTCTTCCCCCATTTCCAAATTACTAGTATTTAAACGCTTTTAGCTACTTTAGCCAGAAGGAGCCTACCACCTACGTGGGGTAGGGAGGGAACCTGGAGGGTTCGTAAACGTAATGGCCAGTGGATCGCAGGCTCCATCTGCTATCCCCTAATGGCAGCACATGTGTTCTTTTAGTAAGTGAGGGTAGGAGACTGCTCCCCTCATAGCAGAGCCAAAAGAATCATGGTCCACTTCCTAACATGACCTGTCCTTCCTTTCTTGTCATTGTCCTAGGGTTCCCTACTCCACATTCTCCAACAGCACTGCTCCTCTAGAACCAAAGACCTCCTGAAAGACACCAGTGAAAAGCAGAAATTCAGAGGGGGAAGCAGAGAGCTAATTTTCACTGTTAGTAGATAAAGATGGGCTGGTATTCAGAGCGCGCTCTCTGCTGTCAGTGGAGAGTGTGTAGAGATGCTGGAAGAGGTGGCAAGGGCCGATTTTATTGGTGTAGTTGTCACTCATCACTCTTCCAGAGATGGTGACATATGCTTACGTATGTCCTAAAGCTACAGACACTTGGTCATGCTGACAGAGTGCCTCTCAGTAAGGACAAGCTCCAGTAGAGAGATGGGAGGGAGGAATATGTGCCACTCCAGTCTGAAAGCTACTCCCTTGCCTCAGAAGAGGTTGCAGTAGGCTGCAATGGTGGGAAGAAGGTTGAACCCAAGCATGGGAGGTGGCCCAGCCCCTTCCTGGCCTTGTGGCTTCTTGCTGCTTCTGGACCCCAGGGAGAGATCGCCTAACTCTCTAATGTCCCTCTTCAGTCCTAAAGGGCTGAGATATGTATTCTGGCAGTTTTGGCACAAGCTACCTAGGAAATGTTTAGACTGTTCCTCAGTTTACTCTCCCCATCTATTTCATTAAGAAGTTCAAAAAGGAACTGTCAAATTTTCTTTCTTGGGATTTATTCCGATTCACTCTGACCAAGTAAATGCAGGGAACAGAGCCACAAATCTAAAGCTTATCTGAGACAAACCAAGCTTCATCTGGCCAAATCTGCTAAATGAAAAAACATTTGCTTCTCTAAAACCTTTAATCTGTCACGTAATCTATCCAAAATACCATGGAGATCAACCTTGTACACCAAGTTCCAAACCATGCTGCCTTAAAGGTATCTGTTTGGGAAGCTTTGAGTCTCAAGTGCTGTGCTGAAGCAACTCCATCTTACCGTGCCCCCCATTTCATCTCTGTAGCCTGAGTGGCAGAACTTGGAACTGCTGATGAAGGGATTCCTGAAGCCTTGCCACTCTGCCCCAGCAGTTTTATGTAGGCCAAATTCTGTGCCCTTTTTCTGTGACTATAGAACAACAGGTCTCGTGTTAACTGTGGCAGTTTCAAATGAAGGCCCCAGTCTAGCTAGGCTTTCATGGGTTAGTTTTCAAGGCTTCGGGCTCAAAGGCAGGTTGGGAAGCTCGGGTGATGCCTCCGTGTTTTGTCCGGACTCCAGACAGAAGTGCAATAAGCTCTGCAAGGCTGTGCACCAGAGTACCCACCTTCACCAGTGCTGGGCCAGGTTTCGCTGAGGACACAGTGTTCGTGGGGAGGACAGGAGCAGTGGACCTTGTGGGAGGCTGGTCCACAGCTGGAGGAGTTTTCAAGAATTCAGGAACTGCTGGGGACACTGAAGTAAACTGGTGGAACAGGCAGAAAAGGAACAAGTTTGTGAAATCAGTGACCATAAAAAATAGAAGAGTCAGAATTAACAGGGAATGACCTCATTAGAAATAAAGGAAAAATATACTATTGTCTGATATCCGGATGATGGATCAAGATGCTTTACCTCACTGGAGCCAGTTATTCAGTCTTTGCCCCTGTAACACTCAGTGGCTGAAGCTAAATAAGGTTAGAGTGACTAAACTCTAGTATTTCTCAGAGAACCACCCTTTTTTGGCAGGAAAAAAAGTCCAAGATTGTAAAAATGATCAAAACAATACATGGTATTTATGAAGGTTTCCTTGCTAGACTGGTCACACTAACCCTGGCCAATTCTAAAAATACTGAGATGGTATTTTTGTCTTTGTTGCAGAGCCCAAAGGATCCATGCCCTGTTCCCACACTGGGCAGCATCTCTTCATGGAGGCCCACTCCACCTGTGAGTCCTTAAACGTGCTCTCCAACTACCGTCTGCAAGCCTGACTAGCACTCTCATAAACCACATTGCCCTGTTTCTTCCAAGAGAAGAGCTGAGGATATCTTCTGGCAAGACTGACTTGTTTTTCTGACAATGCCATCTCGAAATGAAAAGCTGTTTTGTTTCCCAGGTCCAAACAACAGCTACTGAATCTCAATATGGAGCCCACAGATCAACACAGAAAGCCACAGAAGGAAAGGGCTTTATCAAACCTTACTTGCAATCTCCTTTAAATAGATTACATTACGATAAATCAGCTGAGTGTTACATGTTGCTATTACTTGGACTTACTTATTACCTGTTTTATCTTAAAGAAAATGTCTTCGTTTTTTTCACTTTCACTTCCCCAAACAACTCTCAAACTCATTACACCAACAGTCAAACTCATACTCCTATTTAAATATTTGGGTTGTAAAATAGCAAACTATATTCTTCTTAATGAGTTTTCAGGTCATCTATTTTTATTAGCAGCAAGAAATATGAAGCTTGGCACATAGTTACTCAACAAATATTCAGTTATCCTTTTGGCTTTACTCAGCTAGGTTATGTTTTCCATGTGTGTGAGACTGCCATTAACAGTGCATGCCCATGTCTGTTTTCTCCTTGAGGTTTTGCTACTGACTTCAACTTCTAAGTAATTATTGACAATATAAATGAGTCTACTTTGTAAAGATGTCTGTACTCAATTTCATTTCAGGAGGTAAAGGACTCATCTAAGAGACTTTATCCTCATGTTCCAGCAGATTTCTGCCCCTAAACAAGCCTGAGATGTCCAGTTCCTCAACGAACCTCTGACCAACCAAACTTACACACCAGATGAAAGGTATTGTCTTGACGACCTGTTAGAGGATCTTGCATAATTTTTGGAAATGAGTATACTTATCTCTAGGCTCATTTTCAGAGGAGAAAACTCATTCCTTAACTGTTATATAACCAGCACACGAAGTAGAACCAAATGTTTGAATTTTATATATATATATGAGAGAGAGAGAGGAGCCAACACCATTTTCTATAGTGGCTGCACCATTTGACATTCCCACTGGGGTGTCTTGTCTATGTTTGTTGGGCATTTGTATATCTTTGGAGAAATGTCAAGACCTTTGCCCATTTTGGAATAAGGTTATTTTCTGTCACTGTGGGAATTTTTTTTATATATACCAGATACTAGCTCATATTATTTAAAAAAATGTTTAGATATTTTTTAGTTGTGGTTGGACACAATACCTTTATCTTATTTACTGTTTTTTTTTTTTTTAATGTGGTGCTGAGGATCAAACTCGGGGCCTTGCACATGCCTTGGCGAGCGCTCTTCCACTGAGCCACAACCCCCAGCCCTGATATATGGTTTTGAAATATTCTTTTCCCATTCTTGGGTTGGCTTTTTACATTGCTGATACTACTCTTTATCAAAAGTAATAACTTTTGTACAAAACCCAATTGTCTATCTTCACTTTTGTTGACTTAATGTCAAATCCAAGAAATCATTGCCAAAACTAGTATCAAAGATTTTTCCTCTAAGAGTTTTTATAGTTTTAGCTCTTACATTCTGAGTTAATTTTTGTGTTTGCTGGGGCAAATATAGTATAATTTCATCCTCTGCCTGTGGATATCCAGTTTTCCCAGTACCATTTGTTGTAGACTGTCTTTTCCACATTGGATAGTCTTCATACCTTTGTAAAAGATCATCTGAAAATGAATGTCAAAGTTTCTTAGTTCTCTGCTCTATTCCACACCTCTGAATACCAGTGTTTCTGCTTGTACCATGTTATTTTAATTATTGTAGCTCTGTAGTGAGTTTAAAAATTAAAAAAGGTAAGACTGTCAACATTTAAAAAAAAATTTTTTTTTTCAGGTCCCTTGACTTTTTCTGCCAAAACTTATAATCCCTATAAAAAATAGGAATTATATTGATGAATCTGTAGATTGCTTTGGGTAGTATTAATACCTTAAAAACACAGGATGTCTTTCCATCTATGCATTTGGTTGACTTTGTAGTGACTTGTTTTGATTCCCTTCTCCTGTAAATTCTATAGATATTTTCTTTGTAGTTACCATGGAATTGGACATTTCCTTCCATTGCCCTGCTATATGGTACTGGGGTGTTCTACCACTAAGCCACACTCCCAACCTTCATTTTATTCTGAGACAGGGTCTTGCTAAGTTGTCCAGGTGGGCCTTGAACTTGCAGTCCTTCCCAGTGTCTGGCATTACAGGTGTTTCACCATAGCCTGGCATGACATTCTATCTTAATACCAAATTTAGTCACATTAAAAAAAAAATGCTACTTTAGGGCTGGGGTTGTGGCTCAATGGTAGAGCGCTTGCCCAGCATGTGTGAAGCACTGGGTTTGATTCTGAGCACCATATAAAAAACAGTTATTATGTCTATTTACAACTAAAAATATTTTTTTGAAATGTTACTTTAGAGCTCTACCCCCTGTGAATTACTGAAATCACAAATTATTAGCCTAAAATATTAGATAAGCAAACTCCCATGTTTCAATAGTTCCATGGGCTGATGACCAAGACTTTGCTTTGGGAGACATTCCAAACCCAAACTATAGCAGTGTTGGAAAATAATCTTGAACTATTGGTCTAATGAGAAAATGGACATTAATTTGAACCCTCAGTGAATCAGATGCCCCTTTTGCATGATAGGTAATACAATCAAAGCAAGCAGCTTAGTGTCTGCCTCATAGTGAGTGCTCATCATGTTTTATCATTTCAATGAAGATTCATCATTATAAATAGGTGAGGTTTTTTCTGCATAATGTACTATTCTAGGAAGTTTGCTTTTAGTCATAGAAAATTGAGTTAAAACTTAGAACGAGACAGATTTTCCAGCCTCTACTGTGAAACTGTAAGAGGCAGCATAACCAAAGGGGATAATGGAGTCTATGTCTTATTCAGGTCCTTATTGATAAGTACTTGTGATCAAAGTTCATCTAACTTTGATTATTTAATATATGTGCATATGGCTTGCTGTAGACTCTGCTTACTTTCCTTTTTAGCTTAAACCTAAGATTTCTACATTTGACAAAAGATCATATACCTGAGTGTTACTTGGCACAATGGGAAAAAAGTAGTTTATGAAAGGCTCCTAAGTGTATGTTTTCGAAAATACACTGAATAGTTGATCAACAAGTTTCTTTTAGCACTACTAAACTTCACATAAGTCCCATTAGGTAATGGTTATGGTTAAACAATACTGTATAACAAATGATTAATTTAAGGGCTTAAGAACTTGCTAAGAATCTCTGTATTGAAAGGACCAGTGTAACCACTTCACATATAGCTACAGCCATTTTTAATTTTCTACAGCTTTCCATTGTTCAAAGTTGCTTAAGCATAAAATAAGTTGAGCTCCAATTTCTGATGTATATTCCATTGATATTTGGGTAAATTCCTTTCTAACTGTAGTTTGAGCAGAATGGAGTAATCCAGGAACAGTTTTGGTGTTACAGATCAAACAGAAATGCCTCCTTCAAAATAGTTTTTTGTATTGCTATGTCATTAGCATTTTGGTTGTAGGAGCGCAAGAGAAGTGCCTGAAAAACTGGTTCTTTACCTAGGTGTTGTATGTAAAACTTTTTGGTAAAGGGTGTTTTTAATATTTGGATACTGTTAATCCTCTAGCAGCTAAGAATTAAGGAGACTATTCATCCTACATTTTTTTCATTGTATTGGGAATTGAACCTTCGTCCTTGTGGGGTACCCCAAAGGCTTGAAAGCCTCAGTTCAGGACTGACCCAAGCCTTAGTGTGTGTGCCTCAGTAGCATCCAGGGGCACTTAATCACATCCCTAGGGCCTTGATAAGTTGCTGATGCTAGGTTTGAACTCTCAATCCTCCTGCCTCAGCCTTCCAAGTCACTAGGATTATAGGCGTGTGCAACCATGCCCGGCTTTTCATACTTTTTCAATGAAAAAAAGCCATTTCTATTTTTCTCCAAATAATTCTGGAATGTCAGCGACTCCCTCTGGTTAAAGCCTGTCACTTATAAACTTTGTCTTCAGCCAAGTTGCAAAGGAAAAAATGCAATGATATAAGCAATACACGGGAAAGGAGAATGATAACCTCTTATGCAGGCAGAACTATAGTGAAGCCGCTGACAAAAATTTTGTGTCACTAAGGCCATACTAATAGCCATCTGACATCCTGACCTACTCCGAGAACAGACAACCCAAATGGATGAGAACTTTTTAATGGTATTTTCTTGCATACTTGACATTCTTTTTAGCTTTATTTTTAAAGCTCAAACCAGGGTGCAGCAAATACGTGAAAACCCATCAGGGGCTGGTCAGTGACCCTCATCCTTCTTCCAGGCCCAGTCTCTCTTGCCTGTGAGCTTTGGTAGGAGGATTTTATCTCCACTCATACGGAAGAACAACAGAAATTTCTACAGCATTCCACAAGTAGCATCAGTCTGAACTGCTGCTGAGTTTTCTGAGTATCTTTCTGCACCAGGCCCTGTGCTAGCTGTTGAACACATCCCTCCAAGGACTTCTAGTCCTCTGCGAATTAAGATCCCTCTTGTAATAAGCTCACATTTTAGTTGGAGGCACAGAGACAACAAATGAAAGCAATAAAGAAATTAATGCTAAAAGACACTTTTCCTAATAGATGCTCACAAGTAGACAGAAATGATGAAAAAAGTTTGCTCTCCAAACTCTACACCTCTGTGAACTCAGGCTGCCTTATGCAAGGGGTTAAGCAGATAATTCTTAAATTCCTTTCCAAATTAGTTCTATAGTGCTTACAATATAAGAGCATGTTTTGCTGCACTGGACTACTTCTATTAAGCAGTTCAATAGTAAGGCCCAACACTATAAGGAGAGATGAAGAACAAATGATGTGCACCATAGGAATTCTTGTCAAACCAGCAAATATGAATACTCATTAAAAAATGTTAATTTCCAATGAAATTATCAAAATATTCATTAGATTCCTTTGCATGTGCTAAAATAATATCTGACAGAGGTGCTTAAATAGTTTCTAAACAAATGAATTCAATGTCAGTAACAACAACAATCAATTAAAACACTCAATTCTCAGAGCCAGGTGTGTAGCTCAGTAGTAAGGCCCTGGGTGGATTCTCAGCCATCTCATGGCTGGATCGTCACAACATTTCACTAAAAGTGAAAGAAACCCATCATAAAGGTCACATAGTATATAACTGTTTATATGCACTGCCTACAAAAGGCAAATTGGACAGAAAGCATGGTTTCCCAGGCTTGGGTGGAGGGGTAAAGGCGCAACACTGCTAATGGATGTGGATTTTTTTGGGTGATGGTTGTACAACTCTGAATATATTAAAACTCAACAGAATCTTCAAAAAGGTGAATTTTCCCTGAAAAAAAATTTATACTAAGATTCATATGGAATTTCAAAGAACTCTACTGCAGAAGAGGAATAAAGGGTAGAGTTCTCACACTTTCTGATTTCAAACTTGCTACAAAAGAGTGATACTGGCCTGAAGACAGACGATGGAGATCAGTGGAACAAAACCCAGAAGTCCACCCTCCTGTACATGGTCAAATGACCTTCAACCGGGTGCCAAGCCCATCCAATGAGGAAAGAACAGCTCTTCGGAGAAAACAGGAAAGCTTAATGACGTTGGCAATGATGTTTTAGATGTGACCAAAGCACAGGCAACAAAATAAAAACAGACAATGGGAGTAAACCAAATCTAAAACTGCACCAAAAGCAACAGAGTGAAGAAGCAATCCAAGGGAGGAAGCGTTTCCAACCACATGAAACCATATATCTGGCAGAGGATTAATACCTAGAATACCTAGAGAATTTCAATTCAGCACAGCAAGTAACCTGATTTAAAAATGGGGATAAGACTTTAATAGACATTTCTCCAAATATGGAATATTATTCAGTTTTTAAAAAGAAAGGAGATCCTGTCACATGCTGCAACATGAGTGAACCTTGGGGACATTATAGTAAGTGAAATAAGACAAACATTGTAGGATCCCACTGTTATAAGGTATGTAGAGTAGTCGTAGCTCACAGAGCAGAAGACACATGGGAATGGAAGAGTTGTTTATTGGGTATAAAATTTTAGTTTCGCTATTTAAAAAAAAAAGTTGATCTGTTGCACAATGATAAGATTTTTTTTCTATGTGAAAACACATGTCAGGAAATGTTGAGGCTTTTAAAAAGCAAGTTGCAAAATGTGTATGTACAGCAGAAATAATAGGTAAGAATCACTGAAAACAGCATTCATAGTGCTGAAAAGTATTTTTTTAACCTTTCATTTTTCTTCTGATAAAAATGAATTGCTTTATACACTATATAAAAAACAGGAAACTTTTTTAGGGGTCAAAACCAGAAAAATAATACCTGGGCTGGAGTGTTTGTAGTCACAGGAGATGGGGATTCACTAACTTTTGGCTCACTCGGGGATGCAGCTGACCCCTGTGATTCCTGGCTCGCTGGCTGGTCTGGAGATAAAGCGTCACTGCTGTCTTCATCAAATGAGAAATCACCCTGAGTGTGGGGATAGTCGTCCTTCCCAACACCTGAGGAAGAAATGAATGTTAACTCACAAAGGCCCTGGAATATCAAGCTTACTATGAAAGAGGAGGAACACTATTTCCCAGAAGAATTGAGAAGCTCTTAAATTACAATTGAATATAAAAAACTTCCCAATGGAAGCACACACCACTACTTGTGATGTATTCTGTGGGAAGGGAGGAAAAATGTGGATCCAACTATCAGTTGCAGGAAACACAAGGATAGGAATATTTTTAGTGACATCTGGGAATGCAATCAGGAAAATGCAGAATGAGGCATGCTAGTGGACAATACAAGTCCGTCTTGTCCACCAATAGATAAAAAAGGGAAGGAAAAAGAAGATTGAGATATACCAGCCGAAGGCAATGAGTAGACCTTGTCTGGACCCTATCGTGTAATTCAAGTACTAAAAAACATAAGGCTGCTGGGGATGTGGCTCAAGCGGTAGCACGCTCGCCTGGCATGCGTGCGGCCCGGGTTTGATCCTCAGCACCACATACAAGCAAAGATGTTGTGTCCGCCGATAACTAAAAAATATTAAAAAAAAATTCTCTTTAAAAAAAAAAAAAGGCAATGGGGAAAACGAGGTTATTACGGGGTATCAGTTGAGAAGCTCCCATTTCAAGGAAAAGCCCAGCTAGATTCTCATATTTTCTGGAGGGCCAATTTCCAAAACTGAATAGAGTCATACTTGTCTGATGAGAATTCACGAGTATAAATTGCCAATGTGTTAAAGTCACTAATGTAAAATATGAAAAGCCCAGGTCTAAGGGAAGCTATAGTATTTAAGATAGGACAGTAACTTTTCAATATTGCTTACAGAATAAGTAGCATTATTCTTGAAAGGATTTTTCTCCATTAAAGCTTATACCAGAAAGAGTAATACTGGAGGTGAGGGTGTAGTTCAGTAGAAGAGCACATGCATAAGTGCAGACCCTGTGTTCAATCCCCAGCACCAGGGGAAAACAAAACAAAAATCAGTAAATATGATAAGACCAGGATAAAGCGGACAGATAACTACCATTGAAAGAATACATCCATATTCATCTGCTATTCTCCTTCCTGAACAAGCTATCTTTTCTAGAAGAAAATAGAAAATAAAACAATGAAAAGTTTGTAAAAATATTATACATCCTAAATAGTATAATATAGTGATTTAACCTGGAAAATGTGATAATGAAATAACAGCAGGCTTAAACCTCAATCATAAAGGGGACTCTGAGGTAACTGGTAGCAGATGCTAACCTAATTAGCAGTAAGATAATAGTAACAAGAATCACTGTAAGTGTTAATTTCTAGTTAAGTGCTGGCCTTTCCTCTAGAGCTCCCACCCTCTCTCAGAAGATGGTGAAGTCTGCTCTTGCCTATCATTGCCTCCTTGACACCAGAGTCCACAGCAAGAATGTTCTTCTCCACCAGCTCCATGGGTCCCGGCCTTTGCGCAATCTTTTCATTCAGATCATCAGCTAGTCGAGCTCTTTTCAACTTCATCTGAGTAGCTTGCAGGGATGGCTCAGCAAATGTTTCTAAAAGGGAAAGTTTTAACCATTACTTGAATTACTCTTTCTATTTCATGATGTTATTTCAAGTCAACTCACTAAACAGATTTCAACATATTTAGGAGTTATGATTGTTTAAGAATGCACCAGCATACAGTCTGTTAGCTCTACCATTTACCTATCTATACAAATGGATGCCCACAGACTTGAATTAACATGGCCATTAGGGAAAAATGGACTACTGCTATTGTTCAGTTAATAGTAGGAGCTTTAGGCTGAAGGAGACCATACTTGGAACTTCTTTTATTTTTGGTACCTTCTGATCTCAGGGGCACTTAATACTGAGCCACATTCCCAAACCTTGGTAGATTTTATGTTGAGATAGGGCCTTGCTAAGTTGCTGAGGCTGGCTTTGAACTTGAGATCCTCCTGGCTTAGCCTCTTGAGTTGCTGGGATTACAGATATGTGACACTGTGCCCAGCATACTTGGAGCTTCTTCATGGTATCCTATGTAGTGTCATCCTGGATGTTCTCTTTCACAAAAACCTGTTTATTCATAGTCTGTAATTTCACAAGTTTTGTTTGTTCATTTTCTCTCTCTGCCACTATGAACACAAACTCCAGGAAGGCAGGCATCTATTTGTCTTGCTCTCTCTCGGTTTCTAGTATGCTGGCCAGTGGATGAACACCTCTAAGATTTCATTTTTGGACAAGTGTCTCGCCTTTAATATGGTTATTCCTCATATTAAGCTATAATCTAATACTTTCTGTAAAATCAACCTAATTCTAATTCTAATCAGGCCTATGTAGAACAGATCTTCTTTCTACTGGATAACTGGCTCTAGATATTTAAGAAGTCTTAGACACAACTATCACAGGATTAAGCCCCTAGTTTCAACAGAGAAGCAAAACAATGAAAGAAAATGTAATTTGGGACTTTTTGGTAGAGGTGCTAGCTTTCAAGAATGCTCTCTTTAGAGAGGAAAAGTACCTAGGCCTGAGCCACGTGTTTAGCAAGAATGGAATGCAACTATTCCTCCAAGGACCTTAAGTGATGAGGTTAGATCACTTACTTTCTGTGCGTTGGTAGGGGTGTTTATGGTAATTTTCATTTCGGGCTGGATATTTTAGGTAAGTTGCAGTGAGGAGTTGAGCCAGGTGGACATAAACAAGGTCATAGCTGAAATTCTGGGGTTAGACCTGTTGATGCCCTCTATTACTTCATGAGTAGAGCACATATTCCTCAATGATAGATAAACTCTCTGGATCAAAAAATGTCTGCCCAAAACGGAACAGAGGAGGCACCAGCTGGTGGGAAAGCCATCCATCAATTGTTTACTTGGAGATTCAAACCTTGCCCTGTATATAACACAGAATTTTAGCGTTTCTATCCAATTTGGAGAATGTCAGCCGGGGGTGGGGGCAAAAAGTTATTATAATTGGAATAAATAGCTATGGAGGCTTTCCTACTGCTTGAGAAAACACAACAAAATAAGCAGAAAAAAACCTTTACCTTCTAAAATGTGCATCCTGACAAGTTCAGAACGATCTGGTCGACTCCGTATCTTGTGTTTCAAAAAGTTTTCAGTCTTTGTGGTGGGGAGAAAAATGGTAAAAGTCTTATCATAAGTTATTTATGATTTATTTTAATTTTTTTCAAGGTACTCCATTTAAGTAAATTATATGCCCTTTTTTGTCATGTGTTTGAGAGAAAGACTAGAAATTAATACCTATAGAAACTACTACCCAACACATGATTTAAATTTCAGATTTCAAAATCTTAAAGTGCATGGACTTTACAGACTTTTAAAACTTGGCAAAATCAAAAGCTCATGATTTTGAAGGTGATATTTGGATAGACATAGGATTTAATTATTTCGATATTAAAAAAAAATCAATCTGCATGTTAGGTCAAATAGAAATCCATTTAGAAACCAAATTTCTTAGTAATGAATTTTCTCAGTTGGAATTATACTTAAACAACAGGGCTTTAAAATGAACTTTATAAGACTCTCAGAGATCATTACTGAATTCTGGGAAAATTCTTAAGGAATTTTTGGAATATGCTTATTTTCATGCTGCATGATATTATCCACCCCCGCCCCCCCCCAAAAAAAAAAATACCCAGGAAGAATGTATATAATGGCACTTTCAGAGAAAAATAATAAACACCAGTGTGCTATGACACTATGACAGAGTCATCTCAGAGTTGAGTTCAGCAATGCTCTATGATTTAGCCAAACTCTCCTACCCTCAGTTGAAATCATGGCCAATAGAGACCAAGTAGGGAAATCACCTAAGCATCTGGAGTCAGCATATCGCTTGGCTGTCCTCCTTGGCAATAAATGGCAGAATTCTGTATTATGTCTCTAAAAACTGTTGTTATACCCTGAAAGCAAGGAAGTGAAGAAGTATGATTTGTCTTATGTATAAAAGTAGTTGTTGGTTTAAAAAATTTTTTCTACAAATCTCCAAGATCAAGCTACCCCAGAATACATGCTGTCTACATCATGTACCTTGAAGACATACTCCTAAATATGTCAGAGAAAATATAGTAATATTGCTATTTGTCCACAGGTAAACTTTAAAATAAAGCAGAGAAGCAGAACATTTTTAAAGTGAAGTTTCTTACTCTGGCTCGTTC
Organism: Ictidomys tridecemlineatus; assembly: GCF_052094955.1. Lineage (NCBI taxonomy): Eukaryota > Metazoa > Chordata > Mammalia > Rodentia > Sciuridae > Ictidomys > Ictidomys tridecemlineatus. Next base: position 133,931,238 of record NC_135486.1, read on the forward strand.
CAAGCTTTTTATCTGTTCATGGAATGCTGCTGGGCTCTTCAAAGCTGTGAGGGGAAAATAGTTTTCCACAGTATAAATAGAAAAGTTTACACTTCAGTCCAATCTCACAGTATATCATACTGATAATCTAATTAATGCACAGGTACAGTTCCATTATTTACTAGTTCCTTTAGGAGATCCACTAAACTTGAAGCCTTCAGAATTTAAATAATGTACTTCACAAATAAAATCGGGAAACAATTAAAATGTAGTTGTATACAAACTGACAATGAAGGTATTAAGTCAGACTACTTCCAACTACTGGGGCAAATTTCTATTGCCCAGGAGACTGTTTGATGATTCCCTAATAGGTTTTTGCTCTTAATGTCCATATTTGCTACTGGAAAAAGCCCACATGTCCTTGGAAGTATCGTGAACTTGAACATGAGGACACATGGGACCTCATGTTCAAGAGGTTTCGGGTCCATTTATTTAGAACACATACTGGGATTAGCTCCATGGCCAATTAGTTACATTGCTGTTGGGCCTTCACAGCAACCCTGCAAAGTAGGTATTAGACCCAGCACAGATGAAAGGCTAAAAGAGGTTAATTGAATTCTTGAGGTCATATAACTAGCTGATTGTCAAAACGGGATTTAAATCTAGGATTCTGAATGATGACATGTTTTTTCTACCATACAACAATGTAGCTCTCTAAAAAATTGTATGAGTGAGAGTTAATATGCTAACTGCCAGTATTAAATATTCTAGAATCTTAGGTGGTGTTTTAGTAAACACTCTCTTCACACACACTATGTGGACAGGCTACAGGACTAGAATCCTTGGTCTGCTGAGACATGACCAATTAGCTTGTAAGCACTGTACTCAGCCCTGGTCCTATTAAAACAAAGTAGAGACTCCCAGGATCCTAGCTCAGGCAGATTTGGCTAGGGACCAATTTCCAGAAGCAGACTAGAGTCAGCCTACGTGTGGCGTCGTCTTAAACATCATAATCAGATCCTGTTTGATTGGCTCAAAGAGAGGAATGTGATAGTGAAGGAATCTGGCAGATCATCATAGCAGCTTTCGACTCCAACACTAGATTTAAAATATTCAGATACTCAATAGTGGTCCGGAAAAAGAATTTCTCTGGGGAAAAAAAAATCAGCAACATGTTCCTTATCATAAACCAATAAATGATTTGTAGGCTAGCAGTGATTTAGAAGACTAAGAAGCATAAATTGATTTTGTAATTTCTAGTTTTAAAGCTGAATAAAAAATAACTTTTCCTAAAGATAACTTAAACAAAATTCAAATAATCCTGCAGTCTATAAAATAACCACTCCTCCCCTGTAAAATATAAAATTTCCTCTAAAGTTGTGATTAAAGACAACAACTATTCCAAAATTAATCAACTTTCAAAGGTCTCTATAGGGATACTCAGGGCAGAAAGATTTTATTAAAGAATGTTTATCAGTCTTGTACCTGGGATACATTTAGTTATATTGACTACAGTACAGCGTCAAAGATAATCTGAGTTATTTAAGAATAAAGTTGTGATTTTTTATCACATTACTTTTGCAAGTGTAATCTCTGATTACTTCAGTCATTTTAAAACTAAAACCAATTTTAAAGTTCAAAGGAAGAATTTTAGTGCCTTGAATTTTATATAAATAACACCTTTAAGTCCATCTCTTAACATGCACCTGGTTTTTAAAATGTATTCTACATGGTTTCCTTAGGTTGGTCATGCGGTGCCTGGCTTTCCTCATCAATTGGCTGGTATTTGAACGCCAATTCAGTCTATATGACTGAAGTGTGGGTGGGACACAGGTTCTCCTCAGACATGCACATCTTGTTGTAAAGTACCAAAGGTGAAAATAACATGGGTCTTACGTGGCATGATGCCCTGGTCCACTAGTTGTTCTCTTGTCCTCCTTTGTTGCAGCCTCAGTTGGAGCACTGTGGAAAGGAAATAATTGGAGTTAATATTTGCAACCACAGGACCTAACTTATGCCGTTCCAGAGGGGTACTTGTTGAGCTTTACTAAACATCTAGTTCATAAGTGAATAAAGATGTTACCTAGTACAATCCAACTGATATAATTACTTTTTTATTTTGCCTGGTGCATGTATTCTGAAGTTTACTGAGAGTAATTTTTTTAGTTAATAATCTTAATTTGATGACTAAAGCTAAGTATTTCCTATTTAAATACATTCATATGGTACCAAGCAAATAAAAATAGTTGGCTTATACATTAAAACTTGTTCATAAAGAAATCTCATTGATAGAAACAGAAATGTGAGATTTCTTGGCATTTCCTTTGCTTTTTAAAAAATAAGTTAGTAGCAAAAATATATCTTCAGGAAGAACCTGAGTAGATTTTGTGAATAAAGGCTAAGTAATAAAGATTAGATCTATAAAATATTACTAATGACCCAAGGTGAAGTTTTTAAATTAGGAGTTTAAGTTTAATAATATTTGTACAAACATAATACCATATCTCATTTTACAAGTTCTCAGAAAGTTACCAAAATCATTGACACCAAATCATTTTAATAAAGAGTAAACTATTATAAGTGGTAGAACAAAATATGTATCATGAAATGTGGCATATATTTCTTCCTAGGTTTCTCAAGTAGATGACTTTTATAGCATCTATATATTTTTATCTTGGAAATGAGCCCATTTCAAAATAGAGGAATACACGAAGTGACTTTGAGTAATATTTGTCTTAGTTGGACTTATATTCAATTTTAAGCTTCCATTTTGGTTTTTGTGTCGAACTATGGATGAAAACCAAAGATGATTAAGGGTCTGCTTAATGATTGTTAATATTCTTAAAAAAAAAAAAAAAAGCCTCCTCTGTGTGTTTCTTAAACGGTGGGAAGACATTTTAAATTTTTTGCTGTCGTGACCAAACCAGACAATAACAATTCTAGAAGAGAAAAAGTTTATTTAGTGCTCCAGGTTTCAGAGGTCTCAGTTCAGACAGCTGTTTCCCTATCTGCACATCTTTGGGCCCCAGGTGAGGAGGAAAGCTGTTTAGAACATGGCAATCAGAAAGCCTAGAGAACTCTACTCACTAAGGACAAGACATGAAGGCCAAAGGCACGCCCCCAGGGACCCACCTCCTCCAGCCATACTCCACCTGCCCACTTACTGCCTATTAATCCACCAAGAGGTTAAGGTTCTCATAACCCAATCATTTCACCTCTGCACATGAGCTTTATGAGGGGACATCTCATATCTAAACTATTACAGGGCAGAAGACAATTTTCTAGTGAGGGAAACTGGAGCAGGAGGCTGGTTTGGAATGCAGTAAGCTCTGAAGACGCAGGGACCATGGTACCAATAATCTTGGCCGTTTCTTGGCCTTGTGCGGACTACAGAGTAGAACCAAGTCTTAGCTATACCTCAAAAAGAGCCTAAATTATAAAATTAAAAAGTTTCTTTTCCTTGTTAGAGATGAATTCTGTCTTCTACTGAATATAGAAATGTGGTTTTGGTTTTTGTTTGGGGACCACAGGATCAAAAGCTTTGCTGACATTCTATTTAGAATTGAAGCAACTGACATAAGATTCTGTTACACAAAGCAAAAGAAAAATTAAGTTCAAAAATATAGGTGTATTTCCGACAAATATTTTGTGGTGCTTTCAATCAGTTGTGCGCTGACCCAAAGATCTTTTTTAATAGTTTAATGAGGATAATATGTTCCCACTATATTTTACTAGGAACACAAATAACCAAGGAGCAGACCTATGAATCCCATAGCACCCAATGCTTACAGTCTCCAACATCCTATGAATGCTAAAGATAATGCTTGATGGCATTTAGGGTGGTAATATGCAGGAGACTGAGAGGAGAAAAAGGTTGAGGTGATTTCCAGCTCAGAAGTGGGCACTGAGAGTGGAGTCTGATGGAGGGAGAAGCTCCAGCAAGACTCTTTCCTTTTTCCCCAAGGGGATCCACAAAGGTGTCAAAAAGGAAGTGTAATGAAAACATCAAAAGCCTTTCTTTTTGTTCTAAACAAAAAAACTTAAAGAATATATGTACTTGCTAGTCAAATATATCAAACATACTTCTGGGAGGGAAATGGCATTTTTGAATGATACATGTTTGCAACTTGATCTGTAAACCAATACTACTGACAACAGCTTGTTAGTCGTGATTATGTGCTAGTCATTTCAGGAGCCCTCATGAACTAGGAGAGCAGTCTTGTGGCTATCACTGAAGACCACAAATCACTTTCATGCTGACATGCAAAAGGTAACCACTACCATGGGGGCAGCACACAAAATGGATGCATTTCACTTTGAACTGTCTCCAATTCCAACACTTTTGACACCAAATGTGTGGGTCTTTCTCCATAATGTCAACAAATTCACCAACTGAGTGTCCAACAATTCACTTCAATTCTGATACTATGTACATGGAGTTAGGATCAGACTAACAAGAATGCTTCCATGGCAGACACGAGTCACTAATCTAGGCACTCATACTACAAACTTGGGGGTGCTTCCATAATACCCTATTCAGGTTTGAGAATTTACTAGAATCTAGGCTTACAGAATTAAAGAGGGTAGTTTGCTGGTTAATTACTGGCTTGTTATAAAGAATACAACTCAGAAACAGCCCATGGAAGTGACGCGCAGGGCAAGGGGCAGGTCCTCTCAGGCATATCACCCTTCCTCTGGCCATGCCTTGATCTTCCTGGGACTGAGCCTCAGCCTAAAGCCATCTAGGGCCTCCAGTACCTGTCATCTTGGTAGCATACCAGATCACTCATCGCTTTGGAGAGTGCAAGGATCTTAGAAAGAAGCTCTTATGTCAGAAGCTGAGCACCATGATAAAATATTGTAACAAAAGATGTCCTTATCATCCATTACTCAGGAAATCACAAGTTTTTGGAGCTCTGTGCCAGGAACCACAAACAAAGACCGGAAACAAATGTACATTTCTTCTTATTCACTGGTTGTTAATATAAAGCATAAAGCAGACCATTTACATTTTCCATATGTCCATACAATCCAATAAACTGCCCCACCTAGGTTGTACTGCTTAAATAGAATGACCTTCCCAATTAATGCTCTAAAAAATTGCCTCCAACTCTCCCAAGAAGCAAGTATTCAAAGCAGTTGAGGCTATCAGCTCCCCCAGGCACCTGCACACCTCTCAGGTGTCTGCAGGTAACTGTATACAGGGTGCTTATGAGATGCAAACCTATGGAAAAGAACAGCAGTAGCTGTGATTGGAAGACCCATTTTTAATCAAAGACACTAGGAGTTGGGTGTGGTGGTGAACACCTGTAATCCCAGCAGCTCAGCAGGCTCAGGCAGGAAGATGGCGAGTTCAAAGCCAGCCTCAGCAAAAGCAAGGCACAAGGCAACTCAGTGAGATACTGTCTCTAAATAAAATACAAAAAATAAGGCTGGGATGTGGCTCAGTGGTTGAGTGCCTCTGAGTTCAATTCCCGGTAACCTCCACACCCCTCGCCCCCACAAGAAAAAGACATTAGGAAGAACAAGAATTGAGGGGAGGCAGACTTGAAGAAACTGGTAATGTTTTGTTAAGTCTGTTGATTATTCAACTTTTCTATTTTCCACCTATACCAGTAGATGAATAATGCTGTGGACACATTATATTCCTCTATACCATTAGGTGGACAAATATGAGGCCCAGTGTTCTATGGAGAGACTCAGGAATGCTAGGAGTATAGCTTAGTGGTAGAATATTTGCCTAGCCTGCATGAAGTACCAGTAACATCCAAAACAAAAACAAAAAACCTCAGGTACACTGACACTTTTGGTTGACTTTAAACTGCACCCTCTCCTTTTTTTGCAATGCTAGGAATTGGGCCCAGGGCTTCCTGCATGCTAGGCAAGAGCTCTACCACTAAGCTGCTATATCTTCATCCCTGATAAAGTCTATTCTGAAAACTACTAGTACCAAACAGGTTCATTATTTTAGAAAATATCAAACTTCCTTTCAGTACCTCCCATTTATCAAATTAGTTAAAAAAAAAAAAAAAGCATAAGTGGCAATAGGTAGGTGAACCTTAGAGGCAAAATGTCCGAGGCCGGAAGGACACAGCCTGAATGCTATACACAGTTTAATGGTCATGCAACACTGAAGACAGAAGTTGGGTAGAAGTTGTTGGTGCTCCTCTAGGACTGTGAAGGGGATAAAAGACCTGGATATAGAGAACCTGACACTTCCAAAGATCTGAGAGGCATTTGTGGTTATGGGTTCAAGATGTCTTACCAAGTAAAACCTCTTCCTCCCTTTGCAGCCTGCACTCTCACTCAGGGGTGTTCCCATTCATGTGGAGAAGGCCCAAGCTACTAAAAGTTACTCAGCCCCTCGTACAGCTATAGTTCTTGAAGAGCAATAAACCAGCTACTATGTTAGCTGATCTATGGAAATCTCAATGCTGTGTGCTGACAAGATTTGATTCCTGTAGCCCCTAACCAAAGACTAGACACTGATCTTGCACTGTCCTGTGGTGGCAGCACAGCTGCCTAAGAAGCCAGTCTCCTTGGTAATAGTTTCATATCTGTAAACTGTAACTTAGAGCCTTTCCCCCTGTTCCTCCCTGAGTGGTAAATGTGCTACTGAGCCAATAACATCAGCCTCCATGCTGTTAGAAAATTGACTCATGTTCAGTATCTTCCATGGCCATCTTGCAAATAACTGCATGAAAGAAAACAATACATGTGAAGCTCTACAATTCTCAGTGGAAAAAAACAGTTTGAGAGACTCAGCGACTGTTTACATCTTGGAGAAAACAAAGAATATAAGTAATAGAATGAAATAGAATTTGTGTTAAACTGCTCACATTAGAACACTTTGAAAGAATGTCTTTTTGTCTTTATCTTTAGGAAATCTAGAAACACATTGTCTTAAGAGGTTCTTAGGTTTAAACTCTGTTCCAAACCTTAATTTTAAACCTATCTTATTGTTTAAGGGGGAAAGAAAGTAAAAAATGAAAAAAGGGCTGATACAAGAAAGTATTCCTCCTACAGGCAGCACTGTATTCTTGGTGCAAAACAGTTACCCAAGGTGTGAACCCTATATCAGCTGTGAATTTCCAGATGATAAAGCTCAGAAGAAGCACATGGGGGGCACCCCATCAATGAAGAGAGATAAGGGCACAATCCATTTGCTTCTTATATATACTGTATCTTAACTAGCCCTAATTCAAATAATTTTTTAAGCTAAAAAACATTTCACACATTATAAAAGTAATATTCATTACACAAACTAAGGAAATAGGAGAAACCAAAAAAAAAGAAAATTGCTGATTATATCCCCCAGAGACACAACTGCTATTACCACACTGTATATTTCTTCTGTATTTCATTTAAGCATAATTTTGACTTTCTTCTTCAATATACTCCAATCATATACTAAACACAACAATAACATTATTTTAATGGATTTATAAAATATTCTGTTGGGTGGATATGCCATTGCGTGCTAAATATTCTCCATTTACCACTTAGATTGTTTCCAATTTTTGTAACTATAAATAATGCTGTGGTGGGATTTTTATATATAAAGTTTATTCCTCATTTCTAGTTATTTCTTAAATTTAAAGCCCAAGGTACAGGAATACTTTTATAGATCCCTATTAGGCATGATCATTAAGCAATGAGACTATTTTCTTCTTGTAAAACCATCTTTCAAAATTATAGTAGATATGTGAGAACATGGATACAGATAACTTTATATCCATTTCATTTAGTGAAAAAATTTTCATGGTTTCCTATTACATGCCAACAAGGAGAAAATTGCATATAATTTTGAAAATTTTACTCAATCCTTATTTCTTGTCACAACAGATTAAAAACAATGTTAGGTCAATAGAAATGTTTTGAACTTGCTATATATATATATATATATATATATATATATATATATATATATATATATATATTTGTTTTTTAAAATCAGAAATTAGATTTTAATCACCACTCCAAAAGTCAGTTCATCCGATGATAAACTGGTAGTGTCCTTCTTAGCACCACAAATAGTTTAGAACCTGGTGTGCTCTACCACTGAGCTACATTCCTAGCTCTTTTTTCTTATTTTAAGAGGGTCTTGCTAACTTGCTGAGACTGATCTCGGACTTGTGATCCTGCTGTCTCAGCTTTCCAAGTCACTGGGATTATAGGTGTGTGCCACTAAATAGAATAACTTCAACCTTGTTATGCTTAAAACCCCAATTAAAAAACTTCAGCAGTGTTTTAAACCAAGATGGTAGGTTCATTCTCTTTTCTTTCTATAAGTAGAGTGTTTGAAATTTTGCCTTAATATGATTAAAGTAATTTTCACTCTAAAAAATACTTTATACAATTACATATTAATAATCAGAGGACAGTTTAGCATGAGTTGAACTAGCCAAAAAGAAGCACGGCTTTGGCCAGGGAGTCTGCAAGGGGACACCTGAGGACTGTATATACAACAAAGGCAGAAAGGACACACTCTGGGAACCAGAATGGCAGGCAGCAGAGTCTAGGAAATCCTCTTTGAACAGCCCAATTTCAGGAGGGCAAGCTGGGGTGGGGAAGGGGAATGAGCAGCTCTCTGCAAGTTAGAGGAAGGATCTAAAACATATTATTTTATTATGGGACAATGGATAGAATAAACCACAGAATCAAGAGGGGTAAAAAAAAAAATTACCACCACCACCAAAAACCTGAGCAGTCAAGTAAAGGCTACGGGAAACAGGCAAGAAGGAAGATGAAAATTTAAGACTTTGCTAGAATCAACTGTGGATTAACTCTGAAGTCAGTGTGGGGCAATAAACAGATCCTATCCCCCCCCCCCCCAACAGATGCTTGAGTAATTAAGAGTACGAGGTAATCAGACTTTGGTGAAAATGTATTATGTCTTGTTTAAATAGTGAGGGGTCCAAAAAAAAAAATTTCTAAGAGCTAACAGCCTCTGTTACCTCTCGTGTTCGGTGTAGGAGGGTGAACTGACCTTCGTCCTTACTCTGGAGTTTCATCAAGCAGCAGTTCAGAGGTCAGACTGACATTTATAATCATTTTATCAGATAAGGACAATCATATCTTGAAAAAAAAACTATACTGAAAGGACAAAAGACTGATGAACTATCTATTTTTACTTTCCACCAAAAATAAATGTTTAAAGTGGTGGCGGCTGTTATTATTCTTATTACTCCTATTATGTTAGACACTTGCTGGCAATACCCGTATTTTTTTTTCCCCAAACACAAAATCCTAAGGTTTAAAAAGACAATTCCACACAAGTTTATAATTTTGTAGTGACTGGTTTATTTTGTAGTCAAATCAGAAGAAGTCATACTCTGAAGGGTTTCCTTCTGAGCCTGGACTCAGAACCAGACTGATATGTATGTTGCTAATGCCTTGATTTAAGAATCCATGTTTTATATAAAGTTTTCCTATTTGCTAAAGTGAAAATATACATGCACATGAAAGAGATTAAAAGGAAAAGTGAAAGTCAATCCATCCAACAAAGACCTCCTGTCCTTTTTTCAAAACATAATCAGTTAAATTTCTATGAGTCCTAAAAATGTTTTGTAAATATTCCATCTACACTACATACAAAGTATGCAAAGGAAATACATGTGTGGCATTATCTTATTCATGCAGTTTGGGAATTTGCTTCAAATAGGGAACAGGGAGTCTAGTCCTTTCCTCTTCAAGCCTATATCTAACATGTGGATGTATTAATAGTATAGTATACACTTACCTTACCAGGTTGGTTTGTTTTCTTAATGTAAACAATGATACAATAAAGAGGCTCATTTAGGCATCCTTTGATGATCTATCTATAGGTTAAATTTCCAATACTGGAGCATGCACTTAGAATCCTGATAGAATCATTTTGCCATCTAAATGACCATACCAACCTAGTCTCACAAGTCAAGAGAATACCTTTTTGTTCCTATCCTTTCCAGCATTATACATCATTATGTTTTAAGGTAACTTTGAATTTAGAAACAAACTGGGTGTGGTGGGCCATGCCTGTAGTCTCAGCTACTTGGAGGCATGAGGTCAGAGGATCACTTGAACCTAGGAGTTTTGAGTCCAGCCTGTGTAACAGGTAAGACACAGTCTACAAAACAAAACAGAACCCTAAAATACAATAATAAACAAACAATTGCCCATCTAAGGTACTGGTGATACCATGTCTAATAATAGTAGAATTTTATAACTAATCAGCAATAAGGGACCATACGATAGGGAAAGAATTAGGGTGATGGGGCTGTGTTTTTAACTCAAGGGGAAATATTTTCAGTGGCTGAGCAACTCAGGTTGAGTACTCTCTTCTACATAAGATATTTATTTATACACTTAATGGAATATTTCTGATGTTCTAGGGTAGAAACCTTGAACACAGGACTAAATTTTTCTTTTATTCTAAATTATTTATTCTAAATATATCTCAGGTGATATGAGATATATTTAGACCCAAATCAATACTGGATGGTAATGTGACAAGATCTTAGAGGTTGCTTTTTGCTAAAAAAAACAAAACAAAACAAAAAAAACCCTGATTCTTCACTTGACCTGCAAATGTAAACAACTTGGCATCTCTGCCTCCATTTTGCATCTGTCTTCTTTGCTCTGAGTCACCTTGGATTCCAGGAACATAATTGATAAACATCTCGTCATGAGTGGAAAGGTACCCTACCGGCGACAGTAACTTTCTTACGGCTAAGGACAAGGCTCCTCCTGGCCTGACCAATCTTGAGATAACAACCAACCAGATCACAGTATGACCAAGACCATTTAGGTACACCTCTGGTGCCCCTTGTCTATATAATCTGGGAGCTCATGTCAGTACCTTGAAGACAGGGCTTGAAACTCAGGTCCACTTGCTTCCCAATACAGCTATATTGATCAAGGTTTCTTTCCTGCTTTTCACCATTGCTTTTCAGGTTGAGGGGCTGGACCTTATTTGTTGGGACCTCCAGGGTTGGGTCTCTGGCCCAGGACTCTGGGAACGGTAAGGAATTGGTCTGGGGTCTGAAAAAGGAAAGACCACATAGGTGATTCCTGGGTTTAGGCTTAAGCACCTGGTAGACAATTTACTGAGATAAGGAACACAGGTTTGCCATTTGGAAGCTCAATACTGGGCCTGTTTGAATAGGAAGTGGAGATATCAAAATAGTGACTGGCTTTTTGGGTCTAGATTTCAGAGACTGGAAAGAATCTGGGAGTTGTCACCTTTGTAGTATTTAAAGCTACTGGAGTCTGCTGAGGAAGAGGATATAAATAGAGAGGGCAAAAGAAGCCCAGGACTGAGGTCTTAAGAAAGTCAACAATTAAAAGACAATCTATGGGTCAGATATGGAAGAATGATGCAAGAAAGGAAATCAGAGGAAGCTGTGTAAGAAGGTGGAAGAACCAGGTAAAGGTATTTCTAGATGGAGGCATGAATAATAGTCAAATGCTGCTGTTTTAACACAGGAGCTGCTTTTGAGTGATGAGTGCAAGTTAGGCTGGAGGAGGTTAGGGAGTGAGGGAGGTGGGAGCAAGGGTACAGTTAATGGAAGCATGCTTCCCAGATGCTGTGGAGGAGGAGGAGAGAAGGGAAACTTGAGGGTGTGGAACTTCAAGTGGGAAGAGACTCCAGCAAATTTATAACTGATAAAGAGCCAGAGAGAGGAAAAGGCAGGGAGGGAAGGAATGAATATGAATGAGAGGAAGGGTGAGGGTATAAGAAGACAGCCGGTTCCTTGCAGGCTGTGGGGAGGGGATTCAGAACAGGCAGGGTGGCCTTTGCTAAGAGGCACTGTCACAACAGCAGGGAGTGAGGACTGGACACCACTGCAGGAAGTTAATACTAACTTCATCTCCACTTACAATTCATGTGAAATCCATGCTTCATTAAAGATAAAGCAGTTGAGTACTCTAATGGATGCTAAAAAGGAGCAACCAAAGATCATAGATTTTTGGTGATATTTTCAGGGGTCTAATTTGCTCACTATAAAATAAGATGCAAGCAATTAAAACAAAAGCCAAGAGGCCAGAAATAAAACAGTGGTGTGTCCTGTAAGAGCTGTGCCATCTGCACTGATTAAGCAGACTTCCATCACTACTTCCTGTCCACAACAGCAGCAGAGGTACCCAGTGTGCACATAAATCTAAAGTTCAGACACTATATAACAGGATTTTTTTGGGGGGCGGGGGTGCAGAACTGGGGTTTGTATTCAGGGCCTTACACATGCTAGGCAAAACCTCTATCACGAGCTACATCCTCAGCCCTTGAATCAGAAATTTGTACATTATGACTATTTTCAGATAAAAAGGGACAGCATTTAAATTAATTAAAAACATTGTGGCAATTATCATTTGAAAAAAGTTGGTCCTTATAGGAAATACTGGCTTTCATTTCAATGTAAGACCAGAGGGCTGGGGATATGGCTCAAGCGGTAGCGCGCTCGCCTGGCATGCGTGCGGCCCAGGTTCTATCCTCAGCATCACATACAAACAAAGATGTTGTGTCCGCCAAAAACTAAAAAATAAATATTAAAAAATTCTTTCTCTCTCTCTCTCTCTCCCCCTCAGACCAGATCTACCACATCCTCAAGAAGCATATGAAGGTGGGGTGACTGTGGAATTCTAAACCATAGTCCACTGCCTGTGAGCAGGTCCTACAATCCAGAATGCAGCATTTACCCTGTTAGAAATTAAAGAGCAAAACTGAAAGAAAAACTAAAATGCCAGCAGAACTGCCATTATTCTAGGCGACCACACTGTAGGTTTCCTGCATTACTTTGCTGCATGAGCTTAGGAAGACAATGTTTTCAACACTCAGCTTGGAAATTTACAGGAACTCTGATAACTCTCTGGTTGGCTGTTGCTTCTGTTGCCATGGAAACAGACTGCTAAAAATGGGGCATGTTTCTTTAAACTGATCATACCTTCACACAAATTCCCTTCTCCTTTCTGTCAAAAGTATGCTTCTCGTGGTATGACAATGTGATATTTAGACTGGGTCCTGGTATAGAATGGCCCAGTATAAAAAATCTCATTTGGTTAAGAAGTAATAGAAATAAAGTACACAGTGGCATCAATGGAAACGCACTACAAATAACAGGCACTATAGAAAGAGCAAAAGCATCCACACAACTGCCTGATCACCAGCAATGCAAAGAGATTAAAACAATATTTGCCTTTTTTTCAAATAACATCTAACAAGAACAACCATGTGTTCTACATCAGAACTTCTAGATTTCTTAACTTATTGTTCCAAAAGAAGTTAATACCTTTTTTTCTTATTTGGGAGGCAATAAAAATTCTACATCCTATCACTGCATTAGAATTACAGTGCAGAGATCTAGGCAGAGGTGCCTAGGGTTAAAGCTCTGTTTCCTAATCATTCTGTAATGGCAAATGTACATTGTCTAAAAGGTTCTATAATTTCTTAATGGAAATTCCTAAGATAGGCTCTAAGAACAAAAGAACAATTAACAACGAAACAGAAAAAACAGGCGAATATTGTTGACCCTCCTTTCTCACCCCCAGAATAGTAAGTACCTATTGCTGTATTGAGGCCACTTGATCCAGGCTCAGTATTTTGGTTTTTCTTTCAAGGAATGGGCTCATACATGCATACTTTTCCATAAATATATACACACTTCACATATATGCATTTGTGTATCTATATACATAAGTGCAATGAGCACACCAAAACATAAAAAATCTGAAATATGTCACAGTTGTATGTTATCTTCACATCATAGTAACTGTGCATAATGATCCAAATGACACTGACCAAGCAGCTATGCAAAGCCTGGAGGATCACCCAGGTACCCTTGCCACACACAACAGTCAAGCATTGTTCAGGTATTGTGACAGCATGTTTTGTAAAGTAGTACATGCAAGAGACTCTGCTGTTAATATGGGTTTTGGTGTTTAGGCTCCAATGTAGACAATTTATTGCTCCACTCTTTCAATTCAAATAAATAAGAAAAAGTATAATTCTAGGCAGTGAACATGCATGCCAGAACTCACAGATTCCATTAACGTAGGTGAGAAATGATTCTTACTAACCAATTGACAGAGACCGGACACTCAGAAATGGCCCTGTGTTCGCCCGCTTCAGCAGCCTAGAAATCGTTCTGACTTTGCCCCAGTCTGGAAAGGATGGCCAGGTAAGGCAAACAGTGCTTTCAAATTTAGGAGGGCCTACTATGTGTCAGGCACCATCCTGGGAGATTTATGTATAATTCCCTCATCTCCTAGAAACCTCTCAAGGTGGGTACTCATATTTATTTTTTTCATTTAATTTTTAATTTTGTTATATATGACGACAGGATGCATTACAATTCATATTACACATACAGAGCACAGTTTTTCAGATCTCTGGTTATACACAAAGTAGAGTCACATTCTTTGTGTCTTCATACATGCACTTAGGGTAATGATGACCATCACATTCTCCCATCTTTATTATCCTTAATCCCCTCCCTCTTCCTACCTCTCTCCCCTTTTCCCTATCTAGAGTTCATTTAATCCTCTCATTCCCCCAACCCCCGCAACATTTTATGTATCAGCATCCCTAAGTCAGAGAAATCATTCAGCATTTGGTTTTTGGGATTGGGCTAAATTTGGGCTAATTTCACTTAGCATTATATTTTCCAGCTCCATCCATTTACCTGCAAATGCTGTGATTTTATTCTCTTTTACTGCTGAGTAATATTGCATTGTGTGTATATACCACATTTTCTTTATCCATTCATCTACTAAAGGGCATCTAGGTTGGTTTCACAGTTTAGCTACTGTGAATTGTGCTGCTATAAACATTGATGTGGCTTTGTCCCTGTAGTGTGCTCTGGAACTAAACATTTCTAAAAAGAAGATATACAATCAAGCAACAAATATATATAAAAAATATTCAACATCACTAGCAATTAGAGAAATGCAAATTAAAACTACTCAGATTTCATCTTACTCCAGTCAGAATGGCAGCTATTAAGAATACAAACAACAATAAGTGTTGGCGAGGATGTGGGGAAAAAGGCACATTCATACATTGCTGGTGGGACTGCAAATTGGTGCAGCCAATATGGGAAGCAGTATGGAGAATCCTTGGAAAACTGGGAATGGGATCACCATTTGATCCAGCTATCCCACTCCTTAGTCTATACCCATATTTATTTTTACAGAGAAAGTAAGCACTCATCCAACGCCACACAACTAGTGAGAAGCAGAACCAGAATTGGGAAAAGAATCAGTGCTTCCATAAGGTAGTTTTTCTTAAAAAATAAATTTAGTAAGCAAAAAGAAATATGCCCCACTATTAAGTCTTGGCTATGGTATCAAACAACCTCAACAGCGCTTTAAATCACACTGACTCTATTTAAAAAGAAATCTGTACGCTATAATTCCAATAGAAAAAGTTGTATGTGCCAGTAAAAATTCACTGGTGTTACAAACTGAACTGAGTCCCTCTCAAATTCATATGTTGAAGCCCTGAACCCTAGGTAACTGTATTTGGAAAAGTTAAATGAGGTCATAAGGGCGTAGCCCTATTCCATTGGATTAGCATCCTTATGAAAAGAAATACCAGAGAGCTTGTTCCTTTTCTTTCTTTCTCTCCCTGTGCACTCGGCAAGGAAACACCATGTGATCACACAGCAAAGCTATAAGCCAGAAGAGAACCCTCACCAGAAAATGAGCCCTACCCAATTTTCCAGGCTCCAGAAGTGTGGGAAAAGTAATTCTTGTCATTTAAGCCACACAGTTTGGGGTATTCTCTTATGGCAGCCTGAGTAGATTAAGACAACTAGGAAGGTACAAAGGAGTTCTAAGTGTATACTCTTCACCACTAAAAAGGCTATTTTTTTTAAAAAGCCCTGATTATTAGAAAACAATTGAAGGAAATAATTGAAGGAAATTAGAAAATAACTGAAGAATGAATGTGTCAAGCTTAATCTGTATTTTTCTGAAACTTTTTATAATGAAAGCAGACTGGTGTCATGATAGTGTACTACATTATTGCGGAGAGACAAATATGATACAGCAATAGGCACTCAATGCCTATCCCAGTACTGCACACAGACTTTAACCGGGGCCAAGTGGCAATTCTGAAATTCTCCTTTGGATGATGGAATTGGGGTAAATACAGTGGCCCATGAGCATGTTCCTGATGAGCCACACTGGAGATAGTACCCTTCTCTGGAACAGAATTCACTGAGAAGCACGGGCACCAGGCTATGAGCTCTGAACACAGAACAAAACAGGCTCAGCCCTTTTCTCAGAGACCCTGCCATTTGGAAGGGAGATGAAGACTTAATAAAATGATCGTGATGGTTGCTTATGAGGACTAAGAGAATCCAGGTGAGTCTGAGGAGGGGCTGGTACAGAGAGGCCTCTGTGAGGAGGTGGCACCTGCAGGGAGGTGAAGGCTGAGCTGAGGGCTTCACAGAGTGGGCAGGACAGGCGTTCTGAAAGAACAGTGCTAGAGGGAAAGTGGAGGGGCGTTCCTGGAGACTGACAGGGCCTTTGGCTCAGGGGTTTTGGATTTTGTTACCTACAAATAAATGGGAATCCATTTATTTGTGAAGTAGTGGCCCAACTGAGTAAGCCTTCATTTCAAGACGCCTGCTTTGGTGTCCCTGGAGCGTGATGGACCAAAGTGGCAGGACTGTAGGTAGGGGAGAGAAATCAGTTTGCAGCTCTCTGCTTAGGCAGATTCCTGCCAATTGTCTGTTTGAGGAAAGGGGCGTTGCCTGAGTGATGCTGTGCTGTGGAGAGGTGAAGCATTGCCCCGAGGAAGAGGTGACAGATCTGGTGACAGGCTGTGAGGAGCAGGTTAAGAAAAATGTCAAGGCTACCAGCATGAGCTGCTGGTTGGACAGAGATGGGAAATCCTGGAAAAGTATGTTTGGTGGGAAGAAATAAGAGGCCCATGGGTGACATCAGGGTGGTAGAGAGCTGTGCAGGAATGGAGAGAGGCCCATCCCTTGCTCATCTGTACCAAAGCATATAACTTTCTCGTGTGTGTGTGTGTGTGTGTGTGTGTGTGTGTGTGTGTGTGTATAACTTTTACTTATTTTTTCACTGTTGGGCTATGAGCTCCTTGAATGTAGTAGTTTACAACATCCACCATGGGGCTATGTGGAACATTTCTGCTAAATAAAATTATTTCCAATAAAAATTAAACTATATGATTCTATATCAAAAGTAATCATGTCTGGGAGGGGAGAATCTTTTGCTTCTTTGTTCTACCTGTATGTTATTTGAATATGAACACCACATCTCCTATTTTCCCAAACTTTCTTTTTAAAAAATACTAATTTAGTGGTAACTCACTGGTACTAGAATATTGACAGAAAACAAAGAAATAAAAATTCCCACATAAATTTAAACAGATATTGCAAAATTCGCATATTATACTTATAGAAGATTTTGTAACACTATTTTGTTTTCGTTGCCTATTTATTTATCTGCTTCTCCACTGTGGTTCAATAAATTTTAATGGAATCAACAACAGCATCAGAATTCCATTATTATATTTTGGCTGTTGACTTTAAAGATGGTCAGAGCAGCACATTGGGATAGGGAGAGCAGCACGAAGTGGCAGATGACAAAAACCAAACACTAACAATTCTACCTAGCCCAGGCAAGCAATCTTACACATCTTGGCAATGCCTTACAGGCACCAACCATTATATTTTGGGTAAGCCACTAACTTGTAATTGAATTATAAATTATATCTGAAGGTAGTAGCTCAAATCATTATATCCTGTTTAAAATGACGGGGCATAATATTCTTTAAATATTTGGTGCATTATAATAACAACATGTTTGTGAGAGGCAGGACCTTGGGGATGAGGAACAAAAGTGGACCAGACAATTTTATCCCCAACAAATGCTACAGTTTAATAGTAAAGGCAGGACAGATGTATATCACAATGGACTATGGGGGAATGCTATAAAAAGACTCAGATAAAATTCCAGGGAACATACAGGGGAAAATAAGTATTTTCAGCTGATGAGATCAAGTAACTGTCTTTAGGAAATGGCACAGGAACTGAGTTTTAAGAGACTCTGGGCCTGCAAAGCCAGGTGTCAGGAGAAAAGCCTAGAGCAGCCTTATGCAGTAGACACTCATTGATGGAAGACTTTAGTGGCAGCAACTGACAATCTCACAATTCAACCCAGTAGCTGAAATGTGGCAAATTAACTGAGGAGCAGGATTTTAATTTTTTTTCTAATTATTTAATTCATATATATATATACATGTATATATATATGAATTAAATAATTAATTTTTAAATAAACAAATTTAAATTTAATTTTCAAACAAACAAAAACTAACCTTGCCAATAGTGAGTAGAAAACTGAACATATTATATTATATATTTGAGACAGGGTTTCACCAAGTTGTCCAGGGTGGTCTCAAATGATCCTCTTGCCTCAGTCTTCTGATTAGCTAGGACTACAGGTTCATGCCACCATATCCAGCTTCATTTCAAGTGGCAGATGACAAAAACCAAATGCAGGTCCTATTTTAAATTTAAATGCCTATCTGTGGCTAGTGGAAAGTTCAGGTAGAATTATATATGTTTATTTCCATTACTTCAAAGTTTTGGTGCTTTGGCAAAGATATTTAATCTATATTACTATACTGTCACTATAACCTATATTTCTAGGATCACTCAAAATATGTCAAATGTTCATTTTCTTCTAAATAAATCTACCACAGATATGTACCAGCACAACATATTAAATTACTCCATGTTTCCTGGGCAACTACCACAAACTTTCAAATGCTCTATCTCAGCTATTCTTTGTAACTCCATGGCAAAATTGAGTATGTGGTTTGTGGGGATACCCCCCAAATCTGTAGCTCTTCCTTGCTACCCATGCTATGGTTGAGCCACACAATAAAAGGAGCCCAGATCTCCGAGTCACTTCTTAGAGGACAGTTGCCTAAGACACAGTACCCAATTGAGTGTGTTCTGAGCAAGAGCTGCAATTTGAGTGATTAGAACACTGCATTTTGGGGTTGTTAGAGCACTTTAAGCCCAAGAAATTAATACACAAGTCAGTTTTCCTTCTGTGGTGCCTTATTTTCAACAATAGAGAACTCTTTATATGGAATATCAATCTTTCCTTTTTTAAATTCATTTACTATCATTTTACCTTTGATAAATATGGAAGATAACTTATTTGTAGCAATGGAATTATGATTTATTTCTCTCAATGACATATTAAAATGTTTAAATAAATTAAATCATCTCAATTTAGTTGATTTTTCCTGAAAATTCATAATTATCAATTTTTTGTTGTCACAGAGTGATTTGTAACATCCTTCTTGGTTGCTGCTGTAGAAATTAAATTTAAATCTCGTGTTCAACATAATTAGAAATTGTTCAAAGTGTTTTGGAGACAAATTAGAAGCTGAGATTTCCCATTGCTGCTTTGAACAAAGAAATTAATTTAAAGGGACTGCACTATTTTGAATTTGTTCAGGGGAATGGGTGACTTTTATTGCTACTCTCACCTGGAGTAGAAATTAAGTTCTCCAACTACACACGTTGGTTGGTATTTATCAAAATGTTTATGTAAGCATTAACAGAATTGTGAGGTGATGTGCTTTATTGTCCAAACAATTCCCTGGCATATGATGACAACTTTTCATTCATAGGTGTTGAACGTAGGACCTTTCCTTCAAACTGAAGATGTGGCTCAATGGTACAGTGCTTGCCTAGCATTCGAGAAGCCCTGCGTTTGATTTTCAGCACCACAAAAGCAAAACGAAACCCCAGAATGTATTACTACATTTTCTTGTTAAGATATTACATAAATTCTTGACTCCTATGATTATTTCTTACAAAGTATATTTTCTTCCCCTATCCCACAATAATCTCAGACAATCAGCACTGTCAATAATTACAGGAATTCGAAGATATCTCAATATCAGCAAGCCAGTAAGAAGCAGAGTACACTTATAGTCCCTTAGAGTCGTTATAAGTTGGCAACTCCTGAGACCAAATTGGCGTCCATATGATTAGGATCAAACTAACATTTATTCTTCTTTTATTACGAGAAACTTACAATTCAAACATTTAAAAAAATTCTAGAGGTTGTTTTTCAAACAAACAAAAACTAACCTTGCCAACAATGAGTAGAAAACTGAACAATACTGATGTGAAATATAACACCTTTAATAAGTGTCCCTTAACCAAGGAGGCATAAACTATGAGGCAGTATTAACAGTCTTGTGTATTTGTCCCATTTGACAAAACAGCATAATTAAACTCTAGGGCATTTTGAAACCATTCAGAGATCTTTGAACAACTGCTGTCATATCATGTCATGTCATATCATAGTCCTTCAGGAATTAACACAACTGATGCATATGAGCCAATACCTAAAAGCAGACAAAGCTGCCCAGGTGCTTGTCTTGATTTTGTCTGCCAACCTCTTAAGCTGACAATTGATGGTCAATCTGCAGGCAGTAACTGTGACACACTGAAATTCAGTAGTTCAGTTTTTCAGAGGAAACAAAAGTCATTTTCAAATGACTCCCAATTTAAAAAAAAAAAAAAAGCAGCTTTCCACAAGATGCCCCTGAATTAGCTGACCACTTTTTATATAAGTCTGTATTATTTGCAAAAAATGAGCAGAGATATGATCTGGTAAGATAGTAATCAAAATCCCGTCAGTGAAAACTGGTGAAACAGATGAATTTTACTATCCAGTCATTTCTGTGGAATGTTTTGAAACATGGAAGTTCTTCTTCTACCTCTTTATACCTATGAATTTACCAGACAATAATATACAGACTACTTTTCTACTTTGAAACTATATACCAAATTTTAAATAGAAGAAAAAAGTAACAAAGGATTAAAATAAGGTAAATAAGAGGAGAGGATGAGAAATTGATATTAAACCTGGTATCTCATAAAAATAGTAGGAAGTTAATATTGTATATCCTCTTTGTAAAATTGAGGAAACTGAGGTTCAGAGCAGGGAACCTGTCCAGCGACACAAAACTAGTAAGCTGTGTCTTGATATCTGAACCTGAGGACCTCTTTCTCAGTCCATGTTCTTTTGCCCAGTCAACATTATACTACTGCTCTTGTATAAGCCCCAGAATTGTTAGGAAGACTCCATACATTATGTAATCATCTCGGCTCTACTTCGCTGTTGACTCCTACCCTGTTTTCATCTACCTACTTACCAACTAGCGTATTAGGGACCGAACCTAGAGATAGGCACACACTCTACCACTGAGCTACACCCCCGCATTCCCTGTCTTTTTACTTTTAATCCTTGCTTTCTAAGCTCCTTAATCATACTTGGCTGTTTTGATTCTTTTTATTTCATTTTCCTCTACTTTGCTGGGTTTTCAAGTAGTACAAAACCTCTTTTCAATATATGGTATTAATAGAAGCTCAGTGCTTAAATTTGACATAAGTGATACATAGATAAGCCTTATTAAATTTTTTAAATTAACATTTAAAAATTTTTAAGTTCCTTTCAATGAGTCTCCTGAAATATGTCCTAAAAATCTGACTGGCATTGATTTTTATAAGAATCTACAATAAATGCATGCTGTGCACAAGCAGAAGCAACCCACTGTTCAGTTCTTAGCAACAGCTATTTATATTTTATTGTGTGTCATTTGTTTCGATCTAGGTGTTTTTCTACCCATACCCAAAAGTAGTTCAACCCCAGCAAGTCCAGCTATTGTTTCTTATCTTTTAAGTCTGTAATACTCTTGTCATCACATTCATCCATTGTAAATGCCTCACAGAAAAAAAGGAGATGTAAGCTTTTGGAAGAAGCTCAAAGAGCGACTTAGGCTGACAAACTACATTTACACTCTGGGTCTCTGTATAAGATGAGCAAGAGCCAGAGGGGAGACAAGGGGTGGCTAATGGAGCTAGAAGCATAGAAAAAGAAAAACAGAGTTACTATGGGGGTCTGTGTCTCCCAAAGAAGATGAAAAAAAAAAAAGCAATTTTCATATTAAATTGGTAGAGGTGGCCCTCATGTTTCAAATTTAGGAAAAACTTACTTTCTACAGACCCTGAATTTCTTAAACCATAGCCCTAGATCTCTGGATGCTACAGCAAAGCAGCCTTGCATAGGGCTTGCCACACTTCAGTATGATTAGACAGGACAGGGAACAGCAATGCCATATCTTTGGCCATTTAAAAAAATCAACCAGTGAGGTACATGTGTTAGCAGTGGTCACCAACAAGAATAATTGACAGTACAAGCTTATTCTTTGATTGCTTTGTTAAAATAAACAAACTCCAAATGTTTTTATGCTTCTTAAAATAAAATGATGCAATGCACATCACAACCAAATAATCCACCGTTTTAGGATTTAATTCAGAAAGAGCTAGCTAGCTACTTTATTGGCTTCAGATAATAAAATATTATCATGTTAATTGGGGAAAATTAATTTCCTTGGAATTGTGTGTTTAAAAACCTAAAAGAAGCCGTGTTTTGGCTAATACTGAAAAGGAAATGTCCTCTCCAAAAAACCATGATGGTGGGGGAAAAAATTAGGAAAAATGAGAAAATATACAAAATGAACCTGGAAAGATTCTGTTAAAATTAAGACTGGCTTCTTAAGTCCCCTTACTATCAATCACTGCAAAATCCCCGGAGTTCTATCAGCTAATGAATCTTAAGTAAGTGCCTCATGCTTTCACTGCACAGAACTTGGACCACATAAGGGCTCTGGGCGAACAGAGAGCAGACACATGGATAGCAAGCAGACAGACAAGCTTGCCCTGTAGATGGGAATGGGAACCTGGCCATCCTGCCCCTATCCACAGACAGACTGACCTTCCTTGAGACTTTTCTGGTTGTTCCCCTCAAGGCATTCCTTTTCTTTTAAAGGTTCAAAATCTCCAGCAGTTAAAATTTCTGGGAAACCCTGTTGCTGCTTCTTGGAGCTATCGATCATGGTGAGAGGCTTCCGGAGACAGGCAACATCCAGCAGGAGAAAGGCTCGGTTGGCAGGATGGCAGAGAGCGGTGCTCGGAATACTCTGGCCCCTAGTCCTTGGTTGCTCCTCACAATACTCCGATTGCTGGCAACTATGTCTTTAAGTAGCTGAAGGCAGCCATTACCCTGGAGTTCCCAGATTGACCTGCAAACACACTCATGCTGCTGGAAAGCCTCGACTCTCTCCCACATCGGGAGGCAGAGCTTGTGAGGCACGATTCTAAAATCCCACCCCTTTTCCCAGCCAGCCCCCTTCCTCTTGCCATTCCAGCTTCCCCCGCACTGGGTGCTTCAATCTGCAGTTTGATGGTCCGAATCATCTGACAAACACTGAGTCAAGCAGTTAAAAATAAATCCTCTAGTTGTTAGAAGAGAAGACTATGCTGATACCTAAGGAGACAAACTGCTGCCTGTGGTCTTTCTCGGTCTCTCCATAAACACAGCCGCAGGCTGTGGAAATGCTTTGTATCGGCCAGAGGAGCACATTCATTACTCATTAAGTTCTCTAGCTAAACAAACGGCAGGCTAAGACATCTAAAGGAAGCAGAGGCACCACACTGAATAAACCTGCTACTAACATAGCTGGATGAAATGCAAGTCACTGAGCTACCGAAGTATTTTTGTGGTGTGCTTTTTGTTGCATAGGGCTCTCATTGGCAGGGTCAACGCTCTTTGTAACAGGGAAATGTTTAGTAATTGCAGTTTTCTTCCTTTGGCGATTCAGACCTGAGCAGCAGTTTTCCTTTGTGCCACTAGTCGGCTCAGAGAGTGAACATTACCATGATTTTTATTTTTAAAGGAAAAATCTCCTCCCATTGATTAAAAGCAACAACATCACCAGCTTCTATTTCATAACAGATTCAATCAGCCATCAGCCCAAGTTTAATTTCATGGGAACTACGGACATCGGGAACCTCTCGTGCAAGTCACACACTGCTGTTCACTGCGCATAAAGAATGCTGCTGGAAGGAAATCTCTGTCTGGAAAGTCCAGGAAATGTGCAAACAAGCCTGTTTCCATGTACACCAAGTATGTATCTGTAGCCAAAATAATACGGTTTTTAAAAATGGTTCAAAGTATGCTCCTTTGCAGAGAGCTTCCATAAAACCCACCAGAGGTCACAACAGCAGTAGAATCTGAATCTTGTTCCGTGAGGTAGTCTTTCTGTAAAGTTTTTTAGAACTAACATTCAGCAGAATGCCTCGAACTATTAGGAGTTTTCAACATATGGCATAAGTTGAAAATGAATAAATAAAAGAGTGAATAAATTAAAGCAGAAGGAAGTGTAACAGGAAAATGGTTAATAAAACTCAAGAGTTCTAAAGATGTCCTAGATCAATAGCCAAAAGCCATTAATTTGAGGTGAAGAAACATTCTCTAAAGCAAGCACATTTTTTCTTTTAAAATTGTGGCTCAGTGGGTAGAGCGCTTGCCTAGCATGTGCGAGGTGCTGGGTTTGATCCCAAGCACCACATAAAAATAAATAAAATAAAGGTATTCTGTCCAACTACAATTATAAAATGTTTAAAAAATTTTAAAAAATGTACAAATACACTTTAATTATGCAACTGACATAACTCTCCTGTGGGGTAGAGCTTCACATCTTTAAAGCCAAGAATATCAACATGGTTTTCACAAAGATGGGGCTGGACTAAGCATTCTGTCCTGCGTCTCTCGCTCCAAGGCTGGTATGCATTAAACCCACACTGTTCTAGAAAGATTGCTATCTTTCCTTCTCCTGAATCTCTTGAAAATGGCATTACCCAACACATGACATGCTTCTTGTCAATGGAAATTCCCTCTGAAGCAACTTAAACCCATTCAGGAATGCTTAAACTTCTGCAGGAACAGTAAGGAGCTTATCACACATTTCAATCATGCCCTCAAGCCTTCTGCTGCTATCTCTGATCTCAAGGCTTGTTTTCTAATGAAAATACTCCTTTATTAAAGGAGTAATTAAAATATCACTTTTTAATTTTTTCTTAAATTTCTTATGGTCTATGATAGTCAGAAGCATTAGACTTTATTTAGGTTCTGGGGATTAACTCAGGGGTACTTTACCACTGACCTACATCTCCAGTCCCTTTTATAATTTTTTTTAAAAATTTTATTTTGGTACAGGATCTTGCTAAATTCTTGAGGTTGGCCTTGAACTTGGGATCCTCCTGCCTCAGCCTCCCAAATTGCTTGGATTATTGGTGTGTGCTAACATGCTTGGCTTGAGGATATTCTTTAGGTTGGTCACTCAAGTAGATGTTCTGCAAAGATTATCTCACTTAACCATCAATAATCCTTTTTTTTTTGGCAGGGGGGTAGCAGGGATTGAACACTCAGGGGCACTCGATCACTAAGCCACATCCCCAGCCCTATTTTGTATTTTATTTAGAGACAAGGTCTCACTGAGTTGCTTAGCACCTCGCTTTTGCTGAGGCTGGCTCTGAACTTCCAATCCTCTTGCCTCAGCCTCCCGAGTTGCTGGGATTACAGGTGTGAGCCACCATACCCGGCTACCAACAAACCTTATGATCACTATGATTATATGTACATAATAGACATTTTTACAGATCAAGACCAATGCCATAAAGTCTGTATGTGGCAGCTTGGAATTTAATCAGTGTTAGTTCTCCAAAGCCCAAGTCCATTGTTTTGCACTGCATTATCTATTGTTCTTTCTTTGTTTATTTTGGGTACTGGGGATTTAACACACAGGCGCTACACTCCCAAACCTTTAAAATAATTTTTTTTATAGTTTCATATTTTTTGTTTTAATTAGTTACACATGACAGTGCAATGATCTTGACATATCATACATTTGAATGATATAATTTTAATGCACCCATACATACAGAACCAGTTAGAGGCTCATATAGTTGTGTATCTATCTACTCAGGTTCCTGGATTTGTCAAGATATAATTTCTCATTTCTCTGAGTGTACAGGTTGCAGAATTGCATTGGTCATGCAGTCACATATATATATAAAGCTGGGTTTTGCTAAGTTGCTAAGGACCTTGCTAAGGTGGCAAGGCTGGCTTCAAACTTGTGATCCTACCCCAGCTTCCTGAGTCTCTGGGATGAAGTCATGCACTACCACTCCTAGCTTGCCTATTGTCTTTTAGACTATGCCCCATTTCTAGACTTCAGTATGATCTTTAGGATAGACTTACGAGCAGAAGCCACAACTTTTAAGACCTCTGAAAGGATAAGAGAAAAGAAAGCCAACATAATCATACTGGAATGATTTAATAAAAGCATTTTAACTTTTTAAGAAATAATTACCAACTTTATAGAGTGTTTACTACATGTCACAATCTAAGTACTTTTAAATATATTATTCTCATTCATCCGGTTGACAGACTTGTGAGTTCAACATTATTATTCCAATTTTTCCTCAAGACCAAGGGAAAAAAATCAAATACTTTGTCAGAGTCAGATATCTTCTTTAAGTTGTAGCCAGGATTCCAAAGCAGGCAGCCTGGTTCCAGGGCCTACATTCTTACTTTGCAAAAAGAACAATGAAAACAAAAAACTCAAACATTCCCTTTTCTAGGATGTTGCTCTTAAATCCTGAAAAATGCTCAAATGACTTTAGGTGACAAATCCAGGAACCTGAGTAGATACACAACTATACGAGCCACTAACTGATTCTGTGTATATGGGTGCATTAAAATTTTTCTTCTTTTATGGACTGTCTGTAAGCTTATTGCTTTCACCAAAATCCCAATAATCCCAATAAGGAAACACTGTCCTGTGGTAGGTTTATATCGTCTTTGTAGTTTTGAAAGGAAATAAATTCTCTATGGTAAAGGTGCCTGGAAGAACATTATTTTACTATTTTCCAGAAAACAATTTAAAGTAATTTCAAACTCAGAGTCCTTTTCCCATGAACCATTTGTGAGTAGGTTTTTGACATGATACTTCTTTTCTTCTTTTTTTTTTTTGGGGGGGGGGACACCAGGGATTGAACTTGGGGGCACTTGATCACTGAGCCACATCTCCGGCCCATTTTTGTATTTTATTAGAGACAGGGTCTCACTGAGTTGCTTAGCGTCTCACCACTGCTGAGGCTGGCTTTGAACTCTCAATTCTCCTGCCTCAGAAGAGCCACTGGGATTACAGGTGTGCACCATCACGCCTGGCAACAAGGACTGCTGGCACATAAATCCTAAAACAAGGATATTCTCCTTCAGAGATACAATACAACCACCAGTATTGAGAAATTAATATGGATATGACACTGCCAATGATCCAAAGCTCCATTCAAATTTCACCAACTGTCTCAACAATATCCTTTATAGCAGAAAGATCCAACACAAGATCACAAAGTTATCAAGCCTCTTGTTGCTTCCATCTCAGTTTCTCAGTCTTTCTTTCTCTGAATTTTGATTACAGGCCAGTTGTTTTATAGAATCACCCACAATTTGGGTTTGCCTAGTGTGTTCTCACGGTTAGTCAGGAGATGTACCCTGGCAAAATTGCTACCATTTCTTCTACATTTACAGATGCTCTTCAACTCACACCCTGTTAACCCACTGGAAACTAAAAATACTGTTAAGTCGAACATGTATTTAACAATACACATAAACTATAGAACATTATCAGCAACACAGCACCCTGTGAAGATCTGGCTGTTTCCCCTGGTGATCCTAGGGTTGACTAGGAGCAGTGGCTCACTGCTGCCACCCAGCATCACAAGACCGAATCAGAGTGCTTACTCCGAGCCCAGAAAAAGTTTAAAATTCAAAGTATGGTTTCTGCTGAACATAATGTCGCTTCTGTACAACTATAAATTTGAACAATCATAAGCTGCACCATTGTAAGCTGGGATACACTATATTAGTGGCACATTCAACTGTAAGAATAATATCTGGTTTATATTGCCTATTTACATCAGCATACATTCATGGTTTGCTACTTCATGCCTTGTGTTACACCTGTTACTCTTATTATGTTCAAGTTATCCCTGTTTTGCCAATAGAGCCTCTCACAGATTCTTGTCATGGCCCTAGCATTCTTTGAGCACTTTCTTACTTTCTGGCACAAGATGTTCCAAGCTTATCTTGTACTTCTGCCCCATTTAGAAACAGGTCTGGAGACTAGGTGTGCTCACTGCTCTTAGGGTTGTCAGTGTTCCCAAACATTCTCTGTAGACACAGCTGGAAAATAAAATATGTCTGTGAGTTGCTGTGTGTGTACACACACACTCACATTTACATCTCTCTCTGTTAGGAGACGTACAATGCATCCATAGTTAGTCCCGACTTTCTACATATATATTGAAAACCACAATTCACTATGGTGCTTCCAAATCACTCATTTTCTCTTTTCTATATTTATGGCCACCTTTTCCTACAGGGAGAAGTTTTCTCCCATGGTCTCTCCCACCTAACTCATGGATGCCCTATAACCCCCACCCCTGCCACTGCTATAGCCACCCTGTGCTCCGGCTCCCTGGCCCATCACTCCCATCTGCAGAGGGCAGCTGCCTTGCTCAGCTCCACACAGTCTTTTGTATTGAATTAGGGAGGGAAGGGGATATGCATTATTTCTCAGTAAGAGAAGCCCACAGTTGTCACATAAATTGCTCTCTAGATTTGTTCTTGTTCCTTACTGTGTATGCTACATCACCTTCACTGTCATTTGGCTCTACTGTCAAGAGGCACTGAACTTCAAATGATATGTGATTAAAGTCACTTCTGCTATGACAAACTTGCTTCTATAGTGTTTGTGTGTACGCATACTCCAAAGGGCTAATTTACTATGCAAGAGACTGCCATAAATCAAGTCAATTTTCCCACCATCCCAAACACAGATATTTAATAAGCGTGAGAAAAACTGTATGGCTTAGAGTAGGAACAATCCAAGAAAGGCTTCAGGGAATTAGAACACAAACAAACCGGCTCAAGGGACCTACACAAAAACTTGGCAGAGCTAATGTATGCTCACAAAACTACTGACGAAAAGATTCTCGCTGTGATGCTGCTGCACTCCATTAAGGAAGAACCTGGGTATATTACTAAGGCTTTACCAATGCAAAGCATTTGAAATCAAACATAAAGAGACTGCTAAATTCTTTCACAGCTCACATTAATACACACGTATATACACATTTCTTCATTTAAAAATTAGCCTCCATGAAAACCACTATTTCATAAAGCGATAAAATTTTCTGACATTTCCAAGCTAATGAGGTTCTGAGCAAAAACATCGGTGATTTCTGCAGTTAAATATTATAGCATAACCAAATCCTAAAATGGGGCAGACAGCTTAGCAGCTTGCCTTGTGACTGGTGCTGATAGTCTCTCATCCGGAACATGCAATGAGGCTGGCATGGCAGCTGCATCCTCTTGGGTTTGCTTTACTCTCTAGAGATGTGAACTGTGACTATAGCAAGGTTTTTTTGGATTGGAATTTTACAATTACTAGTTTGCTGACTGACCTCTGCTCAGACCCAAAGAAGAGAATGGTATGGGATGGGGCAAATAGCAGCATGGGGCAGAGGAACATATTTTACAGGCTTGTCCTCTGTGGGGCCAGCAGCATCACTTAATGGAAATGTCCTGTTGACCTGAAGGTGACTGACTCCTCCTGCTGGACTCACTGGGGTGGATAATTAATAAATGACAGAATATACTTGCTTAAAAAAGTCATTCAAATCCGTTCTCTATTTCTAAACTTTATAGTTAGATAAATAGAACAAGCTAGCTGGAAGATTTGCAACAAAGTACTTTCTTCAGGTTAAATGTTACCTTCAGGTCCGTCTTCCTTGAATTCTGAGATGACTTCCTGAGTCACACAATATAAGGGAGAATGAAATGACTAGGGCTTTGAAGGGTTAGCAAACACAGATGAACAAAAAGTTGAGACGTTCAAACCCTAGCAAAGACTAAAGGCATAACATTAAGTTACGACCAGCAATGTTTGGGAAAGAAACCATCTCAATTGTGTTTCTCAAACTCTTTTTACATTACTGCCCCTTGACCTTTTTAAATATATATTTTTTAAATCACTTTTCATGAAATTTTTATACCATAAAGTTATATACTATATGTATATCTGTGCCATACAAACAGACTAAGATTTTTTCACTTATCCCACAAGAATAAATTTTTACTCACTCCTGTTGAGGATGCTTAATCACAAGAGGGAAGTCAATGTTTCTTATTTTGTGGAGAAAAAGACTACATTAATGAGAGTAAATTATATGTAGGAATCTCAGTGAGAAAATAACAAATGTTTACCATCTGTAATAATGACTTTTAAATCACAATTTAGCATACTTTTGAGGATTCTAAGCATCTTTTCATCCTCAAAAGCTTAAGTACGGGGAGATTAGTATTGACGTTTTATTTTTTTTTTTAAAGTTCAAATATGAAACGATGTTTTTAAGCCATTCTGAGGTGAATACAAATCCTCAACTCTGTTCTTCTGACTCTAATATTCTTTTCAATAAAAACAAACAAAAAATGCTTATATTTTTTTCCTTCTAACTCTACATGTGAATTCACAAGCTTGTATTATTTAATTTTAAGGGGGACAATAACATCAAAGATAAAATGACAAAGGGTAATAGGCAGGATGGTTTTGTAGAAGGGGCATGATTTTAGAGCTAAACATAATTTGGTTGTGAAATCTTGGAAGAGTGGCAACATCTTTGTGCCTTGGCTGCCTCATCTATAGAAATACAATAGTAACAAGAACAAGAACAATAGCTGTTTTCTATGATTATAAAAAAATAGGGAAAAAGGAATATAAAATGCCCATCACATGCATGATGCTCCTCACATGTGTGAGAATTCACTTCTGGATTATGTCTTTGCTAGGTTTGAGGTTTCTCTGGTAAGACCGTGCAGATCAGCAGACCAGCCAGGACGCCATACAGGCAGGCCTACATTTTCCAACCACATCCCCTAAGGTTCAGGTGCAGATGACCCCCTTTTTTTTTTTTTTACTTGTTTATTATTTTCTATCTTTTGGTGTCTTCCTACTATATTTGCGATTTCATATGTTTGATTAAATTTGAGTTTGTTACACATACAGAAAGCCCTGCTGGTACTTTTTCCCTAAACTAGAATAATGAAATAGGAAAAACAGTTTAAGAAGTATGAGAATTACTAGGGCTAAGAAATGAATATTTGAAGGATGTTTTGTTTTAAGCGCTATTTTTTGTTAATTTATTAATACAAATAAATCTGTGACCTCATCATCATGAAGAACACCTCACTGAAGGCCAATGAGCATTTATGAAGAGTATTCTGTGTGGGATTAGAGGTGGAGAAGACAAGATTCCTCAAGAAATATGGTCTAGAGCTTCTAAAAACATCTGACACGTTTCTCCTCCATTCCATTTTCTTAGTCTTATTAGAATGTTTTCCTATCAGTGCTTCTATAACTATGGTTAAGAGAAATAATTTTAAACTTTCAATCTACTGTACAGGACTAGTAGGGACATGCTAAGTTTGGCATAGACATACCCAGACAGATCTGCACTCTGCTCAACATGGGGTTCATAAATCTTGCACTTGAATGTCTTATCAGTGTTACACTGCCACAAAAATTTCTAACCACTCTAGATTCTCAGGTCACCTTACAATGAGTACTTACAAAAAGCTTTGGACTGGCACCATTGTGGGCCACACCTTGAATAGCAGTATTTTCTACTCATCTTAACTCCAGTCCAGTTCTCTGATGTCTTCCAAATGACTAGTTCACATTACAGTTGTATTTCTATGACTAGTTCACATTAAAGTTGTATTTCTCTTCCTTGGTTATCTTTACATTTAGATAAACTATTTCAATCACCCTAAAATCTTCCAATATCTTCATATTCTGCATTGTTTCTTGCCTATCTGTTGCTCCTGAGTGACTAATCACGGCCACATAGTCATTTGTGAGGCCTGAGAATTGGGTTGAACAAACACTATGTCATAAATCTCAGGAGGTCAAAGATATTCTCTCACAGATTCATGAATTCTTTCAGGAAACTTTAAAAAAATAGTGTTTTCATTTTGTTAACCCAGAATTCCTCACAACTTAATCACCTGGATAGCTATTTTATAATGAAATGTTGTCATACAGTAATGAAAACCAAAGAGCCAGATGTTGTAATGGTGACAGTTAAGCCTAGAGAAGGCAAAATGATACCCAGCCTAAAGTAGTTTAAATA
Source organism: Ictidomys tridecemlineatus (assembly GCF_052094955.1). Lineage (NCBI taxonomy): Eukaryota > Metazoa > Chordata > Mammalia > Rodentia > Sciuridae > Ictidomys > Ictidomys tridecemlineatus. The sequence goes on from NC_135486.1 coordinate 133,963,364, forward strand.
GACAATGGAGTGGGAGAGATGAGTCCCTATGGCACGTGGCCGTACAGACTCTGAGCCGGTGCTGGAGCAGCGAGTGTCTCTGTCAGCCACTGAGCAGCCGCCACGCTTATGCAGAGGTGCATCATGCCATGATAAGTTGACACTGACTTGTGTTTCACTAGTGTGGTTGCACTAATGTGCAAAGGATTTTATAGTGGTGTAAGTGCTGCTAAACAAAAGGGGTCTTATACTTCATTTATAGTTGTCCATAATTCATCAACATTACAGTAATAAACATTAAGTCGTCTACTAGCCATTTTTATATTACTTAAGTTTGGGAACTGTGTAACTCAGAGAAAAAGGATCTATTTAATCCAAAGCTTGGCTTCCACAATGTTATCTCAAGGTGGAAATTAAACATTTGGCTTTGTTTATCTGAGTGGCTGTCTAATGTTATCATCTTGGGAGTCATGACATACAAAGGTAGAGATAAAAAAGCCAAATCCAGTACAAAATCATGCCCTGACCTCACATAAGCTCCAAAGTTTTTCCTTTCTCTTGTATTGACTTTCTTTGAATTTCCTGCACAGCTGTTCTAAAGCATTTTCATTTTTCTCAAGTATTATACTACTACCTTCCTTTCTTTCTCTGCAAGTACTTGCGGCCCCCAGATTCACTAACAATATTGAGGTTTTCAGACATAAAAGTCTACTCCTCCTTTCTACTACAACCTTCCACCCATTTTTTAAGGAAGAAGAAACCTGTTTCTTTCCACAGGGAATTAGGATCCCTTTTGGGACTACAGTTCTTCTTGCCCATTTACAAAAACTGTAATCAATGAATTACATTTCTCTACCATATCTTTCGCTTGTCCTCTCTCTTCTAATTTTCTAAGATTGTGACTCCTCATCTCATTCTATGCACTAGGCTCAACTGTGAACTTTCCATACTCACTGAGGTACACATAACCACCCCCAACACATCTATCCTCGATTTGGGTCATAAACTTCTTGCTTTCAAAATGGTAGTTTCCAAATAAATTTTCTTTTTGGAATTAAGATACCTTTGAATTTTAAAATCATATGCTATTCTCAGGACTAAATCACCTTTTCTTGATTTTACTGGAAAAACAAAAACACAAAACAAAACAAAAAAAAAAAAAAAAAAGAGGAAAAGAGGGATAAGAAATGGCTAGCCCTGACCTCAGGTTAGCTCAATCCTGGACAGTGAGTGAATTTAAACACCAAGGATGTCGTCTTACTCATTGCTGCAGTGCCAATGTCTGGGACACTATCACTGCTCAATTAATGCTGTCCCCCAGAATAAACATATGTCACTCTACTGATGATAACTCCTCCCCGTCCACTCTATTCTGCCCACATCTTTCTAGGCTGGCATTCAGGGATGCCAGTGTTTTGTCTCCCGTCTTCCTGAGCGGTGTTATTAACCCCTGCGTGATCCTTGGATCTCAGTGAAATCTAACTGCTGAGCATTTCCTAACACACAGGGTTGTCCTCATCTTTGCTTAAGCTTTTTCCTCTACCTACCATCCCCTACTTCTGATCTCTGCCCATAGAAACTACCCAGACTTCAAGAACTAGTCCCAGCATCAATTTCTTTCAGCAGCTTTCCAGGATGTCTAACTTCATCCCAAAGACTGAGGTCTTCTTCCTCTGTATACACCTACACTCATGGTCCTGACATCTGAGGACTCAACAATCCGCCTCACGAGGTAACGGAGATGGAGACGCACACTGCTGAAGTTCGCGGAGTTCTTACTTTTACTACAGCATGTATTCATGCATGGTGTTAAGTGCTCTGTGCATATGAACACACTTCACTCCTGAATCTACCTCTCACTGTCTTCATTTCATAGTGAAGCACCAAGAGGTTAATCTGTTCAGTTACATAGTTTAAGTAGAATAGTGTTATTTCCACTTTGTTGTTCTGTTTTGTTTTGCAGACTGAATTCAGGGCCTCATGCACTCTAGGCAAGTGGTCTACCACTGAGTTACACCTCATCCAGAACAGAGATTTTTAAAACCTAGGTAGTAGGGCCACAGTCTACTAGCTTTTCTCAATAAGTTCTGGGAAAGAATTAAGCCCAAAGGTATCCCTTATACATGAATTAACTTCTTTCCCAAGTACCTAAAACAGTACATGCTAAGTCATCCTTGGAAGAATTGAGAAAACAGATATTCAAATCACATCTATAGGGTTTAATTCTCTCCTAGTGCCTAGAATGAGGAAGTTGGATTCTTTCAGCTATTTATCTTTCCCTCAACACTTATCTGTATATTTTGCATATTCCTGATATCTCTTCTCTACCTTGGTAAATTTTAAAATCTTCAAGAGCTAGAACTGCATCTTATCCATCTTTCTGATCCTGTGAAATTTTTCTACTATTTTAATAATTTTCACATGATCAACTTTCTTTTTAATTAAGTAGATTCTTACATCCAGTTTTGGTAATAAACTAATAACCAAAAAAATCTGTTATATTTTGGGGAGTTATGTCTGAGACACATTTCAAAATCAATTTTATTGAGGTATAATTCAAAGATGATGTGCATCCCACTTAAGTGTGCAAATTGGCGAGTTTTGATGAAGGCATACACCTGTGAAATCCCAATCATATTTGAGACTTGGGGCGTTTTCACCATTCCCAAAGGTTTCCACTTTTCCCTTGGAAGTACTTCCTTCTGCCATACCAAATTTCACCTCATCACTGATCTGCTTTCTCTCAAATAATAGGACAGAAGGCAGATCTATGAGTACGGGGGCTGGTAGTATACCTTTTCTAAAATTTCAAGTAAATGAGAACATACAGTAGGTAATCTTTTGTGTTTTAATTCTCTCACTCAGCATACTAATTCTGAGATTGATCCATGTTACTGCATATGTGAAGAGTTGGTTCCTCTCTATGACTGAGCAGTAATTCACTGTATGGACATACCACATTTGTTTATCCAGTCATCTGTTGATAGACACATGAGAAGTTTCCAGTTTTGAGTTATTATGAATAAACTAGTTATGTATATTTATGTAAAATGTTTATATGGATATTTACATTCATTTCTTTTGGTCATATAAAAGGTATAGGCTTAGCTTTTGAAAAAACTGTTGTTCTTTTTATAGAACTTTATTGGTAGCTTTATTTGTAACGGCCAAAATCTCTAACAACCATCCATCCCTAAATGTATAACTTTTGGCATATCTGTAGAGGGGGACTATTACTCAGCAATAAAAAAGAACTACAGCCACATGAATGAATCTCAAAATAATTATGCTGAATAAAAGAAGTCAGATAAAAATAGTACGTACTAATTATATATGATTCTATTTTTATAAAATCCTAGAAAATATAAATGGTGACTATAAGCAAGTAACAGGCTGCCTGAAGACAATTATGTAAAGAGGAATGGATTATAAAAGGATTATTATAATTTTTAGGAAATTCCTAAAGTTCATGAAAATATTTGTTATCTTGTTTGTGGTAATGATTTCAGAGTTGTATACATATGCCCAAATTCCTTACCCTGAATACTTTAAACATGGGCAGTTTACTGTATGGCAATTATGCTTCAATAAATTTGTTTTTATAAAAAACCCACAATGGTACCTGAAGGAACAGATGGAGAAATTCCTTTATATAATATAATAACTCTGAAATAGTCTCTACTATTTACAAAACCTTAATGCAATAGAGGTTATTTTTTTCTTTTTAGTTATACATGATAGTACAATGTATCCTGATGTATCATACGTACATGGAGTACAACTTCCCATTCTTGAGGTTATACATGATGTGGAGTTACACTGGTCATGTATTCATATATGAACATAGGAAAGTTATGTCTGAGTTAGTCTACTGTCTTTGCCATTACCAGCCCCTCTTCTCCTTCCCTTCCCCCTCATTCCTCTCTGTGAATCCAGTGAATCTTGACACTTTCCCATCCCCAAATGCCTCCCCACCATTGAGAGTTAGTATCTGTATATCAGAGAACATCTGGCCTTTGGTTATTTCACTTAGCACAATAGCCTCCAGTTCTATCCATTTACCATCAAATGCCATAATTCCATTTTTCCTTATGGCTGAGTAATATTTCATTTTGTATATGTAACACTTATTCTTTATTCCCGTTCATCTATTGAAGGACATCTACATTGGTTCCATAGTTTAGCTGTTGTGAATTGAGAGGACAGGAACATTGATGTGGCATCACTATAGTATGTTGATTTTAAGTCTTTGGGTATATGCAGAGGAGTTGGATAACTGGGTCAAATGGTGGTTTCATTCCAAGTTTTCTGAGGAATCTCTATACTGCTTTTCTGAGTGGTTGCACCAATTTGCAGTTTCATCAGCAATGTGTGAGTGTACCCTTTCCCCCCACATCCTTGCCAACATTTATTGTTATTTGTATTCTTGATAATTGCCATTTTGCTTTATACTCTTCTTTTTTTCCTTTTGTTATATATGACAGCAGAATGCATCACATTTTATATTACACATATAGAGCACAATTTTTCATATCTCTGGTTGTACACAAAGTCACATCATTCATGTCTAATGGAAGGTTATTTACCTGGTTGTCTAAATGAGCAGCATAACTGTTCTAAATGATCTTAAAACAACCACCAAAACTCAAAGCAAACCAAACCTATTCATCTATTAAATTAAATCCCATCTGTAACTGAAGAATGGTTTCTTTTTAATTTTTTTTTTTGTAATTGTAGATGGACAGAATGCCTTTATTTTATTTATTTTTATATGGTGCTGAGGATTGAACCCAGTGCCTCACACATGCTAGGCAAATGCTCTGCCACTGAGCTACTGCCCCAGCCCTGAAGAATGGTTTCTAAAGTGTGTGTATGGCATAACTCAGGGAGCTGTGACTGACAGCCTTATATGTTATGGTAGACTGGTGTGTGTTATAGATCAAAATGGCAATGGGGCTGTGATCCTAAAAACAGAAAACGTAGAATTCAAGTTAAAAAAAATTATATGTGACTAAGAGCATATATTTTAATGCTAAAGCCATAGTCAATAATAAAGATAAAACAGCTATGACCATGCACAAAATAGCACAGCAAAAGAATTGTTGGAAAATCAAAAGCACTGGAGATCCAATGTGACAGACAGAAACTCACATATAATAGTGATAATCTGCCACTCTCAATGTAAGACAAAGATAAAAGATATAAAATAAGTCACATCTAAGACCAAAATTTTATAATTATAAAAATGTGTTATTGGTGTATATTTAACTTTACATTCTGATAATATAGACTATATCTTCTCAAATATAGTAAAATACAAAAGGTCACTTTTTAGGTTACAAAGAAATGTCAACAAGTTCCATAAAGTAAAAAACATCATAAACACCTCAGTCTCAATGTAATACAACTATAAATTATCATAAAATAAAAAACCTAAAAAGAACTATGTACCCAGAAATCATTTATATCTTCTATTAAGCCACAAAAAAGAGAAAAACTACCAATTGAATTTTTTAAGAAAAACTGTTAGTAATTTGATATATCAGAATCCATGGCACTTATTTAAGTGGTGATCAGAGAAAAATGCAAATATGTTAATCATTATATCAATAACAATGAAAGGGGCTGGGGCTCTAGCTCAGTGGCAGAGCACTTGCCTACCGCGTGTGAGATATTTGGTTCAATCCTAAACACCGCATAAAAATAAATAAAATAAAGGCATGCTGTCAATCTACAACTACAAAAAAATATTTTAAAAAAGTAACAATAAAGGAATGAAAGTAAGCCATAAGGCAGAGATAAAAGGATTAAAAAAAAACAAACTCACAAGGAATAGACCTCAGTGATTCATCAGATGGTAAGCAAAAGGTTTATTTTTTGTGCAATTGGGAGTCCCAGAAAGATGGCTTAGAGATAATGGGGGAAAAACATATTTGCAAAAATAATCCTGAAAATTCCCCAAATTAGTTAGAAAACATAAATTTATGATTTAAGAAGTTTGGCAAACTCCAAGTAGGATAAATTCAAGACAAAAATGAATAGCCTTTAGATGCCCAAGAAATAAGCAAATAAAGAACATGTACTCCATTCATGATAGCAAAAACAAAACAAAAAAGACAAAAACCCTGAGGAATAAACTAAATAAGAAATATGTAAAACTTGAAAAACACAAGAGCTAGAGATGTCCGTTTTCTCCAAGTTAATTTACAAATTTAATGTAATCCTAATAAAAATACCAAAAAGTTTTAAAATAGAGCCAGATAAGTTGATATATAAACTCACATGGAAAAATATCCCAGGGGAGCCAGAAAAATACATAAAGAACAGCTGTGAATCGGGAGGGGGAAGAGCCTTAACAAACTCTGAGAGGATCAGGGCTCTAATTATGGGTGTGAGCATGTGCACACATACACATGCGCACACACAATTTTAAAATGTGAGTACTCCGGATAAATATTGATAGGATTCTTCTATTACCTGAGTATAAGGAAATGTTTTCAAATTATGACCCAAAATCCAACCAAATGCAAAGAAAGAATGATACACATTGGTAACATTAAAAAAGTAAAATCCTAAACTTTTCAAAAAGGAAGGGAAAGTACCCCAGTACATAAATAACTTTTAAAACTGAAAACTTCAAAAGCTTGACAGAGAAATAGAAAAATAATTCACTCCCCTACCAAAAAAAAAAAAAAGATTAAAAATGGCCCTTTAACATGTGAAAAGACATGCAAACTTACTCATAATTAGAGATTTAATCAAAATGGTAAAAATGTTTGACAACACATTCTGTTGGTAAGGCTGCAGGAGAAACAAGCATTCTCATACATTCCTGTTGGAATGCAAGAATAAATGTATGGCTGGGAGTGGTGGTGCATGCCTGTAATCTCAGCAGCCTCAGAGGCTGAGGCAGGAGGACTGCAGGTTTGAGGCCAGCCTCAGCAACTTAGTGAGGCTGTAAGCAACCTAGCGAGACCCTGTCTCAAAATAAATAATAAAATAAAGTAAAATAAAGCACTGGGGATGTGGTTCAGTGGTTAAGTGTCCTTGGGTTCAATACGTGGTACCAAAACCAAACCAAACATAAATGTATTTAGCAATTACAATGGTGGGGGACAACCCCAATCTGAATATAAACAAAATAAAGGAACTCAAATGCATTTTAAATAACATGGACATACTGAAGAGGACAGAACCAACTTTGAATACAAGATTTTGACTATATACCTTTGGGTAAAGATAAAATAGTGAACTCTAGCCTCTCTCTCTCTCTCTCTCTCTCTCTCTCTCTGTGTGTGTACACACACATATAAAACAGATTTATTGGAATATAATTTTCTAAACCATAAAGTTTATCTGCTTTAAATATAGATTAATTTTTACAGTGGTATGGGCTAGGAATTTTGAAAAAATTTTATGTATATTCTAGAATTAAACACATAAGAAAATATATTGTGGATAATGGGAGCCAGGTTCTCCCAGAGAAGGGAGTTACAAAATATGAACAGGGGCAGACCAACTGAACTCTGTGATGCTGGAATGGAACTGAGGTATCAATAAGATATATATGGGCTGAATATACAGAGTGACTGAGACAGAGACGGCTGCACTGTGGTTTTTACTTCTGCCAATAGAGAGGACCTAGAAGCAATGGATACACACTAGCAATGAACACATCTAGTTCTCAGATCTTGGTTTATAAATACTCCACTAAAGAGACTCAGGCATTTTTGCAGATTAGAACTAATGAAAAATAAATAAAAAAAAGAATGATGAGCTAATCACAGTATCATAGAAGCCACCTTGGTGGAACTGCCACTGGTCAAATAAAAAATGATTTGTAAAAAAGAATTATATGAATTAAAAGAAAAGATCGTACAGAGTGACAGACAGAGACGGCTGCACCGACTCTGACAGCTATCTCTGAATAGCAGGACTGATAAGTTTATTTTTTAATTCTTCATCTTTTATTATTCTAAATTTCATAGTCTGTAATGAGCATTGTATCTATGGAGAAAAAAAGGTCAAACCCTAAGATTTTTAATATAAAAATCTCTATATTAAGATTTCTTGAATTGGTAGTCCAAACTGTTTCTTCATAGTAGCTGCATGTGTAACTGATTTAAATACATTTTGAGTCCTAGTTAATTAAATGTATTTTATCAGTTCCAAAAGTGGTAGTATATTATGTACAAAGTTTTTAATCTATAAAATGAAAATAATCAGGAAACAAATTTATGTAAATAACCTCTTAAAACTAAAATGCCTACACAGAAAAAAATTGAAGAGCTACTACAAAGTTTAATAGTGATTAGAGTGGTGGGATTCCACAACAGCCTTTTTGTCTCTTTTCATACAAATTTGCCATAAGTATAAATGACTGCTACTTTATAATGAAAAAAAATCAAAAAATTTTAAGAAGACTAAAAGGTTAAGTATCGAAGTACCACAAAAAGACCAAAGGAAAAGCAAAACCAAGAATGAGATACACAAATAGTCACTGACAGTGAAAACATTTTTCATAAAAGCCACTGTTGGCTATTTATGTATGGTTACAATGACTCTACTTTTCTAGAGTACTGTGCTGTGGTTTTGATTTTATTAACTTTAGGAAGCATTACTTATGTTAACTTGGGAGTTAGGAAATTACATGGAGGATGAGGAAGAGAGAAACAGACAAAACAGGAAAGAGCACAAATTTACCTAGGACATTGCCAAAGAGAAACAAAAAAATTAAAAAGGAGGACTTTGATGCATTAAGATTTTACATATACATATACAAGCGAACAGTATTTTATAAGGAGGGGCCCAAACCCTGAGAACTAACACAGCAAAGTACATGTCTATTTTGTTTAGGAGGTTACATACAATTTTCAAATGAACTAAGGAAAAAATGCCAAAAAAACCTCCTACAATATTTGGAGATAAGACTTAAAATATCAGGGCAAATACTCGAATATAGAGACATGTAAATATTAAATTGTGGAGGTGTCCATCACTATCTGTGGGGGATTGGTTCTAGGACACCCAAATCCATGAACAGTAACACAAACCCCTTATGTCAAATGGTGAGTATTTGCACATAACCTGTATATATCCTCCCATATTCTTTAAATCATCTCTGGGTTATTTATAAAATCTAATATAATGTAAATAAATGTTCTAATATAACGTAAATAGATGTTATACTGTATTGTTTGGGGAATAATGACAAGAAAAAAGTCTGTACATAATCAGTACAAATGTAATTTTCCCTCCAAAGTTTTAATCCAAGGGTAGTTGAATACACAGGCACAGAACCTGTAGATACAGAAGACCAACTGTGCATTCTTTTCAAAATAAGGTTTGTTACTATTTCAAGCATTCATCATAGCATGAGACTTCATGAGCACTTCAATGCAAAGAAATTATAAAGCCTAAATAGCTGGATGCACCCTCTAAGGCCTAAGCACAAGAAAATACAATGCTGCTGTTCAACAATAATAGTTCTATTTTTTTAAAGATTTTTTAAAAATATCTTTATTTTTTGTGGTGCTGAGGATTGAACCCAGTGTCTCACAAGTGCGAGGCAAGCACTCTACCACTAAGCTACAGCCCCAACCCTATTTTTAATAAATAAAAATTAATTCAAAAACATACGGTATGGGCTGGGGTTGTGGCTCAGTGGTAGAAAGCTCACCTAGCATGTGTAAGACCCTGGGATCGATCCTCAGCACTACAAAAATAAATAAATAAAATAAAGATATTGTCTGTAAATAAAATAATAATAATAATAAAGGGCTGAGTATATGGCTCATTAGTCAATTCCTAGTACACACACACACACACAAAAAATGGTTGTGGTTATATACCTGTCATCCCAGCAACTCGGGAGGCTGAGGCAGGAGGATCACGAGTTCAAAGCCAGCCTCAGCAAAAAGCAAGGAGCTAAGCAACTCAGTGAGACCCTTTCTTTAAATAAAATACAGAATAGGGCTGGGGATGCAGCTTAGTAGTTGAGCACTCCTGAGTTCAATCCCCAGTACTAAAAAGGAGAGAAAAAAAAAAAAAAGAATCCAAACTAATGATATGTGTGATATCAACAAACAACAGTCATATAGCCAGAAATACAACAGTTATTGTTTTCTTTTAAATACACATATCTACACATACACTTAGACATGACTATAACAAACAGGCACAAATAAACACTCTGGGAAGTTTCTGGTAGCTCTGTCAGAAATAAATCCTCACTTGAACAGATTGGAGAATGTGACATGTCTTTCAAAGCTTTATGCTTCACAGAAACATAATACATGACTTCCTGTATGGATGCCCATTGGTTAAGAAACGGCTATTAAAAATCTATAAAATCACCAGCTAAGTGGAGTAGAAAGCAATCTTTAGGCCATATAATCACAGTATCCAAAATAAAATTTAAAAGCAATGTCACTGACGACACTGTCAAGATTAATTTTCTGTGTAAAACTTCTACAAATAAACACTTAAAAAACACTACTGAGAGAAATTAAGGAAGGCATATGTGAATGGACAGATATACTGACACACTGAAATTAAGATATCAGTTCACGCCAAGTTAATCCACATATTTAATATAAGCTCAATCACTTTTCTGCAAGAATTTTGATTTTAATAAGATGATTCTACAACAGAATTGCAAATGCGAAGAACCAAGAATGTCCAGAGCATTTTTGTAAAAGGAGAATAAGCTGGGCGTGGTGGCGCATGCCTGTAATCCTAGTGGCAGGAGGTTAAGACAGGGGGATGGAGAGTTCAAAGTCAGCCTCAGCAATTTAGCGAGACACTGTCTCTAAACAAAATGTTAAAAAAAAAAAGGGGGGGGGGACTGGGGATGTGGCTCAGTGGTTAAGCACCTCTGGGTTCAATTCCCAGTACAAAAAACGGGGAGGAGGGACAAAGCCGGAGGACTTACTCTACCTGCTCTTGAGACTAGACTAGGCAGCTACAGCAATGGAGCAGTGCTGGCCCAAAGACTGATAAATGGACCCACAGGACTGAATCAAGAGCCCAGACACAGATACACACTTAAATGGGCACTAGGTTTTAGATGAAAGTGTGAGAGAAATCCAATGCACAAAGGGAAGACTTTAAAACTACTAACATGCCAATGGAACTTTTAAACTAACAGTGCTCAGATTTCTTTCATACTTGTATGAAGTATTCAGAATCAGACCTGAGTAGGGCTGACTAAATACAGGAAAGGTAGGCAATGAACTGGGGTGAAGAACGTGAGAAGGAGAGGCATGGATAATCACTCACTGAGATTACTCACTAATGTTGGCAACATTTGAGGTACTTCAAAAAATTTGATGGATAAATGTATAGAAGGATGTATATGCAATAATCAAGAAAATATTGTAGATTCTAGGTGCTTATTATGCAGATATTAATTGAATAATATTTAAATTTTTTTTCTACGTAAGCTGAATTTTTCAAGACAAGACATTGGCAGCCTCCTCCTCAGGTATCCTTTAGTTTCTGGTAGAGTAACATGTCATCCTATTCTTGTTAATTTTAAAATGATAATATGGACATGCACACTTGGAAGTAAATGTTCTATTTTGCAAAGAAAGCAAATATTATTCATTTCTTTCCTTAAAGTCATTATGTCCTACTTTTACCTTTTCAACTATGGGGAAGGAGAAATAAAAACATACGGTTCTAACTACAAAAAAAAGTATCCCTTGTCATTTTCAAGTAAAACATTCAGGGAAGGTTAAATTACAGAACAGTATCTGAAAAACAGGGAATGTTCAACATTTGCTATAACAAAATGTACCAGAACTAAAAAGATATACATAATGATAATCATAAATTCAGGTTTAAAACTGAAGGCAAAGGTTAACCATTTTATGGCTTCAAATGACAAACTAACAACTCTTTACTCTGAATCATCTAGTTGGATGAAAGGGGAAAGAGCAGGAGTGTTGGGAGGATGGAGCCTCACAAACAAGGTTGGGTGTGGGGGGGCGGGGTGAGAAGGCAGGAAAAGAAAGAACAGAGAAAACATGCAAAGAAGAACAACATGTACAAGAAAAGAAGATGAATAACGTATGGAAAGAGCTAGCCTCTGAGCAAGGCTTGAGTGGAGGCACAAAGGAAGACTGGAGAGCTGGGCAAGTTCAGGATGAACAGGACTTCACTTTAAAGGCAAAATGGAATCACGGAGGCACTGTGAACAAGGTGGCATGTCTAAGCACTCTCATTAGGGTGATCCCTTGGCAGCTGTGTGCAGCGGAAGTGCATCAGACCAATGAGCAGCTCTCTAGAATGGCAAAGACCAAGGTGGCAGGGAGCAGGCCAGAAGTACCTTCCCATGGCTGGTGAGGGAGGCACTCAGCACCTGTAAGTCCTAGACTGGCAGTGCAGGCTACACTTTGGAGTAATAGGTGATATCAAGCATTAAATGATCTCACCTAACAACCTACAGATATTAGACATATCCCCAGCTGAGAGGAAGTACATCACAGGGATAAAAGATTCATGATGTAACTAATGTTTCCAGGAACTAAGAGAGCAGCAACTGACTGACTGACCCTTTTGGGCCTGGAAAGAAGTACTTAAATCTCAAATCTGAATATCAATTTTTATCTTCTGTTTTTCTCTTTTCTTCTTTCAGAATCAACCCTGAACTTCAATAAAAATGATTTTTCCCCTTCTAAGAAGGGGGAAATGCTCCTAACTCAACATCTGCCTTGGAGTCATATAGATCTGGATTTAGATGAAGCCCAATCTGGCACTTCTAGCCATGCAATTTTGGGTAAGCTTCTAAATCCCTTGAAACTTCAGTTCCTATTTATTCTTGACTTGTAAAACATGAAAATAACTGACCCATTTTTTAAGAGTATTGGGAGAATTGAATGGGACAATGTAAAGAAAACACCAAGCACAGTGGCTGGCTTGTATGAAGCCATCAATAAAGATGGTAACCTTCCCATTTCTCCTGATAGCTGTTTTCTAGTGAGAATTAACTACAGGGAAAGGGGATAAAGGTTTGTTCTTTATGTAAATATATGTGAACCATTTGGAAAAAAATGGCTTTCACATGGACTTGATATTTTAATAAGTATCATCACTGAATAGAAATTCATTAAATAAAAATGTAGCTTGAACTTAGATACAGGATACATTGATAGAGCATGCTAAAATATTAGGAAATGTGTTATAGATGATAGAAGTATAGGCTATACTGACTATTGTTTTTCCTGCATATTAAAATGTGCAAGAAATAATGTGCAAGAAAATAAATCACTTCTTTAAGAAGTCTTATGGTCATAGCTTATTTGTTTCCAACTGGGCCCCAAGAAAATCTATCCACAAGATACATAAATATAAAAAACAGAACACAGTGAAATCTGTTACTTATTTCAAGAAAAAAAAGCAAGCAGGCAAGCAGACAGAAAGAATTAATTCAAGAAACTTTGGAATAGTCTTGGATATACCCCCCATGATATACAGTTTAAGGATGAAAAGAATTGCTAAGAAGTTTCAAGCAAAAGATTTGTTGTTAGTAGCAGTACTGATATAGTAATTCTGAAATTACTTTTATGTAGGATTGAGCAAGAGAATAAATATATCAATGTTTTCAGAAATCAAGGTTTTTTCTTTGTGGGACAAAGCTATACAAGGAAGAATTGAGGATGCGAAGAAAAATGTCTACGATGTTGGGCTGAAATTAAACTTAGGATTTTTATTTTTTAACATTTTGTTTTAGAGTAATATATATACCAAAAGTCCAACTCACTGAGTTTCTACCAATGGAATACATCAACACAACCAACATCAGGAAACCAAACACTTCCCGTATGCCAAGACCTCCTACCAAGGCTTCCCTTCTAGTCACTTTTCCACAAAGGGCAACCATATTCTGGTTTCAAACAACACAGAGTAATTTGGCCTCTTTTTTACTTCATGTACATGACTCATGTAGTGTATTCTTTTGATGACTACCTGCCTTTGCTCAACATTAATCTGGGGAGACTCATGCATATTCTTGCCCACAGTTGTAGATTATTGGTTCTTAATGCTATATTCCACTTACAATATATCATAATTTATTTACCCATCCTATTGTAGATTGGTATTTGGGTAGATTTTAGTCTTTACCACTAATAAAAGGTGTTGCTATGAACAGACTAGTAAATTGCATCACAGAACTGCTGATGGTACTTACAAAAATGGCAATTTCATATAATTCAAATTAAAATCTTTTATTTAAATAAAAATGCCACTTTTTTTTTTTGCTGGCATTAGAACTGAGACACAAATTCATATGGAAAATTAAGTGCCTAAGAATAACTAGGATAATACAGAAAATAAATGCTAAGGGACTAGCCTCATAATATAATAAAATATACTGTAATTCCTCAGTATGGAACTAATTAAAACAGTATGGAACTCACAAATGAATAAACAAATATATCACCTGGGTAGACTAGTATGTCTAGAGATAGACCCAAGTGAACATGGAAATTTAATACATGATTAAGATGGGTGTCTAAAAACAAAGGGACAACATCAACTTTTGATGAATACATACTTCACATGCATTTCTATTGAGTGTAAATTAGGGTTAGTGCTACTTATATCTCAGTAAAGAAATTTTTGTCTACTGCAAGGTCATAGAGATGTTTCCTCCCAAAGTTTTAGTACTATTTTACCTTTCAGTTGGATTTTCCAGATACATTTCTTCTACTAGATATTTAACTACTCTAGAACCATATATTTAAAAGATCACCCTTTCCCCCTGCACATGTGTCATTTTATAACGAATCAGGTGACTGTCTATTTCTGATTTCTCTGTTTCACTGATCAGAGTGTTATCTGTTTAACTACTATAGTGTTATAATAGGTCCTCACACCTAGAGAAGTAAATCCTTTGGTTTTGTTTACTTTCTTCAAGTCTGTGTGGCTATTGGCCTGTACTCACTGTTATGTTCTGGATTAGAAATGTACCCCAAAAGCTTATGTGTTGAAGGCTTGGTCCCAAAGACAGCAGTATTCAGAGGTGGGGCCTTTGGGAGGTGACTGGGTCATGAGGCTCTGACCTCATCACTAGTTCCACACTGCTGGAATGATAACTTAATGGGCTGTTGAGAGGTGGGAGACACTCTAGATGGTGGGACCAGTTAGAGGAAGTAGTCATTGGGGCATGCTGGATATGTTTTGTCTACAGTCCCTTTTTCTCATCCTCTCTCTGCTCGTTGGCCACCATAAGGTAAGCAGTTTGCTCTAACACGTGCCTTCCGCCATGATGTTCTGCCTCACCACAGGCCCGACAGAGCTAAGTGACCATGGACTGAAATCTCTGAACCATAATCAAATAAGCCTCTCCTCCTTTCAGCTGAATTTTTTCCCTAGGAATCCCAACACAGTAACAGAAAGTTGGCTAATACACATGACTTTTAAAAAATTTTCCAAGCTCTGAGCAATGACACTCAACTAACAATGACTATATCTAGCTTTCAGGTCTTGATTTCTAAATACCAATCCTCAATAAAAGGAATTACTGTGTGTGATCCTCTTCAAAAATATTTAACTTGAACTGATCATAATGACCCAATCAGACAAATCCAAAATGGAGTAATTTTTGCAAAATTACTGGCTTGTACTCTGCAAAAATTGCCAAGTTGTGAAAGATTAGGGAAAAAAATGGTAGAACTGTACCATAGGAGAGTAAATGTATATGATGGCTAAATGACATTACAGAGTGATGCTTAATTACTCCTCAGATTTTTTAATTAAAAAAATTTAAGGGACATTATTGGGGAAAGTAGAAAAATATGATATGAGTGTGTAATGAAAGTGATTAGCTGCACTCATGATGAATCTACAACTTAGATGCTCTTTTTTATGGGTACATAATTGTACAGAATAGTGACTTTCACTGTACCATATTTGTACATGCATATAATACAATGTGATCAGTTTCACTCCCCGATACCTCCACCTTAGCCTCTTTCCTTAACCCTAATAGTCTCCCTTCTGCCTTCAAGACATTCTTCTTCTCTAGCTTTCACGTATGAGAGAAAACATTCAATACTTTCGTAGTCTGGCTTATTTCATTTAACATTATATCTCTTTAGATCTATTCCTAAAAATACCATAATTTTCGTTCTTCTTTATGGCTCAGTAAAACTACCTGTGTATTTTTTTTCTTAAATATTTTCTTAGTTGCAGATGGATACAATACTTTTATTTTTATGTGGTGCTGAGGATGGAACCCTGGGCCTCACACATGAAAGGTGAGCACTCTACCACTGAGCTACAGCACGAGCCGTACATTGTATATTTGTACTACATTTTCTTTATCCATTTATTGGTTGATGGATACCTAGGATGATACCATAATTTGGCAATTATGAATCGTGCTGTGATAAACAGGGGAATGCCTATATCTCTGAAGTCTGCCGAGTTTAGTTCTTATGTATAAACACTGAGAAGTGTTATAGTTGGGGCATAAGAGAGTTTTAGTCTTTTGAGGAACCTCTATACTGATTTCCACAGTGGCTGTACTAATTTGCATTCAATAGTGTATGAGACTTAATTTTCCCCCCTCCATCCTCACCAGCATTTATTATTTGTATTCTTTTCGTTGTTGTTATTGGTAGTACTGGGAATTGAACCCAGGGGTGTTCTACCACTGAGCCACATCTCTAGCTCTTTTTATTTTTTATTTTGAGGCAGGGTCTAAGTTGCTGAGACTGGCCTCATTCTTGTGATCCTTCTGCATCAGTCTCCCAGGTCATTGGGATTACAGGTGCATGCCACTGCACCAGGCTGACATTTGTATTCTTGATGATTGCCATTCTCACTAGAGTGAGAGAGAATCTCAATGTAGTTTTGATTTGCATTTTCCTGATGGCTAGATATCAAACATTTTTTCATATAATTGTTGGCCAATTTTTACTTTTTCTGAAAAGTGTTCTTTCAGTTCATTTGTCTATTTATTGAACAGGTTGGGTTTTTTTTTTTTTTTGAGGGGAGGAGTGCTGAGGTTTTTTTAGTTCTTTTTATATTCTAGATATTAACCCTGTCAGAGAGTAGCTAACAAAGATTTCCTCTCATTCTGTAGGCTCTCTCTTCACAATGTTAAGTGTTCCCTTTGCTGTGCTGAAGCTTTTAAATTTGATGCTATCTCATTTATTGACTCTTGGTATTATTTCTTGAGGATAGTCTTATTCAGGAAGTCATTGTTTGTGCTTATATGTGCTTCCCTATGTTTTAGTCTAGCAACTGCAAAGTTTCTGATTTTATACCTAGGTCTTTGACCCAATTTGAGTTAATTTTTTAATATAACCTAGATGTTCTTGACAAGAAAATGCCCATTTAATACCCACGTGACAAGAAAAATTACTCCCTAGTTACCTTTTTTAATGGCTGATTCTGACGAGTTGGATCAAATTAAAATACTGAGGCAAAGAAAAAAATTAATTTCAATATTCCTTTAAGGAGAAAAACATATACAATCAGTTCTTCACATGCCCTCCTTGATGTTTAAAAAAAATAAAAAAGGCTCGAACTATCTGCATAGCTATGTCATTGGTTCCAAGTTATCTAAGAGGCTCCATCTAGCAGAATATCTTTTATGACAATATTGCTGACCCTGCTGTATCAACTACAAAGCTATTTGCCTCAGTCTTTAAACAACAATTTGGTTTTATTCATTCACTGATCAATAAGCATAGAACAATTTGGCATGCCTAGGAAGGGCTGTTTGGTTCCATCTAAAAATAAAATGACATTGCTACTGTAGTCTAGTCAGAGAGCTGAATTACATGTATCCAGTTATATTTCAGTCGATAGGAACAGACTGTGTGTTAAAATCCCAATTTCAGACCCTGTTTTTGGCTATGATGGAATAACATGCACTAGACTTAACCTCCTGCAAAAGAAACTAGCAAATGGCACAAAATGCATGAAACAATTGCTCTCTCACGCAGTAAAATAGGTAATGCAAGACCATAGCTCCTAAGAGAAGGGAAATTATGAGATGAATCCACAACTGCCCTAGCTTTCGTGTGGAGGCAATGTCCAGACTGTGGGTAGGAGGAGGAATAAGTCAGAGCTAGTTTCACCTACTAAACTGAGGTGATGAGAGCTTGGAGAGGGGAAGGCATCTAGAAGTTGCAGGACAGATTTATGGAAAGGAAGATCTATGCTGAAAAAGAGCTGCAGAAATCCAGTTGAAGGTGCCCATGAGTCTTTGTCAAATAATACACTATACATACATGGGGGTGAATTTCATAAGTCTGGGTAAGAAATGACCAGGAGCTGTAAACCAGTTACAGAGTATGTACAAGGTTGGGAAATATTCAAGCTCCAACCAACCTGAGTGAAAAGTCCTCCCTGGGGCATTTAGCACAGCATTCAGCAGCAATTCCAAAGGGGATTAAGTAAGCCTTGGTCCTTAAAGCACCCTCCCTTGTATGAATGCTACCCTCGATCTCTCCTATCAATATTTTAAAAAGGCCTGAGGGAGATCCAAAAGTAACTTATCAGGCTACCAAACCAAAGTCCAACATTCTTTAAAAGTAGACAACAAAAATAAAATCCAGACACTCAGCAATGCAATATCCACGATATTATATTCAATAAAAATTACTAGACTACTTGCCATAAAGCAGGAAAACAAGAATTTATAGGAGACAAATTAATCAATAAAACAGACATAAAAATGACATAAGAGAACTATTAACAGCTATATAACTATGTAAAAGTTTTTAAAGGAAAACATGACTATAATGCAAAAAAATGCAAAAAAAGAACAAAATGGAACCTCCAGAGATAAAAGCATAGGCTCTAAGATAAGCATTCTCTTGGGTGTGATACAGAGCATATGAGACCTACACTGGAAAAGATCAGGGAACACTTGGAAAAAAAAAAAGAGAGATATAGCTAATAAAACACTATAAAAATAAAGTGAAATACCTAAAAACTGACTTTAAAAAAAAAAAAGGCAAGAAAAGAGGAACAGATCGGACAACAAGGCGTAAAGCAAGATGGTGAATTTACATGCAACTGAGGTAGGCAGCTGCTTAAAGAACCCCTAATGATCCCTGCCATCTTGTATTTATAGCCTTGCATAAACCTCTCTCCTTGAATAATCTGTTTCTAATTAACATAATATAGCAATGTTGAAGGAATGTTACCAAAAACTATAATTAGTCTTGCTAGAAGACCTCTCCCTTACTGGCTTTAATGAAGTAAGCTTCCATGATGGAGAGGCCTAGGTGGTAGAGTACTGAAGGTGGCTGGCCTACATTCAACAGCCAGCAAGGAGTTCAACAGAGCTCAAGGAACAGAATTATGTTGAGAACAGTACAAGTAAGCTTAGAGGTGAATCCTTCCTCAGCTGAGCCTTCAGATGAAACCCCAGTGCTGATTGGTACCCATCTGACTATAGGCTTTTGCACGATCCTGAGGCAGAGGCAACTTGCTAAGCCATACCTTAATTCCTGACCCACAGAAACTATGAGATAATAAATGGGTATTGTAGTAAGCTACTCGGGTTTGAAGTAATTTTTTCTTTTACAGAGTAATAGATAACCAATAAACTAGACATATCAGTAATTACCCTAAATATAAATGTTCTACACTGCAATTAAAATAGAGACTATTTTAAAAAGAAAAGATTCAGTTGTATTCTTTAAGAAACCCACTTTAAATATAAACACATAGATTAAAGATAAAAGCCTGTAGGAAAAACACCTCAGGTAATGCTAAGTATTAGAAACCCAGAAGGTTCCATTAATATCATCGAAGTAGACTTTAGAAGAAAGATCATTAACAAGGAGGGAGGGAATAATGTGAAAGGACCAATTCATCAAGAACACACAATTGGCCTTAAAATATATGGAGCAAAAAACATACTGAAGGAGAAATAAATTGGAGTTTTTAGAATTCCAAAATACATAAATGGAATAAGTAAAAAGAAAATCAGAACTCAGAAGACTCAAACAACCTTAACAACTAACTCCATCTAACTGACATAACGTTCCAACCTTTTAGGCACATAAAGCATGGTCATTTATAAAAGGCACATATTTTCATGAAAAGCAAACCATAAATAAAAGTAATAATTTCAGGGCTAGGGTTGTGGCTCAGTGGTAGAGCACCTGCTTGGCACGTGTGAGGCACTGGGTTTGGTTCTCAGCACCACATATAAATCAATCAATCAATAAATAAAGGTCCATTGAACTAAAAAAAAAGTAATAAAAAAGTAATAGTTTCGGTGTAACAACTGAAGAAAACAAAAATCAAAGTACTTTCTAAAACCACTAGGGCTGTAAGCCATTTTTAAGATTAAGTTCTTGGATTTAAGTTTCCATTTTGTTAGTCCTCACTTGGTTTGAGTGCTGTTTAGTTTAAATTTCTTTATCTTGAAAATCCTCCAAATGATAACATTTGAATATCTAAATAAAATCTTCAACTTTCTGAAGGTGAAGCTTCTGCTTCTGTGGAGGGTTCAAAATGCGCCCAGCAGCCACGCCAGCAGTCACTCTACTCACACACACAAGCAGACAGACAAGTGTGCAACAGCAAAAGTAAGAACCACAGGCCTCAATGGTTAAATCACACTGTGTTGATGAAGCAAAGTCCATTTCTTTGAAGGGAAAAAAGGGAAGAAATAACAAAGATCATGTATAGAAAAAACTGCTAGAAATTATATTAGAAAAGTCATACTTTCTTATACACTCAATGGAGTGTATGTCTGGTTAAATATCATCACTCTTCTTGACAAGTACCCACATATCTTTGTCAGCATATGAATTTATTTCTATTTTAAACATTAATCAAGAGCCCCATAATTCTCTAATACACATTCAATAAACTACTTGTGACCAATTTATTATTTCACGTTTTTTTAAAACTAAGGAGATTTAAAACATCCTAGGTTTCTGACAGGTTTTTTTAGAATATGATTAAATATTTTGTTTTTACTAGTCTTAAGAGGTTTGGTTGAGATTATAAACCAATTTACTTGCTTGTGTCCCCCCCCCCTTTTTTAAGTAACAGGACATTTAAAATTTTTTTTTTTTAGTTGATGAACTTTATTGTCTTTATTTTTATGTAGTGCTGAGGATTGAACCCAGTGTCTCATGCATGCTAGGCGAGCATGCTACCACTGAGCCTCAACCCCAGCCCCATTGTGTCCCATTTTTTAAATGCATTAAAAATATATTCCTACAACAGAATCAAATATCAAACTGTAGGAAATTTTTGATTGTATAGGACTCTTTAACAGAACTTTGTGGGTTTTTCTAAAGGTTTAACTCATTGAAAAGAAACATGCAAATGAGGAAACAAACCATACAAAATCTTCCAACAAATCCGACCTCTCCACTGTTGCACACTATTCACCTCTGGAATTTCATACATGCCACTCAGGCTTCCAATGGATGATCATGAGACTGTTAGCAGTTACGAATAACTACAAACTAAATAAATTCTAATTAACCGTTTCCTTAAGCTTTCCAGGCCCCAAATCTCTTGGGTTCTGCTCTTCTCTTTATTTTTAGCACTGTATTCTCTTTATAAAAAAAGAAATGTATAATAATACACAATAAAATATTTTTGAGGGGATCCAGATTAACTGGAAAACAATTTGTAGACCCGCCTCTGCCAGTGACCTTAAAGCGTCATGTAAACAGATGCTGTCACCTCAAGATCTCTCAGGAGAATAGTCTAAGTCACTGAACTGTGACTGCTTTTATGCATTCCAGAGGTCACTATGAAACAAGTAATCATGAACATAAATGTATTTTTAACACAAAAATTTGGTTTTTAAAACATGATTTCTGAATTTAATCCATTTTTTTAAATAAGTCTTAATGACAAAAATTTAATAGAGATGTGATTATGACAGATTTCCTAGAATAAAAATGAAAAAGAACTTAGACAACTCTGAACAAGAAATCTTTAAACATTACAAATAACTGTTTTATTACTTCAAAATACCAAAAGTCTTCTGTATAGTACTTATCGTATACATCAAATGCTTTAAGAGTCTCAGAAACCATATCTACTCTCTTAATCTCTTCAGAACTAGTACATAAGAGGGAGAAAAACCTATAAATCAGCCCCTGATGACAGAGGGTTTGTTTAGGAGTTTACCAAATGGAATGACCCTGTTGGAATTCCTTCAAGCAGCCTGTGAAAATGTCAGAACACAGTCCGTTTTAGAGGTCACAGTCCCTGGAGAGCTCTGAGTTTGGGCCTGTTTGTCTTTTCACATGCTTTACCATTTGAAAATCCTTCCTTGCAGACACTGACTGATGCCCAGGGAATGCGAGGATTGTGGGAACTGGCAGTACCAAGGAGAGAAGAACTTCATGGGAAACCCATGCCTGCTGCACTTGCCCTCTAGGGAGCTCATCAGATAAACTGCTCTTCAAACATTACGAAGGTACACAGCGAGACATGAAGAATATGCATGTCATTTTACCTTCTTCAGAAATACACACTTGTGGAAAGTGGAAGCAAAAATTATTGTAGCTACTGAAAGAAACACTCATTTATAAAATACCATGGAGAAGCCCTGAAAAACTATATCCATTTAATATGAATTGAAATACTGCATTCTCAAAATACATATATTAGTAACAAACAATTCAAATGCTAACTGTGCCCACCCTGCTCTAAACCTGACTGAGATGAATGGACCCAATCATCATAGCGATCATATGAAGCAAGTACTAGTATGATCTTCCCTTTGTAGACAAAGAAACCAAGGCAAAAAGAGTAAAGTGCGTAGCCAGTAATGGTGTCGCCAGGACCTAGACTCAAGACAGGGTGGCTTCAGAGTTGGTGCTCTTAGCCACTGTGCTTGCGGGCTCCCTTCAGGGTATTTTTACATCTGACAAGCAATGCTAGCTAACTATGACATGGCTGAGCACTGAAGATGTGCCCATGTATGCTAAGCACTTTTTAAAAAAATATTTTATAGTTGTATTTATTTATTTTATTATTTATTGTATTATTTATTTTTATGAGGTGCTGAGGATAGAACCCAGGACCTGGCACCTGCTAGATGAGCACTGTACCATTGAACCATAACCCCAGACCTATGCTAAACACTTTAAAAGCTTTATTCATTTGCTCTTCTCAACAGCCTATCTAACATTATTTCTATTCATAAGGGAAATACAAGCTTTGAGTAGTCTGACGCCACACCCTGGAATAATGGGTCCTCCAAGGCCTGATTTCACAACCCTCTTTCTTTAAAACTAGGTTCTTCTTCTCTCAGTTATATGCAAGAATCATCTCTAAATTAACTTTAAGTATTTAACTTACATAATGTATTTAACTACTTTAAAGATCTCTATATCCAACAATTTCATTTTTAAAAATATTTTTTAGTTGTAGATGGACATGATATCTTTATTTTATCTTTATGTGGTGCTGAGGATCGCACCCAGGGCCTCACACATGCTAGGTGAGGAGTGCTCTACCACTGACCTACAAACCCAGCTCTCAACAATTTTATGAGAATACGTTATATTCTGAGCTTCCAATATTATACTGGAGGCTTAAAGTTTAGAAATTTTAGGGTGAGAGATGCAATGGTCATTCAATAAATGTTTGCTAATTATAACTTTTGAAAATTATCCCATTTCCATTTCTGAAACACCAACTTCTTAATACTTTAAGAGCTAATTATTCTGATGTGGCAAACTTTTTTTTTTTTTTTTTAACACACACACACAGCACTCAACAGTGGTCTGACCAAGTAGTCCAGTCAATATTCTTCTTAACTGCTATGTCAGGGATAAACCTTTTGTCAAAGAGGGTCTTCTATTTTGTAGCTATAAATCTCAAATCCGCAGAATGCTGTCTATCCTACCACTTGTCAGTCTTTATACTTAGCTTATAAGACCTTGTAAGTGGTAACATCAGACTGTTTGCTTTTCTTGCTATGTCTTTATTAAACACAGAAGCCACATATCAAAATTGTAAGTTGGTAAAAGCAGATATTAGCATTTTTCTTAATGAAAACAACATAAATGACTAAGGAAAAATACAGAAATCATTTGGGTTTTGAAAAAAGCTGAAATACTGTCTTTTAACTGATACTCTTACGCCACTCTTGGAAACGACAGAAATAGGAAAAGAATGCATATTTAAATTAGACATTTTTTTTGAGAATAACAATTAGGTAAAATTCTCATTCCTTTTAAAAATGAAGGAAAGACTGAGAGCTGCACATATGTTTAATAATACCGCTATGAAGAATATATTAAACAGCAATATGGTTGATCTATGAAAAATTCCATCAGTTAACTTAGGTGGAAGTTATTTTCCATTCTTTGTTTCGGGTGCCCAATGAATATTACAGGGCAAAAGTAATAATGAGATATAGGAAAATGTGCTGTAAGGAAGGAGGGCCTCTGAGGAAGACACCTGGGCTAGAAGCTATCATACAGATGCTACAATGCAGAAATCGTCTCAGACTTACCTATGCTCACTGACTGCGTCAAGCAGAGGAGGCTGGTGCCCTGACTCCCACAAGACTACATTTTGTTAAAGACAGTGAGGCAGCAAGTAAGAGTAGAAAGGCCAACAGTACGAATCAATTTAAAAGAGTTAGAAAAATACTGAGTATGATATTTGCTCATTAGATGAGGTATCTGTTAATTACAAACCAAAGAGAAAATTCCAATACATCTGTTATTCCAACATATTTGTCTTGTTGCTTACTGTCCCAATAGCATTACATTATTGACATTTTAAACTATAAACTAAATAACAAAAAATAACCATGGATCATGTTTTCTAGAATACTCTCTATACTTAACAGGCTCTTTTTAAAAGTTATGGTAGAGAATAGGTGTTCAATATCTGTTTTTTCTTCCTTTGTTTGGCTAGAAGAAGTCTTTGTGGTTAGGTTAAATTATCTTTTATAATTGTTTTCCGAGGGACAGCAAAGACAACTTCTTGATAAACTTGTTTATTCACCAGTCCAGTATCTAATATAAATCATATGGTTGACCTTAATTTTAAGAAAATTATTTCAAATAATCTATTTCTTAAAATAATATATTATGATAATTCTAGAAAATTCTTGTAAATATTTTTGGTAAGCACTTTTGTAAGTTCAAGACAAAGTTGTCTCACTGGTGGTTTAAAATATTAAGTATTATTGTGTTCTAAGTCTTCCTTTTAAAAAAATTTTTCTTTTTTAGTTGTAGATGTATACAATATCTTTATTTTATTTATTTATTTTTAATGTGGTGCTGAGGATTGAACTCGGTACCTCACACATTCGAGGCAAGAGCTCAACCACTGAGCTATAACCCCAACCCTCTTCCTTTCAGTAAATATGTTTGTTTTGATGCCCCAATGGCCTTTCTTTAAGAGACACAATTTAAAGACTGGATAAATTGCTCAAAGTGAGCCTTCAGAGGTGCTATAACTTGGGAAGGGGTCTTCAGAGGTGCTATAACTTGAAAAAGGGTCTTTAGAGGTGCAATAGTCTTGCTGGTTCACCTTTTAAACTGTAAGCTTCATCTGCTTCCACCCCGAGTGGTAACTAAAGCATGCTCACATTAGCATTCTGACACCGCTAGACGGCTGCACAGATCAATCTCACTGGCAGCTATAAATGTGATAAAGAAAATTACCAGGGCTGGGGATGTGGCTCAAGCGGTAGCGCGCTCGCCTGGTATGCGTGCGACCCGGGTTCGATCCTCAGCACCACATACCAACAAAGATGTTGTGTCCGCCGAGAACTAAAAAATAAATATTAAAAATTCTCTCTCTCTCTCTCTCTCTCTCTCCTCTCTCACTCTCTTAAAAAAAAAAAAAACCAATGGATCCAAGGCCTTTTGAAAAAAAAAAAAAAAGAAAATTACCACAAAATTATCCTTGTGCAGCCCTCCTTGCCTCCACACCCACACTGCTTGTGTGTTTCAGCAGTACAGTGAAGCAAACTAAATCCTCAGTAACAACAAAACTAAGTAAGAAACAGTAGAAAAAGGTGGTGGATGGGTGAAAAGTGCTTATTTATACTGTGAAACAAAACATGCTATTTAGATCTTCTAAAGGCCATTATGAAAGAATGTACCTCACCCTTAAAGGTGCTTATAAGGCTTTTTTTCACTCTAAAGAGTTCTAGAGATTGTCATCAAAAAAAGCATAGGAGAGCTGCAGCAATTATAGGTGGAAACAATATCTTTATATTATTTTTATGTGGTGCTGAGAATCCAACCCAGTGCCTCACACATGGTGAATGCTCTACCTGAGCCACAACCCCAGCCCTGCTTTTGAACTTCATAATTGGTTTAGCATTGCATCCTAAAGCCTAATATTAAAAAATTTCATATTATATCTGCAATTACATATGTAATAGTATATACAGTACATGTATACCATATATTATATATATGGAGGGAGAGAGAGAGAGAGCGCGCGCGTGTGCAAGCGAACGCCCGGCATGGTGGCGCATGCCTGTAATCCCAGTGGCTTGGGTGGCTGAGACAGGAAGATCTTGAGTTCAAGCCAGCCTCAGCAACTTAGCGAGGCTCTAAGCAATTTAGCAAGATCCTGTCTCTAAAAAATAAAACATAAAAGGGCTGGGGATTTGGTTCAGTGATTGAGTGCCTCTGGATTCAATCCCTAGTACACCCCCCCAAAAAAATATAGGACTAGGGCTGAAGCTCAACAGTAGTGCACTTGCCTAGCATGTGTGAGGCCCTGGGTTCCATCCTCAAAACTAAATAAAAGTTCAGTGTCCATCTATAACCAAAAGAAAATATTTAAAAAAACATATTGAAAACATGACTCAGGAAAACTATACTCAGAGTATATGTACGTATTTCTCGGTCTTAAAGCAGGAAGAAGATTATCAGAAAGCACTAATGTTTATTAATGCTTTTGAGAATTACAGTTAACTACTCCAGATCCTAAATGTTAACTGCAAAGTCAAGGTAAGATAATCTTAAATGTTAATGAGGAGAGAAAAAATGTTTTCAGAGTAAAATCCAAAGAAAAGACCAGCTGTGAATATATGCCATTTATTTTCTAAGGTGTAAAGCAAGCAGTTTTCTTTGGCTTGATTCCATAGCCAGGCAAAATTCATCTAACTTTTTTCAAATATAGAACTTGTGTACTGAATCCAAAGCAAAGAGCCATCTTGTGTTTCTTTATGTGCAACCAACTTTTGAATAAATTATTTTCTTTCTTGTAAGTGATCATTCAAATGGTCTAAGACTGTTCATTGTGGTAAATTTAATGGATGGAAGTCTTACAAAAAAATTTCAGGATGGGACCATAGCTCAAACCCATAACAACTTCAGTAACTATTAATACCAAAATTTTAAAAATAATAACAAATTAACCTTTCCTCTTTACCGAGGCCGAAAATACACTATTTCATAGTAAAGAGAGTTTCATAAAGCCTTTTAGAACAGGAAGAAGGTGGAAGCTGATTTTACTCCTACTCGATACTACTGACAGCTGGCATGTGGGCTGTCATTGTGTTGAAGTGGCTGATCTTCACCTTAACACCTAGACTCAGAGGTATACCAAAAAGTATTAAAACACCAAACAGCCTTTAAAAATAGAATTCATGTTAACTTCTCTTCTTGTTCTGTACTAATACTGGCAATGACTTAAAGCTTAAACTCACCACCAGCACCCTTTGGAGTTGCTCTGCCTGACAGCTTACCAATCTTCAGGCAAAGAGCTGCAACTCTCTGGGGTGTTGTTTCCACCTGCACTATCTTCCCCTGCCTTTATGAAGCTGTATTCAACTTACAGCACCTGAGCTTTCACTAGGTAATCTGTTTTTGGCTTTCCTTTCATTCCCAGTGCTGTCCATCTGAACAAATGTTATTATTGATGTGTGAAGAGGGATCTGTTATGTGTATAAATGTCACGAAGCTCAGGGCCCTGTGCATGCACTGTTTTAGTAATGGTCCTTGTGTTTATATTCATTTTCATTTATGAGGGGCTAACCTGGGAAAAGCTAATTACCTAAATGGCTGCCTTACTTTTATGGAGCTACTTGCTACAGAATTACTTACTTTTATGGAGCTACTCACTTCAGAATTATTCTTTATGCCACATCCAGGCATAAAGAAAAACTCCAGTTTATCTTTACTGAACATCTTCCACATTTACTTCAGTAGTGGGAATATCTTGCCACTCCACTATCATTACTAACATAAAAACTTATAAACATGAGGGAAACTGGGCTTGGTAGTGCACACCTGTAATCTCAGCGGCTCAGGAGGATAAGGCAGGAGGATCCTGAGTGCAAAGCCAGCTGCTAAGCAAATCAGTGACACTCTGTCTCTAAATAAAATACAAAATAGGGCTGGGGATATAGCTCAGAGGTCAGGTATCCCTGAGTTTAATTCCTAGTAACCCGCTGCAAAAAAATGAGGGAAGACCCTGAAATTATTACTTAAAATTAATTTTCCTTGTAAAGTTAATTTATAAACAGCTACATGACATAATCCTCCCACTCACTAATCACAACTTAAAACACCTCCATTTTCCCCCCATGGAAAAGAACATTGGGGGGCTGGGATTGTGGCTCAGCAGTAGAGCACTCACCTAGCACAGGCAGGACCTGGGTTTGATTCTCAGCACCACATTAAAAAAAATAATAAATAAAGGCATTGTGTTGTGTCCATTTACAAAAAAGATACTCTCTCTCTTTAAAAAAATTTTAAAAAGAAAAAAAAAAAGAAAAGAACATTGGGCTGGGTTGTGGCTCAGTGGTAGAGTACTTGCCTAGCATGCATGAGGCACTGGGTTCAATCCTCAGCACCACATAAAAATAAAGATACTGTGTCCAACCTAAAACTAAAAAAATAAATATTTAAAGAAAAGAACACTGTTCTATTAAATGGTATTCAAAGGCTAAAGAATAACAATAAAATGCAGTAACAAAAAAATGAATTTGATTATTTAATAATATCTAAATGGTACTTTGCAGTAATTTTTAGACCAATATTTACATTTTGATATGATTTAAATGACATTAAGATGATATAAAATTAAACAACATAAAGTTAAAAAAAATCATTTAAGTTAAGAAAGTTTTGGTCTTTTTATGCTAATTGATAAGAATATATTCACATAACTGTCAAAAACTAGATTTTTCTTTTAACATTTTTGTTTTTTTAATTGACAAAATGGTGTGTATTTACCATGTACAACATGATGTTCTGAATTATGCAGAGTCTCTGGGGTGGCTAAATCGAGCTAAAAAACACATCCATTACTTCATGTACTTTTCATTTCTTTTGAGGTGAGGACACTTAAAATCTACTCCTCCAGCAGTTTTCAAAAATATAATACACTGACCATAATATATGTCACTAGCTATATGTCACTAGATCCCTTAAACTTATTCCTCCTAACTGATCAACACATTTCTATAAAAACTAGATTTCTGATAGCTGTACAAAGACTGCTTTTACATCTTGGAATGTACATACACATAAGGCTGACTTGCCATGAGCCTAAAATTACAATATATGCATGAATATAAGGTAAGGCTTATAATTTCCTGAAGTTGTTTATTAGAGAAGTGAATTATCTTCTTGTTGAGTTCTTCCATAGTATCTCATCTTGAAATTTTCTTTCATTTGCTTAATATGGAACAAAGAAATACTCTTGGGAAAAAAAACACTAGTTTCAAAAGCAACTGAATTCAAAGCTAGCTTTAGGTTTATAGAAATATTAATGAGAATCAGAAAAAGAGGAAAAAAATCAATACCTTAAGTATTCCCAAGATATAACCTTAAAATTAAATATGTTGCACATTGTTACAAAGAAGCTTTTAAAATTGCTTTTTAAAAAAAGTAGTCAAGGGGCTTGGGTTGCGGCTCAGCAGTAGAGTGCTTGCCTAGCACTTCGAGGAGGCCCTGGGTTCGATCCTCAGCACCACATAAAAATAAATACAACTACAACTAAAAAATAAATATTTTTTAAAAAGTAGTCAAATATTCTCTCAGAAAGGGCACACGTAAGTTAATTCTGGGAAGTAAGTGGGCAGGCAAAGGAAGAACTGGAGGGCAACCTGCTTAAGTTCCCATAATATTTTAAACCATGGGAATGCATTATCTAATAAAAAAGCACAAAACAACAACACAAAAGGTTAAATTCTAAAACAGAAACGACACCCCGATAAAATGTTGCAATCAATGACAAATCAGTGATGAGGCTCTACAGACTATGAATGTGCAACGATAAGTCAACTTTCAAGTCTTATCATGCATATATTTTAAAAAAACTGCTGGACCTCGAAAAGAGAAATAGAGATATGTACTGGAAATCAGAGCTAGATAGATGATGCATGGGGTATCTGTTGATAAAACACACTGAAGACAAAGATTCAATACAGGGTTTTATCAACTGAGAGTGAAAAAGCAATCCTTCTATATTATTGCATTGCTTCATAAAATGTAACTAATAAATTTTTACCTTTTCATAAACTATCCTAAGAGCTTATAAGGGAGACGAAACTACATTGGGTTTAGCATACATTTAGGCATCTATATTAATTTCTGAAAGAGAACATGGTGAATGACCAAAAAGTGTAAACTTTCCTCACACACTTCCCCATCACCTGGTACAGATGACCAATTTCATGAACAGTTTTACATTTTGATTATTTTGGGAGGCAGGGTACTGGGAATTGAACCCAGAGGCATTTAATTACTGAGCCACATCCCCAGCCCGTATATCTCCAGCTTCTCTCTATATAAAATGTACATATGTATATTTTAGAGACAGGTCTTGCTAAATTGCTTAGGGCCTCACCAAGTTGCTGGGATTACAGGTGTGCACCACCATTGCCCAGCTACATTCTAATTTTATATAAGTACAACTCCTATTTTGTTTTAGGGTAATGATTTGCACATTATATTGATCCAAGTGTACTGTGCAAAAATGTGGTTGTCTGTATCATTGTTTAAGGTAAAAGCAAGGCTCCTAATGACAGAGTGTTCCAAAGCCATTACTATAAATCACAGCATCCAGATGGCTTTGGCAGCAACCTGGTGGAGATGTTGCTTTGAACCAATCAAAAACAGTCAACGGCTGTGCCTTGTTTCTGAATGAGATTCAAAAACGAAGTAAAACATCTTATTTGGAGAAGAAATTCACATTAAAGACCTGTACTAAGGAACTAAACATAGTGGTAGATGCCCACTTTGCTAAATAAAGTAAGACCATTAATGAATAAATCAGGAAACCACTCAGGACACAGAAAAGTAAGTAACTAGGTACATAAGGAAGCATTCTGAAGAAACAGTTTTGTTTTTTCCAGCTTTTAAAACTAAAATTAAAAAGATGTATTTATAAAGGTAAGCCTCACCAGAACTGTGAAAAGTCTAGTAAACCCACTTGAAATACTTAATTCTGCCTTTACAAAATATGCATATTTACTATGTTTATGAACTTTAACATTATTTTTTCTTTACGCTGGAAGTATTAACAGTAAAAGTACATCATTTATCTCCATTCATTTATGTTAAAATTTGACAGTTCTATTTTCTGGAGACTCTGGGATGGTTCTGTGATCAATAAAAATTTGCTAAAAAGGTAAGAAATTAATAGAAAATACTCATTTTGTATGCAATGATGAGCTAGCTAAAGACAGAATCTTGGTCACATCTATGCCCATTTACATCAAAATATTCACATATGAAATTCTTGTCTTCAGTCATCACTGAGAACATAAATCTCTCCATTTCCAAAGGAAGGTGTGTTGCAAGGAGATGGGGTAAGGGGGAGAATGTACTCTCAGCCACATGCTGCTTCCCTGGCACCAGCACAGGGAGGCAATTTCCAATGACATTCCAGCATGAAATCTGCTGGAATCTGTGTGAAATGGACTGAAGCTAAAACTGATTTCTAAAGGTAATGTTGCTAGCAAAGACACTGGGTAAATAATGAAAGATCTGGAAGGAAAGTGAAATACTACCTGTTATTCAAAACCATCCTATGACCGTGTCCTCCTCGACTCACTGATGAACTGAACTGACAAAAGCAAACTGAAAAGGAATAAACTGGGCTGAGAGGGTGACTCTTTAACAAGGTTCCCACTGCACATGTTAATGAACTCACCGTTCTTCCTTTCGTTCAGAGGGGGTAAGTGCTGACTGGACTGCAAGGAGAGTTCCTGGAATTCGTGAGCCACGGCCTCACTTTGAGGACTTGGAGCAAGATGGGCTAGAGGTCCCAACTCATCCTCGGTGTCTAAGGCCCCCACGTGATCCATTGTGTTCCAGCCACTGGCAACAGGGAATACGAGACACCTCTTCACGTGGCCTGTTGAAGAGACTGTCAAATAAATAATGTGTAAACAAAATAAATAAATGGTACACTTGTTTTTCTCCAACTTGCACAAAAGTATTAATATAGGATCCCTGGGTACTAGTCTGGTTTTATTGTTGTGTGGTCATTACCATTTGCCTAGCCAAGGCAAAAAGAACTAAGATTTCAGGACTGCCCTAAAGGGTTTGCAAAAGTGAGTTCAGCAAAGTTAATGCCCTACTAAAACAAAACAACGCTCTTAAGAGGGAGCCTAACAGAATCTAGCTCCCTCTCTGGACCTCATGGTCCTTGTCCAACACACAGGAATAATATACTTTCCATCCAGCAAAGCACTTACATGGTAAAGAAAAGTTAAAAACTATGTTGTAAACTTCTTTTGTAGCAAGGATTAAAGAAAGCTATAGCTATTGATGTCACTTAAAGATTTCAATGCATGCTAAAATGAGAAGAAAGTCAACTAACGCCAATGAAAATAAAGCAGCAGGCTGGCTTTAAAATGCATGTTAACTCCTTCATATCAAACAACTTCAGTCAAAATTCATAGCAACCAGCTATGTTTCAGATAAAAACTCCTCTGCCAGCCTGGGTCTCAGGGTGAAACCAAAAGGAAACAGAACTTTCAGCTCACACACAATGCACATATAGTTCATGTCAAAGAAGCAAACCTTTATTTTATATCATGAAGATTTGAGATTATTTGTTACTACAGCATAACTTGGACTATGCTGACTGACACAGAAATCAATAATGGTAGTACCAATGACACAAACGTTATTGGAAGCTATAAGGATTGCTGTTCCAATAACAAAAACTATTATTGGAAGCTATGAGGATGGTAGTCTATGTTACTCAGTAGTAACACATTTGGAAGACTACTGTCTACTTATTTAGTAGCACT
Source organism: Ictidomys tridecemlineatus (assembly GCF_052094955.1). Lineage (NCBI taxonomy): Eukaryota > Metazoa > Chordata > Mammalia > Rodentia > Sciuridae > Ictidomys > Ictidomys tridecemlineatus. The sequence goes on from NC_135486.1 coordinate 133,996,557, forward strand.
TCATACACAGATTGTCCATTCATTCACCCATTGATGAACACTTGGGCTCTTTCTAGTTTTTACAACTATTACAAATAAACATGCTATGAACACTCCTGCACAGGTTTTATAGTTACATGCTTTCATTTTTCTTAAGTAAAATGCCTAGGAGTGGGATGGCTGAATCATTCGGCAGCTATATATTTAAATTTTAAAGAAACTAACAAAATTTTCTGAAGTCGTTGAACCATTTTGCATTCTTATTGGCAGAGTGCAAGAATCCAGTTGTTCCCCATCCTTGCTAACACTTTATTTGCTCAATCTTTTTCCTTTTTGGTCATTTAGTGGGCACATGGTATTTGACTGTGGTTTTAATTTGTATTTCCCTAGTGACTGATGATGTTTTAATGAGCTTAACCAAAGAAATAAAGGGATAGCAGATAAGTTTCTGATGAAATCTTTTTGTTCATTTTTAATATTAGGTGGTTTTCTTGTAATCTGAGTTTTTATCAGATATGTGACTTGTAACTATTTTTCCCAGAGGCTTACCTTTTCATGCTCTTAACAGTGTTTTGTAAAGAGTAGATACTTTGATTGAATAAAGTCAAATTTATCAATATTTTTTGAACCACATTTTTGTAGTTGTTAATACAAGTCTTTGATTAGTCCAAGGTCACAAAGATTATCTCCAATGTTTTCTTCTAGATATAGATTTGTGTTTTACATTTAAATCTATGGTCCATTTTGAGTTAATTTTTACATAGACAGATATGAGTCAAAGTTCTTTCAGGGGGGGCATATTGATGTCTGATTGTTACAGCACCATCTGTTTAAAAGATTATCCTTTTCTACTAAATTCCCTTTGCACCTTTGTTAAAGTCAATTAACCATATATATGTGAATCTATTTTGTAACTCTGTTTAAAAAAAAAAAAGAATGAGGGCCTCAACTTTTTGGGTGATTCCTAAACTATTACATGTGCAGGGTAGACTCCATGAAGCCTAGCAAAAGGCAAAAAGAACTAAGATTTCAGGACTGCCCACTATAGGAGAGACAGGGTTTGCAAAAGTGAGTTCAGTAAAGTTAATGCCCTACTAAAACAAAACAATGCTCTTAAGAGGGAGCCCAACAGAATCTAGCTACAACTGTCAACCAGAATTCCACATCCAATGAAAATACCCTTTAACAAAGAAGGCAAACATGTCACCAGTGAATACATACTATAAGGAATGCTAAAAGAAACTATTTGGGATGAAGAAAAGTGATACCAGATAAAAATTTAGATCTCAGGAATGAAAAGCATTAAATACAAATAAATAACAGACTAGCTTTTTTTTTTCTTAATTTCTTTAATCTTATCACACTCTACAAAAAGTATAATGCTTTCTTGTGGAGTTTGTAATACATGAAGCTATCATGTGATAACTATAGCAGAAAGGATGAGGGGAGCAAACGTATTTAATGTTTTGCATTTCTATATATTATAAAGAAGTTGCATAATTATAACTTTAGAAAGACTGAGAAATTAAGGTTGTATATAATTCCTAAAAATAAAACTTGAAAATACAAATAGCTTTAGCTAATAAATACTCAATTTTAACAATAACCAAAGAAAACAGAACACAAAAGTAAAATGGGACAAAATAATTGGCCTTAATAATTATATTAAATATTAATGGGCAAATCAATCCAACTGAAAGACAGAGACTAACAGAACAAATTTTATAGAAAGTCTAAGAGTACGTTTTTAAGCCACATACTTTAGAAAAGACGACACAAATGGGTAGAAGAAGATGGATATAAGAAGGCAGATCATGTAAGCAAGAAGCCAAGAAGGTTGTAATGATTATCAGATACAAGTATCATAATTCTCTTATAATGCAAGATATTTTTGACACCAAATTATTTCTCAGATACAAGAACTATAATGCCCTTATAATGGCAAGATGTACTAACTTTGAACATTAGTGCTAATGATTTGGAAGATCCTTTAGGGGCAGATTTTTAAATATTTTCATGGAAGAATTATCTGTTCTTAATATTGAAGAATTTTTTTTCAACCTATTATGCCTTGACATTGTGTTCACCTTAAACTCCCACGCATCCCTCCAAATTAAGAAAATTATAAGCTAAGCAAATCTTAAAATCTAGCAAAGGGAAAAGAATAAATTTTCAAAAAATTTTAACTTAATATTCATGAACATTTTTGATGGAGTACAGGCTATATTCTAAAATTTTGTAAGCTGTCATCTTAAAGTCTACTTAACTACTTGATAATTTCTTTGAAACTGAAATCTAACATCAAATATAAAAAGCACTCTCTTGTCTAGTAGGAGATAATTGAGATGTTAAAGAAATTGCATCAGAATGGATCCTTTCAGGGTCATAATTTAATCATGAAAGTAAACTATAGGGCTGGGGTTGTGGCTCAGTGGTAGAACGCTCGCCTAGCAAGTGTGGGGCCCTGGGTTCGATTCTCAGCACCACATAAAAATAAATAAATAAAGACACTGTGCCCAACCATAACTAAAAAAATAAATATTCAGAACAAAAATTTTTTTAAAAAGTAAAACTAATTTAGATTTAACTGGACAAAAAGTGGTAAAATGGTAATTTGTCTAGAACTAACAGATGAATGAATAGGAGAGTTAATACCTTCAAATCTCAACAACATAACTATATTCCAAATGACCTAAATCCAACATTTATCTGGAAGTAAAAGCACAGCACAATACAAGTAAGATTAGCCTGGAATACAGCTTCTGTTCTCAAGAAACAAACCACTGGGCTAGGGTATCTTAGTGGGAGAGCACCTACCTAGCATACCTGAGGCCCTGGGTTTAATCCTCAGAAGCACAAAAAACAAAAAACTAAAACACCCTTACAGAAAACCACTTCATTGTCAGATGCTCCTATAGTGATAGGAAAAAACACAGAAAAAAAAAGAGACAGTACACTTTCATTTTTTCATCTATTCATTTCCTTTTATCTAAATGGAGCCAGAAAACACTAATGAGATCATATTTTAAAAAGTGATGGGCTCTTAGAATAAGGTGATCCCTAAATCAGCCCTAACATTTGTCTTGAATTAAGTGTGAATCCAAAACCAACATTTTTTCCACTGTACCTTATTGCTCATAGTGACTAAGGACTAATTTATATGACATACCTATAAATAAAGTGGTATAGAATCACTGCTATGTACAAGAAATGTGAAATAATAAAGAAGTTCAAAGGATATAAATATCAAACTTCAGAAGTTTAATATACAATCAGTAAAATGAAGAGAGGTAGACGTTTTAGCAATAAGAGAGCTATTGTCCCTGCCCTTCAAAGCTCCCCTGAATTACAAACATTAGGGAAATACAAACAAGATCAAGCAGCAGACTTGGATGAAGAAGTACAAAGACGAACTTAACCACATACCCACAGTAATTCTGTGATACAAACAAATAAACCAAGGTAAATTAATGATGTCAACCCTGGGTTATTTCACATTATCTGTTCTTCCCACCAAAACTCCTGGTGGCAATTTGTTAGATATCTAATTCAAAATTTATTTACTATTATATTTATAAAATCATGTCAACTGTATGTATGAAAATATTTTCTTAGCAATATACTGTAGTTTTCTATATTATTCTCTTCTAAATGAAATTTCTTAAGTGTAACAAGAATTCATTATCAAGGGCTGGAGCTATACTTCAGTAGTAGAGTGTTCACCTAGCATATGTGAGGTACTGGGTTCGATCCTCAGCACCACATAAAAATAAACTTAAAAAAATTAAAGTAATTGTGTCCATGTACAACTAAAAAAAATTAAATTCATTATCAAATACATTTATATATTTATATGAATAAAATTCACCTCCCAATTTTATAATTGGGGGAAAAAAATCACAGAAAGGAACACTTTGTTCAAACTATTTACTCTTAACAATTAAGATAAAATCAAATAATTGGTTTAAAACTACATATTTCTACACAAATATTTCATTACTCCACATACATTTTTATTAACTTTTATGAAAAGTGTTGTCATCCTTTGTTTTTTTCCTAATTTAACTCCTGGCTTGATTACCTACATTCTCTTACATTTAAAAGGCCACAGATTCATAAAATGACAGGATATTTTAGCTGAAAGCTTTCTTAGAACCAATATCCAGTATAAGTATTTCTGAACTCTCCTCACAATATGTTACTTGAGAAGGTTTAAAAGAAAAAAAAAAAATCCCAGAGAGGAGAGTAAGAGGAAGGGAAGAATCTCCAGAGAGTCTGCTATAATTGGTCTGGGATAGAGTGATTCTAATTTGTTGCTAGTGATGACGATCATTGCCTAGAGTAGTTAGAGGTCAGAAATTATTAAAGCATATAAACAGTAGAATATAAGTAGATATAAACTGCTCTGGGAACCTAGACAATTAAATGTCCAGTTGTATTAATGTAGTTAGGAAAAGTCAAAAGGATAAGCAGAAGTTTGCCAGGCATGGAAATTTTCTCATCAGTAAAAGTAAAAGGCACAAACATAAAAGGGCTGCTGAGGCCATGTGGGGCAGCTGGCAGCGAGTGGTAGAAACAAGGCTGGCGAGGTCAAGACAGCCACAAAACTGAGGAGAGTGTGTACTCTAGAAGAGTGATGTGACCCGAGTAGGAGTTTTAAAAGATAATTCTGGCAGAGACCAGTTACTAATTAAGTCTCAGGTCGAAATACTAGAAACTAAGATAGCAAAAATGCAGAAAAGCAAATAAACTCAAATACTCTTTAAGGGGCAAAATTTCAAAGTTTGATGACTAGCCCATTTGAAAGGTAAAGGAGATTAAAGAACGGAGACAGCGGGTAAGAGTTCCAGATGGGCAGCTGGAATGGCTGGTGGGATCACTGCAGCAAGGCAGGAAGAGGAGTGATGGGCAGAGAGCTCACTTTGAAAAACCAAAGACCAAAAACTAAAACTGAAAAACAGAAAATGGCTGGAGAGATAGTGTCCCACTTCAGGCAAATAACTTACCTCTTTTAATTTTAAAAAATGGGAAAGACAACAAAAAGAAAGAAAAGGAAAGAATATTTACTGTATTTCTACTCTGCTCAACACTAAATTTAATCTAGGCTTTCCCTAATTGTACCCTGATGACTTTTCTATGGGATCATTATGCCCATTTTATAGATGAGAAAACCAAAACTTGATTAAATAAATTTAAGACGTTAATATCAAAGCCAGGTTTCCAACTTCAGGGGCCAACTTTATTACAAAACATGGATGTACCAAGAGGCAAATAAACTGGAGCAAAGAACGGGGAAAGAGAGATTGCTGAGGAAGGTAAGGATGAGGGGGATTAAGCCATGAAAAGAGCCATTTGTACAAATCTGTGACACACAGACTGAAGGCTCATACTATCAGGCACTGCACTGAGCTCCAGGGTTCCAATGATGAATCCACCACAGGCCCTGTTGTCAAGGAATCAAGGTCATATCAAATGGCAGCCATGACCCACCAGTGCTTAACAAGAGCTTCATGGCAGATGAAGGAAATGCTCTTCTATTGTTCCATTTTTGGCAAAACACTGAAACTGTGACAGCAACTGCACTCAAGATGAGAAGAAAATGAAATCTGCAGTGATGATGTACCACTACATATAAACAGGATATCTTTTTGACACTAGGTTACAATTCTTTCAAATAAACAAATTCTAAGTGTGCATTTATTTGTAAAAGTTGGATTTTATGTGTAACTATTAAATGTAAGGCAAAAATGAACAGTAAATGTACCAAACACTGACAATACACTATACACGAAAGTCACAGTCTTCCTATGCTCCAAGTGGATATTGTTCGAACAATCCCGATGTGATGATTAATTTTTAAAAAATTGTTTACCGAAGGGGTTGGGGTTGTGGCTCAGGGGTAGAGCGCTTGCAGAGCGCTTGCCTAGCACATGCAAGGCCCTGGGTTCAATCCTCAGCACTACATAAAAATAAATAAATAAATAAATAACAAAGGTAGGGGGGAAAAGTCAAACAAATTTTTTTTTAAAAAAATTGTTTACTGAAGAATAAGTTTCATATGAACATAAATATGGAACAAACTGCATACTTAGCCTCCCAAATGATGAATTCTTAATAAGTACTATAATACCTAACAGGGCTTTTTAAATATTTATTATGATCATCCATCAATAGAGATTTGAATTAGCAAAAGTTTAAAACACACATGGCTTTTAAATTACTACATAAAAAGACAAAGAATTTAAAATGCTATTTGTTCTCTAAGATAAGTGGCCAAACCCTGTGTCTTTTTAGCTTAAACAACTAACCCTGTGTCTTTTTAGCTTAAACAACTAACTGCGTTTTCTAAGTTTATTCATAACGAATGATTCTCAGAGAATAAGAATTGATTAGAGGATTATTTTTAAGATAGAATAATCTCCACAACTACTGGGTTAAAAACAAACTCTAATTTTGTTAAACCATAATTAGAATTTGATTTAAACACTAAGTAGTAAATGTTTGTAAAAGATTAAACAAATATTTCATTGAACAGGTTAAAAAAAATATATTGTATTCCTATTTCCAAGTTCTCTAAGTCAGGGGTAAAGGAAGAAAGGAAGAAGGAGAGAAAAGTGAAATGGAAATTAAAAAGAAAAGTCTCTCCTTTTTATTTTCTAGCTTTTTACTCTTCTTGATATTAGCGATCAAAAGAATTTACTTCTTTACTTTTACATTTAAAATATAAAAAATAATGTAGCCTGACTGATCCGTTTGTCCAAGGTAGCATAACTAGTTAGGTAGCAGGACAGGAACCACGAACCCTTAATTTGTAATTCAGTTCTTTAGCACTTATTTAACTATATTCGTTAAATAAGTTAATTTGTCATTTTGAAATGTACAATTCAGTGGGTTTTAGTACATTCATAAGTCACCCCTCATCTGATGCAACCATACCAGTTAATTGGTTAGTAAACTGAAAATCTGAGTTTAAAAAGGAGTCATAAAAACGATATACATAGATCTTAAAACACTTTCTTTTAAACTGAAGTGCATAAATGTTGATTCATTTGCTGGTCTTCAAGTACAGGGTCAAGAAGGCTCTTGTTTCTTTGTGGAAGTGCTGGCTCTCTGGCATAAATCAGTAATGTCTGTGATTTCCAGTCTGTTTTTTGCAAAGTGGAACAAAAACGGGAAGGATTTTTAGTGCAGAATTCATGTTTTTACAAATTTTAACCCATTCTTTTCTCATCTGCACCTGGTTTGAAAGTATTATTTAAGCAACATGCCTTTTTGCTTCCAAACATTTAAGCTTGTTGCACTTGTATCTCATCAGTTTACATAGTATTTCAACTATTATAAATGGCATAAACATATTTAGGAACAAACACAGCTGACTTTTGGCTAACATATGACTCCACTAGTAAGAAAAGAAAATGTTTCACCAGACTTCAGTATTACCCTCTGGCTATAACCTTTATGTCCTGGGACAAGGGAAATGGAGAAGGTTGGTAATTCAGTGCATGGGTCAAGTGGAGGATGAATACGGGAAGCTCTACCACAAAGTAGTTTATAAAGATTTATGTTGAGGCCAAAAGTATCTCAAATTAGAAACTTGGGTCTTTTAAAGTTTTCTGATATCTGTTAACACAAATTATTACTTAAGCAATATTATTTTACTACTATTGAACTTCTTGCAGAATTTCTTAATATTGTACTCACAAAACAGCTTGGAGTTCATACCAAATAAAACCCAATCTTTAGAGTTTTTAAAGAACTCTAACAGGTAGAAGAACTATCAAAAAGTGCCTAACACTATTGGTTAAATGAGATCAACTATCCTAATTTTTATCAGATTCCTTCAAAATACTATTGAGTTCTTCCCTGCATTAAACATACTCTCATATATAAAACAGCAATTTTAATCAGTTGTAAAAATTTTGACTCATGCTGTAGTTGTGAATAAGGTATTTTTTTGTTTGTTGAGATATAATTCCTTTGCTATAAAATTCGTCATTTTGAAATGTACAATTCAGTGGGTTTTAGTACATTCACAAGGTGTACAACCACCACTATCTAATTTCAGAACATTTCATCACATACAAAATAAATCCTGAACCCATGAGCAATCACTTCCTAATCTCCTCTTCCTTCAGTCTCTGGTGACCATGAATTCACTTTTTTTCTCTCTGGATTTGCCTGCTCCAGTCACTTCATATAAACAGTGTCAAAGAACAAGTGGTTTTTTTTATGTGTAGCTCCTTTAACTCAGCATGTTTTCAAGGTTTATCCATGTTGTCCCAAGTAGCAGTATTTCACTCCTTTACACGGTTGAGTAATAATTCATCATGTGGATTTACCACATTTGTTTATTCATCTTAGGATGAACTGTACATTGTTTCTATCCTTTAGTTTTTATGAATAATGTTGCTGTGAACATCAGTGTACAAGTTTTTGGATGAACGTATGTGTACAATTCTCTTGGAATTACATAGAAAAGTGGTTTTCCTGGGTCACACAGTAATTCTATGTTTAACTATTTAAAGAAATACCCAAATGCCTGTAATGGTCACATCATTTTATATTCCCAAGAGCAAGTTAATAGGGTTGTGATTTTCCCACATTAAAAAAAAAATTAGAGCTATCCTAGTGGATATGAAATGTGTGATTTGGACTGGCAGTTGCCTAAAGACTAAAAGTGTTAAACATCTTTTTATGTACTTATTGGACATTTGAGTATCTTCTTAGCAGAAATATTCATTTTTAAGTATTTGTGTTTTATTGTTGATTAGACAGTTCTTGCTATTTAAATATATGGAATAAATATATATAATGAATAACTCTTACAGATTGTCAAACATCTTCAACTCCGGGTTGACTTTTTACTTTCTTCATAATGTCTTTGACACATAAGTTTTTATTGCTGATTAAGAGTGATTCATCTTTTTTTTTTCTTTTGGTTGTACCTGTGTTCTTGATATGATATTTAAGAAATAAGCACCAAATCTACATTCATAAACTTTTGTGCCTAAACTTTCTTTAAAGAGTTATAGTTTCAGTTTTCATATTTAGGTCTTTGATACATTTGTAGTTACTTTTTGTATATGGTACCAGGTAAGGATACAACTTCATTATTTTGCTTCAAGATACCCAGTTGTCTCAGCAAACATTTGTTGAAAAGATCACCCTTTTCCCTTTGAATGGTCTTGGTACTTTTGTTTTAATTTAATTTACCATAATTATTTGGGTCCATTTCTGCACTCTCAATTCTATTCCATTAACTAATATGCCTATCCATATGCCAGCACCACAATGTCTTGCATACTGAGACTTCCTCGTAAGCTTTGAAATTAGAAAATGTGAGTCTTCCAACTCTGTTCCCCACCCCTCCAAGATTTTTTGATTAACTGGGTCCTTTAAATTTCCATATGAACTTCAGCTTGCCCATTTTGTCAAAACAGAAAATAGGGTTTTGATGGGTATTGTGTTGAATTTGTACATTAACTTGGCAATATTGGTATCTTGATAATAGTAAGTCTGGCAACCCATAAACATGGGATGCGTTTCCATTTATTTACATCATCTTAAATTTCTTTCAACAGTGTTTTATAATGTTCAGTGTATAGGTCTTACACTTTCTTGGTAAATTTAGTCTTATTTATTTAGGATTCTGTTGTAAATGAAATTGCTGTCTTAAATTTTTATTTGCTAGTACACAGAAATACAACTCATTTTGTATTTTAATCTTGTATCCTGCAACCCTGCTGAACTACTTCATTAGTTTGAACAGATTTTTTTTCCTAGATTCTTCAAGGATTTCCTATTTATAAGATAATGTTATCTGCAAATAGATAAGTTTTAATCATTCCTTTCCAATCTGGAAAATTTTTATTTCATTTTCTGCCTAATCACTCTGGCTAGACACACTGTATGATGCTGAACAGGTCAGTAGTTATATCTCCACATTCATTCCTGATTTTGGTAATCTGAGTCTTTTTCTTAGCCAATCCAGCTAATGGTGTCTGCCCACTTTTATTTTTTTGATCTATTCAAACTACCAACTTTTGGTTTCACCAATTTATTCTATTATTTTCTGCTTTAATCTTTATTACTTCCTCCACTCCACTTGCCTTGGGTTTACTTTGCTCTTCTTATTTTTAAGGTCAGAGGTTATAGATTTGAGATCACTGTATAAAGTTCTAAACTTTTCACAAAGTGATATGTTATATTTGAATGTTATTCATATTGTTTCTTATATGGTATTCATAAATTTTAAAAAATTTGATTATTATTATGTTTAAATTAGTTAAGCCAAAATGTTTTCTGAACAATCTCCCCTATGCTGGAGTACAAGCAGACCAAAATCACTTCAGATATTAGAACCATTGTCTCCTCTGGATAGCTAACCTTCTGAGAATACCTAACATGAAAATTCCTTATCCCTCTAGAGGTAGTTCTTTGCCTCTCAGAGAGTTCCACCAGAAGGTTACTTCCATTACTGAAAGGAAACTACTGTTGTGGCAGATTATTTTTCAATGAAGAACATGACACTATCTCTCATCCCACATTTTGTTCCTACAGTGTGACTAGGACTTTCTTCTCATCAAAAGATGAAGTGCAAGCTTGCTTTGCTTGAATCTGAACTAGTCTATTCTGCAGGAAAGGGACACTACACATGTCTCTTAGGACTAGGTCATTATAGTTCTGCTTCGTTCTCTTTAGAACACTCATCTTTGGAGATGTTGAGGTGCCATACAAGTAATCTGACTTTCTTGAGGCTGCCCCACCATGAGGAAGCCAAAATTAGCCCATGGAGGGACCATGTGGGGAGGTCTTAAGATGACATGAAGAGACAAAGACAGATGCCCGGCCAGCCCCCACCTTCTTCAGCTTCCCTTTTCCTTTGCTGTCTAGTTCCAATCACTGTTTAAATGTAACTACATCAGAAATTAAGCCAGAAAGAACTAACTAGATAAGCCCTTCTCAAATCCCACAAAAATCACAGAAGATAATAATTGCTAGTTTCAGTCACTAAATTTCGAGGGGATTTGTTATATAACAATAGCAAATGGAATATTCTTGCTATATAACTTGAAGCCTTGGGATCATAAAGAAAAACTCCAATTAAATTCTTTCATAATGAAAGTACTCAAACAGAGATAGTTAATTCTCAATCTTCTGCGAGTTTATTTTAAACATGCTTTTACTTTTTACCATTCTGGTTATGCCAACCTGAATTAGTTAAAAAACAGTTTATCTAAATTTTCTTACTTATGAGATCTAAAACTAAATCCAGTACTCTAACTGGGGTATAAGGGAACAGCTGAGAAATGCAGAAAAACTGTCTCACCCACTAGTGAGGTTTTTATTCATTTGATTTGAATTTATGTTAAATTTGAACAAAATTCTTTTCTGCAAAGAGAACTGGTATAGAAGGTATTAATTCAGAGCTGAGGTTCTGGAATTAGCCGGATAAGGAGGCAAAAGTCAGTATTAATGAACTTGAGTAAGATGTATAACCTCAATAAGGCTTAATCCCTCATATACATAAATTGGGAACATAATACCCAAACTCAAGGGATTACTGTAAAAACTATCTCTAAGCTTAGTAAATCGCTGCTATTATAGTGGTTTCTTTAATCAAATGCTCCTCATCCTCTTCCTATTGCACTCATTTTTGTTTGTTTTAATGTAACAAACATTTGTTTGTTTGGGCCTCACATTTGTCATGATTAAATTAGATCTTGTTATGCACAGTCCTTGCTCCATTTGCTTCTGATCTTTTAGTAAGAGATGGAGGGGGAAAATCCCATTAAACAAAAAGAACAAATAGATAAAATACTTAGAAATTAATATAACTAAGAATGCATAAAATCTTTTTGATTGAAAATAAAGTCAAACATTACATTGTAATATTTTGAAGAAGTCAAAAGAGAAAGGGGCAGGGTAAAGTGCCAGGTTGAATCCCAGGGCTGGGGATGAGGTGTGTGTCTTAGTCCTTGATACCTGAACAGAACTAAGGAAATCCTTGCAATAAACTAATAAAAAAATCTTTCTTAAACTGATGCTAATCCATCACTTCACAGTATTCCAACTTCACAAGTTACAAGCAGCATGACCGATGGCAAGTTAGTTAACCTCTCTATGCCTCTTTGTAAAATGGGTGTAAATAATATTTCCCTTGCAAATTAAAGGAGAAAACAGACATTAAGTGCTTGAAGAATGCCGGGTGCTGAGAAAGCATTAAGTAAGCACTCGCTGGCTTCATTTAGTCAGGCTCTTCCTTGACTGATGTGCTTCCCTCACTGTCCCAGTGTGTGGCCTGTTTTGCGAGAGATCCTGGCACATTAGAGCTGTATAGGTGAGAGCTTACAGTTGGCCTGGATTCAAATTCAGCTTTGGAATTTTCCAGCTGGTGGGCAGCCACTTACACCATCAAAGCCACAGGATTTTTAGTTAAAAATGAGGGCAGCAAAGGTACTCACTTCATGGGACTGATGAGAGCACTGAGGAAACACATGATGTACAGAGCAGAAACTTGAACAACTCAGTAAATGTCGATAATGTGAACAATTGGTGTTATTATTTTGCCTACCACATTCTTGGTTTCCTGCATCTATTATATGAAATAACAAAAATAATAATGATTTTTTTATGATTTCCAGCTGCACAAACTTTATTTCTAGCTCGTCTTCGATTTCTAATTATACTTCAAACTTCCAAACAGAAAACTTTATTCCTACCAACTATTCTGACACATACACAAAATATTCTGATGAATAATGATAATAGAATTTTTAAATTCCTGGTACAAGAATATAGGTTAGTTCTAAAAGTAATAGGGATTGAAATTAATATTTATACTTTGCACTATGTTTTCTAATATTTGGGATTTCACAGGCATTTGAATTTTGAGATATTTGGCTACATTACATGGCTATATGTATAATCTAGAAAATTTTTTTTTAACAAAGAAAGAAAAAAAGAAAAACAACTTATAGATTTTTCAAGAAAAGGTATTTTTCCTAAAGTTATCTCTTAAAACTAGGGACCCAAACTAATCTCAGTGGATTATAAAAGTTTCCCAAAGTTTATTTTTTAAGTTCAGTCAGAAAAACAGTATTTCCATGTACCTTTTATTCCTTATTACATTGGTATCTCTGACTTTTGCTTAAAGTAGCCAGAGAAGCTCACGATCTTGAATTTAGTCCTTAAAAGCAATTACTAAGGGTTATAATTTCTGTGCTGAAAATGACTGAACTCATGAAAGGGCATGCAATTCAGATTTTTGTGTTTTGCAAAGCCTTTGCTTTTCAAGCATTACTTTCATTATTTTCTATAAATACATCACTATCCTTAAGGAAAAATATTTTCAGATAAGATTAAAGATCTTTAATTATCACTGGGAAACCACCTTAGCATATTATCAACTTTCTAAAGGCAGAATTAATGCATGAAAACCTACTTGCCAAATAGGAAAAGGAACTATTAGAAATATTTTCATTAATGATTTATTCCAAAAATAAAAGGTCTGAATTTTTACCACAAGTGGCAACAGAATATTTTCAGAAAACTTCTGGAAGATATTGTTTAAAAAAAAAAAAAAAGACAAAACTGAGATGTTGACTAGAGAAATCTGCTTATCCTCACCCATCACTACTGCTTCCCTCAACGACTTCTTTCCCTGGCATGACCTTTCTCTTTGCTAGGCTGGATTTACATGAACCCAGTAAGTCCCAAGTTTTCTATTCTGCAAATATTTTAATGAAATTGGCACAGGTGCATTAAAATATGTTGAAAAAATCATAATCTAGACTTTATACATCTTAATTTTAATTATATAATAATTGCTATATTATTATAGTATGATTGAATTACATAGTTATATTCCATATTGAATTCAAGCTTTTATAGATGTTCCACATCTGGGGGAATGGAACAGAATGGGTTAAGCCATTGGCTAGAATTCAATTTCCTTTCAAATCTAGGGGAGATCTGGAGACCCACATATTTACTCCCAGGAATCCTGACTGTGAAACAGAGATGGCCTTCTGGAAGGTCTGGGCAGCAGGTACTCGTGGTGCTGCCACTACATACAACCTTGCCATGATTGCCTCATGAAAAGTAGAGGCAGTTGCATCTGGCCTGCCTCTCTGGAACAGACTGCAGAAGGCTAACATTTATGTTAATATAGCATTCCAGTCTCTCTCTCTTTTGTGCACAATGAACAAAAAGCAGTCAGAACCATGTTACTGCACTAGAAAAAGCTTCAAGCAGATTCTCATGGGGTCTTTATTTGAAGCTCTAAGGAAATTCCCATAGATTCCAAGTACAAATGAAAAGCAGATTTCATAGTTCTGAACAATCCAACCCAACCCAAGCCATGGGTACTCAAAGAACACACAAGAAAAAAAAAATGTAACAGGAAGGGCAGTGGTTAAAAAATATTTTAACAGAGAAAAACTGAAAACAACCTATTTCTCATTAATAGGTTAAATAAATGTGGGTACATTTATTCCACTGAAATTGTGCTACAATCAACAAAAATGAGATGGATCTATAGGTACTGAAAAGGGAAAATGTCCATGATACATAATTAAGGAGAAAAATTTGGTCACTGAGTAGACTGTATAAATATAGCCATTGAGAGAACAAGAGAAAGAACAGGGCAGGAAGGGAGAGTGGAGGTGGGCAGGTAGGCAGGGAGAGTGTGTGTATAGCAGGGTAAATGTCAAAGAAACAGGAAAGGCGGAGACAGAGACAGATGTGGAAGTGTAAGTACAACCTGGCTCTCTATCACAGGGTATCCCATACAGTAGCTGCTTGTCACATGTGTCTATTCAAGTATAAGTTAATTAAATAAAATTAAAAATTCAGTTCCACAGTTGCACAATTCACTTCAAGTGCTCAAGGGACACAAGTGATTAATGACTACTAAAGAGCATGGTCTAGAACATTTCCTTCACTGCAGAACATTCTTTTGTGGAGTGCTATTCTGTATCTTTGGTATTGCACAAAATTTTTATCATGAGTATACAGTGCTTTCATAGTCTGCAAAGATAATACAGTTATTTCCAATTTGGAAAAAAAATGGTTTGGGGTTTTTCTTCTCATTCTGTATTTCTTTTAATACTCTGCAAATACCACAGAAGCCCAGAGGTTTCATAGGCCTTAATAAACTGTATACTAGCCAATTTTCTCTGAGTTTTTTGATTCTTACTAACTTGGTTCTACTCAAGAAGAGTTCAAATGCCATAAAATAAAGAATACAACAATATACATTTGAAGCATCGTGACATTGCTCTTGTTCTCTGAAATCTGGAAAAGGTCGTGTTACTCATTCTTAGCAGGAGCAGGAGCAGGTGATAGAAATCTCTTGCAGTTTAGACAAACATTTTAAATTGAAGCTTTTCTTCAAAGAAATAATGGCATTTAAAAATAGCATTCATTTTTTTTCTGATTCAATTCAGTACAAAGTAGAGGGGGATAAACTAAGCCTAAAGCTTAAGGGGGGAAAAAAATCACATGAACTGAAAAAGAAAATGGCAAGGCTATGAACCACTTTTCAAGAGGGCATAATACCAAAGCAAGAAATGTTTATAATAACCAGTTCTAAGGCTTCTGATGTAACAGAAGTGAGGCATCTGGTGAGGTTTTAGGAGGGCAATCTTTTAAAAAAGAGCATAGATGAATTCTAAATAGGGAAGAGGGGGAGGGAAGGAAAGGGAGGAGGCAGGGGATTAGCAAGGATGGTGGAATGTGATGGACATCATTATCCAAAGTTCATGTATGAAGACATGAATTGGTGTGAACATACTTTATATACAAACAGAGGTATGAAAAATTGTTCTATGTGTGTAATAAGAATTGTGATGCAAAAAAAAAAGTTAACTGAAATATCTCCAAGGGGGGGGGGAAATACATGCAAGTTTATGGGGAAACACACAAATAATAACATCTTAAGACTCTTAGTCCCCTGTGAAAATACCACTGACTGTTGCCAAAGATCACAGCCCCAGATACTACTGCTATATCCACTAGCATCCAGTAACCCACTGGGTCCCTCAGGCAGATCTAATCTGTGCCCTAGTCTTCAAAGCCCTCAAACAATATCAGGCCCACATACTCTCCTAGGGTAACCATTCACTGTTCTATCCCCAGACCCCAAGTTCCAATCATTACCATCTTCTTACAGCGGGGCCTTGCATAATACATAAATATGTAAAGCCACAGAAATTAAGAGAACATAGAAGTGACCAAGAATATATCACAGCACAATGAATCCACGCATACTGAGCAATCCAAAAACATGACAAGGTGGAACTACAAATCAGTGAGGGCAAAGATGGACCATGCAATCAGCAACACTGGCTTGGCTTGTGCAACCAGTTTATTTGCATGGAAAGTTATTCCCTATCTCATATCCTCACACAAAAATAATTCCATGTGGATTAGACTTACACTAAAAAAAAAAAAAAAAAAGAAAAAAAAAGAAAAGAAAAGAAAACCAGAACTTTTAGAAGAAAACATGATAGGATCTCTTTGTGACCCTAAAGTATTTAGAATTCAGAGGCATTAAATCTCATACAAAAAGCCCCCACCATAAATGGAGACAAATTTGATTCAATTAAAATGTAAAATTCCTATACAGCAAAATATATAACAAAGTAGAAAGATAAGCCACCATGGAGAACATATCTGAAATATGGGAAACACATCTGAAATGCAAAATATCAACAAAAGATGAATCTAGAATACATAAGAATCTAAAAAGAAAATAGACACATCACAGAAAAGGAAATTGAAACAGTTATATAAACATAAGAAATGATGCTCAAATTCACTAGAAACCAAGGAAATGCATTATTTCAAATTACTGGCAAAAATTTCAAAGTCTGACAATATCAATACTTAGCTAAAATATGAAGCAATAGGAATTCTCAGACAGTGCTGTTAGGGGTTGAAACTTCAACAGCTACTGTGATCTGCTAATATCTAGTTAAGCTGAGGACAAGCAAACCTTACGCATCAGCAATTCCACATCTAGGTGCAAACCCTACAAGAGTTAGAGGGGTACCTCAGTGGTAGAACATTTGTCTAGGATATACAAGACCCCAAGTTCCATCCTCAGCACTGCAAAAACAAGTAAACAGATAAACCCTGGAGAAGGTATCAAACATATTCACAAGAAGGTGTACTACAATATTCCCAGCCATACTGTCCAATCACAAAGCAAGAAACCAAAACTTCCATTGACAGAATGAATAAACTGTGGTATAATCCTGGGACACCATATGGCAAAAATTAAAGTGTATATATCTACAGAGATATATTTCACATATGATGAGAGAGAAAAAAAACAAGTCATAGGAAGATACACACAGTGTGATGCTGTGCAAACTTCAAGACACATAACCTAAATACACTGCTTACAATAGCAGATACATGTAATGTAGGTACAAGGCCATGCACTGGGGACAATGAGCAGCCACTTCAGGACAATGGCTCTTCTGCAGAAAGAAGATGGGGACATGGCAGCTGGAGGGGTCCACAGGGGATACCATCTACCTATGCATGTGCACTAAATATGTTATTGTTTTATCACCTTTATCTTTTAATGTCAAACAAAGGTAGTGAAATGTTTGACTAAACTGGGCAGAGATTATGGCATTCTCTAAATTTTTCTGATTTCATGAAATATTTCAAAGTATGATGTAATTTGTATTTTAAAGAAAGAAAAAGAGACGGAAGAGGCCACATTTTTACCAAAATGATTGTCTCCTGATATTAAGCCTATTAATAGCTTTTTTTTCTCTTTTATGGTCTTCTGTATTTTCTATTTTTTTTCAAAAAGTCATTCCAGATGCTTCTAGTCCATATTATTCTTTCATCTTCACACCCAAACCCATCACTGCACTTGCTTGCCTCTCTGATACAGAACATGGCATTGCCATCAGTGCAGTCTTTTCTGCAGGAATTATGGGCTCTTAGAGGAACTAACACAAGCATCCTCACTTTTATGTAAATTACGCAAAAATGCCCAGCATGGGCCAGTTATTGTGCCAGCTGCTAGAAAAACATATGAACAAAACTGACATTGTCCCTTCTTCCACAGAGCTTAATCTTAGAGAAAAGAAACATTACATTAATATAAAAAAGAACTATAAAAGTGAAATTGTGAGGAATTCTATTTAACATTGTATATACAGTGCATTAATAAATGTTTCCTGGTTGATTCTATGGCAGACTCTGAGCAGCTCGGGAGGATCTGTGGCCTATGACTCTAGGACAGGGAAGAATTCCTTGTGGTGATGGCCAAACAGATAAAAATAGGAGCCCATGGTGTTTGGTACTTCAATTCCCTGAAAACCACTTGCCATACAGTGAGACAGCAGAGACAGCATCTCCATTTATCTGTCCATCTATCCCCTTCCTTGCCTGATTCCCACATCCCCACCTTATTCATTAATCTAGTGCAATTAATTTTAGGGGACCTACATGTGCTAAGGTAGAGATATGAAGACACACACAAGCATATTCCTGCCTCAAAGAGTTTTCCTTTTAGAATAATAGATCTCAACTGGGGATGGTTGGGCCTCCAGGACATTACTGACAATGCCTGAAGACAATTTTGCTTGTCATAAATAGGGAAGGGGTTGCCAGCATCTACTGAGTAAAGACCAGAGATGCAGCTAAACATACTATAATGGTGCTTACTATGACAGCCTTCTACAACAAATATTTATTAGGGTCAAAATGTCAATAGTGTCAAGGTGGAGAAACCTGGTGTAGGTTATTTAGAACCATCTCTAGAAATCGACTGCATAAAGCAAGGCAAATGTGGAGAGCAACAGTAAGTGGCTCAGCAGGCCAAGTGTCAGACACCAAAGAGTACTAAATACTCCATAGTGAGATGAGCCTGTTTAAAAAATAAAATCACTGCTGAGATTAAAATGTCTGATCTGAAGAATCAGCAATATAATTACCTCGCAAAGCAACAACAGTAATAAGATGTTGCCCAAATACAAAGGTAAGATACCTAATCTAGAAGTAGGGAGGGGTAAAAACATTTCCTTAGAAGTGACATCTAATTTGAGACAAGAAAGATGAATGAATTAGCAAAGTGATGTGAAGGCAGTGGCAGGAGTAAAGGACTATTCCAGACAGAAGATGAAATGAGCAGGCAAGTAGAACTATGATACACAAGAAATGTGTTTTAATGAAGGCCAAGTAGGGAGTGGCTACTGAAGGGCTTGAGAGGTAAACTGGATGAGCCCAGATCATAATGAGAATTGCATGACAGATTAAGAAATAAGAAGCATGTACTTATCTTCAGGGCAATAAGAGGCTACTGAAAGGATGTGTACAGAGACAAGATATGAACAAAATTTGAGTTAGAAAAATCACCATGGAGAATGGATTGCTAAAGAAAGAGATTGAGGGAGGTGGTGGTGCCCATGATCCAGGTAACCAAGTGCTGACATGAGCTAATGGTGGCACTTTGGAGAGACAAGAGCATTCAGGGGATCCTGAGACAGTAGTCATCACACCAAAGTGTGTACTTAACCTGCATGACAACTCCAAAGCTCCCAAACTCCAAAACCTCAAAAGTTTTTCTTAATTCATTTGTGGCCCAACCTGGCAGCAAAATAATAACCTGAACTGACCTGAGGTTACTTATAGTATTTATTCTATTTCAAGTTTGATTATGGGAAATTGCCCCAGACTACACCATGTTGGGTAGCATATTATCTCTTTAAAATTCAAAAAGGTCTGTATTCTAAGCATGCAGTTGGGCTTCAGGTTTAAAAAAAGGGATAATGGTTCTATACAATATGAAAAATAAACTTTTGTTAAATTAATTAAATTGGGAAAAATGAGTTACTGATTATCTGTTCAAAATGTTTATATCCATCATTACCCTTACTTAACAATAGTATGAAACTTTCAGATACCACATAAAAGCACATTACATGATTAACTTCTTTATGGAACTTCGCCTTAAAATCTTAGAAATTTGGCAGTGTGATCCTAGCAGACTTAACAGTATTAGCATTGGAGAAAGAACTAAAACAAACAAAAACAAAACAAAAAAACCTATTTCACAGAATTTACTTTATAATTCTTCCTCTTCGGGCTGCCACACAGAAGACAGATTAGGTAAATTAGCAAAAAGTACCAGATCTTCCTCTCAGAGTAATTCCAAGTAAAGCCAGCTGGGAGGCTGGAAGAGAGTTTGAGGTCACCCTCCCAATCACTATTAGTAGCATAGCCTCGAACACAGCGACTTGACTCTTTCTCAGTGGAGGAGACCTGATCCTTTGTGTACTTGTGTCAAGTACTACAAACACTTGTATCAAGTGGTGCTGCAAATAACAGTGGTCACCAGCCATGACTGTATGGTAAGGAGGAAGAACCTAGGACTTTCACTCATTCATTCAAAAAGTTTCTGTGGGGGCTGGGGATGTGGCTCAAGCGGTAGCGCGCTCGCCTGGCATGCGTGCGGCCCAGGTTCGATCCTCAGCACCACATACCAACAAAGATGTTCTGTCCGCCGAGAACTAAAAAATAAATATTAAAAATTCTCTCGCTCTTTCTCTCTCCTCTCTCATTCTCTCTTTAAAAAAAAAAAAAAAAAGTTTCTGTGAAGGGCTTTCCATGTGCCAGGCACTATTTATTCTAGGTGTTGAAAATACAGAGATAAATAAGATAAAAAAAATATTCCCTTGGGGGTTATAGATTTTGAAGGACACAAGGATATGAAGCACATAATCACAATAGGGTGTAATGAATTATGATGGCAACCATAAGGGTGACAGTCTACAGTAGAGGGACCCAACGTAGAGGGACCAAGAGGAAAATACATAAAACCTCCCTAAGAAGACGACATTTACACTGAGATCTAAAGTATAATTAGAATTTATTAGTCCATGTGGACTAGAAAGAAAAGAAACGGAAAAAAAAAACAGCAGAAAATAATGGCTGAAAGCTGAGGAAAACTCAGTGAGGCTCTCACCCTGCACAAAAGTCAACTCAAAATAGATACAAGACCTAGAAATTAGACCAAAAACACTGAAACTCCTAGAAGAAAACACAGGGTCAACACTCCAGCATACAGACACAGGCAACGATTTCCTCAACAGGACTCTTAAAGCTCAGGGAAAAATACCAAAATTAATAAACGGGATGGCATCAAATTAAAAAGCTTCTGCACAGGAAACAACTAAGACTGTAAAGAGAGAATTTACAGAATGAGAGAATAGCTTTGTTAGCTCTCCTGACAGAGCATTAATATCCAGTATATATAAAACTCAAAAAACAACACCATCAGGGGCTGGGGTTGTGGCTCAGCGGTAGAGCGCTTGCCTAGCACCGGGGAGGTTCTGGGTTTGATCCTCAGCACCACATAAATATAAGTAAATAAAGGCATTGTGTCCAACTACAACTAAAAAATACTTTAAAAAAAAAAAAGCATCTCTCTCTCTTTCTCTCACTCACACACACACATAACCCCAGTTAATAAATGGGCAACTATAACTTTTATATATAAAAATATAAATTTTTGGGGGGGTACCAAGCTGCTCTGTCACTGAGCTACATTGTTAGCCCTTTTTATTTTATTTTGAGATGGGGTTTTGCTAAATTGCTGAGGCTGGCCTCAAACTTGCAATCCTCTTGCTTCAGCCTCCTGATTTGCTAGAATTACAGGCATGCACAGATAAGGGCTTGCTCAATAGGACTCCTAAAGCTCAGGAAACAATACCACACCTGGCAAACAAGACACTTCTCAAAAGAATAAATGCAAATGGCCAACATGAAAAAATGTTCAACAGCTTTAGCAATTAGGAAAATGCAAATCAAAACTACACTGAAATTTCATCTCTCTAGTTAGGATGATAGTCATCAAGAATGCAAACAATAAAAAATGTTGGAGAGCACGTTGGATAAAGGAACACTTTTACACTGTTGCAAATTACTACCACCACTATGGAAATCAGTATGCAGGTTCCTCAAAAGTCAGGAATAAAACTACCATATGACCCAGATATTCTGCTTCTTAGTGTTTATCTTGAAGAATTAAAGTCAGCATACTATAGCGATACATACTAGTATATACTCATGTATACATGTATACAGAAGCACAATTCACAACAGCCAAAATATAAAACCAACCTAGATGTTCAACAGATGAATGGATAAAGAAAATGTGGTCAATGAGGTATATGTACGCAATTAAGTTTTTTTAAATTTTTTTTAAAATTTATTTTTTAATTGTAGGTTGGACACAACACCTTTATTTCACTTGTTTACTTTTGTGTGGTGCTGAGGATCGAACCCAGGGTCTCGCACGTGCGAGGCGAGCGTTCTGCCGCTGAGCCATAACCCCAGCCCCACAAAATTAAGTTTTATTAAGCCAAACAAAGAATAAAATTGTGCCATTTGCAGCAAAATAGATGAAATTTGAGAGCAAAATAAGCCAAACTCAGAAGGCCAAGGGTCATATGTTTTTTCTCATATGTAGAAATTAAAGAAGGAAAAGGAAAAGAAAGGTTTTCTTCATGAAAACTCAAGAGACCAGTAGAGTAGGAAAGGAACCAGGGGCAGGGAAGAGGGGAAGAAAAGGGGAAATATTGAGGAATGATTTTTATTTACATAAAAATAAGTAAATAAAATAAAGGCATTGTGTCCAACTACAACTAAAAAATACTTAAAAAAAAATACCATCTCTCTCTCTCACTCACACATATACACACACAAATTATATTGTTATATCATGTGCACAAATATATAACAACAAATTCCACTATTATAATCAAATTATATTGTTATATCATGTGCACATACAAATATATAACAACAAATCCCACTATTATAATCACAATAATGAGATTTGTTGATATATGTATAGTTATACAAAAATATTCGGGGGGAGCCAGCCCAAATATGGTGGAGTACAGCCTCAAGAGCAGGCAGGAAAACAGTTATGGTCCAGAAGAAATCCTATTTAAAAGTGGACTATTCCTTCTGATGTTCTGGAAGCACTTCAGACCTAAAAATAGAATAAATATAGGAAACGAATTTTAAATGCTTTGTTTAGGCTTTGCTTACTTGGGCTGGGGTAAAATAATCCCTCCATGTAATAAAGCATACCTAAAATGAACTTCCAATAGTCAAAATGAATGCTGTATATTGAAACATGTAGAACACTTACAATGAGTGTGAATAATAATTAGGCTTTGAGCAGTTTTTTGCCAATTTTGTTAAGTACTATGGTCTGACAGGGCACTTTAAAATAATAAGTTTACCAGAAACATAATTTGAGATATTCGGTTGTCAATTGGGAAGACTTTGGCAACATGAAAATTTCCAACCACAAACAAATCAGTATAAGTCATACTCTGTATTTTGAACCTGTGACAGTTTAAAAAGCAAATGCTAGTACTCTACCCCAAAGATCCAAAGGAACTAGCAAATCTTACTATTTTTATTGACAGACTCTTGATATCCCATGCAAGAGCAACAGACTTGTAAAAACTAGTGTCAACAGATTTTAGTTTCACATATGTAAGATTTCTGATTTTGAGAAAAATCAAGAGGCCTAATAGGCCAAAAGAGCTCACACTGAACTCAGCATACTCGGGAGAATTGGGGGTGGGGGGGAAGTTTGATGTGAGGGGAGGGCAACACCTCACAACTGCTACTTTGGTTCTTGGTGAACATGCTTTTCTTAAAAACCATCCCCTCCCCTGATTTTTGTCAGAGTCATCTATGTACCACTCGGACCCCTCCTAAATTGTTCAGTGGCTTTGGCTCGAGTGGTAGTTTTTCTCTATAATCTCCTGCCATTATGCTATTGAAGTGGGAATTCCTTCTAATTATCCAACACCTCAGAAACTCAACTTCCTCAACAACAGGAACATTCCCATTCTCTGCACTTCAACCTCCCACAATAACAGTCATATCCTACACCCTGCCGGGATCCTGAATTCTGAAATTTCTAATGTGAATACATACATCCTTGCCGCCTGTGTCTGTTTGCTGATCTGTTCACCCCTTCCTCCATTCACTATCTTGGTCATTCATTCATTCTACATTCAATTAATATTCAATTAATTAACAGGGAAATGTACTGTTAAAAAATAAAGATCATAATTCAGAAACTTCTCCCTCATGCAATACACCAATAATAAATAAAATGTATACTGTCAAATAATGACAAGTTCTGTAGAGAAAATTAAGGCAGGAAAGGTGGCCGTGAATGCTTGACAAATGAGTGCCATTTCAGACAGTGTGCTCAAAGAAGCACTGACACTTCTGTCTAAAGAGGCACTTGAGTGAGGTGAGGGAGCAAGCTTGACAGATACCTGGAAAAACAGAATTCCAGGCAGAGGCAACAGCAATGGCAATGGCCCCATGGCAGGAACACTCGTGGTGCACACCAACAGGCCGAGTGCACAGAGCAGAAGCAGTGAAGGAGACGAGAGGCTAGATCCTAGAGGCCTCTGAGCTGAGACAGGAACGAAGATACTGGACTTCTACTGCCAAGTGACCACTCTGGCTATAAGTTAAGAACAGACTGTGGTGGCAGAATAGAAGTAGAAGACCTGGCAGGTGCCTGGCAGCCCTTCTGAGTGGTGCTGATCTTCCTTTCACATCCCTCACCCTGCTGGGCTTAGACGTGGAACAGGCATCAACCAGTTTATCCTTGTTTCCCAAACATTCTCTCTCTTCCTAGCATCCCTCAGCTCTGACTCTGCCATCATCAGATAACAGCCTTCTCCTCCTCCCCGTGGCTGGTCTCCAGCAACCCTTCCCCCTCCCCCAGCTAGTCCACCCCACATTCAGCCCCTAAACAAGAGCACTCTTCACCACCCTAATTTCACATACCTGTCCTCTGACCAACTCCCCTTCTCTCAAATTTTGAATCCAACAACTAACCGTACTGGGGTCCCCATGCCACTGATCCTATGCTGCTTTCTCCCCCGATATTCTCTTTCTACTACATGATTATCATTTAATCTCCACTGCTTCTTTGCACCTGCTCAGCAGAACCTCACTGCTGACAGAATTGCACTCCACCACTGCTCCACTCCTATTCCGAACAGGTAAACACTGATGGGGAAGAAGACACAAATTAATGGAGCAATGCCCTTGAGGAGAAGAGCAGGCGGTGGCTGTACAGGAGGAATGCCTTAGAAGGGAGCCCAGATAGCTGAGTACACAGGCACACATCTGGATAGGTGGGGGGTGTGGGGCAGCAGCAGCTCACAGATGTTCTCTTCTGGGAGCTTCTATGTTTAAAGTGTATAGAAGCAGAGTCATCAAGTGGGCATGAGGATAAAAATGCTAGAAAACTGAGAGGAAGAAGAAAAAGTGAAGAATGGAGACGGAACCTCTCTGAGGCCTCAGCACCTCCCTCCTCCAAGTTAAACAGCCTGCTCCACTCTCACTTGCCTCATTATTCAGTCTAGACCCTGGCAGGGGGTGGCAGTTCAATACAATGCCCGACTCTGGCTTTCCCTGTCCATATCCCTGAAGATAAGCACTGCTGAACAAATCCAGAAAACTTAAAATGAGTCAATCACAAATCTATGTCAATTAACTTCAACTGAGTTCCTGATGCTTCTCAGTAAACCCTTTATTCACTTCTGTTTGATCCTACCCCAATGCCCATCCCGGGCACCACACATCACCATCTGAGTGCATAAACTTGGTTTCTATTTTATTGACGACAAAAACCACTTGATGTGAGCTTCTTAAAACTTCCTTTCTCTATGACTCAGTTCCCATATGGTTAACATTTACCTGTCCTTCCCTCCTGGCTTCCAAACATTCTTCTCTTCTAAGGTAACTCTCCCTCTCCCCCTACCACTCCCACCATCAATCTGCAGAGTTTTATTCCATTATCCTACCCTCCTGCATCTTGACTTCTTTACTTTATGGGCTTTGAGGAGGAAAAAGGTGTTTTAGGTGAAAGAAGAAACAAGTTACAGAAAAAGGAAAAAAAAAAACATGGAATGTAAACAGTGATGAGACTGATCTTGTTCCACTGCAGTGTGTATGGAAGGTGACTGAATATGAAGTTAAATGAACAGGGTGGCATAAGATTGCAGAGGACCTTAAAAACCCCAGGAAGCAGATGACCATGTCCATGCCAGAAAGTGTTAAAGAGAGGTGACACTCAGCATGAGCGGGGCAGGGCTGAAAAGGTATAAAAGAGGAGGACCAGAGGGAAGGGACTGGAGGGCTTCATGCTGGGAATGGGTGGATGAGGCCTGGGGGTAGGGGCAAGGGACAAAGTAATCATCCTGACAAATATGAGAGTCTGATCAGACCAGACATGGGACAAAAGAAAAAAAGACAAAAGACATTTCTAAGAGGAAAACAACAGAATTTGGTGACTGGCAGCATACTGTGGATGAGTTTTAAATTCCATAACTCCTACAAGGTGAAGCACTACGCCCCACAGGCCAAGTTCTTGGAATCACAGGGCTTTTGAGGTGGGGGAAGTACTGGGACTCTGAGACCACAGGCTTCACAAATGAAGAGGCAAAGACCAAAGTAGTGATTTGTTCCACATCACAAAACTAGCTGCTGACAGTTGGGATGAGAAGCTGTCTCCTGACTACTCTCTGCACCCCTTTCACTGCTCTCTGCTTCTTTTCTGCAACCCATTCCCACTTCCCTATTGCCTACCCAGGCCTCTGGGTGCCATTCTTCCACTGTCAAATATGACCCTGTGGGATCAGCCACCTGGTTTGGCCTCTGCACATATCCGGACCAGGAGAGTCAGCTCTTGGCCATCAGGGCTTCAAAACTGCTGGCCTGGCTCTACCCCAAGACCTTCCAGAAGATAAGCCAGCCTTGCCCTTTGATGTGGATCCTGCTCAGTCTATAAAATATGCAAAAATGCTTCTTTGGGAAAAAATTGACAATTTTATGCTTTCAAAAACAAATTTTCAAAGTACCAATACTGCAATTAAAATGTCCCTAATTCAGGTATGAAATCTGACCCTTTCGTTTATATTTTCTTCTTATCTATTTCCTCATACTATTCATTTTGAAGATTAACTTTTTTTTACTGCACGCTTTGAGCATTTCAAAAACTTAAACTGAGGACATCTGTCTGCTCAGCAGCCTCAAGATATTCTCTTTGTGACTAAGTGGCAGGTGTTGTTCAGTTTATTTTCATGCATGTAAACTAAGCCCTTGAACTTGAGGGCGAGGAAAGCATTTGGCTTAAAGTTTAGAAAGGAAGGAACTACACAACAGTTTCCTTTAGAACAAGCTGCTTTTCCAGCTTCCTGTATGAAAAATATTGTATGTTTATAGAGATTGCTAAGAAACAACAAAGAAATGATATGTAAGCCTTTAAACAATTAAGCTTCAAATTCTTTAAATAGCAAACAATTTCTTCTAATTTTGATATTTATATCAAACCAGGAATAGAAAAATAGTCTAATAAAACAGAAAAGTGGGACAAAGCTTAAAATGAATTATACAGTTTTCAGATTACTATAGAGGGGTTCCTATTTTCTTGCAGAAAAATGGGAGTCATTAACACTTTGGGCTTTAAAAGTCCCAAATACCAAACTACTGCATGGGGAAAGATTTTCTTTGTTGATATAGTTGCTTTTATTATCATCATGAAACTGTTTTGATTAAAACATAAACACACATACATATATCAAATTCATAATTATAAACAACTTTTCCGACTCCTATAACATTCATTTGTTTCTGAAAAATTCTCTTTCAAAATGAAATAAAATGCATACAGAGTCTTGAATCTAAGTGGAAAGAGAAGTGACCTCCTCAGGGATCAAGGTTTAAATGTCCTCTCCCACATTCCTACCAGTGACCAAGTTCCCCACAGTCTACTTCCATACCTCTCTCAGCTAGCAAGAACCCACTCAGAAAGACGACCATTTTGTCCACTGGCTCTCCCTGCATAATTCAGTTACCACTATGCTCTTAGAAATTTTCTATCAAGGGTTGTTAAATGAACTTAGACTTATAATAAAATTCAACCTTGAGTTCTGAAGTATTGTTTCTGGTGCTACAAGTTCCATTTTATTCAAATACCCAAGTTTCATATGTGGTGGTGAACATCATGCCTTATATCATTCAGGAAAGAGCAATTTAAACATGCAAATTTATAAATAATCCAAAGTCTCCAAGATGTTTTTAGCCCAGCCCATTCTTACTCCTTTAGAGTACCTAGCATCAAGACCAGCAGTGGTTTCAAAGTCAGAGCTGTGAGAAGTCTAAAAGACAGAGGCCCGGTAGAAAGCAGCTCAACTTACTATAAGCTCCAGCTCTGGGACAACTACAGTCCTCCACCATGGTGTCGGCCCACAGAACTAAAGAGGTCCCTGGAGGAGAGGCAATGGCAGGAAAGAGGCAGTGCTGGCCAAATCTAGTAGGAGTTCAGAGTCTCCTATCCTTCCCTGGCACCAGATAGTTAAGAAAATAACAAAGCTGTGTTAGACCAAAGGTGAGCATGTCTTCTGGCATTCTCGACAACATTGTCCGCAGTGTACCTTGGACTCAGTCCCTATCTGCAGCCTCCTCTCCAGCAACTCACCCCCTGTGTACAAAATTTACCTTCCCTCTGCCTACAGAATTCCAAGCCCACTGAAGTGGAAGAGCTCATCTTTTCACCCGTGTCTCTTCCTAGTTCCAGCACAGCAGCTGGCAGGGGGCAGTCATTCAGTATTGGTTCTTGAATTCTGTTGGAGACAAATATGAAGTCTATCTTCCAGTAAGTTCCCACCTCCTACCCCAACTGTGCTCTCATTCCTATGTCTGATCAAAAACTACTGTCAGAAAAGGATGCATCAAATCCTTTTATTCTAAAAGGAAAATGTAAGATATGTGGTTGACTCTGTAAAATGAGGGAATTTCAATGACCTAGATGAGAAGTTCTAGCAGCAGCCCCAGAACCACCCCACAGGCACTACTGCTTCTCACTATGGCTGGCAGGTCCACCATGCAGAAAAGCTTTCTGCCTTTTCCCCCAGAGTCTAACTGCCATCTGTGTTTGATTCTCTGGTAACCTAGGCCTATACCTCCCTGAAAATAATCAATGAGCCACATAAGCAATTATACTACTTAAATTAATATGCTGAACAGTTGAACTCACAGCCCTCTAATATAGTTTGACAAACAATTTTACTTTCTTTTGTGTTTGTCCTTTTTCATTCTCAGCTCAAAGGGAAGCTTCCCAAGGACCAGGGCCATGTGTACTTCTCCATTCTGAGTCCTAGTGCAATGTTAAGCATACCATAGGTATTCAACAGGATTTGTAATGTAGCAAGCATGGGAAATGTTTTTAAAACACAGTACCCTCAAATCACACAGACAAGAACATCCTCACTCTCAGAAAATTAAAATTACCAGAAAGCTAGAATGAACAATGATAGCATAAACATAAGACTTTGAGCCATGCCCTTTACAAATGGTATCTAACTTAATCTGCAAAGCAAGCAGAGGTAAAACCACTCACAGTTACAAGTCAGGTGCAGCAGCTGGCAGGCTGACTTTAGAATTTAATTCAACCATTTCAGGAATTAAAAAATTTAAGATTCCCCCAAATACTTCCTAGCAGTATGGCTAAGAAAAAGTACAGTGATTTAAAAGGACTGATTAAAATTAACTCTTCACCTCAACTCGTCGTACCCAGGCACTTTCCTCTGTGGAAACATCTTCTTCATCCCACCTCCCTACAATTACTACCCACCTTTCAAGTCACCCGACATATTCCCTGACACTTTCTACAACATCCCCCTGCAGATGGCACACACAGCCATTTGGCCACAGTCTTGCTGAGTCCCTCTGTTTGCTAGGTACTCCCCTAGGAGAACCTATGCTCCTTGAGGCTCAGAACCTTGTCTTCGCACCTTGTGCCAGGGCTCTACACAGTAGCTACTGCATAGCAAATGCATAGGAAGCATCTGTCTTTGAAGCAGTAGGAGATTAAGATTATCAGCTTGGCCTGGGTGGTGGGGCATGCCTATAATCCTAGCAACTCTAGAAGCTGAGGCAGGAGGATCACAAGTTCAAGGCCAGCCTCAGCAACTTGTGAGATTCTCAGCACTTAGTAAGACCCTGCCTCAAAAAATAAAAAGGGTTTTCAGTTTGTAATATCTATCTTTCACAGATTAGCATCAACATCTACACTATAACTTTCAATGATTTAAATTTGTTTCCATAGCAACTGGGCAAAATGTTCCTTATAATACTGGGGAAGGCAAGCTCTACCTTAAGGTTCAACCCACTGAAATCCTTCACAATCATTTGCTTTTGTTCTTACTGTGAAGAGACAGAATGACAGCATTTCACTTTCTCTAACTCTGTAAGACACTTTATTAGTAACAAAAAAAAAAAAACCTATATTTTCAAATATAATTAAACTAGAATTTTTGCTAAATGAAAAAGGACAGTATCTCATTACTTCACAAATCAAAAATATCCATGAGAAAAGTGAACCACGGCTATATTTTAGATCCTACAAGATCCATGAAGTCAAAAGATACAAATTGTGATACTTTATTTTTAAGGTAAACATCACTGTTTTTTGACAAGTAACCTTTTGTAAAATATGTCACCGCCTATTCTATAAGAAAAAGATCTAAGGAGAGACTTCTCTGGGTTAATTTGTAACAAATTTAGGCAAGGCAGGGTGGTGGTATGAGACATGACAACTTCCCAAGACCTCAACCAACTCGGTAACTTTTTAAAATTTCTATTTTTCTTTCCATATTTTTATTGGTACATTAGTTGTCCATAATGATGGAATTTGTTGTTACATATTTGCTTGTGCACACAATATAACAATATAATTTGGTGAATATCACAGTTCAGTAATTCTAACATAAAAGAAAGGAAAACTGGGTTCAATTTTTCATTCTTAATTACATCACTTACTTTATGAGTGCTTACTGGCTTACATCATTAAATTTCACTGGGTGTAAGTTCACTTTAAAAAAAAAAACAAAAACAGATTGCCTCTTTCCTTCCATCCATCCCTTCTACCCCTAAGGGCACTGATGGCATCTTAAGGTCCCAAGTTTATTTCAGAATAAAGGAGATGTTATAGTTTGGATGTGAGGCGTTTTCCAAAAGCGCATATGTAAGAAGACGCAAGAAGGTTTACAGGAGAAATGACTGGGTTATGAAAGCCTAAATTCAGACAGTGAATTAATCCCCTGATGGGAATTAACTGAGTGGCAACTGAAAGTGGGTAAGGTGTGGATGGAGGAGCTGGGTTATTTGGGGCGTGCCTTTTAGGTCTATATTTTGCATCTGGTGAGTGAAGTCTCTACTTTCTGATTATCATGTGATAATATGAAAATTACTTAGTTAATTATTAAATTAGCAAGTCATCTCTGCTTCCCTCCGCCACAGTCTTCCGCCATAATGTTCAACCTTACCTTGAGCCCCAAAGAATGGAGCCAGCTCCTATGGACTGAGACCTCTGAAACAATGAGCCCCTAAATAAACTATTCCTCCTCTAAAATTGTTCTGGTCAGATCTTTTAGTCACAACAGTGGAAAAGCTTCTGATTATTTATGACAAATGGGATGCCCTTTTGGTTTACAAGGTAAAAGCATAACAATTTGGATAATTAGGGTTAAATAATGAGACAGACAATGCATTTTAAAGCTGAGAGTCAGCTAGATGAATAGAGGAACTGATCTTCACTGTTATCCTGCCCATTTACAAATTCTGAAAACATCAATCTACTTCAGGATCTTCCCTTATCAAGTTTACACATCAGCACTTCTGCTACTTTGTAGCAGCATCTGATGCACTTGAATTTCAGGAATCAATGAGGAGACGGGCTATATCACCTTGCTCTCTAATGGCTCTATCATGGACTAAGAGATGTGGACAGGGAGAATGAACAAACATGCCCAGCCCAGACATTCAAACAATCCAGGCCTTTCTAGATCTTTTCTATCTGAATAAATACACAGCATCTGGTCTTTACAGCTAAGCTTCAGCTCTGGATCTCATACTTAAATACGCTCTCTACATTTACAGTATATCAAAATATATTTGTGATTTGTCTTCTATAAGATTTTACATTCTGGTTCAAGAGTACTCCTTAAAAAGAAATTGTCATCTATTGATTAGGTAGATTATACTTTGATATATACATCTCCTTATGTGATTTCCTTATTTTTTCCCTCAATATGAGCCAATACCAACTCATGGTGTCTAAGCCCAGTAGCTAGAAAGCAGGAAGTCACAGAGGTGCCTAACACACTACAGCAGAGCCTAAATTTTCCATGCTGTTCTACAGTAAAGATAAGGGAAAGAGACCATTGCTCCTTTAAAAATGCTTCTCTTTTAATTTTGAAAAATTGCTATTTCATCTTCAACACCTAATTTATCGTAGCTTTGCTGGATTGGCTTGTGAAGACATTCAAAGTAAACTTTGTGTGTAGCCACTTGGCCAGTACGTGTAACACGAAAGTGCAAGCTTTTATTTCTCCTGATTTTGGGTAGTGGAAATGGGAATCTCTGATGTATTCCAGGGTTCCATAAAACTTCTGGATCTGATCAGCACCAAACAATGCTGCAAACGGTGTCAAGAACACTAAGGAATCCCCTGAACTCATTGTTGTGCTTCAAATGTTTCTGTAGTGGAGAAACACACACACACACACACACACACACACACACACACACACACACACCCCTGGAAGAGGCTGGAATACGGAAGAAAAATACCTTTGTTAGGATAAATCATATGTTCTTATTATCTGAACTTAATGCATTGAACTCAAAGCCTTCCTATCCAACACAATTTCCCTGAGCACCTTCATCTGGGAGTTTTGCTGGGGACTGGGTATGGAGATGAGTAAGACCTGTTTCCTCATTCTATGATTTGTTAGAAAGACAGAAGACAGACAACCATGACATAGCGTGTAAAGCATATTAGCAGAGCAAAATGCTGTGAAAGCAGGGGGTGTAGGGATGGACGTTAAACTGGGCAAAGACAACAATGCTGGATTCCAGAGGATGAAAGTGCTGGAGCTAAGTCCTAATGAATATGATGGATAATGGATGGAGAGGCTGGTGGGAGGACAGGGTACTCCAGGAAGAAGCAGCTGATATACCAGTGGTCTCTACTACAGAACTTTATACCACTCAACATTCTGCATCTCACTACCCTCCTGTAACCTTAAAGCTAAAGCAACAGGAAGCCTCCACCAAGAGCAAACTACACATTCCACAGTACCTGTCATAACAGGGAAAAGTGTGTGCACACACCATGCAAACACTGTGCAAATTTCAAGGCATTTAACATGAGATAATATTTATTCATATATTGTTTACTGAACACATCATTAGAAAGTTTAAGACCAAACAAAACTGAAGAGCCAATCTTTAGCACTGAAAAGCTAACAGCTTTAAAAGAATTATGAATACAGGGAAATTCACTTGAATTTGTCTAATGAGAAAAAAGTACATATTTGTAATTCTCAATAGATGGAGTGGGCAAGTTAGATTCACTTTAGAAAATGCAAAAACTTTAAGTAGCTTCTTATCTGCATATGACCCTTAATCATTTCCTTGAGTTCTTGAAATGGAGAAAATGATTCCCTATGCAAAATATTATCAAATATGTACTGAATAATAACTCATAGTTTCTCACTTAACCTACAAACAGAAGAAAAGTACCATTACCATCTCCTTTTACAGATGAAAGATGCAAGGGTAAGCCCATGGCTGAGGCAGGTCATCAGAATCAGTTTCCTAACTTGAGTCTAGGTCCTTGCCCTGCCCTGACCACAAACTAGTTGCTGGCCACCCCCCATTGTTCTTTTTTCCCCTCTACAGATTCAGGGATCGAATTTTCTTAATATTGAGAATTAAGCTTTGAAGGAGTAGCTTGTTGTCTCAACCACAATTTTTTTAAAGGAAAACGTAGCATAATAACACAACTCATTGCTCTCATGACCAGGGAAAATAACACCTCTATTTTTCCTTTAGTTTCTTGCCTACAATTGACCACTGGCCACAGGAGTGCCTCTCAGCAAACAGCTGTTACGTATTTTTTTAAATCCCTAAATATAGTACCTTGATTTAGATTTAAGAGAAATTCAACTGTCTAACATGGACAAGAAAAAAATGTTATTACATTATTCTGGTTTCAATTCATTTACAAAAGAGTCAGAATTAAGCCTTGTTAATGATTAAAAATAAGCTATTTTTTTCCAAACTTATAACCTATGCTAAACAAGGGATAGCTTGTTAGATACATATCTATCAGTGAGATGGTTTTCAGTGAGATACTGATATAAATCTTTGTAAGTCTCTCCTATTCCACCTCCATGATTTTCCTCCTATTCCATATATTGGTAGAGACACCAGCCAACACTGTTAGTTTTAGTTACCATAATCAACACAAATGGAAATAAAAACTAGACATTAATAGAAATTTAAAAATTGCTAATAGACCCAAAAAGTAGATTTGTTCATTAAAGTCCAAGGAAACATTAGCTGTGTTCAGAATTACTCCTGGCTATTCTAATTCATTTTTCAAAAGACAGCAACAGAGAGAGAGATCTGTGACCAATTTTTTTTTTTTTTTTTTAAAGAGCTTTAAGAACTAACACCTGGAGCTTCGGTTATAGCTCAGTAGTAGAGTACTTGCCAAGCATGTGTGGAGGCATTTGGTTTGATCCTTAGCACCACATAAAAATAAATAAAGGTATTATGTCCATCTACAACTGAAAAAAAATAAAATAAAAATAACTAACACCTGGAAACGGGGCACACAGGTGCATGCTTACAATCCCAGCTGCTCGGGAGACAGGCAGTAGAATCATAAGTTCAAGACCAACTTTAGCAACTGAGACTCTGCCCCAAAATAAAAAATAAAAAGGGCTGGGGATGTAGCTCAGTGGCAGAGCATCCCCGAATTCAATCCCTGGCACTGCAAAAAAAGCAAAAGGAAACGAGAAAAAAATAACACTTGGAATTGCTCTCAAACTTTTTCCATAAACTTCAACAAAGTAAGGTACCTCAGACATCAGTTCCCTCTAGGTCCTCTTTTTTTTTTTTTAATCTTTATTTATTTATTTTTATTGGTGCTGAGGATGGAATCTAATGCCTTACAGGTGCGAGGCAAGCGCTCTACCACTGAGCTACAGCCTCAGCCCTCCTAGGTCCTCTTAATTCCACTCTTCACAAGCTAAGCACTGGCTCTCTATACTCTCCATGACCTTTACTTCCTCTATTACATTTATTAAACTGGAAGAAAAAGAACATAGGCTATTTTTGCACACAGGTGCAAAAATCCTATAAAAAATTGTTGGGGGTGGGGGTGGTAAAGAGGGATAGAACCCAGGGCTTCACGCATGCTAAGCTAATGTTCTAATGTGGCTAGGCTAATGCCACATCCTCAGCCCTTTTTATTTTGATACAAGGTCTCACTGAGTTACCCAGCCTGGCCTTGAACTTGTGATCCTCCTACCTCAGAATAGCTGGGATTACAAGCATATGCCACCACATCCAGCTCCCAAGCAAAATTTTAACAAATTAAATATGATAATATATAAAAAGAATAATACCTCATGACTAAATGAGATTTATGCTACTATTGCAAAGCTAGTCTGCCACTCAAAACATCACTATATTAGCAAACAAAAAATTAAACAATTTCAGTAGATTTATAAAAAGATCTAACAATCCAATATCTATTCTTAGTTCAAAAACAACAATAAAAGCCTTAGGAATAGAACATTCTCATTCTGATAAAAGGAATCCACAAAAAATCTCTATAGTTAACAGCACACATAATAAGACTGAATGTTTTTCTTTTAATGTAAGGAACAAGACAAGGATGACCACTCCCATCATTTCTATCCAACAATATACCAGAGATTCTCCATAGTTTAATAAGGCAAAGGAAAAAAGTGACATTCAAGTTAGAAAGGAAGAATTCAAACTATCTTTATTTTTAAATGATGAGATTATCTGTATAGAAAAACCCAATGAAATCTACCAAAAAAAAGCTACTGCTAGAAGGTGAGTTTGGCAAAGCTTCATGATGCAAGAGCTAGATACAAAACTGAATTATCGTTCTATGCTAGTAATGAAAAATTTTATACTGAAATTTTAAAAGATGCTATAATAACACCAAAAATGTCAAATATTTAGGACAAACTTGAAAGAGATATGCAAAACTTCTACTTTAAAAGATTGCTGAGAGAAATTGAAGAAAATCTAAACAAATGGGAAGAAATAACAAATGGGAAGAAATTCATCTGTTGGAAGACTTAATGCTGTTAAGAAGTCAATTCTCTCCAAGTTGATCCATAGAGCCAATATCTCAAAATCCCAGCAAACTTCCAATGGCTATGCAAAGGACCCAGAACAGTCCAAAGAACTTTGCAAGAGAAAAAATCTGGAAGGCAAACACTATTAAAAAGGTATAGTAATTCAGACAATGTGGTAATGATATAAACAATAGATCATGGTACAAAACACAGGCTAAAATAGACCCATGTACACAGAAAACTGATTTTGACAATGGTACAAAGGCAATTCAGCAAAGAGAGAATGTTCATTTTTAACAAATGGTGCTGAAACTAAATACCCATATACAAAAAATTTGAAGTATGATCCCTACCTTGCACCACATACAGAAATTAACTCAAAATGGGTCATACACCTAAGTGTAAAATCTAAAATAAAACTCTTCAAGGAAACAGGAGCTAAATTCTGTGACTTGGGATTAGGCAAAGAGTTCTTAGATATGATACCAAAAGTGCAATATGTTAAAGAACAAATCATAAATTGAATTTCATCAAAATTAAGAACATCTGTTCTTTGAAAGACATTGTTAGGGGAATGTAAAACATGTCACAGACGGACAAATATCATAAATCTGATAAGGAATTTGTATCCAGAATATATAAAAAACTCTTAAAATTTAATAAATAAGAAAAACAAATACCTCAATAAATAATAACATACAAGATTTGATACTTTACCAAGGAATGGCAAATAAGCACATGGAAATATGCTCGACACCATCATCAGCCAATAGGAAAATGCAAATTAAAATCACAATGAGGGGCTGGGGTTGTGACTCAGTGGCACAGCACTTGCCTCGAACATTGAGGCACTGGGTTCAATCCTCAGCATCACATAAAAATAAATAAATAAAATAAAGGTATTGTGTCCATCTACAACTAAAAAAAAATTTTTTTTAAATCACAATGAGGTAATACTATGTACCTATCAGAGGACTAAAATTTAAAAAGACTACCATAGTAAATATTTAAGATAGAGATTTGGAGCAACTGAATCCTCGTTCACTGCTAGTAGGAATGTAAAAAGAAACAACAACTTGGAAAACAGTTTGGCAGTTTTAAAAATTAAAAATATACCTACCACATGATCTACTCATCTCACTTCTGGGTATTTACCAAAGAGAAAAGAGAGGCTAAGTCCACACAAAGATCTGTAATACAGGTGTTCAGATTGGTTTTACTTCTAAGAGCCAAACACTGGAAACACCCAAATGGCCATCAGTGGTGAATAGGCACATCCATACAATGTAACACTTTGAGCACTTAAATAAACTACTGATATAATCAGAAACAGAGATAAATCTCAAAATAATTACACTGAGTAAAAGATGCCCCAAAAAAGAGTACATGTGATATAATTCCATTTACATAAAACCCTAGAATAAGCAAACTAATCCACAGTGACAGCAGATTGGTAGGTCGGTGGTTGCCTGGAGAAAGGGACAGAGGACCATGAGGATAGGAGTACAAAGAAATTTGGGGTAGTGATGGATCTGTTCATTCTCCTTATCGTGGTGATGGTTTCATGGGTGTGCACCTATGTCAGAACTGATTAAACCTACACTTTAAACATGAAGTTTATTGGATGTCAATTAGACCTCAATAAAACTATCTTTAAAAAGAACTACCTGAATTTTATAATATCTATTTTAAATTGTCCCTTCCATCAGCATACCGAAAATCTTTCACTGTAGCAAACTTACTCATGTAACTGCTTCAAATACACCTTTTCCTTTGACCTTTACTCTATATAAACATGACCGTAAAAGTAAATTACTATTGGATAGAAAAGTGAACAAACTGGTCTCCCTGGATTGCACAGTGGTCTGTTTACTGGCTTCAAATGAAGTCTGAATGTTTAGCTAAACTATCAGTACTGAAGGCTCAGTCACTGTATACTGAAAACATTACTTCTGCAAGCTGCCCTAAAGCAATTCATTAATTCAAATAAATATTTACTGCACATGTGCTCTCTGTGTGGCACTGTTGAAAGTGCTGGATTTCATGCAGAATGGACAGTACCAAATTATAAAGTCATTCCGTGACTTCTTTTGGAATTACTTGTAAGGTTTAGCAACACTTAAATCACATGATGAAAGAATAGCAATGGAAATAGGCGACAGACAGCCTAGAACAGCGACTCTTCTAATTAAAGGTTAAAATAATAAATTTCAATAACATGACTGAAGAACTGTATCCTAACAGCTTAGAATTCCAAAATGACAAGTATCTCTCATATCTTAAGTGAACTCAGAACAAAAATTAAAAATTACTTCTTCCACACACAGCAAGTATGGAGTCTGCCAGCTCTAAGAGGTCATTCTGGCTTAGAAATATAAAAGCATGTGAAAAGACAGACCCCAAATGATTTTTTTTAAATACCAATAACAAATAGGAAGTTTTAAGTAAATTCTCTAACAGCTGGTTTCAAAGATAACACTCTGTAACAGCATATTCTTCATTACTGAGCTCAGCTAACTGGACCAAGAATGGAAATTACTATATCTTATAGAAGATACAAGCTTAATTATTCATCACAAATAAAACCATCCATAGCTCTGCTACAATATACAAGACATTTTACAGCTTAGCAAAGGCATCCATTTGAAAACGAAGCCAACAAACTCATGTTAGGTACATAAAAATCTATAAAAATCACTTGTTAGCAATAAACTGTGGATGGCATATGCTTCAGATTCCCTTAGAAAGTTATTCTTCTAAATTTGTTTCAGGTTGTTCAGAACTGTCATGTTTTGTGTACTCAAAGGTACAATTTTGCTAAACAATAAGCTTTTAGTGAATTTTGACTGACATGATTCCTCTGCCCGTGTTCCAAACACATCATACCCAAATTCATATCTATATTAAACACCACTAATCCTGAGTGTTCAGTAACCATGGAATCCAGACCACGAGTTCTGCAAGCACAATATCCAAGTATTCTCATCTTCACTGAGAAGCAATATCCATTAAACAAAAGATGAAACCAAACATAGTTTTCAGTTATTGAATCTTCTATTTATTAATTTTTAGAGTTTTACAAATGAAAATGGTTTGCTTTAGGTAAATTGGTGATAAAAAGCACAGACATTTAACAGCTTATAATTAAAATTATGAAACTTTACATCTCACCTCTGATACTGATTTTAATTAAAATTATGAAATAACACCTGCTACAGCTTGAGTTCCATTGAAGCTCAGAGCCAATTTCTGGTTCCTCATGATACCTCCACTGTCAATTACTGCCCTCCTGTTGCATTTTACTTTGAAGAAAAACACTGTTTTGTGGACTAAGATCTACTTATAATTTGTAATGTGCTTACCAGTTTATATGCAGCAGCTCTGCTCATCCTCACAACAATGTATGATGGAGAATATTATAGATAGGTAGAGTGTCACTGACCTTAAATAACGTGTCCAAGGTCACTGAGCTACTTCCCATTACTAATAGCACAGAGTATATCCTGAACCTTTTATCAAGAGGGACCCAAATGGGACCACACCTGCCAGAGAATATGGGTTCATCCCACTATGAGCATCTCCCATTTAATCTCAGTATAGTTATTTTTCTCTAATTCACCTTAATCTGACCATCTGCCTCAGCATGGAGGAGAAACAACATAGTGGCAGAGCTGGGTGTGTGCTACAATTTATCTTCCAAGTTTTGGCTTTCAGCTAGCCTTTATTGTCATATCTTGCAAAGTCAGGCAAAATCAAGATCTCTTTAGTAAAATGACATCTATGGAGTGGCCTTAACAGCTGTGCTATTATTAATCCTGACCATGTTTAAAGTGACTTTAAATAGTCAAAAAAATTCTGATATTAAATGTAGCAGTGTTTATCACATAAGCAAATGATTTGTTGTCAAGTTATAACAAATATGATATATAAATGAGTAATTTACCCTTCATTCCTCCAAAAACGTCTTTGTATTTCATTCATGAAAATATAGAACAATGATTTGTTTGTGGAACTAGGTATCAAATCCCAGGCCCCACACATGTGAGACAAGCCACATCCCTAGCCCAGAATGCTGGTTTTTGAATGATCCTGTTGGAGTAACAGTGTAGTGCCAGTCCAGCCTTCCACTGTCCTCTGACCAAAATCCCTATTTAACTGCTACACACTATGATGTTTCGTGGATAACATCCAGAAAAGAAGTTTACAAAAACCACATAACTTCCACCCTTTTAGAATTTTTGTACACTATTTTGTTCTCATTGAGATGCAGAAAGAAGTTTAAATTCAGACTTCACTAACATAGGAGCAAGAACCAGTTAAACAGCATCTACTGTTCTTTGTCCATTAAGAAAGATTGGTCAGCCAGGTCGATGGCGCACACCTGTAATCCCAATGGCTCATAAACCTGAAGCAGGAGGATTGCAAGTTCAAACCCAGCCTTAGCAATTTAGTGAGGCTCTAAGCAACTTAATGAAACTCTGTCTCAAGAAAAAAAAAGAAAAAAGGGTTGGGGATGTGGCTCAGTGGTTGAGCATCCTGGGCTCAATTCCTGGTATTAAAAAAAAAAAGTCAGAAAACAGAAAAACAGAATATGCTGCATTGTATAAAATGAATTTTAATTACTTTTTCTAGAAGCTGATAAGAGTACCTCTGGAAACCCATGCTCTTTAATTTCAGCTCTGTAACAGATTTTAAAAGTGATAAAATGTGGAGGTGTCTAGGACCTTGGTACAGAAAATTTCCATGTAACTGACATACAAAATTCAGACTCATGATTTTGATCTCATCATTAAAATCTGAAATGTACTGTTTCCCAGACTGAGTAGCTTTGTTCAAATTTAGATCACACAAAGTCTCTATTTTATATTTATTCAAACTATCTAAAAGAACAAGTATTAATCTATAATTCAAATGAAAGTTAATCTGAGTTATTTTAAATAATGAATTATAGCAATATATCTTACAGTAATTTAAAAAGCTGAGATGCTATAACTTAATTTGAATTCTTAGAAATGTCTATTACAACTTGCTAAAAGACACTGATGCATCTGAAAGTTCTTAGGCAAAAAAAAATAAATTTTTTTAAAAGGCTCACATCTACTGCAGGGAATGGGAAGATTCGAGACAATAAACATAAATGTTAAAAATACATTGGTCTGGGCTGGGATTGTGGCTAAGTGGTAGAACCCTCGCCTAGCATAAGCGGGACCCGAGTTCGATCCTCAGCACCACATAAAAAAATAAAGGCATTGTGTTGTGCCCATCTACACCTTAAAAATAAATATTAAAAAAAAAATACATTGGTCTTCAATATCCCAGGGTTCTACATGCATGGATTTGACCAACTGCAGATAGAAAATATTTGAAAAAAACATGCTTTTGTTCTGAACATGTAAAAACTTTTTGGAGGGTCATTATTCCCTAAGTAATACAACATAACAATTATTTACACCATGTTTATACTATACTAGATATAAGTAATCTAGAGATGATGGACAATATTTGGAACAAGGGGCATAAGTTATATGCAAATATTACATTAAGAGTTAAGCATCTGCAGATTTGGGTGTCCACAGGGGGTTCTGAAGCCAATTTCCCACGTACACCAAGGGACAAATATGCAACTTACTATGATATTGTGTTATATGGTTGGGTGGTAGGACAAAAATATTTAGCCTCTAAGTTAATATAATTGTATTTTTGCCTTAAATTTTTAAAAGACACAAACAGCCTCTCCCAAGTAGGAGAGTAATATTACTACTTTATACAAAAACAATTATGTTTTTCTGAAATTTAAATAAAAATTATGGCATACCCAAGCTAACAATACTTTGGCTTTACTGAATATGAAGTGAAGACAGAGTTGGAAGCACAGTCATCTCAAAATTAAAGAGTAAAAAAAATCAAAGTTGAATTCCATTCTAGACTGGTATTCCAATAGCTATTAAGAGAGAAATCAGGAGTCAGATTTCAAGATGCCAAGATCTGAAATCTGTAATCATTTTATTTAAAAAAAAATGGAACTATGTTAACTTCTGCTACTCAGAATACAAAATCTTGATGTCAACTGAATTCTTACTTTTAAGGTGAACTTTCAGTCCTTTCCATTCACAAATTGACCTGATTTATTAAGTTCCCTGCTTTGTATCTCTAGAGTTGATCAAAGCACATTTTCTTAGTACAATCTGTATTGTTCCAAGTGTTTTATAAACATTTTTGTGAGAGTTTACAGGAGTGATCTGAAATTGCTTCCAAGGTTTCATCCTATGAGTCAGTTATTCTTAAAAGGAAATAGAGTTTCTCTGCCTTTATCACTTTCATTTCCCTATCTATCACAAGTCTGATTCTAATCTGTCTCACACACACAAAATCACTGGCGGGATTGTCAACAGAAATTACAGGCATCAAATTCTAGGCAGGGCAAAAAGGAAAAAAGAAAACAGGCACAATTTTGTTACTTAGACATGAAAATTACAGGTTCACACAACAGCTGAACTTTCATAAATGTCTTTTACCCAATAAGAATAAATCTCAAGACTTATCAACCACCTAGCTCTACATGGGGCTCCTAAATCTATATTTCCTGATTAAATGACCCATCCAGAGCCTGCTATGCATGGTCACCTGTATGCATTTATTCACAGATGTGCCAAGTACAGTAATGCTAGGCTCTGGAAAGTCACAGCAAAGAAAATAACCAGTCCCTAGAGGGGCTTCTTTTTTTCTTCTTCTTCCTTCTTTTTTTTTTTTAATTATTTCTTACATACATCACAATAGAGGAGTGCATTACATTCATAATTTATTTGCATTCCAATTCTTAATACACCTTTATACCACAATTTATCAAATCTCTGTTTGTATATAAGGTATGTTGACACCAAATTCACATCTTCATACATGAATTTTGTGTAATGATGACCGTGAAGGAAATCAACTGAATAGTCACAGAAATGTAACATCTGGACAGTCACATCCCAAACTAAGCTGGTCTAAAAGTGAACTCTGTTTACTTCCTGCATTCTAGTCCACTCACTTGTGAACCTTGTTCTTGCACAGAAATGTTGTCATCACAGGCTACCCAGGCCACAAACTTCTGAGGCATTCTCAACCTTCCCCTTCAGATCTTAACAACTGCCCAAGTCAGCTGGAATTACCAAAGAGGAACAGATGGCTCTGCTCCACAATCCTTCCCCACTTCTGGGAATGTGAGTGATGATGGCAGGGAGCTCCCAGAAAAGCTTCTGCCCGAGCAGGGGCCACAAAACCCAAGGCTAAGAGTGCTCTTGGGGGCTGGGTTGTGGCTCAGAGGTAGAGAACTTGCCCAGCATGTGTGAGGTACCAGGTTTGATTCTGAGCACCACATAAAAATAAACAAAATAAAGTTCGTCAACAACTAAAAGAATATAATATAAATTTTTAAAAAAGAGGGTTCTTGGGATTTTTAAAAGCACAGCTGGGAGGAGACACTCTTTCCTCCCTTTTGTGGGAGAGCCTGAGGATAGCCCCTGCTCTGTCACTTTTAACCCCCAAGGGCCTAAAATCATGCTGGCTTCTGTGACATTTCATTCCTTTGAAATCTTCAGAAATCTTCCATCTTCAGTAATCCTCCTTTTAACTTACGATGATTGATTGCAGCTAAGCTTCCCGACTTGCACCTTCTAAACATTTCCAGGCTGTGTATCCACCTCTACCATCAGTCCCTACCTCAGGTCCTCATTGGCTCTCATCTGGACTAGTCCAACAGCCCCACAAGTCTCCTATCTCTACTCCTCACAAACCAGCATCTGTGGTACAGTAACAGGAGGGACCATGTTCTCCACACACACACCCCCAAACTCATCAATGTCTCTCCATTATTAAAGAAAGATCTAAATTCCTTAACAGGACTCACCCAACTCTCTATACAATCTTCTCTCCAGCCAAACAGCTGTTCCTCCTTGACTCACATATTAGTTCTGACTACCCAGAACTGCTTGGGTTTGGGCTGGGGTTCAGATACACACACCCACCACACTGAATTAATTAGTAAGTAGGATGTTTCCATTCTTGAAAACTTTGAAAACCTGAAGAAATCAAAGAAAAGTGGCTTTCTTCAGGCTTGCTGCTAGGTATCAAAGTCATCACACTGAAGTCTGCATTTCATTACATCGATATCGCTAAATATTGCTGTTATAGATAACTGGTGCCAATGTATACAACACACACAGCAGCAAGTGTCTCAAAGGAAGAATCACAGACTATGACAAAAGGTTCTGATCATCCATGCATCTCTGCAGATGGAGCACCAGCATTGACTTCCTGTGAGCTTTCTCACCCAGACAATGCCCTTCCTCCTCCACTGGTGCCTTCCACTACCCTCTATAGAAATCTGAAGCCCGGCACATGACCTCTTGGTCCTGCCCAAGACAGGACCATGTTCCAAGCATCCCTGGTTCTCCAAGCCCAGTCAAGTCCTCAGAATACATTAGACATCTATAAAGGTTTAAGAACATTTTCTGATTTTAAAAAAGTACACTGGATATCAGGTTAGAAAACTTGGGCTTCTTTCATTAAATGTGATGAAAATATTTGAAAACACAAAGTATTTTTTAATGTCTCTAACCCATTGTGTAGTTAACCAAATGATCATTGTTTCTGTAGAAATTTTTTTAATGGGAG
Organism: Ictidomys tridecemlineatus; assembly: GCF_052094955.1. NCBI lineage: Eukaryota > Metazoa > Chordata > Mammalia > Rodentia > Sciuridae > Ictidomys > Ictidomys tridecemlineatus. Next base: position 134,041,472 of record NC_135486.1, read on the forward strand.
ATGTTGAGAAATAAGGTTTTTTTTTTTTTTACTTATAGAAAATTTGAGAAAACTGCATAAGCAGTCAAAAAACTGGTAAATGTACGCCAACAAAAAACCTATTTGCTTCATAGGAAGTGAAAAGACAATTTATAGAATAAGAAAAAAATTATACTTCACATATCTGATAAGAGTACATTTGTGTGTATCCAGAATACATAAGGACTATTACAACTGAACAAGAAAAGGACAGCTCAATTTTAAAATGGGTAAAGAATCTGAATAGGCATTTGTCTCCAAAGATAAATAATGGCTAACAAGTACATGAAGATATTCAATATCATTAGTTATCAGGGAAATGGAAATCAAAACCACAATGAGATGCCACCTCATACCCATTAGAATGACTACTATGGAAAAATACCATGGCAAAGTGTTGGCAAGGATATAGAGAAATGGAATCTTCAAACGTTGCTGATAGGAATGTAAAATGGTAAAGTCACTTTATAAAACAGTCTGGCAGTTCCTCAAAAAGTTAAAACAGAGTTACTTATGGCCCATAAATTTCACTCCTAAGTATCTACCCAAAAGAAAACATAAGTCAACAAATATTTGTACTCAAATATTCACAGCAGCATGATCGTAAGAACCACAAAATGCAAGTCACCCAAATATCCATCAACTGATAACTGATATGTATCTATATAACAGAACACTATTCAGCAATAAAAAAGGAATGAAGTTCTGATATGTGTTACCTCAAAAACAGGCTAAGAAGCCAGACACAAAGGGCCATATATTGAATGATTACATTTATATAACATGTCCAGAACAAGTAAATCCACAAAGAGAGAAAGGAGATTCATAGCTATACGGAGCAAGACTGAGTGGAGAGTGACTGCTAAAGGGTATGGGTCTTCTTTTGAGATGATGAAAGTGTTTCAGAATTAGACAGCAGGACAGGCACACAACTGTGTGAATATACTAAAACTCAGTGAATTGCACTTTTAAGGAGAAACCTTGTTGGTAATGTGAATTATATATCAATAAAGCTGTTATTTTTGAAAATGGCTGCACAAAGTCATATAGTAACACCTCTGCACAGGGTCTGGTTGAATCACTCTGCCTGTGACAGGATAATCTGTCATAGAAACACACAATCTGTTCAAATGGGGAAATAATCTATGTTCCTACCAATAAATCCCTATTGCAACCAACCATAAAACCAGATCCAAAGTAAAAAGAGCAAAGAACAAAAGGGCATGCAATTCACAATTAGCTGGCAGGTTACAGAATGAAACTAACCAAAGACTACAAAAAGACAAATGTTTATTAGGACTGCCCACTTCTTTTCGATTACACAGATTTAAACAAGTCAAAATCCATTATACTCAAAATCTTCCAGCTTCTTTATTAGCACATAGCAAGGAAAAACCAGCATTCTCTTCTATAACCAAATTAACAATCCACAGAAGGTCTGTTTGTACTTGGCAGCATGAACCTTTCATTTCGGAGTGCTGCTAAATTAAACAAGCCTATGTTGTATTGAACACAATGAGCCAGACAACCTGGCATGCTCCTAGACTTCATTAGTTGATGCTGAAGAACATTAGAAATAAAGAGGATAGTATGAATGATGGCGGTGGTGGTGACAGAATAGCGTTATTGTCAATCTTTTCAACATTCCCATTATCTACAACAATAGAAACATTCTAACAACTTTCTTCTTTTTTTTTTTTCTTTTTTTTGTGGAACTGGGGATTGAACCACCCAGGGGTGCACCACCACTGGGCTACATCCCCAGACCTTTTTATTTTAATACAGGGTCTCACCAAGGTGCTGAGGCTGGACTTATACTATCCATCTTCTAGTCACAGCCTCTCAAGTCAATTACAACTTTTTAAGATTCTACCAACACCCTTCTCTGTATGCATAAGAAAGCACTGGACCTTAGAGATACAGAGATCTGAATTCAAGTGATAGTTTGTTTTTGTTTTTAAACCTGATAGCTACATGCCCAAGGACAAATTTCTCAATTTTACTGAGCCCTTGTTGTTGTGAGAACAAAATGAAGTAATGCACACAAAGAGCACAGTGCAATGCTCAATCCACACCCCACCACAAAAATCCTCACTGTTCACAACTCTTCACAACAAATACTCATTTCAGAACTTATACTAGAGTAGGGGTAATTAACACTGCCCATCCTTCTACATTGTAGACACCTAAAGATCTATGAAAGTTTCACATTGAATGAATAATCTTCCTCCTTCATTCCCCTCCCACATAGGTTTTTTAAAAAGCTCTCAATAAAGTCTCTTTTAAATGTATTAAATCAGGGCATGACACAAAGCATTCATTCACCTAAGAGGTATTTAAGAGCACTGAACTGAGAGAGAGAAAAAGAGACATGGAGAGAAACACTCTCTATTAGAAAGAAATGCATATTTTGCAGTGCAATAATTGGTAACCTTTCCATAAAGATTGATGCAATCTGATTATAATTCCCAAGTGTCAGTAATCGGTTCTTAGGTAAAAGAAAAAGGAAGTGAGGTGGTTTCAAGCACTGAGAAAAGATGTGGGAAGATATCCTTTTCCACTGACAGCAATTAATGTTTGAATGATGGCTGCTAGAATGTTCAGACTGAAAAACTTTGTTACATTAGAACAGACTGAAATATATCTAAAACAAAACACATGGGGTTTAACATACACAAACACAATCTGCACCTACCGTCCTCTCTAAACAAACCAAAGAAGGAAAAGCTCGTGTGAAATTCCAATTGCACTGCTATAGATAAGGTGTGGGGAGGGGGATAGTGGTTTTCAGCCATATTCTCATGCTGGATGTCTATTTAAAAATAGACAGCATCTAGACTCTGTAGTAATAGACTCACTCTGCCTAGCTCCACACAAATTTGCCTCATGTCACACACTGGACAAAACTTTCAGGGTTAGGAGGGAGGAAATTTCTCAGGGGGATGGGACATTCAGAACTTTGGGATATCCCTAAGGAGTTTCACTAAGCTCTGAGCTCATTAGGGACCTTGGGTCCCAAAGCTGTTCTTCCCTCCCCTTTCTAAAACTCCACCCATAAGACTTTGAGTTAACAGTGCCCCTGGGGGAGAGCTGGTCAGTTGCAGAGTCTATAGAAGAAAGCCCTGAGTGGCTCTCATCTACACTGTACATGAGCACTTGGCATCTCTCCTCCCACTGCAGCTCAGTACTACCACCCTGATTGCAAAGCCATTTCATCTTCTTCTTTTTTTTTTTTTTTTGAGAGAGAGAGAGAATTTTAATATTTATTTTTTAGTTTTCGGCGGACACAACATCTTTGTATGTGGTGCTGAGGATCGAACCGGGGCTGCTCGCCTGGCATGCCAGGTGAGCATGCTACCGCTTGAGCCACATCCCCAGCCCAAAGCTGTTTCATCTTGAAGAGTCCACAGCCTCAGATTCTGCACAGGAGGACCAAACTTCACTGTCTACCCAACTTTCCAATCAAGTGACCACGTACTCTGCCAGTCTAAACTAAGCTTTATGCCTAACATAGGAAGAAACTGTTTCAAATGCACAAAATCCAACCCATTTAATATGTAATAAAGTCTTTATTTAAAAAAATTTTTTGGTAGTTGTAGATGGACATAATAGATTTATTATTTATTTATTTATTTATTTATTTATTTATTTATTTATTTATGTGCTGAGGATCGAATCCAGTGCCTCACACATGCTAGGCCAGCGCTCTAAATCTGTTTAAATGTAGTATAAAAATTTTAACAAATGAAGCTCACAGGAGACATAAAGGATAAAGCCTTCATTTTAATTACAACTTCTGTTTAATCCCTCACTTTCCAGGGATATTTTTAGTAGGTTTTAGGGCACACAATTAAATAAATTAACTCATCAGTAAAATGAAAGGCACTGTATAAACAAATTCCTGTACTGCCAAAGAAAAGAGATTTAAAAACCCAGAATTTCAATATTTTAGGAAAACAAATAAGATTATGTCATTAGCCACAATAAGATACCAGAAGGAAAAGTCCAAGAAAACCTCATTAATTTGGCCCAATAATGAAGACTCAGTAATTTCAAGTCTGCCTTGATTTAATTTCAGACTATGTATTAAGAAACACTTGCTAGGGGCTGGTGTTGTGGCTCAGTGGTAGAGCACTTGCCTGGCACATGAAGGGGCCTGGGTTCAATAGTCAACACCACATATAAATCAATAAAATTAAGTTATTGTGTCCAACTACAACTAAAAAATAAATATTAAAAAAAGAAACAATTGCTAGGCAGATTAAAGTGCAAATAAAAATTGCTAGAGGATTATTTAATTGATTTTAAAAGTTTCACATGCAAATGACTTCTGCAAAAATACTAATTAAAACTAGTTACATGCATTCTTTAGAATCCTGTAGTCCAATAGAAATAAAGTATTTAAAATAGAGACTGAAGCACTGCTTAAATCTACTAGATCATTAATTGTTCCACCTCTCTGTTTACTTTGGCTGTGAAAAACTGGTTTAGGAATCAGAAAAGCTTCACAGGCAGGTCCCAGACAAAAACTTATTCATTCTACTCAAAGTCTGGCAATCTAATTCTTTGCTTTTATTTTTAAAAATGTGAACTATACAATTATATTTACTTTATGGGGGGAGTGCATTTACTTTATCCTTATTGTGAAAAATATTGCCATGTCTATACTGGGGAACATAAACAGACCTTAAACAATATCTAGCAGCATACCTAGTTTAGATATTTACTCTGACCTTAATGAAGAAAAAAAAAAGGTTTAAAATACAGGGCTTATGTGATTCTAAAAATTAAACAGAATACAGTCCAAATCAAAATTTGAAACAAAGCACCATCAAATATTATGGCAGCAAGTGCCATATAGCTATGAACATCTAAATTTAAATGAAACCACGTTAGTCTTCTCTAAATTAAAATGTATGGCTATACTCTTTTGCGTCTTTAACCTAATAATGACAATACACATTGACCATTGGGAGGTTGAGGCTGAGGCAGGAGGATCCTAAGTTCAAAGCCAGCTTCAGGAACTTAGTGAGGCCCTAAGCAACTTAGCAAGACCCCGTCTCAAAAAAAAAAAAAAAAAAAAAAAGGGCTGGGGATGTGTTTCAGTGGTTAAGTGCCCCTAGATTCAATCCCCAGTACCAAAAAATTAAATAAATAATAATTTGGGTGTCTGTGGATGCCTACCAGGTAGGTAGGTATTCAGTGCTGAATGAAAACTGGTGAATAAAAATACCAGTTGGACCATATGGTCCCAGCCTTGGGGTATTCAGTAAACAATGTTAATTGAAGTGAAAAGAAAAGGACCCTCAGGAAAGGCAATCCAGATGTACCTTATATATAGAAAACAATTTAATGTTTTTTTATTAAGCCAAAATATAAACAGTAGGTCAATGACAAAGTTGTGCATCTGCTTCTTGTAAGACCATCCTTATATGTAACTCTATTTGATTGAAATAAAATCTAAAGCAAACATAAAATTAAAAATCATATTTACATTAGGAAGTGATAAAATCTTTTGGACAGAAAAGATACACATAGGTTTACACATGAACACACAATCACATAGTTTACATAACTCAAAAACACTATATTGGGGTTAGGGATGTGGCTCAAGCGGTAGCGCTCTCGCCTGGCACGCATGTGGCCCAGGTTCGATCCTCAGCACCACATACAAAGATGTTGTGTCCACGGAAAACTAAAAAATAAAATATTAAAAAATTCTCTCTCAAAAAAAAAAAAAAACCACTATTATCACCCAATTATGGAAATCATATTCTGTATGCGATTCAGCAATTGGTATCCATGTTTGAAAAATGTTAAGAAATTTACTTTGAAAGTTTCTTTAGGCCTCCCTACAGGTGAATAAAACACAAAAGCACTGCTCTTTGCAGAGGAAAACATTCTGTATTCAAAACAATTATAGCTGGTTGATCAAGTTTTCAAATATTAATGAGTTAAAATCGAGGCAAAAGACCTAAAATATTTTCATTACATTTAATGCCTAAGAATATCTCACACATAAGAATCACAACTATGTTCTTAATGAAGAGAATTCTTTGTGTTAGTAAGAATATTGAATGAAAGAAGTCTTTGAATAACATAAGGTTTCCTTCAATAGTGGGGTACAGTGGAACACACCTGTAATCCCAGCAACTCAGGAGACTGAGGCAGGAGGATCACAAGTTCAAGGACAGCTTCAGCAACTTATCGAGGTCCTGTCTCAAAATAAAAATAAATAAATAAAAGGTGCTGGGATCTAATTTACTGGTGAAGTGCCCCTGGGTTCAATCCCCAGTACCAATTGAAGACATGTTATCTCAAAAAGGTAGACTTTTTTTCCCTATTGGATTAGCAAAGAGTAAAAAGATTAACAAAACTTGGTGTGAGCAAGGGTTTTGAAAATAGGACTCTCATGGACATTGAGGGGGATAGTTTTTATAGATAACAGCTTAGTCATATTTATCAATATTTAAAATGTATATAATCTTAGACCTGGCAGTTATACCTCTAAGAAGAAAAATGAATGCGTATACTATCATCAACATACCATTATTCACAAGAAAGAAAAACTAGTAACAATCTAAATGTTTATCAAAGGAGTGGCTAGATAAAGTATGATGCCTCTAAATGATGGAAAAATAGGCAGCCAGGGCTGGTGTTATAGCTCAGTGGTACAGCACGTGTGAAGAACAGGGTTTGATTCTCAGCACCACATATATAAAGATCTATTGACAACTTAAATAAATAAATAAATAAATAAAAGAAAGAAAACAAAAAAATTGTGCTCTATATGTTCTAACGCATTCCACTGTTATTGTGTATTTAAAAATAAGAATAAAATAAAGAAAAAAAAAGAGAAAACAAAACTAGACAGCAAATAAAATGATCACCCATGATTACACACATCAGTTTCAACTCACAGAGATATATAAAACATACATTAAAAATGACCACATAGCTTCATATATGTAGAGAGACTGCTGTTTATTTAAAGTACTATTTATACTTTCATATCTTTCAATAAGTTTCCAAAAGTGTGTTAATGGTGACCATTTCTTTGTGCAGGAGTTGAGGGCTTAGTTTTGTCATTATGTTGTTTTATATGGGTGGAAATTTTTCTAATTATTATAATAAAAAAATCACAACAAACTTTTAAGATAAAGAAGGGCCTCTATATCACCAAAATTACTTCAAATATTTCCAACTTCCTCTTTAAGAGGAAAGAATTCATTGAATGTTGCAAGTAGATGTAATACAGAATCTCCTCAGTACCACACTTTAAAATGATGAGATGACAGAAATTAAAATATTAGATTCAAAGAGATTGAATAATGACGTTTGTCTTTCCCTAAAAACCCACATTACTGGCATCCACCTTACCACTCATAGGTTCTATGAACTCAAACACTCCTAAAACAATATCCCTTTTACATCTTAAAGAAGCAGACTAAAAAAATAATAAAGAATTTTTAAAATGTAAAATCATAAAACACTTACCACAGCAAAAATATTTAGTTATTTTCCTGTCTTACATTCTTTCTTAGCACCTTGATTATGAACCTGAAAAAAAGAAAAAAAAAAAGGCAAAGTAAACTAAAGATTATTTTCTATCAAACACTTAGAAAGCCTCATGGAGGATGTGAACATCTGAGATCAATCAGAACAAAACAGAAGTTAACAGGACAATTGGGAAGTAAAGTTGAGCACTACTACAAATCTAACCTACATAAATGATTGCATTCAGTGCGCATGTCTGGGGCACCGTGGCAGGCTGAGCACCTGCACCTGGACCCCACCTCTCCTACCTGCCTGTGTGTGACCGAGGGCAAGTCACGTCAGCCCCCCTGTTTGGGCCTGTTCCTCGTATGTATAATAACAATGCCCAACTAGGAAGATTGCTAAGGAATATGAGGGATAATCCACATCAGAGGCTCCAAAATAGTTCTTAAAACATAACAAACATTCAATTTTTTTACTGTTATAGCCTCTAATGTAATTAAAAAATCTGCCACTCACCACCTCCACCCCTTTTATTTATTATATTATTACTATTATTGAAAAGCAGCATAGTCTTTGTATTCTAGAGGCTAATGTGTAATGGGTGAGATGAGCTACCCAGACACGTAAGGCGAAAGTTCAAAGTGAATTCTTCATTCACTTGTTTAACAAACATCTCAATGTGAACTCTGTCAGGTATTCTACTGGGTTCTGGCATTCTTTACTATACAGGACAGAGCCAGTTTCTCTCAAGGAGCGTCCCATCTACCAAGGCTCACACCACAACACAGGAAAGCTGCTTGAAGTGACAGATACTGGTTTTCACTGGGCTGCGGGTAGAACATATCTTAAGTGGCAGAATGAGGTGTGGAAGACTCTGGATGGAAAGGATAGCATCATAGGCACACGGGGCCTTTGGGGAATGCTGAGTAGCACTGTTATTAGGGTGCACCCAAGAGAGGAATAAGCAGAAGGGCCTTGAGGGCAAGACTGTTTCCTGTTCTGAAATGTACCGATTACCTTCAAACAGAAAGTTTTAGCTTTAACTTCAACTCCAATATCTTTTTATTGTCTTTCTTTCTCTCTTTAAAAGTGAGAGAAGTACAAGCAGGAAAAAGAACCACCCCCTTGGCACATGGTGGTGGTGGAAGAGACAGTGATGAGTTCCACACGTTTTCTCCTTTAATTTTCCCAACATTCTTATAAAGACAGTATTGTTCTTCTCACAGATTAGGAAACTGAAGTTTGGAGAAGTTAAAGATTTTAAAGGTATACATTTAATCTGATTTTTATTTTTATTTCTTCTAGGCTTTTGTTTTTCTGGAACTAGACAAAACAGTTCTGAAGTACTCATGGAAAAATAAACAAGCAAGAATTGCCAGGAATATGAGATGCAACAAGGGGAAACTAGTTTTAAAAGATATTAAAACTTTTTATAAAACCAATAATATGACACTGATATACGAAGAAAAAGACTTATAGAATTCAAATTCCCGAGACACCCCAATACATCCAAAAGTTAACAACACAATAAGAGTATTCAAAGAAGGGCTCTAAAACCAGCAGGTGAAAATAACAAGCCCACAGAACGCCAGAATGATTCCTAGTTTAAACATAAAAGTACTAAAAGAAACCATGGGCATATTCTAAAAATCTAGGAGGCCTTTCTGTGACTTAGAATCCAGATACCATAATGAGTAATATAAACTGTAAAATTAAAAAAAAAAATGTAAGACTTCTGAATATCAAAATATGTGAAGGCAAATGAAAAATAAGTGACAATCTGGGGAAAACTACAATTTATATCACACAGGGCTAATTTCTCCAATTCATAAATTTCTAGAAATTGATAAGGGGAAAAAGGCAATCCAAAACAAAAATGTGCAAAAGACATGAACAGAGAGTTCACAGAAAAAGAAATACAACTAGTTTTTAAGCATAAGATGCTCAGCCTCATTAATAATGATATCAATGTACATTAAAACTCCTCTATATTGATAATTCTCATCTATCAAAATGTTACAAATTCAAGGGTTGTAAACACAGTACATTGGAAAGGCCCCAGAAAAACAGGAACTCTCTTACACTGCAATCTGCCCTCTTGTATCTGTGGTATTCAGACTGGATTCAACAATCATAGGCTGAAAATATTTTTTTAAAAATTGTCATACTGAACACATACCAACTTTTTTCCTTGTCATTAGTCCCTAAACAATACAGTGTAACAACTATTTACATGGCATTTACATTGTGTTAGGTCTTATAAGCAATCTAAAGATGATTTAAAGTATGTGGAGGATATGCATAGGTTATATGCAAATACTATGCCTTTTATATGATACTCAAGCATCCTTGAATTTCAGTATCCACAAAGGGGTCCTCAAACCAATCCTCCATGGATAACAAGAAGCAACTGTACTTGTGGGAGTTCAAAACAGTGCAACACTTAAAGGAAGTATTTTAAAAATTATAAATGTACTGCCCACTGGCGCAGTGATCCCACTTCTAGGAATGTATCCCACAGATGTACCTGCACATGTATAAAATGATCAGTGATAAACCTAGAGACAACCCAAATACCCACCAGGGGGGCTGGTTAAGTAAACAAGGCACTTAATAGACACTGTTTAAATATAGCTGTTTTTTAAAAAGTGTTTTCTATAAACAAATATTATATTCTTTCTAAATAAATACTAATAGGAAAAGATCTCAAGAGCATATAAAGAAAAAGCCATGGGACAGAACTGGTTACATAATATGCTCCATTTTATATAAAAAGAATATAATACACTGGCATTTCTCCTACTATAAAAGGAAACAATGGACATCTACAGGAAATAAATTAAAGGGGGTTATCTAAGAAAGAGGGGTGAAGGGGGAGCCAAAGCAGTTGGAAATCAGATTTTCCCAAGCATGCCTGTGTCATTTTAACTTTCGAACCATAAGAACATGTTATGTATATTAAAAGAATTTTTAAACATTAAAAGAATACTTACAGGAAGAAGAGAAAGAGACACCTATAAATAAAACTTAAAACCAAGCTTTAAAGAGATTTTTTGCTCTGAAATTAGAAGCTGAAAAGCATTCTTGGTGTGGTCATCACAAAAAAATATGCTTTTTCCCCCTTCAATCAAGTTAAAGGATATGATAATCAATTTTTAAGAAGCTATTTGAATGAGTAAGAAATTAGGAAAGAGGAGAGAAATGTACAATGAGGACACTCTAGGATAATGGTTCTCCAAGTATGGTCCCTGTACCAGCAGCATCAGCATCATATGATAACTTGTTAAAATTAACATTCTCAGGCTCCCACCCAGACTACTGAATCAGAAACTTTGTGCTAGTCCAGCAATCCTGGTAATACCCTCAAGTCTGAGAGTCACATATCTTGTCTGGTGCTTCCCACAATTCACATACACTACCAGTCTGCATTTCAAACAAGTTCCAGGATGCTTCAAATATGCTGCTGGCCTAGGACCACACTTGGATAAGCAAAGCTGAAGTCCTCCTGGGGGAAAAAGGTACGTAACCTTCATATAGTTGAGTTTGCTAAGAAACCTGCCCTCAGTATCAGACAGAAAAAGTCCTTACACAGGCTTCCTAGCCAAGAGATGTCATGGAGCTAGTTTCCCACATAAACTGTGTACTCAGAGAATAAATGTTTTCAAATACATTCTTAAAAAAACAATAACAACTATGAATCATTGAAATCCAACTTAAGGATGTCTCACTTAGAAAAAAGTATAAGTGGACCTACAAACTTTCAGAAATAGGACAAAGAAACAAAAATAATACATATTTCATCAATTCTGCTCGTGTTGTCTGAACTTAACCTCAAATGCATTAACTGCCCACCATGTGCTCTCCATGAAAAAATACCAAGAAGTTTGTTTCCCTCAAATCCTTTTCAAAAAAATGGTGCTCATGTTTATGAACACTGATCTTCCATTTGTTTTACATGAGGAAAAAGATCTCTATAGAAATCTTCTGAATAAAGAATTCTAGTTTAGACAGAAGGATTTAGAAGTCAAACATGGTGGCACACGCCTATAATCCCAGCAGCTCTGGAGGCTAAGACAAGAGGATCTCAAATTCAAAGCCAGCAACAATGAGGCGCTAAGCAACTCGGTGAGACCCTGTCTCTAAATAAAATACATACTAGGGCTGGGGATGTAGCTCAGTGGCCGAGTGCCCCAAGTTCAATCCCTGGTACTCACCATCCCACCCCACCCCTGACCCCCACAAAAAGATAGTTTTTAGCTCCAAAAACTATTCAAAGGTGACTTGTAAAAAGAAGATACACATTTCTATAAATCACCTTTGAATAGTTTTTGGTGCTAAAATAAATAATGTGCTGACATTTTTATATATTTCCTGTTTCATTGCCTCTGAGATGTCATCACCTTTAAGACACTTAGAACATTCTTATTCTATGTACCACTCAGAAGAAAAACTGCCATGTGGTTACAACATGCCAATTTTAAGATTCCATCCATCTCAGATGTGCATCGTAAAAAAAAAAAAAAAAAAAAATCAATGAAATGCCTTAATTATAAACCACAGAATTGTATGGTAAATTATTTGTTTTCATTCTAATTAACTCTTATGTCTCTCAAACGTAAAACTCCATAAAGGCATGCATGTTTTGTCTGTTTGACAACATATCCTCTCTGCTTAGAAACTGGAACATTTTCAACATCTTGATAATCCATTATTTATTTAGTTTACTTAGGAACACGTGAATATGAAAAAAAAGTAATGATTCTTAACAGTATTTTTTAACAGTATTGACCTCTTTTACTCTGGAACATTTTACTTGCTCAAAATAATAAAAATTAATTATTTTCAGTTTGACTGACTTAGTCAAAAAGATTCAATATATCACTAGACAATTGAAAATATATCCTCTGAGAAGTCTTTACTTGCATGTTTGTTTTCACAGCACCTTTCAATAGTAATAAGCAACAAACACAAGATTTTTTAAAAAACAAAATAAACATTTTAGAGTTAAACAAGTTGGAGAAATTTTTGTTACACTGTAACTAGTTGGAGCTAAGCTTTATTTTAATTTTTCTCTATCATCATTAGCAGTGTTCCAAATGAAAAGATAATTTGTAATGAGTCATACCATGAGGACTGGTATATGTATATCTGTCTATATTTTCCAAATTTGCTAATAAGTAATTAGAAAAGGTTATTTTAAAAGTGATTACAGCTGGGCATGGTGCTGCTTGCTTGTAATCCCAACAATTTGGGAGGGTGATGCAGGAGGATCCCAAGTTTGAGACTGCTTCAATAGCTTCAGAAGATCCCGTTTCAAGAAGGGGGAAAAGGGCTGGAGCTCAGTGGTAGAGCACCTCTGGGTTCAGTCCCTAATAAGTAACCCACCCGCCAAAGTGATGACACGAATGTATATTCTACTCAACTCAGACCTGCTATCGCACACACTGCTGTCACTTCCCAACTCTGCTCTCACATCAAACTGCTAAAATGATTCTAGTGTTTAGTTGTCAACATTTCTAATATTGACATTAGCAGCATGAATTCCCATTAAACACAGACAAAATTTTCTGTCAGAAATTAACCTTACCTCCCAAGATTCTAGAATAATTGACAAGTACCAAGACCATGTTTTTTTTATATATGTCAGACACTTAAGAATAATTTTCCCAAAAAAAAGTTGTTTGTCACCCCTTTCCTGTTAAAATTGAGTAGACAATGGATACTGTTCTTAATAGTATTCTCAAAGAGGCAGAACTGTCCTCAAGGAAAATTTTTAGTTATCAGAGAGATTGGGGGACACCCTAGGCATTTAGTGTTTGGGGACCAGGATCTAGGCCTCACACAATGCTTGGGTGGGATGGACCTGTATCATCAAGATTTATCCTGGTCACAAGAATTTTGATCTTAAAATGGCTTAATCAAGCCCACTTTAAATAAGCATTACTTTAACACACAATATTTAAAAGTTTTTATAGGAAACCACACCCCCACCCCTTGCCTCTAATTATGCAAAACAAAGTAGTAAGGGATGCTTCAGGAGAATAAGGAAACGATCTGAAAATTAATGCTCATTTATTCACACTACACATTAACATAAATTTAAATTATAATAATGAGTATAGACTAGTAAATATGCTAACTGTGTGAGATGGCACATACATCTCACCCTAATGAATCCAAAAATTTCAATCTTGTTAATATTTTACTTGTTATTACTAGCAACTGAAGGAATTCAAGTAGCAGGAACTCAAAGCACAAGACACAAAGCATGTGCTCCGACATGGTGGGAAAAGAAGGAATCCATGGAAGGGTCACAGTAAGACCTATGGGTAGACTGAGGCAGCCTGTAATTGACCTTGGCATGTCATCCCTAGTTCAATCTAGCCTCTCCTTTTTTATTAGCATAAATAAGGTTGTCCCAACACTAAGTGTTTTCTCCCTAGTTTCCATCTTCATCTCCCTCTTTGATCTTCTTGTTTGAACTAGATCCTAATACTTTTTTTTTTTTAACCAACTCAAACTTCTTCATTAGCAGCAGGTGCAAGCACTCGAACGCATGCTGTCTTCCACCACAGCTCAAAGTTCTGATTATAAGTGATTATAAGCAACGCATGTCATATATTGTCCTCCCTTTATTTCTCTTGTACATGTAAGTGAAAGTATCACACCCACTTTCACTTATGTGTGTGTGTAAGTAGGTTCTGTTATTTAGGAACCTCACTGCTCAGTAGCGAAGTGGGCTCCACAAACGTTCAACACCAAGGAGAGGGGCCTTGGTTCTGGGATTGACAACCAACTGTTCCAGACTGGAGTCACAAGCTTCAGTGGGAATCAAACTTTCCTTTGCCTGAGGCATGCCTCGGGCTCCAGTATTGCACTTTCCTTGGGCAAGTGACCCCACCCCTGGCATATACAGGTCACTCTAAGCCCACCTCTGCCCTCTCACACCCAGGGCCAAACGACAGTTTAGGGGTGGAAGACCTTCCGGGAATCGGACAAAAGGCGTGGAAAAAGCCTATCCCAACCAACCCACATACCATGCTGCATCCAACTTCAGAGTGGGTCCCAGACACACCCTCGGCAGCCCCACCAGGACCCCAGGGAACCAGCTGCGAGCACCGCTGGGAGAAGAAGAGCCCGAGGCAAGGAAGGGGCGCAGGCCCGCGCGGGTGCTGGAAGCCCCATGCCACCACGTCCCAGCAGTGTGACTTTGGGCAGGGCGCTGCACCTCTCTGTGCAGCCCGAGCGTGGAAGCGCACAAGTTAAGTGCCTGGCACACAGCAAAGTGGAGCTGCGATGGCCAGCAGCGCCAACCCCGCCGCCCTGAGAAACTGAGGCGGGTCCCAGGGTCGCACCCGAGCGCGAGGACTGACTGGCCAGGGGGACTGGCCCCGCGGCCCGCGGCCCCAGCCGCCCCGCCCCGCGCGGGTCCCGGGACGGCGCGGAGCGGGCGGCGCCACTGCAGCCGCGGGGCGTGCTGGGCTGCCTCCGAAGACGCGGGCCACCCGCCCGCCCCGCTCCCCTCGCCCGGGCCTTGGTCTCTGCCGCTCTCACCCTCCTCAGCCCACAACGGCCGCCGCCGCCGCCCGCCGCTCACCTCTCGGGCCGCCGCCGCCGCCGCCGCTGCCACCGCCGCTGTGAGATCTCGCGAGAGTTCTCTCCTCTCCTCACCCCCCCCCCCGCCCTCACCGCGGCGGGCGCGGACCCCGACCTGGAACCAGCTCGGCGCGCTCCCTTGTACACCGCCCACCGCGCTCGGGGTTCCAGACTAGCCGTTCTCGCGACCTTCTATTTGTATCCCCGCCCCTGAATCCACTCCGCCCACCCCCCGTGACCCTTAAGGATGAAAACCCAGGTGCAAGGCGGGCGCCTCGGTCTCACCTGGCCGGCCGGGTGCTTGTGCGCATGCGCCTGCCCGGGCCCTGGACCCGGGAGCCTCAGCCCGGGCTTGGATCACAGTGAAAGTTGTAACGGTAGCAGCCGAGAACTTTAAGGACTCCCCTTGGGTCCTTTCAACTGCCCTAAGAAGTGGGTATTACCGTCCTCCCCATTTCACAGAGGAAAAATTGGAGGCCTGGCAAGGTTAAGCAATGGGCTCCAAGTCACATAGCTAGGAAGTGGCAAGAGCCCACGTTGGAATCCGGTGCCCAAACCAGCGCCCTCCATGACAACCCCCAGGCCCTGTCCCTGCTTGCGCCAAGGGTGCTGCCTCTTAGCCCCAGTCTTCACTCCCCACCCATCCCTGACCCCCAGTGTTCACCAAGGTGAAAAGAGACACGCTTGGGAGGTCATTTGCTACAATACCCCTGGTCTCAAGAATAATTGTTATCAATAAAAATGTTTCAGCTTCATTGCACCAATTTCCTAAGGCCTCCCTGTGCCATTTCTTGGGCAGGACCCAGAAAACGATGAGACTGTATTGAATTCTGTAGTCTCCTTGGGTGACATTTTGCTGATACAAAGTACGATGGAATGGCCTACAGGACATAGACTATACATGACTTTAGGGAGAAGACACGTGGAACTTCTTCCCAGAGGAAATCTTCATAATTGTTTCTAAAGAAGAGGAGCTAACATTTATTAAAGGTATATATTCTTCCAGTCCTGGAGATGAAGAAACTAGCGCAAGTGTTCATATTTAGTCAGAATTTGAACCTGAGTCTGTGTTGGATTCTGTTCCACAGGACAGTGTAGGCTACTTCTTTTGGATCAGCTTCTGTAAAATCATGAGCCTTGAAGGTTCAGTTTACCCCTTTGTTGGGGTCTTCCTGGGGTAGGCAGGTTATCTGATAGTTATATGTTAGCAAATGCAGGTCCACTCACCCTCCAAGATTGTTCACTCTCCAGGAAATAATTCTGCTATATGAGCCAGAGCACATGGGTCCCCTTCTACATATCAACACAACCCAATCCACCAGCTGAAGGAGTGGGTAAGGAGGTGAAATCACATCAAAGGGGCAACTACAAGGTGTCTAGCACAGCTCCGAGTGCTGTCCACTCACTGACTCATTTAGCCTGACAGTCCTGTATCAGTTAGTGTTCCCCAGAGAAACAGAACCAATAGGATATAGATATAGATATGTAAGAAAGATTTTATTATGGAAGCTGGGAAATCCCACAATAGTCTGCCTGCAAGCCGGAGAACCAGGGATGTCTGTGACATAGCTCAGTCCCAGTACAAAGATCTGAGAAACAGGGGAGCTAATAATGTAAGTCTCATTTCAAGAATGAAGGCATGAGAAACTGGGGAGGCTACAGGTGCAAGTCCCATGGTCTGAAGATCAGAGATCTGAAGTTCTGAGGTTGAAGGGTAGAAGAAGATCAGTGTCCTGGCTCTACAAGTGAGAACAAACTCACCTTTCCTCTGCCTTTCTGTTTGATCTAGGTCTTTAACCAATTGAGGTGAAGGCCACTGATACAAACTGCAGTCTTTTTAGAAACACCCTCACAGACATGTCCAGAAATAATGTGTTACCAGCTATCTGGGTAGTCCAGTCAAGTTGATAACCTAAAATGAACCATCATGTGTGGAAGTTATCATTTCCCCTTTTCACAGATGAGGAAACTAAAGAGCTAAAAGGTGAGAGGACTGGCCTAACGGCACACAGTGATTTAGAGGCAGAATTGGAATAAATCTGCGTCAGTCCAGCTCCAAACCTACAAACCTTGACCTCAGTGACCAACAGGTTCTTCTCTACCAGGAAAGCGTCGAGTTTTATGAAATGGAATGCCTAAAAATCATCTCAAGTCAAAACTCCAGTCTGAGCTACTTACTGTATGTCCTCCATAAGGTAGCTTTTGCTTCAGATGGTGCTTTAGATTCTCATCTGAAATAAGACTATGAATAGATAGTTGGGAAGATTAACTGAGTTAATATATGCAAAGTATATGCTCAGTAAATTACAGCTGTTAGGCACTCAGTAAATTATAGCTATTATGACCATGGGTGAGTTTCTGTGATATTTTACTTACTCCCTATCTTCCAATATAAACTCCAAATCATGTTGGAGGATGTGCTCAGATGTGGGGATAAAAGTAGTGTCTAGTGCACTGAAAATAAGGATAAATGAACCAAGTGACTCTAGCAGTTCCTCCTAATCATGGAAGGAAACAACTTCTCCACGGCTCTTTCTTCCCAGTTTCCTGGAAGAGGGTTTTATAAAGAGCTCCCCTTATATAGGAAAACCCACCCAAATATTTTTAAAGACCTTACTCTGGAAGTCACTCCAAAGGAAAAATAAATAAAGAAAGAAACCCTAAAATGAAAGTTCTTAAGAGGATTTTGGCAAGGTTGGGGAGGAATACCACAGTGACATCATGATTAGAGGGAAGGTTTGTATAGGAACAATCCTGCCACCACCCTCTGGCATTGGTACTCCAGATTCAGGTTTCTATCCTGACCCAAAGTCGGCCACATGCTCTTGTCAATGGCAGAATTTTTCTGTGGGACAGATCTTCATAGGGAAGAAGTGGGCACAGGGATATTGTGGTCTGACAAAAAACTGGGGTAATTGTAATCTGCAAACCCCTAAGGGTTCGAGGTATACTGGTGTGGTGTAGTTTAAAGGTAGAAGGTATTAACACATCTTTGATCCAAGAGAGGTTTTATAAATGCCTCTAATGGGGTTTGCTTAATGCTCATTCATTCAATAAAAACATATTAAGCACTTAAGTGCTAGTTACTGTGTTAGTGGCTACAAATGAGGCAATCAGAGTTCATGGTCTCGTCACATATACGACCTAGAGGGAGAGAGGTAGTAGTGAAATAATTGAACCAAAAGCTGTTGAAATACAATGTGATAAATAGGATGAAAAAAAAAAACAGAGAGAGATGATGATCCCCCCCATCAATGGCTGCATGAAAGAGTAGGAAAGAACTCTGATTGGAATGAGTTCTGGAGGATGCATAGGAGCCAACGAGGCATGGGGGAGAGAGGACCGCATTCTAGTGACAAGGACGGCATAGATCAGCAAGAAATAATAAGCGTTGGTAGCAGAGGCAGCCAGCTTCGGGTACGCAGGGTGGAGGTCCTGAAGGAGAAGCAGCACTGGGCTGGCAGCAGCAGCAGCGGTTGAAGCAAGGGCAGGCTCCTGGCACCTGGCGCTCCAGGGAAGCAAGGGAGGAGCGGTGGTTTGTTCATCTGGCCAAGCTTGCAGTGTGGTTTGGGGCATTTTTCCTAGAAGCTTAGCCTCAAGTTCTTTTCCTCCAGCCCTACCAATGATTCTGTGGGATGCCTGACATCCTCTAGTGCACTACCCTTTCTACTTAAAGCAGCTAGTATTTCTACCCAAGAACACTGACCTCTCATAAACCAAAGCCCATTAGAGCCCAGGATTTTTGGGGGAAGCTTGCTAGAGACAGCGGTAAGAGAAACTTTATCTGCTTTAAGAGAGAGCCCCGGGCAGATGCGGTGGCACATGCCTGTATTCCCAGCTACTTGGAAGGCTGGGGTGGGAGGATGGCAAGTTTAAATCTAGCCTATGCAACTTAGTGAGACCATATCTCAATATAAATGTATTTTAAAAGGGCTGGAGATGTAGCTAAGTGGTAGCGTGCACATGCAAGGTCCTGGTTCAGTCCCCATACTGCAAAATGGAGAGAGAGAGAGAGAGAGAGAGAGAGAGAGAGAGAGAGAGAGACACTGCAGGAAGCCAGCATCCTCTCCTAACTTACACGGAACCTCAGTTGTTATCAGTGGCTTTATCCGTGGGAGCTGGCCTTAAGACAGGCTTGCATGGTGGAGAACAGAGCAGAGAAGCTAAAAGATGCTGGGCCCTGGATGACATCACCATATTGCTGGACTAGCTTCAGACCCACAAGGCCCTGGACATCCCCTTTCCTGAGCTAATGCATGTGGTTAAACCAACTCCACTTGGCTTCTCTGTTCCTTACAGCCCAAACATTCACACTGGGACAGGCAGGAAGGCAGCAATTATGGGGGATAAACACGCATCCTCCCTGCCACCTGGAGCCACCCCAATTCCTGTGCAACCTCCTAAGGTAGCCTTCTCCCCATCAGTCCTACTCAGGTAAGCCCTGTCTGGTTCTAAGGACTCCATTTGAGAAAGCACCTCCTTCCTTGGCCTCTCGCATCCTCTGATGATCTCTTTGATGGGTATAAGTGGTCTTTTATTCGCCCAGCTCACACATCTGGTAAGTGGCAGAGCTGAAGGTCTGGACACCATCCAGATTCCAGGCTTTTAACCACCAAGTTTAATGCCATGTATCATCTGGCCTCATTAAGAGAAAGAAAGAAAGAAAGAAAGAAAGAAAGAAAGAAAGAAAGAAAGAAAGAAAGAAAGAAAGAAAGAAAGAAAGAAAAACAAAAAAATAGGGCCCTGAGCCAAACAAACAAATCTCAAATCCCACTCCATATTTGCTATCTGGCCTTGAACACACCTCGTAAGTGTTGCTGTGAAATGAAGTTCATGATGCCAACTTGGTAGAGTCTGGTATTCATTTGCACTGCTCACCAATGACTTCTGGCTCTCCACCTTCTGGGCACCTGCAGGATTGTACTTCCTTGTCACGTGACTAGTCCTGACCAAAGAGGGTGCATGGAAGGAATTTGTGCCATTTCTGGGCGGAGCATTTAATGCTGGTGAGAGACGAGCCTGAGATCTGTCTCTCTGATAGGACAAACAATAATGCCCGTGATGGGGGTTTTCTCCATTGAGCAGAGCCTTCAACCAATCTATCATGGTGGCATTATGTGAGCAAAACAGACCTTTTTGGTTTTAAACCATTGAGATTTAGGGGTTAATGACTGTCATAGCAAGCTGTAGCCTATCCCGACTGATTCAACTGGTCTTCCATATCCATAGGTTCAATCAGCTAAGGATCAAAAACTTCTTTAAAAAAAAAAAAAGTGCATCAAGGGCTGGGGCTATAGCTCAGTGGCAGAGTGCTTGCCTAGCATGTGTGAGGCACTGGGTTTGATCCTTACCCTGCATAAAAATAAACAAATAAAATAAAGGCATGCTGTCTGTCTACAACTACAAAAATAAAAAGATTTTTTTAAAAACTGCATTTATGGGATGAGGTGGTGGCTCAGTGGTGAAGCACTTGCCTAGCATATGTGAGGATTTGATCCTCAGCACCACATTAAAAAAAAAATAAAATAAAACAAAGCAAACAAAATAAGGGTGTTGTGTCCATCTATATCTAAAAATATTTTAAAAACTACATGTATACTGAACATGTATAGACATTTCTTCTTGTCATTATTCCCTAAACAATATAGTATAACAACTATTTTCTTTTTCTTTTTTCGTTGTCATGGACCTTTATTTTATTATTTATTTATATGAGGTGCTGAGAATGAAATCGAGTGCCTCACACATGCTAGGCAACCGCTCTACCACCGAGCCACAACCCCAGTCCCCATAACAACTATTTTCATAGAATTTACATTGTACTATATTTATAAGTAATTTAGAGAGAGATTATTAAAAATATACCAAAAAAATATGTATAGGTTATACTAATATTATGCCACTTTGTATAAAGAGTTGAACATCCATGGATTTTGGAGTCCAGGATAGATCCTAGTCCCTCAAGGATACCAAGGGACAACTGTACATACAGGATGATTGTTTACTCATTGATTCAAACATTTTTCTGCCCAGCTGGACAAGAGCGAAAGCTCAAGCCACAGTCCTGAAGGTCCTAGTTTAACATATCTGGGAGGGGGAACAGATCTCTGCAGCTATCTGGTACTCCCAAGCGATTCTGAGGCTCTAAGCAAGCCTGAGATTCCGGCATGGCTACATCTTGTGATGGTAGATTCAAATACAGTGTCTACCCTTGAGGGCTACCTAGACTGGGAGAACAAACCCAGAGCCAGAAAAATTACACTACTAACAGGGTAAATGATCTGAAATATGCAAAAGTAAGTAAGAATATATAATAAGCGCTTTATGAACGATGAAGCTTTACATGTAACAGAAAGTAGATATGCTTCTTGGCAAATCCATTCATCAACTCCGTGACCCCCGACCAGGTACCCAAGCTGTCAGCTTAACATGTAGACTCTTATCTGTCACTATGACTTCCAGTTATGAAAACCAAAGCTTAGAAAAGCTCTAAAGATGTGGCCCAGGGTCAAAATAGCTAGCATCTGGCTGAATTGGACTCCAGATCCAGGCTTTTACCTATCTAGAGCCCAAGGCCTTGGCTGGTTCACCAAAGGCCCCTGCTTCTCTTCCAGTTTTCTCTCTTGTCTCCCCCTTTACCTTGAACCCTATCTTCTGGCCACATCAAACTGCCCGTCGCTGCGGGCCCACACCACGCTACTTACTGCACACTGCAGTGCTTTGGCTCCTGCTCCCGTGTCTGTCTGTCTGGCTTGCCTTCCCTCCATCCTCATCACCTTGTTTCTGAACCCCAGCCAGGTCATTGAATACCTGACCTTGGGTGGCCCCATCCCTGGTTCTGTGACTGCCCCCCACAGCACATTCCTTTCCTGGCTGACTGAGCGCCTCCATCATTAGATTGCAGCCACGTCCAGTTGGGTCTCAGTTTCCTTTCTCTGAGTCATGTGACTAGCATTGGGGCCGCTGTGCTAAAGCACCAGCCATGGCCCCATGAATACTTAACTCAGCTAAATCAAATCCCTACAGCCCACAAGACAGATCCTTCCAACAAGCCCACACGGTGAAATATTTATGAAAGGCCTGTGTTGTCTCGTAGTTTTGCGACCGCTGTACAATTCTCCACCTCTGTGAATCTCAGTTTCTCAGATGTAAAATGGGCTAATGGGAGTACCCGCCTCACGGTTGTGAGAATTCATTAAGATGTAAACCTAAATGCCTTGCCTGGTTCATAAGGGAGACATGAACTAAAATCCCAACCACCTTGGTGGTTAGGAGTATCTTCTTATGACAATACTGCTATTATCCCCACTCAGCATGCCCCCGTAGATGTCATCATTAATATTATCACACTCACACATCCCACCAAGTCTAAGTGACTTTGCTAAACATTCCTTCCTAGAATGCACAGTATTCTCAGAATCCTCAAAATGAGTGCTTCACAGTCTTGGGATGGTTCGGTGCTCCCAATCATGAATTATCACCCTGCTACCCCAGGAAGCTGCCCAGTGCATCCTCAGGAAGTCTGTGGCTCCCAGACAGTTCCATTCAGGCTTTCTGGATTTGGCTAAGAAAACTTAGGTTCTCTTAGGCTCCCACTTTCACTGACCTTCTCCCCACTTCAGGTGGTTCCCGATTCATTTATGGTCAGCCCAGGCCACTGTGGAGGTGGCCCCCACCTCTCCCTACGGGAGGGTCAGGATGGCCGTCAAACAGGCCTGTGGGCTTCTGGAATCATTGATAACTAAAAGGCATAATACCTGCAACAAGCTTATTTTCCTGCTTACTAGAAGGAACTCAAAGAATGGGGATTTCAGTTGGGAATAATAATGCTCCCTAGGCCCTCAGAGTGATCTAAGCTCGTCCCCCTTCCCTCCTCATCTTTCACACATCTGGGGCACAGGAGGCAAAATTGGGGTTTGGGTGAGGCATTCCAGTTGAGGTGGCCTGTTGAACGAGTCGGGGCTGTTATAAAAGGACAGGAAAAAAAACAGGTCATTTCCCCACACCCTGAATGTCCTCCGCGAACAGGCAAACCTATGAGGGAACCCAAAGCTCAAGTCACAAAATAAAGAAAAAATGTTAAGCTTGGCTTTTCTGGATTGAAAAGATTCTGAAGCCCCAAGCGTTGAGGGGTGTTTGCTGAGACCCCACACTGAGATGAACACCAGGGGGTCCGTGGAAAAGGAAGCAGAGCCCCCCTTTGTAGGAAGGAAAGAAGCAGCAGGTATGTTGGGATTGTTGGAATGAGAAGAGACCAGAAATCAATGAAGAGATAAAGAGGTGGCCCAAGAGGCAAATAGCCTCCAGGGAGGCCAGTGGCCAAAGTGAGAGGGCCTCAGAGTGGGAATCTTCCCCAGGGGGATGGAATGAGAAATAGCCTTTTTTTTTTTTTTTTTTTCCCCTCCAGAACCATGTTGACACACAACTGCTTAAATAAATTTTCATTCCCATCTCATCTGACTCATTTGGCTGGAACAATAAGCTTACATTCCACAGCCTGGGCTGACCCTCCTGCACCCCACTGCCGATAAAGCATAAAGAGTGTGATTCGTCCTTTTTGCATGAAGAGGGACGGTGAAATCACTTGGCTTCTCTTTTGTGTAGCTTCTGACAGCAACATCTAGCAACCTATGTTGTGTTCTCGTGTCAGCCATCTCTAGGGGAGGGAAAAAGTTGGGGAGGCACGATCGAGGAACATTTTTCACAATTTAGCAATATTTAAGCAACAGCCTTTCAATTAAAAAAAAGAAAAGGAAGGATGAATTCCCCAGTTTCAAGTAAGGAAAGAGGACATTAGCTGGGTGTGGTGGTGCAGGCCGGTGATTCCAACTGCTCAGGAGGCTGAGGCAGCAGGATCGAAAGTTTGAGGCCAGTCTCAACAACTCAGTGAGACCCTGTCCCAAAATAAGATAAAAAGGGCTGGGGATGTAGCTCAGTGGTGGAGCACCCCTGAGTTCAATCCCAGTACCAAAAACAAAACAAAACAAGGCAAAGAAAAAAGATGACGTTAGGCTGAACACGGTGGTGATGAATGGAAATCAGTAGTATCCTTATGAACTAAAGATTAAAGGAAAATGAAGAAATAGACATGTATGTGTATGCATGTATTTACAGACATAACATAGTTCCAAATTCTGAACACCAAGAGGACTTAGAACTCCTTCCTGTTCCATAGCAATGAGCAGGACAGATCTCCACCCAGATCTGGCTTCTAAATACCATTCTCCAATAAAAGAGACCAGGGCTCTTGGAGAAATGGTTGCTCCCAGAGCTGGAGCAGGGAAAATGTAAAATAATCCTGGAACCCCTTGTGGTGTCAGAAAATAGGGAGCTGATTATTAAGAGACAGGGGCTTTAAATTTTTTTTTAAAAAAATTGGTAAATTATAATTACATACATCAGGAGGATTCATTGTGACATATTTGTAATGCATGCAGCTTAACTTGATTGATTTGATAGGGGCTTATTGAAAGGATACAGGAATCAATCTGAAAGAGTTCCCAACAGCCAAATTTGGAACAGTTTGAGCAACTAAATAATGATAGTATTGGATTACAAGTCATACAATTAAATAGATACCCATGAGCCCATAAGAATAGAAAAAAGAAGAAGAAGAAGAAGAAAGGAAGGAATAGAGAAAGAGTTTCCTTAAAGAGAATTACAATTTATAAATAAAGAAAGGATGAGAGAAATAAAACAAAATTTTGGTTTTTTTTTTTCTCTAGTACTGGGAATTTAACCCTAACCCTCCTCACCCATGCCCGGCCAGTGTTCTACCACTGAGCTACATCCCCTAAATGAGTAAAAATTCAGGGAAAAATAAGATATTCTCAAGGTATCTCCCTCAAGATATTTATTAATCACAAAGAGGGGAATAGGAAGTTTATAGTAAGAAATCCAAGAGACATCACATTAATCAAAGGATTGAAGTTAACATGGCTCCTAACCAGTCATGTCGATGTATCCCCCTCCCCGCCAAATAATCCCATAAGGACCTTTCATCTCTGTGGCATCTCCCTACAAAACCCACAACCCGGCCCAGTCATAAGTAAACACCAAACCCAAGAGGAGAGACCTTGTGCAAAACATCTGACCAGCAGCATCTTTCAAAAGGGTCATGTTCATAAAAGACTAGGAGAGACTGAGGCATTGCCACAGACTTGAGGAGACTAAGGAGTCATTATGACTAAATGCAATACGAGATCCCAGACAGAAACAGGACCTTAAAGGAAAATTGGTGAAATGCAAATAAAGTCTATAGGTTAGTTGATTGTTTTGTACCCTGTTTGATGTCTTTGTTTTGATCTTTATAATTATTTATTTATGTATTTGTATTGGGGATTGAAGCCAGGGGTTCTTGGCCACTGAGAGATATCCCAGCCCTTTTTATTATTATTTTTTCCTTATTTTGAGACTAGGGACTTGCTACATTGCTTAGGGCCTCGCTTACTTGCTGAGGCTAGCCTTAAGCTTGCCATCCTCCTGCCTCAGCCTCCTGAGTTGCTGGGATTACAGGCATGCACCATTGTTCCCCAGTCTATTTAATTTTTTTTGAGTCAGTATTAGAGGAAACTGGGTGAAGGGACTAGGGGAATATTCTATGGTTTTGTAGAGGGGGAAGGAAACTTCCAACAGCACCAAGACCAAACCGTTGGTAAATAATGGGTAGTAACCAAGTGGTGAGCTCCGTGCCAGTATTTTAGGTTAGGTCTGTGTGAGGGCGTGTGACATACTTCATCATCAGTGGGCAAATGAATCTCTCTGCTGCTCTTTTTCCCTTGCAAAATCTGATGTGAGGGCAGGAGGCCAAATCAGAGGGTGTTTCTCAGCAGAGCGAGGTCACCAGAAGAGAGAGGTGCCAAGGGAAGTCCAGGGCAGACTTTGAAATTAGGGAGTTGAAAAGAAATGGATTGTTCTGAGAAGGGAAAAAGTGGAGGAGAATATTGGGGAGGGGCAGGGAATATAAAAGGTGGAAGGGGACAGATGTTCAGGGAGACAGATGTTAGGAAGATTCCTAACATTCATGTGTAAGTTGTTTGCATTGAAAACTCCTTCCAGATCCTGAGACCCTTGAAAAGTCTGCTGTACACACAGGCCTGGTGTGTGGGTCCATGGGTCTCTGTGTGTCTATCAATTTGTATGTGTGTACATATGTCTGAGTATGTGAGTGTCGATAAGTGTGTCTGTCTACATTTCTGTTTCTGTGTGTGTCTGTGAAGCAGTCCATGTCCGTGTGGGTGCATTTGTGTGTCTTCATTTCTATGTGTTTGGGCCCATCCATAAGAGTGCATCTGTGTGTGTATGTTGGTCTGAGCCTGTATGTCTTGTGTGTGTGTGTGTGTGTGTGTGTGTGTGTGTGTGTGTGTGTGTGTGCGCGCGCGCGCGCGCGCACGCGCACGCATGCGTTGGAAATCCCAGCAAAGGACTGATGTCTGGTGACAGTGCATTCACACAAAAAGCCACAGGACTCAGAGGACCAACAAGACGTTAGCCAAGACAGGAGGAAATTGAGCCCAAGGTGTCAGAAGAATGCAAGGTCCTAGGAATTCGATGACATCTTTGCACAGGCATTGGAATTTCCCCCGGCACTTGGAATGCCAGTGGGGGTGGAGTTTCAAGTCAGTAGTAGCTAAAGACTTCAAAGGGCAGGAAGACCCTCCCCCAAGTCAGCTTATGCTGTGCTCTCTCCATTTTGGAGCTGGGGAAACTGAGTCTCACAGCAGCACTTTGATGAGAGTGAAGAGAGGCAGCCAGCTGCCGAGCCAGCAGAGGCCTCTGGGTGAACTGAACCCAGGGAACTTCAGTGAGGAAAACCAGCGCCCTGTCTGTTTGCTTTCAGTCTTTCTGATGAGAAAGTCTCCTGGGCATAGTCCACCTGCAACACCTCCCTCTCACTGCTAGTGTCTCTTTATTATCAGTCAACACCTGCTAGGAGCATCACAATCTCAGGATACCATTCTCCCATGAATGTGCAAAATGATGGCCCTGCAGATATTTGATGTCAAAACCAAAGCACATCCTGCTTCCCTCCCCCAGGAAAAAAAGAACAAGTCTGGTTGGATTCTTAGATAACTCGGCTGTCTTATCTACATAAACCTAGTGACAGGGGATACTATTTTTTTTTTTCCATTTAGGAGACATTTTAATTTTTGTTAATAATTTTGGGAATAAAACATGAAGCATTCAATTTATTAGAAACCATTTAATATCTGAAGGCCTCCTGAGCTCCTAAAAAAACTTTTTTTAAAAAAACTTTTTTTTTTTTAGTTGTGGATGGACACAATACCTTTTTTTTAAATTTAAAAATTAATTTTTTTTAATATTTAATTTTTTAGGTGTAGATGGACACAACACAATGCCTTTATTTTTATGTGGTGCTGAGGATTGAACCCAGTGCCTCACACGTGCTAGGCAAGTGCTCTACCATTGACTACAGTTCCCTAAAAAAAACTTTTGAGATTCGTGCCATGAGAAGTGAATTCAAGAGAGTTTCTGTTTGCTTGTTTAATTTTTATTTTGGAAATATTCAAGGCTACGGAAGAGTTACAAGAACAGCACAATAATCTTTTATACACTAGATTCAACGGCTTGTATTTCTGCCTGATTTACCTTGTAAGCTCTTGTGTGCGCATGCCTCTCTTTCTGTGTGTATAGGTATGTGTTTATGCACATGCATATAACTAACACATACACTATTTTTTTAAAAAAAAAAAGCATTTGAATTTCCAATATTAGGATCTTTAGTTCTAAATATTTCATGTATTTCCAAAGACCAGGGACATTCCTTTGTATAACCACAAGATGGTTACCAACTTCAGGAAACGTAATATGGACACCATGTCATTATTCAATATACAATCTATATTCAGAGTCTGCTGGTTGTCCCAATGAAGTCATTTCAATAATTTTATTTCTTTTTTCTGATCCACAATCAACTAGGAATCAGACTACATGTATCTTTCATTTAACCTGGAAAAGTTCTTCAGTCTTTCTTAATCCTTAGGACCTTGATCACAGTCTGTTTTTAACAAAGAGAAAGCAAACTTCAGTTTTGGAGTCTTGAGCTGGTCACAATATCCAGCTAGAATGCCACAGGTTTTAGTGTTCTGAGTATTTACCTTCCAATTATCCTATATTTACACCAAGTGACATGAGTTTCTTACTTGGGGGAGTAATGTATGGTACCTTTTAAAATTTCATTTTAAAAGTAAATTAATTTAAAGGAAAATACTAGGGAAATAACAAAGCAGGCAGGTAAATCAGCCACATTTTCCCAGCCTCAGCACTATTAGCATTTGAGGCCATAGAATCCTGTGTCATGGGGTGTCCTTTACATTGTAGGATGTTCTGCAGCGTCCCTGGCCACTACCTATTAGAGGCCAGCAGCACCCCCGCTCTCTCTCTAGTTATGACAGGCAAATATGCCTGTGATATTGCCAAACATCCCCCGGGAGGCAAACTCACCCAGCCAAGAGCCACTGATCTGGCCAAAAGCTGTGAGCGAAGGGTGAGTGGCAGCAGCTCACGGATCTTGGAGAAAAGTACTCACTTCTGTCCAGTTCAGTTCAAGCCATGTTGACCAAGCGCTGGCCACATGTCTGACCCTGGGCGAGGCCCTGGAGAGACAGATGGGCAGGGCACAGTCCAGTTCTTTAGGAGCTGCCCTGAATTAAGCAGGAGGTTGGGGGTGTGCAAGAGGCAGAAAAAATAAATCCAGAGGAAGGAGCTGTGGAAAACTATACCATAACCTGGAATTGGGTCTCCTTATTAAGCCTCATATCTCTCAAAACAGCTCTTCTGGTCCAATAATTCTTTTTAAAACATGAATCTGATCATGCCGCTCCTCTGATGGAAAGCTCCCCCCTTCCCACTACACTTAGAACCAAATAACTTTCAAACTCCTTGTGGGACCTGCACCGTCTAGCTCCTGTCTCCCTTTTGGCCTTAATTTTGTTTGACCTCTTTTGGTCTTGGGCTGCAACTACCCTGGGTCTCTCTCTCCTGAGATCTCCCCATGATCATTTCCAAACAAGGGTCTTTGCATTGTGATGTTCTCTGTGTGGAAAACTGTCCCAAGTATTTGCAGGGCTAGCTCCCGGTCACAGAAATTCAAATGTCACTTTTCCTGACCACCTTCTGTACTGGAGCCCTGTATCCCATTAGCCCATGTAAATTTCTTCCATGGTACTTTCTGCAGCAGGTACTGTTGGTCAGTGGAACCAACCTCCATTGTCACTGCCCTTCTCCTTTGTGGCCAGCTGGGCAGAGGTGGCCAGCCATCTGACCCAGATTTGGCCCATGAGAGATGCAGAAATCTGCTGGCCCTGCCTGATACAGACACTATCTCTGCCTCTTTACCTCCTGCTGAACTACAGGAATGAGGACAGGAGGGGAGGTGTTTGGCCATTGCATGACCCCAGGGAGGATGCAAATGTCAGAGCCACATAGCCAGTACCAGCATCCTCCTATCTTCTGTTCCAGGAGAAAATCAAAGGCCTGGGGTGTGAGCCATGGTAATCAGGTTATCTGGTACTTACTTGCCTCCAAAAGCATGCCTAACTAAAATACTATTTGAAATTACTGTGAATTGTGTTGCTTTCTTTAAAATGTGTGTGTGCATTTAATAAATATGTGTATTTGAATTTTAACTGGCACATAATTGTCCATGTTTATGGGGTCTAGTGTGACATTTTGATACATGTATACAATGCTTGGTGATCAGGGCAATTGGCATACTCATCACTTCAAACATTTATCATTTCTTTGTGTTGGGAGCATTACAAATCCTCTCCAGTGGCTATTTTGAAATATACAATTGAAAGTGGGCAAGCATAGTTACCCCACCATGTTCTAGAACATTAGAAGTGACTGTTCCAATCCCCCTGCAAGCCTGTACCCATTAACCATCCTCTCTCCTTTTTTGCCCCTGGTTGTTTGACTTTTGCCCATATCCCGCCCCTAGGCAGGACGAGGAAGGCCTGTCTTACCTATTCACTGCTACCTCTTTGGCCCCTGGGCACAGAGCTAACTCAGGATAGAGTTCCATAGCTACTGACCTATCTGTTCTCTAATTCACCTCGTGTATAAAATAAGAATCATCACGGCACCTTGAAATATTGTGAGGACTGAATGAGCTAATCTGCATATAGCACTTAGAGCAGCACCTGGCACACAATCATTGCTCAAAGAATGAGTATTTGTTGACTTAATGGACTAATTAACGTAGGGAAGAAAGGGTTCTTTCTCTGCCTGCTTTTGCAGCCATGTCCTTTGGCTCCCTCTTTCTCTTCAAATCAAAGCTGTGTTTACCTGGTGCTGACAAGTCAGGCTATTGATTAAGAAACATGACCGCACAGTGAGGAGAAATTCACACCGCTTACTGTGAGCGGCTGGATTAGCACCTGCTGGAGGTGGGGAAGGGACAGACATTGCACACAAAAGGACAGGGTGCATAAAGCCCAGGCCAGGAAGTGCTGGAAAGGAAATTCAATATGCGACTTTGCTGTTGTACACCGTGGGAAGGGTAGAACCCAGCTCTGCCAATAAGTGCATGACGAAGGCCACTTGGAGGTCAAGTGAAGGTTACCGGGAACAGAGATTCAACATGTACTGGGGGAGGCTGAAACCCATTTGAACCCAAGAGGTATATGTATTCATTCACTCAACAGAATATTAAGCACCTACTGTGTGTGGTGTAGACAGGGATCTGGCAGAGACACAGTAAGGGGATTCCCACGGGGATTCCCACGGACTCCACAGTCTTTCTTTCATAATAGCCTTGCCACCAAGTAGACACTAATCCAAAATTTCAGATCCCATGTGACTTAGTTCATGATCAGTATTACTGCCACTAACTCATAGTTCCAGTACTTACACTGTACTAGGCACTCTGCTGAGACCACTTTACCAACTGTGGTCAGGGCCACTTGCTAGGAACCTAACCTGCATCTACTTCCTTCTTCCTTACTAGAAGAAAAACCTCACTTTTATTCAGGGTGGCACCAAAGAACACCAAAACTGACACTCAAACTTTGTCACTAGCATCCAAACACACGTGTGAGTGGGACTCAGAGGCGTTATTTCACCTCAGGGGTCAGTGAGGTGGGGGTTAATGTTATCCTCATTTTATAGGGGAGCATACTGAGGTTTAGAGAGTTTAAATGAAATGTCAAAGGTCATACAGCTTCCTGCTGGTGGAGGTCGGATGTGAATCCAAGCAATCTGTTCTTTTGTTCTATTCTTATTTGCGCAGATAGCACATATATGCACAATGCCATTTAGTCCTCTCTAGAACCTCGACGGGCAGGGTAACATTAAAATTTTCTGATACCTGCCTCCATATGTCCTCTGATCACCTGGCTTCTTTCCTTGGGCCACCTCTCTGCCAGCTTCTAAGGCTAGCTCCTTTCCAGCCCAGGGGAGCCCAGAGTGTGGAACAAGAAAGAGAAACAGGTGGGGAAGTGGTCAGTTTTTAGATGTCCATCTAGGCAGAGCTCCTAGCAGAAGATTGCAGATAGAGGGCATGGAAAAGTCAGAAACAGAGAAGAGTTGGCATCATTTCCTATGTGAAATTCTGAATAGGGGACAACGTCAAAATAAAACCAGCATACAATATGATTAGGCAGAAGGAGGGTTTGGGGTTTACATCCAGAAGCTTCTAGAAAGTTCCATGTGTCCTGAAGAGGGATACTTAGTTGACTGAGTGAATGAATGAATGAATGATTAAGTCAGGGACTATGGGAGTCATGGACATCAATGATGTCAAGCGAGGCTCTGAGGTGCTTTTGTTGATATTGCCGTCATTTTTCAGTCTCAGTTTGAATGTCACCTTCTACAGGAGAACTCCCCGATACCCTCATCAGGTTTAAGATCCCACTCTGCGCTCTTCTCTACCCACCCCCCATATACTAGGCGGTTCATTGTGTGTTTTCACTTCACCTTGTTCTTAGAGACGAGGTTACATCTCATTTAATCTTCCTGCATCCCTAGCACAGGATCTGGACCAAGAAAACAACAAGAACCACTTATTGGGTGTTTTCCAGGGAGCAGGCACTGTGCTAAGTGCTTTAGCTACCGATATGCCAGGGTGGCATTATCCTGCCATTGTGCAGGTAAGAACACTGAGGCTCAGAGGAGGTAAGAAGCCTGGTGTTTCTTCCTGCTTTCTGCATCCTTCTCTACCAGACAGCCTGGCCTAATTCTTGAGGTTTGGGAACAGTCTGAAACTCCCTGTGATGAGGCAGTCTGTCTGTCTGGCTGGGTGGGTGGATAGGAAGAGAGAACAATGAAGAGACAGCACATGTTAGCAGCTGGCACCCATGCTGCATGCCAGACACAATGCGTCCTCCGTCACAGAACCACAGCACCGAGACCACCGGAGGAGCAGTGCCTCACGGATGGCCTCTGAGTGGGGAGTGTTCACCTTGGGCACTACAGGAACCATCTGCTAGTTGATTCAGAACAAATGGGTACATGGATGCGCTGTTAGGTGCATGACATTTCTGGCAGAGAGAGTAGGGAAAACAAAACCAAGAAAACGTCTCGAAACTCCAGCAACACACATGGGAAATGTGCAGAGGTGAGCTGACGTGGAATAGAGGCGGTAACACAAGAACAAACATCGACACCCACAACCAAGAGGGAAGAGAAGTTCACCACCCCGTGCGGCACATGCAGTTTCAAAAATAAAATAAAATAGGGCCACAATCTTGCTTTTCGAGGGAGCTCCAGAAGTCTCCCAGGGGATCTGTTCTTTTGTAGACCTTTCCTGCCCATACTCCCTGCTACCCGTAAATCTGACCCTCTCGGCGGCAAGGGGGCCTCAAGAGCTTGGAGATTTACCGGAGCAAATAACTTTGCAAAAACAATCTGTCCCATAAACAAAGCTGGTGGAAAGCATCCAGCCCCACACAATGGAGCTAATCTTCTGGGCACACATTTCCCGTCCGGGGTATTAGCTGGGACGCTGCTTCCTTCTAGGTGGAGGCAAAGGCCACTTAGCCTGCGTGTCCAAGAACAACAATGCTCGGCAGATGCTCTACCCGTCTGCAGTGCAAAAGGCAGGAATTCAGAAGCCTGGAGCGGCTCTTTCCTCCCTCCTTACTTTTATTAAAAGAATCACTGTGAATTTGAGGGCAGGGTGACATATTGATGCATGTAGCTTTGTGGGCCACGATCCTGACTTGTACCTTAGCTCTTTCACTGAGGAGCCCTGTATTCTGGGACAAGTGATTTAACTTTCCGGAAGTATAGTTTCCCATTGTTCAAGAGGGATTGTGTCTAGATGCCCAACCCCACTGGTGCTTGGTAAGGTATAAAATCTAAATGTTGAGTGGTACTGTCAGCACAACAATGACGAGTGTTGATGAGGATGTGGAGAAATTGGAACCTCTGTCCCCTGTCGGTAGTAATGCAGAAGGTAAGTGCACTTGAAAACAGCCTAGAGGTTCACCCAAGAATTAATAACAGAACTGCCATGTTATCTAGCAATCCCATCGCTGTGTATACGTTTGGAAGAACTGAAAGAGAATTGTACACCTGTGTTTATAGCATCATTTTCCACAATGGCCGAGGTATGGAAAGAACCCAAATTTCCACCTATAGACAAATAAGGAAAGAAAATGTGGTATATACATACAATGAGACATTATGCAACCTCGGAAAGGAGGAAATCCTGTCACATACCACAATTTAGATGTATACAGAGGTCGCTATGCTGAGAGAAAAAAAAAGCCAGATGCAAAATACAAATATGTACTATATAGACATCTTTATGTATTTTAAGTACTCAAATTCGTACAACAGAAAGGATGGTAGTAGTCAGGGGCTGGAGGAGAAGGCAAATGGAGAGCTATTGAATGAATATGAGTTTCAGTTTTGCAAGAGGAAGAAGTTCTAGAGATCTGTTCCACAACGATGTGAATATAGTTAACACCACTGAACTGGTCACTTTAAAGATGGCCACACTGGGAATTTTTATGCGGTTTTAAACCACGATTAAAAATAATGAAAACATTTCTTTATCTCTCAGATTGGCAAAAATTAAAACGCCCGACAACAGGGAGAGTTGGTTATATTGAAGAGAAATGGGAACATTCTTACTCTGTAGATGGCAGTGAAATCAATGTGACTATTCTAAGGGACAATTGGCAATTAGATACACAGATTCTACAACCCAGCAATTTCTCTTCTCATTATTTATCCTAGGGCCGGTACAAAGGTTTTCACTGTTATAAGAGCAAAAGCTGGAAACGATCTAAATGACCATTGATGGTAGTTAATCAGAAGGTAAAACTTATGAACTTCTAGTGTACCAGTCTTGAGATGCTCCCAGTGATCCCTGATACTCATGCCTTCGTGGAGATCCTTCTACAACGAATAGGGCTCAGCTGTATCCTATTCATTCCACGGTGTCCTGATAGGGTTCTATGACAGTGGCTCCCAAGGCTAAATATAAGAGATACTACTTCCTCCTTGCTCTCTGGTTTTCCCCATTGCTCATTCTGAAGGAAGTCAGCCACCACGCTGTGAAGATACTCAGGCAGGCTGTGCAGAGGCCTGGAAGATAAGGAACTGAGGGCTCCTGCCAGCTGCCAGCACCACCTTGAGCCACCTTAGAGGTGGATGCACAAGCACCAGGCAAGCCTTCAGATGACTGCAACCTCATGAGACGGCATGAATCAGAAACACCCACCTAAGTTCCTCTCGAGTTCCTGACCCTAGAAACTGTGGTATAAAAGGTGCATTTTTTAGGACTTAGAGTTTGAGGGTGATTCGTGACACAGCAATAGGTAACCAATATGTATATATGGTTGCTGTCTAAGGCTCTGTGCCTGCGACTGACTGGGTGCCTGCTGGGGTTATGGCTCAGGGGTAGAGCGCTTGCCTCGAATGTGCAAGGCCCTGGGTCGATCCTCAGCACCACCTAAAAATAAATAAATAAATAAATATAAGAAAGTTAAAAAGAAAGAAAGAAAGAAAGAAAACAAAAGATTAGTACACAGGTACACTGCAAGGGAAAACCATGTGAAGACAGGGGAGATGCTTACAGTACCCTTAAGCCAAGGTGAGAAGCCTCGGGAGAGACCAACGCTGCTGACTCTTGGGTCTTAGACTTGTGGCTTCCAGAACAGTGAGAAAATAAATTTCCCTTGTGTAGGCCACCTGGTCTGTAGTCCTTTGTTATGACAGCCCAGACAATGAATGCACAATCGAACATCCTTGCGTTACACACGATGACCTTAGATCCAGAGGTAGAAGTGACTTAGCTAAAGACAAGAGAAAAGAGAAAGCAGAAGCACAGAGAGCCCCTATTTCCTAGCTCAGGGGTGGTTCC
This sequence comes from Ictidomys tridecemlineatus, assembly GCF_052094955.1. Lineage (NCBI taxonomy): Eukaryota > Metazoa > Chordata > Mammalia > Rodentia > Sciuridae > Ictidomys > Ictidomys tridecemlineatus. Next base: position 134,076,921 of record NC_135486.1, read on the forward strand.
TCCACCAGGTGAGCCCAAGGCCCCAAAGGTGGAGAAGATATCTCAGGAAACAGTGAAAGCACCAGGTGAGCTCCTGGTTCCATTGCCTGCAGCCTGCACGGTCTCTTCTGTCTCACGTGCTAGTTTCTCGAGAACCAGCTTCTATTGGACTTTTTCTTTCTGGATGATCTCCCAGCAGAACAGCAACCAGTTCGTGGAATTGTACTATTTTTCAGGAAGCCATGGCAAGCACGCACCATGGAAGGTGGTGGCCAGAAGCCCATGAACTTTCAGAACTTGCAAAGGTATATAAAAAGTGGAAGGAAAAAAAAAGTGTCACTTCTGTGTAAAAAGACTCTCTTCATGGAAGACATCCCTCCCCCATATGAAAATCTCCAGTCCCCACTCACATGCCCAACTGCCTCTGGACATCTCCATCTGCGTGTCTTCTCAACACTTAAAACTTAACAAGCTCAAAATACTCAGTTTCCCTCAAACATCTCTGCCTACCAGAGTCCTGATGTCATTGAATGTCATTGCCATAATAGTAACCATCACACATTACCACCTATGGAGTGCCAGCAGTATGCCAGGTGCTCTACATGAATCACCAGTCAATCAAATTCAACCCCACAAAGTGGGAATTATCATTGTGCCTCTGCACATGAGGACATTCAGGTTCCCAACCATGTCATGGTCACAGATCTTGGAAGGGGCAGAGCTGGGACACAAACCCAAGTGTGCCTGACTCCAAGGCAAACTGGTAGCCCACTGACTACATCTGAACTGCAGATGGGTTTTGTTTGGTCTCAATAGTGAGATTTTTTTTTCTGTTGCTTTAAAAAACTCCTAATTAGTTGCTAAATTAAAAAATAAGAATACTTCCCATAAAAAGCCAGGTTTCTGGAGTCTCCAGGAAAAGAGAAAGAGAGAGAGAGAGAGAGAGAGAGAGAGAGAGAGAGAGAGAGAGAGAGAGAGAGAGAGAGAGAGATATGATCTAGCAGTGTAACCTTACAAGACAATCAACATCTCAGGACTCAGTAGGAATAAATAGGGGGCAGCTGATACTAAATTCTAGGTAGTGTTTTGGGATGTGGCAGGGACTGGGCCAGAGTATCAGATGATGGTAATCGTCCTATTCTGTCTTATGCTGCTATAACAGAATACTTGAGACTGGGTAACTTATAAAGAACAGAAGTTTATTTGACTTACAGTTCTGGAGGCTAGGCTGTCCAAGACTGAGGGGACACTTCTTGCAAGGGCTTCCTTGCTGCCTCATCTCATGGCAGAAGGGCAGAAGGGCAAAAGAGAATGCGTAGCAGAGAGAAGGAAGGGACCAAACTCATCCTTTCATTAGGATCCCACTCCCTTGATCACTAACCCACTCCCTTATAATGGTACTAATCCATCCACGAGGGCAGAGCTCTCAGAACCTAATCCCCTCCCACAGGTCCTTCCTCTCAACACTGTTGTGCTGGGGATTAAATTTCCAACACATGAATTTTGGGAACACATTCAAACAGCAATAATGGCTAACGTTTACTGTACGATCAAAAGAGTATGTGGTAGAACTGGGAGGCTTTCTTAGGTCAGATGCCGACACGAAAGTCCTGTGAACCTTGGATGCTTACAGGCTTAGGTGGCCCAGGTACCAGCCTCCTGGTGCCTAGATAGTTCCTTAGGGAACAGATTGTGAGGATAGTATTCAAGGCTCACTCATTCCTTTGGCTTCCCTGGAGCCATTTGTTAAGTCACATTGAATAGGAATTGGCCGGGCAAGGCTAAGTTTACAGCTTGGTTTCTTTTCCACTCACTAATAAGAGAAGCAAAAAAAATCATGGCTAAAAATAAAATCATAACACATTCACATCTTCCTGCTGTGAGAACAGAATACCATGAAATGAGTAATTTATAAATGGAAATGTATTGGCTCAGAGCTCTAGAGGCTGGAAAGTCCAATACCAAGACCCTGGTAGCTTTGGTGATTCTGATTCTGAGGTGCCTTGAAAACTATTTTGAGAGGGGCCAAAGTCACCCTTTTATAATGGCATTAAGCTGTCATGGCCCAATCACCTCTTAAAGATCCTACCCCCTTAATACTGGTATCGTGACAATTTTAAATTGGTGGGAGACAGAGAAGCATGGTTGATAGAGAGAGCTCAGACTCTGAGGCCTGTCCCAGCTCTGCCTCTTATTCATTGTATGGCTTTGAGCAAGTCACCATGGAGCCTCCGTTTTCTCATCAGGAAAATAGGGAAATGACATTATCTACTCATTTGGAAAGTGTTTGGCACACATTTTAGTAAGCAGGATTTGGGCTTTATTATCAGTCGTGGTATTATTACTACTACTCTTCTGCTGTACAAAGGCAAGACACAGCTCTCCATTTTGCATTAAGGTCGTATAAATTGCCTGTTCACTAATTTCCAAGAGGAAAAAGCACAAGGGGAGCTGGGAACAGACCAGTTGGAATAAAAGTAGATTTGGGGTCAGAGGATTCCTGGCTCATCTGCCACCTGCAGGTTTTGACCTCCAGTAGTCACACAACTCCTTTTGCACTTGTGTGCCTGGTTGATGGGAAGGGGATTATCACAAGGGCTCGGAGGAGATGACACTCTGTGGGATGGGTCAGTGCAAGGGCTGCTGTTGTCAGGATAAGGGAGCAACTTTGAGGACTTCAATTACTCCAGGGATTGGAGAATATCTTGGAGTAAAGCCACCCCAAAAGCAAAATCACCGGATGCCAGGTACTTCGGGACTGTATTTCTGTCTTAGCTTAGAGGAAGACATGCTCTCTCTGGCACCAAAGGTGGGGCAGCAGAGAAACCTCGACAGCTGAGGCTGAGTCAGGGATGCAGGCATGTGACAGCGGGACCCTCTTCCTGCTTGCAGAATTGGGTCTGCTAGGGGTTGGATTGCATCCCCCAAAAGATGTTGAAGTCCCAACTCCTAGTACCTGTGAGTATGAAATAGGGTCTTTGCAGATGATCAAGTGAAGATGAAGCCACACTTGATTTTTGACACTAATTCAGTGGGACTGGTGTCCTTAGGACAAGGGGAAGTGTGGCCCCAGAGTCAAGACATACACAAAGGAAGACCCTGTGAAGACCCAGGGAGAAGCCAAGAGACACCGGAGGCTACCAGAAGCCTGGAGAGAGGCATAGAAATGCTCCCTCATAGACTTCTGAACGCACCAACCCTGCCAACTTATTGATTTTCACCTTCTGGCTTCCCAGATGGCGAGACAATAAATTTCTGTTATTTAAGTCACCCAGTTGGTGGTACTTTGTTACCAGCAGCAGTGCATTTGCAAAATAGCGCAGGCCCAAGGGCCAAAAACCAGCAGCAAGGCTCTCTCTATCTACCCAGGCCCAGGTGGGTCAAAGCTAAGAGGGGTGAGAGGACCACCCGTTCTGAGCCACACAACAGGGAGGAGGAAAATAGGGCACCTTCTTCTTTGTGCCCCATTGTCGATCCCTCTCAGGTGATGATTTTTCTCTTTTTCAAACCACTCACATCCCAAACATGGCTTTCTGAGGTCTATTTTAGGAATGTAAGGCCCACATGGGAACATCCCTGCTGTCCGTCATTTTCCAATAACCTTCCTGAGTTTTGCTCACCCGTGGAAAGAAAAACCACAGAGAGAATTGAAATGTCTTCTGTTCCCTTCTCACAAGACTTCCGACACCAAATATGTGGATTTCCCACACAAGAGCCGTCCTCTAAATCTCTGTAGATGACCACAGAGTATCCTATCCTTTAATCCAACCCAGGGACTCGCTGTCTCCCAGGTTGAGGGCTGTCCCACAAGTCAGTCCGACCTCAGGTGCCAGTCATAAGCATTGGGTGCCCCGACTCACCACAACTACTATCTGGGAAAATGGGGTTCCCATGATACGCTCAGGTTTGATCATTTGCTGGGACAGTGTTCAAAACTCAGGGAAACATTTAACTAAAAGAACTGGTTTATTATAAAGGTGACAACTTAGAGGCAGCTCCATGGCAGAGATGCAGAGGAGTACGGAGGGAGCTCCATGCCCTGTCAGGGTGCCCACCCGCTCAGCACCTGGATGTCTTCAGAAGCTTTCTGAATTCCCTTTCTGAATTTTGGGGGTTTATGTAGGCTTCATTGCATAGCTATGATTGACGACATCATGGGTCCTTACTGAGTAATTCAACCGCCAGGCCCTGTCCCCTCTCCAGAGTTGAGGGGTGATGCTGATAATTCCAATTCTCTAATCACAGGGTGGGTTTCCCTGCCACTAACCCCTATCCTGCAGCTCTCCAGGGGCCCTTCACGAGTCACCTCATTTACACAGTGTGGTTGAAAGGATCTTATTGTGAATAACACCTCCACTGCTCTGTCTGGAGCTGTCTGAGGAACTGGGGACAAAAATCCAACTTTTATAAGAAAAGATTCCCCTTGCCCTCTTATTACTTGGGGAAGTACAGGGGTTTCAGGAGCCAGGATAAAGACCAACGTATATATTACGTATATCATAACATCACACCCAGACCCCTGGCCCTGTGAGTTAACGTTTTCTACTTACTGAAAAAGCAAATATAGTCAGCGCTTCGTACACTTTGGTTCTGCATCCAGCATTCAACCGTGGGGGGAAAACGCATTGACATGGAACAGGTAAACTTTTATTTTATTTTGCTTGTCCCTATTCCCTAAACAATACAGTCTAACAACTATTTATATACTATTTACATTGTATTCAGGTTTAAAAAAAAAACATTTATTTTTTAGTTGTAGGTGGACACAATACCTTGGTTTCATTTTTATGGGGTGCTGAGGATCGAACTCAGTGTCTCACGCATGCTAGGCGAGTGCTCTACCTCTGAGCCACACCCCCAGGCCTATGTTAGGTTTTCTAACTAATCTACAGACGATTCAGAGCAGACAGGAGGATACATGTAGCTTATATGCACTATTACTATTTCAATTTATATAATGGCCTTGAGTATACATGTGTTTGGGTATCTATGAGGGTCCTGGAACCAATCCTCTGTGGATACCAAGGGACAACTGTACTTCCTTTAGATTCATCTTAAGTACAGTAATTATATTCACTTAATCATGGATCTGGTATTATTTTTTTAATATTATTTACATATTATGCTATATACATCTTAAAATGATAAATATACCAAAATTTGGGCTGGGATGTGGCCCAAGCGGTGGTGTGCTCGCCTGGCATGTGCGCGGTGCTGGGTTCGATTATCAGCACCACATACAAATAAAGATGTTGTGTCTGCCGAAAACTAAAAACAATAAATATTAAAAAAATTTTCTCTCTCTCTCTCAAAAAAAAAATCATATGCCAAAGTTTGGGAAATATTGATTGAATTGAATCCTACCCTTTTCCTACACGACTGAAGACTGACTCTTTCCTTAAGTCTGAAGGTGCCTGGATCCTCCTCCCCAAATTCTTGGCTAGGTCAGAGGCTTGCCCTTGGGCCTATCCTCACAAGAAAGTGCCTGGATCCCTGGACATTTTTTTTTTTAAAGTATTTTTCTTTATTTGTAGATAGACACAGTGACTTCATTTTTTATTTATTTTATTTTATGTGATGCTGAGGATTGAATCCTGTGCCTCACACATGCTAGGCAAGTACTCTACCACTGAGCTACAACCCCAGCCACCCTGGATATTTCTTAATGTACACATTTCTCAGTGTGTGTGTGTGTGTGTGTTGGGGGGTGGTTACTGGCCTTTCAGGCAGGACAATTCTTTGGGTCTGTCCTAAGCATTGCAGGACATTTCTCACCTGGGACCCCATCCCTTATATGCTATCAGTGGGCCTCTGGCATCATAACCAGAGCCCCTCAATCCCATGTTCAAAGCCCCCCACTGAAAACCACTTCTAGGGAGCCTCCTGGTTGAGAGGATCTAGTTCCTGGCCCTCCCTCCAGGATGCCTGCTCTGTAAATATTATCATTTTACTGATAACCCAATGCACATTGCACAACCCAGCACGCCCTGGGATAAACAGCTTTAATCCCCTGGGGCCCTGGGGTCTCCCGATGGCATTAAGGAGGAGTGAAAGCACTGGCCCAGGATCCAGGCCGCCTGATCTAGCTGAGTTACTCAATGAGCCCCTGCCTCCATTTCCCTTTCTGTGAAGTGAGGGTGAATAGCACCAGCCTCAAGAGACCATTGGGAGGGTGGAATGAACTCATCCACGCAGAACATCTCACTAGCACCTGGCACACAGAAGGCAGTTAGGGTCAACTCAAAACCCTACCCACATGATTTTTTATTGCACCCTGCAAACAATCCTGTGAGGCTTATAATAGGATTCCCCTCCCGTCCCCTCCCCTTCCCTTTCCTCCCTTCCTTCCGGAGTGCTGCAGAACCTAGGTGTGCTCTACCACTGAGCCGCCCCCCAGCCCATTTCATTTTAGAGTCAGGGTCTTGGTAAGTTGTGCAGCTTGACCTTGGACTTGTGATCCTCCTTCTTTAGCCTCCCAGCTACTGGGACTGCAGGCATATGACATGGTGCCCAGATGTTTGATTCCGTTTCACAGACGACTCATTGGAGGAATGGAGAGGTGCCCTCTGCAGCCTTGACTCCCTCGGGCAGTTGACGTCAGCACCGGGGCTCGGCCTGGTTGTCTCTGATTCTGCTGCAGCCGGTTAGAGGCTAGATGGGAGCCCTGAGTTGGAGTCAGGAGGAGGAGGGTTTCTGGGGCTCCTTGTCCCTGACCGGGCAGGGACATGGCTAACTGCAATGGGTCTCAGCTTCCTCATCGGCAGATATGGGCTGTGAACCAAATGCCTTCTGAGGCTTCTGCCGGCTCCCCAGTCTTGGGTCTTCTGTGAAACCCCAAAACTGTACGGAGGGGAAGTCAGCTCAGGCCCTGCAAAGACCGCAGAGCCACCCTCTGGGGACACTGGGCTCCCTCCTCACTGTGCCTGCTGAGGCGACCTGCTGGCTGATCACAGGCGCATTCATCCTCCCTCCTGCCCTGCCAGGCATCTACCCGACTCTCGGGGCATCTGAGGACACAGAGGATGTTATCTTGGCTCAATAAAACCCTGGGGCCCAGAACGCTGGGGCCCAGTTTCCAGGGAATGCGTCTGGTGAGGCTGCAGGTGACCCAGATTGCTGCTCTGCATCTTCCCCAGAGGGTACTGCCCACGGGGACTGCTGCACCTAGGAGACCACACACAGGGGCAGCCGCCTTGGCTCAGCTGTGAGAACCAGGACAGCGATTCCTGGAGACAGCCAGTGGGGTGGGGGAGGAGGCAGTTCTAGCTGCTAAAAATACCTGCAATCCTATATCACCATTCTCTGTGTGTTCCTGCACATAGCCAGGGTGAAGATGATGACCGTGATCCATACTAATTATCTCTACCATGTATTGAGCACCCACAAGGTGCCCGGCATGATACTAGGGCTTTCCCCCCCAGTGTGTATGTGTGCGTGTGTGCATGTGTGTGTGTGTGTGTATGTGTATGTGTGTGTAAATATAAATAAATAAATAAATGTATATATAAATATCTCACATAGGTCTATGTGCATGTGTATATGTATGTATGTGTATTATATATATGTAACATTTACAGTCTTGTGAGTGGGAGACTCCCCCCACCCATTTTAGAAGGGGAAGCTGAGATTCTAAGACCTTAAACAAAGTGTCCAGGAGTTGATGAAAAGCAGTACTAGAATTTGAATGCAGGCAGCCTGCCTTGCTACCAGTGAATCCACTCTGGCCAACCTTGCCAGGACCCTGGCCACACCCCTGCCTCGATGGCTGCCCTTCACGGACCTCCCCCTCCCCCAGAGATTGCCCTGGATGTTGGTTTTCACTTACTGGATACAAAGGAGGAGTCAGCCGAGAGGATGGGAGGGAAGAACAAACCATCCAGAATGTTGGGGCCGGTTCTCGCTGTTGGCACCTGATGCTCTTTACAGAGAAGAAGGTGAAGGCCTTCACTGAGCTCCCCTGTCCCTCCACTGAGTCCCGGACCTGGATGATCTCAAGATCTGGCACACAGTCTAGCAAGCTAGGGGGATACTGTTCTCAATTTATAGATGCAAACACTGAGGCTCCGGGGGGTGACTTGTTCCAAGATCACAAAACTAGGAAGCTGAAGTTGGAACTCAACTCAGGCCTGAGAGGTTCCCAAGGAGATGGTAAACTTCAGAGTTGCAGGCAAGCCTAGCTCACGGAGAGGAGACAGCATGTGCCAGAAGAAGGGACTCCCTCTACCCCAGGCCATCTGCACCCAAATGGCCCAAATGGAACCCGGGAAGACCCTGTTCCCTGCCAGGCCTGGGCCAGGCTGGTGCCCACCACCCACCTACTTGTGGCTCTTCCAGGAATCCCTGGCCCTGTCACTCATCTGTCTCCCTGCTGCAGGAAACCAGAGCCTTCCTGCACCTGCCAGCCAGAAGATGGGGGAGGGGTAACCCGAACAGGAGGACCTAGGCCTGGGCTCCTTTTTCTCACCTTCGGAGGCAGACTAGGGTCAACACTGCACTAAGCTATTCCTTCATCCCACGGCTACCTGTTAGGTCCACGTACTGCACACGGTGCCACGTGCTGGAGAAACACCCGTAAATAAGGTAGAGCTAGTCTATGAGAATATGTCACCTGGCCCCCAATTTCTATGATGGAATCTCCTTGATGGTTTAAAATATTTCATTTTTAAATAGTTTTAGACTCACAAGAAATTGCAGAAAGAATCAAGTTGCCACGTACCTTCTCCCAGGAGCCCTGGTGATTACACCTTGCATAACCCCTCTACAAAACCAGGAAACTGAGCCTGCTGCAAGAGTATTCACAAAACTATACACTTATTCAGATTTTTCTAGTTTTCATATATATTGTTGTTGTTATTATTATTATTATTATTAAGGGTTTTTTTGGGGGGGTTACGTGTGTTGTTCTCTGGCAAAATCACCATCACAATCACAATAAAGAATCATTTTATCACCACTAAGAAACTCCCCCTTGGTATACCCATTGAGCCCCTCCCCAACCCTAACACTTGGCAACCACTGATCTGTTCTCCATCTCTACAATTTTTTCATTTCAAAATATTTTATTTTTTTTTAAAAATCACACAGTACATAACTTTTTGAGATTTTTTTTCCCCTGAGATCCATTCCAGTTGAATGTGTCCATAGTTATTCTTTTTTGTAACATTTGTTTTTATGCATTTGTCTGCTGAAAGACATTTGGATTGTCTCTGGTTTGAGGCTCTTACCAATAAAACTACCATGAACATTCTCATACTTGCTTTTGTACGAACATGCACTTTGATTTCTCTAATATAAATATCCAGGGGTACAATTGCTAGGTCTAATGGTAAGTGCATATTTAACTTTATAAAGACTCTGCCAAATTATTTTCCAGAGTAGCTGTTCCATTTTACATTCCCATCAGCAATGTATGAGAGATACATCGACATTGCTTCACACCTTTGCCACTATTTAGAATGTCAATATTTTTTACTTGAGTCATACCACAAGGTGGTTAGTTATATCATGTGGCTTTACTTTGCTTTTCCAAAGATGTTGACCATCTTTTCTTGTGCTTACCTGTCTTCTGTATATCTACTTCAGTGAAATGTCTATTCATATTTGTTGCGCTTTTTTTCTAATCAGAATTATTATTTTTTAACTTTTGAGTTTTTGAGGTTCTTTATGCAACCTGGACCCAAGTCCTATGTTAGATACGTCTTTTGCAAATATTTTCTCATAGTCTGTGGATATTTTCTCATCTTCTTAACTGGCTCTTTCATAAAATTTAAGCTTTCAATTTTGATAGTCTAACATCAGCTTTTTTTCTTTTATGGAATGTGCTCTTGAAGTTATATGTAAGAGCTCTAAACCTAACTCGTCATGAAGATTTTCTCCTGTTTTCTTGCAAAAGCTTTAAAGATTTGTGGCTTACATTTATATCTTTGAGCCACTATGAATTGACTTTTGTATAAAGTAGGAGACTTAATTGGTTCGAGGTTCTTACTTTTGCACATAGACGGCCAATTGTATTTGCACTTTTTTAAAAAATCAGTTGGGCAGTGAATATGGTGGTACACACCTGTAATCCCAGAAAATCAGGAGGCTGAGGCAGGAGGATTGCAAGTTGGATGCAACCTCAGCAACTTAGCAAGGCCCTGAGCAACTTAGTGAGACTGTCTCAAAATAAAAATAAAATGGATTGGGGATGTAGCTCATTGATGAAGTGCCCCTGGGTTCAAGCTCCAGTATAAAAAAATAAAAATTAAAAAATTAATTGGGTATACTTGTGTGGGTTTATTTTTTAGTTTGAATTTTTTTTTTTAGTTGTAGATGGACACACTTTTATTTATTTTTATGTGGTTCTGAGGATTGAACCTAGTGCCTCACATGTGTTAGGCAAGCACTCTGTCACTGAGCCATAGACCCAGCCCCTATATTTCAGTTCTTCATTCTGTTCCATTGATTTATGTGCATATCCCCTGCCTATATCACACACAATCTCAGTTATTTTAAATGTATGATAGGCCTTAAAATAAGAGGAAGCCTGTTATAACCTCCCACTTTCTTCTTCTACAATATTGTTTTAGATATTAATAATATTGTTTTAGTTCCTTTATTTTTCCATTTAAACCTTAGAATTATTTTATTTATATATACAAAAACCAGAACCATTGCTGGGGCTTCTTATAAAAGTTGTGTTAAAATATAAAAAACAATTTGGGAAGAACTGGCATCTTTACTATGTTGAGTCTCATGCTTCATGAACATAGTACATCTCTCTCTATTTATTTAGGTCTTTTTTGATTTCTTTCATCAATGATTTATAATGGTCAGTGTATAGTTTCTGTATATATTTTGTTAAGTTTATGTCTGAATAAATTTTTCTGTGATTGTAAATAGCACTGTGGTATTCTTTTTTTTTTTCCAATTTTTGAGTTTCTTTAAAAAATTTGTTCTTTTTAGATATACATGACAGCAGAGTGTCTTTTGACATACTTAGACGGAGTATCACTTATTCTAATTAGGATCCCATTTTGGGAATAGGAAAGACAGTGGAATGAATCAGACATAACTTTCCTATGTTCATATACGAATATACCACCAATGAGACCCCACATCATGTACCACCCCAAGAATGATTTTCATCTTGAATCCAACCGTTCCTTGCTAGTATTTGAAAAAGAAGAGCTCTTCATGCTGACCTTGCATCTGTGACCTGGCTATGATTGATTCATCAGTTCCAGGAGTTGTGATTTTAGATTTCCTTACTGCTCCTCCAGGAATTGCCAACTTTGCTACCAGCCCCACAGGCGTCTGTCTCCAGCTCCAGGAAACCTGAACCTCCTGCACCTTCCCAGCCAGAACCCGAAGGTCAGGGGAGGGTACCTGGGGAGGGTAGCAGGGAGCACACAGACCAAGGTCTGGGCTCTTCTTTCCACCTGCAGTCAGACAGTGTAGAACATCACATGGAGGTTATTCCTCCCCCCCCCCCGCCCCAGAACATGGATGACCTCTTACTATGTACAAGGTGCCTGCTGAACATGGAAAGACAAAGAAAACAGGAGAGAGCCAGCCACCAAGAATGATCTTTCTCCTCCTTATGGCTGTAATATTGGTCAACGGCTGTCTAGAAACTTTTGTGATGTAGCACCTTATAAAGTTTTAAACTTTGAGCTTTCAGGTTAGATCTAGAATGAATGAGGTCAGGGAGAATAAACAATAAAACAATAATAAAGAGGACAATGAACACGTAAATATTTAAAATATGCCCCATGCTATTCTAGATGCCACACTGGAATGAACATGTGTATCCTTTGTCGAAGCCCCACAAAGCTAGATATTAATATTCTCTATTTAAAATTGGGGAAGTTGAGGCACAGAGAGGCCCAAGTTCATATAGTTAGGATGGGCAGAGCCAGAATTTACACCAGCCAACTGGCTCCCACGTCTGTGTTAAGATGTGAACTGTATCCTATTACTATATTATAAACATTACAGAAAAGGAAAAACTGTATAGCACAGTGAGTAATCTCACTTACTTGGAAACTGGCCATTTAGAGTCCAATCCCAGGTGCACTAGATGACCTTGGGGGAGGTTACTTAACTTCTCTGTTACTTAACTTCTCTTCTTCTTCTTCAGTTTCCTCATCTATAAAATCCAGGTAGTAATAATACCTAGCTCATAAGACTGTTGTGAAATTTAAACATAAAAATGGGACTTGATTCCTAATAGCTTTGCTTTTCTTATGAATGCATGTCAAGTACAAATAAAAATATGAAATTGAAAAACAGAGAGAGAAGTTCTTCATGTGCTTCTTGTCTGCCTCTCAGGGCCTGCTGTATTTTATTTAAACCTTCCTCTTTTGATGAACTATAGGCTGTCCCATTTCTGCCGTCACGAAGATCGTGGCCTTGACCATCCTGCTTTGTGACTTCTCAGGCCGAGGTGCCAATGTGGCTCTAAGGTGTCTTCTGAGAAGTGAAACTGCTGGGTCATGAGAAATGCTCATTTTTAATTTTAAAATCTACTGCCCAAGCTGTCCTGTGTGGTGGCCGTATCAGTTTACATGGTCTGGGCATTTCCATTTCTCCACACCCACAGCAACACTTGATATTGTCAGACTTTGATCTACCTCCCTCTGGGGAGGGACAGAAGGGACAAGTAGGATACATGGTATCCAGAGGAGACATTACCTTTACCCTCAATGTTTCAATCTGTTTACAAAATGAATTCTCAATGACGGAGGTCATGAAAAATTAATCCTAAGCAACTCCCTTCAACTGAATACCCCCTATGAAGCTTAAATCTAATGGGAGTGATATACACTGAGCAAATAAGTATACAAAAATGATGATTGCAAATGGACCAAAGAACTGTGAAGGACACTGGCGGGAAGAGGCAATGTGGTTGATGATTATGAGGTGAATGATGGTGATGACTGCAGCTGCCACTACGTGCCAGGCACCATGCCTTGTGCTTTGCAAATATAAATTCACTTACTTCTTGCAACGACTTTACAAGAGAACCTACTATTCTTTCTATTTTACAGATGATGAAACTGAAGCACAGAGCTTAAAAATGTGCCCAGGGTCACAAGGTAAATAGAAGAGCTAGGATTTAAGCACAGGCAACCCAGCTCCAGAGTCTATGTTCTTAACCCATTTTGCTACAACCACCCGCTTCCTGCTAGAGAGTTGTTGAGGGTGGTGGAGGGGCACCACACCACATGAGAACCATCAGAGGACCATGTGGCGTAAGACCAATGGGACAATGACAGCTGTGTCCGCTGAACTGATGAAAGCGCTTCAGCATGTGAATTTTATTGAAGCTGAACTTATAAAATGAACGATGACAGGATTGTTAAGCTCTGGCTCCCATCCTTCTACAGAGATAGAAATTGGAACTCGGGCAGTTAACAGCTTCATCCACAGTTAGAGTAAGTGTTGGAACAAGGGTGTAAATCCCATCATGCTACCTCCTTGCCCAGTGTGGGAGGCAGGAGGGCTCCCCCCAAAGATGTGCATGCCCAGGTCCCTGGAACTTCTGAGTTAACGTTTCAAGGCAAAGGGGATTTTTGCAGATGTAGTAATTAAAGTTAAAGACCTTAAAATGGGGAAATCATCCTAGATTTTGCTAGTGGGCCCGTAGGAACAGTTAAAAGCAGAGAACTTTCTCTGGCTGCAGTCAGAGAGATGAAGCAGCCGAGGTCAGAGAGATGCAAAGGGAGGGGCTTTCATCCTGCTGTTGCAGGAGGGGCCACTGGGAAAGCTTGAAGAAGAGCCCATACAGCCTCCAGGAACAGAGACCACCACCCCCAGCTGAAAATGGGCACCTCAGTCCTACAACCCCAAAGAACTGAATTCAGCCTCCAATTTAAATGACCTCGGGAGCAGAGTCCAGCCCAGAACCATCCAGAAAGGGATGCAGCCGTGCCAGCAGCTTGAAGTCATCATTATGAAGGGCTAGGCAGAGGACTCAGCTGGGCCAGGCTATCCCGAATGTGACATAATAAATGGATGTAGTTTTTAGCAGTTAGATCTGTGGTAATATGTTACAGCAGCAATTGTAAACCGATACATTTGGTGTTGCCCTCGACGACACTGCAGGCTACCGGTGATTGACAGGGCTCAGTCTAAAAATATCTCTTCCCCTAACCTGCCAAACTGTCTGATATTTCCGCTGTCAGAGGCACACCTTGAAATGGAGGCATTATTATTTTTTTTTTTCTACAAAAGTCTTGTTGCTAAGCTCAGACACTGAGATGAAACAGATAATGCTTTAGCAGCAAATCAGGAATGACCCTGCCACCCGAGGAGCTGGCCCCCACGGAACGCAGACCAGGCACATTTAGAGGCAGAGTTCAGAAGTTCCAGGTAGAAAGGGTCTCGCTCTGGAAAAAGGGACGCTGTATGCAGAAGGCAGAAGAGGGAGGGCCCTGGATGGCACGCAGGGACGAAGGGCTCATTAGTGAAGGGAAAGAGCGTGTGAAGCTGTCATTTCCACCCACAACAGGACTGGGAAGAATAAAGAAGTCCTTCTGGGAGAGCAATAAGGAGGCAGCCAGAGGAGAGAATGTGAGAAGGAAGGAAACGACCAAGAGTTAGACATCCTACAGAGCTGGGAGAGCAGACTCAAATGTCTGCAGGGGCCAGACAGTAAAGCAACAGAAAGGAAGTATTTGCAATGCGAAAGCGATATGCACAATTTTTTCTTGCACAAATAAATGGATGCTTTATATTTTAAAAAGGGTCATACCACTGAGCCCCTAACCCAGCGCCTGCCTGCCATGTGTGAGGCCATAGAATCAATCCCCTGCATCACAGTAAAAATAAAAAAACAAACAAATAAATACTTTCCTTGGCCTAGCTTTCATTTTTCTGGTTACAAGAACATTTCTGGACCATAAGACTGGGTCAGTGCAATGACCCTCTACCGTGGATTCGTGGCTTTAGTTCTGGGGACAGGGTGGACGGTCATGAACTGAAGAACTACTCAGGTCCAGGTGGAAATGTGGACCCAGTATTCTCAGATTCGATTCCCCAAGAGAAGCCAAAAGGCCAGATTTTCATGTGAACTCCTGATTTCTCCATATTGTCAATGGATTTTAACAAACAATACTACGGAGCCAACAAGGGACATCCTTGGGTCAGATATGGAATCACGTTGGATCTAGAATTCACGAGGCTGGGTGAGGATAAAGGATAAGACTGAAATGTTAAAGAGGATGATGATGGACATGTGAGTATTTAACGCACACCGAGTCCTGTTCTAAGTGCCACGGAGGCTTCGCCGCAACAGCACAAAGCCAAACATTACAATAACCTATTTAAACTGAGGGAACGGAGGCCCAAGTTCATGTAACTGGGAAGGTGGAGACAGGGTTTATAAATCCTGTGGTGCCCCAGGTTTGTATTCTTCATCCCCAAAGTGGTTTGAAAAAAAGACCTCTGGATTCCGTCCTCAGGAAAAGGGTTATTATCCTAGGGGTAGGGTGTGTTTTCCCAGGAAAGAATGTCCAGAGCTTTCATAAAGTACTCAAAGGGCTTAGAGACACCAGAAAGGATAAGAGTGACTGATTTAGGGCCGAGAGTGAATTTGGGGCAGAGTAGCCTGCCCCAGAGACTAATGGATAGAAAGCGGATGGTCAGGGGTTAAAGAAAATGTACTGCAGGTGGAGTTCTAGAATACTGTCAATGGAGAATGAGAAGTGGTGGGTAAGGCAAGATGTCTTCAGATGATTAAGACCTGGGCATGTTTTTCTGTTGGAGAAGGAGAGGAAAGAGAGAGAGAGAGAGAGAGAGAGAGAGAGAGAGAGAGAGAGAGAGAGAGAGACACACATACAAGTGTAGACTTGGAGGGATTCATGGTTCTATAGGGCAAGAACACTTTGGGAAAAGTCCATGCCTTATCTCCTAGCGTGAGGATCTCAAGAAAGCTGGTGAGCCAAGCTAAAGCAAGAATTAACAGAAGGAAGAGCAATTTCCCTCCTACCTTCTGGCTCCCCCAGGAGCGAAGCTGGAGAGCGTTTCCTACCCACCCACTCCCGTCCTGCTTTCCTGTGGGGCTCCTGTCAGCAGCCCCCTCATGCCACAGAACTGGGGTCAGCGTGCCCTGGAGGAGCGACGGGAACGTGCTTCTTACCAGCTTCTTCTTTCATCCAGGACCAGGAGAATGGTAACCACCTCTTCTCATTCTCCAAGTATGCTGCCTTCTCCTGGGGTATTTATTACTGATTTCTCTTGATCTCAACCCTATACCAGGACCATTTCCAATAGCCAAGAACTGGGTGGTCATCGGTTGTTGGGATGGAAATCTAAAGTTCTCCCTGACGTCAGTCCAGGATGGCTGGATCCACTCAGCTCATTTCTATCCAACTGCCATTTAGGGGGTACGTGCCACGCTGTGCCAATCAGGGGCCAGCGCTGAGGTAGGTAGGGATGGACCAAACAGGCGACTTGCCCTGCCCTCGTGGAGCTTAAAGCCCAGGAAGGGAGATAGGTTTCAAAATTCATAAACTATGATAACTAGATGCATTTTCTTTTTTTTTTAAAGAGAGAATGAGAATTTTTAATATTTATTTTTTAGTTCTGGGTGGACACAACATCTTTGTTGGTATGTGGTGCTGAGGATCGAACCCGGGCCGCACGCATGCCAGGCGAGCGCGCTACCGCTTGAGCCACCTCCCCAGCCCCTGGATGCATTTTCAAAGACAAGATACCGTGAGCATATACCATGGGTAGGAAAAGCATTGGCTTTTCTAAGGATACAGTTTTTGAGGCAAGATTAAGTTACCCACATGGAAAGGTGGAAGGGGGTTACCTGGGCTGGGTCTTATAAATGGAGGAAGAGTGGTCCTTGGAGAACACAGAAGCAGCACCTCACTCTGAGGAGTCGTCCTGGGAACAGGTGGGTTAGTGACAATGGTGACCTCTTAGTAGCATTAGGAAGCCTCAGGCGCACCTTCTTGAGGGTTTGACTGTACCTCTTTTTTTTTTTTTTTAAAGAGAGAGTGAGAGAGGGGAGAGAGAGAGAGAGAGAATTTTTAATATTTATTTTTTAGTTCTTGGCGGACACAACATCTTTGTTGGTATGTGGTGCTGAAGATCGAACCCAGGCCGCACGCATGCCAGGCGAGCGCGCTACCGCTTGAGCAATATCCCCAGCCCCTTGACTGTACCTCTTGCACACTGTTCCTAGGTCTGGGGGAGTTCACAGCTTAAGGGTCTTTTTCTTTTCAAAGTAGAAACTGGAGGCTCACTTTCCCCTCACTGGGATGGAGAGTGGGATTCAGGAGGCACATGGAGTCCTAAATTATATATGAATCATATACGACAGCTGCCTCCATCCTATCTGCCCCTGTGCTTGTAGCTGGGATGTAGGTGTTGCTCTTGGCAATGCAGCCTGTAAGCCCGATGACCCGGGGCTGCTGGAGATTCTGAGTTACCCAACACAACCTGGCGCTCTCCCTTTCTTCTCAGAGTAGCTGCAGTGGATTCTGTTGTTTGCAACTAAAAGCCCTGAAAATGCAGGATGGCTCATTAAGCAAAGACAGAGTGTCATGGCCAGGAGAATCTCACGGTTCGAAATATACACTTCCCCAAAGTCTGAGAAGAAACACCCTTAGCCTGGGAGCAAACGATCCCGGGTTGCCTTGGTACTTCTGAAACCATGGGCAGCTCCGTGTGCTACTTCATACAGACGCATAGGGCCGTGGGAACTTACAGGTGAGGCCGTAGGAACACAGTATCTTGACTGGTGGAGTTTGGGTATTACCTGAATCTCCCCAGACCCCCTTTGTCGTCTTCCACAGCCATATATGAAAGAATAAACTCCTATGAATAAAAGCCCCGGGCTGCAGGCTGCCACCTGTTTAGAGGTGTAGCCTTGGGCATGAAGTCACTTCACTTCTTGAACCCTCAGTTTCCTCATCTGTAACATGGGGGTAAGACATGGTTCTACGTATGAAATGGCACTTGTATAAACCTATTATGAACTGTAAAGTGCCGAATAAATGTGATAGGTGGTTCTTACCATCTTTATGGTACCAAAACAGATGTAAAAAAAAAAAAATGGAAGAAAGAAAGAAAAGAAAAAGAAGACTAATATTTTTCCAGTAAGATAAACAATTTTATTTTTCAATAGGTTCAGCTAGGGCCTGCAGCTGTGGGTTGGAAATGGTCAAGAACAAGAAATAAATAGCTGTCGGCAAAGAGGTTAAGAATAATGTCATCAGTCAGGACTTAGGGTTGCAAGAGACACAGAACTCATGCCATAGTGGCTTCAGAGAAAAAGAAAAGAAGTGTGCTCATATCTTGTAGAATCAAAGAGCTCAATTGTCCAGGCACAACTGGATTCAAAGACTCTAGTAATAAAATCCCAGCTCTGACTCTGTCCATCTCTTGTTCTGTTTTTGATGCAGGTCACTCTCAGACAAATTCTCTCTTCCTGCTGCCAAGAGGGCTGCAGCAGCTCCAGCCCTGTATCAAGCTAGGTTCTGATTTATTTGAAAGGCCTACGGTTGCATCTCAGAAATTCTTGCAAAAGCCTTAGGGAACCAAATTAAATGATGTACACTTAAACCAATCGCTTATGATCCAGGAAAACTGATGATCTAATCGACTAATTCTGCGCTCCACGTCCACGTACGGAGCCAGTCAATACCTCCTTCACAAGGACAGGAGGGTCCTTTATACATATAGAAAAAGGGATGGCCAAAACAACCACTAATATCCACCACCAATCGTCACTGGTGGTATCTACTATGCCTTGAAGAGTCTGAGTGGAACCCACCTAGAAAAATATATCATTCTTAAAACCACTGCAAAAGCTGCAAATTCCATCTTATTTTTTTTTTTTTAATTTCTGGCTGGGAGGAGCCTTATTTCAGAGGCTTCTAGAAGTTCTTGGTCATGAGGATGGCTCAATGGCTGCTCTCTGAATAGACCTTTTAAATGGTACGACTCTTCTAACTTTCAACGGAGCTCCCACATCTGTTCTTTCATTTGGCCTAAATTTAACAACCCTCCTATGAGTCAGGGAAGTTAAGTAGCTTGCTGCAAGTCACACAGCCAAGCCAGATCTCCTGCTTTCCAGCTAATCAACAGAGCAATGGGTCTACTCACCATGATCCGGGGGAGATGGGGGATACTAACGAGAGACAGCATGGGGAAGTCAGGAGAAGGCAGAGGCTGGAATTCAGTATTCAGACAGAAAGGAATCTGAGGGCAGAAGTAGAGCTAACAGCCCTGGTTTCCTTACAGTTCAAAGTCCACCAGGGAGCAGGACAAAAATGCAGCCACTCCCTGTGCCCACCTGTGCCCACATAGGTAAGCCTTCTGGGAGATCCCATTGACTTGGGGGCGCCCCTGCCCTGCATTCTTCAAGTGAAGGTGGAGCAAGCCAGCTGCCTCTTGAAGGGTTACAGAATCCCCGTTTTAATTATTAACCTGCTGCGTTATTAACTGACCGACTGTATGGGGCAGAAAACCCAGGGTCGGAACTCCACAGAAAAGATTCATTCCTGGGGGGATCCTCGGGGCCAGTGGTTGGTTCCCCACTCTTTTGGGGGCACATGAGGAACATTCTGAATGTTAATCCAACTGACTTCCAGGAAAAGGCATGATTCGTCTGCACTTTCAGGACACAGCTAAGAACGTAGCCCCGGGGTTGCCCTCCCAAGGCCTGAATCCAGCTGGGCCACCCTCTCCAGGCTTCCTGCTGTCACAGTGGCCCAGCTTCCTGGGTCTCTTTCTGAGTAATAACAGCCCCATGAAGTCAGCCTCAGGGAAAGGAGGAAGGGGAGGAGGCGAGGAGGCGGGGACTTGATAGCAGAGACTAGATTATTGGGGGGAAGAAAGGGAAAAGGAAGATTTTTTTTCCAGTGAACTGTCTTTTGCCAGGCTCTGGCCAAACAGAACTCTGAGTGGCTATTCCCAGGGCTGAGCCAGGATATCCTCCTCCAGCCTTTCACTTTATTCCACCCCCGCCGTGACTATTTTTCTTTAAAAGCAATACCTTTGCACTTGAATTTCTTATAAAGAAAAACTTTTACATCACTACCTCAATGGAGAGCTACCAACATTTTTGGGGAAAAAAAGTGGAGTATCGGAGTAGAGGGAAATAGCCAGAAAAGAGATGTTGGAAACATTAACACCCAACAGACACTCTTGATATTGGAAGGACCGAAATGATAGCAAAAGCAGTAACTTTCTCACCAACTGGCTTGCTCTTTCTTCATTCCTCACCCGGGTTGGGAAACACCAGGATTTATTTAACAAATATTTGTTGAATTGCCTACTAAGTGTTCTTGGCCCCGAGGGCCAGGGGGAGTGTGACAGGGTTCCCTTGGGATGTCACATGGTAGAGACAGACCAACAGCTCCATGGAAAATAAAATTGTTTCAAATGGGGTTTGAGCATTATTTTTTACAAAATCAACCAGGGATGACAGTTAGGAGCCACTTGGCCTATGGGGGAGGTGCAAGGGTGGATTTCACATGCTGGAGGCAAGATCAGAAGGCCGCTCCATCCTCCAGTGAGGGAGACCAGAGTTTCGGATAGAAGAGTCCCGTTCAGGTTCAGATTCTCCAGGAGTGGGAAAGCGGCTAGTCGCTGTAACTCGATATCCCCTTTATCTGGAGGACACTGCAGAGACCTGCTCTTTGCCCCTGATTCAATCAGAAGACAGAGCAGATGTTTTAATAGTTTTCCAGTCCAATGGCCAAAAGAAAACAAAATATGTCATACATGTGGTTGTGTTTAAAGGCAAGATGACAACCCATGTCCAACCATTGCTAATTGCTGCTGGAGTAAGAGCGGTCCCCTTTGCCATCGCAGCTGGGTTCATCTGATTAACTGCAAATAAAGACGCTACGCTTGTTTTCAAGTTCAGCCCAGACAGTCAGAAGGACCTGTCTTTAATAATGTTTTCCCCTCTTCTGTGTAAGGCCCGCCACCTGCCAACCTGGTTTTCCATCCCTAAGTGCTGGTGATGTGACATGAGGATTTTCCGTTTGCTGTCTGGGCCAGATTGCTGCAAAGTCCAAGGTTTCCGCACCCCTCAGAAAGTCAGATTTTTAAAAATAAACACTTCAGCACTCAGCACTGCTGCTTTCGATGGCAGTTGATCAATATCCAGTCTCTAGGACAGAGATTGCACAATCCAACAAGACACACAACACCCACAGAGTTCCTGTCCCATGTCGCACCCACCCATCCCTGCCCCAGAGCTCAAGGCCTCGGCGACCCAACTGATTATCTGGGTTTCACTCAGGCCCAGAACGTGGGTATGAGCCTCTCCAACACTTCCGGAACCTTCAGACTCGGTACTGGCCTCCTTCATGTGGGTGATTCCCAGAGGAGCGAGGGGTGGGAGGTGGCAAGGATGAGGGGCTATTTTAGCTCTGCTTTTGGGCTCCTTGAATCATCTTTGATGGGAAGCTGGAGAAACTGGGGGAGGATAATGGATTAAGCTCATTCCATTTAAAGAGCTCACTTGGCCATAAGAAAGACGTCTAATCATGACACCGCTAGGTTTCCCAACTGCAAGCAGTTGGCTTCCCCATCTGTTATAGGTTTAAAGTCCGAGGGTCATGATATTTTAGGCTCTTTGAGAGCAAAGATCCAGAGCTTTGGATTCAAGCAGCCCTGGGTTCAAATCCCAGTTCTATCATTTACTGCATGTTGAAAAGTGTGTAAAATTGCTAAATGTCTGAGCTTTGGCTTCCTCGCCTATGAAATGGGTATAATACCACCTGCCTTTCAGTCATTCTGAGGGTGGCAGACAGTGCCAATGAGGATGCCGAGGTCAGTGCCTACCCAGAAACGGTAGGTTTTCTCGGCCACCCTGTGCCTCTCCTGGAAGCCTGTCCTCTCTTCCTTCTCTGGTTTCCTCCCAGCAACTGGGCCCCAAACAATCTCTTTGGTGTCATCGATCTTCAAAATCCTATCTTAGGACAGATATTTTGCAGGGGCAACACCGCGTGACAGCCGTCGACTGGAGCTGTGGCCTAGGAGAGTGCTCTGTTCCTGTCGAAGGTCAATTTCCCAAGTGTGCTCCACGCCACTGTAACTAGTGCTCGTGGGCATTTCTTGGGAGAATTAAAACAAGAAGGAGGAGGAGGAGGAGGAAGAGGAGATGACAACGACATTCTGTGGTCATATCAATTTGGGAAATAGCTTTGTTTACTCTGTCTTTTTAGTGACAATCTGGCATCCTCCGGGTCTTTTCTCAACATGCTTTCCTTTAAATCATCTCAATTCATCCTCCTGAAATGCTTACTCACTTTCACAGGTGTGGAAATGGGGTTCAGTGAGGTTAAGGGTCTTGACCCGCTGGCTGGTTCAGCTGAGCACTGTTGGAGCCCTTGGCGCTCCCCAAGCCCAGATGCTCTTTTCTGGGCATCTGGAAGAAACGCCTTCATGTATATCTCTTTCTGGCTAAACAACCACGGAATCTTATAAATCACGGCCTGAGCTCCTAGGATTCCATTGCCCAACAATTGCATTTTCATGGCAATGAGAAAACCAGAGAAGAGACATGATTTATCTAAGAGTTGCAAAATCAGAAGGGGCAGAGCCCAAACGGACACCAGCCTCCTACAAACCTCCACCAGGTGGCCTTCGCCTTATGCCCGGGGCTCACTTGTTTGGCTCAAGGTCCTCCGTCATCTTCTTTAACTCCATCTTCCCTCCCTTCAATGCTAGAGTAATGCTGTCCAAGAGATCATTCTGTGATGATGGGAAAGTTCTCTAGTTCTATACGGTAACCACTAACTACATGTGGCTACTGATCATTTGAAAGGTAATCTAGTGCAAAGAGGAAACTGAATTTTTAATGCTACTCGGGTGTAATGAGTTTACGTTTCTATAGCCACAGGTGGCCCACGGTGACCATATTGGACAGGACAACTGCGGAGGCCAGAAATCATATTGAATCTAGAGACCCAATGAGGGCAAACATTGTGTGGGTAGAAGATCCTTTTAAAATTACAACCAAAGCCAACCTACCTGGACTTTGTTAGCGGCTAAATTCAGATTGCTCAAGCTGTTTTGTGCCCTTCCCTGGTGACGTCCTCCTTCAGAGAGACCTGCAGCTTACCTCCCCCCCCCACCCAAGCAGAGGGAAGGGTTTCCTCTGTGGAACTCCCACATTCCTATAATCATCTCCAGATGGAGGAAGGCAGAGGGTTTCTGTACGCTGAGGCCCTCTGCGAGGCAAGTGGATAAGAGAGGAGAGAGTTTTCCTGGCGAGAGACAGATGTGCGGGGAGGTGGGGAGATAGTGGCTGGAGAAAGAAACAGGAGGTAATTAGAGGAGAGGGGTCACGAGTGATTTAACCTTCTTTTCTATCTCCCCTACAAAACCTCCAGTTAAAGGGAGGCTGTGCAATCTTTGGTGACACATGGGTAAACCTCACGATGTTGAGAGAGAAAAGTGCTACCCAATATAAACACCCAACATACTAGGCATAAGGGACATCTATAAAGATAAAAACCCAGAGCTAACATCACACTCAACGATGAAAGACTGAATGCTTTCCCCCTAAGATCAGGGGCAAAAAAAAAAAAAAAAAGGATGCCTCTTCTTGCCCCTTCTATTCTATATTGTACTAGAAAATTCTTGCCAGGAAAATTAAGCAAGAATAAAAAAAAATAAAAGGCAATCCGTTTGGAAAGGAAGAAGTGAAACTATCTCTATTTGCAGTTGACGTCATCTTGCACAGAGAAGATTCTAACCAATCCACCAAAAAGTCATTACAACTACGGCGTTAAGTTCAAACAAGGTTGCAAGACACGATATCCCCAAACCAGCTGTATCTGTTCTAAATGTTGACAAGGGGAAAAATCAGGAATGAAATCAAGGAAACAATTTTATTTATAAGAGCGTCAAAAGAATAAAACTCTTAGGAATAAATTTAACCAAAGAAGTGTAAGACTTTTCCACTGGAAGACAGCAAAACACTAATGAAATAAATGAGAGAAAACCTAAATCAGTGGAAAGACATCCCGTGTTCATAGTCTGGAAGATTGAGTATTTTTAAGAGGGTAATAATACTCCACAAATCTACAGGTTGAATGCAATCCCTATCAAAATATCAACTAAATTCTTTGCAGAAACCAACAAAGTGATCCTGACATGGAAATTCAGTAGACCCAACATGGTCAAAACAACCTTCCAAAAGAAGAACAAAGTTGGAGGACTCTAACTTCCTGATTTCAAAACTTGCTACAAAGTTGCAGAAATTGAGACACCATGGAACTGGCATAAGGGTGGACACACAGACCCTTGGACAGAATTGAAAGTCCAGAAATAAACCTTCGCATTTCTGATCCATTGATTTTCTAGAAGGGAGTCCATTCAATTGAACAGATGGTGGTGGGACCACTGGATAGCCACACGCAAACAAAACAGAACAAACAGCAACGACAAAACGAAGCTGGACCGTAAACAAAGATTAATTCAAAATGGATTCCAAGACCTAAATGGAAGAGCTAAAACTATAAAACTCTTAGAAGAAAACACGGGTGTAAAACGGCGTGACCTTGGTTCAGTTGATCATCTCTCAGATATAATACCCAAAGTACGAGCAACAAAAGAAAAAAGCAGACACATCAGTCATGGAAATGAACAACATTTTGCTTCAAAGATGTCAAGAGAGTGAATACAACCCACGAAGCGGGAGAAAATTCTCACAACTCATATATCTGATGAGAGACTCGAGTCTAGAATATACAAAGAGCGATCACAACTCAATATTAAAAAGGTAATCGATCATTTAAAATAGACAAAGGATCTGAGTAGATGTTTCTCCAAAGATAAACAAATGACCTCTTTTAAACAAATGACATGAAAAGATGCTCAACCTAGAGAGAGAAAGGAGATGAGTCAAGGTCTAGAGGGAATGTGGCTGATTGGAGGACGGAAGTGCTCTTTGGGGTGGTTGATGAAAACGTTCTAAACGGATGATGGTGACAAATGCATGCACAATTTTGAATATTCTAGAAGCCATTGAATTTTATATTTTAAATAGGTGACTTGAAGAGTATATAAATAATATCTCAATAAAGCTGTTTCTAAAAAAGCAAGATGCATATGGACACATACAACACATCATTGATATAAAAATACTGAAAATGTGTCTGGGGATATGGCTCAATTGGTAGAGTGCTTGCCTTGCATGCACAAGGCCCTGGGTTCAATCCCCAGCACCACCAAAAGCAAAAAAATGAAAAAAATGCAAATATCACTATTGTTCAGGAACACACACACACGAATGTAGTAGAGGCACAGAGACCAGCATGTGAATGTGAATAATAAGAACACAAACTGGGAAGGCTGTGACAAACCCAGGAGGGAATGGTTAGTGTGTGAGGGAGACCACCAAGTGGGTGGAGAAACATTTCATTCTTAAGCTTGATGTTGGAACATAGATGTTCTTGCTGTTATGTCTACACCTTGTTTATTAGCTTTTAATTCTTTGTGGAAAATTTTCATGGCCGTTTCCCAGTGTTTTAGGAGCTGGACATGTGTCTTTGATAGAGTAAGGTGGGAGACTGGCCTCAGGGGCCCCTGGACTGGGTGAGCACAGTGCCGGACAGAGGACAGCCATCCCCTGCAGGTTCCCTGAATCGAATCCAGCCCTCTCCGGGACCATCTCCAGAACATCCTTCCTCCTGGCTGGTGGTCTGCAGCAGTAGCTTAGCCGTACAGCCAGAGAGCCCTGGTTTGAAACTCCACTGGGAGCCTGCTCCTCAGCAGCATGGCCTCTGGCAAATTGCTTCCCTTCTTTGAGCTTTGCTTTTTTATTAGTTAAATGGGAATAATGCCACCTACCCCTCAGAACTGGGGTTGACTGGATGGGAAAGGTAAGGTCTCCTCTGGAGCCTGGTGGGTCCCGCCTGCTGTTGATGGCTACAGAAGCTGGGCTCTCCCTGCTCGTCTCAGGGAGGCGGGCTGTGCTGCGTCCCCTACTCCTGGGCATGCGGTACCAGGGGCCAGGAGTGAATACTGGCTGAGTGGGACTGACTTGTAGGGCCCCACCTTCCCTCCTCCTCTCCTAACTGCTTTGTGAAGCAAAGCGAACAAAAGGCCCCCAAAGGCAGCTCCCTTCACTACTCCTGAAAACAAAGCCACATAGAAATAAGCTGGCTCTGTCCTTCTCCAAGGATCTTTTTTTGTATTCCCAGCTGTTCATCAGCTGCTGGAGGCTCCCAGGGCAGGGCCAGCCCCCAGGGGCCCAGGGAGAGGATGATGGGGGTAGGGGTGGCTCTCTGTCTGGAAACTTCCCTCCTAGGGGGGAAGCTCCCTCTACTTTTCTTGGAGACTGGAAGGTTGGATGCCTTGGCCCAGGCCCTCAGCAGTAAGATCCAGGCACATCTAGGGGAGAGCCGGACCTCAGAAACTGGGCCTGAGAACCAGGCAGGCCCATGGTCTTGGGGTTGCATTGTAGCTGAGCAGGGGAGCTAGAAATCCCGCTGTGCATGGGGGCTGCTGCCGAACCGCTGCCCTGGATGCCATTCTCTACGTTGCACAGAACACACACAGGAAGTGCATCCTCTGAGCTCTGGGCTCTGGAGCCTCCTCCTCCAGTGTCATTCCCGGCACAGGGTTCTCAGCGGTGGGCCGTTCCTCTGCCCCCTCAGGGACTTGGCTGGTTTGTTTGTAAGGGCAGGGGTCCCTGTGCCTGGTTCAGGTCTCTGCACCATCCAACTACATTCTGTGGCTAGTGAGAAAGGAGCAGGGAGGAAGAGCCCTTTGGGGCCTGTGGGCTCTGTCCTGGCCACGGGGAGACCCCAGGCACAGGGCCTCACGTGGCATGGACGCAGGCCAGACCTCAGGCCTCCCTCCCTTCCGGCAACCTACCGTGGCCCCGCTGTCCTACTGTAGTGACCCAGCTGGAAGTGATATAGCCCCGTGGCCTCTGCATGGCCCTCCGGGATCCCTTGTGGCCACATCCGTCCAGTGAGTGACCTTACTAACCTCTGGTCTAGGACAGGGCAGGACAGAAGGGAATGGGTGGCTTTGGAAACCAAGGGAAAAGTGACCATCCGTTCTCTCCACCCTGAGCTCTTTTTTTCTGATATCCACTGGGCCACTCTGCTACCCACACAAATGAGGGTCCTGTAGAAATCAGGGCCCAGGGCTACCACCGAGCCTTCTCTCTAACCTCTTGGGAGCCATAGCTGACTGCCCTCCTCCCACCCATCCTCCACCCTGCTGCCAAGGCTACCTCTCCAACAACCCAGTGGGAACGTACAGACCAGCCTTCTCCAGCCTACCTACCAGCTCCTCCCGCTGCGGCCCACTTTAACACCACGCCCTGGTCCTGCCCAACCATGGCTGCTGAGAGCTAGTGCAGCGCCTCCCCAGGCTCCCGCGGGAGCAGCCTCCACCATTCCCCACCGTCTCCCGTGGGCCTGCTTCCCTCAGCACATCACCTGCAGAGCATGTGCAGACGCTCTGGTTTTGAGGCAAAGACTTGTAGCATTATCAGGGAGGGCAGGAGGGAAGGAAGGAAGGAAGGAAGGAAAGGAGGTGAGCAGAGGCAGGGAGGGAGGGAAGGAAGGGAGGAATCCTTCAGCTCGGCTGGGGGATCCAGAGTGGCTCCAGCAAAGGTCTTTCTGCAGAGCAGGGTGGTGAGTGCCTCCATCTGAACATCCGCCACTGTGCCTGTCACTGTGCCCCCCTGGGAGCTGGGACCCACTCTGGGGCCTGCTCCCTGAGTTCCACACGAGGCAGGGAGGAGGGAGGGAGCGCCGGGAGCTTGTGGGGGTGGAGGGCGGAGAGAGACAAAGACAGCAGGAGCAGAGGGAAGTGGAAATGGGGCAGAGGCGTGCTGCTTAGCAACCACACAAGAAAATTAGAGAAGTGACAGGACCATTTAAAAAAAAAAAAAAAAAGAACCCCCAACTTCTCACACGCCCACGCCTGCTAAGCTTGTTGTGGCGTTTGGCTCCGTGTCGGGGAGAATTTGCAGGGCTCCCGTGGGAGCCAGCACCCTTGTGGAGGAAGCCCCGCCATCTTGGTTGATGTGCAGGAACCGATTCCTCACCAGCTGGATGGGCAGCACTCTGGAGGGCCCTGGAGGGAGGGTGGGAAGTCCTGCAGGAGACCAAAAACCCTCCCCTTTGCCGGTCTCACCTTTTCTCTAGCTCTCAGCTCTTCCTCCTCAGCCTACCCACATCCAGATGAGAAAGGAAGGTGTCCAGGGGTTTTGCCCTCACCCCATCTTTTCCCCAGAACCCCACTCCCAGCCCCAACCCTGCTCTTTCCTTCCCACTGAGAATCTTCCCTTGCTTTTCTTTCTTAATTTGATTTTCTCTGGCTCTGAATCGAGATCAAAGGAGGAAATTCTTTCCAGTCTTTTAGGAGTAATTCCCAGAGTCTCCCACTAGCAGATGCATCCATAACGATCATAATTATTTTAAAAGAACTCTTCCTTGCTCCCTCGCCCTCTTCTTTCCCGTCTCTCCTGCAGGCTTGAGGAAGGGAGGCTCAAGAGCATCCTTGAGGTTGCAGGTGGGCCAGCATCCGTCGAATTCTTCCAGCCGAGGTGGGAGACGCACACACGCTCTCTCACAGAGCGCCAGAGAATTGCAGATGGTACAGGCGTTAAACCCAACTCAATCACCCAGTGGGAAAGTTACTCCCTTTCTAATTTGTTTTCAACTGTTTTAATTTCATGGAGTCTCAAGTTGGTGCTGGATAAGCCACTAAGTCCTCCTGGTGTGTCTTACCCTTCTTTTTATTGATAACTACCATGAACCCCAGGTCGGAGCCCAAAGCAGCTAGGTTACTCTGTGCTGCACGTACAATTTTGCAGACCATGAAAGGTTTGATTTTTTTTTTTTTTTTGTCACAGATGATTCTTTTTTTAAAAAAAAACAAACAAGTAATTAACAAAGGCTTAGAGAAGAGCCCAGATGTCAGCCGCTGATCAAGGAGCCTGGCTTCTGCCCAGCAGGCTGTGGGGGTCAGGTTCAGAGAAGCATCTTCTTTGAAGCCAGCTGGTCCAGTTGGTCAGCGGCTGGCACCGAGGCATCTTTAGATGACCGTTTTTGATTTTTGTCAGAGATGGCTGGCCTGGCTTCACAGCTCCGTGGTAGCCTCTTCTGCTCCCTGGGATTTCAGAGGTTGAGGACCGATGTCCACTCTGGGGCACAAGGCCAGAGAGTGGGTGGCTGCAGAAGACACCTCTTTTTTTTTTTTTTTTGGTAGCTGTGCCTGATTACCCTCTGGGCCACCTGTTTACTCCTTTCTCATCTGGGGTTGGAGTGGAGTGCCCCCCCCCACCCCGGCCCGCCGGCTCTAGGGCCTGTCCCTTTCTGGACATTCTGTTCCATCCATAGCAATGGGTGGGTTCAGGGCTGGGCAGTGAGATGCACAGAGATTTCCTGAGAATGCCGGGACTGGCTCTTTCCCACTGACTTTGAAACCAAGAGGATGAGGTGCCCCTGCAGCCATTTCTGCCACCTTGGGGACGGAGCAAACAGCGAGGGAACTGGGCTGAGAAACCGGGATAGAGAAACCCAATCCTGATGGTATCCTTTCCATCCCTTGATCCAGCTGTGCCTGAAGCTAGGCTCTACCCTTGGCCGCCTTTAGAGTTATCCACTGAGCCAATAAATTCCCTTTTCATGTAACCCAGCGAGGATCGCTGTTTCGGTCACTGGCAACCACAGAAGTCTTAACTGATGAAATGGCTCAGTGCAAATCCTTGGCCACCGAGAGACAGAGAACTCCGAGGGCGTGTTCCACCGACATGGGCGAGTGGCATTGTCACCATACGTGAACGCGGTCGTAGGAAGAGCTACCATCGTAAGGAGAAGCTCCGAATCTTAGACGATCATATCCCAGGCACAGGCTAAGTGCCAGGCACGTGATGACTTACGCATGTAGGCCCTGCAACAATCCTACGGTGCAGACCTATTTTTACCAGCATGGTGTAGATGAGAGACCTGAGGCTCAAGGACCCTCTGTGCACCTCAGCAGCAGTTGGGGCTGGGTCCCTGAGACTCACTTGTCCCCTGTGTTCTTCTGTGGTAAACAAGTAGAACACAAAGCTCTAACAAAGTGTGTGCTGGTGAGGGGTGTGGCTGTCAGGTGGCACACAGGATGCTTATGTCCCAGGAGACTTCTGTGGAGGCTACCCATAGGAGTGGCAGGGTACCCAGCTTGCTTGGCTGTCTTTGGGCCCTGCAGAAGAATCAAGTTCTTTTTTTTTGTCCCTGCTCAAAGACAGGCAGAAAAGACCCTGGCATGAGACCAGAACAGATGAAGTGCAAATTAGCACACTGTGTGACTTTGGACGAATCGTTTCATCTTTCCGAGACCCTCTGGAAGGTGGAGACCTCAGTCCAGGCCATGTGGCTGGAGCATCCCATGGAAGGTGCTTTGGAAAATAAGAGGGGTTGCAGGAAGGGAGCGGAGTTGTCCCTCGACTCCCCAGAAGTGAATGGGCAAGTGTGGACAGATGGAAGACGATGACCCACACCTTCTCCTCCCTGCCCAGGGCTGGGATGAGGCAGGTCAAGCGGTGACCTGAAAGGAACCTTTCTGTCCCCAAAGCGGAGAGAGATAAGAACTGTGAAGCAGAGAAGCGGGTGCTGCTGCAGGCGCTGGGGAGTTTATTTTTACCCTGTTATCTCTATACTGAAATGTCAGGCCTGGAGCCGCCTCTCTCACGCTGTCTCCCTGCTCCCCGCAGCGTGGCAACGCAGCCTGGAAACAGGCCCCCCTCTCCTCCTCTGCTTCCTCTGCCTTTCCATGAGAGTCACAGTGCTATGGTGACGGGAGGCATGGAAACATGGGAAGAGAGAAGTGGGAGGAGAGACCTTTTATTTGGGTTTTGGGGGTGGGCTGACTTCCTCCCAGGGACCAAGGATGCACAGGAGGAGGCCCTCTGCCCTGTTGGGCACCTACTGCAAAGTTTGTCCCGTGGGCTCTTTATGTTGCAAGACACGAATTCCCACCTGAAACTGTGGGTTTTTTTTTTTTATAACAAAGAACATTGAGCTGGCCAAGGCTACTAAAACATCCAGGACTGGCCAGGCTGCAGGTAAGGTTGGATCCTGGACTCCAGGGCGGTGACGAGGACTTCCAGTTCTCTGTCTTTCGCCCTGGCCTTCCGTGTGATTGGCCTCATCCTCGGGAGTCACACGGTGCCTCCCCACACCCCCTGACAGTTCCGGAATTGTCCCCTTGGTCACAAATAGCTGCAGTGATTCGAAACTCCACATCCTCATTCTGGAGGCTGGCGGGGAAAGACAGGAAGTGCGCTTTGTCAGCGGGCTGTTGGCAATCTCTTCTTGGGTTTCGCTGCCTCCCATTGAGTTCTGGGCCCATCCCCGAGCCAGTCACTTGGGTGTGGGGGCAGAAGGTGAAAAACACTTCTGAGTAGCAAGAGCCAAACCATATTCCCCCCAAACAGGGGAGCAGTGATTTCCTGGAGGAAATGTGGGGTGATGCATCCAGAAGGTGGGAGCAGACGCCGAGCTACAAGCATGAGCCCGTCCGTCCTGTGGTGGATTCACGTTTTACTTGCATCTTCTCGGGGCCCAGGAAAGCCTCTGAGACAGGAGGCACTGTTCTTTCTTACCCAGAAATAGGCGGGCATTGACATCTTCCCTTTCCAGATGTCAGTTTATCTGGGGTTCTGAGAGCTAAGAATCCCAAGTCGGTCCCTTTCAAAACTTCACTGGCCTACAGAATCTCCCCCAGGTGGACAGGTAGGAAGGGAAACACGTTTGCCCGTGGAAAGCTTCCTGCATTCAAAATAAAACCCACCCTGTGCCCGCTGGCCAGCCGACCACTTGCCCCCTGGGTCGTATTTAGCCACACTTGCTGCTTCTTAGTCTTTAAACGAGCCGATGGCCGTGGAGCCTCAGAACCCTCCAAGTGCCCTTTCTCTCTGTCCAGAATGCTCTGGATGCATTCCGGGCTCTGTTGAAATGTCACAGCCTCCAACGGGTCTTGGATCAGCCAAGCAGGTCAGGCACCTGAAGTTGCGTGTGCATCGATGGTTCGAGGCTCTCTTTCCCTCCTCTAGACCGTCAGCACCGTGAAGCGGGGATCGTGTTTAGCCACAACCACGCGCATGGCCTCCAGATCCTGGTTCTGTGTCTGGTACGTCGTTGTAGGTTCTCAGCATTTGTTGAATGATAGAGTGAAAATCCCTCTTGAGTGGCCTTATGAACTTTTTTTAGGGTGGGGCCGTTTCTGATGCCTTTGTTGGCTTTCCTTGGGTGCCTAGGAAAATGCTGGGCATTAACAGAAATAAAGCAGTCACATTTTTCAAAGGAAGGAATGGAAGCTGTCTCTGCTGAAAGGGATTTGCTCGAGGTTGTGCCGCATTGGCAGGTGCTGAGTGCTTCTTGGAGGAATTCTCTTAACAAAGCCACTGCTTGTGAGCATCTGAAGGCACCGGAACTGCAGAAGGGAACGTGGCGTCATCTTTCTATACAGATTTCTGAGTACGGTGGCAGGACCACCATGTGCCAGTAAGAGTCAGAAAAATGACATGCGAGGATGACATTGTTCACACCTTCACTCCATGAGGCAACTGAGATGAGGGCCCTCTAAGAAAAAGGATATTTAACCACATCTATGGCAGACCCACAGGTCAAGGCCAAAGCCTCCGTGTGCCTGTCACCTGGTGGAATCCCCAACTTCTCTGTGGACACAAACTCTCCCTGAGACATTCCTGCTTGTGATCACCCTCAGGACAATTGGGTGAGGGTATGGGTGTCCCAGAGCAGCTCATGGAAACTCAAAAACATGCCACCTACCTACAGCCATCAGCCATCTCTATGCTCAACAGACAACACACCATCTGTGGTATCTGATGTGCGTGGTCCTTCTCGGTCCCCACATCCAGGCCCATTCCTCTGTCTGCTCTTTCAAAGGGCACCTTGACCTTTTCTGTACAGAACTCTCCATCGTCAGTGAGAGATAATATATTTATTTAGGCAATTATTTGATTAATATTCATATCCTCACTGGACCCCAGACTTCTTAACGGCAGGGACAGCTCTTTTTTAGCTGGCTTGGGTGCTCCAGCCTGGCACCTCACACGTAGATGGCCTTGTACATACTTTCAGCTCAGGATCAGAGGCTGAATTTTTTCACTGTTAATCATACCTGTCACCTAGTCACCACCACCTGGCCCTAGAGTGCTGTCTGGCATAGGAGAGAAGGTCAACAGGTAACAGGAGAGAAAGTAAATAAAGGGACACTATTCTTTTCCTTCCTGGAGAGGGAGCATGGTTGAGGGGAAGCTGTAATTGACCAGTAAATCGTACCAAGCCCAACGGTTTCACCCAAGTCGCTTCCCTCCGGCTGAGTAGGTCTGGTTCTCGGGCTCGCTAACCCAACATGCCAGCAAAGGGAGCAGCTTCCGGCACAGTCTAAACTAGTTCTCCGGAGAGGCTTCCCCTTTGCACTTCAGTGCCACAAGTTCTGGGTTGGATATTTAAAGTTTAAGTGGGTCACAGCTCCTGGTCCTTATCACACACCCTTGAAAAAACACAACAAAACAAACACCCAGGAATGGTATTGTCCTTTGAGAGACAACCTGGCCCCAGTCTCTGCCTCCAGGTCAGGAAGATACTGGAGAGAAAGGGGTTTTTCTTCTCCTTAGCCACACCTTCCTCCTTCCTGGGGGACATCGGAATCCTAATGGGGTCTCCTTGCATCTGATGTTTCACCAACCAAGGGCTCAAGGGTTTTTTGTGGATCCTTGGGAGAGACAAAGGGAGTTATAGACTTTTAATCCATCACCAATCCAAAAATCAAGCCCCCTAAACCATATTGAAATACCACCAGCATCCAAACATGCCTGGTGTCAAGGCCACAACCCAAGTGGCTCACCCTTGAACCCTTCCCCTTTCGGAGCCAGAAGAAAAGAGGCAGAGGGATTCACGGGTCATCTCTTGAGTTGTAGGCTCTGGCTTGTGCCCCAGGGTGAGCTCATTTCTTATTCTTAGAGACCAGACTCAAATTAAACAAACAGTCCCTATAAATAGAGCGGGGATACGCTGGGCTCCGTGTCACTGAAAGGTCCTTTTCACGGGGACAGACTCCCTGCATGGATGTTCTCGGGTTACCCCGGTACTACGTGTGGCAGGGTTGTACCTTTTCAAGTGTTGTCCAGGAGGGAGAAAATAAAGCAGGTGAGTCAGACACTGGGATTTGGCCCGATTCTGTTGTCTTCATCTCTCTCTCTCTCTCTCTCTCTCTCTCTCTCTCTCTCTCTCTCTTTTCTACATGCTCATTCACACCCTGAGAAGGGGCCGAGAGGAAGGAGGTCATGCTATCAACACCCTGGCCAGCCAACTTGGGCAGTTTCCTCCTGGGAATGGGTCCTGGTTCAGATTGTATTTGACAGAATGTTCCGGCCTTTTAGATTAGATTGCAAAGTCCCTCCGGGAATGGCCCAAGTACTAAGATTTCCTCCTGATTTCCCCGAATGCCACCAAATGCAGGGTGGCTGGGGTTTCCACGGCAGACCCTGAGCTGCAGATGACAAGGACCCTCATCACGCATGGTGATCTTTATGGCCGGGAGCAATGTGGACCGGAGCCCCAGCCCTAGCATGACTTTGGTTTTCGTCACACTGAGGTGT
The DNA here is from genome assembly GCF_052094955.1 of Ictidomys tridecemlineatus. Classification (NCBI taxonomy): domain Eukaryota; kingdom Metazoa; phylum Chordata; class Mammalia; order Rodentia; family Sciuridae; genus Ictidomys; species Ictidomys tridecemlineatus. Next base: position 134,111,503 of record NC_135486.1, read on the forward strand.
GCTTGAGAGGTGGATGACTTCCCGCCACCACCATAGCCAAGCGGGGGCCGGAGACGTCCAGAATAACTGAATAAACATAAAATCACAGGGAAAGGAAGCCATTACATAATGACGGCTCCATTGACTCCGCCAGGCAATTTCAGCGCACTGTTCTAAGAGATTTGTAAAAATTCATTAGGTTTTTTCCTCTAACCCTATGACGTTAGACTTACTACTATTTCTTTTCTGCAGATGAGGAAACTGAGGCACGGAGAGATGAGGTACTTTGCACAAGGTCATGCAGCTGGTGAGTTAGGGTTGGAGGCTGTGCAGCTGTGGCCCTAGAGTGTGGCCGGTGTCTCATGGTGAAAAATCAGTACTTGGAGTATCCCTCTGCTGGCAGCTCCTCCTTCCTTCCCAGGTGCCGGCTCTTCCCACTATCAATTCAGGGGTTCTGGTGCCTTGTCTTGAGGTGAAGCCCCTCGCAGCACCTCCCCACCCATAGGAATCTTCGAGGCAGAGCCATGGAACTGAGGCCAGGGCATTATATCAGATGTCAGGACTGTTGTGGGGGGAGGCAAAGATACAGACGTGCTGGACTTTCATTTCCCTGGATTTGAACTGGAACTAGGCAGTTTGGGAAGTGCCCACCACCCTGTCCCGCCACCCTCCCCCCCCCCCAGAGGCAGGCTGGCTACTGGGCTGAGAATGAAATCAATACTGAGAGTAACCAGAACTGCAAAGTGGGTCCTGGTGGCATGCAGAAGCCTGGATCCAGCTGGGCCTGCTGCTGGAACCTGTGCTTCTACGTTGTACTTTTAGGAAATCTTTCCCTTTACTGTTTAAGTTGGTTCAAGTCGATCTTCTATCACTTATAATGGAAAGAGCTCTACCCGAGAGAGGCTGGCCCACAGAGCAACATGGTTTGGTCCAAACTAATAACCCAGTGCCACCCATCAATGAAAGCCCATCTGCACACCCCACCTGCTCCATTCCCAGGGACTCAAATCCCAAAGGCCATTTCCTGGCCAAAGCTTCCTCAGGTTGCACATGGCACAATTACCTATCACAAAACTTGTAGCTACTTGGCACTTATTTTAATCTGCTCTGAAATACACTGAGGTATACCTATCGATTATTCATTAACATTTATCGAATGCTTCCGATGTGCTACATCCTCTTTAGGGGATGGGGATTTGCGGGGAATAATGTGAGTCACATATCTGAGCCTTACTAAGTGTTGGGACCCTGCTTGGCACCTAGCAAGCACCAGTGATGTCACTGCAGCTCCCCAAAACCCCAATAGATAAGGAGGGTCGTGCCTGAGAAAATGAGGACAGGGCACCGAGATTTCAAAGCTGCAAAATCGCCAAGTGAGTTACCACATGAAGCTGGAGATTTCTACAGACAAAGCTTTAGAACTTGTCTCACCGCTCACATCCTGCCAGCTCCACAAATCCCTAGTCCACAAAGAGGATATAAAAGAATCAATAGGTATTAGAGGGTTTTACAAACATTAGACTGTTATTCGCCTTCTGATGAACACACACATACAGTAAAGTTGGGGATGTTTTACCTGTTCCTGCACCTCTAGACCAGCTTCTTTGAGAGGCTGTGAAGAGTTTGAACCTCTGGGGAGATGGAGGCACAGGGACTGTGGGCAATTACTCCTGAGAGTACAGAAGGTTAGAGACCAGAGAGGAAGCTGCTATGGCTTGGGTCTGGAATATCTCCCCAGAGCCCAGGCTTAGTCCCTGGCTTGATGCTATTGGGTGGTGGTGGTGGAGCCTTTGAGAGGTGGGACCCAGCTGAGCTTAGGGGAGTCTGTAATCCCAGCTACGCGGGAGGCTGAGGTAGGAGGATCACAAGTTCAAGGCCAGCCTTGGCAACTTAGCAAGACCTGATTCAAAATAAAAATCAAAAAGCACTGGTGTATATCTAGGTGGTAGAACACCCTTGGGTTTAATCCATAGTAGAGAGAGAGAGAGAGAGAGAGAGAGAGAGAGAGAGAGAGAGAGAGACAGAGCCAACTAGAGGTTGTAGGTCACTGATGGTGTCCCTCCAAAAGGATTGTAGGACTCCAGTCTTTTCCTGTCTGCCTCTGTTACATTTGGAAATCTTTCCCTTTACTGTTTAAGTTGGTTCAAGTTGAGGTGAACGGGCTTTCCTAACACAGGCTCCTGTCTTGATGTGCTGCCTCACCACAGGCCCAAAAGCAACGGGGCCAAACAGTCAGGGACTCCAAAACTGTGAGCCAAAAGAATCCTTTTCTCTTTCTAAATGGATTAACTTAGATATTTGTTACAGTCAAGGAAAGCTGACTAACACAGAATCGGATGTGAATTTGTATGCCCAAAGCTTGTCCTGGCAGAGTATGATTCCTGAAGACAGTCTTGCCTTGTGGACCATCTTAGATATGGTCTCCTGGGATTGTCAGGAGGGCATGCATCCCCATCAGACACACGGGGAGGTGGACCACCTGAGTCTGCAAAGCAGGAAGGGATTCCTAAGGTGGCCAGAGCTGCAGCTGCCTCAGGGCTGGTGGCTCCTTCCGTGCCCAGGTATTGACCCACGTGGTGCCTGAGCCCACCCAAGGAAGTACCTTCCTTCCCACCCTTATGGGTCCTACCTCTGCCAGCTTCCAGCCCCCGTGTGCACATGTTGGGGGAGAAGGCCTCGATTTTCCTCTTCCCAGTGGACCACATGGAGGAAGAGGAAGGAGGCTCTAGGACAGGGTGTTAGGGAGGACATTCCGATTTTAGGAAAGAGACTAACTGTGGGACTTGGGAATAAAAGGACTGTTTACAACTAGGAGTGAGAAGGAATGTTCTGGGGCCAGCCTGAAGTTCTTATCCCGCGTGGGGACAGGGACTCACCCCATTGAGACTTTAAAGAGACACCAGAGGCAAAGCCAAAGTTCCACGGCTTAAGTTCTCCTCCCTGGAGGGCCAGACAGGCGAGGGGAGCTGCTCAGGGCCCAAAGGCAGTAAGGAAGGCACAGCCATGTTCTTCCCCCGCTGGACGCTGCTGGCCCCCGGAGGGAATCATGAGCCTCCTGTTCCTCAAGGAAAGAGCCCCTTCCTCTTCTCTTCAATGCCTTCTTGAATTTCTTTCCTTTCCCTCAACTTATCATAAACGGCCCTGGACTAGTGTGGACAAAGGTAGGCATAACCAGAAACGGAGACAGCCCTCCCAGGGGAACTTCAACCGAGAATATGATTCCAAGACCAACAAGTCCCTGAACCCCAAATCTGGAGGCTTCCGTTTTCAGCTACCTGAAGAGGTTATGACGACGTCAATGGTCCCCCTGGTTAACATGACCACTGAACCCTCACCAAGCCCCGGGAGCCCTGCTAAGGACTTCCACATACTTCCTTATTTATCCTAAGTCCAATAGATCCTCCTACTATTGCCATTTACCAAGGAGGGAACTAAGGCTTAGAGGAGCCAGCTGGGCAAGGTTTCAAAGCCAGCCGGCAGAGCCACGTCCAGACCTGCAGGATGCACTGCACACCTGACCGTGACGCGGTTCTCAGCACCCCAGTTTCCAGGTCCCACCTGGAAACCCACGGCTGTACTCTCCCGGGGGCACCAAGTCAGCTTGGATTTACGTGCTGCTCTTCCCTGTTTACAACAGAGTCCCTCTCCTGGTCTTTGCTGGCTTGTAACTAAGAAACTGACTTGACCCATTCCAAGCACAGAGGATTTTCTCTGTTTGGAAGTTGGTCTGGAGTTTTCTTGAGAGCAAAAGCACCATGTATGTGGGGTCGGGTAGTAAAAGGATATGATCTGTAGCAATGAAGGTGGAGACAGGACCAGGGGTCTTCTATGTCTCTAAGGAGATGATTACACGGGCCCTAGTTTGAAGCAGGCAGAGTCGGTATTTAGAGATCATGACATGGCTCTCTAGATGGGAGCTCCATCTCACTGTGGGACTGAGTAAAGCCATGTGCCAAAGTTGTTCGTGTGTGTGTGTGTGTGTGTGTGTGTGTGTGTATCCTGCTCCTCAGTGGAGATGTTTCAAAACTCTGTCAGAAACAGGATCTCAGTGAAAGTGTCAATGTAGTTAATAAGAGTGCAAGCAACCTGGCGCACACCTGTCATCCCAGCCTTGGGAGGCTGAGGCAGGAGGATCATGAGTTTAAAGCCAGCCTCAGCAACAGCCAGGTGCTAAGCAACTCAGTGAGATCTTGTCTCTAAATAAGATACAAAATAGGGCTGGGGATGTGGCTCAGTGGCTGAGTGCCCTGAGTTCAATCCCTGGTATACACACACACACACACACACACACACACACATATACACACACACACACACAAACGCAGGCTTAAATTATTAGCAGTGCTTCCTCCTCAAGGCCCCTCAGCTCTGAGCTTTGGCTTCCTAGTCTATAAAAAGCTTAGAATACCTTCCTCAGCATTTATGAAATGCATTAGCTTTTCACAAATATTCCAATTCACCTTCCCCTCTCGATAAAATGATGATTCTATTTTTTTTTAAATATTTTATTTATTTGTTTAGTTAGTTTTAGGTGGACACAATATGTTTATTTTATTTTTATGTGGTGTTGAGGATCGAACCCAGTGCCTCACGCATGCCAGGCGAGCTGGCTACCGCTTGAGCCACATCCCCAGCCCTGATGATTCTATTTTTCACCCACTTTTTAAAAAAAATATTTTTTTAGTTGCTGATAGACCTTTATTTATTTATTTTTATGCAGTGTTGAGAATTGAACCCAGTGCCTCACACATGCCAGGCAAGTGCACGACCACTGAGCCACAGGCCCAGGCCTTTTTGCCCACTTTTGAAGTTAATGGTGACCGTGTGAATTGCCAGCTAGTGAAATAGGAATGAAAGTGATTTTGTCACTGCCAGGCAGAAGCTTTGAGAATAGGTGTGGTCTGTGTCTCAGTCCATGTTCTGTTTTGCTATAACAGAATATTACACACTAGGTAAGTTATAAAGAAGAAAAGAATTTCTCACAGTTCTGGAGACTGGGAAGAGCATGGCGTCAGGGTCTGGCCAGAGCGTTTGTGCTGCATTGTAACATGGAAGAAAGGCAAGTAGAGAAAGCAGGCCGAACTCATCCTTTCACCAAGAGTCCACTAATAACGAACTCACTCCTGCGATAAAAGGCTTAATCCATTGGCAAGGGTGGTGCCTGTTTGTTCTAATCATCTCTTAAAGATCCCACCTCTCAAAGATGCCACCTCTGTTACAATGCAATTAAATTTCACCATGAACATTGGTGGGGACATTGAAACCACAGCAGTCTGCCTTTTCCTCCTCCGGGACTTCCCATCAGCCTGGGTCCCTTGGTGCCTTTGACGAGCACTCCTTCTCCTCATCATTTCTAGTCATCACTAGCCATGCAGCATGTGTGAGAAATAACCCTTGTGGTTTGAAGTCCCTGAGGCTTGGAGGTTGCTTGTTACCACAGCATAACCTAGCCTATCCTGACTAATAGTGTTGATGAGGGGGTGGGGCAGACATAGAAAACCACACCCAACAAGAAGCCTCTCTATGCCCATGTGACTGGCTACAATAAAAAGGGTAGACAACACCAAGTATTAGCAAGAATATGGAGAGACTAGAATCTTCATATATCGTTTGTGGGAATGGTATCGTCCCCCAGGAAAACAGTTCATTAGTTTCTTTAAAAGTTAAAAAGAAGTTTATTAAGCAGCCTAATGATTTTACTCCTAAATATCTAACTAAAAGAAACAAAAACACATGTTCACATAAATATTTGTAGGCGAACATTCATATCAACAGTATTCATGATAACTAAAAAGCTACAGTGATCCAAATGTCCATCATCTTGTCAATAGTTAACACAAAATGTGGTATATCCACAGAGTGGAATACTATTCAACAATAAAAAGGAATGGAATACTGATACATGCTATCACATAGATGAATTTCAAAAACACTGTACCAAGGGAAATAAACCAGATACAAAAGAATATACATTATATGATTCAATCGATATGAAATTCCTAGAAAAGACTAATTGATAGAGACAGAAGGCAGATTGCACGGAGCTGAACATGGGTTAGAGGACTGACTACAAAAAGATTTAAGGGAGTTTGGAAGATGATGGAACATTCTAAAACTGGGTTTTAATAATGGCTGCCCAATCCTATAAATTTTCTGAAAATCTTTGAATTGTATACATTTAATGAATCAGTTTTATGGTATATAAATTCTGTCCCAGTAAAGCTATTAAAAAAGAATACTTAAGCATAAAATATCTGGCACATAGCAAAAGCTCAGTAAACTTTTATCAGCGCTAATCATTTCAGGAATGAAACACAGGAACTGAGATCCTGCAAGGAGCTGATTAGAAGTGAAGATCTGCGTTCCATAAAGAAGGGAGGTTGCACAATCGGGCGTGGCCAGACACCCACCTCCTTCCATTCCCCAATTTTGTATTTCCTCTCTGCTGGTCACCATATGCAAAGGGCCAGTGGACACTGACGCTGGTCCTGCATGGAGTTCCACTGGAAGTCAGGGTTTAAAATCAGGGGTTCCTTAAGGTTCTCTGCTGAGGCCCTGGGATGCCTTGGGACTGAGCCTTTTGGGATGTCACAGGTAGACTCAGCCTGGTCTGACGGAAGAGTGTCTGACACTGTACATCCTTCCTCCCCCTCAACAGTTGGATATCTCCAATCAAATCCAGACCTGTGCTCCCTTACATCTTCTTAATGCTCGGTACCAGAGTCCTCCTTCTATAAATCCTGCAGAGCCAGGAGGAGATGAGAGACGGCTGAGGGGATTGGGGTAGGTCGGGGTTGGGCAGGGCAGGGCAGGGTGGCTCCTGTGCCAGGGTGTCAGAAACACTCAGTACCTAAGATTGTCGTCTGTTGTTTATGGTCACACGAAGGAATGGTCACATTCTCAGGCTGATAGATGCAGTTCCAAGGAAGTGCCGCTTAGGCCCCAGGGTCCTGCGCATGAGACCCAACTGCTTCAGAAAAAGCAATCAAGTTGAAGGGCCTTCGTTTCCATGACTGCCAAAGATGGAGCGCGGCCCTGGGCCACTTGGGCTCTCTGGTTCACATTTAGCAGGAAGCAAAGCAGGAAAGAGATGATGCGGATAATGGCACCATCTGAAGAGCTAGGCCCCGAGAGGCAGAGCCCAGCAGCGAAGTGCCGTGCTGATCCCTGTTTCTGAGCCCGCTCTCCTAGCTACAGTGTCCTCTCTGTGCATCCTTCTTTCTGGTCACTTATTGGAGAGAAGACAAAGTTTAAATGGTAACTGAATAAAAATGAAGGATTAAAAAAGAAGCACTGAGCCATTGACTAAAAAAAATGGAGATGAAATATAATGGACAGAAAGTGAAAGGTACAAGAGACATAAGTACATTAGAAAGCAGAAAATAATAGAATTGATAAGAAATCAAAGAGCTAGCTCTTTTAAAGGACCACTAAAGGCAGGAGGTGGCGGTGGTGCACACCTGGAATCCCAGTGACTCAGGAGGCTGAGGCAGGATCAAAGCCAGCCTCAACAATTTATCGAGGACCTAAGCAACTTAGCAAGGCCCTGTGTCAAAATAAAAAATAAAAAAGGGCTGGGGATGTGGAGCAGTGGTTGACTACCCCTGAGTTTAATCCCTGGTACCAAAACCAAAACAAAACAAAACAAAAATAAAAATAAAAGAGACAAGCCTCTAGCAAGTTTACATGTGAAAAAAGAAAATACAAATAAATAATGCTAGAATTAAGAAGGGATTAGAAACATAGAGACAGAAGATTAAAGTTGAAAGCATCCAGTGGCTTGAGAGGCTGAGGCTGGAGGAGTGCGAGTTCAAAGCCAGCCTCAGCAACTTAGTAAGGACCTAAGTAATTTAGCAAGACCCTGTCTCTAAATAAAATATAAAAAGGGGTGGGGATGTGGCTTGGTGGTTAAGTGCCCCTGGGTTTAATCCTCTAGTACCAAAATAAAATAAAATAAAAAAGAAAGCATACTTTTTTAAATTTATGAAAATAAAATTTAAGGCAAAGCAACCTGCTCAAGAAGAGATACAAAAATTGGATGAGACTAAAAGCCATGGAAGAATCTGATAAAGAACCCCCCACCACTTCCATGAGATAGTGGTTCAGGTGTTTTGGGGGGTGGGTGGACAAACTCAGTTAACCTGTTAAGGTAAGAGACACTTTCTATATAATTGAATTGGCTTCAGGCTATAAAAATGTTTAAAAGTGTCCCAGTCAATTTTACTAAGGGTCCCAGTCCTGATAATCAGGCACTGAGGAAAGAGAGAGAAGGGAAAATGAGGGTGCTCTGGTCCAATAGATTCAGAGATAGTGAGGCGGGGTAAATGGTGTCCCCACAATTGTGAATTCCTGAACCACGCTCAGGACAAGAGAAAAAAAATAGGAATATTGAGAAGGGCACAAAATTATCATTGTCCTACCTGAAATGTTCAAAAGTATCAGCTGAAAAAGTATTCATAGTGAGTGAGCCCCGCAAGATGGTCAGTTACAAAACCCATAAAAGTTCACAGAGCAGGATGGCGAGGGCAGGGCAGAGGGAGGCGAGCTCTGTCCCAATGTGCAGTGATGGTAAATAGCTTCAAATTAACTGGGCAAGTTAATCGCTCCATCTTTATGGAGTGAACTATAAAATATGACTGAAGAACATGAAAAACGGCTTCAACAAATGGCAAAACACACTAATTTCCTAATGTTGTAAAGGATGCCCATCATTACCAGAATAACATAAATGTGACATAATTCCAAGAAAAATCAAATCACAATTTTTTAAAAAAACATGACAAAAGAAATATTGAATATTCATGTAGAAGAATAAATGCTTAACGATGGCCAGTTAGCCAATAAAAATTTCAAACAGAATAATAATAGAAAGGCAACTATTCAACAAGTTATTAAAAGTTGTTACAGAATGATAAACATTTATGATTGCAAGAATAATCAACATAACATAGGAATAGAATTGAAAGACAAAAATATATATCCAGCTACAAACAGATGTACAACATAAGACAAAGGTGCCGATTAAAATCAGGAGGCAAAGAGAATATTTTCAAAAAATGTTGTTCAACCACGAAGCTCATCATTTCAAAGAAGGTTAGGTCCGTGCATTTGTATCTCATATTGATATCAATTTTCAGTGGAACTAAGATTTAAATAAAGAGAATGAAAAAAGAATACCAAAAGAAAAATTGGGTGGATTATATACAAATATATATGCACACTCAAACACAAAAAGAATTAAAAAAATACTGAAAGATTAACAATATAATATTTTTAAGAATCTAAAAGACAAAGTTATAGAAAAAAGACAAAAGACAAATTTATTCAAAAGGTTTGCAGCTTTTATGAAAACAATGCTCTCAGTAGACATACTTCTTGCAAATAAATAAGAGAAAGGACACTTGGTGGACAAAAGGAGAAAGAATACCAACAGCAAGTCCACACAGACAAACAAAATGACCAAGAAACATGGAAAATTTCATCTCAATAGTAATAGAAGACATGCAGACTAAATTAGTGAAATGCTATTTGAACTTAGATTATTGATGGTAGTATTCTCAGAGGGTGTGGGAAATGGACCCCTGTTTCCTACCAAAGTGAATGTAAATTGATAAAACCTTGGAGAACAATTTGGTTAAATATATTATAAAAGTTAAAACACGGAAATTCTTTTGATTAAGAATTATTAAACTTAATAAAACTTATGATTGAACTTTTAAAAACTGTCTCCTTAGAAAATGATCATGCTGTGCACAAAGATTTAGTGAACAAGATACTCATTTCATCCTTGCAGCTGGTTGGGGACAAATGGAAACAAGAGTCAGCACAGTGGGATTGGCTCAGTGAAGCCCCGGTCAATGACAGTGTATGACAGCACTAGCCAGAGTCCATTGTGATTGGTTGGTGACTGTGACGCACTTTTGGAATGCAGTTTAGACACTGCCCACACGATGCAATATTCTGTACCACTCAAACACTGATGTAGATGAACATTTATAACTTGAACTATATGTAGTGTTAGGCAGAAAAACTTACAAATTAGAATATACTGTATATGAGAAGATTCCATAACATCCATGTGAGTAATGAGAGAAGAATAGTCTAGAATACACATTGAAGTGCTGGAAATGATATATGTCTAGTATGAATTTACATACACACATTTATTTATTTATCTGAGAGAGAGAGAGAGAGAGAGAGAGAGAGAGAGAGAGAGAGAGAGAGAGAGAGGGAGAGAGAGAGGACATTTGCATATATAGCATATTGCTATATCTGTCATATTTTATTATTAATTACTGCTGTTAGTCTCTTACTGTGCCTAATTTACAAACTTTCTCCTAGGTATACATATATGCATAGAAAAAGCAGTAGATAGCGGGTTCAGTGTTTTCAGGCATCTGTTGGCGTCTTGGGACCTACCCCATGTGGATAAAAGGACTGCTGTAATTTCTTTAGCAGAAGTTCCTTTTTTTTTTTTTTAAAGATAAGAATATCATGCTAAGTAAGCCAATCCCCAAAACCAAAGGCCAAATGTTTTCTCTGATACGTGGATGTTGATCCGTAATGGGGGTGCCGGGAGGAGCAGGGTAGAAATGGAGGAACTTTAGACAGGGCAAACGGAAGGGAGGGGGAGGGAGGGGACATGGGGGTAGGAAAGATGGAGGAACGAGATGGACATCATTACCCTAAGTACATGTATGAAGACACAAATGGTGTGACTCTACTTGGTATACGACCAGAGACATGGAAAATTGTGCTCTATGGGTGTACTATAAATTGAAATGCATTCTGCTGTCATGTATAATACATTAGAAAAAAATAAATGAATAAAAATAATGGTCAATACTGATAGGTGCTCCAGGGTGGAGAAAGGTCCTTGACTGGGGTCAGGCAGTCACCTACTGGTCATATATCAAAACATACAGCCTTTCAGGAGAAAAAGTAAAGTATCAAGAAATAATGCTTATTAGCATGTCCTGTAAAAATGTGACAGGATCATGTTTTTCATTTTCTTTTTTTAGATTCTTCTCCTTAGTCCAGATTCGATGAGATCATGTTATGCTTACAATCAGGAAACAAAAACCCTCACAATACAACTTCCAAGTATTATAAAACCCTCCATGGCTTTAACTGCCCTAGGAGTGGGCCCTGCCAAACGCCTCCATATTCCCTCTCCCTCTCCGGGTTGCAGAATTCCAGCTAAATTCTGTGGCTTCCTCTTTCCCACATCTACTTTCTTTTTTCTTTTTTTTTTTTTTTCCTGCCAGGAGTGCGTTCTCTTCTCTGAGGCTTAATATCCCAGGAATCAATCTATGAAAACCCATTTATTAAATTAGTTTTCCAGAATGAACCACTGGCCAACATTATCAGTTTGGTTATCCATTAAAACAGAAAAAAAAGTTTCGGTAGCCTTTACCAGAAAATGTCATAGCTTTAGGCGATGTTTAGTTTTGGTTGTTATTGATAGGAGTATGCTTTCAGCATTTCTTATAGGAAATTTTGATCTTACATCAACTTCCTGCCCCCACCCCTGGCCTGCATATTTAGAATTTTCAAACTTACATAAACATTATACAGGGCTATGGAGTGAGGCTCAGTGGTAGAACATAGTAGTGCTTACCTAGCATGTGTGAGATCCTGGGATCAGTACCCAGCCATGGGGGAAAAATTATACCACAAATTACCATGTATACCATGTACCCGTTATCTGGATTGTAAAATGGTTACATTGAGGTTTTTTTTTTTTTTTTTTAAAGAAAATGGTCAATGCTTTGTTTACAATCTTTGTTCAACTTTTTGATGATCACTTAACAATCTTGGGCTTTTATAAAGCTGGTTTTGTTGAGTGTTTCCTTTAAAGTTTCTATTTATGGTTAATGCCTATCAGAAATGAAGTACTGATAACATGATTCATTATACTAGTTTATTCCGAGGAAATTAACTTTCTCGCTTTTGAACGATTGAACACATTTTTATGTCAAATGTTTATGCAAACTGCTACTTATTCACGTATTTCAGATGATTCTTGTTAGAGTCAAAATTTTCAGCATTTCTCAGGAAAGAATTGTTTCAGCTAATCCTGATTTCTCTAATATGCTTTTAAACTTAATTGAGATTTCAGGCTTCTTGGGGATGTTTTGCATTAAAATTTGGTTTGTTTAAAACTGAATTACAACTAAATTCTATTTTAAACTTAATAAATTTAAATTTAAGCCTGACAGAAGAAAAATCTAGGATACACACTGAAGTGCTGGAAATGATATCTGTTTAGTAAAAATTTACATACACACATTTATTTATTTATTTCCTGTTCATATTTTCTAACAATCACAAAACCCTCTTATCCAGCATTTAGATGTCTGCTGTTTCAGTCAACTGAGATTCTGTTCAACTAGAGAGAGAGAGAGAGACAGAGAGAGAGAGAGAGAGGGAGAGAGAGAGAACTGATGAAAGATCATAAAAAGTATTTACAATTGAAAGAATAGAAAAAGACATTCATGAGTATCAAAAGGAAGTGAGAAGAAACTAAAGCAAATTTGTTTGACCATTAAATGCTTAATATTTGGAAAATATCAATTCACATGGGAAAAAAATCAGCTTAGACTTATTCCTGCTTTGCCACCGCCCCCCCCCCACCCCTTTGCAGTGCTAAAGGTTGAACCCAGGGCTTTGCGTATGTCACTTTTTAAAAGGTAGCATTACACAAGATTCATTTGCTGGGTGGCATTATCAAGCTAAATTTGGTTAATAAACAGAAAAGCATACCTTACAATAGGAAACTCAAAGATGAATATTCTAATTAAAGTTACTCGGTAAGGCAAATTCAGTGTATTGGTCATTTGGCCAATTGATTTGCTGTGAGTTGGTCATGAAAGGAATTGACTAAGAGCTAAGTACTGGACACATTTCAATTTAATTCTCCTAATAGGTTCTCTATCATCCCTGTTTTACAGATGAGGAAATGAATGCTTTTGCTGGTTGGGTAATGTAAGATATTAAGTGAGGCTGTTTGAGCCCGAGTTGTGTGCTTAAAATTGTGTGCTTAACCTCAGAACTAGTTCTCTAGCACCCACCTAGCTCTCTGCTCCTGGTGGCCTTACAGAGCACAAACTGTTCCAGCAGGCCTCCCTTCTTGCAGGAAGTCTTTCTGACTTCCAAGACCAGACTAGACATTTCTCTTCTGGGTTCCCCAGTGAATTCCATTCACGTCTCCATCACAGCACATGCAGTGCTTTGAGAGTGTCACCATGTGTTTCTTCCTTGCCCAGGGTATTGTGAGTTCCTGGAGATCATAAGCACTGACCTTTTTCATCTTGGTAGCCCTGGTACCTGCCACAGGACCCTGGCACACAGCGGGTGCTCAGGGAGGGCACACTTGACACCAGTGGATTTCAGAACATATCCAGTCTTGTGTACTGATAGTTCCGTGGCTCTCTGAATCATGTTAGCTTAGCTTGGGTGCTGGGGCTGCACTAGTGGGTTTGAGTGGCATATCAGATAGCAATCCAGGCAGTGGTGGAAGGTGTTTTCAGATGGGAGTTGGAGTGCTTGTAGATGCCCTACTATTCAGCATTGCTCCCAGGAAGGCAAAGGAGAATAAGGGAGGCCCAAGAACAGTAGCTTTCTGTTTCTTGCTCTCCCTATCTAACCATTGTGTATTTTTCATAGTACCTTAATCACACTGTCATCCTGACTCCCTCCCAAGATGAGACGGTAACCCCAGGAAAGTGGAGGTCTTGTTTGACTCATTCTTTAATAAATTTCCAGGGCTTAGGGCAATAATTAGCACCAAGTTAGTCTTGATTAATAGTTGTTGGAGTGAATAAGCCTTAGTTAGGTTCCTCATTCCTATCTCTAAAGCTTCTTCTAGCTTTAATGGTATGTGACCCAGGGTCTGTTTTGGGAACTTGACCCAAAGCATCTTATCAACCTGCCAGGCATAATAAGGAAAAAATGAGGATGAGGGGGGAAAGGTACACTCAGACATTGTCAGTGGGACTGCAAATTAGTACAAGCACTTTGGAAAGCAGTATGGATATTCCGTAAATGAGCCACCAGATGACCCAGTTATCCCACTCCTTGATATTTATCCAAAAGATCTAAAGTTAGCACACTATAGGGATGCAGCCGCATCAACATTTATAGCAACACAATTCACAATAACTTAGTTATGGAACCAGCCCAGGTGCTTGTCAACACATGAAGGAATGAAGAAAATATGGTATATCTATGCAAGGGAGTTTCACTCTGCTATAAAGAAGAATGGAACGATGGCATTTACTGGAAAGTGAATGAGTGGGTGGAATTGGAGAACATCACGCTAAGTGAAATAAGCCAGGCTCAGAAAGTCAAGGGCCAAATGATTTTTTTTTTTTTTTTGCTTATATGTGAAAGCTAGAGCAAAATAAGAAAAAAAAATTAAAAGGAGGGTGGATCCCAGGAAAATATATCAGTGGAGTAGAGGGGGAGGGAGGAAGCACAGGAAAAGGAAAGAGCTGTGAAATGAAATTGACCAAATTATGCTATGAACACATACGAATGTACCACGGTGAATTCCACCTTTTTGTATAACTATACAGCACCAATTTAAAAAGAAGCAATAAATAAAGAGAAGGCAGACCAGGAGAGTAGAGGGAGGAGAACAGGTGAGGGAGGAGGGGGAGGAAAGAGGAAGTACTGGGGAATGAAACGGGGAATTGTATTCCATGTATATATGATTATATATCTGCTATATAAAACTATAATGCGCCAGTAAAAACACACAGAAAAACCCAGTTTGACACTGTCCTCTAAAGTTGAATGTAACCCTTAACCTAACTATTTCACTCCTAGATTGCACATGGATAAGACTGGATAGATGTAAGAATGTTCATGAAAGTACAGTTCATAATATCAGGAACCTATGAGTAACCTAGACAACCAGGAAAGGGAGTGCTGGTGAATAAATTCTGATATATTCATACAATGAAATATTATAGAAAGGCCAAACCAAATGCCTGCCACATGCATCACCAGGGTGGATCTTACCAATATAAGTAAACCCTACAATTACACTTTTTTTTTAAAAATAAAGTTAAAACAACATGTATGCATACACATACTTAATACATATAACACAAAGAAGACTTTTATTTTTATTTTTTTGTGGTGCTGGGGATTGAACCCAGGGCCTTGTGCATGCGAGGCAAGCACTCTACCAACTGAGCTACATCCCCAGCCCCCACAAAGGAGACTCGATAAGATCCTATAGAAAAGAATGTCAGGGAATATTAATCACATAACTCAGGATGAGGGTTCACTTTGGCTTGGGAGAAGGAGGGAGATCAAATGAACATGGATATATAGGGTTGATATATGTTTTAATTTCTTGTAAGGTCCTTGTGGTTTTTTTTTTTTTTTGGCAATGGGGGGAGGGGAAGTTTTAGGAGTTTTATCTTCATTGAAAATAACAAAGAAGTTCATGCATGGATCAATGCATGTTTTGTGGACTATTAAGTACCAGGGGGCCAATTATAAAAGCATCTATTTTAAACAGAAGTTAGACTAAGATGAGGGAAATAAGGTTAGTAATTATAAGAAACACAGGAGGTTTGAGTTTGGACCACAGATTGACTAATTCAATTCAAAGGGACAGATGGAAGGTTCAGAGCTTGTTCTAAAAGGCCCCATTATGAAACTTATCTCCACAACAGCTCTCAGGAGTACATTACAAAACACCCACCTGAAGAATGTATTTTCTTTTGTAAATATTCTCTTCCATTTCCGGACGGCACCCAGACCCGGCTCAGTAAAGCCAGCAACAGAGGACATGGATTCCTTGCTTTTCACAACAACTGAACTTTCCTGTCTGCTCCAAAGACTCCTCTCCTGTTCCTACGAGGCATTAAATGTGAAATAAGGTCTTGCTTGGCAGTTTGCCACCAAGTATCCTTTTGCAACTTCTGTAACCCATGCTTATAGCACCGCGGAGCTCTGTAATGCATATTGGAGTGCTGCGAACACAGGCTACTTCCAGGCAATGAGTTAGTTGTCATTGTTTTAAATAAGTAACTGTTACTGCAATTCCACTATTACAAATACAAAAGCTTGCTCTGTTTTTTGGTTTCTTTAGGGCCTGGAGAAAACAACGACCTGTTGACTCTGATCTATGGGATGGGCTCTGCTGTTCTGGCACAGAGTAGGCACTTCAGAATGCTTGTTGAATAAACAGACATGATTTTCCAAATACTAATTTTTGGATTTCAAGAGAAAGACTAGTTGAGAACATATTTTCTCTGGACAGTGTTTTCTATAGCAAAAAGATCGATCTAAAAAGTATGAATGTATTTATGGCATATGTCAAAAGAAGTTGTAATCTGAGACTATCTTTGGGAATTACAGACACTGATAGGCATTGCGCTTGAGGACATCCACATGGCAAGGACATACCTTCAAAGAGTGTACAGAATCTGGAGAGGCAGCATATGTGCATGCACACCACCGCCCCCACACACACACTGATTGAGCAATTAGGAGACTAACAAAGCCCTCCCACATAGATGGCCCTCTTGTTAAAACGACAAATTCTCCAGATGGCTTGGACACAAACCTTGAATTTCTTTGCCAAAAGACAGCAGCAGGGTCTAATGCTGGTCATATTAGAAACCAAAGGGGAAAATGAAAGACATAATTAAGTCCTTTGGGATGAAATTAGCCGTCAAAATGAAAGAAATACAGACCTTTCCCATAAGATTAGCCATCAAAAGCAGATATATAAGCAAGAGCATACCTCCAGAAGGAGAAAGGAAAAGTTCCTTTTCCTGCCCCCTAAGGCCATTTTATCCAAATGGAGAAAAATCCCATATACTTTTCAGGAAGTCATAGGAGGTTCATGCACAGACACATGTTCATATTTTCCCAATTGAGGTTATTTATATTAAAAAAAAAAATCTGAACCCCCGTCCCTCTGCTGGTGACTGCTCATTCTTTGAGTGACTCCACTTGCCAAACTACTTCATTTTTTGTTATTGTTTTGCTTTCCATCTAAGTCCTGTGTTCGTTTTCCCCTAAATTCATATGCTTGCTGGTAAGCTGGTCTCCAAGCGTGAAGTCATTTCTCCTGTGCGTGTTTTGCAGGCACCGCTGACAGTCAGCTCTTGAGTGCAGTCATGCTGTGGACTTGACCCGACTTGCCTCCCCTGGAACACGAAGGCACAAACAGCCCTCTCCACCCCGTGGCTGCCTGAGGTGGGGTGGGGCAGAGTCCACAGAAGGTGCTTCTTTTTCTTGGCTACCTAACATCTCCCCACCACCACCACTCCAAATTGGTTGCCAACCTGGGCTTCACCCCTTCTTGCTGCTACCATTCCATTTGGAGAGTGGGGTCTTAAGTGAAAAAATAAGTAACACATGCTCTGGGAGACTGGGATCAGTGTTCCATGATAAAACATCGGGATCCCTGCAGGCCAGTGTCTTTTATGGGTTTGCACCCACACACAAGCAGACATGGCTATGGATGGAAAGAGAAGAGCTACCTGGAGCTTCAAGACACAGCACACTGAAGACGGGTTGTGGCTAGGTGTTTTTACCTCCGCCAGTTTGCGAGTTGTTTTGGGGTTGTAGATGGACACAATATCTTTGTTTTATTTGTTTATTTTTATATGTGGTTCTGAGGATCCAACCTAGTGTCTCATGCCTGCATGGCAAGCGCTCCACCACTGAGCTACCACCCCAGCCCCGCTATTTCTTCTTAAAAAAAAAAAAAAAAACCCAAACCATTTAAGTATCATTTACATAGAGTAAACTGTACATATTTAAAGTGTCCTTTGTTGATTCTTGACATATGCTGAGAAATCATCATTGCTAAGATCACAGACATTTCTGTCCACTCCAAAATGAGTTTCTTTGTAGATATGGCCAATTTTTATCTTTAACTTGGAAGGCTTCTTGGTTTTGAGGGGATTTGACTCACTTAGAAGCCCAGGGTTCAATGTGGGGTCTCTGATAGGATTTAAGAATCCCACAGCGCTACACCCCCAGTGCACCTCTTCCTGGGGAGGTGGGGCTGCAGGGGGGGGGGGAATGCTCTGATCCACAAGGCTCAGGACTTCTGTTCTGACTCACGCTTGTCCTGGGGCACATACTCGGTTCCGATAAGAGGCAGTGAATCTGTCCTCCGTTTTGTTTATAATGAATGAGTCACGCTGGAAGTCAGGCATCTCCTTTTTCTTCTCTCCCATGTTACGGGGTTAGGCAAGAAATCAGAGGCAGAGGCACCCCAGTCAAAGCGCAGTCATCCTGACGGTGTCCGGTGACTCCGGCCTCAGCAGTTCAGGACTCGTGACTCAATGGGGACCCCTACTGGTGAGACCAAGAGGGCCCGCGCGGAGGAGCTGAGATCTGCCTTTCCCACACCTCAAGGGCAGACCGGGGCGAGGACTCGCAGATGTACCAGAGGAACGGGAAGCTGCAGCTGAAGTCCTTGCATCCTGCATCCTGTCCGCCCCACCTGCACGGAGGGGTGAGCTCCAAGTGTGAGTCACAACCTTCAACCTAGGCCCACACTGGAGCAATTAACTACATAATTGCTCCAGGACGAACCTTCCCCCAGCTGCAGGCCGCCCCCAGGGTGCAGCTCTCCAGGCTGCAAGCCAGCAGCCTTCAACTCTGTCAATTGTAGAGCCCCAGGTTTAAAAAGCCAAGTTGCATTATTATTATTTTTTTTAGCCAATGCCTTCTTGGACCGCTTCAGATTCCTATACCCAAGTCCTCATGGGAGCGGGGGTGAGGTCGGGGGTGGGGGTGCTGTCTCAACTAGAATTAATGTCATGATCAAGTCAACATTAAGTAGATTTATCGGCTGTTTCAATGCATTGAAGCAAAGCGCTTTGTTTTGAGAACAAATCACCATAGCAACTCGGCCGCCCCAGTTACAGTAAGCTCAGCACAACCAAAATAAAAATCCTTACCAAGTCTTGGGATTGGCTGGGGAGAGCCACTGAACCTCTGCTGGCCGCTTCAGGTGCCCTTAGCCAGCACGCGGTTTGACTTTGTAACTTGCTGAAAGGGATGCTTTCAGTAATAATAAAGCTGGAAACTTGGCTTACAGACAGTTGGGATTCTAGGCCTTTCCCCAGCCAGTGTACATACGGGCAGCCCTCTCGGCCAAACAGCACCACTGCTTTGTTAAAATAGAAGGCTTCAGAAAAGCGCTGGCTGTTGTTCACTGTGACTTGTGGTTCTGTGCCAAGTTGGAGGTACGCCTGGTAACATAAATGCTCCTCTTTAAGAAGAGGCAAATCAATACAAAAACAGGTTTTCTGTAGGTGGGAAAGGAAGAAAAGCAAGGCCACTTTTATTATTATTTTTTTCTCTACCTCCAGCTCTGAGCGTTAGCCAGAGCTGTTTAATTGTCTGTTCTTCTCTGGGGCGTTTTTCCTTCTCCCAGTCTGCTCTGCTCCCGCATCCCCATCACCCATGAACAGAGTCACCTTTGACCTGGGCCTCGCCCCGGTCAGTCTCTTTCCCCATCTTCACCTTCCCTGTGGCTTCTCAGCCTCTCAGGCTGCAGTGTGTCCCAGGCCCCTGCCCCATGACCCAGGATGACCAGTGCCCTCTGCGGTACATCTTGAGGCCACCAGCACTAGGACTGCGGTCAGTGCCTTGGAATTCTCTCCTGCCTTTCAGGCTGGTTACTGTGATTCAGTTCCCTCTCCCTTTCCTCCCCCGAGTTCTGTGTCTCTATCCTCCACCTAAAGGTGGGCATGGTCTAAAGCTGTCTGCTGGTCCTTCTGTGTTTCTTCACCTTTAGCCATTTATGCGAAGCCTTCACCTCTCTCTTCTGTGCAGATTCTCCTCCACCTTAAATGGACCTGACCTATCTCACAGTAACTATCAGACTGAGATTATCCTTCCTCTAAAACAAGCCCTTCTCTAGAATTGCTTTTTTTTTTTTTTTTTTCCTGTTAAACACTCCCATTATTTCCTGAGTCCAGGCTTCAAAACTGGCTTTGGACTCCTCCTAGGCATCTATTTCCTTTGCCCCATTGACTGGCCTACTTGGATACCTCTTGGATACTGGCCAACTTTGGCTGCTTCCATTTCCAAAGCCATCTTCCTCTTTCTGGCCCTCATTACCTATTGCTTGGGTTGGGTACAGTGGCTTCTGCAGTGATCTCCCCACCATTCCACCCTGCCAGCCAGCAAGGAGTGGGAGAAAGAAGGTGAGCTTTGTGATTTGAACTTGCAGTTATTTCTGCTGTCGTTTTAATTTCTCAATCTCTCCAGAGTCTCAGTCTCCTGGCTGTAAGGTTATGATAATAACTATCAAGTCCCCGGCACACTGTAAGTGCTCAATTAATAGTAGTTCCTTTCCATTTCAAACTCAAATGGACTTCTTGGTCACATCTTTTCCTTCTGCTTTTCTACTGAATTGAGGACAAGCCTCTTATCCTATCCCTCGGGAGCCTGGTACAAGGTGGGCCCACTATGTTGCTCCTGCCTCACTGTTCACAAGTCTTCAAACACCATTGTTCCATTTCCACGAATCTTTGCTGAGCTGGTGGACTCTACCGAAGGGCCCCACCACATCTGTCTGTTGAAGTCCTAGCTGTTCTTTCAGACCCGTCTGGACTTCCACCACTGTTCCAAGGCCCCTCCTAGTCCTTCTGTGGATTTGCCCTCCTCCTCTGACCTCCAGAGCACTTACATCTCTCCTGTGTCAATTTCATTCTGCTTGCTCATGTTCTAGCTTTGACGTCTCTTTATGACAAGGCTGGGCATCCCTGATGGCAGAGACTGTTAACAGCATCAAACCCAGACAGTTCTGCACCTTATGCAATGAATGGCTGACGCTGGACAGACCTGCCCAGTCACGCTTCTTTACTCAATTGTCTTCTCTCCTAAGCTGTCGGGTGACACCCTTGCCAGAAATTAAGTTGCACGGGGATGCAACTCTCTCACTCAGGCAAAGGCAGTCTCTAATTGACACCACATTCCAGAGCTGAAAATCATAGGAGAGGGTTCCTTTCAAATGTGCTATGCCACTATTTCACTAGACCTGGTTTATTGACTATTTTCACTAATCCCAGGAAACCCCTTTGAAATCACGAGTTTTGTTTACCTTTCAGTCCTCAGAGAGTCATGTTCTTCTCAGTGTAGAGATATCGTGGTCACACAGGGAGATCCCTGAGAATATTTAAAATTCTTCTTTTATCATCCACGAATCTGTAACACCCATAGGGTTATCCATGACTCCACAAGGGAGGAACTCAGATCAAACACTGGGCTTTTGCAAATAGAATGCGAGTCCATTGAGCAACGGGCCAGCCTCTTAAAATTGTCTGAATTCTTAAAACTAATATCAACTTGCAGTTTTTAATATATTAATATCATAGTACCCAATTATACTTCTCTTTAAGAAATTATATATATAAAATTATATATATATATATGTATGTATATCTTACACAGCATATATGTATGTGTGTGTGTTATTCTCTTCTACTTGACCAGTTTAACTTAAGGATGCATGAGGTTGGAAGTGGGTCTTATCATTATATGGGAATTATATGAGCTCATGTTGGCAATACTCTTGCAAAGTATAATTTTCAAAAAGTTAAAAGTCTCATTAAAAAGAAAAAAACCAGAAGTCAAAGATTCTACTTGACTGAATTAATTAGGAAATCAGGAAGATGTTAAGACTGGTTTAGGAGAAAGTCAAGGACCTGGAGGTTTAGGGGACATGCAGAAATAAATTTGCCAAGAAATGCAAAACAATTTGCTTTTTCTAGAGCATATTTGTAATTAGATATAGGAAAGTGGACACAAACCAGTCTCACAAACTGCTCCTTCCCCAAATCTGTCCACAGTGTTTCATTCTGTGCTCTAGATTCAGACTACTTGATTTCTGATCAGTTCCACCATTTACTATGGGTGATTGTGGGCAAATTACTTAACCTCTCTGTGTTTCAGCTTTGATCCTGTAAAACAGGATTGAGCATCTTTATGGTTTTGTTGAGGATTAAATGAGAATGCATAAAGCCTCAACAAATGCAAGTCACATTACTACTAAGAAAAGGTTCATTAGGCTGCCGAAATTTTTATTCAGATATTAAAGCATTTTGAGTAATAAAGTATCCCATGTCTCATTAAAAAGGGATATGGAGCTACATTTTAAAGCCAAATCAAGAATAATTAAATCATTGAGTCAATTTGTAAACTAATAATTAAACTTGCTTAAAAAATTACAGTGAATTCCAATTTTGATGTCAAAGGGACAAGTATCCATGTGGTGGGCATAACCAGGAAAATTAACCTTCCTTAAGATGTCCCAGGAACTGTGTTTACTGTGCAATCATTGTGTACCAGAGAACTGAGTATTTTCAAAAGGAGGATACTTCCTCCTTCCCTTGGTTAAGTAGATTGTTGCAGAGTGAAAATAACCCACAGAAAAGTATATTTATGGCAAAAAAAAAAGTGGGGAGTATGTTGATGTTGTAAAAAGTGGATCACTAGCAAGTCAGACAGCACAGGCAGTGAGTGGTTCACCAATGTTCAGCTTTAATCATTTATTCTGCGTAATGAAAAAGAAAAGATACTCTGAATTTTAAATACTTACTAACACGTTGTTGGCAATATATGCCCTTTCACTATACATTTTATTTTTGCTTTGTCTGTAACATACTGAGGAGGATGTTGAATAAATATACATTTTATCACACACACGCACGCACGCGCACACACACACACATTGGTGACAGATAGATGTATTTCAGTTTCATCTTCCTCCCATCCAAATCTTGACTTACACAACCATAAATTAAAAAAAACACTAGCACAGTGGTAAAGGCTGCTAAAAAGATGGGTCATGAAGTGTTCAAGTTCAGGGTCGGAAAGGAAATAGCTATGAGGCAAAATAATAAAGCACAGTGACAACTCATTTCGGAGTCTGGTGACATGTGAATATACTCTAGGCTGAGAAAAGAATCTTCCTAATGTGTTGGTTTTTCAGGGGCCATTTCTAGGTTAAACTGAAGACAAAGGAGAATTTCCCTAAAGTTCTCTGAGCCAAAAAAAAAGAAGATCAAATTATGCTTCAAAACCAAGAACAAAGGTCAATAATGCCTGACTCCCTCCTCTGGCTACTTTCCCCAGATTTGCTTCAGGGAAGGTTTTCCTGCTGAAGGCCCAGGCTTAGTCTTGTACTAAGTCACCTCACCACCACCAAACCTGAATTTATTCCTTTGTGTCCTGATGGGTTGATGAACGAGAGACAATTATCTTCAGGTCCTGCTGAGCTGGGGAATTGCATTCTTAGTAGACACCCAGTCTACTAAGCCTCAGACTAAAGAAACAGTGACTTACAGTATTTACGGCCACTATGAAAAATGATTTCTTCCTATGTAATTTTAAGGAATATCAAGAGAGGTACTATGATTTAAATAAACAAAACTCAAAATGATTTCTCACAATATTTCATGTGTTTTCAAGTTTTTAGGCAAAAAACTTGTAAAATCAGAACAGCAATGATGATCTATCTGGCTTTTAAAAAAGGTCTTGAAAAAGCTACATATGAGTTCACCAGTAAATTGGATATTTGCTAGTTGGAAGGAAAAAGGCAAAGTTAGTAAAATGTTGCTAGAAAATAAAGTAATACTTTAATTTTGCAACGGCATGCATCTGTAGTTCCTTTATCAAAGATTCTTTGATTGTAAAAATTCATAAAAAAATTTGAGAAAAGTAAATACTTGATGAATATATTGAAAGTTTTCCACAACTGGAAATACATTAAAATACACTCATTTAGTTGGGAGAGGAAGTAACAGGGAGAGTCCTTCACCTATAATGACCAATTAAAGTTCATTAGAAATTACTGGTCGAAATTCAAACATACAAGAGACGGTGTACCTGTCCTCATGTCCCCGTAGGTACAAGAGCAGGCAGCAGATTTTGAGAGTTAAGGGACACTGGAAAAAAATACAGTTGAGACTGTTATCCACATTGTATCGGATGACATGGGTTGCTTAATATGGTAGCTCTCAGAAGGACTTAAGTTTTGAACGCTTGGAATGAAACCCCCATCATGGAACACACTATGTGAAGATTTTTGTTTTATGTAATGATACAACAATAAAAGGCAGGTGGAATTATACAAGAAGAAAAAAATAGAAATTACATACCCGAGGCTGAAGTGCTAGGCTAGGGTGAAGAAATGTGACAATGACCATTGTCATTTGAAGTGGTATGTCTATTTTAGTGGTCAATACACTATGATTAAACTCTTACATAAAATAATAAATACAGAAGTGAATGCCAACAATTAATGTTGTCATCATTCAGTGGGTTTGTTTCTTACCCTGGAGGGTATAGTTTTATCCCTGGGACAAAACTAGTAGCTCAAATCTTTATTCCACCTGTTTCCTTCACTGTTCTCTACATCACCTCACGGAGTTCATGGTCATCAAACTGGCTCTTGATACCCCTCAATTCTTTCCTGATGTGCCCTGTAGGGAGTTCCAAACCCACAGTCTGTATCCAAGGGTTCTGTATCGTAGATTTAACTGAGAATCGAAAAGATTTTGGAAACAAAATAAAACTGCATTTGTGCTGAATGTATATAGACACCCCCCCTTTGTCATTATTCTCTAAACAGAACAGTCTAACAGCTACTTACCCAGCATTTACACTGTATTAAATACTTAGATAATCTAGAGATGGTTTAAAATACACAGCAGGATGTGCACAGGTGGTGTGCAAAGACTACACTGTTTTATAGGAGGGACCTGAGCATCCATAGATTTGGTGCCACAGGAGGGTTCTGGAACCAGTCTCCACGGACAGTGAGGGACCAACATACTTTTAAGTACTAACAAATCAAGATGCCAATGAGAGGTTCAAAAGTAAGTGCTTTTGTTAAAAGAGAAGACACATTTCTGTTACCAGGGTCACTGTCCTAGTTTGTCATGACCAACCAAGAAAGAGCTGACACTGATCAAAGGTTATACTGGATGACAGGGACAGCAGAACTGATGCCTACAGCAGCTCTTGAGGTAGAAAATTGACTGCTCGTTACTAAACAGTGAATAATAATGGCTAAGTTAATAATGTTTAAATATCAAAGTTTAAAAAATGCAGAGATGCTATGGAGACCTTGCATGCACACCTCAGTAAAAAGCAGACCTAAGTCAATCAGGAGGAGATTTAGAAGGAATTAGTCTCTTTATACATTTCATTTGAGCTTTTATATATTCTATGCTTTGATCTTCCATTTATCTATAATCCTTTTATCTCAACAGGAAAGAAAGAAAACTCAATCTTAAAAGCTTTGAGGATTGCTCATGTTGGAGAGCTCACCCAGGAAAAGGAGGAGGTGCCTGGTACAGGAACAGGAGGCATGGGGACCCAGAGGACCATGTGTTTCCAGAGGATGTGGTATGAGTTTCTTAGTTAGGGAAGACAGGTGGGAAAACTGGGAGTCTTTACAAGACTGTGAGTATTCATTTGGGCTTAGAGATCTTTGGGATTTAGGAGACTGACCATGTGCAAGAACTGAGAATTCTAAGGGCTCCTGCACCTGTACCACTCGATTCTGTGAACAGGTAATTCATCTCATGTCTTAAAAGTACTGGTTTCCGATAACCAAGTTCTAGTAGGTGCTGCATATATTTGGGTGGTTAGGAGACTCGTCAGCCAGTTTTAGAAGTGGCTCTCTTAAATTAGCAGTAGGAAGTCCCCAAGGAGTATGAAATTGAAGGAAATGTGGTGGAAAGAACTGGTGAGGAGTGGCAGAGAGGCTCCTTCTCAGGGTTCCAGAGGGCCCTAGGTAGAGAGCCGGGTAAGAACATGATTGATTGTGTGTCTTATCAGTTTGTGTAGGAGACACAGATTCCTGCTTGCTTCGGAGCAGCCTTCTATGGACACTGGCAGAACCTCTGTCTGGCCCCGACACTCCTCATTTAGAGATGGAATAGACTGGGCCTGACCTGGACAGTGCCGCGGGGAGGGGGAGAGAGAGAGGCCAGGGACACTGAGAGAGACACCTCAGCCCAACGTGCACAGGAAGCTTGGCTTCTGGTCCACCGACCTTGGGGACGGAACGCACAGTCATTGAAAGCACTGGAAAGGAAGGAATCACTGAGCGGGTGATCAGTCATGACCCCGGGCGGCTGGCAGGTCGGGGGGGCGACCAGACTGCTCACTTTTTCACCTTCCCTTTAGACACCACTTCGGCATAGGGGGTGTGAAGGAACTCGTACAGCTGCTTGGCGTTGGCAGCGTGCCCCAGGAGGCCCGTGAGCTTGTCCAGGGACAGGGTGGCCAGTTCCGCGATGTTCTGAACGTGGTGCATCAAGGAGTGGCAGTTTTTGGCGTTCACTCCGGGCATTTTTAACAAGAAGTCCTGGGGGCCGGGGCTGTACTTGTCCGACTCGGGGAGGGTTTCGGCGTCGGCCGTGACCGCCAGGGCCGTGGCCGCGTCGGGCTGCGGCTTGTTTTGTTTCAGTTCCTCGAACAGCTCGGCGGTGGCGTGGGGGGACGGGCACCAGAGGAGCCGCAGCCTGGGGAAGTGGAGCGTGAGAAGGGCGAGCTTGGAGCTGACGTCGTTGCCGGAGATCTCCTGGAACAAGGCTCCGCGGGGCGTGAGGGAGAAGGGCTTGCTCGGGTCGAACTCGATGAGCAGCAGCGGGCGCCTGTAGTAGCGGGACATGGACACGCACTGGCTGTAGAGGCGGCCGTTGTTGAGGGAGCCGATCAGGTCGCTGATGCTCTTGCGCTCCACGCACATCTCCGGGGTCAGGATGTAGTCGCCCACCTCCAGGGTCACGGGCTCAATGTCGATGCCCCGGCGGTGGATCAGGGATGGCAGCTCGCTGCGAAACTCGCGCATGTCCACTACGATGCTCTGCTGCACGCCGTTCTGCTCCTGGCCACCTACGAAAAGAAAAAAGAAAAAAAAGGAGCCTTTTCAGTCGTGTCACTGGGGAGACACTCTTGGAGGAGCTCTGATAGAGTTTAATATCTGTGTTTCTGTTGTCATCCTCTGATGGATGGTTACATAATGCCACGTGGCATGATTCCACATTTTTCTCTCTTTTCTACGACGTTTATTTATAGAGAAAGCAGAGGTGAATTCCCTTAAAACTAAACAGAACCGGGAGGCCTCCATGGGTCTTAACTTGCCATGACTCACGGGTACAGACATGTCTGTTCTGGTTTGCGCCAGTTTGTTCCCTCCAAGGGCCCTCGCCACATGGCACTGGGCGTGTACTCCCAAGTCCTAGGGCAGAGCCTGCTACACACTAGACACTTAGCATGCTCACTGAGTCAACTGCCTTAGAGCTGCTGTCATGATTTCAGTGAGTCCCGAGAAAAGAGGGTCCAGAGAAAAGACAGTCCTTGGGAAAAGAGGACACTGCAAGAAAAACAGGAACACAGCTTCTGATGCTCTCATGGACACACCTATCACCAGGGATGGTGTAAAGAGTAGGGCTGGGACTTAAGGGTCCTAAGACTCCCCATTTCTAACAAAACTCTAGGAGATGCTAATGCTGCTGTTAAGGACTACACTTACAGCTATGGAGGGTATTGCAGAGCTAAGGCCCCCCCAAAGATGCCCACACCCCAATCTCTGCAACGTGTAAATAAGACACTTGACATGGTCAGAGGGACTTTGCACATGTGATTAAGTTAAGCATCTGGAGATTGGGAGATTATCCTGGACTATGTGAGTAGGCCCATGTGTCCTTAAAAGTGAAAGAGGGAAGGAGGAGGGTCAGAGAGGAGAGAAGACATTGTAGTACTGGCTTTGAAGGTGGAGGAAGAGGCTATGGGCTAAGGAATGCAGATAGCTTCTAGGCACTGGAAAAAAAAAAAAAAAAAAAAACAGGGAAAGAGATTCTCTACTGGAGCCTCTGGCAGGGACACAGCCCTGCTGGATCTTTATCCTAGCCTACTGAAATCAATTTGGAATTCTGACCTGCCTGCAGAACTGCAAGACCATAAATGCATGGTATTTCAAGCCACCAAGTCTATGGGAATTTGTTACAGCAGCAATAGGAAACTCATACAGAGGCTTTAAGGATGGAACTCAAAAGGGCAGACTTCCATTAAGAGACTTCTGTGTGGTACCTGCATGTTCTTATATATCCTTCTCATAGTGTCTTCCACTCTGCAGTCCTTCATGAAATGTCACCAACCTTGATGAGTTGTTAAGAATCTTATCAAAAAAGACACAGATGTTCTGAGGCAGTGTTTCCCAAAGCATGGTCCAAGGACCACTTCCATCAGAGGAGATGCAGAGTCCATTCCACACCCAGTGAATCAGAGTTTCTATGGATGGAGGCCAGTGCATCTACAGTTCTGGAAGCACTTGAGGTTACTCTGGAGTCTTCTAAATTCTGAGACCCAGTGGTCTCAGTGGCCCTGACCTCACCAGTAGTTAAATCAACTCAATTTTATTGTTTTTCTCATGTTGCTTGGCCAACCCTAGCTGTTTTCATGGGTTACATTTTTATTTTTATTTTTTATTTTTGTTGTGCTGGGGCTGGAACCCAGGGCCTTGGTGCATGCTAGGCAATCACTACCACTGAGCTGGACTTTCAGCCCCACCAGCTGCTGTCATGGGAAGATGGGGACTTGGGTGTGGGAAATGGTTACTTCTGGTTCATGGTGTACTTGGCCTTCGGCAGAACTTGTTAGCATGCCAGTGCAAATACTGCATAGAAACGAGATTGCCAGACACCTGGGATGTCTGTGCCCAGAGTAACTCCCCTAGGTATACACCTGAAGGGAGAGGCAGAGGAAGGAGGGAGAAATCCCCTCAGCTGGGGGTCAAATTGGCTTTTTTGATTTAAGACCAAAACCTAATCAGCATCCACCAAAGTTTCTTTGGAAAAGAGCATTCTGAGTCTCAATCAGCGGTTCTAGATCTAATACTGGACACAACCACTTCTAAGCTTAGGAGCACGGGACTCAACCTGATGTGTTTTACAGGTGGCACAGTGGCTTTGTTCTGGGGAAGATGTGTGGCTATTAAATGGCAGAACCGAGGCTGGAGTGTGGGAGCTGATGTCCTCTCCCTGGCCCCATCTCTGTTTTTAGGAGTTTTTGGAGAAAAGCCAAGCTCCTTCCGGGCAACAGAGGTTCTTGGCAGAGGGCAGGACTCACCGGCTTTGCGGGTGTCGGTGGACGCATTTGTCGATGCTGCGCCTCTTGCAAGGTCCAGGTTGGTGTCGTCTCGGCCTTCTCTCTCTTCAGGGATGACCATGCTCGCCTTTTCCCTGGGGGAGGAAACATTTGACACATTTTTTTGAATTGATTTCGAAATTCTAGATTTTAATCTTTTGAGAATTTTCGTATCTGATGTGATCTACGTGACTGTCACTGTAAAAGAGAGTACGAGAAATACATCGGAAGGGAACACACAGGTGCACGTGATGGGTGAAGGGAGCGGGAAGAATTTCTTGGTTGGGTGCTACTTCTTGATCCTCTAGAGTTAAAAAAAAAAATAAATAAAACCCCAGCTATTTATAAATTTTTTCTATATTCAAGTATTTTGAGACAATAAACA
The DNA here is from genome assembly GCF_052094955.1 of Ictidomys tridecemlineatus. Taxonomy (NCBI): domain Eukaryota; kingdom Metazoa; phylum Chordata; class Mammalia; order Rodentia; family Sciuridae; genus Ictidomys; species Ictidomys tridecemlineatus. The sequence continues at coordinate 134,141,027 of NC_135486.1, forward strand.
TGCATGTAAAAAATGTTAGAGTTGATTTGAAGCTGTGTGCAAAGCTAACATGTTATTGGTACTTAAAATGAAATCATTTATATATATATATATATTTTTTTTTCAGGGTACTCATTAACTAGAGGTTAGAAAATCAATGATTAAGAAAATGAAAACACACATATGATAGCACTTTGATTTAAAAATCTCCAGGTGGGTGGCTCCCTTAAGCACCCTCAATTTTAAAGGGAAATGCAGGTTCATGCATGAACCAAATTTCTACCAGAGATGGAAACAGAAAATCAACATCTCAGTATGCTATACCTCAGCAGTAGTGTTCGACCATCACTCGGGTATCCACTGAAGGACACTGTGCAGTGCCCCTTGTGCTGGGCTAGGCCCTGGGATGCAGACACCACCGTACAGGGACCCCTAACTTCAAGGTAGCTCAGTCTCTGTCTGTGATTGCAGATCACAATTCTAACTAAGGCTTGCAACTCAAAGCTATGGCATGACACGTTCCTCAGCAGTCACCGCGAGAGTATCCTGGGTTTGCTGTACTCATTTTTCAAAACCAGTAAAGGATGCTATAATTAACTCATGAAACAGCGAGTACTGAGTGTCCCATCTGTGCCAGGTATGACAGAAGAGACAGAGTCGCTGGGCCTCTTCCCTCCAGGGGCTTGTAGCCGAGTTGAGGAAACAAACAAAGCCCTGGAAAAACCTCGCAGGACTGAGGAACTGCAGCAGAACAGGCCAGAGTAAGGCGAGGCAGAAGGGGCTTGGTCAGTACTAACCAACCTCAGCAAGGGTCGGAGCAACTGAGATTTTCTGATTAAAGGAAATGAAATCAAACGGACCAATTCTTCAGCCACTCTGGATAAATGATGTTTTAGAGCAGAATACCATTTAAAATACCACTAAAGAACAGAAATTGTAATTTTAAATTCTAGACTATTTGAAAGCATCTACAGATGCAAAGTTATTCTCAGTTCAGCATAAATAGATGGTGAGGGGGCAGACAAAGTTCTAGCTGTGCTTTCTTCCTCATTCTCCCCGCTGGACCGTCCTCACCTTGGTAATGGCTGGGGAGGCCATGCTTGCTGCTCCACCACAGCCACACGCTGGTTAGGACAAAAGGCTAATCAGGCAAGAAAATTTTTGCTCCTATAAATTTTTTTTTTCCTTGAACATTTGGAATTACCAAATTCATTGTTTTTGTTCTTTTTTTCTCCCCTCTTTATTTCTGCTTATTTTACTAGCTAAGCTACATATCACATGAGGGCCGGCATCCCCATTTCCTGATTGGTCTGTCACCTGTGGGGGGCAGACCCTGTTCCATGTCATGTGAATCTGAACCACTTGCTGGCTGTGTGACCTTAGGCAAGTCATTTAATGGCTTTGTGCCTCAATTTCTTCATCTGTAAAATGGGGCTAATGATAAAACTCACTTCAAAAGACTGCTCTGAGGACTGCATTAGACACGTAAGCTGCTCTGAACAGTGCTTGGCACAGAATAACTGCAGCATCAGTGTGGCTGTTAGGACTGCTGTATTATCCTTAGAATGTCGTAACTGCATCCCCGAAACATCCAGGGTTACGCTAAAATACCCAGAATGATTTCAAATGATTCCATGACTGTTTCCATTTGTGAGGAAAAAAAATATACCCCAGAAATGAAACCTGGACTCTGAGGAAGATAAACCTTCCTAACCAGTCTCTCAGATTCACTCATCAGGAACTTGCCCTCATTGTGAACCTTTGATTCCTTGTCCTCCCGTTCAGCATAACTATCGGAGTTAATCTGCGAGATAGACACAAAATAACTTTGGAAATTCAGCGTCCTGCTTCTGCTTAATCTAAAGTACTGAGGGCTCCTGCTTTTGCTTTGATATTTTCAGTGACATCTGAACAGCTTGCACAATATTTTAATATAGGAAGGAGGTGCTGTATTAGAAGTCTCTCTTCAAATGGGCACTTACTCAAGCCCTCCAGCTAACCTAGCTTGTGACTGTATCTTCTAACGGTAAAATTTCCAATAGTCTCACCACTTCCTTTGAAAAGCAGTGACCTCCTCAAGACTTTGCATGCTGAGGATCTTACAGTTTTCTACCCTGGGAACATTTTATTATCAATACCTAGCAGTGTGGTCTCTTTTCTCTTATCAATCTGTAATCTACTCATCTTTAACACAGCCAAACAATTCTTCCCCTGCCAGTTTGCCTGATCCATTCCCTTCTGGTTAAATAGGAGTGTTGCTTTTGTTCTTACACCACCCATGGAGGCCTTGGCAAAAGCACATTATCTTATTCTCATGTTCAATTTTCTTCTAAGTACAGAGTGGGGGAAATGCTCTTTCAGCAGAGAGACACCTCAAATGCCGTTTTCTAAACAAACACCTCTCAAATTCCCCAAGTTTTCTGGGAAGGCAAATATCTTAGGATTCTAGATAGCAGAACCATCTGACTGTTGTGTAATATGGGAGATTTCATTTATAGCAAGTAGGCAATTGCCATAGAAAAAGTTATGGTGGATCTTAAATAAAATTAGAGTAAAACCTGATGTGGAAACATTGTCCCATTGAAGTGGGGGAGTCCATGTTCCAGGTTCTGCTGGGTGAGGTCTAGGTGCGGGGGTTCACTTATATGTCACTGAGCATAAACCAGGAGTGACATGGGGTCCCCTGGACCTGACCACTACCTACTAAAAGTACCATTTGCTCAATTAGGTTCCTGATGTATCAGAGAAGAGGCCGCCACACAACTAAAGGCTGGTACAGAAAACCCACCCCCTCGGACGATGCCTGCCTGGCGGTCTAAGCTCCTCTGGCCACCGTGCCCTGCGGGGAAAGGGTTAATTCACTTGACAGGAGATGTTCAAACTGCCCACTTCCCAGACAGGCCTGTCTCCTTGGGAATGGCCTTTGGCTCATGAGTGATGACCCCTGGAATATTCTTCTTGGTAAGAGGGCTTTGAATGCCTGAGGCCTTGGGCCCATGTCCCCTTGTCCCCGTTTGATTAGACAGTTATGCTAAAAATGTGGCTCGTGGTGAATGCCTGGTTTTGCTCTGAGGTTTGGGGTCTGCGTGGCTGGGCCCCCGTGAAAACCCTGGAGGCCAAAGCTCTCTGAGTTTCTCTGTGGCCAATCTTGGCCCGTGCGTTCGCACGTGGCTGCCGGGAGGGTTAAGCACATCTCTGTGACTCTAGGGCAGGACACTTGGAAGCATAATCCTGGTTTTCCTGGATGTCACCTGCCTGTCTTTTCCCTTGCTGATTTAATCTGTATCCTTTTGCTGTAATAAACCCAACTGTGAACATCACAGTCTTTCTGAGTCACATGAATCCTTCTAGAGAACCAGTGAGTCTCAGAGCGGCTTTGGGGACCCTTGAGGGGAACACTAATGCCCTAATCTGAATATTTTAGCTCTCGGTGTTCATTTGTGATTTGGTGACAATTATTTTAATTAGAGACAATATAGGGAGAGGATGTTTTTTTAAAAAAGAGTGAAAAAATGGGTAGGAGGTACTGGCCCACATCACCAATTCTTTGATTCTAGCTCCTTAAATATCTCTTAAATCTGTCCCGTCCTCTCCATTAACCCAGTGATGCAGGCCACCTTCTCTCACCCAACAATCACATCAGCCTTCTGACTAGTTTCCACGCTGATTCATTTCTCAGTTTCACGTCAGGGAAAACCTTTACAAATTCACCTAAGTCACACTCCCACTCAGAGCACTGCAGTGCTGTCCTGGGCCCTGAAGTCCCAAACCCTCAGTGGGCCTCAGCTCGCACTCCCGGGCCCTTTGTTCAGCGTGACCGGCTTTCCACCCCATCTGCCTGGCAAATCCCACAGCTTTTTCCAGAACCAGCTTGAACACCCCTGCCTCCTGCAGCTGCTCCCGACAGGCTTCTGGCCTAGGTCGATCCCTCCATCCGCTCTCCTGCTAAATCTTTTCTTTTACCTTTGCTGTTGGCAGTGCTCTCAACCCTATTTATTATGCTCTTTATGGTCATTTAGAGTCTAGGTCTTTTGCACGGGAGGATAAACTCCAAGAAGGCATAGACTATTCCCACCCAGAACCTAGAGGCAGTGCGGCAGGATGGCTGTCCATTTTTGAAATCCTGTCTAGTGCCCTGGCAGGCTGACTGCCACTAAAAAATAATTTTTGCCCTCTTGTTGCCACTGGTACCTCGCCAGTGTCTGAGGGGTGGAAGCCTGGTGTGGACCTGCCATACTCATGCAGGCCATGGTCTCTGATGGTCTAACCTCTCTGTGGCTTGGCTCAATGATGCCTGATCCAGCCTTGGCCCTGGCTTCTGAGGCCTCTTAGAGATCATCTTCCCATACCTAACTGCAATTTCCAATGACAAGATCATTGACAAGATCCCTGGTGGAGGATCATCAGATTTCTAGAAAGCTTTCAGGGGCAAGAGGTAGCCAACCAGTTTGTAAATATCTCATAAACATTTTCCTTATGTTAAGCTGAAAAACATTTTTTACTGGGATTTGGAATGCTACAGATCTCCATTATTAAAAGCATACACATATGTTCAGATAAACAACATCTTAATTTTTTTTTCTCCCTGGAATGTTTCTACTGATGGGGATCAGAACTGGGTGGGTCATAAAAGTATTTCCCAGTAAATGGTAAAAGTAGCCACCCACCTACGGACAATGGAGATTTTACAAGGAGGGGAAAAAAAATATCACAATTCAATGGAAAAGGAGGAATCTTGTGCATAAGGTGGGGAGGAGGGAGATTTAAGAAGACATTTCTTAAAGAAGCAATGTTTTAGTAAGATTTTGGATGTTTCCTATTATAGTTTTTTAGAAGCAGAAGTTTTCTTTAACATTTTCCCAATATAGGCCCCAGCATCCCTAATCCGAAAATCTGAAATCCACAATGTTCCAAAACTGTCTAAGTGCTGACATGATAGTACAAATGAAACATCCCCCAGCTGACTTCCGTCCTGGGGTGCAGTCGAAAAGCAGGTGTGCTACAAAAGCTGTCTCAAATGACCTTCAGGCTATGTGTACAAGGTGCATTTGAAACATAAATGAACTTTGTATTTAGACTTGGATCCTATTTTAACATATCTCATTATGTATGTGCCAATATTCCAAAATCTGGGGAAAAAAAAAAAAAAGAAAAAACGAAACAAAACTTCTAGTCTGAAGCATTCCACGTAGGGAACACAACTGGTGCTCTACTAACTAAACTGCTGAAGAGCAGTGGAGATGGTGGGAGGGAAAGGGAGGAAGAAAAGGCAAGTATGCAAGAGGCACAGTCTGGGGACACCCTGGCTGGACCCCACTACCCATCCTCCCCCTCCCCTTTTGCCCAGGGCTGGTGCATCTTCCCCCACCCAAGAGGCCCCTGGCCTGTAAAAGGCCCTCGGTGTTCTCGAGACATCCATGCTGATCATTGAGGGAGTACCTTATGAGTTTTTCAAAAGCTTCCTTTTCTTTCCTCAGAGCGGTGAGATAGCGTTGCTCTTCTGTGGAACCTCCATATATGAGAAAGTAAACCCTGCAAGTCAAGACAGAACTCCTTTAGGCTGCAGGAACGCACTTTTTAATCCATGAAAGGAGCAGCAGAGCATCTGAAACCAGCAACCCAGACTGCTCAAATAATAAATGTTTGACTAAGAATCAAAGTTACCATTCATTACGTACTTAGTCAAATTCAGCAGCCTAAACCCCACCTGTCAAAGGTCTCATTACCCAAAGAGGTTTTTTTTTTTTTTTTTTAAATTCTTTCATCAAATGGGGGAACAGAGTGAAGGATAATACTGAAATCTATCTGGAGGGATAGAATAATTCTTTCCTCATAAACATAAAACAGAATTTTAGAGGCTTCTCTTTTTTTTAATTTTTTCTCTGCATCTCTGCCAAACTTAAGCTGGAGAAGAGTTATAAAAACCGGCTTATAAAAGGTCACGTTGGTGAAAAATAAACAGATGAATCTATATGACCTTTACCTTCACAATACTTTCTTGGTTTTCTTTTATTCACATATTAACAGAACAGAGCCGTCACACATTTTATATAAGTACATGGATGGAAAGGACATATGGATTCTATTAGGCATCTCAAAAAATAATTTGATATATTTTCTCGTAAAAAGGCCTGCTTTTAATATATCTTGTTTGCAGCTAAAAGCTGAATTGAGCACCTCTGCTCCTCAGTGGTTTTCTTTATCAGAGGTACTCTCCCTTTTCAGCCTTGGTTTTTCTTTTAGCCTTCATCTTCCTGGATTATGTTTCTCTGACCAACAGACAGGGAAATCAGTGGGCAAAGAGTTAAGGGGCCTTGGCTCTCCTGTGGATGTATCCTGTGGCTAAGGCCAAGTCCCTCGCCACTTCTGGGCCTTAGTTTCCCACTGACAGAGCTGGTAGCTGTACCCTGGGGTCTCTTCTGCTCCAGATAATATGCTATTCTGTGCTCAGACAAGAAAGAAATTTCTACATACACACTAGCTACAAAGTTGATCGAGAGTAAAGTATGAAAAATTTACCAGCCTGTAGTGATTTTACCAGCTTCATCTAATCTCTTTATCTCTGCATTATTTCTGATCCAGCTCCTCCATTCATCTCCACTCTGAAAGGCTGCATTAGTTAGACTGCGAGAAAGGTTTCTTTTGGCTCTGCTTTTGGTTCAGGCTGAGTTCAGGATATTAATTTTGCTGTTTATTTCCCCTCAGATAAGTGGAGAGCTAGAACACTGTATTCCTTGGGAGGCATCGTTTTCTCATGTGGTATTTCTGTAGATTTCTCATTTGATCCTTCTTGAAACTCAAGAAAACTGGGTATAGTAATCCCCCCTCCAAATGCTTTCATTTTATGCGGATGTAATTTAGAGAGTCACTTATTAAAATTTGTAAGAAAGACATTTTATAAGATTAAAATGATTCAGCCAAGTCATAGTTATAACTTCTGGTAGAACTTAGAATGCTAAAACACTATACTGCGCCCCCTACGTTGGAAACTATCACAGAAAGAACACTGTGCAGGGCAACAAGAACAGGGGGAGTCCCTTAGGTCTGATGCTCTGCTACTGCATCTGACATTCGTCCCCTGCTGCTCAGATTCATCAAAAAGCAAACTAAGGTTCCATAAGCCCAACCTGCGTGGTCACAGTGGGACGTGGGAGGTAAGCAAACGGCCAGTGTTCTCTGTGACTTGCCTCAGAGGTTTCCCGGGCCTGCTGGCCCTGTAGATTTCCAGCTGCCGGACGAAGGTGAGCTCTGCGTCGTAGAGCACCACGTACCGCGGCTCCACTTCGTGCAGCACCCTGGTCAGCGCGTACGGGTCACTGCAGCCCAGCAGTGGGTGGATGATGGTGAGCGGCTCCTTGAGGATCCCGTAGGCGGCATCCGAGGACAGATTGACATCGAAGGCTTCGTGCTTCACCTCCTCCTCGCCACTCTCGGGGCTGCTGCCCGCTTCTCGGCGGTCACCTTCCTCCGCGTCCGCGGCCTCTTCCAGTTCCTCCGACTTTCCCATCATCTGCGTCAGCGTCAACTTTCGCTTCTTCTTCTTGAGACCCCTGTCCCTGGCGGAGGCCCGGTCTTTGTTCTGGGGCTCTTTGGGTCTTTTGTGGGATTTCGCGGCTCTCTTGGAGCCGTCCTCCTTCCGGAACCTCAGCCACACCTCTTCAGCCTTGCTGTCCTTCTCGAAGGTCTTCCTGTAGAGCCTCAGCAGGAGGGCCTCGGCGCCCGCGGTCAGGTAGTCCCGCAGCTGCGCGCACGTGCGCTCGTCGCTGGCACAGATGAGCACCTGGCCTAGAAGCAGGCAAGAGCGTTACCTGGTGATGGCGCCGGTCCCTTCCCACGTGCCCCACTGCTCCCTCCAACGCAGAGGCACCTCAGCCTCCTCTAATGGAGCCACCAGTTACAAATGGTCTAAAAGGGGTCTTGGGTGCGCACTGCGTGCCTTTCCCTTCCCTCTTTGTCGGGGTTTCTTAAATCTTCTGTGTCAAGCTGAAGCCAGAGCTATTTAGAGTCTCATGGAAAGTACAGCCGCAGCCCAACAGTGGCTTTAGGGAAGCTCTTTTTAATTAATAACTTTGCAGAGGATCTTTTACGCCCGAATAAATTCCAAATGGATTATAAAGTCAAATGTTAAAAATTAACTCGAGAAGAAAAAGAAGTGGGCTGGGATTGTGGCTTAGCAGTAGAGCTCTGGCCTAGCACGTGGGAGGTGATGGGTACAATCCTCAGCCCCACATAAAAGTAAATAAATAAAATCAAGATATTGTGTCTAACTATGACTAAAAAAATTTTTTAAAAATGAAATAAATAAAAAAAAAAATAAAAAAGAAGTGACTATCCATCTCTTGATGGAGATGATGATCTAGACTTAAAAGCAGTGGAAGAGGTTGGGTGTAGCTCAGTGGTAAAGGAGTGGCAGAGGAGTTGCCTAGCCTGGCAGGCCCTGGGTTTGATCCTCAGCAGCTCAAAACAACAACCTTCCCCTAGAGACCATTGTCTTTACTTTATAAGAATAATACAGAAAGCTGTATTTAAGAAAGGTGAAGTCACAGAACTTTTAATAACTATGACGAACGTTAGTAATCTTTACTGTATAAAGAGCTAATACAAACTGTGGACATGGTCTAAATTGGCCAAGGAAATGAAGACGATTCACAGAAGAAAAAAATGCATTTCAGAAACTATGGAGCTTATCAGATATCAAAATTTAAAACATCTTCTTCAATCAAATTAATAAAACTGATAGATGTATATAAACTATATGTACAGATACGTGAGTACTCATGACAAACAGCTAGGTTAAAAAGAGATAAGCTCTTAGGTTGCTAAAAGAAATGAGAACTTGATAGAAATTGGTGCGATAATATGTCTAAAGAACTTTAAAAATGTTAATTCCATTTGACCCATTAATTCTCTATCCAAAAATTATTCACTATGCTAATGACTTTAATAGTGTGGAATAAAAAACTCTTGAAAGGAAACCTGGAAAGAAACACACCAATGTTAACATCAGCTGCTAGAGGCAATTTCTCCTTCTCCCTTTCTTTATCTTTTTCATTTTTCTGCAGTGAGCACCTATGACCCTGGGTCATAAATCATGGCATGGGATATTATTATCAGTGTATTGACTAACACAAGGATTGGGTGCTCCTTGGTTGCTTTGTAGGAGTTCAGAGACTCAATAGATACTTTTCTTTTTGATCTGGTCTTATTTTTAAATTTATAGTTCATGTTTGGTCTATTGTGCCAATCTACTAGAATACCCATGTTTGAAGACAGCAGGCCTAAAATTTGTATTTTTTTCTAGGGTTAGCCCAATGTCACTCCACAGGAGTTAAGCCTCTTTTGCTGAGTTATAACACAAACCCATTGGCTTATTCCTTAGGGATTCCAGATTGAAGGCCTGGTGAATATATATGCAGAGATTAGCTGAATCTTTAAATAGAAGTCCTGATAACCCAATCAGTGAAAAACCTGCTTCATGAATGCACAATGATTTAACCTGGAGAAAAATCACATCAAAGGAATAGAACGGAGACTGCTGTAGGATCTGCATTCTACTGGAATTTATTCAGCTACAGTTTATAAACAAAATAGTTAAAGAGCTTGTCAAATTAAGGCTCATTTGAAAGCCTCTGAAAGCAAATGTCATCATGTCCTTTATTCCTACCTGGGCCACCAAGGGCTTCGCTCTCCTTATTTTCGGCCTCAATTTCTTTCAGTACTTCAGTCAGTGCCTCCCACTTGGGGTTCTTTTCTAGGACCAGTTCCTTTTTTGATTCTGCATAGACATAAAAGATAACCTCATTCTACGTGATATTATCTACTCCTCAGGTATTCCGAAGGCTTTTAGTTCACCAGCACCATCTCATAAGCTTACACCAGCACCCTTCCAGTTATCAATTGATGGAATGATGCTAGATAGAACCTGCTTTCCTAAAAAAGGCCTACTTAAGGTCTAAATGACAGATACTTCAAACCGGCACTAACATAGGTGGTATGAAGCCTTAACAGAAAGTTACATGCATGGTGCTAAAGGGAGATGGTTCTATGTTAGCTGACTACTGTGATGCTTTGTACGGGGAACTGGTAGAGAGTGATAGTATTATTTCCAAAATCCCCCCAATTTTTATAATCCTGAACTTGGAGAAAAGAAGACAACAATCAAACATTTATTTCTACAATACTCAAACACAGTATTAATTAAATCTTGAGTCAGACCTTTAAACTAGACAGAAAGTAAGTATTAATTCTATCCATCCCTTTAAGAAAACTAGTGATATGTGACACTATATTTAGATGTTAGAATCAAATCCGCAGATTCCTCCTTCTAGTCTATTTACATTCTTTAAAAGTTAAAAGGGGGCAGGCATGGTGGGGCACACCTGTAATCCCAGTAACTGGGGAGGCTGAGGCAAGAGGATTGAAAGTTTCAGGGCAGCCTCAGCAATTCAGCAAGACCCTGTCTCAAAATAAAAAGTAAAAGGGGATGGGATGTAGTTCAGAGGTAAGGCACCCCTGGGTTCAATCCCCACTACCAAAAAGAAAAAAAAAGTTACACAAGACTTTAAGTGCTAAGATAGTAGTTACTTTGGAGTTTTATTAAAAAAATCAATTTATAGTTTTTACATAGCAGTAAGAATACTCTTGATTGGTACTGGATCATTGTTATTTGGAATCCTTTGGCAATCTGAGATTTGTCATGCTCAATACCTTCAATTTATGAACAAATAACATGCACATATGTATTTAACATGTTGCTGAAGAATGTAATTTACATTTTTAACTTGGTGTTTCCATGCCAAATACTTAAATAAAAGAAACACTTAATGACTTAAGTACCTTGCCCTTCTTTCATCTCCGTTTTTTCAGGCATTTTGCCTTTTTTACTCATTTTGGCATCTGGAACATGATAAACCCTTGCTCGAGCATTTACAAACATTGAGGTGCTGGAGTCAAGAAACAGCCAACCTAGTGCAAAAAGTTAAAAAAAAAAAAAAAAAGGTTTCAATTCATGGTTCATTTAAAATAGTCTCTTGACGGTCACATGACCATACCCAGTTGGCCGCCATCTTCTTTCCCTCCCTACCAGGACCTTCCTCATAGTTATGGCCGCTACCACTGTTTGGCTAGACTAGTGATTTTTGAAGTATGGTCCATGGACTCCTGGGTGTTCCCAAGATGTTTTTAGGCAGTCTGCAATGCCCAAACTCTTCTCAAAATAATACAAAGACATTATTTGGCTTTTTTTTTTAATCACTGTGTTGATATTTCCAATAAAGGTATAAAAGTCCTGTGGTGGACCACATTATTGATGCATTTGTGTAAACCAAGGCAGCGGAAGGAAAGTGTACTAGCAGTAAATGCATTCTTTACTGACTTAATGTTTAAAGGTTATGACTTAAGAATGATTCTGAAGGAGTACAAATTATTAATTGTATTAAATCTTGACCCTTTGTGCCGAGGGTCCTGGTAATGGGGGAAGGGTGTAGCTGGCAGGAAAATAAGATGGCAGCCAGTTGTGTGTATGTGTTATTTCCTGCAAATCTCTTCTTTTCAGTCCTCAATACTAGCTGACGAAATCCACCCCTTGCTGTCTCTTTGGGGAAAATGAATTTTAAATGCCTAACAACTAAACTTCCAGAACACAACCTATTTCTAAGTTGGAGACTGCCTGTACTATACGTGGTCTTTTCTAGAAATAAAATTGCCTGGAATGGATATGAATATTTATTATTACACAGAACAGAAGTTATGTAGGCGGAAACATTAGCTATCAATAAAACCTACATCCTTGTGCAGTGAACATAAAATGTAATTTGAGATCTTAGTATATAACATGTAGTTGAATATACCATGTCCCATATCTGGCCCCCCCAAATCTAACACTTCATTCAAGTCAACTCCTAGAATAATATTAATAGTGTTATATCACACCTGAATTCTGACCAAAAGCCTTCTCCGTTGCTCTCAGAGATTCCAGAAGGTTAAGAAATGTGACACAGTCGTACTGAGAGAGATACTGTAGCAAAGTTCTCAGTATCTTTAAATCCTGAACCAAGGATTTGGTCTTGGCTCCAAGCTGGTGCCACAAGGGGTCCAGATAATGGCGGATTGTCTAAAACAAGAATAAAACTGAGTATTGCTAAATATATTCAATACAGCTTTCTAACACAAACTGTACCTTCAATGAGGATTGCTCCTTGTTCCCTAAAAATGGTTAAAACAGTAAACTTTCACGTGATATATACTTTACTACAATTAGGAACCCAAAACATTATTCCCCAAGGAAGTGACTAGAAAATTTCAGTTCATAAAATTCTAATAATAAATCTAATTTTTCAAATACAAAGCCGAGTATCTTTTGCTATAATTTTTATGATCAGATAGTAGTCAACCTATTATTATGTTTATCTATATTACTGTCAAGGAGGGAAAAAGCCTGATAAATATCAGAAAATCAGTATCCGTTTTAATGAACAGAAGCAGTGTCATTGCACAGCATCTCATCTAACAAATTGAATACTGAGCAGATAGTTATTTGGAAGACCATGTAATCTACTGGCCGAACCAGGACTCTGATAAAAATGAAATGAGTTACTATTAATAATTACTCCAGGACCACAGGAAGATGCCAAGACTGTCCTAGACAAGTTGGGACATTGAACTAACGACATGCCTCTTTTGTAAAAAGATCTACAAAAGGTTAATTTTTTTTTTTAAACAAGATACAATGTCTATGTTTAAATGTGACTACTAAAAGAACATCTAAAACAATGCTTTGGCTTTTATTAGCCAGTGGATGATAAACAGATATACAGTGTAAAATATATAGGCTATTTTTATTTTTCTAGTGTTTAATGTCATATATAGTCTATATGTGTATAAATAATATATATGATATATGCCATTTATATCATATATACAAATTATCAGCACTCATTAAATTATAACACACTTTAGGATGGAGAAACAGAATACATGAAATTAGTTTTATGTGTTAATATTTCACAATAAAAGTGATTCTCTGAAAGAATCAGAGAAATGAGAAGTTAAACTTGTTCTTTTTGATAATCATCAGTAACACAGAAATTGATTCAGAGCTTAAAAAAGGCATTAACATCTTCTACCAAAGTATAACAAAAAGTTGCTTGGAAATTTTAAAAGCCAGCATTTTCTGGATCTATAATTCATTATAGTATTAGACATTTATATACCAGTATTAAAATTAACATATGGTGAAAAAAAACTCCCCGAGCTAATGTCATACCATTTTCTCAATTTGGAATGTAATTTTAAGACACAGGTGGTTTCACATTTATCATCCAAGTTATTTTTTTATTCCAAAAAAAGGGAGGATAAATTCATGCATAATTACGAAGCATTCTTATGTAAAACTCTTCTACCTGTAGATATCCAAATGTTGCCATTTCAGAGCAAAGTTATTTATACGCCTCTTGACTATAGTTAAAATAAGAGATGACTACTTACAAAAGAGCTGCAAAATTGAGTTATGCTCACATGCTGAGCCGCCCTATTTTACTACAAAGATTTTGCGATAAACCAAAGCAGGTATACCTTAAATCATTTCCAGTTGAATTGTAAGATAACAGCAAATTTCTATTAAGAACACTGCAAATATTAAAAGAACTTGCATTCTTTAAAATGACAACAAATCATACTTAAAGCAGAAAAGAAAAAAAGAGCACCTTGTCGAAAGGTTTCCCAATAGCGTTTTCTAAAGATAAATCTTCCACTTCAAGAGTTGGGTTGTGGCTCTTCAGCTCCTTGAGACATGCATTCAAGATGTCCAGGATGGCCGTCTGGATGGCGAGCATGGCAGGTGTCATGGAAACATGGATCTCCACCACCTCAGGCTTGTGCTGCTCTAAGAACGAGTGGACGGACACGTGGAACCTGAAGAGACAAATAGTTTCTGGAGTTTCAACAGAGCTATGTTTTCCTGGTTCCAGTTTTTAATACTGTAATAGTTTTTGCGAATGAAATTATGGAATGAACAAAATGGAAAGCAAAATGGTAATGTTTTTAAGACGACTTTGGACCTCCATCAATAGAAGTAAATCAAATAAGGCAGGGTCAGCAGACTCCGGTCTGGGCCAAGTTCAAGGCCTGTTTTCATTAGGCTTATGAAACACAGTCCACCCACTGTTTCCCATTGTCTTCGGCTACTTTTGATTTTTCAACAACAGAGCTGAGTTATTGTGACAGGCCATATAGCCTGAAAAACCCAAAATATCTACTCTCTGGTCGTTTATAGGAAAAGTTTGCTGACTTCTGAAATAAGGTACAATTAAAAAAGGAAAAGTATTACAACTACTACTCTTTTTTTGTGTGTGTGTGTGTGTGTGTGTGGTGCTGGGGATCTTAGTGCATGCAAAGCAAGCACTCAACTAACTGAGCTTTGTCCCCAGCCCCAACTACTACTCTTAACATACTGTATAAACAAAATACTTGCTAGCAAAGGTTGCAAAACTGAAAATTGAAACTTTGTTTTCCCTGGAAATTTACATAAATTCTTCAAAATCTTTCTGCATCAGTTCCCCAGTGAGTAATCCTCAAACCCGAAGTGGCTGAACTGGCCAATAAAATCTGCAGTTCAGTAAAAGGTGTTGTCTGTGGGCCTCTAACTGCGGCAGGGCTTCACTAAATGTTTGAGAAGGAGTAAAGTAGCTGTCCTTGAGTGGATCTGAGTAACTACCGGAAAAAGAACTCTCAAATCTCTTTCTACTTTCCAAAGATTCACAAATGGGGTGACCACACATACTTATATCTGGATGCATTTGGTAGGAACACGATAGGGCATCTATCTACCTAGTACAACTCGTCACTCTGACATCGTATTATATTGGTGTTCTATTTTTAAGGTGCAATTAAATTACAGCAGACCCTGTTACAAAAATGTATTACACATGATTTACCTTGGCCATAGGTGGAGCTTCTTCACAAAAAGATTTCTCATCACTCTTTCCACGTGACAGAAACCAGTATCAAAGGCCACGGCGTTGTCTGTGAAAGCTTTGATGAAACCACGTTTGTTTTTTTGGCGAAAGAGACGCAGGATGAATGCTTCCTGGCAAGACTCGATTATCCTGTGGGCTCTGTACACCAAGATGCCTGAGGGGGGAGGGACAGTTTAAGCTACAGAACAGACGTGCAGTTTTCACACACACACTGCTGCTCACTCACACATTCCTTCTACCTTTTCTGGAATGCCTACTTGACAAGGGGCAGGCCCTGTTCTGGGCTGGGGATAGAGCCACGAGCAAAAGAGATGTGAGCCCCCACCCCTGTGGAACGTGGGGTACACAATATAAGTAAATAAAAATAGTTAGCACGTTTCAAGTGGTAAGGAGAAAGAATGAATGGGAAGAGAGGGAGAATGAGGCCTGGCAGTGGTGGTTTGGGATTTTTAGACAGGGTGGCTTCACCAAAGTGATGCTTTAATAGATGTGGGATGGAGACCGGGAAGAGTACCTCCAGAGTCATCTGGGCCAAGAATGGTCCCAGCTAAGGGAACAATAAGCCTCAAGGCCCTGGAATAGGGTTGCTGGCCTGCTGAAGGAAGCAGGTGGGCAGTGAATTCTTTTTGTATATGAACCCAGTGGGGACAAAATAGTTTAAGTTTGGAAGTTCAGGCAACGCCTGCATCGCCTATGAGACTGAATCAATTTTCAGAATCAGAGTATCTTCAGTTTGAGTCTATTTAAACTAGTCTATTTAGAATAAGAACCTTTAATGAATACACTTAATACACGTTTTCTCATTTATAAAATGAGACTGTTGGGCCAGAAGTTCTTTCTTAGACACATGCCATTTTTCCTGCAATGTGATTAGTGATGACAGGGAGAGACACAAGATGATATGAGGGTAAACAGATGTCATTTTCTGGATCAAAAACTCAGTTACTCTACGATGATTCTCAGAATATCAGGCCTAAATCAAGCTGGTAACCACATATACACAGACAGCTGGAGAGATTAAATAAAGTCCTATGTAAGCGCATTTATGTCTATATACACGTGCTACACACGCACACACATGTACATACATTTGCCATACATATACGTGTGTATTTTCAGTACCAGTTTTATCACTCACAGGGTTTGAAAAATGATACTAATGATGAGTTAGGAGCTCTTGTCATAGTTCAATAAACTCAAATCTTAGTCTGCTATTTTGTCGTTTAAATATTGGATCTAGCAGGGTGCAGTGGTGCACACCTGTAATCCCAGTGGCTCGGGAGGCTAAGGCAGGAGGATTGCAAATTCAAAGTCAGCCTCAGCAATTTAGCAAGACCCTGTCTCAAAGCAAATAATTAAAAGGGCTGGGGATGTCGTTCAGTGGTTAAGTGCCCCTGGATTCAACCTCTATTAGATCTATGTGGATGGAACTAAAATTTACTCTAATCAAATTATGTTTCCAATGTGATAAAAATTAACTTATAAATCTATGGATAAAATATTTTCTAATAACCTCCAATACATATTCATACTACTTTACTACCCAGAAAATATTCTGTACTGAGTAGGCTGGTTTTAACAAGAACTCTCTCTATGTATAAGCAACTTTTTATTAGCCTGGTTAAAATATTACATAAAGTTAATAATAATAAAAACGGACTTCTAAAGGAAAGGTAAACCTCAGTTTTAGAATATGTATTAGATGGGTCTTTCCCAAGGACTCTATAAATGGGCCACAGTCTAGTTAGCTTGGGTTGAAATATTATACAAGTTAAAGATAACAAAAATGTACTACTGAAGAAAAAGTGAACCTCAATTTTAAAAAATATGGTGTGCAGAAGGGTTGTCATTCTTCCAGAACCCAGAAGGAAGGAAAATCCATTTTGCATCTCAGGCACTCGTGCCTCAATGGGAGGCCCTACTGCATTCCTGATTTACAGGTAAAAAAGACCAAGGCACAGAGAAGTTAAGGAACCTGCCTAGGGACACAGAGCTGGTGCACAATGAAGGTGAGCTCACGGACCGCCACATTTGAACTTAAGTTCACCATACTGCTTGCTCGCCTTCATAGCTTCAGCACCTTTCTGCAAAACCCAGGAATCCTTAATAAGTGAAATGTTTGTTGAATGAATATAAAACTGAATTCCAGCACTGGGTTTACAAAAAAACTCTAACATGGAACTTTCTTAAAAAAAAAAAAAATTCTGGGAAGGATGTTCTGAATTCTCTCTGGAGACAGCAGGATCAGTTTTAGCAATAAACGATGCATTGTCCTGTCTTACATTCTTTGGAAAGTACAATCTGGGTAGATCATTGTAAAGTTCTCTCTCTATTTAGGAGTTCTAGTTGTCAGGGAGACCTGGGAAAGAATGGCTGTGATAATAGGTGGAAGCAGAGAAAAGGGTTGGAGCTGGGGGCGGGGGTGTCAGTACTTTTCAGGGGGTCACACGCTCCAGGGAATGCCCTTGAAGTCTGTAGAAGTTTTGATGAGATTCTTGCAGGGATCCTGGGGGAGAATCCCAAGGGAAGAGGAACTGGAAAGAATTCATTTCTGGCATTAATTTGCATTCCACTCAGCCAGGCAAGCGCAGTCCCACCTTCATTACTGGTTGAGACTTGATGAGAAAGGGGAGGCAATCTGGCACTTTTAATTAGGAACCACCTACAAGCTGGACCTGAGGGTGGCCTGGATTCCAACAGCTTTCTGCCTAACTAGCTGAGGCGGAACAGAGTAATACTGACATCTAGTGGCAGTTTCTATGTGTTTTTCATTCTGTCAATTAAAAAAATAAATAAATAAAACCAAGCTCAGGATAAAGTAGCCAACAGTAAGAAACTTCATGACACAGGAAGATTTCTGGTGCAAAAAAGCCATTTTTTAAGGCTATCATTTATTAAGAGTTTACTGTGTACCGGGCACTATGCTGAGCATTTTATTTTATCTCATTTGATCCTTATAATTCTAAGAGGCACTATTTTCTTGATTTAGGCAGGAGGACTGAAAGTTCAAAAGCCGGCCTCAGCGACTTAGCAAGGCCCTTAGCACCTTAGCAAGATCCTGTCTCAAAAGAAGACATAAAAGGGGCTGGGGTTGTGGGGCTCAAGTGATTAAGTGACCCTGGGTTCATCTCTGGTACAAATAAATAAATAAATAAAACCAAACAAACAAGCAAAAAAAAAAAAAAAAGAAATGAGAAAACTAAGGTTCTAACAATTAAAGAACTTGTTTGTAAGCAACATATTAGCATTCAAAGTCAGGTGAGTCTGGCTGCAAGGCCCATGCCACTGTTTATAACAACTGTAAATGTTATAAAAGAGTACAAAACTTTTCCTTAACCAGTTCACCCTGAACCATATAAACCATACAGTTAATTCATTACACATTTCTTGATGCTCTTCTAGTTCAGGGCAGTATGATAGACACAGCAGGGAGAATGCTTATGAATGTCCAAGTTCTCTGCCTTCCTGAAGTTTATTAAATATCACTGCCTTCTGACCATCATGCATCTAACAACTGTGTTTAGTATCTGCCATGCACCAGTCACATGCATGGGATGAACAAGGTCTTCCTGGTGCTTAAAAAGCTTATCTCCCAAGCATGGCAGACTAATAAACAGGAAGATGTAAAGTAGTGTTCTGGTGCTATGATGGAAGAGAAGCACAGGGTAAACTGAGAAGCAAAGTCCCTAAATTAGCTATATGATATGAATTCCTACATGTATAAATTCTTTTCTGTACATTCTGGTCAAAATAAAAACATTGCTCTAAAATTAATTAAGCAAATAATTGGCCTAATTTAATATCATAGAAATAATTACTCTTAAGAAAAAACAGCATTAATGGAACTATTCAAAGATTATTTACAAGCTTGGGGTGGTGGCACATGCCTGTAATCCCAGAGGCTTGGGAGGCTGAGGCAGGAGGATCTCGAGTTCAAAGCCAACCTCAGCAAAAGCAGGGTGCTAAGCAACTCAGTGACACCCTGTCTCTAAATAAAATACAAAAATAGGGCTGGGGATGTGGCTCAGTGGTTGAGTGCCCCTGGGTTCAATCCTTGGTACCAAAAAAAAAAAAAAAAATTTACAAACATTTCAAAATCTGGTTAAGTTGTAAAAGCAAAAGCCAGTTGACTACAAGTATTTATTGAACATAAAAGGCAAAGTCAAGCTTTATACATATAGTCATGCACCACTTAATAATGTTTCCATCAATGATGGACCATGTATACAATGTTAGTTCCATAAGATTGTGATGGAGCTGAAAAAGTCCTATGAAAAAGTCCTATACAATGTTAGTTCCATAAAATTGTGATGGAGCTGAAAAAGTCCTTTGCCCCCCATGAGCTGCTGTCAGGTCATAACACAACCATTGCTCATTTGTCTGTGGTGAGGTTAGTTAAGAAGGATCTAGAGCTACTATGCTGCTCACAAGAAGGATCTAGTGTACAGTTGGGCAGAGCAGACAGACAAAGATAAAAAAGTACACATGGATGCAGACATAAAGAGATTTCAGATTCTTACCAGTTATTAAATCTGAAGGTATTCTGTCAGTTAAGAAATCAACCACCAGTATTCGACTTGTTGCAAATATGACACCGCCTCTTGTGTAGACCTCATAGCGATTGTTACTTGCGATTTCATTTGTCACTCGGCAAGGGAGGTGTTCAACTCCTTCTATCTTCAGCTGACTGATAAAATACTCCTAAATCAAATCAAACTCATTAGTAGGCTATTTAACAAAGTTTTTTTTTTTTTGTACTGGGGACTGAACCCTTGGTTGCTTTACCACTGAATTACATCCCCAGTTTTTTTTAACTGTTTGAAACAGGATCTTGCTAAATTGCTTAGGGCCTTCCTAAATTGCTGAGGCTGGTCTCCAATTTGCCATCCTCCTGCACTGACCTCCCAAGTCCTTCGGATTACAGGAGTGCACCACCACATCCTAAAGTATGTGCACCACAGCTATTGGGCAGTTTTTAATAGACTGCAGGTATTTAAAATGAATTTCTGCCTTTTTCAGAGATAATAAACTTAACAGTGAATACACAAGCTAGGCTATTACTTTATGCTGACCAATCAACCCATCTACACTTAACCAGGTTATTTTTGTTGTTGTTGTTTTGTTTTTGGGGTCACACTATGGAATAAATGTACGTCAGTCATTATTAGCACTTTAACGGTCACAACAAAATAACTTTTAAACTCTGGATTCAAAAAGATTTCTGCTACCTAGAAATGCTTTCCACTCAAGCCAGAAGATAACAAGGGAAACCTTTCTCCATCTAGTGTTTTTAGGATATTGGTTCTATCACGAACCATCCTAGAGGGACTTTAGAATGTCAACAGGTCCCTTGGCTCATTACCCCTCCAGTTTACTCTACAAGCACTGGGGATACATAGACGAAGTAAATGGGGTCCCTGACCCAGGAGGAGTTTGTGGTTACTTATATCTGCTGACATCTCTCCCCTGGCCACCTGCTCTATCTAAGGGGTGATCAGACTTGTCTCTCCAGGCTGTGTTCAGGATCAAGAGTCCCCAGCCCAGTTGTGTCCCCCTTCCATCTTCCTCAGTGTCAGCCCTTCTAACCTCAGTTAACCTTCCCAGGATCCTCAGCTTCCAGCTCCCTCTCCTCTGACATCATGGCCCTCTTCCCCTAGCCCTCCTGGGGACTGTGCTATTTCTCCAGGCCTTCCTCTT
The DNA here is from genome assembly GCF_052094955.1 of Ictidomys tridecemlineatus. Lineage (NCBI taxonomy): Eukaryota > Metazoa > Chordata > Mammalia > Rodentia > Sciuridae > Ictidomys > Ictidomys tridecemlineatus. The sequence continues at coordinate 134,161,678 of NC_135486.1, forward strand.
CACTACAGGGCTTTCCAGCCTCAGCATCTTCTCCATCACCCTCTGACACCCCCAGAAACACCCTTAATACCCAGCTTTGGGACACCCCCCCTTATCAGGTCTAGATTCCGCTGCAGACTCCGGCGCCTCCTCTGCAGGGTCCTCCATCCCACCCCCACCCCACCCTCCTCCTGTCATTTCCCTGCTCCGCTCAGAGCACTTCCTCTTGTAGGGTCCTCGCGCAGTGACAAGGATCCCACTCAACGCCCTCCCTCGGTGCTCGGACCTGCCTCTGCTCCGAGCCCCGCCATCCCTGTCGCAAGCCTACGTCCGCGCCAGGGCCTGCCAGCGCTCAGGGGCCCTCGGCGGCGCCCCGGGGTCCCCTCACTGGCCGCCGCACCTCCTCGGCCGGCTGCGTGTTGAGCACCAGCACCAAGCAGGCCGGGTGGCAGTGCAGCCGGAGGAAATGGTAGAGGAGCCGATCTGCGCCGAGCCCGCGGGCGCACACGACCAGCCCGTCAGTGTCGAGCAGTTCCAATACCAGCTGCCTCTCATACTCCAACAGCGGCGCCATGGCTATCCGTCGAGCCGGCAATCCCGGCTCCATGGGCGCCCTTCCCGGGCCGCGGCCGAATGAAGGCGGAAAGAGCCGAACGGAGACGAGCGTTCGCCGAACGCTGCCGAAGAGAGACGAGCCCCGCGAGGACGAGCGCTGGCCGAACGCAGCCGAGGAGGAGGCGAGGAAAGCCGAGGCTGGGACGAGTGCGGGACGAAGGTAGCCGAAGAGAGCCGAATGCAAGCCGAGTGCAAGCCGAAGGTATACTGAAGAGGAACCGAGGCCGAGACTAGAGTCGCCCGAAGGTAGCCGAAGGAAGCCGAACCCCAGGGCAAGTCCTGGTCAAACCGTGCCGGAGTGGAGCCGAGTGGAACCGAAGATTCTGAGGTGTCAGTGCTCGGAAGTGGCGTCACTTCCAGGCCTCAGGCTCCATCCTGATGCTTCTGGGTACCTTAGACTTAGAACGCAAGCTACCAAAGTCCCAGGAGAGAGGAAAGTCTCGGGTATTTAATCTCCAAACATCGACAGTTAAAAAAAAGCGAATTGTTAGTATTTCAGGTGCGCCTAGATTTTTCCTCAGGATGAGGGTTAGTCTTTATTTTTGAAGCTTACCTTCTCCCTATTATTTATTTTTTTTTAATTAAACAGAATATCAGCTACTTTGCTTCTAAAGGCCTTGAATACAATAAGCTATTTTAAAAGTCGCCACCTGGAGTCTCCGCAGCAGCTGCGTCCCGCCTTCCACTAGAGGGACCCCGTGCGTCGCATTTGTCCACACCCAGAGAGGCCTGTTAACCCAACTGGGGACTGACTGGTCCTGTGCAGGAATCCCCTGTCCCTCCCCACGACTCCACTTTCATCGCCAGAAAATAGAAAATACGACTAAGCAAAAATAAAATGACTTGATATTCCAGTTACCCAGAAATAACCACTGTTGCTTCATAAATCTGTTTTTAGTCCTTTCCCCCCCTAAACTCTGTGCACTTGCACACACACACACACACACACACACACACACACACACTCTCACACTCACACACAGTCACACAGAGTTCTTTTACTTCTGTAACACAATAAATGATCCTAATCTAAACCCCTAGTTTGTCACTAATGTTAGCAAACTTTAAAACATGATATTAATGCGCTTTCACAAAGTCCTTTGATAGGACTGTTGAGGTGTCTGTGATGTGGGTGTACCACACTTTTTTCTTTCTTTCTTTCTTTCTTTTTTTTTTATCTAATCCTTTATTAGAGAACACTTAATAAAAGTTCGTTTCTGCCCTCCCCCCATATTATAATCTTTCACTACATATCTTTGTGTAGAAATTTAACTATGTCCTTAAGATACACTTCTGGAAATGGATAATCACTGGAACAAAGAGAACCCATATCTGTAAGGGTTTTCATGATACATTCGCATTGACACACTGCTCCCTGGAATATCTGCACCCATTGACATTCACACTGACAGATTCCAAGAGGATCTGTCTCTCTACCTTCTTAATATTCTATTTTTTTTTTGTTGTTGTTTACATTTTGTCATGATGGAAACAGCATACAGGAATTCCTGAGTTCTGCTTAAGTGGAACGACATGGCTGTAGACACAACTGCATCATTTCCCGGGCAACAGATGTTCATCTCTGCAGTTCCACAAGTGAGAAGGATGGAGGCCCAGGGAGGTTACGGAATTTGGCCCAGGCTGAGGAGCTCCTTAGTGTGTTTCTCAGATTCAGTTCAGGATTGGGTAACGGGAATTCAGCCCATGTTTAGGGAATGTGTTTTGGGACTGATAATGCTGATGTGTTAGCCCGATTGCCCAGCTGCGGTAGGCAGATGGCTCCTGAAAGGTGCCATCCTAATCTGCATGTTATTGTCCATGACAAAAGGGGCTTTGCTAATATGGTTAAACTGAGGACCTCGAGATGGGAGATCATCCCGGTTATCCAGGTGAGGCCAGTGTCACCACAAGGGTTCTTCTAAAGAAAAAAGAGGGGTAAAAGAACTGTGTGTGACAGGGGAAACCGAGGTTGGGGTGATGTGGAAGGGTCCCTAAGCCAAGAAATACGGCTGTTAGGAGTTGAAAATGGCAAAAAAATAAAATAAAATAAAATAAAAAAATAAATAAAAAAGGATTCACCCTAAGAGATTCCAGAAGGATCACCCCGCTGACCCATTTTGGACTTCTTACCTCTAGAACTGGAAGCTAATGAATCTGTGTTGGTTAAGCCACTCAGTTTCAGGTAACCGGTTATCTTGTCATAGTGAAGCAATTGGAAGTGAATATACAGCTTTCGTTATTTCTACTGCACTGAACTTTAAAGGTGAAGTCCCTAGCTGTCAAAACAGAACAAAGCAACAACAACAAAACCACTGATAGGAATATACAGTGGAGCAGTCATTTTGGAGGGTGATTGGTCAAAAAATATTTATATAACTTTTAAATTCCTGTGTAGATGGATGCACATGTGAAGATACATATACCCAGTGAATGTTCACTGGGCGCTTGGTGTGTTCGGTGGGCGCCCCATGTGTATGTACTAATTTCTGAGAGTAAACAAACTGGGCAAAATCCCTGCCACTATGGGGCTTGTGTTCTAGTGGGGAGCTTGTGCAGGAGGGTATTCATTCATCATCTGTGGGGGGCCAACCTTACGGGTGACTGAGTTACACTCCCCAGCTGGGTGCTGAGGCGCTCAGTCACAGAAATGGGTGTGTCTTGCTACAGCCCCATGGGTGAAGCTACGCTCACCTGTTCCTTTGTAATATAACCCCTTCGTGTGTCCCCTCCTCTTACTGTGCCCTTGGGTGTGGCCTACCCAGATGTCAGTCAACCTGCTGACAGTGGACATCATGAAGATAGACTCAGCCCCCTGAAACCTGACCCCTTGCCTCATTTGAATAGCTTCCCTCAATAAAAGGGGTCAGCCAGCGCTTGCTCTCGCTCTCTCCCTCTTTCTGCAAACCCTTAAGGTCAGAGGAGCTGTCACAGCGACCCCAAAGAAAAAGGCATTTGTGTCTCTTGTGTGGTTATGTCGTGCAGCCCAGTTAGCCCAGTTTAACTAGAGTGACCCCTGAGCCTTTTAGTTGTGAGAATAGAAACCCGGCGATCATCATTGTGTGAATCATTGTTCCTTCTTGGACATTTCTACTAAATCTCCAATCATAGGAGACTAGTCAACTTTTCATGCACCTCTGTTAAGTGAACTGTCCTGCAGCTATTAAAAGTTGAATGTAGAAAAGACACCCAGTGCCTGTTATGCATAGAAAAGAGCAGTTGTAAACCAATAACGTGTAGTAGAATCCCATTTGTCTAAAAACATCAGAAAAGCAAATTGGATCCTCATGTGGACGGCATGGAAAACTCTGGAATGATACAAAATCTCAACACTAGCAGTGGCCATTGGGGAGTTGAACTGAATGGTTGGCACCAGCATTAGAAATTTAGATTTCAGTTTCTTCCCTCCTGTTCTGTTTGTTTTTCTTACCATGAACTTATATTGCTTTTATAATAAAAGCAGAAAGAAAAATTTCACAGTGATTGTTTAAATATTTCATCAGCACTAAGATATACCTTGTGCGTTCTAGATTTAATATGTGTGGTGGGCCACAGTTAAGTGTTGTTATCTACAGAGGCAGACTTTCGTAAAATGTAACAGATTATATCTACAAATTTAATTTTGTTTCTGGGTAAATGTTTTCACCTGAAAGTGAAGGGATTCCATGAGCCCCCTGCCAAAAAATTACTGTCACAATAAATTTCCAAATCTTTTATTTTTGTTTTGTATCTTAGACTGTTTTTTTCCCCCTTAGACTATTATGATCACTGAAACCATTTCTTTCCCTCTAGGCCACTCTGCAGTTTTCAGTTTTGCCCACGTGTGTACCGGGCAGTCACTTACCCTTTGGCCTTTGGCGTGAGACTAGGAATGAGATTAAGCATCATTTTCTGACTCGAGTGGGAATTCAGCACCCCTCAGTTAACTTTGCCTCAAATGCCACACTTAGACCACTGTCAGCATCATCACTGCAAGCAACTTCATTCCCTGAGGTGAGTCTTTCTACATATCCCGGATCATCCCTTGGTATCTGTCGGGGTTAGGTTGCAGGATCCCTGCAGATGCCATTTCGTGCAGCTGCTCAAGTTCCTTGTACAAAATGGTATGCTATTTGCTTGTCACCTCCCTTACCCTGTATTCCTTGAATAATTTCTAAATGCCATGACACTAGATGTCCTTACTGCATTGTTTGGGGAATGATGACAGGGAAAAGTTTGTCCATGTTCATTACTGATGTGGTACTTGTGAGTATTGCCAGTCTGAACTTGGTTGAATCCGTGGTCGTAGAGCCCACAGATACAGAGAGCTCCGTACACTTGGCTGGATTCAGGGATGGGAAGTACCCCAAGGCCTCCCTTTTCTTGGAGTTCTTTCTCAAAAGGAGGCCACTGACCAAAGAGCCTGTGTTCAATAATCTGTGTTCAAAAACCCAGGGGTCCTGAGAGTATATGATAAGGAAACTTCTAGTTTGGCTGTCCAGAAAGGCTTTCTGGAGGAGCTGACGTTTGAGCACAGCTCTGAAGCCTGGCTAACCAAGGGGAAAAGGAGAAAAACTTGTTTGGGGCAGAAGGAGCTGCAAGTGGAAATTCCTTAGGACATGAACAAACCCATAATAGGGAAGTGATCCCTGGGCGGAGCGCCTCTCCTAGGGCTGGTCACCAAGGAGCTTCTTAGAGTTTGCTGTGGTGGTTTAAGGGCTCAGCTGGAGCTTGGGGTGGGATTGGCAAGTGCTGGGTGCTGAGGCTGGGAAATAAATCTTCATCGGACTGCTCTGTGCCAGGTGCAAACAGGTAACCACCATTGCAAGTGTAGTTCCTAGGTTCTGTGAAGTGCTCATTATACATTAGGGGAGACTAAGCAGTTTTCTCACTTTATTCTGCAACTCTCTGAGGCAAGTGCTAGTATTCTCTCTCTTTTTTTTTTCAAATGAGAGTCTAAGACTCAGAGGTGTTGAGTAACTTGTCCAAGGCCACCTAACTATGCCTGGGGCGGAGCCCAGGCTAACTGACTTCTAAATATGTTAATCACTTTCCGGCTTCTGGCTCTTTCAGATGTCTAAAGACCTTAAATGCCACCCCAGTCATTTAAATTTGAACTTGTGGCTCAGATGATTCCCATCCTTCTGTGTTTTAGCGTGCCTTTAGCATAAAGGCAAAATGTTTTTGGATCACTGCCTCATGATGAGAGTAGAACTTTTATGTCCAGGATTGAGATAGTACTTGTTAAAAAGTTCCTATCAATTCAGCAACACTTGCACATACATTGTGTCTTATCAATGCGATAATCTCTACAAACACTAAAAAAAAAAAAAAAAAAAAAAAAAATTCATGACTGTACTCACAGTGACTCAGGAGGATAACAAGTTTGAGGCCAGCCCAGGCAACTCAGTGAGAACGTGTCTCAATATAAAAGGGGTAAAGTGCCCTTGGGTTCAATTCCTTGTATCAAAAATAAGGAATTTTTTTCCCAGTGTCTGTCTTTAAAAAGCCTGTTTCTGATTCCATTTTCAGACAATGCTTGGTACATGCGGGTCTAGAGAAGCAGTGTTATATTATTTGGGGTTCTCCAGAGAAATAGAATTCAGAAGATGAAGATATCCATAGAGAGATTTATTATAAGGAAAAGGCTCACATAATTTTGGAGGCTGACAAGACCCAGGGTCTAAGGGGTGAATTGGCAGACTGGAATCTCAGGAGACCTGATAGTATCATTCTGCTTCAAAAGCCAGCAGACTCAAAACCCTGGAAGAACTGATGTTTCAGTTCAAGTTGGAAGGCAGGAAAAAAACACCAGTTGGGGAGGGTAATATATTTAGTCAGCCCATTGATTTCAGTGTTAAACTCATCCAAAAACATCTCCACAGAAACACCCAGAATAATGCTTGAGCAAACATATGGGTGCACCATGTCCTAGTCAAGTTGACCCACAAAATGAACCATTATAAATTGCAAGACCCCTGGAGCTCTGCCCAGGACCTGAGATCCATAGGGGCCCCCACTGGTGGGTTTCACTCATATTGATTCTCTGAAAATAGAGGACCCAGTGGTGCGTATCAGTTATGTTAATTCTCTGAAGATGGTGTCACCTGAATTCTAATGCTGTATGAGGTTCACTGAAAGAAGATTTTCTATTTGGTTAACTAATTATTACTCATAGAGGCAGAAGGAATTTAATCATTAAGTGAATCTTTTCTCTTGGAAATAAGGACTTTTGATGACTCTGCAATTAAATTAAAAACATTTTTACTGTTTGACAAGCCATTCATCATTAATGGAAATCGGGAGGGAAAAAAGGTAAGAATGAAGTTGAACGTGAAAACTAATTACCTGTTCCTCTTTGGAGCAAGTAGTTTTTTCTAAAAATGATAGTGGTTCATATGGATCAGGCAATTAACCTTCTGTAGGGTTTGACGTGGAGCCCTGAGAAGCTTTTCTGTGGAGAAAATAATACCTACACACGGCAAGCTTGGCAAAGTATTTTTTTTCTTATTTTTGGAAATATTACTTACAGCATTGTCCTTTTTAGCATATATTTTAAGGGGGGCAGGACCAGCTACACAATTTGTGGGGCACAGTGCAAAATGAAAATGTGGGGTGTCTTTGTTAGAAAATCATTGAGATTTTCATGATGGCAACAGCAGAGCAATCAGCCAGACAAGGGCTTTCTGAGCATGGGGCCCAATCTGCCTCTCAGGTCATGGGCCTGGAAGCCAGACCTGAGAAAGAGCTTTGACCTTGAGAAGGGTTGTGCTAAGAGTTGTCTTTTTTCAGCAGACACTGATGATGTTGTTGAAACACATTTGCCTGATTTGGAGTTTGGGCCTCTTGCACTGGGTTAATGACTAGTGCCCATTCCCCAGGCAACTCTTTCATAAGGGGACTTTGATTTAGACTTCAGATGCTTTTCCAAAGATGCTTCCTTTCCTTACAGTCTTATAGAAGTGCAGGGTTGGTAGAAGAAGACATTAAATTGCATCTGATTATTGAGCCATGTTACTTACAGTGAGTGACCTGCAAGTTAATGTTAAAAAGTAAATAAATCATGCATTTTTATTTTAAGACTTTGCTATTGAGGTGGAACATGTGAAATAGAATCAAGTCTGTAAATTATAAGCAACACAAAGTTATTATTCCAAGGACCCATGTAATAATAATAATACTATGATAATCAAAAAATTCCAAGTGACAATGTTTTGCAGCAAAACCCCAAAGACTACAGTTTCTTACAACTGATTTTCATAAATGAAAAAGGAAAGGTGCATAATGGTGTTATAATTTACTGCCTTTTGTGGATAAGGTATATATATATATACACACACACACACACACCACATATACATTTTATAGACTATGCTTGAATAAGAAATATTTGATTGATTTATGTTGCATATACATAGAATCTGGCAGGGCATGTAACAACTAACAGTGCTGGTTTTCTGTTGAAGGAAATTGGAGACATGGGTATGAAGATGAGAGGGAGAATTCTTTTACTGTTTATCTTTTAATTCATTAATTTTTGTATGTTGCACTAAATTTTGGGCTAAAAGCATGAGTTTTGATAAAGAAAATGACACACACACACACACACACACACACACACACACACACACCATGGAATTTTATTCAGCCATAAAAAGAAAATGAAATGACTTGGCACTGGAAGGAAAATGGATGGAACTGGAGACCATCATAAAAATTAAAAGGGAGCCCAGTAGGAAAGGGAAGAAGGGGTGGGAGGCAGAGGAAGCATGGGGGCGCTGGCAAGTGATATTGGCTAAATTATATTATTACATTGTGTGCATGTATGGCTATGCAGCAACAAATCCCATCGTTATGTACAACTCTGATGCACCAGGGAAAATGCAGGGAAAAAAAGAAATAAAAGTTTGGTAAATAAATAAATGCATCTAAGTTATAGCTCATTTGAAAGAAATTCTGTTTTGCATTTCTTCATGGCCTGGTCCTTTCTTGACCCCTGAAATTCTTGATTTGGAATGTCTCCTTATATTTTTCTAAGAAATACCACTGAGTGAAGGTTATTTCTCAATTACAAAAAAATAGGTTTCGGAAATTCAAGTTGGCTCATCTCAAAGGTGGGCAATAGATCTAATCATTGCCCATTTCTACTTACACAGAAATATATGACAAACAGCATTGACATTTACAGTGAGAATGATGTTTGGAAGCCAAGCAAGTAGTTCAAAGAAGGAAATGGGCTGATAGTTTGTGGATCATTTCAGTGGGAGAGATAAGCTTGTAGAATAGCTTATTCATGAGAATTGCCCTTTAAGACTAATAAATCAAAAGGCTGGCTCATGGCTCTTTATCCAATCTTGAAAAAAATCTATTCTACTTCCAGACAGATTCTTGCAGTTTAACCATAAATTCTTACCAGAGAACATAACGATCAGTCATTGAGTGGATGCTGTGGTCTGCCACTCAGAACCCTTCTGCCCCTCAAGTCAAAACAGGCATTCAGCCTCCGTCTGCTTGAAACGTTGGAGGGCTCTGAGTCTCTAAGACTTGCTCCAATGAACAAAGCCACCTTACCCAAGAATACTTCTTCCTGGGCTGCCAGATACAATTTGAATAGACACACTGATAACTGGCAGCACCCCACAGTGGTTTCCTATGGGGTATAAACTATCATAGCAGGCAAACAGCAGACCTGTCTATAAATTTCTGGACACTAGTCTTATCAAAAGGTGCTCTCTGTATCCTTGGATCTGGGTGACCTTTGTGACTACCTCCATGAACAGAGTGTGGCAGATGTGATGCCGTGTGACTTCCAAGGTTGATTCACAAAGGACCATGCCAGTTTCCCTTGGGATACGCACTCAGAGATACTTTAGCTGCCATGTAATGTATCTGGCTACCCCGAGACCACTATTAAAAGAGAGAGAAAGGAAGAGAGGGATGGCTGGCTGAATGGGGGTGGGGGAGAAAAAGTGGAGAGACTGAGACATGCCCAAGGGACCATAGAAGTATTAGCTCTCTAGTTGATTGTGTGTTCTCAGCCCTGCAACCAGACATGTGAATGAAAAAACCTTTGTGATGGTCCCCATCCCACCTAGTGTCTCACTGTAATGTCACAAGACACCACAGTGAGATTTGTCTAGCTGACCCCAGCTGACCTCCAGAATTGGAGCAAAGTGATTGCTATTATTATTGTTTTAAGTCACTGTTTTTTTAATACACATATATTTTTAGTTGTTGATGGACCTTTATTTTATTTATTTATATGTGGTACTGAGAATCAAACCCAGTGCCTCACACGTGCTAGGCAAGTGCTCTACCACAGAGCCACAATGCTGGCCCTTAAGTCACTGTTTTTGTTTGTTACCCACCAGCACTGGAATACAGCTGCTTGCCAAATTTTGTATCTTTTGCTGGAGCAGATCAGTATCTCCTTAGAAACATGGGGTGTGACCACTGATCTAGCAAATATGTTGAGTTTCACCCCCTTTTGGAGAGGAGGACCAGAGACAGTTTCCATTTATAAGCATGGGCAAGAGTACGCATTGACTGTCTAGTCCCAAGCATAGCTTAACTTTTCTGCTCTCTGCCAAAATACAGATCCAAAGGTCCTGGATCCTGTGGACATCCCATTGGTCTACTATACTGGTGACATCATTGACATTCCAGATGAGCAGCATATTCCACACTTTGGAATTCTGCTCTGAGCCCTATATAAATGTCTTGAAAGGGTATGAGCTTTGTGAGGGAACGAGGTAAGAAACGAGCCTCTATAGGAGATCCAGTTCCTGGCTCAGATAACCCTTCATCTTGGGCTGCATGACCTATGCAGATGCTGTGTATTAAAGATGTCTGTGATGCTGATGGACACCATATGGATTTATGGCAAGTCCCTATAGGAGACCCACAATGCAGACCTCTGTGATTTTAGAGCAAGGCCATGCTACCTGCATTGGAGAATTACACCCATTTTGAAAAGTAGCTCCTAGTGTACTACTCAGGTGTGGTAGAAAAAGAGTGCCCCACTCAGGATAGCAAGTGACCATGTGGCCAGAACTGTCTATCATAAGCTGGCCTCTGCCAGGCTCTCCACGTCCTAAGGACAGGAAACTGGTGGCTTGATAGAGCAATAATGTGACCTGTGGCAGGTGCGGATGGGCACAGCTTGGAAGGGATACCATCTTTCAGGACACAGTCTACCCCTACATGAATCACCAGTGTGTGGTGGCGTCTCCCCATGAGGTAGGACAGGTCTGGGAACCAAGGAGTGGTTCCAATGACCTATATGGAGAATTTGTGCTCCTTGTCCCCACAAATTTGGATCTATAGGTTTAAAACTCCTGATTCCTAGAGAGGGAATGCTCACACCAGAAGGTTCAACAAAAGTTATTTATACTTGAATCTATGGCTGTTCTCTGTCACCCCAGCCTCCTGGTACCAAGAGCAGAGAGTAAGTGATGAGAGGAGTCACCATTCTGACAAGTGCAGTTGTCCCTCATCTTTAGGAGCATGTTGGACTGCTGTTACGCAGAAATGGCGGGGAGAATGGCACTGACACACAAGTGAGTTCCCTGGGCATGTTTTGATATTAGTTGGCCCACTCTGGATGGCAAAAGGGAGTAGCCAAAAAGTGTAGGTCACCATGCCTGAGAAGCACAAGTGACCAAGTGCTTAGATCCTTTGGGAATAAGGGTCTGAGTGGTTCCATCTTGTCAAGCAGAGGTGCTCACTGTGGGCATGGAGAATCTAGAATGGTTTCTAGAATAGCTCAGCGAGCTCCTCCTGGGATCCGCAGAGGCCTTGGTTGTGGCTGCATCACCTTCTTTGGACCAATCCTGTGTCCTCTGCTTCCTCCAAGGTGTTGAGAATTCCCTAATGAGTTCTCTGTGTGCCAATCTCTTTCTCAGAGTCTGTTTCTGGGAGAATTTGGTTTGTGACAGCCGTGCAGTGCATTTATCAATTATTAGGCATATTTTAACATCATTATACACATGCATAGCATACAAAAGTTGGAAAACACAGAACAATAAAAAGAAAGAAAATAAACATTAGCCATAATCATTATTTTGTGGGTAGCTATTTATTTAAACGATACCACACATATTCTATTGCAATTTGGGGATCAGTGGAGACAGGTGCTATGTGGCAAGCAATTGAAATTGATTCTGGCTTATTAAAAATCAAAGGAATTTGTGGAAAGCGACTGCACAATTCTCATGATTTCCAGGAAGACTGGAGAATCAGTTATTAGAAAGGGCAGGAACTAAGAAAGTTAGGGACCAAGATCATAGGCAGATCTACCCTCCTCTCTACCTCCAGGAAGCATGGCCCACTGGGTGGTGGATGTGTTCTCCTCCAACTCTTGGCATCTCTTATTTCAGATTCAATCCCCAGAATCAAGGTGTTAGGGCAGGCCCCAGATGGCTATAGTTAGGCTCCCTTGCTGAGTCTTCTAGTGGGCTCTGTTATGATTTATGTTAGTAGTAGCCAAGGCTGTGTATTGGCTATGTTATGGTTAGTGTGTAGTCAAGGTCAGAAACACTCTGCTTCAGTACACTGATTTGCTTGTGAGCATGTGCCCACTGATGTAACCTGTCAGCAGTGTGCCTTCTTTGTTTGTATATAAAAAGGAGGCTAAAGGGAACTGGCTGGGGCTGCAGCTGAGAACCTTTGGATAACATATGGCATGTCGACTATCCTAACTGTGTCTTGCATCTTCTTCCGCCTGCCGGGGAGCCCTGAACCTTGCTTCCTGGGTCTGAGCCCCCTGCACAACAGAAAGTGTCTGAATAACCCAGCTGCCCCTGAGCAGGAGAGGCCTGGAAAGGAGTGTAACAGCCCTTTTCTGCTTCAGGGAAGTCTCTTTCCTTTGGTTCCTTGTCCATGACTTGCTGCCCTATATGCCTGCTGATCATTCTTGGCTTTCTATTAATATTAAAGAAAGGACAAAGGGCACATCGTGTTCTTTTCTATGATTTCTAATAAGTACAGATGAATCTGCAATTATATAAAGGTAAACATTTAATAAAAATCCAACCTCAATAAATGTACGATTAAAAAAATTAAAAAAAAGAATTGGGCAGCAAAAGGTTGGGGGGTAGCTCAGTGTGTGGGGTTGAAGCCTGTAGATGCCCTGGCTTCACTGAGGGATTTCTGGAATTTACCACTGCTATGTCTTTCCTATTTGTTTCTCCAAAGAAACAAACCAATGCTGGAAGAAAAATACACCACTGTTCTATTGGGGGATGTTTAAGTTTGGCTTCCAGAGCTCCGGGACTTGGCCAGCATGTTCCTGAAGAACAAAGTTTAGCAAGGGCCCTGCTTCCTCTGTCTTTGGGGAAATCTGCTTGTTTCCACTTGAAATGTTTCTTCACACACTGTATTTCTCTTTTTCAAGGAATTTATTTAAAATTGGGAATTTTAAATCAAATCTTATAATCTCACAAATCTTTCTCTATTGTAGCTATGGGCTGGATTTTAAATTTCTTAATGTTAGTCCATTCTTGATTTCCATGGGCATTTTATTCAATCAGGTAATGCCGTTTCTTGAAGGCCCATCGAAGTGTATGTGTGAGGTGTAACCACAGTAGGCAAAGAGGAGCTTCCTTTCAAGAAGCCCAGTCTTTTGGAAAAGCATAGGTTCTGGAACCAGAGAGGCATGTCAGTAAATTCTTCCTGTGTATCTTATTAGTAGTGTGGCTGCAAGCAAGTCTCGAGTCTTGGACTTTAAAAAATTTTTTTTTTAGTTGTAGATGGACACAATACCTTTAATTATTTACTCTTATGTGGATCCAACCCAGTACCTCACATGTGCTAGGCAAGTGCTCTTCCCCTGAGCCATAACCCCAGCCCCAAGTCTCGGACATTTTGCCTATAAAATGGGAGAACAGTAATGGATGGTTCCTCACAGAAATGTCTCAATAATCAACTGAATTTCCCTGTGCAGAGTCGGAAATCAGTAAATATCAGGAAAAGGATATTTTGAATTAAGTAGACTCTTGCAGGAGCAGAACAATTTGGTAACACAGATTTGAAAACACATCACACAGATAATTTTGTTAGTTTGAGTTGTAGCTTCAAAGGACTATATTTCATAGTAAATTTTCAGTCCCTGAGAAAGTACATATTCCTCCTCTGTTTTTTTTTTCCTTCACTATACCCCTTATTCCTCATACTAGGTTGTATATTAAAATATATTATTAGAGTAGAGTAAAAATATATTTGGATGAAACTTTACCTCATTTTTTTTTCCAGCAAAATGACTATGGTTCCAAAGAAAGGAGATTGAAATGAAATAAATGAAAATTGAATATTAACTGTTTGGGGAATTTATTTTGAGTTGACAGAAAATCCAAGGGAAGGAATGAAAAATAGATAAATAGGGTTTCAATTAGGCTTAAATATAGGTGGATTTTTAGTGTATATACATACACATGCACAGTATATTTTTGTGGTTTGCAATGTATAGCACATAGACTGTGTGAATATAGCTACGAAGCTTAACCTTATTTGTATGCCCATAATAATTAGTGTGCTTTGTTATTTTGTTCTAGTTGACTTGCATAAATACAAAGTTCTGCCTTGATGGAATCAGCAATAAATCCTGAAGACTCTTTCATCTTTTTACATCTTTCACCCAAACACAACTCCACAAATGTAGGGGGTGTGAGAAATTGCTTATTTATTTGGATGAAGGAAATAAATTTCTTTCCCATACTAATTAGTGTGAGTTTCTAATCTCATTAGATAAAGAATTTAAAAGACTCCTGAATGATTCAAAACTAGTTAATAATATCTTAATTATCTTGCATCATTTTAATAAAAACAAAAATGTCCCTCTGGGTTGTACTTTGTCTCGGTAGGAATGATGACTGATGGGGATTTAGGGAATGGCTATTTATGTAAGTAGCAAATTCTTCAAAAAGAAACATGTGAATCACATCAGAATCATTGGCTGGACTCTGGAGAGGTGGCTTTTTTGGAGATAAGATGGTCACCAGGAGGAAAGGGCCAGATGTTAGGGACAGAGTGGGAGAGATCAGGAGATGTGCTAGTTTGTGCTCTGGTGGAGCAAGACTGGATGGGTTAATTCTCTGGGTGAGTTTCCCTTGTAGGGTGAGGACTAGGAGAGAAGTGGGGAAGAGCTTCCTCAGGTTGAATGAGGAGGGGGTGAACCCCACTATACTTACACTCTGAGTTTGAGGGACACTGCTAGGTCCAGATGCAGTGGCTTTGGCATCACTGCTCATGACCACAGAGGAGCAAGTGCATGAGAAAAACTAACTACATAGGTAAGGGTACCAGACGTCAGTGCAGGATGAAACCCAGCACCCAGAGCAAATACCACCTGTGAGCTAGAGGAGCCACAGGGAAAGGGCACATGTTCACCGTATTTCTATGTCATGCTTTAACACGATTTGGGGGGATCATTTACCTTGTAAACATTACACTTGTACTTTTAAAAGGTAAAGAGGTAGATGGGCTGGGGATGTGGCTCAAGCGGTAGCGCGCTCGCCTGGCATGCGTGCGGCCCGGGTTCGATCCTCAGCACCACATACCAACAAAGATGTTGTGTCCACCGAGAACTAAAAAATAAATATTAAAAATTCTCTCTCTCTCTCTCTCTCTCTCTCTCTCTCTCTCTCTCCCCTCTCTCACTGGAGAGAAAATATGTGATTGACAAATTAAAATCTATGATGGACACAATAGCTATCTAATTTGTGGGTTGTTTAATACATAAAATAGAATCAAATGAAGTGGGAGACGTGATACATTTCTTGCAACACTCAGAGGAAGAGGACAAAGACATGAATGCCGACTTCAGAAAAGACAGAAGAGGAGAGCAGAGGGTGAGTAAGAATTTCTCAAGAAAGAAGTAGAAAGAAGTGGCATAGTAAGAAGGAATAATTCAGAGGGGTGATTGAAGATAGTTTTGGCCAAAGGAGGATGTAGATGTCAGACTTGTAGTTTACTAAGGATAAAAAGAGATTAGATTAATGGAAAGAGAGAAACAAATAGTTAACACACATAGCAACAAGTTAAAGGTTTTATGCTTGGTGTCTCAGAAATGTCACTTTAAAGGATTTGCAGAACCTCCATGCTGTTACCATGTGGCAGATAGTGGAAAAAATGTGAAAAAATTTCATCTACAAATCAATGATATAGGCTATGCAGATGAAATGCTTGACTCTTAAGAAAAATGAGCACTTGGGATAAAAGACTATTTCACAAGGGAAAAAAAACAAGAGATTAAAAAAAAGATTAATCTGAAACATCAAATGATCAAAGCCAATGAAACAGCTATACAGAAAATGGAGAGGAACATAGTGCATGGAGATTTTGATACCCAGCTCCTCTGCTGCTCATGTGGGAATTCAACAGAAAGGCCTTCTCGGGACACATATCTTTAACATTCTCTTCCTGAAAATAATTACTGATCGTCACATTCCAGACAGCTGAGAAGTGAATCAGATTAAAAAATTAACAATGTTGAATTCATGCTGTAAAATAACTAGTTGTAAGTCACTAAGTGAGCAATACATTAAATCTAAATTACTACTAGAATGCCTAGGGAAAAATAAAAATATTCACAAAATCTTCAAAAGCATAAAATATACAAATGTTGAGGTTCTCTAACAACAGAGCCAAAATGATGTGCATACACTGTATCATAGAAAGAGATTGACTTTAAGGAATTGGCTCATGGGATATAATGGAGAGTGGCAAATCTAAATTCATGTGTGGGATAGCAGGTTCAAGACCCAGGAGAATGGAGGGTGCAGGTAAAGTCCAAAGGCAGTCCACTAGAGAATTCCCTCTTACTTGGGGTAAATCCAACTTTCCCTTATATTCAAGTCTTCAACTGACTGGATGAGGCCCACCCACTTTGTGTAGGACAATCTGCTCTATTCTATTGATTGAAATGTTAATATTATCTAAAAACACCCTTGCAGAAACACCTAAAATGATGTTTGATCTGGATAGCCCATGGACCAGTCAAGTTGACACTTAAAATTAACCATCACAACAAATAAAAGTATTTTAATCATATGTACTGTGATCTCAAAGGTCAGATAACATCCACAAAACTGGAGAAAGTTGAGGAGAGAGAAAGAAAGAAGTACATGTAGTGGTGTGCTAGTAAACCAATTCTCCAAAACAAAAACATACCACTCCCTGTGCCGGTCAGCTTTCCGTTACTATAACAAACACTTGACACGTTGGGAACTTACATACAGAGAAGGTTTGTTTAGGCTCATGGTTCCAGAGGTTTTAGTCCATGATTGACTGGCTCCATTTCTTTGAGCCTGTGACAGTGTGGACAGCATATTATAGTGGAAGCACATGACGGAGCAAAACCATGAACTTGTTGGCCAGGAAGTGAAAGAGAGGAAAAGGAAGGGGCAGGAGTCCCACTGTCCCCTTTAAGAGCTTGCCCTCAGTAACTGGAAGGTCTCCCACTAGGCCCCGGCTCTCAGTGGCACCACACTGGGGACCGCACCTATGACACTTGGACCTTTGGGGGGGATGCTTAATATCTAAACTATAGTGTCCCCCAAGAAAAATCAGACAAAAACCCTTCTTCAATTTCTAGTATTTGCTGATTTTTATGGTGTAAGTACTCTGTAAAGGCGGATTTCAAGCCCAACATGGGGTTGCCCAGGAAGGCTGGGAAGAGGCTGCTCCAGGACAAGACCCCTCCAGTGCGCGCCGTTCACCTGTGCGAACACTAGGCTGAATCCTCACTTTTACCTCTCATTGTGTTTCGTTTTTTTTGTTTTTTTTGATTTCATTTGCCTACATATCTTTCTCAATTATTTAATTTCATCTCTTGGTACCAAGGATAGAACTCAGGGATGCTTAACCACCTGAGCCACATCCCCTGTCCTTTTATTTTATTTTTTTAAATTTTGAGACAGGGTCTTCCTAAGGTGCTAAGGTGGGCCTTGAACTTGCAATCCTCCTACCTCAGCCTCCTGACTCTCTGGGATTACAGGCGTGCGCCACCATGCCCAGTTTATGACCTTACTTAATCTTCTTCTTTCGTATATGCAAGTTAAGCGATAGGTAGTTTTGTTTTTTTAAAACCTTCTTTGAAATTTATCGTCATTTGTCGGAGAACTTTATCTGTTTGTGTTTATTGTCACAAGAAACACGTTCGATCTCTTGTTTCATGGCTGTAGACATTGACAGGGCAATGGCATTTTTATGTTTCTTCTCACGGCACACATGCTTGATTTTACATCTCATATTCTGCCATCAAAATTGATTTTCATTGCTTTTTTCCCCTCCTCTGCCTTCTTGAGGAGGATTCTTCTCAAGTTTATCTCCTGTGTTCATTTTCAGTTTTCTACAGAGTCCTTCTTGCTTAGTTTGAAACTATCTCCAGTGTGAATTTTGATTCTTTTCGTGGAATCTAGATTTCCTCGACCTGTTTTCTTCTTTAATGAGGGTCTTTTGCATTGATGCCTTCTTGTCCAGTGGCTCTCCACGTTCGTTTCTTAGTGACTTCCTGAATTCGCCTACCTCTGTGTCTGCCTAGATGTAAATGAACATATAGATAGAATGCTGCGATTTACCAAGTATTTATATCTGTCTCTATGTAAATATGAATGTAGACCTACACATAATAAAATATGAACAGAGACATAAATGTATAGATTTATCTTCATGAGTTATGGACAAGAATTAAAAAAAAATTTGTTCATTTAATTTGGAAAATCGCTTTTAACTTAAGCTTTTTCTCTGGGATTTAGGGTTAATGTTCTCTTTCCTTGCGTTTTAGTACCTTTTTAAAGGCATTGAATGGACATGATTTTAAAAGAGGCAAATCCTCGCATCGTTTAGTTAACTATTCCACCAAGATATTACTTGTGAATAATAAGATATGTGATTTTCATGACAATGGATTGTTGATCCCAAGTTATAGAATACAAAAAGTACATTCTCTCTGAGTTTTGAAGTCTAGAATAAAAGCAGTTTTAAAATAACTTGTTACCTATAGGATTTATTTTCCTCTACTGAGAAGAAAGTCCAGGTGTAAGGGCAATTATTGGAAATTCAGGTAGATGAGAAATATTTGGTATAAAAATTACCTAAGTGGGGTAGTAATCAAATTAGAATGGTTAAATTTTATTTGAGGTTTTCAAAATATCCTACTTAGAGTTTGAGATTTTAATATGAATGCATAACATTTAGGATTTTAACAACATAAAGCAATTTAGAAATTTACAAGTTCATTTAGCAAAGAACTCTTAAAAAAAGCAGTGCGTGTTCACAGTTGACCTGCCTCTTCCTGCCTTTCTCAGGAACAGTGAATTCTAAGTGTATCAGCACCAGAAATTTATGAATATACAAATACCTATGTTCACGCATCCGACTTAGCAAGCCTCTTGTGAAAGTGGAGCAATTTCATATAAGATATATGCAGCTTCCCAAATGTTGTTTATTTCCAAGTGTTCCTATAGAGAACTATGGGGGATGCCTATTTTTACAGACTTAGAAGGCACACACATTTCGGGTGCTGGGAGCGTGAAACACCTGCTGGTGTAGAAAGAGCCAGAGATACTCTATTTTGACTTCAGACCCGCTATCAATATCCGACAAGAACACCTGCGCTGCGAATTAGTCAGTTGCTGCCCTCAGACTCCCTGCTGCGAGGTTCTCTCATTGCTGGAGGGCGGGAGGGGTGGACTGTTTGGACACATCTGGAGGAGTTCTGCCAGTGTGCACCAAGTGAAGGTGACCCGGATGTCCATCTTCATCTCTGCTCAGCACTACAGAGGCTAATGCTCTGGAGGACAGACCTTTAGTCACACAGACCTAGGCTAAGGCCCAGTGCCACTTTAGTTAGCTGTGCGGGCTTGGTAAGTCACAGAGCCCATCATGTATTAAGCAATTTGCCTTCCATCAGACCCTGAGATGGGGGCTCTGTGCGTATCAGCCAGGGTTCAATCAGAGAAGCAGATCCACAAGGTGCAATACAGAATAACAAGTTATTGTAGGGCTATGAGCATACATAATCATAAGAGATGGTTGGAATATTCACATGAAAATGTAACACGTATAATCCCAATTTCATATATGCATATATTTCCTATAAAAATATCATATAATGCAGCATATGCAAATAGTATGTATATGTGTATGTGTATGTGTGTGTGTGTGTGTGTGTGTGTGTCTGTCTGTCTGTCTGTCTGTCTGTGCATACATACTTGACTTCTTTGTATATTTTGGGTATTAACCTCTTGCCAGATGTATAGTTTTCAAATGTTTTCTCCCATTCCATAGGTCTGTTATTTGCTTCCTTTGCTGATTGGAAGTTTTTTTTAGTTTGATGTCATTTTTGCCTTTTGTCTATTTTCTCTTTTGTTACCTATACTTTTGAGGTCTTATCCAAAAAATTCTTGCCCAGGTCAATGTCATGAAGCATTTCTTCTGTTTTCTTCTTAGGATTTAAAATTTAACAACCACACTTTCACTTGTATAGCTTTTGTCAGTTTATATCATATTTTTTACATATTTTCTCATTTGAAGCTCAGAACACCCGAAATGTAGGTAGGTGAGTATCTTTGTTTCCATTTTATGAAGGAGAGGAACGGTGGCCAGTGGGGGGAGCACAGGTCCTGAGCGCAGGCGGACTTGATGTGTTTCCACCCTCCGGCAGGCAGCAATCAGGTCCCTTCTCTGCACCTGTTAACATCTGAAAGTTGAGATTGGTAACCCTTATCTCTTTTGGTCATCATGGAATTTGACTGACACAATCCACATAAAGCACTCAGCTCGGTTCCTGATGAACAGGAAATGCTCAATGAGTGGCCACTCTTACTGTGATATGGGGAAACTGAGGCTCAGAGGCATGGATTAATCTGATAGCATTTACCCAGTGAGTCAGGACTCAGGCTTCCAGTCCAGGACTCTGTTCAAATTGTTCTTCCTCTGCAGATAGTCTTCAGGTATTCATTTACTGCCCTGGATACACTGCTGGATTTGACTTGCTAGGATTTTATAAAGGATTTTTGACATTTGTTTCCTAAGTGAGGTAGGATTTCAGTTTTCTCACATGTGTTATGTTTATTTGGATTTGATGTCAAGCTTATGATAATTTTGTAGCATAAGTCAGGTAGCATTTTATTTTTACTACTGAAGAGAAGATTTATTGTCTAAAGATTAGGAAGAATTTGTCCAGCTTTATGGACCTGGGGTCTTTGTTCTCCTTCTATCTCTCCCTCTCTCTCTCTCTCCTTCTCTCTCTCTCTCTCTCTCTCTCTCTCTCTCTCCCTTCCTTCCTTCCTTTCTGACCTTCCCCTCTTCCTTCCTCTTGTGGCAGATCTTTTTTTTTAGTTATAGATGGACACAATATGTTTATTTTGTTCATTTATTTTTATGTGGTGCTGAGGATCAAACCCAGTGCCTAACATGTGTGAGGCAAGTGCTCTGCCACTGAGTCACAACCCCAGCTCCGTCTTGTGGCAGATCATTAGTGTTGAAATTTCTTTTAAGGTAATTGGTTTCTAATTTTAAAATTTCATCTCAGCCACATTTGGTAATGTATTTGAAAAACTACATGTCATCTAGAATTGAAAATTTCATAGCACATGCAGTTGTCCATTTTGGTTTTAAATCATTGTGATACCTGGTGTTATAGCCTCCTTTCCATTACTAATGTTATTTGTGATGTCTGTCTTTGTTTTTCTGAACCAGACTTGCTGGAGATTTTCCTATGTTATGGGTCTTTTTCAAAGGTCCAGCTTGTGACATTGTAAGTCAATTCTAGTATTTTTTTCTGTTTATTTCTGTTTTTATTTATTTTTTCTCAATAACTTTTGACTCTATTTTCTTGTGCTTTTCTCAGATCATCAGTTGAAGTTTTTAGTTTATTCTTTCCTAGTTTTTAAGTTTGCAATTCTGGTAAATGAATTTACATGGTTGTGTCTCTCCAAATACCATTTGGACTATATCACATGCATTCCAGTTCATTTGGTTCTGAATATTTTACAGTTGCTACTAAAATTTCTTATTTAACCCTTTAACTAAAGTATCTAGGTTTCTAAATATATGGACTCTGGGAATTATCTTTTTTAGTTGATGTATGATTAGTTATACTTATTGCACTACCATCAGTGTGAGATCAGTTATTACAAAGGGTGTTGAGACATCCTTGGTGGTTCAAATACCAGGTCATTTGGGGATACTATATTTTATGGGCACTTGAAGAAACTGTGTGATCTGTTGGGCTTTAAGGTCTTCTGTGGCTTGACGGAGACCTTTCAGTTTCTCTGGGTGGCGAGCTGCCATCTGTTTTGCCTGTGTCTGAGCACCAACACGCAGGGTCTGCAGTCGGCAAAATGGCAAAATGGCAAAACTTTGGACTTTTGACCTGGTGGTGTGGCTCTGCCTGGTGGCTTGATTCTGCATGATGGAGCCGGCTCAGATCCAGAGAGCAAGCACGGGCCTGTCGTCTTAGCTGGCTGTGTGCATGGATTTGCTCAGTCAGTCTGTGCTTCTGACTCCCCAGGGAATGGGCGTTGGCGGCCCATGTGGATGAAGAAACCCTCTGGTGGCAGACTCCACAAGTCCAGTCTCCTCCATGGCAGGCTTTCCTGCCGTGTGCTGCTGCTCGCTCTTCTCATTTGGGCTCAGTCTGCCTCCCACCTCTACTCATCCTCTGTCTGTGATGGACAATTCCTTTTTTTTTTTTTTTTTTTTTCCAGCCTCCAAAATCTATGCTTGCTCAAGTCCAGTCCATCAAATGTTTGCAAGTGTGGTTAGTTTTCTGTTTTAAAACATAATTTGTGGAAACTCTGACGTGCTGGGGTGGCATTAATGTTCCTAAGTTGGGCTCCGCAGCGGACGGTTGGCCATGTTTCTTTACTGAGTGACTATTTTTAACTGCTTGGTTGCAGTATAGTCAACATATAATAAACTGTTCTAATTTAAGGCGTGCCATCTGATCTGTTTTTATGTATGTTTATACCTTGAAACCATCATCCTGGCTAATGAGCCTATTCATTATGCTCCAAATGTTTTCTTGGGTCTCTTGTAATCTTTCCCTTCTTTTCCTGGACCCAGGGCTCCCCATCCCCATGGCAGGCCCTGGAAACTCCAGTTAGTAAGTGGAGCCACCAGGGGGCTCACCTTGCTTAGTTACCATCTGAAGACCACTGTCCTGCATTGCCCCAAATCCAGTGTTCTCAAACTCTGGTGGCGCCCGAGGCAAGAGGAACAGCAGTGCACAGGATGGGCAAAGCAGATGGAGGGTCAGGAGGACATGGGGTTGGGGAAGAGGGTAAGATCCCTGCAAAAGTCACTTTCTTCATGCACTTGAGTCACGTTCTAGGCAAAATACTACAGCGGCTCCCGGAATTTGGTTCTACAGATTGACACAGTAACTTAAAAAAAAAAAGTATAAAATCATGGGTGGCTTGCCAAATTCTTGTTTTGTCAAATTAGGACATTAGATAGACAACTACTAACTATGATTACCAGCACTTCATAAAAGAGATGACATTTTTACACTGAAAATGTTGGAAGACTCTTTATGATTATCAGTCTAGCAATAATGAAGAAGCATCCTGCCCATTTAGCTTTCCAATAGCCACTGGTATTTCTTACTTTCTGTCTTATACAGCAGGATAGCTGCCAGTCTCACTGGCAGACATTGTTCTCAGGGACATTTTGAGGACCAAGTTGAACCAAGTAGCAGTTGAACCCACTATTTCTCTTTGCTTTCTCCTTGTTGGTCTGTAAGAGACATGTTGCCCTTTCTTCCCTCTGGAGAGATTCCTGCTGTGGCAGTCACTGTTTTCCACCTTCCCCCTTCTTCCTGGGTGCCCACAAGACTACATTTCCCAGCTTCCTGCTGTTGATATAACCATGTGACTGGTTCCAGCCAATGGGCTGGGAGCAGAAGTGTTATACTCCATCCATGGTGTGTGTGATTCTCCCCCACATTCCCTCCCTCTCCCTTGTAAAGGAGCATCTGCTGACATGGAGGTGCCACAGATGAAGGCAGTCACCACACAGAGCGCAGCTTCTCTGGAATGCTGCCCACCCAGTCTCCCAGAGGTCTTTGCAGGAGCAAGAGGTGAATTTAGGTAAAGCTCCAAGATTTTGGCCTTGCCTGTCCCTGCAGCTTAACTTAGTCTGCTCTGACCAATGGCAGCACCCAATTGGAGAAGACTGGTGTCCGATTTTAATAATTACTACATAGAAATAAATATCAGACTGAAAAGAAAGCAATTCTCAATTTAAAATTTTGCATTTCAACTTTAATTCTCTTGAACTTCCTTTCATTTGTTAAAGATCTGAATTAAAATCTCACAAATTAGTTGGAGGATAAAAATTCAGATGGCCTGGCATTCTCTTTATTATTTGATCTGATGTGTTTTTCAGGCTTCTTTGTTTCTGGGCATTCTTGGAGAATCTAGATAAATGATTCACTCTTACATTTTCCCCCAGGGTCTCGTTGTTTAAAGCTCCTGTTCCACAAGGTGCGGGTAAATGCAGCATGATTCGTTATTTTTGGTTGCGTTCACACAGTGCCCTTGACTGCTCTCTAGTTAACTTGATCTGAGCAAACAGCCAAGTTCACTCATTTGCATATTTTTAAAAAATAAATAGTTGATTATTACTCATTTGTTCTTAAAGTCTTTATGGTGCAGCTACTGAATAC
This sequence comes from Ictidomys tridecemlineatus, assembly GCF_052094955.1. Taxonomy (NCBI): domain Eukaryota; kingdom Metazoa; phylum Chordata; class Mammalia; order Rodentia; family Sciuridae; genus Ictidomys; species Ictidomys tridecemlineatus. Next base: position 134,185,919 of record NC_135486.1, read on the forward strand.
TGGTCCCTGGTAAGAAGAGATATGAATGAGGGCAGGTGTGCCTGGGTGTCAGGAGGTCTTGAGCCCCCCGCAGAGCACTTCAGTAGCTGCCTCCTCACATTCTCCTAAGTGCAGGCCACTGGAAAGAAGGTACAGTGTCTTTCGTTGTTTGTTTGAAGGAGTTCTGAGTCACCTGAACCTACCTGGGCTGGATACCTACACTGAAACTTCTGGCTCGAGGAAGAGAATCGTGGTCCTTGGCCAGGCCTGAGACACACGCTTACTCTTGAACCTATCATCCGGGGCAGAAGTCAGCAAAGCATGGTCCATGGGCAACCTGCCCATTTTTGTTGATAAAACATTATTGAGACACACCCCATCCATTCACTTAGAACATTGTCTATGGCTGCTTTGGTGCCACAGTACGAGCTGAGTGGTTGAAACAAGAGACCACATGACTCGCAAAATGTGAAATATTTACTCTATGGCCCTTTTTGGGAAAAAGTTTGTCACTCCCACAGCCAGGGGTGTATGAGTTTGCTGGGGCTGTCATAAGGAACCACAGAACAAGTGGATTAAACAAGATAAATTAATTTTCTTCCAATTCTGGGGGCTAGAAATCTGAGACCAGGGTGCCAGCAAGGTTGATTTCTTCTGAGACCTCTGGCCCGAGGAGGTGTCTCCTCCCTGTGTTTCTGGGTGGTCTTCCTTCTGTGTATGTTTGTGTCTTCATTTCTTTCTATAAAGACACTAGTTGTTGGGTTCAGCCCAACATCAGACCACACTGCACTTGGTTACTTGCTTCATGACCCCATAGTCACATCCTGAAGTTCTCTGGAATTCACAGGGCTTCAACCCACGACTTTCAGGGTTGAGCGAGGGGAGGTTGTTTTCAAGTAGAAACCGGGATGTTTCCACCAAGATGTGGTAGAATGGATGCTGGGTGGGAAAAGATGTCCAGTGACGTGACCACTGCATTGTGTCTTACAGAACAAGAGAATGTGGGGGCTGACAGGAGGGACTTGGGAAGGAAAAACTTGTGTTGGGTGGTGGGGGTGAACTGACCTGCTGGAGAGAGAAGGAATCAAACAGCACATTAGAGGGAAAAAACATGGGTGCTACCTTCAGATGCAAAACAAAATAGCAAGACCCAAAGCCTCAGTGAGCTGCAAACCTTCTGCACAATGCAACTTTGAGCTCTGTGAAAATTCCAGCTGTTAAAGATCAAGGGAAAATAGAAAATGCACAAGATGAAGTGCTTGCAAGTAATCGCAGGTTCAAGTGAATTATGTGGATCTTTGCCAGGACCCACAGACCAGAGTCTATGTTAGCAACTTAGCAAAGGTTCTTAGAATGGCCGACATGGAGGGGTGTGCTGTCAAAAAAAGGGAAGAAAGGAAAAAGAAAACAAGGTTCGATATGTCTGGGAAAGGAATTAAGGAATTTTTGGCTCAGAAAAGGAAAAACAAGAATGACTCAGCTTCCAGAGGCTTGTTTTCTTTAGTGTCTGAGAAGTGAATTATCCAAATAGATTAGGAAGGAGCCAGTGCAGTGATTCTCAAAGGGTGTTTCCCAGAGCTTCAGGGTCCCTGGGACTTGGAAATGTGGGGTGCAGGCTTCACCTCAGGATTACCACATCAGGAACTCTGAGGACTGGGCCCAGCAATCTGCACTGGACTGAGTGTTGCAGGTAACTCTACTGCATCCTAAAGTTTGAAAAGCAAGGTGTTAGTGAGTTCATTCACAATCAGAACACAACTTTAAAGTAGGGATTGCTGTATTGGTTGGGATAAGTTTCAGTTGTATACAAAAGAAAACAAATAACCGTCGATTAAATAAGGCAATGTTTACTCTTCTTTTGTACAGCATACATATAGAAGTAAGAGTTTAAAACTGGTTACGGTGGCTTGATGATCATTAGAAAGTCAGGCTTCAAACAGTTTTACCCCAGTAAAACGTCAGCTTTCATGGTGAAAGTGCTTCACGTTGTGTCATGGCTGCTGGAGTTCCTGCAATCACCTTAGTTTTTCCAGACAGGAATTAGGAGGCAAGGGAATAGGAAAAAAAGGCACTTCTTGTAGCTGAGTCAGACTTTCTTAAGGAAATTCCCTGGAAAATCCACCAAGCAACTTTGGCTCACATAACATTGACTACCTCCAGTTGTACATAAGTGAGGCCGGGATACACTCCTTTATCTCGTCACGTTGTCCCATGGTTTAAAATTGGAGTTCTTATGGTAGAGAACAGAGGAAGAGGAAGTTAGTAGGTGGTTTATAAGTCTTTTCTATAGTTGCAAACAGACTCAAGAGGCTTAAAGCTTTGCAAGCTGGGGAGGGGCGGCGTATCCAGGGAGGGGAGATCTTTCCTTTTAGGAAAATGGGGAATCCTCTTCCTTTTCTCCCAGGGGGGTGGGAAGATTTAAACAGAGATTCAGGGAAGGTTTTTTTTTGGGAGGAATGCAGCCCCCAAACCATAATCTGGTTGTGCATGCCAGATTTTGAGCAGGGAGGAGGACACAGAAAAGATTTTGCTTCTTGTACGGGGCTGATGTCTTCAGATGCTTTTCCTTTTCCAACTTGAAGAAAAGTCCTGGCTGTAAGGACTTGAAACTTTTCTCTCTAACACTGAGTGATCCATTCTTCTGTCACAATAGTACCTGCACACTTTGTGTTGGTGGCCTTAGGGAGAATGGAGGATGTGCGAGAAGGGAAGAGAAGTATTTCAGTACACACAGATTCCTGGGCAACCATGATGTACCCATGTACTTGTGAAAGTGTGCAATATGTACCACTTATGGTACATGAGATAATTTTAGATGCAATATAGAAATAACATTAATTGCATAAAGAGGTGTAAATAACTAAGCTGAATCTACTGAGAAGCATACTGTTTTGCTATCCTACCCTTTCTTCTTTTTCCTGTCTGATACTTAGATGTGATATTTGCAACTCTCACAGCGGCTTTGTGGCCAAGAGGCAAGATTGAAGATGTGGAGGACAGCAGTGTGGAGAGACAACAGCACTTAATTTGATGATGAGCATCTACGTCTAGCCTCCGTCTGTCTATATTACTGGACTTTTTTTCACATGTGAGAAAAACATGTCTTTAATTTGTTTAAGCCTCTATTATCTTTTAGGGATTTGTCACCCGCTGACGAACACAATTCCTAATTGAAGCAGAGACATCTTTCACTATTTAGAACTGTGATGTGCATGTAGACAAAAGGTAATCATTAATCACTATGGTAATTGATGGGAAAAACTGCCGTGTTTTCATTAAGGAGGAATTAAGCTGCAGCATTAAGCTAGTCATATTAACAACAGGCATTTGTAGGAGGCTGTAAAGATAGCTGCGGACTGTCAACTCCCTAATAGGATATGACACTCCTGCTGCAGAGAAACTGGATGGCTGCTGTAGGATCCATGCTGCTTGACTTGCTGGTTGTTTGAGCAAAACTTGGGTGAAGGTGTCACCACTGAGGCTGCATTCTGTGTACAAAATGAGATCATTTCTTTAAACGGAAGAGGTGCACATCAGTGTGAGGACCCAGCCACAGGAAGACCTGACCAAAGTCACTGGGAATAAACAGGTGATGTCCAACCTCTGCGATCCAGCTGATTCTTCCCACGAAGCAGAAATGTTGGGCCCCAAAGACCAGTAGACCTGCTGCATCTCCTGTATGCGTGACATGGTTGATACTGTCTCAGAGGGCAACATTCAGGTCTGGGGGTGCGTATGAAAAACCAAACCAAACAACCTTACCCTTTAGTATTTATAAAGCACGGATACAAATACTGTAAAACAATGATTTAAAGTACATTTGTGGTCATAACATTTTTGTGATGGAGAGGAGATTAGGAAATAAGTCTTAAAAGGCTGCTTGGATGGGTGGTGATGAATTGCAGCTGGGATCTCCTAGGGCACCTGAGGTGCAGATGACTCAGTTGGCTCCAGTTCTTTTCCTGACTGCATTTTGAGTTTGCCCATGTTCTTGGCTCTGGCCAGTGGAACATCAGAGCTTGTGCTGTGAGCAGAGGCTTTCATTGTGCCTGTGGAGCTGGGCTTGTTCTCCCATGTTCTAGTGACCATGAGGTCACTGGACCCTGAACTTGGGCTGTGGCAAGAACTTGACCTGAACCCATGGCCTGGAGTGGAGGTGCCCAGAGGATTCCTAATTGGAGCAGAGCATCTTTCACATTTTTCCCTGGATCAATCACACCATGGCCCATCTGCAGTCTTGTGAGCATGCTAGTTGTGGTTAGGCCACTGAAACGTCAAGGGAAATTTGTTATGCAGCATTATTGTGGCAAGAGCAGACTGATATATCTGGGGTTCCCTTACAGTGGGATCCTGATCTCTGAAATATTCAATCAGCTCTGCTTTTTAAATTTGGTGCACATTACAACATTGGCTCAGTTCGGCATAAACCCCAGGGAATTATTCTCTCAGACATGAGAACTGCCTCCCAGCATTTTGGCTTCCTCTTTCCAGCTCTGCTCTGGATTCTTTTGTGGCTGCCACTAGTTAGACTAAAGAGCCCTGTCCCTTCCTTGGGATGTTTGGATGCTTCCTGGCTTCTTCTTATCTTTGGTGTGGGATTGCATGGGCTTTGGGTTAATAGGGTTGCTCAGTAATGTTTATAAATTAAATATAAGTTTTCACATTCATCAATGAAGGATAATTTGGCGGGCTTTACCTGCCAAGAGCTCAATGTCAAGTGAAAATTCAGTCACCAGAATTCTTTTTTCTTAATGCCTGTCTTCAAAGGTATGTGAATACTCAGCATAGACAATGTCCTGCCTCAGATGTAATTGATGTCACTAGACAAAGCCACATCATAGCATTGTTGAGAAGTCAGTTTCTAGAAATTCTTCAAAGGACTCCCTGATGCATTGGTTTATTGGAGGAGTCATTATTTATCACAAAATTTTATGACCTTAAAATATTATGCGTTCAGAAAAGATAAATGTCATTCAAGTGTATTATAGTCAAAGAATGTGATCAGTGAATAGTCAGATGAACAAATGTGTTTAAGCCCTAACCAGAGCAGCACAAGGGCAAGGATTATTGATTTTGTACTTTCCTCCATGGGGAAGCAGTACAGGCTGTTGATCTGGGACACTTCTGATTCCAGAATGAAGGACGGGCTTGGATCAGCCCTTGTTCTGCCAAGGAGGGCTGCAGGGAGGGAGGATGGCCCCCTGACTGCCAAGGACCTCGCATGGGAGAAAAGTCTGCCTGAATGCTCCAGGGTGTGCCAGCAGAAGCCACATCGGAGTCACCATGCAGGGCTGGGCTGGCTGTCATGGGGCCCACCCAACCCTGCAGCATTGCTGCTCTGGACTAGGGTGGGGAGCAGGAGGTGATTGGAAGGGGAGATGTGCAGGACTTCTAGGGGCTCAGGAGCTCTTCAAGGGCTGACTTGAGGACCAGGGCTGAACTTGGGCCTTTGGGCTCAAGACATCTGGAATAAGATGCATGGCACCTCGTTTATTGATCACCTACTGTCTCCTAGGCATCAGAGAGGAAGTCTTAGGTACATCATCTTATTCATTCTGAATCTTTTTGAGAGTAGCTCTCATTTTATGGATGAATCAGCTGAAGTTCAGAGAGGCAAAGTAGTTGTTTGTGAGCACTTGGCCCTAAGTGGTTGTGGCATTTGAACCTAGGACTGTCTGAATCCAACCCAGGCCCTCAGGGCATAGAGTGCTGCTTGCCTCAGCTTTTCAGAGCAGTGTCTTAGGAGACGGGGCTCCAGGTTATGGGAGGTCACCTTGCACACAGATGGCGATTGTTAGGAAGAGAAGTGGTGGCCAGAGTGCCTGGTGCCTGCCTCCCTCTGTCCCCACAGAGCTGGGTTCTTTTTGTGTGTGTTTCTGGGTCTGCAAGTCCTGGAGGGCCTCCTGCACCGTCCTCCCTACGGTTCAGGATGGCCGGGTGTAAGAGCCCCACCGGCTCCGCCATCTCACAGCCCTGGAAGAGGAACTCCATGCTGCTGTCTCCTTATTCATGATGCAGAAGAAGTGGAAGTGAGAAGGGCCCTGTGCGTGGGCGTGGGAGAACAGGCAGAGTCTAGCTGGACCTGTCTTTGTCACAGCAGCCGCCAGCCAGGCTGTTCTCAGCCCCACCAGTAGGTCCTCTGTCAAGGGTGTGGCCTAAACAGAGGCACAGAACTGTTGGGAGAGAGTCAGCTGATCCACTCCCCTAAGGCTTGGGGGGACCTTCCCCCTTCTCCAGGCAGTGGGGAGTGGCTAGAAGAGGTGTGCAAAAGAAGCAGAGAGGGGTCCGCCACCCTGAGGAATGTGGGTCCCTGTTAGGAAGCAGCAGGGGAGAGCTGGAGCCAGCTAGAGTGACCCCGAGTCCCCAGAGAGCCAGCTGTTGAACATCTGCCTGGACGTCTCTGAAAATCAGGTATGGGTAGACAGGAAGGATCCAGAGCAGAGCTGAAGAGTGATTCATCAGTCAGTGATATCTGAAATTTGCTAATCCTCTCACAGTGCCCACGAAGCAAGAGAAATCTCCGCAATCGATTTCTGAGCTCCGGCAACGGGTTATCTGTTTTTTCAAAAATAATTCCAATGAGTCCAGATTGTGGTAAAGGAAATTGATGTGTGCGGTCCTTCAGGCACCAGAGGATGCAGCGGAAGGGATTAGAATGGAAGTTATCATGCTGGAGCCTGCGTCAGCATCCCCTGGGCCTGAGCTCCGAGCCTGGTCTCCACCCTGGGAGTTCAGATTCAGCAGCTCTGGGGCAGGGCCATCTCGGTGGTGCTGCTGCTGATGCTGCTGGACTGGGGACCACACTCCACTTGGGGAGCTGCTGGACCAGCCTGGGACCCATCCTGAAGCACTTTTGGGAATAAGTGAGGCCAGGAATGGAAGGACGGGAACAAAATGAAGGCTGATGAAGAAAGTGCCCCACTTACTATGCACCTACTGTGCACGGGATGTTAATTGCAATACATTTTATGTACAGTCTCACGTCACTCAATGACAGGGTTGTGTTCTGAGAACCGCATTGGTAGGTGGTTTTGTCATTGTGCAGTCATCCCGGAGTGTACTTACACAAACCTGGCTGGTGCAGCCTACTACACATGCGTGTGCATGTGCGCATACAAGTCATGTAGCGGCTTACTCCTAGGGCCATGATAAAACATCATGAAATTAAGCACAAAGAAAATGATACAATCAAGAGACATTGTAGACCTGAGACATGTGAGCCTGCTGCAGAATCACGTGGCACATGCTTAGCACAGGTACTCGAGTAGCACGGTCACTTATTGTTATCATTATGTACAGTGTGGCCCGCAGTTGCAATGTGTTGTCCACTGGCAGCCGGGTGGGTTTGTTTGTATCAGCATTACCACGAGCTTGTGAGTAAGGAGTCTTGCTGTGACATTATGACAGCCACATCCCTGGAAGGTGGTAATTTCCCACTTGGCTATAATCTTGCTGGACCACCGTGGTACCTGTGGCTCATCGCCATTCTGTAGTGCATAGCCCTGTAGCCATGCATCCTTTAACACCTTTCTCTTTCGTAAATGCATTGACAGAGATTATGCCGTGATAACAAACAAGGGCGGTTTCTCCCCAGGAACTGAGAGGGAACTCAGAGGTGAGGCGGAAGAGATTGGGGAGGAGAAGTTTGAGTTTCATTATTCTCTTTATTCCCAAACTTGGAGTATAATGCCAAGAACTGTTGGAGACAGGCAAGGCACAGGGCAGAAGTGGAATGAATTTGTTCTGTTTTGAAAGTCGGCCGAAGGAGGATGGTAGCTCTGATCCCCAGTGTCCGCCTGGTTTCAGGGTGTCCATTCCCTGCATTGTAGGGGCCACATGGAGGAGGGACAGGAGGCTGGGAGGAGCTGCTGTCACAGGCATACTGATGAGCACCATTTCCAGTCACCCCTGCATGCAAGCCTTATGCTATTCCTTTTAATTTTCTTGGTGCTGTAATTGTAAATGAAAAGCAATATTGCAACACATCCAATTATAAGCAGAGTCTCATCCCCCAGGACTCATTGAAGAGAAAAAAATGTATTTATGGCTGCAAGGAGCCATTAATCTCTGCACATAGAGCCCCACACGTGTTTCTACAGCAGCTGCAAGACGGGGCCTCCTCCTCCCTGGTTCCTTTCTCCAGCACTTCACTCTCGGGCTGTTTTATTGAAGTCAGGCCCTGAAGTACTGGTTGCATAAGCACCTTGATTAGGCTCCACGGGGTCTTCTTGGCCTCCTGTCCTGGGATCATCTATCCGTGGTAGTGGGATGACCCAGTTGCATAAAACTTTGAGTCAAAAGCAGCCTTTGTTTGGGTGGAAGCAGAGAGGAGGTGAATTGTCCTTGAAAAATGGGAAAATGAAGGCTTTTGTGGCTTTGGCTGTGTGACTGATTGCCATTCAGTATTCGTAGGAATCAACTTCTAGTCACCCTACTTTTTTCCTGCCTTCTCGTCTAGGCCGTCTCTTATCTATATTCTTCCTGCTACTTAACACGTTCATGACTGTACTAGCTTCTTGCTACATAGAGACATCACCATGAACTCAGCCGCTCAAAGCAGCGTGCACTTGTTATCTCACAGTTTTTCTGGGTCAGGAGTCTGGACGTGCCTGTCTGGCTCCTCTGCTAGGCTTCGGTCAGGTGCCAGCTGGGGCTGTTTCATCCAAGGCTCTACTGGGGAAGGGTCTAAGAGCAGGGGCCATTGGCAGAGTCCTGTTCCTGCTGTGGGAACTAAGGCTTCTGAGTCTATCCTGTTTCCAGAGGCCACCTGCAGCTCCATTTAGGGTAGAGCTCTCAGCATGACCATTTGATTCTCGAAAACCAACAAAGAAACTCCAGCAGGGGGCGTGCAGCCTGTTGAGTGATCCCGCCAGTGAATCACCCCATCAGCTTTAGGGGCGCTCTGTTGGTTAGAGGCAAGTTGCAGGTCACACCCAGACTTAAGGGGAGGGAACACACAGAGGTGTGACGATTGGGAAGTGGGAAAATGGGTCCACCCTAAGAATTTGTCTTCCACAACGCCAGTCCTCAATAACAATGGTAATAAAAATAGCACAGTCATAATGATTAGTATTTGGTACCTAAACCACACGGCAGCCTTCAAAGTGTGGACTAGTATTATCATTCTCACTTTAGCCCTGGAGAAGACTATGGGAGGCCAGGGGTTTGGAGAAATCCACACATCTTTAGAGTCAGGGATGGCAGACTTCAGAGCCTGCAGGGACCAGCAGGGAATGTCCCCAGATGAGACAGGACAGGCAAGATTCTAATGAAGGGAGGAGTCTGGACCTCATGTGAGGCCACTCCCACTCTGCCCTGTTCATTGTCATTCATCAGGTTTTAGTTGAAATGCCCAGTTTTATAGAAGCCAGCCATTGATTAAACATCAGCAATGACAATGTCCCGGCTGAAGCCAACGAATTTCAGGTGCAATTCATCCTAGGGGCCACTAGCAGGTGACTCAGTCTTGGGTTTGAATCCAGATGTGTTCAATTTGGCTGAGTTGCTTGTGAGTGATAGAGACCCATTGAACATGGTTGATTCAGAAAACGAAATTTATTAACTCCTCTAACTGAAAAGGGAAGGACTTGAGGGTACAGCTGGATCTGGGAGCTCAGAATGTGGCTCTCCAAACAACTCAGTTAGAAAAATGGGCAAAACCTCTGAAGAGATGTTTCTTCAGATAAGATATCCAAATAGCCAGTAAGCACATGAAAAGATGGTGTCATCAGTCAATAGGAAATGCAAATCAAGACCACAGTGAGACACAACTGCACACCCACTAGGATGACAACAACAACAACAACAGAAAGTAAAGCATGGTGAGATTGTGAAGAACTGGGAATTACTGTGCAGTGTTGATGGGAATGCGAAGTACACTAGTGGTTGTGGAGGACAGCTGGGTGGCTTCTCAAAAGCTAAACAGAATTTCCATATGAACCACAAATTTTACTGTAGATATATACCCTGAGGAATTGAAAACAGGGAGTCCTACAGATACTCATATACCACTATTCATAGCCAAGAGGTAGAAGTGACCCAAGCGTCTATCCAGGTGAGTGGATAAACATGATTTCTTATGGACATACAATGGACTATTATTTAGCCATAAAAAGGAATGAAGTTCTGATACTGGCTACAACATGGATGGTCCTTGTATTGGTCAGCTTTTCATCACTCAGACAAAATACCCGAGAAAAACCAACTGGAAGGAGGAAAGATTTAGTTTTGCTATGGTTTCAGAAGTTTCAATCTGTGGTTGGCTGGATCCATTGGGCTTGGGGTGGAGCAGAGCATCATGGTAGAAGAGTGTGGTAGAGGAAAGCTGCTCATTTCATGGCTGCCAGAAAGGAGAGGGAGGGAGGGAGAGGGGAGGAAGAAGGAGAGAGAGAGGGTGGGGAGAGAGAAGGAGAGGGAGGGAGGGAGAGGGGAGGAAGAAGGAGAGAGAGAGAGAGGGTGGGGGAGAGAGAAGGAGAGGGAGGGAGGGAGAGGGGAGGAGGAAGGAGAGAGAGAGAGAGGGTGGGGGGAGAGAACATGCACAACACACACAGGAGAAAGGCCAGGGACAAGGTGTAGTCCCCAAGGGATCACCCTTGCCCCAAGAACCTGCTCCCCTCAACGGGTTCTACCTCCTGCACTGTCCCCACCTCCCGATAGTGCCATCAGATTGTGAATCCATCAGTGGGTGGATCCTTTGGTGAGATCAGAGCCCTCATGTCCCAACTGTTTCCCCCAAACCCTGTCTCTGGACACTGCTGCCCTGGGGATGACACCTTCAGTAACCCAGGCTTTGGGGGACACCTCAGAGTCAGACCATAACGTCCTTAAAAACATGATGATGAGTGAAAGAAGCCAACAAAAGGCCAAGGTCGTGTGATTCCATCTTTATGATACACAGAAGAGGCCAACTCATGGAGGTGGTCAGTGAGAGGCTCCCCAGGGCCGGCGGGAGGGGCAGAATGGGGAGTTACTGTGTGACGCTTGGTAGGCTCCCTCTGGGGTGGTGAAAGTGGGCTGGAACCAGGCGGTGGTGGCACGACATGGTGATGGCATTAAAGGCCATGATACTTGACACTTGAATGTCTCCGTCCCCCACTAGGCTGTCTTCTCTAGTGGCCTCCCAGCTGGGTTTCTGTCACTGGGACAGAATGCTGTGAGAAGATCCAGGTCTGCGCTGTCTTCTGTCAGCAGCTCTAGTGGAAAGAGGTGGCATTCCAGAGGTGTCACCAAGTGCTAGGTTGGGGATTGACACCCCTGTGGGGAAACCAGAGGGTGAAGTGATCAACTGTGCCCCGGGAGCCTAGGGTTTGCTGGAGGGGGAAGCAGGGAGGGAAGGAGCATCCAGATATGAGGAAAATGGTAGACACCAAATGCAATTGCTGCAGACGGAGGGGGGGTTCATGGCGGGGGGTCTGCAGGTGTACCACTGGAGAAGGGTCCTTGAGAGGGGGCTGTCCTTGACCTTGAGGTCAGCAGATAGGGTAAAAGACTGCTTGTACGAATGTCCTTTCTTCCACGCATCTAAATAATGTGGGTATGATGACGATTTTACTTTTTGACTTATCGAACTGTATTTGAAACTTTAGTCATTGATTTTTTGTTACTGCAGTCAAGAATTTGGATCTCTTAAAACCTTTTGGTTGGGCACCTTCCCCAAGGAACTTCTTTACAGTTTTTATTGACTTGTCGGCTAGCGGTTCTGCAGGCACTCACAGATGTTAGGTGGTGTGGGCGTCTCCCGCCCCGCTCCCTCCCTGTTCTCCAGCTCCTAAGAAGAATTCTAAGAGTGGGCTCTAGGGTAGGACACCCAGTGGCTGAGTTGGCTCCAAGCCCTGCACAGCTCTGGGGTGTGGTCTCTGTGAAGTTCAGGCTCCTGCCACTCTGACCCCAGGGAGACCATGTGTATCAGACCAGAGGCCACATGCAGGGCTGAGGAGGAGGCAAACCCGTCCATCCCCTCTCCATTCTCCGGAAGGAGCTTGTCCCTCCCCACCTCCTCTCTGCATGCAGCTCTGGGAGCCACATCAGGAGGGAGACTGCCCTTGAGCTCCCTTGTTCCCCTCTTTCCTCTTGGAGACTAATCAGGCTTTGTTTCTCCAGGACTCTCTGGCCATCTGCTCTCCCTGGTGTCTCTGAAGCCATCGAGCTTTCCTGAGCAGCGGGGAATCTGCCTCTTGAGGAATAACCCCCTTTATTTGTGCAGTCAGGGGCCATGTTGGCTGCTCCTCACCCCTGTCTGGATTAGCTAGCCCGTGGGGAAAGCAGAGGGGCTGGGAGCGAGGAGGAGGGAGCTGCTGGCAGGGAAGAGGCGATGGCCGGATGTGAAAAACCTGGATTTCTTCTTTCTGCCATGTTTTGTTTAACAAATGTGTTCCCACTCAATTATCAGGAAATACACCTGACTATAGAGCTAACCTGCCTTGGAAGCTTTAAAGAGACTGAAAGACAGCTATCAGATTTGAAGTTTGCTAACTGCCTAAGTGTTTCAATATTGTAATTTTATCCTTCATGGGAATATGAATATCACTCTTCAGTTTAATAAACTTTGCGTATCCAACAGTTGTGAGCCAGGCATTTTCCTGGGTACTGGAGACATAAAGATGATGATGGTGATGATGATGGTGGTATTGATGCTACTGACGACAACTGCTGTTGCTGACATGGATGGTAGCGATAACAGTGATGGGGATGGTAACAATGATGAGGATGGTAACAATAATGATGTCAACAGTGATAATGGTGGTGATGGTGATAATGGTGATGATGAGGGTGATGGTGATGATGGTGATGGTGATGATGATAATAATGGTGATGATGATGGTGATGGTGATGGTGGTAATGGTGATGGTGATGATGGTGATAATGATTGTGATGATGGTGATAATGGTGATGGTGATGGTGATGATGATAGTGATGGTGATGATGGTGATGGTGATGATGGTGATGGTGATGATGGTGATAATGAAGGTGATGATGATGGTGGTGATGATGATGGTGGTGATGGTGATGATAATGATGGTGTTAGTGATGATGATGGTAATGATGGTGATGAGGATAGTGATGGTGGTGATGATAATGGTGATGGTGATGAAGGTGATGATGATGGTGATTGTGATGGTAATGGTGGTAATGGTGGTAATGGTGATGGTGATGGTAATGATGGTGATAATGATTGTGATGATGGTGATGATGGTGATGGTGATGATAATGGTGATGGTGATGATGATGATGGTGATGATGGTAATGATGGTGATAGTTATGAGGATGGTGATGGTGTTGATGGTGATGGTGATGATGCTAATGGTGATGATGGTAATGATGGTGATAGTTATGAGGATGGTGATGGTGTTGATGGTGATGGTGATGATGATAATGGTGATGATGAGAGTGATGTTGATGTGATGGTGATGATAAATGGTGATAATAATGGTGATGATGATGGTGATGATGATGGTGATGATGGTAATGATGGTGATGATGATGGAGATGATGATGGTGATGATGGATGTCGATAGTGATGAGTGTGGTGATAATGGTGATGATAATGGTGAGGGTGATGATGGTGATGATGGTTATTATGATGATGATGGTGATGATTGTGATGATGGAGATGATGATGGCGATGATGATGGTGATGATGGTAATGATGATAATGATGGTTGTGATGGTGATAACAGTGGGGACAATGATGATGATGCTGACAATGGTGATGATGGTGACCATGATGACAATGTTGATGGTTAGTGCTTATTGAGCATTTGCCATATATTGAGCACCATTGTAAGTATGTCATGGCTGCTGGAGTTCCTGCAATCACCTTAGTTTTTCCAGACAGGAATTAGGAGGCAAGAGAATAGGAAAAAAAGGTACTTCTTGTAGCTGAGTCAGACTTTCTTAAGGAAATTCCCTGGAAAATCCACCAAACAACTTTGGCTCACATAACATTGACTAAGTATGTCACACATATTAACTAATAGACTTCTCATAACAGCTCTAGGGAGTAATCATCATTTTTTCCCCAAATTTATGAAGGATGTGAACCTTGAAGCACAGAGAGGTTAAGTAATGCACTGAATATCAAACCTCTAAGAGGCTTGACAGTTTCAGAAGCAGGGACATGAGTGTGTAACCAGTGACAGAGTTTGTATGTGGCTTGTGCAGTTTTTAAACATTTAAAAAACTCAGATACCAAATTTAAAAATTGAGGTACTTCCCAACAGAAATATAGATTGCCAGTTTTCCTTGAAAGACATCAGATTCAGCAATATTGGGTCAGCACTCAGTATGGCACTGTTGGGTGGAGAAGCCGTGGCTCCTCCCTTTGGTAAGACTGGCCCTTTCCCATCCCTACTCCCCACCAATCCCTACCGTGTGGCTTGCCCACTTTGTTTACTCATGCTTGATCCATGGCCCTTGCACCATGAGCCATAAGAACACCACACAGGAGCTACAATCAGAGCCTTTTGGAAGCAGTAGGAGGGGGTTGGGGAAACTTCATCAAGCTGGGTCTTCAGGGTGAGAGGAGACCTTTCTGAACAGGCAGGGGAGAAGATAGATGGGTACCATTCTGATAGATGGGTAGCACGTGCACAGGGTGACAGAATTGGGACTCAGGATACCACTCCCTTGCCTAGTGATGCTTGTGGAGCTTGTCATAGTTTGAATCTATTAATTTGCTTGATATCAAAGGAAAAACAATGGGTTTCCAGTAGTGAATGGTGATGGTACACAGCCTGAGTTTTTGGTTGTTTTAATTTCCCTTGTGTTATATGGATCAAACAAATAGACAAAAAGACTTTTAAAAAGGCTCTTTTTTGAGTCAGCATTTAGCTGCTGTCTGATGCTTGCTTTGTATAGACATTGATTTGTTTTTTTTCCCAGCTCCTCAGGGGATTCACCTTCCTCGCCCTTCCCTTGGTTCCCCTGTAGCCCGGCATTCCTCCTGTGCTGGAGCGTGGCACAGCACGGACCCCTACCTGTAGCATCCCAGCTGTGTTTCTGGGGCACTCCCTTCACTTCCTGGGCTGCTATTGGAAACAATAGTAGCCCCCACATTCTAGAGTTAGTGGGCATGAGTTATCACATGAAACTCACTTGGTGGGATGGCTGGGACCCAGCTCTTGGGGCAGGTGGGTTGTTATTAGGGATGCTCCTTGTGCCTGGCTTGTGCCCATTGCAGGGCAACAGGGCCATGCAGTCCTTCCTAGGCTGTGAGGAGCTGGGCTTCTGGTGAAAGGTGGAAGGAAGGCTGGAAAGGAGGAAGCTTTGTTTTGGAAATCCCTTGCTCTTTTATGTTTGCTTTAGAAGGAAATGCCCTATCACCAGCCGGAGTCTCACCCTCAGTTCAGAAACCTCACTCCTGGCTGAGCCTTGCTGGGAACTTCATGCTGAGTGGGCAGACGCATGGGCACACAGGCTCTGGGACAGCCACACTGAAGTCCTTGGTCGCAATGGACACTTTTTCATTCCTTTAAAAGAGAGCCCAGTGGGCAGGGGCGGAGAGGGGTGATGTCTGGAAAGACAGGTACCAGAGGTCATAGACAGTCTGGCTTATCTATAAATCAGTGTCTACTGTGGGTGTAAATTTTCACTTTATGGTGGCCTCGTCCAAACAGATGTGCTAAAAACCAAACAAACAGCAGCAGAAACAACAACCTGGCGACCTTGTGGACCTTGCCCCTGCACCTCGACCTAACGTTCTCCTTCTTACTCTGCAGTGGGGAATGAAGTGCCCTCAGGTCGCCTTTCCCTCTCTTCCTCCTCCTGCTTTTTCACTCAGACGGTGCTTTTGCTGTCACCCTTCGGTGACAAATGTGCACCTCCTGGGCATTGAATTTATTCAGCTAGTCCGCCTAGGAAGGATTACAAATGAGGAACAAGGGTTAGATCTATGAAACACACTTGTACACCCGGAAAAAAGTGCCTTGAGAATGATGTTGGTGTAGTGTCTCCCCAGCCAGGCGCCAAAGGAAGCAAAAGGAGACACATTCAATTCCCGTTACCACATATTTACAAAACAAGGCCAAAGGCCATCATGAAAGAAGCAGGGGAAGAATTTTCCTACATCACAATCACGGACAATCAGATGGGAACAAAAGGAACTGGTTCCAACTAGGTAGTTTTTGGCTTTCACCTGGCATTCCTTTCCCGTCTGTTCCCTGCAAAAGAAGGCTGGAAGTGGAGGAGGGGTGGCCGGAGAGAGAATACTGTGCAATATTAATTCTTAAAGCAAGCATTGCCAGTGAAGGATGCTCTTTCAGTGAAGAGACTTGACATTCAAGAGGCAGAGGTGGGATAAGAAATGCAAACAGCTGTTACTGACTGGGCTGTTGACAATAAAATCTGGGTCCAAGCCACTAGAAAGTCACCATGGTGATATGGGAAGGCATCTGCAGTTCTCTGTTCTGGAGGAGGCAGCAGAACCGGGGGGAAAGGAAGACGGAATAGGTGCAAAGCTGCTGTGCTGACTGTACTCCCTACGGTGGTTTTGTTAAAAGGCACCAATGGGAGACACGATGTCTGCATCCCAAGGTGAGGTTGATGCAGTTCCAGATCTTCTCCCCTGGACATGTGTTATGTGCTGAGCTCTTTATGATGGTAGTATCTTTAATCGCAACAGTATCTATGAACGTTAGGTAAAATAGTTCTTATTTCCTACATAGCTTTTTATTTTAAATAGTTTTAGATGGACAAAGATGTGCACGGGGGTGTGGAGAGTTCTAGCATGCCTGAGTCTGGTTTCCCCATGGTCATCATCTTCCATCACCATGGGGCGTCAGTCTAAACTAAGCAACTGGCATTGTGAGTTGCTGTTAACCAAATCTGAGACTTTATTCAGATTTCACCAGTGTTTTCCATTAATATTCTCTTTGGGATTCAAGATGGCGCCCACGGCAACTTCTGCGTGCATCCTCGCATTCTCCTCTGATCTCTGTCTTCTTTATTTTTCTGTATCCTTGACAGTCTGGCAGAGGACTTGTTTTCTTTATTCTCTCTGATCTAGAAATTCAGCCTTGGGAGGTGAAATTTGTGCACAGTTCAGCCAGGTCACAGAGGAGCTCTGGATTTCTGCTCAGCCAGTTGCAAGTGAGCTCAGTCTGCAGCCGCATTGAAATCACCAGGAGGTGTTGGGAGGACTCAGAGTGCTGGAACCCTCCTTGCTCCTCCCGGAGCTCTGCCCCCTGCACCCCCTGCATCCCATTCTGTCGTGCTGGAGTTGAGATGGGGCAAAGGACAGGTAACTGATTTTCAAAGAAAGCCAAATGGGTACATAGCACTTCCCCATCAACCAGTTGCTAACACCTCGGGCAAAGGGAAAGATCACACTTTCCAACACAAGCAATTACCCCCTGAACAGCTCTTTTTTTCTGCCTTTTAGGCAAGATAAGAGGAGGAGACGGCATGAGAAGAAAGGAAACCTAAGGTCCATAAAAAAGCAAGACACCCCAATCCCTTTGGCACCAGTTTTGGGTCCCCTCCTCTCTCTCTCTCTCTCTCTCTCTCTCTCTCTCTCTCTCTCTCTCTCTCTCTCTCTCTCTCTCTCTCTTGCTTCTTAAAAAAATTTACTTTCTACTCCTGTCTTGGAGTTTCTCTGGTGTTTAATCTTCAACACCAAGGGAATGAGGACCTGATCCTGATTTTTAAGACCAGTATCAGCTGGGGGCTTGTTCAGGATCTTCACCTAGGAAGGTTCTCCTCACCCCACATCTTTCTGAGGTGCACCTTTCTATCTCTTTTCTTTCTTTCTGTAGAAAATAATGGGGATCCGTCGGCTAATTAAACATGGTGAGTGCAAGCTGCTCTTCTATGAGACTTAGGTGAGAGGATTCACCATCTCAGTAGCTCCTAATCACCTGTCCTGTGGGCCAGGGATGTTGGGTTCTGCCTAAGCCATTTCTTAATGTCCTATTCAGGGTCACAGCATGTCTGGCCTCAGTTGACAGCGTCGATAATCCCAGTTTGCCTTTAGATGCACAGAGAGATGAACCAAGGATACAACAACTGTGTGATTCTGGCCAGGGCTACTCCCTGATGAATCTTTTTTTTTTTTTTTATTGGTTGTTCAAAAAATTACAAAGCTCTTGACATATCATATTTCATACATTTGAATCAAGCGGGTTATGAACTCCCATTTTTACCCCGTATACAGATTACAGAACCACATCGGTTACACATCCACGTTTTTACATACTGCCATACTAGTGTCTGTTGTATTCTGCTGCCTTTCTCCCTGGTGAATCTTAAAGGTTTTTTTTTTTTTTTTTTTTTTCTGACCTCATCTCCCGACAGCCCTAGTAGGGTATCTTATGGTGAGTGGTTGATCAGGGGGTGCTAAGTGAATGCCCCAGTGACACGGCCATCCAAATGAGCCCACTGCAGTGTCTGGTGCTTTCTCCTCCCAAGCACTCCCTGCCCTTCGCCAATCAGACTCCCGCTGACCAGACTCTAGCTGTTAAGAGAGGGACATTTTACATGGAATGGTTCATAAGGAAGTGCCTGGGTTCCCTTTGTTCACATAGTAAGCCCTTACAAACCTGTAGGGACTCTCCTCACTGTTGTTTCTGTGCTCCTGTGTGCTCTCTGAGCTTCTTTGGCTGCAAAAAAAGGGAAACTCTTACCCACAGCCTTTCAATTCACCTTTGGCTTAGATTCCTACGGGAGAAGGGCGTTAAGCAATCGACAACCACTAGATGTCCTCCTCGCCCTCTGGAGATGCCTTTGGTCCACAGTGAGCATCAACTCTATTCCAGCCTTTACCCCCTGTGTTCTTCTGCTGCCAAGCATGGCCTCAATTCAAAACCTCTGGTAGAGAATCATGGCCATCAGAGGGAAATACAAAATTTAATATCATTCTACAGCTTAGCCTGTTTTGCAAAAGGAAGGAAATCGTATGAAGTTTCTTATATGCAGGTCTAAGGACTTCTCAGATCTTGTTTAAAAAACCAAAAACCCGAATTGCGCTACACATGTAAATTAGATTCAACTATGATCCTCTGTTCTAAGTGAGACCCCCCCTTCCCAATTCACTAATTACTGGTAAGCTCAGCACAGACGGATCAGGATTCATTACAAGAAAGAACCTAAGTGTGATCTCCCAGGGTTACCAGTCACATGGTAAAGGTGGGTAATCTGGAGATTTGACTTTTTCATGGCCATAGAGGTTTTTACACTGTGTCTTTGTGCAGAGGCCAATTTGTCAAGGGTTAGCTCTCAAATACATTGGAGAATCTCCTTTTACAAAATCCCAAGAAGTTCATAAACATGGTGATGTTAGGACATGGCGGTGATAGCATTGAGGACAAGTGGCCACCTGAACCTTTGATTGCAGTGTCCTTCATGGCTGTCAGACTTTACACCTAGCATTTCCTACTGTACAGGACTGCCCTATATTTAAGTCATAAGTAAAAGTCTGATAGGCTTTATTTTTAAAAAATATTTATTTTTTGTCATAGTTGGACACAATACCTTTTGTTTTATTTATTTATTTTTTAATGCAGTGCTGAGGATTGAACCCAGGGCCTCGCATGTGCAAGGTGAGCACTCTACCACTGAGCCACCATAATCCTAACCCTAATAGGCTCTATTTTAATTTTAACAGGTTAAATATAATAGAAAATTTCATAAATATCTGTAGTGTTTCCTCCTCCCTGTGCAGATCTACCTATGAAAAGCTACAAAATCCTTGTTTCCTTTGTTTCTTATGTAGGTATACATACCTGTGGATTGTACTGTTGTGTCTACTTATGTGCTTGTGTCCATATATCATGTACATGGTATCAAAATTGGCATAAAGATAAACAAGTGCTCATAAATCAAAATTCAAATGGGGAATGGATCCAAATAGCTTTTAGTTCCTGTGACTTAAAAAAAGGCTCAAGAGTAAACTGGGTAAACAGATGAGAGTAAAGATGTTTTCTAAACTACTAACTCACGTTTTTCTAGGTGGTCAGACAATTAACAGAGGGTTTGTTTCTTTAAAATGTCTAGAATATGATATTTATTGTTTCTAGGATTTTTCTTCAACAGGGAAGAGATGGATAATACTGTTAACTACGTTTGTCTGATATTTTGGTTTTCACAGTTATGATGAGTAAATTAGATTTAACATCAATGGGATTAATCTTCATAAATGTGTTTGTTAGAGGAGACATCTGATTAATTTTCAAAGTCAAAGTGCTAAAACATCAACTGCTAAATATAAAATCAAGTACTCTTAAGTTTTAAATTCCATAGGAATTATACATAAACATTAAATGTGTTTTCATAAATTGGTAAATGAAAAAAAGTTCTAAGAATACTTTGTTTTGGTGTCTTAACTAAAAACAAGGTTACTAAAAGTTAAGATTTTATATACAAAAAAGTACAAAATGTTTCAGCTGGATTTTAATTAAAGTACTATAAAAACAAAGTATTTCATCTTATTAAAATGGAGTAATTTATCTAAATTTAGAAATTTTATAAGGATTGTTCCAAAATATAAAATTAAAAAGGGATCAACAGTAGGAAAGAAATATAAGAAGGTTCTAGGTATGGACATATATTTTAGTATGAAAGTTAGAAGGAAAAAGAAATGTTTCTGGATGAGAGAATCTTTTTTTGAATGGTAAAGTAAAAAGCTGTAGATTGTCTAAGTAAGTTACATAAGGTTTGTGGAGGGTATATCTCAAAAATTTTGTGTGTAACTAAGTTGGATATAATTAGCACAATCAGCTAAAGTTATTTAAGGCTTTTTCCTAAGGTGAAATATTAATGTACCGATATAAACTAAAGTTAATTTCTGTGTTGAAGTAATAAGGGTTTCTGAAAACATTAATCTTATTTACCAAGATAATTTCTTGTACCTATTAAGTTTTATTATTTAGAGAAACTAGTCTTAAAGGAATTAGGGTTTGTATAACTTTGGTTAAACAACTGTTATTTTAAAGTATTTCACTACACTACAGATTCTAAATTTTTCTTTAAAAGCCAAATTTGGTTACTATAAGAACTTCAGTGTAATTTTGGTGCTGTTACTGAATTCTTTGCATACTAGATGTATTCATATCTTCCAAGTATACAAGTCTTTAAAATTAAAGCATTTTATCAAGCTGGTATTCTTCAAACTGAAGTATGAAGTAAAGGTTTGGGATTATAAAAATTATGTTTCTTGGTTCATAGCTATTATGTTTTTCATCTAAATATGTTTTTACTCATGTTAATTTGATTTTATATTTTTCTTGTAAACTTTATAACTATTGTCTGTTAGTGCCTTACAGAAGTACAACTTCTAATACAACAAACTGAGTTAATTTGAGATTATAGGCCATCACCTTTAGGATAGACAAGATGTAAGCCTGATTTCCAATACTAAAACTGAGCCCAATTAAATAGAAGGGGCAAATAACTACAAAGTTATAAACATTAAATTTAAAACCCAGTACTCATGTCTTCTTGTTTTTCTCATAGAACCGCCCACCTCCCAAATGACTTTATAGCCTGTTCTTTCTGAACCAGACTTTTACCATGGACCCCTCAACTGACCCAAAACATTCCTAAAAAGGGAAACCCAAACTGCTTTCCCCACATCACCCCCTCTCAGCCTGAAGCAGCCAGAGTGGTCATAGCCCATTTCCCCTTATAGCAGTAAGGGCTCCCTTAATCAGAGATGGGAGTGAGACTGGGCAAAGGACAGATAGCTAATTATCAAAGGAAAGGAAATGGGTAGATAGCACTTCCCCATCAACCAGTTACTAACACCTCTAGGCAAGGGGAGGGGTTGCACTTTTCAACACAAGCAACTACCCACTGGATGGCTCTTTTTCTTGCTTTGGGTCATGTGATCAAGATAAGAGGAGGAGGGAGCATGAGAAGAAAGGAAACCCAAAGTCTATACAAAGCAAGATGCCCCCATTCCCATTTGCACCAGCTCTGGGCTCCCTCCTCTCTGGAGGAATGAATCTCTCTCTTTCTCTCTCTGTTCTGTTTCTTAAATAAAATTTACTTTTTACTCCTGCCTCAGTGTTACTTGGGTGTTTAATCTTCAACACTGGGGAACAAGGACCCAATCCTGATTTTCAAGACTGGTATCAGAGTGATGCCCAAGAGTCTGCATTTGTAACACATTTTTCTGGGTGCTGCTGGTTTGTGGACCACATTTTGAGAAACACCATACCAAATCAAGTCCCAGAGTAGAGTTATTTTTAGATGAAAAAGATCCATTTGAGTTTTCACCCAGATTAAATTAATTTGATAGTTTTCAAATCTTCATTTCACTTTCTGAAGTACAAAAATGAACTTCTAAACCTACTTTTCCTCCCTCCCTCCCTCCCTCCCTCTCTCCACTGCTTTGAACGTCCCTGAACTAGGCACAAAGGAGTGTGACTGTAGGACTTAGGAAAGCCCTGGGCTTTGGAAAGGACATGGCGTTTGCAGCCTGGCAGATTGATCTGTACTCTGTTCCATTATAGCTGAGGTGGCCTTGTGACTTCACGAGAGAATTTTGGTTTTAGTATCTTCATCTGAGAAATCTTAATAACTAATTCCTACCTTAGACATACAGCTGGTGTAGTTACTTAAAAGGAGAAGATTGACAGATGAAACAATGTGGATTCATATATTCCCTTGGAAATCTGAATTTCCTTTTTTCTTCTTGAGAAGGTTTCCATGGTATTGATTCAAACTTGATTCTTCCTTTTTTGCTTCTTAAAAAAAAATCTGAAATGTGCTAAAGCAAAAATCTGGACTTGGTTGACTATCGATTTGAGAATTAACATACAGAGGGGAAATGGACCATAGGGCCTCACTGCAGAGGCCATTCATTTTTAAGACTTAAATAGCAACTGGTAAAATGAACCTCTGAACCACTATGACAGCTTCCAGTGACCTGGCATTGAATAAAACTGCAGGTCAAAAATTACCTATCCTTAGTGACTTAAAAACAAATCAATTAATATTTGTTTTCTGAAGTGGTTTATAAAGTGGTAACTCTACTCCATGTTCCTTCCTTTGCATGATTTTAACCCTGAGATCATTTTAAATGTTTCCTTAAAATGACCGAAGGGGAAGAAAAATTTTTTAAAAAAATGCAGCTTCTCAGTGTGCTCTGGAAAATTCCTGCAGATTTTCTGAAACTGTTGAAGAATTTATAACCTTAAGTCCTCCCATATTAATGATTAATATTATTTCCAAGCTTTCTCCCCATTTCATATGTTGATGAGAAGCTCTGTCTGACTTTTAAGTCAGGCCCAATTCACACTAAAATATGAAGCTTCAGTTGCTTCATTTGTTATCCAACACATCTCTGCTTCTTAATCACTGAAAACACTTCTAAACAATCACAGGTTTTCTAAAACAAAGAACAAATTATTATGTGCACAGGCTTTGGGGCAGAGAACAGAATTCTGTGTGTGTTAGCATACTTAATCATCCCATTTTGGGGAAGATAATCCATTTTAATTTTCTTAGACCGTGTTCCCTTGCTTTCATTATTTTCTTTACTTCAAAGATCAACTTGACAACTATTTTTCTTCACAACAAGGCTTATGGTATTATTCCAAATCCGTCTGATTTCATGGCCTTCAGGGTAGCTTTCATGTATTATGAATTTCTCAATTGGCAGTGTTTATTAGATGGAAACTTCCAACTCCTTGAAGAAGTATTACCTTGCAGAAATTATTGCTAGGGTTTTTATTTTTTATTTTTGAAAGAGAAGAAAATACCAATATTTTCAGGAGAACAGTTTGCTAAACCTACTAAATAACCGTGTGCTGACTTGCGTTTTTTTGAGACATGCACTTTTAAAAAATTTTCTTTTCCTTTTGTTGTCTCCCAGGTTTTCTCCCTCCTCACCTCCATCAATCAGAGACTTGGCTCTGTGCTCCATGCCTCAGGCAGGGTTTGTGGTAGACCTATCTCTTTTCCCTTCTTCCTGCTTCAAAAGCTTATGCTTGCTGATGAGACTAGGGTTTGGACAAAGAGGCCTTTTCTCCAGACTTAGAATAGGGGTTTTTAAAAGATATCTGGACTTCTGGGATAGCAACGAAGCCACAGAGGGGCTGGCAGATTTTGAAACAGGAATTGCATTTGACTGCCAGTAACAGTGGCTCAAGAAATCGAAGGAACCATGAAGCCCAAGAGGAAGCAATCTGGAACCCATGTCCACCAACTTAAAGTTACCAGGGACTTCCATTTCTTCAGGTCTCTGTCTCACTCTATGGCTTCCATTTTCCAGGTGGCCTCTTAGTCTCAGACCAGCCACTTCATCTGTATTCTGGACATCAGGACAATTGAAAGGACGTTTCTCCCAGCTCAAGTAGCATCTTTTGAAAGATCTAGCCCAGAAATCACACATAATTTGTGTATTTATAACTCACTAGACAGAACTAGTCACATGCCATATCTAGCTGAGAGAGAGACTGAGAAATTTAGCACGTTGTAGTGGAGTTCTGTTACTAAGGAAGAGGGGAAATGGAAATGGGCATTTGGAAAGCAAACAGCAGTGCCTGACGCCAGTCTGGAGAGAATAGGGGCTGGATGCCAGACCGGCTTCAGTGTGGATCAATGGCTGTGGGCAGAGGCCAGGTGCCCCGTGCTTCTCAATGCACCACCCCAGTGCAAAACCAGCAGAACCTCCCTAGTCCTGGGAGGGGCAGGTGAGCACCTGCATCCTCTGGGCCACAGCAATGGGGCTTGGAAAAGAAACGCAGCAGAATGAAATAAAATGCAAAAGCTTTAGTTTCATAAACACCAGAATTTACGGATTTAGATTTGTAATCATTAGGCTGAGAACTCAAGCTTTGATTAAAATGCTTAAGAATTAAACAGCATATCTTGATTAATTGTAGTAAAAATTTAACACGATGGAAGACTTGAATGGCATTTTTCTAAAATGATCTATTGTTTCCTGAGAGTGTCTGACAAACTTGTACTCCACGTATGTTTCTTAAACAAAGGATAACAATCTGAGAGGTTTTTGTCTCTGTGTTTTCATGTCTATTTGTCTGCCTCTGTATTTGTTAGGATTCCTTCAGTTCTAAGTAATAGAAATTGAAGTCAACGTACTGAAGGGAAAAGATAATTTATTGGTTCATATATATATATTTTGCTATTCCTGGAATCAAAGCCAGGGCCTCACACATTGGCTTTTATTTAAACCATGAGCTTCAGGTATAGCTGGATGTAGGGGTTTGATGACCTCATCAGAACATGGTCTTGTGTTCCCTCCATTGAACTTTCCTCTCAGGTAGACTCTCTGTTAGTACCTCCATTAAAAATCATCTTTTTATCTTTGAGTCCAGTGGGTAAGAACAGTTTTTCAGGCACCAGCAACACCATTCCTAATTTGAGTCTTACTGGCTCTGATTGGTTTGACTTGGTGTGAGAACACTTCATTAGAATGTGACTGTAGTCAACCAGGACTTAGAACTCATTCCTGCTGGTCAGTCAGGATCCAGAATACCACACCAGTTATTTTTACAGAAATAATTGAATACAAGTGGGTGAAATCCAGTTTATTGTCTTTTTTTTTAATAAATAAAGTTTTATTAGAACACAGCTGTGTCCATACCTTCAAGTATTGTCAATGGCAGAGTGGAGTAGTCACAACAGAGACTGGGCAGCAGGCTAAAATCTTACCATCTATCCCTTTCCAGAAAAAGCTTACGGACTCCTCTGATATATAATATAGTGATGGCAACATGTTGATCCCTGAGTAGGGAAGAAAATGTAGTAAGATATCCTGGGGCAAGATTGCAGGAAGCGGCTATCTCAAGGGTGGAAGGAACAAAGGGAAATGACTGGAATTATTAAAACTTGGAAATTTGGAGAAGAGGCCTCCGGAGTTGAAACTTCAGACTTCCAGGGAGGAATGATGTGGTCTTGGTTTTGTCATTGAAAGAGAACAATGAGCTGGTTCTGCCAGTATTGAACAAAACCTGCAAACCATGACCAGCTGGCACGAGCCACCGGTGCTGAGCCAGAAAGGCTTTGCTGGGTGACACTGACAGGAGCAGGACACAAGGAGAAGCAGGAGCAGAGCCTTCTTCTCCCTCCAGCCTTCTGGTTTCCTTGGTAGCAGAGTGTAACAGGGAGCAGCCATGAAGGAAGAGGGGGGCATCAGCATATCAAAGCTGAGCATGGAAGTGGGGGCGTGAGGTTGAAATACAATAGCTTTGAAACCTGCAGAATCCACGTTGGCTAGTCAGCATTCATCCATGCTCTTCTGTGCATTTTTTGAACATCCACCAAGAATACAACTCTATGCTTCCACGTAGAAATATACAGCTGTCCTTCATTCAAGCAAAGACATTCTCATCCCGCTCCAAATGAGAAGATTCAGTCCTGGTATCCATGTTTGGGTTATGCTAATTACTCTCCCAAATCCATTTCCATCCCATTAGAATATTATGTTTCTTGAAGATTAAACTGTAAATTTAAGGGGTTACTAACAAGATTTGTTTAAGATATTAGAGGAAGAAGAAAAGAGAGGCAGAGATAGAACATAACATAACAGAACACACACACACACACACACACACACACACACACACACGCACACACACACCCATCAAAGAAGGTGATATTCATAGTTGCTACAATCCTTGCTTCTAACTGATCAAGAATGTGTGTATGTCTCATGTTGCTGCTTCTACCACCATTCTGTTTCCTTGGATCTCAGCTGGAGGAAGTAGAGAAACTTCCTTCTTTCTTGTTAATTCAGTGGCATAAGGAGTCAAAAAAAAATATGTCCAGGGGATAGTCTCATTTTTTAGCTCAATGGAACCCTTGAATCCCCTGGTGGAAATGTTCCCACTTGGGACCAAGACTTTTGATGCAGTAGAGCTCAAGACTGCTGGAATGGGAAGCCAGAGTATCACAAATGGGTCACTGGAGGAACACTGAGAGGAACTTCACCCACTGCACCCTTCTATTCCTGACCCCGGGCATTCTGGCTGTGGGGTAAACAGCTTCATAAGTTGGTTGCTGAGTGAAAGCATATTACATCCTGTAGACAGAAGCCCATCCTTTTGGGTGCTGTCTCCTCAAAGGATTTGTAACTAAGTCTTAAGCAGACCATTCCTCCATTCTCTTAGGCCATCTGCTTCTGGTGGATAGGGCTCATGGCAAGGCCAATGAATTCCATGGACATGAGCCAAATGATGGATTTTGGTGATGAGATGCATTTCTTGATCAGGGAAATGCTATGGCATTGAGTAAAGCATTCTATGAACCCTTGGATGGTGGTGCTGGCAGGAGCACTGTGGAGAAGATAGATTCCCACTCAGAACCTGTATCTGCTACAGTGAGGTTGAATCTGCCCCTCTGTGACAGAAGGAGCCCAAGGTAATCATCCTGCCACTAGGTGGCTGACTGGTTTCTCTGGGGAATGGGGCAATACTGAGCTTCAGTCTTGGTGTCAGCTCTTGGCTGATTAGGCATCCAGTTAGCCCCATTGTTGAACCCATATGTGGTCTTCACACCTGTACCTTGATCAGTTTGCACTTGGACCCGTTGAACAAGCACTGGGATGGGTGGGAAAGAGGCTGGCTGACATCCAGCTTATTGACAACCTTCTCTACTATGGATTCACGTCCCACCTGCATCATTCTGGGCCTATTCCAAGATGTCTCTCCACATACCCCTTGTATAGGCCTTGTCACAGCCATGTCTGTTCTGTATACGAACCTAACCATCCCAAGCATTAGCAACTGCCCATGAAGTGGTGTAGTGCAGAAATTCTCTGGGTCCATGCAGAGTGGATAACCGAATGTCCTATTCAGAGTTCTGAATGCTGGAGGATTCTCCTTTATTGCTGTCCTTCAGGGCCACTTCTTCAGTCAGGCTGCAGGTACCAGCAGTTTTCCAGCCTCTGACTTTTTTGCCTCGCCACTTTCCTTCTCATCCATCCTCCAGGTCTTTGGCTCAGCTCGGATGCCTTTCCTAGCTCTGTCTGCCTGTAAATCAGCTCCAACAATGCTGCATCTGGTTAACTGTGTTCCTGGGGCTCTTGGCACTCTCTCTGCTATGGTGCTTGTTTCAGAGATTTTATTATTTATGTTACCCAAGTATCAGCTGGGATCTCCTGACCTCCTTAAGATCCAGAGCACATCAGCTTGATTTACAACCCCTCAGGGTCCAAAGCCCTTCTCAAGATACCCGCACATTGTCAGATACCTTACATTCTCCATCTCTTTGTTTTCAAATACAGATTTTGCACATATATCTTTTTCAGATTTTTGCCACGTTAACCTTATTTGAAATTGAACTCTGTCTTCATTGTGTAGCATGCTAATTTAGATGCAGTTTTTTTTTTTTTTTAAATCTACTTGGGGCTGGGGATGTGGCTCAAGCCGTAATGTGCTCGCCTGGCATGCGTGGGGTGCTGGGTTCGCTCCTCATCACCACATAAAAATAAAATAAGATGTTGTGTCCACCGAAAACTGAAAAATAAATATTAAAAAATTCTCTCTCTCTCTCTCTCTCTCTCTCTCTCTCTCTCTCTCTCTCTCTCCCTCTCTATCTAAAAAAATATCTGCTAAACTTTTTTTTGAAAACAGCTTTGGTTTGTAAACTTTTCCTGTAAAGGATCAGATAGTTGAGTATTTGCATCAGGGAGGAGTTGAACACGGTCTCTGTTTTAACCACTCTACTCTGCTGTTGTTGTGTGAAACCAGCTATAGATCACCAGAAAACAAATGGACATGGCTGTATTCCAATAAAACTTTATTTATTAAGCCAGGTGGCAGGCTAGATTTGGTTGGTTAATGCGCTATAGTTCGCAGATCTCTAGTATATGAGAAAGTTATGGGCTTTGGGACATTAAAGTTATATTTTTAGTGAGTTATCTTTCATTCTTTTGCTTATAATTTTTTCCAGTTATCCTGAAAACTTGGATTTTTAATGTATACAAATCATAATGATTGACAAGTGTTCCCTTGTTGTCTTCCTCTTTGTCCCTTAACCTCAACTTGGTCTCATTCTTGGCCAGCCATCCTTGGCTTGCTGAGCTTAGTTCAGTGAAAATTCTGCCAAGCCAGTTTAGCAGGAATGCCCCTACCTAATACCCAGGCCAGTTCCTCTGAATAATTTCCCATTCAATAGGTCCCTCACCCTGCCCATTATTGGTCATTCCGGTTGCCCCTGCCCCCACTTGCATGCAGAGCTGAGTTCCTCTTTTTCCTCTATTGTAATCATCTTGATTCTATGGTAATAGTTCAGTCCCTCCTGTGGGCACCTTCCTTGCCTATTTAGCTTGTCCAGGGCTATTTTTCTTTGACACACCTTACTGATTTTTATTCTCCGTTTCTTTCTCTTGTCTAAGTTCATCAACCACTGCCTGCTGATCTAGGTTGAACAGTGGTGGTGACAATAGGTGTATTAGTTAGGCTCAGGATAGGAGGCAGAGGGAAGAGTTTAACGGGGAGGAGGTGGCTGTTTCTAAGGAGTGGCAGGGCTAAAGGACCCAACAATAGACGATGACACCAGCAGGACTGGCCACACTGGGCATCTCTAATGAGATCCCAACACGAAGGAGCCAGTGGAGAAAGGGTGGGTGATCAGAACTGCATCCGAGCAGGGGTGGAGGTGTGCAGACCACTGTGTCTTAGGAAGAGGAACTTGCCCTGCTAACCTCAACTAGATGGGGAGGCAGCTGGGTGACTGTTGACCTTGACCCCTCCATTCTCTGCTGTCTGACCTCCTGCCACATTGAT
The DNA here is from genome assembly GCF_052094955.1 of Ictidomys tridecemlineatus. Lineage (NCBI taxonomy): Eukaryota > Metazoa > Chordata > Mammalia > Rodentia > Sciuridae > Ictidomys > Ictidomys tridecemlineatus. The sequence continues at coordinate 134,215,585 of NC_135486.1, forward strand.
GCTGTGTTCTGAATGAACACAATCAGAAGTCACTAGGGGAGGGATGCCTGTGATGGAGTGGCCTGCTGGGATGTGAAGCAGAGAGGAGCGGTGGACAGTGGGTACCTGGAGGAGGGTGTGGTGAGAACCATAGACACTGTTGCTGGGTTTGGACTTTATGGGGAGGTTTCTTGTGTTTCCTAGTTAAACAGCACGCTAATTTGGTGAGCAAAATGGAGATATTTTATCATGTTAAGAAAATATTTACATTTTAAATTTTTTCTTTTAGAAACAATAAGGGATGTTGAATCGTATCAATGCCTTTTATTATCAATGCAAATGATATTTTGTTTATTTTCTTTTAAAAAAACTCTTAATAGGTGAGTTATTCTTGAATTACTGGGAGAAACTCCTCTTGGTTATGGTATGTAAGTGTTGTTGGATTCTGTTTGCTGGTTTTTATTTAGAATCTTTACATGAATATTCATGTAAAGATTCTTTTACACATGAAAGAGATGATCTACATTTTATTCTGTGTTGTGCTATCTTTTTTTTTTTTAAAGAGAGAGAGAAAGAGAGAGATGAGAGAGAAATTTTTTTTTAATATTTATTTTTTAGTTTTCGGTGGACACAACATCTTTATGTGGTGCTGAGGATCGAACCCAGCGCCCTGTGCTTTCCAGGTGAGCGCGTTACCGCTTGAGCCACATCCCCAGCCCCTCTTGTGTTATCTTTTAAGTTTCACGAAAATACGCATAAGCCCTCTTGAAGACTATTTCCATCTTTTCCCCTTTGCTGCTGAACTTGGAAATGCATTTCCTCTGTAAACTAGTTTGGAAGACATTGACTTCACTACTGTTGGGTTTTCCTGTCTTGGACCAGGGAGGACACAGTCTGGGTTTAAATCCAGTTTGAGAGAACCGGTGGCTTGAAGTGAACCCTAGAGGGGAAGACTGGTACCCTCAGACAAAACTTTGCAAAAAAAATTATTTCATTTTAAAAACAAAGGCTGGTAAAAGGCTTTCAGCAGTGGTGCCACCAGATTTTATGTCTCAATGATCCTACACTGACTTTCTCTTCGTGGGGAAATTATCTTGATCCTCTATGCTTAGGTTTCCACATCTATAAATCATAAAAAAAGCATGAAGAACCGCCCCCCCCCCAAAAAAAACCCCATAACTATAATAGGGTTTGAGAAGTAATACCATGTGAGGTAATTAATACCTGTAAAATACTTATCCTAGTGTCTAGTACACCATAAATATTTATAAAGGTAGTTTTTTTGGGGGTGTATATCAAGGGATGCTCTACTACTAAGTTACACCAAAGCCCTTTTTATTTTATTTTGAGACAGGGTCTTGCTAAGTTTCCCAGGCAGGCCTTGAACTTGCCATCCTCCTGTCTCAGCTTCTTGAGTCTCTGGGATTACAGGTGGGCCTCACTGAGTCTGGCATGCTCAAGCAGGTTTGTATTCCTTCATGCAAAAACCAAACCTTTTTTGTACAAGTTATTCTCAGACCCAAACATGTTATGCATACATACTCACACATATGTGCACTACCGTGAGTGAGAGGGATCTTTGCATTGTTGGTTTAAGGGAGAGCTATGGATTTTTGTGTATTTATCTTATATCCAGCCATCTTTTTGAATTCTTATTAATTCCAGCATTTCTTCAGTGAATTCTCTTGGTTTTCAACTGTATTGTCTGTACAGTTTATTTTCTTTGCATATCATTACTTGTAAATTGTCTTCAACTTAAATTTGTTACAGGATAACATTTATCCTTGGAATCAAGCTAGCATTGCATATCACAAACAGACTGTTTGACAGAGAAGTGACCTGCAGTTTAAATAACCTCTGCAGTTGAATAGAATGATAATTGTGATGATTGCATAAGACAGGTTTAGAAAATAATGTTGAATTTTTACCCTACCAGGTAGAATAGAAAACAGACTATTATGTGTGTGATTGAGTTCTAAGCACTGTTTATATGATCTCCATATTTCTCTTGTGAAGTTAGGCATTTATCTCCTCCTGAACTAAGGAAAGATCAAGAGGTTTGAATATACACCTCTTCCCCTCTGAACTTACTATTTATTTGGAATATAAAATGGGTCTCGGTTTCTAGAAAAGCTGATTACTCTTGGGGAAATTCAAGTTCAGGCTTTATGAACAGCAATAAGCATAAGGTGTGTTTAAATGTAAAGACATTACACAGAGAGACACACACTTCACATACTTTTCCCTCTCCTCCCTTTAAATGTATATGTCTAAGGTCTATAGTCAAATATTGTGAATTCTCAAATTTTTGCCGTGCCTTGCTGATCCTATGGGATCTGCCTCCTATCTCAGCTCTGCCCTCCTCTTCTGCCTTTCCCTTACTTCCAAAGATCTGGACTTGCCTGAAGCTTTTGCCTCTGTTCTTCTTCCTGTCTGGGTTGCTCTTCTCTCTGGTAGTCCCATGGCTCTTTCCCTGGCTTCATGAGTTCTTTGCTCAAATGTCTGCTCATCAGAAATGTTGACTTATATGACCATTTGTGTAACCATTGCCTTTCTTACCCCACAGGTCCTCTTCTAAGGTTTAATTTTTTTTTGCATGGTACTTAATACTTATTTTATTTGTTTGTGTATTTATTGTCTCTCCTCCACTTCCAATCACACACACTATAAATGTTAACTCTACCAGGGTGGGAACTGCACCTGCCTTGCCCTCTGTCCCCTGTGCCTAGCATAGTGCCTGGTGCATAGTGCCTGTATGCTAGCATACCATTTTCGAAGATGAGCAATACAGTGATCATGGCTTGAATTAACAGAATCAGACACCCAGACACTGATATTTCCTTGGTTCATCAAACACACCAGTAACTACTTCACAGAGGGTTTATGATCTTGCTAATTGGCAAACTGAAGTTTGCAGATTTCTTGGGAGCTGAAGTCTTATAGCTTAGTCATATGTACATAGAAATGTTTGTAAATGGTTCATGTAGCTTAGCAGCCCCCAAGAGGAAGTCCGGAACACAGGGGTAGTTGTGACTTTGATTGTTAAGAAACAAGGCTGGGCTTGGGTTTATTTCCTGCATCTCACATTCTTGGACCAGAGGCTACCTAGGTCATGGTCTTCTCATGATGAGTGGCGAATGTGCAAGACAGTGAGCAAAAACACCTAATTTCTCTTGACATCTCTTCTAGGAATTGGCTCATTGTCACTTAGGCTCCATTCTATTGGCCAAAGCAGGTCATATGGCCAAACCAAGTCAGGGAGAGGTATGGTCATGACAGAGGATGTTGAACATACAGTGCCAATACAGAAACGGCCTAAAGAGTTCTCAACAATGGCTCATCTACTACACTTTTACAAATTATTATCATTTGAGAGTGAAGCCAACATAGAAGAAAATAAGACCCAGAGAAAATAAGAGTAAGCTGAATACAGCAGGGCCTGAGCTGACCCATGGCAAAGGATAGAAACCCAGTCTGACCAACTTAAAATAAAAGCCGAGCATGATGTGAAAATCCTCATTTATGTGAAAATACCAGGGGAAATTCAAGTTTAGGCTTTATGAACAGCAAGAGATTGTGCTGTTGTTTGTTTCATAGCAAGAGATGACTGAAACACACATTTCCCAGCTATCTTTGAGTATGGAATTGTTTTTTCTTCATTGACTAGTTTGCTAGTTTGAATCCTTTTAATTAGGAGAAATGATGATCTACCTTATCTTTCAACAATCCTACATAAACATCACTTTATTCCATGAAGGTTTTGGTGAGAACTGGGCAGATAAAAAAAATCTAACTTAGTGTTTCAAATGTGATAAATTATTTCTTAAAAATTATGGGGGAAAGTCCATCTCTTAGAATGTATATTTCTTTTTGAAAATTACTACGAACTTGAACAGGAAGGAGAAAGAAAGAATTAAATCAGTCATGTATCTTCAGTTTGCCAACTAGCAAGATTATATTCCCTCTGTCGAGTAGTTACTGGTTCCATGGCTTGGTCATGTCAGAACTGACTTCTTGATGATTCTCTGACCTTTTCCTTTGTGATCATGAGGTGATTCTAGACTAGCCACCTTGTCTGTCTCAAGGTCAGCTTCTTGTATAGTTTTTTTTTTGGGGGGGGGTACCAGGGATTGAACTCAGGGTCACTCAATCACTCAGAGCCACAACCCCAGCCCTATTTTGTATTTTATTTAGAGACAGCGTCTCACTGGGTTGCTTAGTGCTTCACTCTTGCTGAGGCTGACTTTGAACTCACGATCTTCCTGCCTCTGCCTCCCGAGCTGCTGGGATTATAGGTGTATCCCACTGCACCTGGACTTGTATGATTTTAATCATAAAAATGAAAGATTTCCTAGAAGATCCTAGGCCTGCCTTGTGTCACATGACCTCTCTTAGCTATAAGGGAATCTGGGAAGTGAAATAGTTGGCTTTTCCAGGCTCCAGAGGAGAGATGACAGGAGCTAGAAATAAATTGGAAAAACCTATGGTGTTGGTCAATCCTTTGGCTTTTGATGTAAAAGGAGGAATTTCTGCCAATTCCTCAGGCCCCTGGGAACATTCTGAGGAGGAAGATTGCCTTCTTTTGATCCTTGCTCCAGAACCCCTCCCTTAGGGAAGGAGGGGAGAAGTGGCTTACCTGTTTGCTAAGAGTGAAGGAAAGGTGCTTTCCCTGAGTGTGGTTGGCTTCCTTTATCCTTCTCCTCTTGTCCCTCCTGCTGTTTCCCTGCTGTTTTGGTTAGGCAAAGGCAATCAGAGGCAGAAAGCTCAGATGCAAACAGAGACCAGATCCAGCTGGTGTTTAGATTCTATCTCATAGTTGTTAATTGGGTCAGGAGTTTGGGTAGAGAAGAACATTCCAAACCCAAATGACTCAATTTTTGTGCATTTTTCAGTTCAAATGACAATTTCACATACATATACTAATAAGTGTATGCATTTGGCATTCTGGGAATTAGAGTCATCCCTCAGTATCCTTGGAGGATTGGTTCCAGGACCTCCTGAAGATACCAAAGTACATGAATGTTCAAGTCCCTTATTTAAAATGACATAGTATTTGCATGAAACCTACACACATCAATAGAAATGCCAGGTAAATAGCTATTATCATGAATTGTTTAGGAAATAATGACAAGGAAAAAACGTGTACACGTGTTCAGCCCATATGCAACCTCTTCTCAGGTATTTTCAATCTTTGGTTGAATTTGTGAATGTGGAAACCATGGATATGGAAGACAGACTGCCTTCAACCCCATTTTACAGATGAGGGCCCGGCATGAAGAGGGCAAACTGATGCCAAAGTCAGACTCACACAGCTGGTGGTGGCATTGCCAGAGCTTAAGCCGCCCTCTCCACTTCAGCGTGAGACCCTGCTGCTCTGGGGCGTCTATTCTCCATTCCCTTTGTGCAGGCTCATCAATTCTGCTCATCCTGTGGTATTGGCTTTTGAATCTCATGTCATCCATCCTGCAGTCCCCTTCAGCCCAGGAGAGCCGTGTCTCCGCCATCGGTCAATGTTAATATGCCAGCCGTTTCCCAGAGCTTTGTTGTTGAGGAGCCTGTCTTGATTTATTATTCTAAACGTGTTGCTTAGGCAACACTGATTAATGATCAATTTCTACATTACAAGGTAATCGTGCAGCCTGATGAAACTGTTCAGGAAGCAGAGGGGGCCTCTTGAGCAGGTAAGGGAATCCAGCCTTACACCAGACTATCTGTGGCTGCCCCTCTGCACGGTTTTGGCTTATTCTGCACTGCCACTACGTTTGTGTTTCCAGACTTCTCAAAGAAATGTTGCCTTGAGGTGGCAGTTTCTGGTTTGTTGCCTATGAGTGCATTTGGGTAGAGTGTTGGAAAATGGGGTGCAATAGCTTTTGGCTCTCAGTTCTACTTTTGCAGGTGGCAAGCAATACCAAATACAGGGTAGACTATTTTTTTTTTTGCCCCCAAATTAAAAAAAAATACATTTAGTATCTAAATTTGTAGTTACAAAGATAACCAGAAAAAAATGTACCCCAAAAGCAAAGAAAGCAGACAACAGAGTGAATTATCTTTTTAAAAGATATACAAATAGAAAATGAGGTCAAATTAACATGAGAGGATGCAGATGAGCCCTATCCATTGTATTGATAAATGAAACACAGAGGAGACTCTTAAGTGTTGCTGCCTGAATAGATGACCGGGCCCTTGGGTAGTATGCACTGCTCTCTTGGCCCTGACTGGCCACTACTTCTTTTTCTGTTGCCTGGACATTTAGGTGTGATGCAGGGCTTCGGGAATCTCCTTGATTTTCTAGTAGTTGCTTAACTCCATTCAGTTTGAAGACATTTCTGGAGGAAGGCCTCAGGCTTCTGTGGTTAGTCAGTCACCTCTGAGATCCTAGGGCTTGGCATTAAATCTTGCTTCTCACACTTCCAGCCCAGTAACTATAGATGGGTTTTAAACCCTGGTGAGTCTCGGTCATGTCACCTGTAAAGTGGGAGTTCTGTTTTCCACACCTACTTTACGGGTGCAGTAAGATTAAGTGTATTACTGCGTGCTGAGTATGTTGCAGTGTCCGGCACCTAGTGAGCCCTTGGTAATGAAAGCTGTTGGTTCTGTTTAACTCAGCACCTAATGAAGACAACATTAAGAGTAGCCAAGAATGACTGAATCCGTCCCAAGGAATGAGGACTCAATAGAGTTTGCTGTAGAATCAGTTCAAGTCAAATATTTACAATAATCATGAGAGGAAGTGCAGAGGGATTACCAAGACAATTAGTCAGACATGGCTAAGAGAGCAGAGTTTACCCTCATTGGCCTGCAGTTTGCTTTCCCTGCACCCAGTGCTGTCTGCTGATTTCATTTGCTTTCCCCCCCACTGTCCTTGGACTTCCTGTCTGTTGTGGGAGGTACTTAGCGCTTGCTTGTTTCTGGACCTTTGTTCTCACATCTCTGCTTTGGCAATTTGTTAAAGTTCAGATTTCTAACAAGGAGCACTTTATTATCTATATTCCCAGGGATGTAGCTTCCCTCTAATTCACTTTGCAATATGCCTACTATGTTTGCCCAGGAAGGCTTTTAAAACTAAAAGCTCTTTTCTACATCTCTTAGTCCCTTACAGATATTGGATTTGCACTTTAGGAAATTTTTAGTGATGTGTAATTACAGAGAGCAAAATGCACAAATTTAAATGTGTGGTGCTATACAACACTGGAAACTCAATCTCCTATGCAACTGTGTCTTTCTACCAATTAACCAAACCTCCTCTATTCCACACCCTACCACCCTCCAGACCCTAACCAGGATTCTACTCTCTACTTTCATGAGGCAGGGATTTTAGCTTGCGCATGAGAGAGACCATGCAGTGTTTGTCTTTCTGTGCCTGGAGTATTTCACTTAGCATAAATGTTGACATATATTTTCATTTGTTTTTGTAATACTCTTTAGGAGTGGAATTGCTGGATCATAAGGTCAGTGAACTGCCAAACTGATTTCCAGAGTGGACTTATTTTGCATCCTGTGATTTTTCAGTAGCTCTGCATCACCAGCACTTAGAACGATCTGTCCTTTTTATCTGAGCCATTCTAGAGGGTGGGTGTCAATATCTCATTGTGGTTTAATTTGCATTCCCTTGATGACTAATGATGGTGGCCATCATTTTATGTGCCTTGCATTTTAAGTGAATTAACATTTCTTCTGTTGACAGAAAGAGCAATTTCCCAGTTGAATTCTAAATGAACACTTTGTTCTGCAGGAGTCTAGATAATGGGTATCATCCCTTTTCTTTCTTTCCTTTTTTTGTGATATTAATATTAGACATTGATAAGTGCTCTACCATTGAGCTATATCCTCGCTGTTCTCATTGTTTTGGTTTTAAGTTTCAAGGCAGGGTTTCACTGAATTGCCAGGCTGACTTGAATTTGTGATCCTCCTGCCTCAGCCTCTGGAGTAACTGGGATTACAGGTGTGCACCATTATACCTGGATTCATACTTTTCCATGCAGAACTCTGCACTTATCCCTTGTCCACCATTCCCTTCTACTGTCTTCACCCAAAGTGCCCCAGTTCAGCTGCATTTCCACATGTACACACAGCCCTGGGCTGGCTTTGCCAGATAGGCTATAAACATGCGTGCAGTGCTTCCGTGTGACATCTTTGGGATTGCAATTAAAATCTCCACAGAAACAAGGTATCTGGAGTTATAGCATTAGACATGGACCCAATGAGAATGGCAGCCTCCCACCAACATGGGGGAGGGAGTGGTTGAGTGGTGGATCCCTGGCTTTTATGCTGTGGCTCCTTAATGATGCTTTCTAGCTAAAAGATATGATCAGGCAACAACAACAACAACAACAACAAAATGAAATGGTTCTTGCCCTCCTAATAGCAGAGTGAATAATAGAATAACTGGAAGATGATAAACCTTCACTCAGGGAGGGTGATTAAGGGGTGCTGATGGATGCAGCAGCAGCAGGATGAAGCTCTGTCTCCTCACTACAGGGTGGATGCCAACCCTTTATTCATGATGTGAACTCAGGCTTAGCATTCCAGAGAGCAGAACTCCCATGAATCACAGCCCATGCACAAGCCCGTGCCTCAGAGCCCTGAAGGCAGGCTTCCTTCTTCTCTTTTAAACAGTACATTGACTTGCCTCTTTATTTAATTTAGTTATTCATCTCCCAAAATATTTGTTCATTTGTCTCTGACATACATATGTTTAATATTTATATTATATTATTTATTTAAAATGTATGAATGGGAGGAGTTACTCCCCAGGTTGGGATAAAAAACCGCCCTGGTCTTTTAATTGTTCTCCTGAGTCGTCCCTCATACTAATGTCAACAAGTCCAATGTCTTTCCTCTCTAGACCTTGACCCCTCTGCCCATTATATATGAGCCCCAGGGTGTGGCTTTAATCTCAGTTTAAGGGTGAAATGTTGGCTTCCAAATACAGGCAAAGAGACAATTAGTGACTTGGAAACTAGTTTACCCGGAGTGGGACATGTTTGGTTACTGCTGAGAATCCTGTCTGGACTGCAATGAGGGCCCCCAGGAGTCTCCTCAGCTCTGCCCCAATTCAGTGATCACTTGTGAGCCAGACTAACCAGACTTTCATCTCCTTCCCCAGGGCCTGGTGTTGAGGCCCCATCGCTGCTGAGTGGTGAGCATCCCCCCTGCTGCCTGGGTGTTTGAAAACTCACCATCTCAGTGCTTCCTGGGGATTCTAGTGGGAGTCACCATCAGTGAGCACCATCAGTGCAAGAGTAGTAGCTCTTTATTCCTCTTTCCAAAATGCCACTAGTCCTTTCAACACATTTGCCCATGTCCTCCCCAGATGCTGGATCAAAGGTATAGGAAGGGGTGGTACTTGCCAGGCCACAAGGATCCCAGGCTGGCAGTTGGCTGTAAGCCTGAAAACCACCACTTGGGGGTTGCAGAAGAGGTCAAGAGGACTCTATGAGGCTCCTGTGTCTACCTGGCAGGAGGAACAATCCCAAGTCCTCTTACCGAAACATCTTAAGAAGCAATGCACCAGACACTCTGCTGTGAAAGCAGAGCCTGCTCAGTACAGCAGAGTTAAGGAATCCCGAATGAGGGAAAAGAAATCCCAGATTCATCTACCATCCTAGCATGTACAGGTCCCCCGTGTCACCCTTTGGCAGGTATTATTTCAATCTTACTTATACACACACAAGCACACACACACACACACACACACACATATGAATATACCACAGTGAATGTCACCTTTATGTATGTCTATAAGTACCAATTAAAAAAAATAAACAGGAGGAAGACCAGGAGATTAGAGAAAGGGGAACAGGGTGAAGGAGGAGGGGAGGGAAAGAGGAAGCACTGGGGACTGACATGGAGCAAATAATATTCCATGCATGAATGATTCTGTCAAAATGAACAATATGATGCACTGATAAAACATTTAAAACTTAGAAAGAAGACAAAAACAACCACAAAAATAAAGAATCCATTATTTACCAATTCATATAAAGATATCTGCTGAGGAACAACTAGCTACATGTCAGGAGCTCTTCTTGGCACCGGGATGTGGCAATGACAAAACCCCTGCCTGCATGGAGCTTGCTTTCCAAGTGGGCCGAGGCAGATGGGTAATAAATAAATTAAATAAAGTAAGTTACGTGCCAAAGAACAAGCATTCCAGAGAAAACACAACCCGGACCAGGGATGGGAAGAGTGTGGACGCTTGAGTGTGTCATTTTCTGGTGGCAGCTGAGGGTATGCTGTGTGGTTGTCACTTCTTGGATGCCCTGTTCCAGGATGGAAAGTGGATGGTGGGAAATAGGCACTTGATTTTATTTATTTAGCTTCCATTTATTTTGTCTTTGGGTAGGGTGGATACTGGGTTCCTGAGTAAAATTAACAATGGAGTGTTTTAGTGCCTGATAAAGATCGAGAAGGGGACCAGAAGGGTGAGCCAGGAAGGTCAAGAGCCAACAGAGACCTCCCAGAGGAGGTCTGCAAGGGAAGAGCAGTGATCTTGAAAGAATTAATAATGTTGTTGTTGTTCTGAGTCAAAACAGCAAAGCATACACATTAAAGAAAACGTAAAAGTAAGTAAGTATGGAGTGAATAGCCGCCTCTCTAGAGATAGCAATATACTCTTTTATTGCTTCCTATCCCAGAGAGTCACGATTTGTGTGGTCATAAATATCTGTATGCAGTTTTATGTTCTGCCTTTTTCACTTAAAATTATGTCAAGAATATTGAATTCCAACAACGGGAATATGTAAAAGTGTGATTTTCATTCCTTGTGTGATATTCCACAGGTAAATGAACCAGTATTGTAATCAGTGCTATCATCTCTTCACTGTTGGATGTTTTGGTTGTGTTTAATATGGTGGTGCTATAAATAATGTGGTCATGAAATTCTCCATCAGCATCTTTGCCTGGATCTCTGAATATTTTATTAGGATGAATTCCTAGGAGTGAGATGACTGGCACCAGGCAGAGGAATTTTCCTTTTTGAAATGCCTGGAGCCTTGAAGAGATGGGAGGAAGTGGGCGAAACCTTTGTGTGGTGAGTCTTAACTTGCTTAACCAGTAATTAACAGATGACTTGCTATTCAGGTCTCAAGTCTATGATTTTAGCATTACTATTTTATGTCCATTTCTTAGATTGCAATCAAAATACTTTGGAGGAAGCACAGGGCATCTTACATTACATGTCAGACTTCATTTTTCCAGGAAAACCCAATCGAACAAGCTAAAGACAAAGAAGTAGAATCAATGTGAAAAATACAGAGGATACCCAAAAGCATTGTGCAGGCCTTAATTGTATCTGAATTAAAAATAAACGGTAAAGGGGCTAGGGTTGTGGCTCAGTGGTAGAGCACTTGCTTAGGACAGAAGAGGCCCTGGGTTCAATCCTCAGTACCACATACAAACAAATAAAAACAAATAAATAAAATAAAGGTTAAATTCTTAAAAAAACAGTAAAAACATATTCCATTTATAAGATACCTAGAAATTTAAGTAGTGACTAAACTTTGATAATATTGATAGTGATTTTGATAATGTTAATAAAGTAATTATAAATATTATTAATAATGTAGTAGGTCCTTATCTGAAAACTTTGAAGAGGAAATGATACTATGTCTAAGATACTCATCCAGGTAATTTGGGGGTGGGTGGGTGATGGGGCAGATTGGCCTTGAGTTAATGGTATTTTTTGGGGGGTCAGAGATAGGTACAGAGGGGCTTATTTATAACAGGGATTAGAAAACTGGGTGACCAAATGCTGCCCAGTGCCTGTTTTCCTAATTGGTCAGAACGCCTCCACGTCCATTTGTGCGCGTACTTTCTCTGGTTGAGTTTGCACTACAACAGTAGAGTTGAGCTGCTGCAACAGAAACCATGGTGTGTGCAGAGCCTAAAATATTTACTCTCTGGCCCATTATAGGAAGAATTTGTAGGAGGGTGATGTACATTATTCTACCTATTTCTGTTCAAAATTATTCATTCATAAGACAATGTTTAAAACATAATTAATGTAAAAAAGATCTATGTGGTTCCTATAACTACTACCACAGAGGGCTATTCATGTATTAATAATATCTCATGCACATTAAATCACAGCTGAAATATCTGTGGGGCTATTCTTCTATAACAATCCATTATTCTGGGTGGGTAATAAGTACATGCATGATGGAAGCTTCGTGGGGCCTTCTCTGGAGAGGGTCTCTGTTCCTTCCTTGTCTCTCATGTACCAACTTCCCCTCCCAGGAGTTTCCTGTTTATTCTTCTAGGGATAATCTTTGTGTAGAAAAACACAATACAAATATAAAGTATCATTTTCTCCCCCATAAAATGATAGCATATTATTTTTGTCAGTTAACGTATCTTGGATATCTTTTCACATTAGTTGTGTAATTGTTCTTCTACACACACACACGCGCACACACACACACACATTTATTCTCAGCTTATTGGGAGAATCATGGGGACAGATGCAATGGTCATGAAATGAAATTAAGCCCTGGAGGACTGTGTGTGTGTGGGCAGTGGGAGATGATGGAAGGGGTGGGGGGTTTCAATACCTGTTCCAAAACCTGTGGGCAGAAAGAATTCAACAAGGTGAAGTTTTCTGACTATTCAAAGGTTTATTCTTCTCTTTGTTCTTTAAAACATCAAAGAAAGAAGTTAGAAATCTTGTTTGTTTTATCTTCAAAACATCTTCAGGACCTGAGCGCCTCCTGCTCCTCTCTATCCTGGCCCGAGACCCAGACCTCTCACCTGGCCGCCATGACAGTCTCTATTGGGAGCCTGGCTTCTGTCTTGTGTCCCCTACAATCAGCCTTTTAAGTGAGATTCAGAACACGTCTTCTCTCTGCTCAGAACACCCAGTGGTTCATTTTACTGAGTATGGAAACCAGAAGTCTCACAGGACTTAGGAAGCTCTGCCTGATATGACCAATCCCTTCTCTGTGTTCCTCTTTCCCTGTCTTTACCGACACCTCAGTTAATACCTCACTTACCAATAAAGTAATTGGAACATGAGGACTTAGTTTGAAATCTGCCCTATGTAAATGAGAACACAAGTCCACAATAACTCAAAGAGTATGTTTATAACTAGAGCCCTTTGACTGGGGAAACCAACACTTAACTGGCAAACACCACCCCCATCATCATTTCTCCCCAGAGGGTCTGTGTTGCTTAGGGCCTACAATTTCCTGATTTCCTTTAGGCTCTTGTTATCAATGGACATGTGAACTCTCAGCATACTCTCAAAGTTTAAAGCATTGTGACTTGCATACACGTTGACATTATAAAGTGGTATATGGTCCAAAAGTGAATTGTGGCTCAAAGCTGGCAAGTTTGGGTGGGGAATTCTGTTCTGAGGACAAAGATAGGCTGGGGCTCTGGGATCCTGGGGACCAAACCTCTCCCACACATAGTCACTTCTCCCTCTTCCTGGTCCTGGATGAAAGATGCTCCCAGAAATGCTGTTCTGTGTCTGAAAGGAGCAGAGAGAGAACAGGATTGTGTTTTGACTCACAGCCTTCTGCTCAGGGTCTGTGGCCAAGCGGGCTCCCGGGACCCTCATAATGCCACCCACCTGGCCCCAAGTCTCTCCTGGAGAAGAATCACTCCACCTGCCTGTGCTCCTCTGCACGGTGCCCAAGTCCTAGCTGCAGACCTGGCCTGTGGCTCTGCTCCAAGAAAACAGTCCAGTTTTGATTCCCTCCAGCTGCCGGAGAGGGTCATAGCCCGGGAGTGATCCTCAGTGGGATTTTCTGTTCTTTACAACTTATTATTTTCAGAGATGTTCCCAGCCGTTAAATCCCAGACAAGAGGATAGGGGCCCTGAGCGTTCTTTTTTGGTGATCCTTCTTCTCAAATACCTTCCCCACAACTAATTATTAGAGTCATATGAACTCACTGTTGGAAGATTGGGAAATGCGAAACAAAGTGTTAAAGAGACAAACCCGAATCACCAATAATGCTACTACCAGATGTCACTAATAGCATTTGGGTTTATTTTCTTTCCATATCATCTCAGTGAGCATCCATGTATGAATGTTCATATGAATATAGTCATATGATTATGTTCACAAATGTATGCTATAAGACATTTATATTTTGCACATAGTTTTCAACATTTTGCTGTTAAAATTTATACATACAGATAATTGGAAGAATTACATAATGGACACTCAGGAATTGACCATATAGTTTGACCATATAGTTTTTATGATTAAACCCCCTTCCCTTGTCTCATCTATTCCTCTTTCTCTCTCTTTCTACCCATCCATCCCTCTGTTCATCTGTCCATCTCGTCATCCATCTATCCATCTGTCCATTTTTGTAAAATTTTTCAAAATAAGATGCAGACAGCAGTAAACACCAGCATTTCCGCCAAACACCTATACATATAGCATTTATCATGCTTCTTCACTTAGCCCACTGTGAAAAGTTTCCTATATTCTCAACTATTTTTCAAAACCATTTAGAAACTAACCACATAATAGTCTACTGCATAGATGTATCATAATCCATTCTTTTGATTAATTTTGTTTCTATGTTTTCCACATTGATAAATGATGCTGCAGTGAACATCTTTGAACATGAACCTTTGACTGCACCTCTGATTATTTCATTAAAGTAGAATAACAAGAAGAATATTATTGGGTGAAGAGTATTACGGGCATTGAAGAGTGTTTGAAGCACACTTTCTGGTTTTCTTTTGATATGGGAGCTTATTGCATAAAACCTTACAAAATTCTTTTTTTGAATCCAGAAGGATGGGTGGTATCTAGGTCCTAATTGTGATGGGAGAAAGTGGTGGTGGGCAGATTCCAGACATCTCTAGCCAGGTTGTAGATGTGGTAGAGAAAACGTCCCCATTTGAGGTTCTTCATTTCCCTCCTTCTGGAATAAATAAGGTTATAGCCAGGGGGATTGGAATCTGCCTGGGAGGGGCCTGCCATCTAGTAGGTGCTGGGCGCTCAGTCCTTTAGTAATCGACAGTCCCTTCCCCTTTCAGGATCTGTGTTAAGCACTAAACAAACTTTTAATTTTTAATGTTAAGAACTAAAAATTCAGTAGGCAGAGTGCTAGGGGCAGTGGAGTTCCTGGAGACAATGACAACATTCGTAAGGGGCATATAATAGACGGGGAGAGTTAGCGTTCTGCGTAGGAGGGTGCTCTGCGTGCCAGGCTGTGTTGTCTGGACCAATAAAGACAGAAGTCAAGGGGATACAGGAAAGTTTAGGAAGACGTTGTTGGAGGTCAAGAGAGTTCCAGAAGTTTGTGTTCAAGAAAAACGTGTGTGTGTGTGTGTGTGTGTGTGTGTGTGTGTATGTGTGTGTGTACATGCCACTGTGAGGGAAGAGCCTGGGAAGGGAAACAGAGGCCCGGGATGAAGAGCCAGGCCCACAGATCTAGATTTTAAGGCAAGACCAGGGCTGAGTACTCAAGGGCCTGTGTAGTGCTCATGAGGCTGCCTGGGGCATCGGGGAACTCTTGGCGCAAACGTGGTGGAAAACGACAAGGCCCTCTTGTCCCCACTCAGTCAATATGGGCCCAGGAAACCCAGCTCCAGGGTGCTCAGCCTTTCAATTTTTTGTCAGAAGCTGAAAAAATCTAGATTTTTTATGAGGAAACTGCTAATGCAGAACACTTGCTGCTATTTAAAATAAAAGAATATCATGGGTTTCAACATTGTGTGGACCCAATCAAATATGTCTACGGGCTGGAGTCAACCTAGGGCCACAAGTTTGAGACCTTCTGAGGGGGTTGATGGTGCCACTGGCGAAGCACCAACAGAGTGATTGTGTCCCTCAGGTGGGTGGGGGGACAGATCATGGATTTGCTGGTTACATCTTAGGGTCCTGAGCCCTGTACTCACTCTTCACTGTCACCCTGTCTGGTCTTTTTAAGTAAACTTTATTGAATATATTCTAGAATTACAACATGATGTTATGAGATATATATTGTTATGGTTTGGCTATAAGGTGTCGTCCCAAGCTCTGTGTCAATGAAGGACTGTTCAGAGGTGAAGTGATAGGATCATGAGAGCTGTAACCTAATCAGCCCATCCTGGTTTGATTGACTGACTGGGTGGTAACTGGGCAGAGGGGGTGTGGCTGGAGGAGGTGGTCTCAGAGGTGTGACTGGAGGCTGAACCTTCCCTGTGGCCCCCTCCCCCCTTTCTTGACCCTGCCATGAGTTGAACAGCCTTCTTCCATGGGGCCCTTCTGCTGTGATGTCCTGCCTCATCTTGGGCCCAGAGCAATGGACTTGGCCCACCATGGACTGGGCCTGTCATACCATGAGCCCAAATAAACTTTTCCTTCTCTAAGTTGTTCTTGCTATGTATTTTGGTCACCGTTGAGAAGCTGAATAAAACACGCAGAGATAACGAAGTGATCGCCATAATGAAGCAGATGAGCAAATCTGTCATCTCCAAGTGAATGCAGCGTATTGTATTAGGGGTTGTTGTTAAGCAAGTTGATTTTAGTTCTCTTGTCACTCTGCCTTTTCTCAGGCCGTGCCCTCCTCTGCTACTTACGTTTCAAGATCACTTGAGGGCTGGAGATGAAGCTCGGTGGCAGACCACTTGCTTGACCTGTGTGAGGTCCTGGGTTCCATTCCTAGCACCGCAAAACAAAAAACAGATGAATTTGCAGTGTCCTTTCCTTAGGAAGCCCCAGACAGGACTCAACACCCTTTCTTTCCACCCCCCCCCTGTACCAGGTTTGTCTGTACGAGAGAGCTTCATGGTATCATTTTATTATTACCTGTCCACAATCAGCCTCCCCTAGGTAGTTGAGCTCTGTGAGGACAGAGTGTGTCTCATGAACTAGCGAATACCTGGGCCTGGCCGGCTCAATGCTTGCTGAGCAAGAGAATCAGTTCATAGGCCCACCAGACTGGTGAATATGGTGAATACAAAGTTTTCTTTCTTCCTTTCTTTCTTTCTTTCTTTTTTTTTTTTGACAAAGGCAGATTGATTTCCTAAATTTGGTTGAGACATCTTTGAGGTAGTCTTCATCTGTAAAATGGGCACAATATTACCACATGCTATGTGGGTTGTCTTGAGGTTAATACTTACAATGAGAGAATACCTCATCTGCGAGATGCTTGACAAATGACTCAAGTTTTTTTTTAAATTAATACTTTTATCAATGGCATTGGTGACTATAATGTCCCCTGTTTGGGACACACTATGTACACAGGAGGATGTCTGGAAGCCATGGGTTAGCATGTTTTAGGGCATGCCTGAGTCCCTGTTTTATTGATAGACAGATAGTGTAATCAGTGGCCATAAAGGTCAGAGCACAGATAATTTAGACGGAACAAGGTTTCCTGATCTCTATCCTGAATTTGTGTTGAGGAGTTTCCATGGGAGAAAGGGATGCTCAATTAGGCATGAAACACAAAAAGACACATTTGGTAATAAGTGTCTCAAACCAGATGAGCCAGTTGCCTGTGTTCCTTTCTAGCAGAGACTCATAAATACTTCTTGTGGAATGCCCAATAATGAAAACATTTTAGCTTTTATCAAGCAGATGGGCTCTGTTGCAAGTGCTCAGTGTTGCTCTTGGATCAGGAAAGCAGCCACAGACACTATGTAACTGAATGGACATTACTGTGTTCCAATAAAACTTTATTTACAGAATCAATCAGGGGCTGGATTTAGCTTAGGGATGGTATCTTGCCAATCTGTGTTCTCAAATCCTCAGAGCTGGTGACATGGTTAGGGTTGGATAAAGGCAGTTGCCTTTCTAATTGGCTAAGAACACTTTAAGTTCTCCTGCAGCATCTGGGGTGGAATGAGAGGTGGAATTCACCCTCCTGCGTTTTCTGCATTGGATACATGTCATTGAGTATTTGCTAAATATTCTTTAGGGGGTTTTTAGGGCATGTCTCCAACACCAGGATGTTGGAAGTGCCCAGTGCAAATGTTAAAAACCCTAGGCTCTGTCTGGAGTCAGGAAAGCCTGTCTTCCACCCCCATGTCTACTTGGCAGCTGTGTGATCTTGAGCGTGTTGGGGAACTTCTCTATGCCTCGGTTTCCTCTCTGTAGAACGGAGTTAATGATAATACCTATTGTATACAGGCTGTCAAGAATGTTGAAGGAGACCATTTTGTAAAGCAAGAAGGGCAAGGCTGCTCAACTTGGGTGCTCTGGACATTGGGCTGGTAATTCTTGGTCTTGGTGATGCTGTGCTCTGTGTGCTGGGTTGCTTGTCACTTCCCCAGCCTCTACCTGCTAAAATCCAGTAGGATCCCTTCCCTACTTTTAAAAACCCTCAAAATGTCTCTAGACATTACTAAATGTTCCTTAATGGGCACAACTTCCCCCAGTGGAGGAAAATTCCATCAAACTCCAGTTCTTATTAACAGTTGTTGAGGGTTTCAACTACCATGCTGCTGATGCAGATTGTTGTATATCCACGTCCTACAAGGAATGGGATCTCTGAAGACAGCCCTAAAGCATGCATAATGGTAATATTACTAAAGTTTGAGAGTGCCCAACACTTACAGTCTTACCATGTGCCAGCTGTTTCCCTGCCAGTTCTCTTGTACCAATTTACTGGATCATTCAACAGTTCTCCTAGTGACAACCCCTTGCTGCTTAGGCTGGCTGATACAATGAAGCAGAGTCTTGAACCCACTACAAGTTTGGTACCATATTGCAAAAAGATCAAAGACTTTGGGCAGTGTGGGGCTTTGCAAAGCCTTGCTCTTGTTTTGTGGATATGCACAGTGACATAATGAGACAGGCCCAGGAGAGCCAGGAACATTTCCCAAGACTGCGCACCATATGTGTCTTGGTGTTTGTTATGTGCCCTCTGTTACTCCAGGAAGGCTGCGATTTCAGAGGGCAGAGTCCAGGCACTGAAAAAGCTTGATCAATAAAGTTCAATTTGGAAATAAAAGTCCTTTAGCTTCTGGGTCAAATCACCGATCGCTGTCCCCAAACAGCTTTGGTGAATGTGCCGAAGGGGGATTTTCTAAGCTACAACCTTTCCTGCAGTGGAGAACAAGATAGAGAGCTGCGAAAACTCTGCTAGGTAGCTGAGGTGGGAGTTTTTAAGGCATGACCTAAATTTAGTGAGAAAGTTTAGACTGAAATGTTTGCTGTTCTTTTCCTTCTGGACTGCAGAAAGTTGTGCACAGGTGGGATGCCAGGGGCTTCCAGCTCCGAAAGCGGTGTCCTTCTTCCATCTCACCACAAGATGGCACTCCAATGCCTGCGTTGGAAACCAGGTCAGCAGGAGCCCGGGCTCCTTGGACCACCACACCAATAGAAAGCCACTGCTCTCATCCATATTAACAAGACACAGTCATTTTATTCCAAATGCATAAATGTTACTGAGTTTTCCAAGGGTTTTACCTGACTCCAGGACAGAGGACTGCCTTTTAGGACCAAAATGAAGGTGGGAAGGAGGCAGGCCTGAGGAGGAACAGGAAAGCTTGCCTACCCGGGCTTGCTTCAGCTGCTCATTCACTCCACGTCTGCATTTTGGTATTAACGTGCTGCAGTGCAGGTTTCTACGGGACCAAGGGTCACATAGATGCCATTTTCTGGCCCCGGGCAGAGGGGTAGCTATTCTGTCATTTGTACTAAGGCCAGGTGAGGGATGCCAGGAGAAGAGGAGCATCTGCTCCAGGCTGTGGTTGGCTTCCTCTCATCTTCCTGGGCCTTGACTGCATCTTTCCTTCAGCTTGATTATTATGTGATTCCTACATCCAGTCACTCTGGAAGGTCAGACCTCCAGTCTTCTTAATTTCAACAAATGAGAACCACGTCCTTATCTCTGCTCAAGTCAGCATCCCCATTAGTGCAGCCTGGGATTCCTGAGTCCTCTGCGTTGTAGAGAAGGAGGTGCCATCAGGACTGGTTTTCCCCCAGAGCAACTCTTCTTTGTGGGTTACAGATGCAGAAGGAGGAGCCCCTGAGGTGTCCAATGCCCTGAGGGTTCAGTGCTTTCTAAGGAGCACACAACCAAAACAGCCAAACAGCAGCATCAACCAGGGCGAGGCATTGTATTTATTTCACTTACTGGACTGGAAATTCTGGGTGAGTCACTGTTTCCTGTCATGAGCATCTCATCTCTAGCAGAATGTCACTGATTTTGCTCGATTTAGAGACTTTTGAAATAAGAATTTTAAGAGTCATTTCGACTGTGGCAACAGTCTCAAGGCCCTCCATGACCTGTTTTTCTTGCTACTTCACTGGGTTTGTTTACTCCCATCCTAAACTCCAAGGATATCAAGATTTTTTGTAGGTTCTTGGCTCTCAACCTGCTACTCTTGCCCTCTGTGATTTGAACTCTTCTGTGTTCCTTCACCTCCTTATTAGCTAGGGTTCTTTTGGTTGCAATTGACAGAGACTCAATTCAACTTGGGTTAGTTAAAAATAGTGCATATATGTGATTCATTTTTGTATGTAATAGATTAATTCAAGGGATTCATAGTTTGCCTTCAAGAACTGTTGGATCCAGGAGCTCAAATGGTGCTATTAGAGTCCCATTCCTTTTTCTCTCTCCATGACTTGTCTCCACAAAGGCTTTTTTTTCTAGACAGGGTATCTCCATGCGATAACCCATACATCCTCCAGTCTTCCATTCTACTTGCTAAGTAATGCCAGAGAAATGAGTGTTCCACAAGAGCTTGGGGTTACAGGCTTCATCATTCAAATAGCTTTGGACAAGTAACCACACATGAACCAATGCCTGTAGTAACGAGGAGTTGTTCTGTGTAGCCTGGTCTTGGTTATGGGATCATTCTGTTGCCAATGGATAGAGACAACCTACTTCATAGAGAAGAGGGAGAGAAGAGGGTCATGATTCCACCTCTTGGTGTTATACTGAAAAGGTCGTCTCTATCCATTGGCACCAGAATGATCCCTTAACCAAGACCAGGCTACCCATCACAACGCCTCCTTAGCACAGCATTGGTTCACGTGTGGTGACTTGTCTAAAAGAGCTCTTGCTCTTTTGTTAAACATCAGTAGACTTTATGTGGGTCTAGTTCTGTGTTTTCTTTCCTGTTCCAGTGATCTTTTTGTCTATTCTTCTGCCAATACAATGCTCTTTTGATTATTGTATCTTTTAGTAAGTTTAAAAATGTTTAAATTTGTTTTTAATTGACAAGCAAAAATTGTACCTATTTATGGGGTATCATGCATTTTAATACATGGTGCATTTTTTTTTTCAAATAAGGATGAGTATGTCTATCTCCTTACATTTATCATTTCTTTGTGGAGAAGACATTCAACATCCTTGCTTCTGGGGCTGGAGGGTGCTCAGTGGTAGAGCACTTGCTTAGCATATGTGGTCCTGGGTTTGACCCCAGCACTGCACTGCACTGTAACAAAACAACACGACCCTTTCTTCCAGTTCATTTGGAATACACAGTACATTATCATTATCTGCAGTCACCCCACTGGGTAGAAGGACCCTAGAACTTCTGTCTCCATCTAACTTAGTCCCCACTGACCAGCCTTTCCCCGTGTTCCCTACACTCTACTCTCCTCAGCTTCTAGTGACCAGTATTCTACTCTCCAAATAGAAAACTTACAATCAAGTAGTGTCAGTTCTCCAATTTTTTTCTTCTTTGTCAACATTGTGTTGAATATCCTGAGTCTTTTGTTTCTCCATATAAACTGTAAAATGTGTAACAACGTGCACAAAGTTACTTGCTGGAATTTTAATTGAGATGGCATGGATTTTCATAAGTGAAATTGTGAAGATTGACATTATGACAAAATTAAGTCTTCCTATTTATGAACATGGGATGTCTCTCTGTTTACCTGGCTCTTCTTGAATATCTTTCATCAGAGTTTTGTAATTTTCTACGCCTACACTTGTATATATATGATTTATGTCTAAATGTTTATTTTGGGCATACTAATGAAAATGGCAGTTCATTTTAAATTTTAAATTTCACTTTTTCTTTGTTTATTTATAGGAAAGCGACTGACTTTTATTGTGTTGACCTTATATCCTGAAACATTACTATAAGCACTTATTGGTTTCAGAAGATTTTTGTCAATTCTTCCCGATCGGTCGGTCTAATGGAGAAACCTCCCCACTGATGATCAAATTGGAGGAGAATCTTGCTGCCCTCTGGGGGATATTCCAGAGATGTCTGTAGTTGATAGCTTTCTGACTATTAGAAAGGAAATGGCCTTAGGATAGCTTTCATGCCTTGTCTGGCAAATCAGCAAAATGGGAAGAACCCAGATCCTTGATGATATTAACGAGTGGTTGAATCAACCAGTCCCGAATCCCACCTGAGCCCTGGACTTTATGTTAAATGAGATACATTAAAATATGTCTGTATTATTCAAGGGAGATGAAGTTGGCATTACCGGCTATAATTTTATTTCTTTTATATAACAGAAAAAAATGAAGTTTTCAGTTAAAAAAACTGAATTTGAGAGAAGTTAATAACAACAGCAGCAGTGATGCTGAATGAGAAAGCCGAGTCTTACCCTTGCCTGCTGACTCCGCAGTCCACACACAGGCCCTGTGTCCAGCTCAGGAGTGTTGTCTCCCACTGAATATTGTGTAGAAACGCCTGGGAGTTTGGCAGGGGAGGTAGGGAGTGGTAACGACTTACCATTAGGGAAACAGGTTATTGGAGAATATTGAATGAGGCTTGTTGTTTTCCTAGAACACAGGATATCAACATGCCCACAGGGGGAGAAGTGCGTGACTCAACTCTCAGTGGAGAGAAACTACACTTTAAGTCTGATCGACTTCACAGGACCTGAATTTTGACACCAACTGAAGTTGGTGGTTTTGTATTTTTTTTTTTTTTTTTTTTTAGGGAATACCCTCTTCTCTTCATTCCTCATTCCATGTTTTGGTCATGAGAAAAGACTGTTTTCCTACTTAAAACCCAAAGAAAAAGTCCAAATCCCCTTAGTTCAGAATGAAGGACAAGCTGACAATGGATGACATCTTGATTTTACCCTTGTTCCTGCCTCCCGGAGTGTGACTCTTTGGACCTTTGCCCAAAGATGGATTTGCCTGTCACTTCAGATGTTGCCAAGAAACTTTGTAAAAAGCTCACTCAGCAAAAAGCTGACGGAGAGAAGGAATGATACAGTCGGGGCTGAGATGTGCTGAGAGATGTGGTAGAAAGATTGTCCAAAAAAACAAAAAAAGAAAAAGAAAACAACTTCCCTGGAAAAAAGTAGAATTTTGTTCAAGTAGTAGGCTCCACTTTAAGCTGTAAGACCTTATGTTTTTTATTTTGAAAAGTGAGAAAACTTGAATCGATATTTGTTTCAAAGAAGATATACAACTGGCAAATAATCACATCCAAAGATGCTCAGTAGCATCCTTAGGGAAGTGCAGAAGGAACCACAATGAGATAGGAGATCCACTAGGCTACTGGGACAGTTACGACCAGGGAGAAGGAAGGAGGGAAGTACGTGCTGGGAGGGAGGGGGAGAAATTGGGGCCCTGACACATTGTTGGTGGGAATGAAAAATTGTGCAGCTGCTATGGAGAACTGCATAGAAGTTCCTCAGAAACTGAACATAGATCACCACACAGCCAGGCAATTCCATTCTCAGGTATATATCAAAGAACTGGAAACAGGGACTCCAATAGTTACTTGTACACCAATGTTTCTTGCAGCATTGTCCACAATAGCTAAAGATGGGAAGGATCCAGGTGCTCCTCAGGGTGGTGAAATCGTCCAATATTCAGCTGCGAATGAGGATGAGTTTCTGATATAGTTTACAACATGCATGGACTTGAGAACTTTGTACAAAGCCAATGGAGGGACAGACTTTGTATTCTCATATATAAAATATCTAGAATAAGCACATTCATGGATTCAGAAGGAAGATTAGAGGTTACCATGGGCTGAGGAGAGGGGAATAAGGGGCTCTTGCTTCGCTTCTCTTTAGGGTGGTTGAAAGTGTTGGAAACAGTGGTGGATACACAACACTGGGAATGAAGCAAGTGTAAAGAAGAAATCCCAGAGAGGAATAAAGAATAACAGAACAACCACCCAGGCGTTATTGGATAGAATTAACAACTATTATTTTATCATATTTACTTCAGATATTTAAAAAAGGAAAATAAAACATTGCTGATCAAGTTTTGTCCAGTAACAATGCTACATGCCATATCCCTCTCGCCCATCCCTTGGTTCTCTGGAGGTTGAGGTGGACGGTGCCATCCATGCTACCTCGCGACCTTTGAGCATGTGCATCTCTAAGCCTCTTTGCTTGAGGGATCTCTCCAGGGATGAGGAGCTGGCTCAGCCTGTCCACAGGGCGATACAAGAGGAGAGGAGACATCATAATGTTCTGAAGACAACCCTCAATCTGCAGGAGATGGGAGCTGGAAAATCACTACCCCAGATGCCTTGTCCCTTGGTAGATCAATGCTGAGACCTGTCTGTGTGACTTTTCAGAGAGTGTTTAATGAGACTGAGCCCCAGTTGCCCATTTCTCCACATCCTTACTATGATTCCTTGAAATTTCTTTCTTTCTTTTTTTTTAATGTATTTTTTAGTTGTTGATGTACCTTTATTTTTTATTTATTTATATATGGTGCTGAGGATTGAACTCAGTGCCTCACACATGCCAGGCAAGTGCTCTGCTACTGAGCCACAGCCACAGCCCCTCCTTGCAATTTCTACTCCAGTAAACTACCTGCATTTCCCTCCCCTGGGCCCTGGTCTTCCATGCTTTCTGCCTTTATAAACTTGCCTGTTGGAGATGGCTCCGACAGATGAGATCATGCAATATGTGGCCTTTTGTGTCTGGCCTCTTTCCTCAGGCGTGTTCAAGGTTCATTTTTTATTGCAGCATACATCAGTGCTTCCTTTTTAATAGCTGACTATGAATCCCATCATGCGGATGGGCCCATTTGGACGATCCATTCATCTGCTTCATCAGCATGGGAGACGGTGGAGTCCAGGAGACGAGAATGGATCTGTTGGTTGGGCTTCTTCCAGAAGGAGACCCTGAGACAATGATTTGTGCTGTGGTTTATTTGGAAGGTGATGCCAGAAAACATTATAGAGGAAAGTGGAAATGAGCCAGGGACAGTAGGGACGTCGATGAAGGTCACATTAGCAAGACAGTCACCCATGTGGCCACCTGCAGCTCAGGATCCAGTGTGGAACGTGCACTTCAGAGTCGTCCCCCAGGGGTGAGGTAGCTGGGTGTTTATCCACCAACGCTTGCCAATCGTTGTTCAAGAGGTGCTTCCAGGGGACAATGATCCCCAGCATCTCGTCCCCCATGTTACGGTCAGGCAGGTCCTGGCAGCCAGAGTGAGCCCTAAGGAAGGCAGCTGCAGGTGCTGGAAGATGGGTTGGTTGAACGTGTGAGGTCCTGATAGGAGCCGCCGTGAACTCTGCAGCCTCTTTGACTTTAAGACTTGGCTGTTCTACTTACCAGCTGTGCCATCTGGGGCAACCCCTTAATTTCCTCCTCTGTAACTAACCACAGCGGCCTCTCCAATAACATTTGCTGATCACTTACTCTGGGCCAAGCATTGTGCGAAGCCTCTTGTATACTACCAATTGCCTAATTCTCATGACCCAGCGGGTAATTATGCCTGGTTTTGTATCTTGCTTTATAGATGAAGTGGAGTCTCAGTGGGTGAGGATGAGGGACCTTTCTCTACCCTTCTTTGTGCCCTGGATTCGGACCTCTATGGACAACACTGATTGGATTCCTTTGTCACCTGGCTTCTGTTGCATTGTCCAGTGGGAGGCTCTGACAAGTGGCTGGAGTAAGGGTTGTGGTTCTTCCTCCTCTGGCTTTCTCCCTGCTGGGCTGTGGGTTATTAGTGCAGTGTTCCTCTACTGAAGGTTCTGCAAAGACTCCCCCCCCCCCCCCCCCCCCCGACCAAAGTAGAGATAGCCTTTGGTTGTTTTTAGTCCCTGGATGTTTCATTATCCTTTAATCCTGCTCACATCTTCAAATGGTTACTTCATTAAATTCTCTTTAATAATGCTATCTTTGTTTTGTGTGGCTATAACAAAATGCCAGAGGCTGGGAACTTTATAAAGAGGTTTATTCATGGTTTGGGGAATTCAAGAGCAGAGTACTGGCCCTGGAATAGGCTCAGCTCTGGGAAGGGCCTCATGACAGGTAGCATCACAATGTTAGAGAGCTCACGAGACAGGAAGCCAGAGCGATGCAAGGGCAGACTCATTATTTTTTATGGCGATATGCTATCTTGTGAATTAACCCACTTCCACGAAACCTGACCAACTCCTCCAGACCAGCATAAATTCATTCATGAGGCTGGAGCCCCATGACCTAATTTCTATTCACCAGGCTCCACCACGTTAAAATTCTATATTCCCAATACGGCTGTACTTGGGTCCAAGTTTTTAGCACGTAATTTTCAAACTGTAGCAACCCCCTCTGAGTGTGCTGCTTCCTGCCAGGATCTGTTCAGATCCATAGCTCAACATAAATCACATAGCTACCGTGTGCTCCTCTGATCTCCAAACCCAGCTCTTTACTGCTGGGCTGCATTTCATGGTGCATTGGGCACTTGTTGCTTTCGCATTCCAAAAAGGTAAGTTGTTTTAAAGCAGAGTATAACTACTCCTCTGCACAAGGACTGTTCATTTTAATAAAATAGAATGTTGACTTCTTGAGGCCAAAGATAATATCTGATCCGTCTGTATGTCCACAGAACCTAGGAAAGAGAAGTGACTTTCCAAGGTCATACAAGTGGTGAGTGGCCTTTAAAGAACACAGTCCAGCTTATGTGATCACTTCATGCTTCCTCCTTCACTTACACTTACGTGATTCTGGGCAGCATGTGCAGGGGCTAACGGGAGCAGGGACAGACACCAGAGGGACTTAGGAGTCAGTCTCCTGCTGCAGATCTCAGCTCCCCACACGTTGGCTGTGCAGACTTTCTTGAATCACAGCCTCCCTGAGTTACCACTTCCTCATATGTGAGATGGGGATGGTTAGTACTGTTCTCAGGGAACTTCGTGAGGATACAGGAAATAGCCCCTGTGAAGCACATAGCATACACAGTGCCTAGTTCCTGGTAACGCTCAGCAAGTGTTGGTATTATTATTCCAAAATCAAATACAGGAGTCCGGGCACAGCAAAAGTGCTCATGCTTCATGAGCAGTATCGTTCTGAAGCTATTCACGGGGAAACCCAGTCATCGATGTGCTTCAATGAGAGTGTCGGGGTTGTGCAACCCTTGTGTCTCACTCTCTGTGCACCTTAAGTACCTGGTACCTGGTAGGTGAAGAAGGGTGGCAGTATATGCCACTCCAAAATAGGCTACTTTGGCTTACAGATAATTTTGAGCGAAAGGCACTTCAAAACCAGCAGATGCAAGAAGGGAATTCAAAACTCTTCTTCCTGAAAACAGGAGATCTTTCCCATATGACAGGTGTCTTCCATATACCAGGAAGAAGGGACCCTCCTTCAGTGGGAAGTCATAGCTGAGGAAGTTGTGTGCAGCCCGGCCTAGGTAAGGCAGTGCTTGTCTTCCCTTGGACTCCTGCACAGTCTAGTTAATTTCCCATCATCGCCTCTTTTTGTTCAACCTGGAAGGTTTTGCCATTTCTTTGGGTCTTCATTTCCTCATGAGGGCTTCCATGGCATCCAAAGCTTTTATAAGTTTTTATCGTTTTCTCCTGTTCATCTCTCCTAAGTCAGTTTTATCTCAGGCCCAGGTGAGGATTAAGAAGGTGTAAAATTTTGCCTCCTCTGTGTGTTCTGCACATATTGGTCCCATTAAAAGACTGAGTATGTGAAAGTGAGGTGTAGTCATCAGTGCTGTTCACAGAATGTTTCCACAATAGTATCGTGGTTCCCCGCCCTCTTGAAGTTAAGCATGGCCTACTTTGGCTAAAGGGATGCAAGCAAAGGGGCAGGGTGTCTGGGAACGGGCTTTACCAGCTGGAGCTGGAATGACTACAACCCTTCCCACACTGTAGTCATCTTGGCCAGGTTTCAGGGGTTGTTTGTTTCTGCACCTAGCCCAGCCTGATACATGCCACTACAGATGTTGCTCTACTTACAATGGCTTGACTTAATCATTTTTTTTTCATTTTATATCAGTGCAAAAGCCACATGCATTCATTGGAAACCATTCTTCAAGTTTTAAATTTTGATCTTTCCCTGGGCTACCCTATGTGGTCGAGCCTCTCATGAGCAAGAAGCTGCAGCCCCCAATCATGAGGGGAGACAGTTGATATGCTGCAGTGTGCCCTGCGGCAAGCTTTGTAGGTGAGGGATATTGAAACATGAAGCTTTCAGCTCACTGTGGGTTTATGGAGCTATAACCCCATTGTAAGTTGAGAAGCCTCTGTACAGCTTAATGGAAGTTTTGGGGTGTTACTAAAATTTCATAAAAACCTAAATGTACTCAACTGAATAAAGAATCCCATGAACGTTGGCCTCTTCAAAGCTATTGAGACTCTACACCACCTGATTGTTATCCTCACTTGAAAGATTCTTTCATAATCACCACAAGAACCCACAGCACTTTTGTTTGCAAGTCTGTGAAGCCAGCAAATCTTTATCCTTTGCAGAACCTTCTGTTTACAAAGAGGACCCATCAAAAGCCAGAGTCAGGTCTAGAAATTCAGGTAGGGTCCAGCAGGTTTGGATCAGTTTTAGTAAAAACCCAGATGAAACTCTAAAGAAATGAGATTTATTGTGTTTTTTTTCCCCCATAATCTGGCCTGTAATTAATGATATTGTTAAACATTACTCATGGGCGGGGGTGAAGCTGCATACAGCAGTCTGGAGAGGGCTTTTTAGAACCCTATTGTTCACAGTGGCTCCCGGAGGTGAAGTTCTTCTCTCAGGCCTTCACCACCCAGCAGTTAAATGGAACTGGGATTCATCCCCCTAAGTGCTCAGTGAGGTTTTGGTTTGGCTTTTAACCCTTACCCTGGAGAGCAGTATGTATGGCGGTTAGTGCTCAGTCTTTGTCCTCCATTTCTTTATCTGTAAAGTAGAATAATGACCACCTCCTGGGCAGGTTCCTACCAGGACAGGGGATGGGTTGTTTTGCACAGTGCTTTAGATTCAATTAACTGTTGACTTTCCTGTGACCTAACAGCAGAAATTGCTTCCATGAATGTGAACACTCACTGCATAACTAGGTAACTAAAAGCATAACCTTAGAAATCAGATCACATGCATTGAATTTCATCTGCATTTCCCATGTGGGTTGGACTTCTCTGTTCAATTTTCTCAGCTGAAAAATGGAGACATTAATTGTATCTACTTCATGGTCTTGTTAGGATCAAATGAACATATGTACAGTCTCTTGAACTGTACTTGACAGCAGCATCAACATTCCACCATGTTACTATCTCTCAACCTTACAATTTGACCATTCAGGATGTTAGCCCATTTTACAGAAGAGAAAACTAAGGTAAGACATGGGTCTAGGATATGACCTCGGATCCAGCTCACTTGAATGCCTGTATTCTTTCTATTAAATCAAACTGCAAAGTAGTTCTTTCCATTTATAGCCTCTTTTAGATCTTCTGGATATTCCAGCTTTTTCCCTGACTGGTCCTCTGTGTTCTTTGGCTTCCAAATGGTAGTCTAGAGCCTCTGCGTTGTTTCCCCTTTTTATCTGTGTAGTAGACAACAAGATGGATCCCCTTGCTCTGCTAATCAGGGTTGGAGGTATTTTTATTGAGAACTGGGACTTGAATTTCTACCATTGTATGTGCTGCAAATTGATCTTCCCTCTCCTTCCATTTATCACTCCAGGAATTGCTTTGGAAAAGGCCTTTGAAGGAAAACAAAACAACGAGGGCTGGAAATCTAATTAGCCCTGGCCCTGGGCTAAAGCTCCACCCAACTGGCTGCTTAAGCTGGTTATTTGTGGCCTGGGAATCAGGGACTGCTCCCCTGGTGAAAGCAGGGGTGCCCTGAGAGAGCTTTGCTCTGATGCATTACCTGCAGCGAGCTCTGGGGGGTTGGATTGGAGGAGTTGAAGCCGTCTGTATCACTGAGCACTGTAAAGCAGACCATTTCCAGCACAGTTGAAAGGAAAGGAAAAGGGCTTATGCTGCAAAAGCGGGAGGCAGAGCTCAGTCAGGAAAACACACAACACTGCAGACTTTCAGGAGGGCTCTGAGCTCTCTGCAGAGTGTTCCCATAAAATGTTTGTTTAAACAGCAGCTAGGCTGGGCCCTTGTGGTTTTATTTACTGGTCATTAGCTACTTGAAAGAGAAGATGGGGAACAATAAGCCACGAAACTTCAATTAAAAGTTAGAAATTCCTGCCACTGAGTATGAAGAAATAGACATAAGGAAGTTTGTAACTCTCTAAGGCAAATTAATGTGAAAAAATAAAAATAAAAATAAAAACACCTTTAACCCAAATTCTACATACAAGCAACCATCTCCAAAGCCTGGCAGACACTGTTCCCTCTGCTTGGCCACCTGTGTAGCCACATCTCTGCCTGCCTAATCCTGTTCAGTCTTCTGGTTCTGTTTCTTTGGCCCTTCTGTTCATAAAGCATTTTCTGACCTCTCGTATTAGGATAATTATATATGTTGCATGGCAGACCAATATAAACAAAAGGTACACGATTTGTCTCCCACATGGATAAAATGCCACGCAGGTTGCATAGCCTTGCTGCTAAGGCATCTGAAACATGTGGCCTCCAAGCTCTCTGAAGAGAGAAGGGAAATGAGGGACAATAGCTTTTAATGACTTCAGCCTAGAAGTGACAGCTGTTACTTCCTCACACAGTGTATTGACCCAAACTAGTCACAGGGTCCCATCTTAACTTCAGAGGAAGCTGGGAAAGATAGGGGAGAAAGTGGGATAATTGGTGAGAATTAAGTCTCCATTATCCGCCCAAGCCTAGGTGGATGTCCTTCCTATGTGTTTTCAAATCACCCAGTAATAATACTTCTAACTTTTTTTTTTTTTTGGTAATTTATTTATCCACCCAAATCCCAAACCTATAAATTCTTTGAGAGGACTAGAATATTTCCTTTATTGAACTCTGTGCATCCAACCTCCGCAAAATATCTTCAATAATATTAAATAGTTATTAAATACATGAAAAAATAAAAGGAACGGATGGCCCTTACAGGAACATAGCCATTAAAAAATAGAGGCATAATTGTTTGAATGTAAATCTCTCTCCTAGGAGATTGAATGTTTTATCTGTGGATCAGATGGCCTTTAATCTCCTAGATGTCATTCAAGTCTTTGATCTGAGAGTCTTCAGACAGGAGCATTTGAAATCTCTCCTCCTCTAAACTGGTATGAATAGTATATTTAAGACTAGGCTCTGTTTAAAGCTTCTTGGCTTTGCTTTAGATTGTCATTAATCATGGCTGGCTTTATGTTTTCTTATCATGCATACACAAATTAGGGGGAATGTACTCGAAACTGTGCCCCTCTGTCCCAAACATGATCCACATCATTATATTATTATATTAGGCAGGTGATCCAGAGACACAAAACCAGGTGTGTGTGTGTGTGTGTGTGTGTGTGTGTGTGTGTGTATGTGTGTGTGTGTGTGTGTGTGTGTGTGTGTGTGTGAGAGTTCCCACAATCTGCTGTCTGCAAGCTGGAGATCTGGGAGAACTGGTGGTACAGCTGTGTGATCATCTTTTGATGTGAAGGCTTGTCTATGTTACCGCTCCAGGTGATTCCATCAAACATTATTGTAGTGGCTGCTGTGAAGGTATTTTGTGGCTATGATTAAAGTCCATGATTGGTTGGCTTTATGTAAGGAAGAGGATGGTTGGTCATCCAGGTGGGGGTGGTTCAATCAGGAAAGGCTTTAAGAGCAGAGCCTCAGCTGATGAGGAGAGTCGCCTGAGGGCCACAGCTTCGGTCCCAGGGTTCATACCTGCCTTTATGACACCCTGCCCCTAAAGATTTGGGACTTATCTGCCAGCTCCTGGAATCATGCACACCAATTCCTTGCAATCAATTTCAGTATCTGTTTGCTAGTGGCCCTGCTTCTGTGTTGGCTGATAGAGTGAATTTGGAATATATTTCAAAGGCAAGGCCAAGGAGTTTGTCAGGGCTCTGGTTGCAGGAGTGAGGGAAAGCAGGACATCAAGGATCATCTTTGTGCTCCTTTGGCTCACACAATTACCCTCCACACATGCCTTTACTCAGGGAAGAGTGGAGGTTTTGCCAAAGTCAAGGTTGGATGCATCACCTTGGGCCTTTCTCAATGATTTCACCCTGTACTTTTGACACTGTCCTCCGGAACAGGGCTTGCCTCTTCAGTCCCCGTTTATAGATTATTTCTTAAAGCCCTTGCACATTTCCCTGGCCTTGCTAAATTAGCAGCATTTCAGGGCAACTCTGTGGGAACTGTGGGCAGAACTTCATGAAAGTGCAAATGAGCATTGTCAGTGCCAGTGGTTCCAACCCCCCAAGTATCTTTGAATAATGTTTTCCTGTGGTTCATTGTCTTCTTGTGGTTAAAGGATCAGGGATGGGAGTAGTGTCCTTCTGGAGGATGCCAGGCTGGAGGAGACAGAGGGAGAGAAGGATGGTTTTTAATCAGAATTTCCACATGTGTGCAGGACAACAGGTGGAGCCCGGGGCCTCTTCACAGGGTCTGGCGTGTTGAGGGGCAGCCACAGCACTGACAGGAGAGGACCACACCCTCTGGCGGATGATTCATGGGGCGATGGCTTAGCGGAACACAGATCCTCCTGGAAGTTTCTGGATGTGTTTGAAAATCCCTGCTTTGTGTGGGCAAAGAGGCATCCAGGGAGTAGAAAATTGGGGCAAATGTCCCCACTGGGGCGCAGAAGGGGGTCCTTAGTTTCAGAGTCTTTTGAGCAGAGAGAGTGACTATAGGCTGCAGGCACAAAAAGTTTAAAAAAAGAAGCCAAGCTCATTTATAGTCAGTCAGCTCATGACCTGTCTCTTTCCCAGCACAAAGCCAGAAGGAGGGGGGTGGTTTCCCTGCGGCTTCCGCCCTCTTCAAGGCTTTCCTTGAAACAGGAAAGAGCCCCCTCACTGCAAAAATTGTAAATTATACGTGCTCATTATAAAATCAAAATTCACACAGTACTGAGATATATAAATATATATGAAAGAGAAAAACCTTCCAGACTCCCACTATCCAGAGATGATCACTTTAACATTTTGATAAATATTCTTCTGGATATTTCTAAGCATACGTCCTCTCTCTTTCTCTCTCTCTCTCTCTCACACACACATGTGTGCACATACTTGTGCACATACTCTTGCACTCACATGCACACACACACACACTGTCTCACATGCATGCTCATGCCCACACCCATGGATACCCTCACATGCCTCTATGTAAATGAGATTGCATTGTGACTGTTCTGTAACCTGCTTTTTTACTTCACATTATGCCATGGACCTCTTTCTGGGTCAACAAATTTAGAAATATCTCATCAATTTTAATGGCTGCTTAAAATTCCACTGTGTGGTTAAAATGTGTAAGATTTAACCAGTTCCCGATTGGTGGACATCTAGGTTGATGTGGATGTTTAGTGTAGAGAATGTTGCTAGGAAAATCTTCGTGGTTGCATCTTGATCCACGTGTATAATTTATCGCTCATTTAAACATGTCTTTTTAAAACACGTCTTTTGTTTTAAAAATGCTGTACATAATGCTCTTTTTTTGGGATCTGAGATGAGGAAATAATATGGCATTTCTGGGGACTTATGAATCCCCAGGGAGAGTTCTCAGGAAATGAAACCCAGAGCCAGGCTGAAACCAGGGCTGCCCAGACTTTCCGATCATGAGGATTATGAAGGGCACATGCTGCAAGTTCTTGTTACCGGGATCTCTGGGGCCTATTGCGTTAGTGTTCTCAGGGGCAGAGACAGCGGTACCTGGCAGAGATGGGGACACAGAGGCAGAGAGAAGCAGGAGGAAGCTGTGGGCACCCAAAGAAATCACTGGCTGATCGACATGATTCAGGTTTGATCTGAATGAATTGTTTCAAAGGAGCTCAGGGATCCTAGAAATTGTAATATGGTGAGATAAGTCTTAGGTACCAGCACAGGATGTGCTGGAAGCATTAACAAGCCCATTCACGTCTGGAGGCCTAGGAAGGCCTCCTGGAGGAAGTCAGCTCCTCGTAAATGCTTTTGGGTGTTTGGAATTGGCCAGGCGATGGACATATCAGGAGGGGTTCAGGGGCGTGTCCTGGGAAGATAGCAAAGCTGGAGAGAAAGATAATGGCTTTTGCCCTCACTAACTGGGCTTCAAATGTAGACAAGCAAAGGGGTAACTTCAAAACACAGTGTAAATGTGGTGGCAATCAGGACATGTCCCAGCCTGGGGACATGCTGAGGTCTAATAAAACATGAAAACTGAGCTTCTCTTGAAGGTATCTTTTTCCTCTCATCTTTGGGGACCAAGAGTATGCGTTCTTGTAAATCTTGAAAACAATAAACTAATATTTGCTTCAATGCTCAATATTATTGCCTTTTAAAAATTAAAAATCTGAATTTTCAAATAAAAATTATAAATATTCAAAGTGTAAAACTTGATTATTTCCTATATTCATACATTATTTAATGATCAACACAAATTAATATATTATCACTACCTGTATTTGCCATCAAGTGAAACTGATAAAGCTCCAGTTTCTTTAATCCCAAAGAAATGGAGATCTATGAATTGCCTGAAAAAGGAATCTAAAATAGCCATCTTAAGAAAGCTCCTTGAGATGCAAAGAGATACAGATAGACTACAAAATGAAACTAGGAAAACAACGCATGGAAATAAAAACAAAAAAACCAGAACCTGTCAGAAGTCCTGGAGTTGAAGAAGACCATAACAGAACTGAAAAATTCCATGGAGAGCTTTAGCAGCGGACTGGGTCATGCAGAAGAACTAGTGAACTTGAAGATGGTTCATTTGAAACTATCCAGCCAGATGGAGGGGTGGGGGGAAGAAAGAAAGAAGAATGAAAATGAGTGAAGGAAGCATAAATGATTTATGGGACACCATCAAGTGTATGAGCAAACAAATATTATTATATTTTTTTGTGTATTCAAGGTAGTAATTGAAGTAATTTAAAGGTCAGGAGCTAGGACTCAGGCTCATAAATGAAGTTAGGATTGCTTTGGGATGATTTCTGGACTTAAATGAGAATAGGAAACTGAGAACAGCTGAGGCTTTGAGAAGGAAACTGAGAGAAGAGGTCATTTTCAGAAACTCAGCGGTGCCTTAAGAGTTGGTTCACATGAAATCTATGGTCTGAAAGTTCAGAAGTTCCTGATGTAGTCTGTAATAGTTTCTGCAGTTTCCACCTCCAGCCCTGAGGCAGAGGCTTGGATGGAATGAGTGCTTATACACGAATCACAGCCTGTGCCGTGATTTTTGGAGTGTGTTTTATAAACCAGCCTTTTTAGGACCATCTGAAGGTTTCTAGCTGGAGCATCTTTAAGTCTCACCTTAGATCCACGGAGGGGACATTCTTGCCTGTTTGTGTAGCATCCTCTCAGTTCCCACTCTCATTCCCCTTCTTCCTTCCCTCCTTCCTTTCCTCCCTCCTTTCCTACTTTCTCTTTCCTTTTTGAAATGGAGTCTCGCTATGTCGTTCAGTCTGGTCTTGAGCTCATGGACTCAGGTAAACCTCCTGCCTCCGTCTCCTGAGTAGCTGGGATTATGGGTGTGTGCCGTGAGCCTGGCTGCCCTCTTCTCTTTTCTAGCAGAGTTGTGTTTTGCGGTTCAGGTGTACCTCTAGCCTACATCATATCATAGAACTCCAGGAAACCTAATCTTAGGTCATGGCCTGTCTTCAAGGAATTCTATTTTCCTGACAATGATGACTTCAAGAGTAGGTGTTTGACTCAATTTAGTCCAGTGAGGGGTAAACAGAAGCCTGTTGAAGGCTCCAGAAGAAGATTCCTCTTTCCTTACAAAACAGCATGGGAAAAGGCAACTCCTCCTCTCCCTTCTCCTTCTCCCCCTTCTCCCCTGGATGTTGCCGAGTCAGAGGGCTTTACCTAGAGGTGCTGCTGCAGCTTCTCATAACCCCCTGAAGAGGAAGCCAACCCTGAAGAGTTCTTAATGACTTCACCGAGTGGCTGAGCCAATC
This sequence comes from Ictidomys tridecemlineatus, assembly GCF_052094955.1. Taxonomy (NCBI): domain Eukaryota; kingdom Metazoa; phylum Chordata; class Mammalia; order Rodentia; family Sciuridae; genus Ictidomys; species Ictidomys tridecemlineatus. The sequence continues at coordinate 134,251,605 of NC_135486.1, forward strand.
TGCGCGGTCCTTTCTTCTCCTTGGACTCCTGTTATGCGTGGTAATGAACTCTTACTGCTGTTTGAGTTTCCATGACTTACTGATCAAGCACCTGAACCAGTGTGCACCCACAGAAGGAGGGTCTCTGCTGATGAACCCCCCTCATGTGATTCGGAAGAACCCTCCAGTGTGGAAGCCACTGGAGAGATGGTGGGACACTGCGCTGGCTCTCCCAGCTCCCGGCTCTGGTACCAGCTCTGCCACTGAAACGGGAGGTTCTCTACCTTTGTCGATCATGCGGTTCTGAGGGGGTTGGTGGAACTGTGGTAGAAGAGCCCAGAGGAAAAGATCTTACCAAACGCTTTGACCTCGGTGTTGGAGAGCCGTTATTTCTATTTTAAACAAAAGCTGGCTGTAGACTTTTCCGCCTTCTAGAGGAATAGCATGATTAATTTCAGGGATTCAAAGGTTCTATTGTTTAGAAAAACACCTCGATGGGCATTTTGATTCCAGCCTGGGGCCCATCCTCCGTTGCCGTGCAGAGGCTGGCTGAGTGATGGCAGAGTAAGGCCGAGGTCTGGGCCTCTCTGTACTGTGTAGTAACATCTTGCTTTTCTAGCAGTCTATAGAAAAGAGGGCGAGGGGTTTGGGATAAGAGATGCAGTAGGAGGTGTGAAGAAAACCTAGGGTGGGAGAGGCCTGATGAGGTGTATGGGGATGAACCAGGGCCTCAGGAGGATGTGCACAGAGAGGAATCTCCCAGGAAAGGTGGTGGCGGCCTAGTGCACAGACAGTGACCTGTGAGGTCCAACTCTGATTTGTCTGAGTTTTGTGCTGTGTGGAGTCCCCTTCCTCACTCCAAACCTTCTGGGGAAATCTGCAACTCATTTCCTGTCCTTGGGTTTGGGCGCTCTGGGGAAATAGTGAAAGAACTGAGGATGAATTCAGTGTAATCTGAAGATGAGCGGAAAGATGGTAGACACCCCCTGAAGAGATTTTCAGAGAGGAGTTGGCCAACTCCACCGGAGCAGAGAAAACACGCAAGAAGAACAGGTAAATTTAGTCCTTACTACCGCGAAGCCTCAGAACAAGCGAGGCGTTGAGCCACGCTCCATGAGTACCATCGAGGTAGGCTAGCCCAGGGTCCAGCACCATCCTGGGTCCGGGTGAGCACCCAAGAGTCTGCATTCCAACTTGAACACTTCTCAGTGTGTCAGAGGCACGTTAGACCGTGACATCCTTTCAAGGACTTAGTGAAGTTGTTACTCATTAGGTCCATTAAGTTTCGCAAAGCTTCATGATGCCCTCATAGCAATTTCCTGATTGGGTGCTCTTCCTTTTGCACCAAGAGACTGCAGCTTGCTCTCCCAGCGTTCTACCAGGAAGGGGTGATACTTCAAGCTCAGATCAGTTTTTACCTTAAAGTTATTCTTGCTGGTAGGACATGATGTACCAGGTACAAGGAACGAAGGTAACTAGCAGGCCTTTAGTGACGTGGCGGTGAGGTGTGGGGGCAGGGGTAGCATTCCACAGCCCTATGATTAGGTCTCGGTCTTTTAGTGGGCCTGTGCCTCTGGACTGGGAACCTCCTAAGTGCTTCTCAATTTCTCTTTCCTCCTTAGGAGGGGCAGGATGGCCAGAGCTTGCTGGATTGGGTATTTCCCTTAAGTCGGTTAGTTCCTGATAAAACCCAAGGTTAGTCTCTGGTTAACGTTCTTCCTTAAGGAAGATCTTGTTAAGAAGGACCGAATACCCTGGCATATTTCAGAATGGTTCCTTTCTCCCTCCCCTGCTGGAAGCATGAGGGATTTTTCTCTAATATTTACGGTGAGAGTGTGGTCAAACTCCTGGAAATAAAATGCATAACAGTGTGGTGTGTGAGTAGGGGGTTCCCCTGTAACTGGGTCCCCTGGAAGTTTTAACTCTCCGACTTGTCCACACGGAGCCTTTAGCAATTTGTTGATTCCAGTTCAGACTTCTAGCCTTGGTTGGGTTCTGGGATGGTTTCTGCTTGTGAGTCTCTGCTCCGGGAAGCCAGGCCTCCTTGTATTGGCCAGTCTGTCTCCCCGTCTTGGGGGCAGTAGTTGCCCTCAGGCCTCACTTTCTCATGGATCAAGAAGAGTTGTTTGATTTTTCATTCTGCTCAGCTTTTAACTTGTTAGGATAAAGGGGGGGGGGGCGCTTCCAAGTCTTTCCCTGCAGAACTACACACTAAGCAGTTTTGTTTAGGGATATGAAAGAGGTAAGGATCTTTAGCAAACAATGCAGCTGCTAATATAACTAGTCTCTTTTTGAAGTCTCCTTTTGAAAAACATCCTGCCTGATGTTTTCAGGAGAATGAGGAGCCTAGAGGCTGTAAAGAGTTTTATGACATCAGTGTACACTTCTGGGGACCGTGGCCAGCTTTATCAGATAGAGTACTTTACCTCTGGTGGGGAGACTGGAGAGGCCCTGCACAGTCCTCCCTGGCCCTCCCCAGGATCTATAAATAACCTCGTGGACCAGTAGTGAAGACCCTGTTCCCAGAAGGCAGTCCACACCTGGGGGCAGCCACACACCAACAAGCCCACAGGAGGCTGTACCTCTGGAGGCCAAATACTTGTGCAAATGAGGCCACCGTCCCATCGTCCTACTTGACTGCTCATCTCCTCCCATTCCTGTTGCCACATCCTGTAAGTGCTACCCAAGCTATGGCTTTGCTCCCAGCCTCCCCTCCACATGGACAGCCCTTCTCCCTGCCTGGCTTGAGTTCAGGCCTCATTGTCTCTGTCAGGATATTAACTTAGCCCTTGACTGGGCTCCCAGCCCCTTGTTCCTAAATTGTCTGCATTCTGTAGTGTGTGTGTGTGTGTGTGTGTGTGGTGCTGGGGATGGAACTCAGAGCCTCATGCAAGTTAGACAAGCGCTCCGCCTTTGAGCTACACCCCTGGCCCTCTGCGTTCTTTAGCCATTATAATTCTTTAATTGCCTCTAGGAGATTCTCTCAGCTCTGGTGTCATAAAGAGAACTTTTGGCTGTAACTAAAATTTAGAGGCTCTCCTATCAGTTCGTTCCCATCATTCTCTTTCCTCTTACAAATTTTACCTTCATGAGATAAGAGCTTTTAAAGATCAGCCTCCACTAGATTCCAGGGGCAATTAGATAAGCGATAATGGACTGTGGCCTTCTGGCAAATTTTAATTATTTTTTTTTATAACTCAGTATTAATTCTCATGAACGTGAACCAGGATGCCGCTTTCCATTTGAGACTTTCTTTTTTTTTTTTTCCCCTCAAGCATCTTGTCTACATAGGGTTCTAGAACAATTTCTGCAGAGAGCTGGGTTAGGTAGCTCTTTCTCAGAGAGACTTGAAGTACTCGATAATGCCTGTTCTGCAGGAGCTAATTCTGCCTTCTGAATTGGTAAAGCACATCTGGGATTCTCTAATTCTTGAAAATATCCAACCAGGGTGCCTGAAACCACCTCATTTTTGCCATTTTCTCTGGTAATAATACTCAGGATCTGGCAGTATGGCTGCTACAGCTAAATGGAAAAAGACATTTAAGAAACTCTTTCTGATGAAGGGTAAAGGAAATTAGATTTCCAGTGTGTCAGCTAGTCCTGTGTTTCACTTCTAACAGTTTTCTTTGACTGTTAGAAGTGAAACAAAAAGATAAGCTCTATTTTAAATTCTAATATGGCAACCTTTAAATCATGTTTTATTAAGGCTTAGGATAGCGGGATATAAGAAAGAGTAATAGAAAAATCAAAGGTTCAGGATTCTGGTTTTCATTTTGGTATATTCCATGACCTTGGACCACACATTTAATCTCAAAGGACCAGATTTTCTGATCCATTAAAAAGGGGGGATGATTCTAGATGAGAATCATTAAATAGGTTCAGCTCAAGTCTATTGCTAATGGCCGTTCTGAAGTTCTGTGTTGAGAACTCTGAGGCTGAGCTGTGGTCAGTTAGTGATGTCTGCCATGTCTGCAGGATGGGAGATAGCAGCACAGATGCCCGGAATTTCCCTTCCTTTTTATATGACCTTTAATCTGTTCTTCCAGCACATGAAAATTTATGCTTCTATTCCTACCAAAAAAAAAAAAAAAAAAAGGAACCACTTAAGCACCCTGTTAAACTGTCTCCAACGTGTTGCTTACTAATTTAATCCTACAACAAACACAGGTCTTAACTTGGCCATCATAATTTGGATCAGAAAACAGTAGATTATCTTTGACACCTGAAGTTTGTCATCTGTATTCTTGTATTATATAGCTATCTTTTGACATTTGACTGCTTGACATCACACATACTGGCTTCACTCTTTTCCTTACCTTGAGATACTTGATAACCGCAGAGATATTTTGTGAGCTGGTAGGTACCTGGGAACTGGAGAAGAACAGAAGTGAAGTAAAACCTGAGAGACCAGACCAGGAAGCTCTGAATGATGCTTAGAAGGAGATTAAAGCTTCCCTTGAACAGAGTGTGGATACAGAAGCAAGGGAGGACCTCAGAGGTCACAGATGGTCTCAAAAGGACATTGAGATCTTGGGAGGCGGAATATTTCCTGCAAGACCGCCTAGCTAGTAAAGGGCAGGGCTGGGGCTCCTGACTCAAGGGCAGCAAGCTCTTTCCAATTAAACCTGGAGCACCTTCCAGTTCACTCCCAAACGTCTAGAAAACAGGATGGATTTTGCCAAAAATGTCAGGTAAAAATATGACTGTATTATTTTTTAATTTAGAAAAGGTGAATGTTCTTACCATCTTGTGAATTGGCTAAAAAAATTGGGTGCTTATGCAGCTTAGGGGAGGGTTAGGCAAGGAAACCCTGGAGCCAGGGATGCCTGCTACTGCCATTACTTCTCCCTCCACTAAGTGTTGCCATGGGACATCCTGCCAACAGTTCAGTGCCCAAACCTGGCCCATGCAGGGCATCCTGGGGTGGGCATGGTCATCTTCTGCTGATGATCTCTTGGGGCCGTACTTGGCTAAAGACATCACAAATTGGTATTCAGAGCATTTGGTCCCAAACACAGCTGCAGTGGGGGATGAATAGCATAGTGAAATGGGCATTTGTCCTTAGAGATGTGTGACCACTGACCCCTCATCTTTTTCCTCAGGATCCATGCACTGGGGATAAAGCAGTTTTTCTTTTTAATATTCCGAGAATCAAAGGACATCAATAATACCCTTCCTTCTCCGACTGTTGACCATTCTTTCTCTAGCATTCTCCTCTCTTAATCAACATCCTGTTTTCTCCAACATTGGACCTTCTATAGCTGTAGTTCTCAGTAGGCCACACCCACACCAGGGGACATTGGGGCCATGTCTGGAGGTGCTGTGGTTGGCATAACATGGGCAGGGGAGGGCTACTACTGATCCATAGCAGGAAGAGGCCAGAGACAGCGTGAAGCATCCTGTAACGCACAAGACCGCGGCTCAGCAAAGGCTCAATCATGCTGGCACCCAGGATCCCTTCTCTAGAACCTTTCATGTGACATTATGCTTCAGCTGTGACTTACCTTCAAAAGGATAACTAAATTAGCTTTCTGAGCTTTGGAATAGATGGAGAGCCAGGAAAAAAACCGACAACTTTCAATCTCATCAGGGTCCACTCTTCCTGGAAGGCTCTTTGTCCTGGGAACACGGTTCATTGTATCTACTAAGGTGATGGATGGGAAAGAGCTTATGGGTGGTGAATAAAAAGAGAGGAAATTCAGATACAAGGAAGATACCAGTGAGAAGACTCAAACTTAATATTTGAAAAACTGTAGTTCTCGAATGTAATATTTGGAATCCTAGTTCTAGGCCCAAATCTTGTCAGCTTTGGAGGGTGAAACTGAACCCTGTGTAGAGTGGCACTCTGGGCAGGGGAATCTGGACTTTATAAGATGTTGCCAGTCTTCCTCATGCACTCGCCTGGGATTCTGCTTCTGGATCATCCTCTCATCTTGCCTCAGGTGTCCTCTTAATGTACCATTTCCCCATGGCAGCTTCTCCTCTTTCTTATCTTCCTCTTGTAATTTTCTGAAGTGCTGTTTTGTCCTTCACTAAAGGACATTATAGAAAACATCTTTACACATTTACAAATATTGATATTTGTAATGGCCAAACTCCCAGGAATATCAATGCAAATGCACTTTTTTTTGATGGATGATGATATATTTTTATTCTAAATCATTTCCCTTCGTATATATCATGCCAAGCCAATGAATGAGTGCTTGTTTTCTCACATGCTCGTCAGCAGTTGATTTTTGTAAATTATTTTGCATCTGGTTTACACATGCATAACATTTTAAATTTATTTCAATTGAACTTTTTAATGTCTGCTATTTGCATTTATATTTTGAAGGGAAAAAAGGTTGATTCTTGTAGTTGATTCTTGTGCCAACTCTTGGGGTAGACCATTACTTTTACAATGTTGCCCTACTTTTATAGGAGAGTGCTTTGGGATGAGTCAATGACTTTTATCACGGCACATTTTCTGGCACTGGATTATTCCAGAGGCTTAGAATAAGGACTCTATGTCTCTGTGTATTGTCTTCCAACACATTAACTATCAAGGGCTCTCATTGAGCAATTGGCAGGAAAAGAAGGTCAAATAAATCTCAGGGATTTTTTTTGTCATTGCTAAAGGGTAGCAATAGTCCCCATTGCTTAGTAAACTTGCTTAAATAGACTCCATGATAACTTTTTCTTTACTGGTGAAATACAAATTACTGCTGGGTTTGGGTGTGTGGTTCTGACTGCCAAAATCTGTCTGGTTGCAATGGGGAGACCCTTGAGAAAGGACTTCTCACTGGCTGTGTTATCTACTGTACCTAACAAATTCCCATGACTTCGTGGAGCTAGAACAACACATATTTATTGGAGTGTGGCAGGGCTTCATTGGGTCCTCTGTTTAGGGTCTCACAGGACCAAAATCAAAGTGTCGGCCAGGTCTGCAGTCTTACCTGAGCTCAACTGGGGTGGATCTGCTTCCAAACTCACTTAGGCTAGTGGTAGAATTCATTTCCTTCCAGTTACAGGACATCAGAATTTTTTTTCTTTTTTTCTTTTCTGGCCATAGACTAGAGGATACTGTCAGTCCCTAGAAACTTTCCACAGTTCCCAGTTTCTGGCCAACATGATTTTTTACTTCATCAAGCCAAGAGAGCAGAACAGATCTCCTTGCATAAACATCATAAGAAACATAATTTGGCACATGTGATCTTGCACATATTGTCACAAACACCCCATCACTTTGCTGTATTCTGCCTGGCTGGAACTCACTTGTGGTGAGTTTGAGGATTTGGAAGCTCATCAAGGAAAAGGATGTAACTATAAGAAGACAGTAGCTTCCTGTAGGTGGCGCTTTGATGAGTTTCACGAGTCCGGGGGACATCTCACGGCAGGAGACACATAAGCATAAGCCACAGATTACAAGGGAACCAGGGCAAGGGATCTCCTGAGGGAGAGTTGGATGTATAAAAATTTGAGTTTGGCCCTGGTGGGCTTTGAGCTAGTGATCCCAGTTGGCTGGGAGGAGGTGAGTAACTTGGGGACTAATGTTCAGGGGCCTCTTCTGGTCCATGTGTGCAGCAGTGAGTCATGGACCCCACCCGTGGTCCAGGGGAGGGGATCATACCATCGTGTGAACTCCAAGAGGAAGGGGGTAGCACTTTGAGGGTCTGTCTCCTTCCACAGTCACGTTGGGGTGCTGTCCTGAGGCAGGTGCTCAGTGGTAGCTGAGGAGGCTGACAAGAAGGGGACTTAGGCTTCCTGCTTGTACAGTGAAGGGACTGGACAAGGTCAGTGGGTCTAAGTGTGTTTCACCCAACCCTGGAGATGTAGGAAGGGGACTCAGGGGCTAGGTCCAGTGCTTTGGGCAGGTGTGGGCAGAGCTGGTAACTCATTTCATGCACACGAGGTTTTTGTCCGTGTCACAGGGTATTCTTGAAAATTCTTTTCCACCCAAATTTCTTTTAAATTTCAAGAAATTCACTTGAACTTTTTCCTGTTTTATTCCAATGAGAAATTAATGCATGAATAAATCAAAAGACCCATCTTCCGTGGTTTAGAAGGGAGGCAGTGTGGCAGAGGGCAAGGTGCCCACGGACAGCTCTGGGATGACCCATGGAAGCTGTTGCTGCTGTTTGCTCAGCAGGCTCCCCTCCTCTTTAATTCAGAAGCGTGCTCCTCATGATTCCCCTTGCTCCTAGGGCACAGTCATGAGCATCTATCCTGAGTTTGGCCAATCATTGTCCCCTTCATTTCCCTAGCTACACTGACTGGTTTCGGGTGGACAGTGTGCTGCAGAGGGACTAAATAGAGCTCTTCCCTGGGATGTGTCTGTTCAAAGCTGCAAATTTGCCTCTGTGGTCACTGCCAATGCTTATGAAAATGGGAGTGACCAATGACAAGCCCCTGTGCCACGTGGGGTGGCATTACCCCTGTGCAGGAGGAGAGAACAAGACAGAGAAGAGATGAGTGGCAGTGAGGAGAAGGGAAGGGAAGAGAGAGAAATGAGGAAGAGAGAGGCCAGCCCAGCGCCGCATCCCTGCTTCCTCCAGCCCTTCTTTGCTTCTTGTGCTCAACTCCAGCACATTCCCTTCTTTCATGGGCCAGTGCACTCACTTTTTTCTCCTTTCTTTCATCAAGACTCCGTTTTCTCCCCCCTCATCATTGAAATGATTCTTACCAGTACCCTCTCCATGCTTCAGTGTCTGCATTTATAAATGGGGAGAATAGGAGAACCCACCTCATAGGGTTATCCTAAGGAGCAGAAAGTTCCTAGCATCGAGTAACAATTATCATTACTGTTTGCAAGTATCTGGTTCAGGAGTTTCTGGGCAGAGTCTGTGTTTAATATTATGAAGGATTAACCAGTAGCCCTTGAGTGATGGGATCTGAAGTCAAATTGTAGAAAAGACTTCCTGACCCAGGGTTGAAAATATTGCAAGGAACAGGCCCCTCAACTCGGGCTCCTCAGTGATCTCTGTTGCCAGGCTGGTCCGCCACCTGTCCAGGTTGGAGCCGTCTTTCGTGGTGGCAGGAGGGCACCCTGGTCTGCTTGCCCTCCAGGCCTTCTCTCTTCTTTGCCATCTCTCAGGGTTCAGAGGACATTTTCACGTCTTACGTGGGATACTCCAAGGACTTCATTTCCTAGGGAAAAAAAATTGAACCTTGTATTAATGCATTGTGATTCCATCGGCTAATTAGAGCTGTTGCTGTCTATTCAACTGATTTGGAGAATGATCCTCCTGTGAAAGCAGAAACTACATCCTGGGTGTCTCACAGGTCTCAAGATGACTCCATTGTTCTGAGTTGTTTATTTTGCTAGACAAATCCATGTTTTGTCCCTGAATGTGCAAAAACCATGGATACTGCTGCTTTCTCAGGTGGTCAGGGGAACCAGCAGAACACAGAGATGCAGCTGAATGCCTCATTCCCCTGGATTTTGTACAGAAAACAAGAGGGAAGGCAGGTCATGCCCACTGGTCCTTGCCGATTCTTATTTTATCTTGGCGGATGGATCAATTGCTCCTTTATCTTCCAAATGTCAAAATCTTTTAAGGCTCATTTATTTGCTCTACAAAAGGCACATCTACAGCAGGGGCAGCTGACTAATTCTTACCAATTGTCCCCAAATGCCACGGTATAAGACAGAACTCTGGTGGGCTTCATTTGAAGACAGTCCTGGGAATACACCATTCGCCTCAAAGGCTATGACGTCTTGGAGGTTTGTGCCTTATTTATTGGGCTGAAAGTTGAGCCCCCATGGATAGCAAGTGATCAGCAAATGATTATTAAACAGTTGCATGACTCCTATCTGTTATCAGCTGGTAATGGATGAAAAGTCTATTTCATCTGGACCACCCAGCATTAGCCTCTGTTTTGCATAGAATCCCCATAAAATTTGTGTCTACTCAGAATCTCAACAAGAGATTTTATTCGGCAATGGAGTCTTTGCTGATGTAATGAAATTGAGTTCATTCTTGATTAGGGTGGGCCAAGATCTATTTTCAGTATCCTTACAAGAAGAGGCACAGGGACAAACAGAGGGAGGACAGGCATGTGGCAATGGAGAGGGGAAATTGGAGTGCTGCTTCCTCAGGCCGAGTAGGGAGGAGTACCGGCAGCCACTGGCCCTGGGGGAGAGGCCTGGGCAGGTTCTCTTAGTTCCAAGAAGTAAACCACCTGCCGCCACGTTGGCTTTGGAGTTTTAGCCTTTAGAACTGTGAGAGAATAAATTCTTCTTGTCTTTCGCCACCCAATGCATGGAACTTCATTATAGCAACCCCAAGAAATTAATAGTTCCCAAGCATTTATTTTTCTCAGAGTGAGAATCTTTTGAAGCACATGATTTTAGAGTAAAAATCAATGAACAAAACATCAGACTTGTTTTAAAAAAAATTTTTTTTCCAAGTAAAATTTTATGTGAAACCTTAGTAAATAATATGGACATTCTTGGGCTGAAGTCTAGCTCAATCTTCATTAAACCAAAGGAGATACCAGACTGGAAACAGAAAGTGGGGTGCCCAGAACCATCCACAGGGTCTGAACTTTGGGTGCTTCATTTTTGAAGAATCATATCCAGGACATCATGGGTGTCAACTTCCTGTTACTATAACGAATACCTGAGATAAAAAACTTGTAATGAAAACAGGTTTATTTTGGCTTATAGTTTTGGAGGCTTCAGTTAATGGTTAATTTGTCCCATTGATTTTGGGCCCATGGTGAGGCAGAACATCACGGTGGGGAAGGGAGTACATGCTGGATTAAAACTGCTCACTTAATGGTCGAAGATGCAAAGAACAGGAAGAGGAAGGGTCCAGATTCTCAAAACCTCCTTTAAGACCTCCCACTAGGTGCCACCTCCCAGTGGTGCCTCAGGCTGGGTTTAACCCACAGCATAGCATAGAGTGAGGGTGATGACTTCAAATGCCTCTCAGGGCCAGGTGGGTGAGGCAAATGAGCAAAGCCTGCAGGCACAGAGGCCCAGAGAACTGCAGAGAGCCTCCCCCACCCACCCGAGGGCTGCTGTAGGGAGGGGAGCCCAGCAAGGTAGAGCGCACGTGTTATTTCTGAGAGCAGCCACGGGACCACATTTTTATTTGAGACAATCCCCTTTTAAAACGACGACGGTTAATTAAAACATTTTTAGGCATTGCATGAAAAAAATCTAAAAGAAAAAGAACAACATCAGGACTTGTCCATTTGCTGTGACACGGATGGCAAGAACTTCCAGCTCATTGGGCCCTTGGCAGCTGCCACTCCAGTCTCTGTCCTCACATTCTGCCATTCTGAGACACAGCCAGCTGTTAGTCAGGATGGAAGGGAGGTGTGGGGGGATGCAGGGCAGACATTTATCTTATTTAATAAATACATATATGCTACTTCCTACTTGCCAGTTCCATTCTAAGTATGAGTATCAGCTCCTTTCACCCCCATAACAGCCCCATGGGGAGGTACTCTTATTAATCTGCCACGAGTCAATTGAGACCAGAGAGGTTGAACCTCTTGCCCAGGGTGGTGCAGTTAAGAGGAGATGCAGCCAGAATTCAAACCCAGGAGGTCTGGCTCCAGGGTCTGTGCTCTAACCCTCTGCTTCTACTATCTTGGAAAACCAAGCAGAAAATGTTTACTTTCTGTTTAACTTAAGAGTCATCCTCAAAACAGAGGGGTGGAGGAAAGAGGATGCAGAGGAACCCAACCCAGCTAATTCTGATCATAAAGCTTCCGGACACAAGCGCCTGGTGAGGACCTAACCCTCTCTGTATCCATTATGGAAATTGCCCCTGGGTCCTGTGAAGTCCCTTGTCCTCATGTGTTCTGAATTGTGGCCTGATTATTGTGGGAGGGAAGATGGCTGTTGAGCCAAAAAAAAAACCCACAGTGAAATGAAGTTTTGGTTTCCCTACGAAAAATGATTAGACCTAGAGAGATGATTTTAAAGTCTGCCTTTAAAAAAGCCTTTGCAGCTGAATGCATTTCATAAATGTTCTTCGTAATATGAGTGCCAAAGCCAAGGAGGGGACAGGAAGACGAGAGGAACGTGTGTATTTATGTTTCCTCCAGAAAGCTCCAAGCTTGGGGAGCTCCGTGTGGTGAAGAGGAGCAGCTTCCTTTATTTGCTCTTTTGTGGACACAGATGGCATGGTCCAAACCGTCGAAACCCCACCAATGGATTTGGGCACAACTCTGGACACTGCCAGATTCATAAGCGTCATTGTAATAGACTGCTAGAGGAGACAGCCCTGGATTTCCCAAGTTTCTTCCGGGGCAGCGTGAAGTCAGGGAGAGTCTCTGAAAGTGGCAGCCCTGTGTGTGGCTGAAGGCTGGCCGTGGGGTCTGAGGTCATCAAGTTTCTGCTTTTTGAGCTGGAGTCTTATTGGGGGAAATGAGGAGGAAGCTAACTGGTTAATGGTTTCATGCCTGGTGGGGAGAGATGCGTGTAGCTCCTCAGAGGTGAGGCCTGTGTAATCCTGAGAAGAGAAGCCTGGTGGCAGAAGAGTCTGCTGACCTGGGTGCCAGCTGCATCTCCGACTTGATCTGCAAGGAACTGGGGGGCTTTGGAACTGTACTTGCAGAAGCCCTGGAGGGTTCAGAGGAAGCCCAGGGAGGTCTTAAGCAGAAGGAACTTTCTTCCATGCTTCTGCTTCCCAAATTTGGACTGGGGGAGGATATATTCCTAGAGGATATATTCAGCTGGTCCAGGGATACAAAGTACCTGGCACATGTGCTCTCCCTTCCTGGGCGGCACTCAAGGCAAACGTGGCTGACACCCATATTGAACTCTCCTCTGGGCCTGGTTGGCACAGCCTCTACTAAGAGGTGGACTTGGCCTGGGAGAGGAGCCACATGGGCCTGCTCAATATGCTCCCAAAGACCTTCCCCATTTTCTCTTCCCAACTTCTGCTGCACTGAGGGGGAGCAGTATAACATGTTAGTCAAGCTTTGGTGTCAGAACACCAGGGTTTGAGCCCTGGTCCCTCCCTACTCTGTGGGATGGTTGTCTTGTTGCTGATCCGCCCCAAGCCTTGGTTTCCTCTCCTGTGAAATGGGAGCAACCAGCAATGAGTTTTTAGGGTTGTGGTGTGATGGTGGCCTGTGTGTGCAAGGACGACTTCCCCAGCAAGGTCCTTTCTCTTCCCTTCAAGGGGCCCCAAGATGGTGTACGGGGTGGGCTTGAGGTGGCCATGGAAGCATGAGGGGGAGGGATGGGATCGGAAGGAGATGAGCCGTCAGGGGCTAGATCCGGTAGGCTCTGGTCAGGGGCTCGAACCTTCTCCTAAGAGCGAGGGGAGCAGGACGTGCACAGACCCGGATCCTTGAAGCTTGCCGTACTTCTCCCACCGCAGTGCTTCTGTTCAAGCCTCTCCCCATTCGCTGGGAGGCTCCTTTCCTGTCTCCTGTGCAATCCCATCCTGTTCACATCCTCTGTTTAGTCCCGAGGATCTTGCCACTGCTGTCAACCGTCTCCTCCTCAGGGAAGCTTCCTGAATCTCCATTCCTCTGTCCTGAGCCTCTGTCCTCCACCTCACAGCTCCACACTAGTCACTTCCCATCTATTTTTGCAACGTGCCCTCCTCTGCCAGACTAAGCGCCCCGTGGCCAGGGCTCTGTCTGCTTTCCTCATTGTGTGTCCCTGAGCCCAGCTCCCTGCCTGGCACCTAGTGGATACCCAAAGCATTATTTGCTGAATAAACGAAGGAATGTGGATCCAAATTATGCCCTAGGAGTGTTGCTGTGGTCACATGACAGAGAAGACCCTGGGCCACAGTGAAGGTGGGGAAAGCAGTGAGGGTGGCAGCCCTACAAACCAACTAAAACGCCAAGGTGACCTTGAACCTCATGTGATGGAACAGACGTCAGGGCTCAGAGGAAATTCACAAATTACTGGCAGAGGTGTTCTCCCTTCTTCTCTTTCTCTCTTTGCATTTTACAGTTGCCTTTTTTGCTTAATAGGATTTCCCAAAGGGGAAGAAGAAGAAGAAGAAAAGTAAAGCATCAACTCTTTTGCAAACTGAGATGGCGGAGGGCTTCTCTTCCCCATGCTAATCAGAAGTGGGCAGAACCTGTCTGGCAGACCCTTTCCTCCTGTCCCCCACAAAGGCCATTATCTGCCTCTGAAATCAGCATCTTGCTCTGCCAACTCACAGCTCAAAATGCCCAGTAGGAGTGTCTTATGAGCTCAGTGAATTAACTGCCGAGTGCAGAGGAACAGGCTTATTGAAGTCGTCAAAGCTGAAAGCGTGTTTGAACTGTGATGTGTCCTGCCGAGCATTTTATGAATATGCAGAATCAAACAGGAACTAGTAGGAGCCAGAGGGAGCAGGCAGAAAGGCTGTCTTTAAAATCCCAGCCAATGGAGGCGCACATTTCAACTCATTAAAACACACAACAGGCTGGTATAGACACTTTTAAAAAGAGCTTTCTACTGGGTAATATCCTGGGGGACTTTTTTTTTTTTCCTTCTTTCTTCTTTGTAGAAAGTTTTCCAGGGGCAACACCAAATGTTCTAAGGCAGGCGGTTGTCTCAAAGGACTGGACGGAAGTGGAGGGCAGCCTTCCTGCGGGTGACAAGTCGGCTCCGTGATCTGGGCTTTCAAAAGGCACGTTTCCTCCTCTTCTGAGTTATCTGTCTAATCTCCCAGATTCATTTACACTTTTCAGTTTGATGGTCTTTACTTGACAGCGTGGCCCATATGCTTGCTGCTTTTGATGGAAATGGTTCTGCTTGAATTCCCTTATTTAGTTTTAATTTCCTAATTTTAGGTTTGGATCTGGGCTTTTTAACCATTTGCAAAGGAGAACGTACCCCCCACCCCCTTTCGCAGGCCTCCGTGGGATGCTGCTCTGCTTCCCTAGAGCCTCAAGTTCTGCATGGGGTCACCTTGAAGATTTCTCAGCAAAAAAGCCAGTGTAAAAGCCTGTCTGGAGCAGCCCCCTATTACCAGTTCCCTAGGTAGAACACCCCTCTCAGGAGCCCTCCTCACATGGGCCAACAGCAGATGCTGTCATTTCTCTGCTTGGGATTCAAGTCTTCTCTTGTTTCCTTGGGTATTTGGATTTTTCTTACTTGACCTCCAAGTCCACAGGAAACTATTTCCATTCGTCTTGTAGCACTTAAGGGAATTATCGTAAGATGTAACTAGGTTGGAGAAATAAATCCAGCCACTTTGTATTGTCCAAATGCCAGCTATTTAGACCCAAGCAGACTTGACCCTCTTCATGTCTGTCTCCTGTGGCAACTTGGCTCCCATTTATCGTTTCTCTCGAGATCACGCCTTTGTCATGTGACTCTGCAGTGCTCTCCCACCAAGACTCAAGGGCCACATGGCTCCATTTGGCAAATGTGACTTGAGTTGAAGTTTGAAAGTGCCTCATTCTTGGGCCTGCGTCCTCTTGACCTGTGCCATTGCCAGGAGAAAGATATTCCCAGGCTAGCCCACTGGTCCCAGGGGACGGACGAGAGACATTTGGAATAAGACTGAGTCCCTGTGCCATCCTGGTCAAGGCCACTGCTAAAGCCAGAACAATGGCCCAATCAAGTAGAACCCATTTCTGATATATATACGCCTATCACTAAAAGACAGTGTGTTCAATTTCTACCCATTCCTTCATTTTCTGATCTAGGTTCCTTGTTATTTATGAATCCATTATCATTTTATTGAATGCAATTCAGTTATAGGCCACCACAGATCCTCTGTAAGGTGAGATGAAGTAAAAATAAATACAGATAATAAGCTACTTAAAGTTTCATCTGTTTTCAAAACATTATTCTTAGCAAAACATTATTCCTTTAAAAGCAAACCTCAAGCCAAGGATGTGAGCAGATCATCACCTTAGAGAGGTGGGAGTAAGGGACACAGGGAAAGGGAGCCGGAAAGCGTGTTTGGCAGGTTCCTTTGGAGCTGAGTGGGGACCTCTGGAGAAACCTGTGGGACATGTTTCCAGAATTGTCCAGAGAAGGGATCCGGAGAGAGCCTGAGCTTGGTGGAGTGACAATCCCCTCAGTGCTGGCTCCCCGTGTGTTCCAAGCAGGCTCTTAGCCTGGAGGAACCCTGCAAGCAGAAAAGCACAGAGCTGTGTGTACCTGAAGCACCCAGCCATGCAGGGCATGAGGAACACGACCTGCAGCTATGGTGGACTCTGCTGGGCCGCAGGTGTGTGAGGTTGGAACCGAGGCAGCACTGGCTACGTCGTCCTAAGCAAGCGGAGTTCAGCTTAGTCCTGGTGCTCCAAGAAGATTTTAACAGCCGTTACGCCAAGTCGATTGCCACAATGTTCTATAAAAAGCCCATAGACGAACATTCTACACCAGATTCCTCATGTGAGGGAGACAGAAGCGATAATGCTCTCTGAAATCTCGTACGTGAAAATCATCCATAACTGTTTTGGATGAATGCATTTGTTGCCATAGTTCTTGATTCCAGGATGCTGCTGATTGCAAGATAAACCATTGACTTAAGAGCAGCTCTCTTTTGGGGGAAAATGACATTGATAACATACATATCAATTTCAAGAGATGTGCCAACTTCTTTTAAGGACAAAGCGTCTTAGAAATCAGAAAACACAGTATAATTCAGTTTCGTACGGTTGAGTGCCTACTAAGTGCCAGGCTCAAGTGTAGACTGTGATGTAGTTCCTCCTCTAAACATAGTCAAAGCACACATTCTTTATTTTTAATCAAATCTTCATTGAAAAATAATTCACACAGCATATAATTTACCCATCTACACAATTAAAGGTTTTTAGTTCAGTGTACTCACAGAATTGTGCTTCCGTTTTATGACATTTTTATTGCCTCAACGAGAAACCCCACACCCATTAGCAGTTACTCCTTATCCTCCCTCTCCCCAACCTCTGTCAACTATTACATCTAAGATCTGTCTCTAAAAAGATTGATTTGCCTATTCTGGACATTTCAGATAAATGGGATCATACAATAGAAGCAATTTATTTTTTCTGAACACATATTCTCCATCCAGGTACAGCCCAAAGCATCTGGAGAATATTATGTCATTTATGGTGATGGCAATCCTATTAAGTGGAGACCCATCCTATACCAGATGAGATAACAGAGGCACCGAGAGGCACAGTGGCTTCTCTAAGGTCACCCGGCCAGGGAGTGGTGGAAGTGAATTTGTTGCCAGGGGGTCAGCCATATTTATAGCCTGTGCTCACTGCTACTGAAGAAATGTCAAAACTTGAATGATCTGGAGTTGTTTCCCAGATTCCGCCCCTTTGGGGTGCTCCTGCATGGTGGTGCTACCCCCTTGTGTGGAAGCTGGGGCCTCAGAATTCTCCTCTCCAATGGTGGGGGGGGACCCTTCAGGAACTGGGGCCCCCACTGTGGTGGGGAGATGGCTTTGTGTCTGGAGAGCCCATGTTCCCCCAGGAGCTGGGGCTGTTGGCCTCTCCAGCAAGCCACTCCCTGGACCTTCTGTTTCCTCATGAGTACAAAGAAAACTTTGAACCCTCTCACTTCTAAGGCCTCTTTCATCTCAGGCCATCTTTGACTATTTCCATCTCTATTCTGTTCTCTGGATAAGTCTGCGCTTAAATTAGCATCAATGCCAGCGTGAAAAACCGCCTCAGCCAGGGTGGTGAAGAGGATAGATCTGTTCTCCATCAGTTTCCCAAAGTGAATTTTGAGAAATGCTCATTCTATGAATTGACGTGAAGCTATTTATTTTTTTTTAAGGAAAGGGAAACGGTAAAGAAAAGAAAGAGGGTCATTGTTCCTTGAGGTTTGAAACCGTTGACTTAAGCAAAGTTGTGTGGGTGTCTTTATTGCAGGACTTCTCAGAACCTTTAAATGTCATCGTGAGATTCCGCAGTATGGGGAACTTGCTTTGGGATGTTCACTACCTTGAGGATGCCCAGGATCCTTCCATATATTCTGGTAGCAGAAACAGCCATATCAAAAAGTCACCCTGTTCTGGAGGCACTGGAGAGTGAATGATTGAAAGAAACTGGGACAATCATGCTTCACCTATCTCATGATGAACTCATGAGTTCCTTTTCCTGAAATCAGTACCTGGACCCCAGAGCAAGAAGAGTCAGTTTCTCTTCACCATATGCAAAATTTAGGAGCTCTTGGTGCGTACTTAGCATGTTAGAAGATAGGAATCAAGGATGCTGCATTCCCCAAACTTATTTGAACTACCTTTTAATGCAGAGAATTTTAGTTCATTTGGAGCATATTCGCATTCAAAAATTCTTTTTCTCATGAAGTGACAGTTCTGAATGTAGGCAATTGGTGGCATCGTTTCGTTGATTTCAACATTGTTTTGGCTAATAACTTTTGGTCTTTTCCCCATGGTCACAAAGCTGCTGCTGCTTTGCCAGTCATTCTTTCTGCATTCAGAGCTAGTTTACGAAGAATGGATCTTTCTGGTTGTCCATAACCTTTTATCAACTAATTTGGAGATCATGCAGATTCCATTGATCCTCACAGCACCGTTCCTTTATATCTCAGTGGCCAAAACTGTGTCTCATGGGATTCTCAACTGCTAGGGAGGCTGCATAATTGAGGAATAGAATTGTTGAGATGAGCTTGAACTAATCGTGAGCCTGGACGCACAGGCTGGTCCACATCTAGGCAGTGTTGTCACAGAAAAATGGAGAGGAGCAGGTAACGGGTAGTCAACTAGCGTAGTCTGCCACATCTGCAGGAAATTC
Source organism: Ictidomys tridecemlineatus (assembly GCF_052094955.1). Taxonomy (NCBI): domain Eukaryota; kingdom Metazoa; phylum Chordata; class Mammalia; order Rodentia; family Sciuridae; genus Ictidomys; species Ictidomys tridecemlineatus. The sequence goes on from NC_135486.1 coordinate 134,270,238, forward strand.
TGAAGTTGGGTGGACGTTTATGAGTCTCTGGAAAGCTTCCTGCAGCTCAGAGAAATATCCAGCCATTAATCAGCCAGCAGCTTTCCTCTCAGTTGCTTATCCTTGATTACTCTAGTTTCTCTCTCAGAGCAAATATATGATGTGTGAGAATTATGGCACCCGGCAGAATATAAACATTTAAGGCAGCCGGTCATTTTTATTTCTGATTAATACTTTAACTCCCATTCTTCTTGTCCTGGGTCTGAATGATTCCATCATTATTTCCTGATGCTAGTCACTCTTTCAGTAGGTTCTCCTTACAGCATCACTTAGGCCCCATGCGTATGGTTAGTAGGCTCTGATACCTATATCCTTGAGCATTTGCTCCCCACAGAGAGGAGAGCCTGCTCTCTGGTAGGCACAGTTCAAGCGTTTCACAAAGGTTAACTCTTATCATCTCCATAAGGATGCTAATAGTACCCTGCGAGACAGGCACTATTATTAGTACTACTTTTCAGATGTGGGAACTGAAGCAGAGGGAGGTTAAGAAATGTGTAGGTCAGAAAATGACAGAGTCAGATTTGAACCAAAGAGTGTGGCTCCAGAGTCTACCACCTTAACCTTGCTCCATGGGAACGGCTCCCACAGGGAGTCACTCAGCACTCAGATGCTTCCTGGGAAGCATCTTTTTGTCTTATACCGATGGGTTGTAGCAAGTGCTTCCATGTTTCATCAGGACCCTGTGCGGTCCCCTGATTCCAACCAAGCAAATCCTGGTACCCCACTTTCTAAAAACCAATGACTATGCCTCCAGAAGGTTTACTTGGAACTAAAAGGAAGGGTGTCTTTCAGTCTCTCCTCTCAAAATACAGAACCCAAAAACTGCTGGTGGTTTGCTGATCGAAAGGAGGGAAGAGAGGATGTGCTAGTCCTTGACCTCAGTTGATCATTCTAGGAACCTACAATGACACTACTTTTTTCTTCTTTACTTGGTATTAGGGTTTGGATAGCTGTGTCCCTCAGGAGGTCCTGTGTTAACACAGGAGGAGAAATGATTAGATTATGATAGCCGTAGCCTAATCAGTGGATTAATCTATTAGATGGATTAATATTTTGAGTGGATCACTGGGTAGTAACTGTAGGCAGGTGGGCTGTGGCTGGATAAATTGAGTCACTGGGGTTGTGTCTTTAGGGACTATGTTTTGTCCTTGGCTCCTCTTGCTTTCTGTTTCCTGGGTACCATGGGGTGAAAAGCTTTCTTCCACTTGCCTCTGCCATCATGTTCTGCCTCGCCTGGGCCCAGAACTACCCAGTTGTCCGAGCGTGGACTGAGACCTCTGAAATCGGGAACTCCAATTTTCCTCCTCTAAATGTTCTTGTCAGGTGTTTTAGTCACAGTGATAGGAAGCTGATGAACACATTTGGAATTCTGCTAGCTGCAGCCCAAAGTCTTTCCTTTTGTTGTAGGTATTTATTTCCACTGTCATGAGGCATCCCAGCCACCGGATTTGGTGATGCACCTGTTCAGCCCCTGGCCTTGGTTCGCCTGATCCCAGCTGGGTTTGCTCAGGCTCTGCAGTTGCCTGTGGCTATGGCTAGGGTAGCCAGTTCTGCCCAGAGTGGCTGGGCTCTCTCACCTGTCCAGGGGTTGGCTGGGGGTTGGTGCATTTAGGCTGGTCTCTGCTGGGGAGGCTGGGTGACTGGGTAGCTGAGTTTTTCTCCATGTGATGTTAAAAAAAAGAGAGTGTGTGAAGGAGACCATCTGTGGCAGACCAAGGTCAGCCCGTCCTCATGCTGATGGCAGAGAAAGTAAAAGAGCAAGAGTTGTGCAGATGTGCTTAAAGCCTCAGTGTGGGCCATACTTGCCTAAATCCTATTGGCCAAAGCAAGTCACATGGCCAGGCCCAAGATCAGAGTGGGTGGGCACTGCAGGTCACAGAGCGAAGGGTGCAGGCACAGGTAGGGGTGGGGACTTGGGGCTAGTTTTTCAAAACTGTTGTCTTAACCCATGGGGCTGCTCTAGCAAAATGCCGGCAATGAAGTAGCTTATAAACAACAAGAGAAATTTGTTTCTTATAGTTTTAGAGACTGGGAAGTCCAGCGTGCCGGTAGAGTTGTGTTCTAGTGAGGTGTGGGCTTCCTGTTTCGTGGATGGCACCATCTAGCTGTGTCCTCACATGGTGAAAGGGGACACCAAGCTCTCTGGGGACTCTTTTTCAGGATATTAGTCTTATCCATGGGGGCTTCCACCCTCATGACCTGATCACCTCTCGAGGGCCCCACCTCTTGATATCATCCCCCAATACGTTAAGGTTTCGCATGAATTTTGGGGGCATGCAAACATAGCACCTTCATTCCATAGGATAATGGTTTAGAGAGGGATGGTTCTGAATAGCCCTTGAGCTAAAAATGGTTTCCACATTTTTAAAGGGTTGTTTAAAAAAAAAAAAAAGGAGTCTGTGTAGGAGACCATCTGCGGCCTGCAAAGCCCCAAATATTGCTATCTGTCTCTTTGCAGAAAATGTTTGCCAACCCTGGTTTAGAGCATGGGCTGAGTCAGTCTTCTTGGGTTCAAATCCAGCTTTGCCATACTCTTAACTGTGACTCTGGGAAACTTAACTTGGCCACTCAGAGACCTTGTCTGTAAAATGGGATTTTTAATAGCCCTTGACTTGTAGGATTACTGTGAAAATAAAATAAGCTCATGTATATAAAGTCTTAGGCCAGAGCCTGGCCCATGGCAAGCACCATGCAAGTCCTATGAGAGTGTTATTTCTCCACCTAGCCATTGGGCCAACTGGGAGAGCTTCTCTTGTGCTGTTTTGACTTGATATGGGGCTTGGCATGCCCACTCCAAGCTTGGAGTTGTCTAACCAAGTTCTACTTGGCCCCGAGGGTGCAATGTACTATGCTCTTAATCACACAAACAGGTGGGTCCTATATACAAAAACACTACAGAGAAGTGCAGGTCGATGTCATGCCAACAGAACGGTAGGTGAAGAGCTTGCTCCAGCTTTCCTGGCTGCAAGGTGCCACTCCACTCTCCCTGGGATCTTCTCAAGCTCCTCTTTCCTGCTGGGATGGTGCACGGTTTCTTAGCGAAGGCAGAGGCAGCAGCTGTTACCAAGGTGTGTATCAGCACGTCATGTTCGGCTGGCATCTGGGTACAGCTGCTGCCTGCCATACTGAACACTGAGTCACCAGGCTGCTGTCAGCAGGCTGAGCTGAGAGGTGCAAAGAGGAAGGTACCAACTCAGGAACAAAAATAACCACTCTATTCTCCAAAATGGTGGGGTATCAGGAGCTTTGGAGCAGACGTTCTGCAGGACCACCTCTGGATTTGGCTGACCACTGTTTCTGATTGGAAGTTGCACGTGTGTTATGTTAAAGCCACGAACCTTCCTGAACTTACATTTCTGTCACCTGGAAGATGGAAACAATGATGGACCTCATTTTGTATGGTTAACACGAGGGTTACAACAGAATACTGTAAAGTGGAGGTTGGCAAACTACCACTGGGAAGAATTTGCAGATTTTTAAATGGCTGCAAAAAAAAATCAAAAGAAAGTATTTCAAGACTCATAAAAATTATTTGAAATCCAAATGTCAATGTCCATAAATAAGATTTATAGGAACACAGCCGTGTTTACCCCTTTACATATTGTCTCTCGTGGCCTTGTTGCTACAATGGCAGGCTAGAGTGGTGAGACAGAGGGGGGCTGGCCTTTAAAGCTGAAAATATTTATTATGAAGAAATTTGCGCATGTGTGTGTGTGTGTGTGTGTGTGTGTGTGTGTGTATGGCGAAATTGATCCTAGAGGCACATAATTACTTAAGTCACATCCCCAGCCCTTTTAAAAATATATTTTATTTAGAGACAGGGTCTCACTAAGTTTCTTAGGGCCTTGCAGAGTTGCTGAGACTGGCTTTGAACTTGCGATCCTCCTGCCTCAGCCTCCTGAGCTGCTGGGATTACAGGCTTGCACCACAACACCTGGAAAGCTTGCCAATCTTCATGTCAAACTTTACCGGTCAGTTCTCTTTGGGAGGCGATCCTGTGAGAGTGACCATTGGAGACAGCAGTGTAATCTGGGGAAAGGAAGTTAGTGAGTGCAGGTGTGCTGTCCAGGGGGATCCCATCAGGCAGCTCTGGCGGTCAGTGGAGGACGCAGCCTTCAGGGGGCTGCTCAGAGGAGCTGAGGGAGCAGTTCCCTCAATCCACCAGCTTCTCAGCCATTGGGTGGAGGCTGCTCTTGGGAAAAGAGAGCAGCATTGATTTCCTAGCATTTCTAGAAACAAGTGTACTGCCCTGTAGGTAGCAAAGGTTCCATGAGTCTTAGACATTAATAAAAAAGATAATAAAGCTGCAACTTTGGAAATTGGCAAAGCGTGTTGGTTGGGTCAGGCTCAGTGTGACCTTGGGCAAATACTTAACTTCTCTGAACCCCCTTAAGACTGTAGTCAGGATTAAATGAGATAATGCTTGGCACCAAGTAAGTCTGCCATAAATTTTAATTATTATTAATATTATTGGATTGAAATATATTCACATATTGAGTCAGATTCATAAAACTTTTATGAAAATTGTGTCTGTTTCTCTTAAAATCCCTGAGCATGTAATAAGATTCTGTAATTAAAATATTCAAGACAACTGAAAGCCAGAGAAGTCAAATATTAATGAAGTAAGAGAGGAGAACATGGGTTGATGGTGCCATTCTGTGGGAGTGTTACCGAAGTGCATGGATGCCTGTGTCTGAGCATAGAAATGTCCTAATACTTAATTAGTTTCCAAGGTCTTTGCTGCAAATCTCATTTTTATGGAAGAAACAAGGCTCACAAAGTCTAGGACACGTTGCTAAAAATCCTTTAGGTGTCCTTGAGAACTTTCAATACAGTTCATTTCAACAAGCCATGTCTCTGTGCACAAGTGCCAATCACTGTGTTGGCTGGGCCCACAGAGCTCACCGAGGCGAGGTCTCCAACTTCAAGACATTCTTGACTGCGTGAGATGTTCTTCCTTCTTACCCAGAGCACATCAGCCCCACCAGTGCTGATGGCAAGAGAAGGGGGAGGTGGACTCTGAGCACGAGACTCAGTGAAGTTGTCCCCACACGAGTGGCAGGAGTGGGTCTGGACGGACGAGGCAGATTTGGATACTCAGGAAAGAGATGGATGGTCAGGTATTTCTGACAGTGAGAGGATAAGCAATGACATAAAACTTGAAACGATGTAGCAGACAGCGCTCAGTCCATGAGGAATGGGGCTGCAGCCCAAGGATGGACTTGGCCTCCTGTTGGAATCAGAACTCCATTATGTTACGGTGGCGCCCTCTGATGTTTGAGAGCAAGGCATTAACATAACAGATATTCTGTTAAAAATTCTTCTGGCCTGAGCATGCAGGATCTAAGTGAAGAAGAGAGGGAAGCAGGAAGGAGGCAGTTCCAACCAAAAGTTCAGGCAAGAGGCTGAGGTTAGGTAATGGGAGACACAAAGCGGGTGTGAGGTGGCCTGTTGATTAATAATGTCTTCTCCTCCGCAGGCAGACGGTGGGGGCAGAGGCATGGACGAAGGGGTATATTCGTTGCTGCATTTTTAGTCAGGGTTGCTGATTGTCCCTTCCTCTCTCTCTATTGCGACATATATTTTTGCTCAAATACTGGGTTTTCTTTGAGGAAGGTCTGGCAGAGAAATCTTTTGGTTCCATCTTCTGGGTGAATTGGTCCCTGTGAAAGTTAGTCATGCTCACACAGATAACCAAGAGGGAGAACGGAAGGAGAAAAGAGAGGAAAATAGCAACAAGGAGAGGAAAAGACAGATTCCCCAGGGGGTAGGATCTGACTAGAGAGAAGCGTGTGAGGGTAATACAAAGGTGGCTCCTTTTTAAAAAACATTAAAAGTGAAGCAAGATTCATGAAACAGAAAATTGACCATCGTCCACTTAAAAGTGAGCCATTCCATGGCATTTGGTACATCTAAATCTCGGGCAACCCCCACCTCTGTCTAGTCCTGTCTTAGTCAGCTTTTTCACTGCTGTGACCAAAAGACCTGGCAAGGACAATGAGAGGAGGAAAAGTTTATTCAGAGGTCTCAGTCCATAAGTGGTGGACTCCATTCTTTAGGGCTCAAGGTGAGGCAGAACATCATGGTGGAAGAGTGTGGCAGAGGAAAGCTACTCAGCGCACTGTACCAGGAAGGATAGGGAGAGGGAGGGAGGGAGGGAGGGAGACAGAGAGAGAGAGAGAGAGAGAGAGAGAGAGAGAGAGAGCGCTCCCATCACCAAGTACAAAATATATACCCCAAAGACATGCCCCAAAGATCCTCCTCCTCCAGCCACATCCTACATGCCTACAGTCACCAACCAATTAATTCCTGGTCAGTGCACTGGATTATTGCACTAATTAGGTTAAGTCTCCCATAATCTAATCATTTTACCTCTAAACCTTCTTGCGTTTTCTCAACAGAGCATTTGGGGGACACCTCATATCTAAACCATAACAAGTCCCAAGACACTTTCATCACCCCAGAAGGGAACCCTGTGCCAATTAAACAGGTACTTCCATTCATCTCTTCCCCCATTCCCTGGAAACTGTTGTTAAGCATTAGGTTTCTATGCATCTATCCATTCTGAATGTTTCATGCAATTGAAATCATACCAGATATGAACCCAGGGCCTCACACATGCTAGGCAAGTGCTGTACCACTGTGCTACCCCCCAGCCCAATGTAAGCTGTTGGTGTCTGGCTTCTTTCATTCAGCCTAACGAATCTTGAAAGAGTTACGCCAGACCACTCGTTTTACCAGGAGGCAGGTATGTCTTGTTCTAATCGCAGGGCATTTGTATGTGCTGTTCTCTTTGCCTGGAACTTTATCCTTAGATACACACGTAGCTCACTCGGTTAGGACTTCCTCACTTCATTTGACATCTCCATCTAAGAGTCACCTCCTCATGGGACTCTTCACTGGAGGGTTCAGGGATGAGCTGAGAGGACAATGACCTCAGGAGAATACACTTGAGTTCTAAGGAGAAGGGAATTCCCCCGGGTCATTGTTGATGTAAGCCAACTAACGTTTTGTGGATTTACCTTGTCTCGGCTGATTTTTACCTAGTGGCCACTCTGGCGTGGAAGGAAACTCCAAGACCAGCAGACTAAAGATCTCAGAGACTGGGTGGCTTTGGGAGATGGCTTAGACTATATTTTAAAATAAGGTTTAATTATTATCTAGGTATGGCAAGGCCAACAGACAGATAACTGCCACTGGAAAGACAGCGTGTTGTCCTCAGATCCCAAGAGAAGGGGGCATTCCACACCACAGGAGGCCCCGCGGGGAGACACCAGGGTTGGTCAGAGCTGGGGGGTCGGGAATGGGGCAAGAACTGTTATTGTAGCTTCCATGGGGAAGGGAGGGTGAGGCAGGTGAGCGGGTCAGGACTGGCTGGCTGGCATATCTGCAGCAGGCTCTGGTGTGTAAGGTGTTGCAGTACCTGCCCTAGGGTGATTAGCACAGGAGGATGGTGGCCCCATGAAGAAGGAGGTTGAGGGCTCTGGATTGGTTGTTCGTGTATGATGACTTGTTTGCTCTCTGTTACTCATCAACATGCTCATCTGAGGGCAGCCAGGCCCCAGAGGCCAAAACATCAAGGCACAGAAAACAAAACCCCACATTACCATAGGTCTTCTCTTAGGGCCACACAGTGCCTTGATTGCTTTCCTGCCCTGCTTCCTCTAAGGAAGGTCAAGTTCCCCCAATGGAGTTTGGCTGGAAGCGGGGGATTAACATGAGGAGCAGTGGCTCTGCTAGAGGTACACCTCTAGTCCCTGGTGCAAGCTGGCGCCGTGTCCCAGGCAGCCCCTGCCCAGGATGCTTGGCATGGAGATGCGCTTTCTCTGTGTATCCTGGGAGCTGTTTATTTAGTGTGTCTTCATTTAGGGGAGATTGCTCTTTCGCAAATTGCTTCATGGTGGTGGCTGCCTCCCCTTCATCTGATTAGCCCTGCTTCTTGGAGACATTCAAAACCACTTTTTTTCTTCCTATCATACCATATGTTTTTCCTGTGAGTCTGTAGTATTTTATGTTCAAATTCTGGAACTGTGATGTGGCATTTCCCTCCTGACGATTCCTAGCAGGTGGCTGGTCTCAGCAGCTGGTGATGGTAGGGGATGGTATGATAGGGAGAAATTAGGTAATGCCAACCTCTGTGTGTGTTTGAAAATCCCTCTTTGACTCTCCCTTAGGGACCATTCTGGTCTCAATTTTTTTTGTCCTTTAACTTCATCTCTGATTTGCACCAGTTCTGGCTGTTGCTTTGACATCTATTCAAGGAACTCTGCTTAGGTTTGTCTAGAGCAGAAACCCTGGGGCTCTCCATGAAGTAGAAATCTAAAAGTTGAGAATGGTAACACTAATTGGTCCTACTGTGCACTGACACATGTGTGTGCTAGACATGTTACACAGGTTCACTTATTCATGCCTCCCACCAAATATTTTGGGTCAGTACATTATGATACCCATTTTACAGAAGAAGAGATTAAGGCCAGGAGATTTGCTGAAGGTGGACTGAGGTCAGCCCTGGAGCCACTTATGTCTGGTTTCAGGATTCTATCTACTCCTTAAGACTCATGTGAGTGGGAGTCATCTGACACCTTTTCCCCTGCCAGTGATTCTCCTGTTTTTCTTTTCCTAATAAATTCCTGGAGATTCTGAACTCTTCAGATTCACCAGTGAGACACAGGCGGGACACCTCTGTTTTTATTAGTCATTGTGAGTGAGCTGTGTGCTAGGAAGAAGAAATGGATTCTGGTGAGCAGTTAGCAATCTGCACTACGTTAAGTGTCTTAAAATTGTGTTCACTTTCCCTCCATGTGTCCCTATTCTCCTGAGGATGATTTTCAGTCATGGCAGGAGCTGCTTCTGCAGGGAAGAGGGTGCAGAGAGATATGGCAAAGGGGATGTTGAGAATTCTGGAGTTTCCCATTTGATTCAGACAGCTGTCTAGTAAAGGTCTCCATGCAGGGCCTGCGGTGTTATTGCACTGGGTTTGGGGCCTATTCATTTCACTATTGTGTGTGTGTGTGTGTGTGTGTGTGTGTGTGTGTGTGTGTGTGTGTGAACAGGGGTTGCAATCTTAATATCCACGAGGGGTCTGGGTAAGTTACATCAGTGTGAAGCAGGCAGAGTGACACTGTGATGAAATGAGAAGCTCCTGTCCTGTCATTGCTGGGCAGCTGTTCCCCAGTGGTGGCAGTTTTGCTCTGGGGGGATGTGGGTTCCAGGTCAGAGTGTATGATTTTCCAAGAGAAATTGGACATACAGATTTTTATGTTAAGTCACCTTATTGTTAAATGTTGGCACCTAATGCAGATAAAAATAATAGTTCAGGTCAAACAAGGCATGTCTGGGAGCTTCATGTGGTCCTGGGAGCTGGCGGTTGGTGATCTCTGACGTCATGGGAATAGGGGCAGCCCCCCCCCCATGCTCTTATTTGCAAGGCTGGCTCAGGGCTGCTGGGATGAGCTGCAGTTGGATGTGAGGGAAGGAAATTCATTTCCTTCTCTGTTGGGGAGGGGCTCAGCAGAACAACTGCTGGAGCAACCTGATCATAAAGGAGTTCATCAAAGCAGGTGTTTTAGCCTCTCAGGGCAGGCATGATTTGGGGTTCTCATTTTTTGAGTATTTCTTCTTGCTGAGAAGGGAAATAATAAGTAGGACTGAAACATTGAGAAGGTTCCTGGAGATGGAGAGAGTCAATCTTCCTTCCTTCCCCCCAGTATGATGCACAAAGAGAGGCATGGTTCAATTTTTCTTCTCACTTTCATGAGCTTCTGGTGGGGCTGGGCAGCAACAGCAATCAGGATCAACCCTCTTTGGTTTTAATAGGGCCTCACAGCACGGGTTTGCTTGTGATGTAATCCCACAGTCCAGTTCTGCTTTGCTCTTGGGCTACACATGTGGTAATTGGAGGACACGATTCCCTTTATGTTTTTCACGAGCTCCTAGTCCTTGGGGGGAGAATGGGAGAAAGATGGCGGGGAACTGGGGCGTTGAGTGGATGAACAGCGGGCCTTCTTGCCTTCCTCACCCATTCCACAGTTATTTAATGAGCACCCACGATGTGCTGGGCTCAGGGTGCTGTGGTGCGATGGTGGATGCAGTAGGCACAGTTCTAGCCACGAGGGAGCTTCTGCTCTTGGTGGGGAGCAGCCATCATGTCACATACTGATAAGACACAGAGAGCGCCTGTGAGCAAGGGGGCCGTTAGGGTGGCCTGTAGGACTCCTCTGAAGAGTGGACGTCAGTGTTGAGAGTTCAATGGTAGGAGGGAGCTGGACATCTGAATATGGAGGGGAAAGGAGTCTTCCAGACAAAGGGCACCATGGGTGCAAAATCCCGAGGAGGAAGGAAGTTGGTGTCTACCAGGGATGGGATGAATGCCAGTGTGGCCAGAGCATGGGAAGCAGTGGGGACAGTGGTGGGTGAGGGGTCAGAAAGGTAGGCCTGGGCTAGATCAGGCAAACCTGAGTAGATCACAGTGTGGGTTTCAACCCCATTCCTGAGTTTTAATCTCTTAGAGAGTTATAATCAGGGAAGTATATACAATGAATTTCTTTTTTATTTCTATTTATTTATTTTGTTGCTGGGGATGGAACCCTCTCATACGTTAAGCAAATGCTCTGCCTCTGAGCTATACCCACCAGCCCAACTTAGGGTTTTCAATGATCCTGCCGATTGCTGTTCGGATAAGAAGTTTGGGGAAGGTTGTATTAGTCATTGCTAAGCAGCAAACCCCTTCAGAGCTCAGCAGTGAACATATTTTGTTTTGCTTGTGTTTTTTACTCAGGGGTTTGGCCTGGGCCCAGCTGGGTACCTTGCTCTGCTTCTGGCTGGGCTCACTCATCCACTGGTGGTGGATCCACTCCATTGAGCTTGGCTGGGCTCTCTCACATATCAGGGACCATGGCTGGGACGATTGAGCTTTGGTCCATGTGGTCTCATGTCATCCACTAGGCTCGCCTGGGCAAGTCACATCGTGGCTGGACAGGACCCTACGAGTATGGAGATGCAGGAAATCTCTTGAGGCCTCAGCTCAGGACTGCCACGGTGTCACTTCTACCATATTCCTTTGGCCATACAACCCATGAAGCCAGACCAGATTCTAGGGGTGGATAAACAGACTCTACTTTCCAGGAGGAAAAGCTTCCAAGTCATATGGCAGCGGGTGTACGTTAAGGGAAGGGAGTAGTTAAAGGCATTATTGTGAAAAACCTTCTCTAGGGGCAAGAGAAGCAGAGCGACCCTTCCAGAGGCTACTGAAGTTGTTCTGCTGAGAGAATATGGTGAATTGGACTCAGAAGCCAGTCCTTTGGTGATAACCATTGCTTCCATCTCTTCTGTCTCTGTTCATGGTGACTCACTTCTGAAACAGTAGAAGGAGAGTTAACCAGTACCTAGTGAACATTTCTTGGGCACCACACTTGTGGGATTTAGTCCCCATTGCAGTCCTTTGATGGAGGTATCATTGTCCCTATTCTATTCACAACTAGGCTGAATCTCAGAGACATCGGGCAACCTTCCTGAGTTCACCAGCTGGGAAGGGACAGAGCCAAGAGATAAGACCAGGTGGATCTGGGTTCAAATTCATTTCGCTTTCCCCAACATGTGACCCACACACATAGCCTTCTAATGAAAAGCCCCAGCTGTGGAATCAAATGCTTTAGTCTGAATTCTGGTTTGCCGTTCACTGTCTCTTGTATAATGTCTTTGTGGAATGCAATGGTAATGATCACCTACCCCACAGCGTGGTTATGTGGAGCAAATACGCTGTTCTCTGATGTGCTTATGACAGTGCCTGGCCCAGATAGACCACTTAAGCTCTTGCTGAATAAATCATAGAAAGGGATGTTCAGGTCTAGCTTCCTGCTATGCAAATAGACCTTTAGGTGCTAGAGGAAAATTGCAGGATGTGGCTGTGTGAGACTCCCAGTTGATTGATCTTTTCTGTTCTCTTGAGTGGCAACTCTTTATTGTCCATGAATTCACCTTGAACTCTAAATGTAGCTTCCTGCTCTCCACTACTTGATGGTTCCAGGACTAGATGAAGGAGACCCTGGAATGAAAAGGTAAAATTCATTGTTTCCCATATTTGAGAAAAATAAATGGAGACATTTTCAGTTGTCACAACTGGCCTCAAATGGGTAGAGACCAAGGATGCTGCTAAACACCTGACATGTCCAGGACTGTTCCCAAACAGGAGTGGTCCAACCTGGAATATCAATCATGTGGTAAGAATCCAGACCAAGTTTGAGCTTAGAGTGATCTTTCTAAGGTGGCCGGTTCTGAGATATGTTTGGTCTGCCAAGATACAGGCATTTGAAATTGCCAAACCTGAAAGGCACTGTAAGCCTTTTTTTTTTTTCTTTTTGCTTCTAGATGAGGCCATTTGAGCTGAGCACCTCTCCATGTTCCTTCTTTTAGTAGAAAATTTTACAGAGAGTTGGTGGGAGTAAAAACTTCCATCAGCTCTCATTTTACCAGGTATTTAGGAAAATAACTTTTCTTCTGCAGAAGAAATTACATAAATTATATTAAAATTGGCACTAAGGTAATAAAATTACATGCTCAGGACTCTTCTAAAAACCTGCCTTTGTCTGGCAGGTAGTTTGAGTGAGGAAAGAGACCCTCCATGACTACTGCCCTAAACATCCAGAGGGAATGGAGGAAATGGGCCTCACTGGGCTCTGGCTGCTCTACCTACCCTGTAAAATGCCCCTCGGTTTTTTTTTTTTTTAATACATCTACAGATTTAATCACAGAGCAAACTCGGGTATGCAGATCCATGAGAAGAATTACTATGATTATTATTTAAAAAAATACTTTTCTCTTTTAGTTCTCGTTGGACACAATACCTTTATTTTATTTATTTATTTTTATGTGGCTCTGAGGATCAAACCCAGCGTCTTGCACGTGCTAGGCGAGCGCTCTACTGCTGAGCCACTACCCCAGCCCACTATTATTAGCATTTTTTAAATGCATATTTTAAACTTTAAATCATTGTATGGATGGCAATGCCCAAGACAGTAGCACCTACCCTTAGAAGGGCAGAAATAGACTCCAAGGCCAAGCAAAGTGTACTCATTTTTGGTGCCAGTGCTCTGCTGGTTTGAGAGGAGACGTGCAGAATGGCACATGAGATGAGGGAAGTCTCTTTTGCTTCCAGGACACCAAGGATTTTTAGCAGACAAGAAAGAGTCATCCTTACTTTAATGTATGAGAAAACTGAAAAGACGGAGGAAAGAGACGTCTGTTCTGAAGATTTTTCCCAGTGAAAACTCCAGGTTTTGAGAAGCAAATTAACATTGTGATGTCTTGGCCCAGGCCATAGCAATGAAGCTAAGGGACCGGGGGAGGTGTCGGTGGAGGCCACGGAGACACAAGTGTGAACCGAGGTAGAATAAAGGTTCTCAGCCAGGGGTGTTTGTGCCCTCCCAGGGGACATTTGACAACATCTAGAGATGTTTTTGATTGTCACTTTTGGTGGGAGGAATCTACTGGCATCAAGTGGGGAGAGGCAAAGGGTAACGTTAATACCCAACGACGTTCGGGATACCCACATGCCACACAGAGGACCTGACCAAGATGGCGCTATGGCCAGAGTTGAGAAGCCCTCTTTTACAGCTTCGCCTCTGATGCCTGGGGGGGGGGCTGCCATTTCTCTTTCATCTGTTGGTTCCAGGTACTAAGGGTGACACTGTGTGGGAGGGTGCTCTGCGAGTGGTGGACATCTTCACTGGTCCTGGAGTTCTGTGGGGCCTCCCTGAATGTCATTTCTCCATCTGCTTTTCTGCACCCTAACTGCAGGGCTCTCCCTAAAATGCAAACCTGAACCTGCCATGTTTCCCCTTAACTCCTGTTTCTGGTTGTCTGTTGACTTAAAGTAGTATGCCCAAGCTGGTTTTTATAGTCTTGAATTTCCACCCTGCCGGTCTCTCCTGTTAACCGTCACCCACGCCCCCCTCCGCCCCCACAAATGTAAAGCACCCCCCCACCTCTTTGCGTTTGCATCTGCTTTTCCACTTTCCCGAACCTACTCATCAAGCTGTTTCACCCAGTCAACTCCTACATATCCCGATGGTCTCAGCTTCTGCCTCCTCTAGGAAGTCTTCCCTGACTGCCTCAGGGGAGAGAAGGAGCCTATCATCTACGCTCTCAGAGTGCCGATCCCACACCCCAGAGCTTGTGTTACTGTTTCGTAATTGCCTTTTCAATTTTTTCACCTAATTCTCTAAGCCATGAGTTCCTTGCTCACTGGCATATTGTCTGTGCCCACAAGAATAGTACTTGACTAAAGGTGAATGTTTGAACATTTACAATTCAGCGAATGTTTCTTGAATGAATGAATGAGTGGCCAAAGAGATCTTCAAACATAGCTGCTTCCGTTAGAAAACAACTCATTCTTTTTTCACATTATTTTTATTGGTGTGTTATAATTATACTAAGTAGCAGGGATTCATTAGGCCACATTCATATATCCACATAACATAATTTCCTAATCTCATTGCCCAGTAGAAAATAGCTTGTGTTGATTTGCTTCCCTTCTCCCTCCTTGGGTAACTCTGCCACAGTCATGCTACTGAGCCACAGTGCAAAAGGCAGAGGCCACAAAGAAGAACACAGCAAGGTCCAGATACTCTTTCACCTTAACCAGTGGCCTTGACATAATTTAGGAGGAAGTGTCCTTGCATGAAAATAACCACTTTTTTCTTTAAAATGGCTTTTCTGCTATTTTCTGGAAATATGGCAGTCAGGATGAGACGGGAACTTTGTGAGTTACCAGTGAATCTGGGGCTCGTGTGTGTGTATTTGTGTGAGTTCTAGATTATTTTTCACATACAGATGTGTTTCACTTTCCCTGGTATCTGCTAGACTTCGGGAGGACAGGAACAACGTGTGCTTTGTCTCAGAGGGCCCTGAACATCTTACAGATACCTTGTCCAATGCCTAGTGAGGAAACCATTCAGGAGAAATGGCCTCAGAAGCATACATGGTGTCCCCATTTTACAGATGAGTAGATTGAATTTCTAAACAGGCTGAGTAACTGTGTCCACACAGTGAGTGAGCAACAAAGCCAGGGCTTAAAAAAAAGTGCCACAGCTTCATTGGAGACAAATTATAGAAGCGGCAATGTCTTTAAATTTAGAAAACAAAGTTCGCTTCTGCCGGAGTTGAGAGGCAATTTTAACGTCTTCTGAAAGGCACGGCTCCCATCCAATTTTGTTCTTAAAGTAGGAAGAAAAAGCTCCAAGGGACACTCAGGTGCATCTCCCCTTCCATTTATCAGTATTTTTGCCTCTCATTATACCCATGGCCCAGTTTTCTTGGGCTTTTAGATGTCAACGCACATATTACACTAGGTATTGTCCTTGTGAGTTTTGAAGTTCTCGAGGCATTATGAACAAGGTCTTAGACCCCAGCTGGGCGCCACAGCCTACTTTGGCTCTGTTCTGTTTCCTTAAGAAATCTAAAGGATGGTGCTGTCATCCTCCAAAACAGAAGCTGATAGAGCAAAGCTGCCCTCATACTGAGCATCTTCCCTCTTCTCGGAGGCAGTGGAGAAACTGCTAAAACTGAATTTTATTGTGCAAGATGCTACAGTCTTCTAACCAACAGAAAGCAAGCTGATTGCATTGGAAGAATGGGGAATGATTTGGGGGAGGCAAGACCTTTGATTCTCAACTGGCGGGGAGAGGAGTCCATGATCTACATTCCAATTTCAGGCTGTGCTTCATGGGGAGGCAGAGAAGCAGGCTCTCTGAGCTTCCTGTGCCCTGGGCATGTGGCTGCACAGGGACACTGGATGCAGTCTGTGGACCATATCTCTGGCAACTGTGGGGCTTTCAAAGGGGATTTGGGTGTTTGCTTTCTTTTCTGCTCTGGGCTTTACCCAGACAGATGTAAAAATGATTAGTGATTCTCAGCAGGCTCCTGTGACGCTCTCTTGGCATTTGCAGGGGGTGCAAGGGATGTGGAGGGAGTTGAGTGGCAGGGTTTGGAGGGGAGTGTGTTGTGCAGAGGGCTTGCTCCTCAGTGGGTGGAGTGAGCTCATGCAATCTAATTTAAGGAGCTCTGGGAAGACCCACTCAAGACCCAAAATAGACCCCCTTCAGATTTCAGAAATGTCAGCATCACCACTCATCCCTACATGTCCATCCATCTTTCCACAGCTTCCTGAGAAGGGGCAGCATGTAGGTCAGCTTCACTATCGTGCCGGTGGGTTTCTCTGGCCAGCTTTTCCTCTCGGCTGTTCATTCTGGTGGAGTGAAGGACAGAAACTAAAAGATACAGAAAAGTAGCTGCGACCAGTTTGGGCCATTGGAAAGTTGATTCCTGTGTCCCTTTTACGTACCAATATGCATAAAACCAATGTCTATACTTTAGTAGGTGGGTGGGTCCTCTGAGGCTGAATTTCTCTCAATATTCAGATTGTTAAAAAAGGGGGGGACCTTGAGCCGGACAGCCTGAATCCACATGCTGCTCTACCTTTGACTAGGCCTGTGACCTTGGAGAGTTCACTGAACCCTTCTGCATCTCAGCTTCCTTAGCTATGAATGGGGACACTCCTGCCATAGGCTTATTTGAATAAATAAATTAGAAATACATGTAATAACAACCTTTCTATTCTAGTGCTTGCTAAATACATGCAAAAAACTCACCATTGCCCCCAAATGAGGGGGATATGTTAAAGGGGGAGGGAGAAACCAACCGAAAGAACTCTCAATGGCCAAATAGGGACCACTTTGAGCAATAAAATGAAGTAGGATTGGATTATAACCTAAGTATTAAATGCATATCCTTGAGTTCACACTGATATAGATAATCAGACAAATAAATGGAGAAGAGGCAAATTTCCCATGTACAATTCCAGGTAGTTTGTTACAGACGCAAAACTACTTTCTCTATAAGTGTGAGTTGAACGTACTGATCGTCTTCCAAAGAGCACACTATGAAATGGGGAGAAAATAAGAGTGACTCTCCATTCCCAAAACCGGACCAACACTAGGCCAGCCACAGATCAAGGTTACAATGGTAAATCGTGGAATCTGTGTGCCCGTGATAAGATATGATAACTTGGCTGTTTATCTCTGCGATCTTCTTCCTCAAGACATATAACCTCAGTTTACTCATGAGAAAATATCAGACAACTGTCAATAGAAAGAATCCCACAAAATATGTGACCAGTACTCCTCAAAACTATCAAGGTCACTGAAAACAAGGAAAGTCTGAGAAACTGTCATAGCCAAGAAGAGCCTAAGAGACGTCAACTCAATATGAGGGGTACCTGGGACCTAAAAAGGACACTTAAGGTAAAAATTCAAGAATCCTGAATAAACAATGGTCTGTGGTTCATAATAGTATATCAATATGAGCTCATTGATTTTAATAAATGTAATAAAATAATCTGATGTTAATTATAGGACAAAGTGGGAGGAGGGAATATGGGAATCCTGGTTTTGTCATCTCAAATTTTCTAATCTAAAAAGGTTCTGAAAATGTTTTTATGTTTATCAAAAATTATTACTACTACTAGTATTACTGCTACTACTATTACTACTAAATTTGCTTTCTGGAGTTCTCTTTCCTGGAAAAATTCAAGACTCCCAGGAGCATCTATGAAGCCCAAGACGTCAGGCCCAGAGGTGACTCCCTTGGTTAGCTGAGAAGTCCCATTCTTTCTGGTTCTGGCCATTGTGGCTCCCGTGTGGTACAACCCAGGTGCCGCGTGCTCCTCTAAAGGAACACACATTAACTCTGAAAATGTAACCTTGCGGCACGACAGAACCCATATCCACTACAGAAAAGCACTTAGATAAAGTAGGATGTAGCTTCCATTCCAGACATAATTGATCGTCTCTTTCCCTGCCTTGTATATATGTCGGTGGAATCACTCTTCACATTGGATTTTCATTCTTCCTCTTCTCTACACATCTGAAAACTCTCCAGTGGAAAGGAGCTTTCTCATTTATCTGTGTACTTCCAGGTTTTCATTCTGTGCTCAGCATAAATGACTCAAAAAGTGGTGACTGAATAGAAGACCAGTGAATAGAGTTTAAACAATGCCGCAGTTCTACCTGATTGTCTGGGACACAACCCAGGAGACAGCGTGACAGACTGTATTCTCCAAACAGGGCCACAACAGTATCTCCATCCCACAGGCTCCTTTTTCAATGCGACCTTGCCTCTCCTTCCATGGCATGATGCCCCTTGAGGTGGGTGGGTCTTTGTGACTGTATGGACCAACAGCTATGGGAGAAGCGATGCTTCATGACTTCTGAGGTTGCATCATAAATGTCATGGACTTCTCTGCCTTGTTCTCTTGGGATTCTCATTTCTGGAATCCAGCCACCACATTGTGAGCATGCCTAAGCAGGCTCTAGGGAGGCTCCCATGGAGAGGAGCTGAGCTCCTGGTCCACATCCTCAGCTGGCTTCCAGCTGACAGCCAGCATCAGCTTGCCAGTCATTTGGATGTGGATCTTGCTGTCCCCAGCCAAGCTACTACAGCAGATGCTATGTGGAACAGAGAGGAGTCGTCCCACCGTGCCCTGCCCAATTTGCAGATTCATGAGCCAAGCCAATGCCTATTGTTGTTTTAAACCACTGCATTTTGGAGTGTGTTATGCAGGAATAGATAACCAGAACAGATGGACAAATAAAACCCTTTCAGGTGATTGAAAATAAGACTTGTAAGTAATTTTACCTCCCTTCATATCCTTCATATTTCATGCAAATAAGGTAAGATGATGACTCTGGAATTTGTCACCATGAATGATAATTGATGGAGAGAGAGGGGGATATATATATATACATATATATATATACATATATATATATATATATATATATATATATATATATATATAGAGAGAGAGAGAGAGAGAGAGAGAGAGAGAGAGAGAGAAGCATTTCAAAGTGAGTAAACAACACAAGGTCCTAAATTAATTAATTAATTGGATTAATTAATTAAATTAATGTTAATTAATCAGTTGACAGTTCAGCAATTATCTGACTACCTGTTGTGGTTCACGCCCCTGGCTAAATGCTGGAATGTTGATGAATGAGACAAACACGGTCCTCTGTCTTCATGAAGTTCAACTTTCTAATGAGAAAACCAAATAATCACACAATTACTTTTAATTAATCCAATTTTAGTGGCTGAATAACTGAGGATATTTACCCTGGAGATTAGTTTTTTTGTCAGCTATTAGAAGGATCATGTCATGATTCATTTGCCATGGCTTGGGCTTCCTCATAGCATGGCTGGGAGACTGCTTAGTCCACACAGTTTGCCCTTCTGTGGATTCTCTGTGACTCCCCAATTCACAGTGGGGCTCCCAGCATCATGATCTGTAGTAGATGTCTCTGCCCCCTGGCCAGAGTAAATTGATCCAGTCTCAGATACCTAATGCAGGCCAAGTCAGACAGAATGGTGGAGCTCTAGGTAAAGTTTGTTAATGGTTGTGTTACCACCAGCAACAGCAGGTTTAATGATTTCTCCTCATGAGATACACCTGCATTCTCTGAGGCTTACTCCTCCTCCCCCTTCTCTTTTCTCTTGATTTAATCAGATGCCCCAGGATCTTTCTGATTAATTCCCATTAATACTAAAATTTACTAGGGTTAGTTTTCATTATTTGGCAATAAAACCAAACCTTTACTACTACAAAGCATAAGAGGGATCTTCCCTGTCCTTGAAGGCTCCCAAGAATTAGAATTAAGATCAAGTAGCAAAAGCCACAGTGGGAGAAATTTCAGCCGACGAATGTGATAGAATTTTCTAAGAGCCAGAGATATACGTAGACATAGGTGGTAAGCTTCCTATCCTTAGAAGATTTCAAACAAAGCCTGGTCAACCACTTAGATATGATATCATCAAGAGGATTTAATCATAAAACTCCAGGATTGGTCTGGTTCTCGATGAGGATGATGATAAAAATAATAGTAGCCGCCAGTTTTGTGCACTGTTTCATGGGCATCATGATAAGTGTTTAACATGTACTATGTCATTTAATCCACACAATATCACCCCGGGAGGACATGCTGCTACCATGAACACATGGAAAATGGGGAGGCTGAGCTTCCCGAAGTCAGATCTCTCTCTGAAGCTTATTCATCCAATGAGCCAGATTCAAACTCAGGCTGTGTGAACCCAGAGCTGTGCTTTTCGGCCTTAGTGTAACCCTATTCCACTTTAGCTCCTACAGCTCATAAGAATTTTCACTTCCGTTTTCTTGTTCCGCATCCCATAAATGACCCCCAAATTAAAAAGGTGAAGCAAAAATCTTGGGGTACTGGATCCTGAACCATGGAGATTGCTTCTTATGAGATGAAAAACAATTCAAGCTTGGTAGACACACTGAATCCAGAAGATGATGAAACAAAATGGAAAAGATTGTCCTCAGAGGACAGCAGGTCCTGTGCAGGTGGAGTCGCTCTCCCCAAGCCCACTTCTCACAGTGTGTCTGGTGTGTCTTTTTCTTTTTTCATTTTTCCCTTCTCTTGTTACTCCTTCCACGTCGAGAATTTGCCTGACTCATTTCTACTCTTTCTAGACTTAATTAGGTTTGTTATTATTATTACTGTTTTGTTTACCTTTGAAATGCAGAGCATCCCGCCCAATTTTGAGTGAGTGACTCATTCTGCGATGGATATTGCCACGGACAAAGGATGTGTTTGTGTCGGGGAGAGGATCTGAATTGTCAATCACCTGTTGGATGACTGTTTCCCAGCAGCAGGCGTGATTAAATTTAGCAGAAGTTTCTTTTAGAAATGTGCTTTTTAAAAAAAAAAAAACTCCAAACTCTACCTGATCATTTATCATTATTTTAAATCATAGAGAAAATTGAAGGTTCCTATCATTTCCTTAATTGAATCAAGGAGACAGATGTGGAAGGATCCTGTTGAATGCTGAACAGACTCCAAGCTCCTAATTAGAGCATTTACCCACGGAGTCTATATGCCTCGGAGACTGAGCTACGTCTCTCCCACCTGTTTCTGGTATGTTTGCATGCCTTGCAGGTAATGTGGAGGCCAACTCAAGGCACATTTCCTTAAGAGAATACGTAAGCACGTTCCTGTTGCCGGGTGAACTGCAGATCTTCTGAGATCGTCTGGGCTTTTGATAAACCTGTGATGATGTTTCCAAGGAGATGGGATTCAACAGAGGGAAAGGGAAATGGGGAGCCCTGTTTACTGAACTGGGTCTGGAGACTCATTTATTTATTTCTTTTTAAAAAAATATTTATTTTTTTAGTTGTAGTCAGGACACAATACCTTTATTTTATTGATTTATTTTTTATGTGGTGTTGAGGATCCAACCCAGGGCCTTGCACATGCTAGGCGGGTGCTCTACCACTGAGCCACGACCCTAGCCCCTCATTTCTTTATTACTCATCCCAAACCAGGTGATGCTTACATTTAGGAAGGAATTGTGTGCCTTCAGTGGTACATGTCTAAAACTCCCAGTTTCAAGGGCCTAAAATAAACTATTTCAGATAAAGAGATATTCATTAAATTCTCCAGACCCATGGGTTCTGTTAGCTTGACATAAGAGATGCTGGCTACATAAAGCTGGGTTGAGCTTGAGCCTCATGCAAAGAATGGTGAATCCATCTGAAGATCCCCGGATGATGCTGATAATAATAGCTATTGTTTGGTGAGTGCCTGACCATGCATCAGGTACACTGTGTTGGGGATGCAGATGAATATTGCTTCCAGTGTAAACGGAGCATCAAGGACCTATTCTAACAACAGAGAATAAAGCTGTGAACGCCACCGGCCAGCTTATGTTTCATGCAACCACAGAGCAGTTGTTTTTACGAGTATGGGAACCTATAATGTTTAGGCAAAAAAAATACTAACTCCATGACCCTGGGGATGCATCTTCTTGGTTTTGCTCACTGTTGATTTCTATTACCTAACTTACTGACTCTCACATAGCACAGAGGCCAGCAAAATTCATCTCGTGAGGGCCAGACAGCAAGTGTTTTGGTCACTGTGGTCCATTTGGTCTCTGTTGCAGCTATTGAATTCTCTCCTCTTGTAGAGAAAGACCAGCTACAGATAATACATAGGCAGATACATGTCCCAATCAAACTTTAGAAAAAAGGGGCCACAGCCCTGGGACTCTAGATTCAGCTCATAGTAGGTACTTAATAAGCATTTGTTGACTAAATAAAGTAAAAAGTTCAAATAACTGGATTTCCAAACAAAATCAGTTTTCATAAAAAAATGGTAACAGTGAATACTTGCTTATTGTATAAATTTAAAAAAAAATTAAAGAGGAACATTAAAAAGAAAATAAAAACCATGAGTAAAAGGTAACCTTAGTTAAACAGGTATATTTATTTCCTTTTGGTCATTTTCCTCTGCATGGCTTTTTAAAAATTAATGGTAAAAATCTAGATCTTAAAAAAATATAATATGCATCTGTTCTGTTTTTTTTTTTTTTGTAAAAATGACTGATGAACTGAGTTTCTCTTAGGATTCTATCAAAAAGAGCAATTCTTCCCTCTGAGATAGTTAGAAAGATCTGCTTCAAATTAACCCAATTACCTCTACCCCTTGACGTCCAAAATTAGATTTTTTGTCCATGATCCAGGTTCTGAAAAATCCTGAAATGCTTTTTTGGATCCCAAAGGAAGGTTTAATTAGAAAGCTCAGTAGAATCTCAGCACTGAGTGCTGTGTTGCTGATGTGTGGGCAACACATCTAACCAAAGGGTGGCATTTCCTCGTGGCTGTGGGTGCTGGGGAATTCCTGGAATTCTGTTTACAGAGGCCAGGGCATTTTGAAGATGTGTGTCCTAAAACAGGCCCATGAGGGCTATGGTGAATTGTTGAGCCAGAAAGAGTCATTAACTTGTTGTAAGGAAAGGTGATGGGGAGTGTTTTATTCAGCATGGAGAACAGTAATATTCCAGCCCTCCACCCTGATCCATGCCCTCAGCATTCCTGCGTGCATCCTTGAGTATGTGTGACTTGCCCTGGCCTGACACACAGGATCACACAGCCTCTGTTCACTTACACTGCTACTTGCTCTTCCTATCCCAGCCCTTCCACCCCTCCTCACCCCATCCCATAGACTCAGTCCTGCACCATTCATTTCTAGAAACCAGAGAGCACATGGTGATCTAAAGCAATTCCCAGGAGGTTGAGAAGCCTCATCAGTACTCAGATGGCCTCTGAAGTTGCCAGGCAAGTGATGGCCTAACCTCCCCAGCTGAGGAGTAGAAAGCCAGCAGGGAATATGTATATTTTACTGTTTTTAAAATTATGGATATTTGGCTTGGTGGGAAGGAAAGTGGCCGAATCATGTGCATGAGGCACATTTGATACTTGTCCATCTGGGCTCTTGCTATTCCTCCTCTGTTCTCCCTAAAGGTGATGTGGCTTTTTATCAACTATACACTTTGGGCTGATGAATGATCTAGAAGCCTCTCTTTCATACTGGGAAGGAAGAGCAAGGAGAAAGAAAGGGAAGGGGGGAAGTGCCGTGATGGGTGTGGTGCTCTCCATTCATGCTCCCACTCGTTCTACCCAACCACGCTGCACACGGGTGGAGTATTCTTGTTTTATGAACTGGGGTGGACCCTTTTCATTGACAATGACATCATTCTCCCTCTGTATCTGCTCCCCTTAAAGGACTTAATGCACTGCCTGGTACAAAGTAAACACTATATAAATGTTGGCTGTAGTTATTCTAGTTGCTGTTGCTGTTCTGCTCAGCTGGGCTACAGGAGCAGCAGAGCACTTGAGAGTGTTCATGTTGGCCTGGTACAGACCTGTGTTTGAATCTTAGCTTTGCCTCTTGTAAGCTGAGCTCTCTTAGGCATATTATATTCTCATTCTCAGTTTCTTCACCTGAGAAATAGGACCAATCATGGAGTCATGGTGAATGAGCTTGGCACAGAAGAAATATGTAACAACTAGTAGTTCTTTCTGTGAGATCCTGGGCTGAGATAAACACCTTCACCTCACTGAAGGTGCTCGCCAGCTAATTCTGCCAACTGTGGGAAACATCTGCTCAACCATTTTTCCTTTAAATGTTCATGGAGTATCTTTAAATAAATAAATAAATGAATAAATAAATATTTTTAGAACTGGTGACTACAGAACTTATTGGTAAGTTTCCAGTCAAATTTCAGGTCAAATTTGGAAACATACAACTTTTAAGTAAATGGAAAGAAAAGTGTGATCATTAGAAACCACCATAGATTCACTAAGCACAGGCCAGTCATAAATTAGCTTAAAAACTATTCTTTTAGCATATTTACATGTATATGCCAGGCACCACTTTAGGCACGAGGGACATAACAGTATATAAAACAGTTAACTATTTTTCTTCACTGGTAGTATTTATCTTCTCTATAAGGGGTAGGGGAAGAAGCAGAGACAATAAATAAAATAAGCAAAACTATATAGTATATGAGATGATAATAATTCATATGGAGAAAAATAAATCAGAAAAGGAAATATTTACTATCATTATATCTTGTTGAATTGTTCCTTTTACCCGTATGAAGTGTCCTTTGTCTCTTCTGATTAATTTTGGCTTAAAGTCTCCTTTGATGCATAAGAGAATAGCTACTCTTATTGTTCTTTTGGATCCATTTTCATGGAATATAATTTCCATCTTTTCTCTTTCAGCCTGTGGATGTCCTTGCCAGTGAGACAAATCTCTTGCAAAGAATGTATAGCTGAGTCTTGTTTTTTTTTTTTTTTTGTGGTACTGGAGATTGAACCCAGGGGTACTTTATCACTGAGCTACATCCTCAGTCCTTTATGTTTTTTATTTTGAGACAGGGCTTCACTAAGTTGCTGAGACTGGCCTCAGATTTTGCAGTTCTCCTACTCTAGCCTCCTGAGTAGCTGGGGACTACAGGCATTCACCACTGCCTGGCTTGAGTCTTGCTTTTTAATCTACTCTGACATTCTATGTCTTTTAATTGGACAGTTGAGACTGTTCACATTCAGTGTTGTTATGGAGAAATATTTGTTACTTCCTGCCATTTTGATTTCTTTCTAATGTTTAATTAAGTCATAATTCTCATTTGTTTAGCTACTTTTCTAATGAGATTCATTCATTTGCAAGCCCTAGAGTTTACCATCTTCTGTGTGTGGTATTTCTTTTTTTGTTAATTTTTTATATATAATAGTGGAATGCATTACCATTCATACTACACATATAGAGCACAATTTTTTTCATATCTCTGGTTGTATTCAAAGTATATTCACACCAATTCATGTCTTCTTACATGTACTTTGGGTAATAATGTCCATTACATTCCACCATCAATTCTAACCTCATGTCCTTTCCCTTCCCCTCCTACCCCTCTGCCCTATCTAGAGTTCATCTGTTCCTCCCATGCTCCCCCTCCCAATCCTACTATGAATCAGCCTCCTTATATCAGAGAAAACATTCTGCATTTGTTTTTTTTTTTTTTTTTTTTTTTTGGGATTGGCTAACTTCACTTAACATTATCTTCTCCAACTCCATCCATTTACCTGCAAATGCCATGATTTTATTCTCTTTTATTGCTGAGTAACATTCCACTGTGTGTATATGCCACATTTTTTTTATCCATTCAGCTACTAAAGGGCATCTAGGTTGGTTCCACAGGTTAGTTATTGTGAATTGTGCTGCTATAAACATTGATGTGGCTGTGTTCCTGAAGTATGCTGTTTTTAAGTCTGTTGGGTATAGACCAAGGAGAGAGATAGCTGGGTCAAATGGTGGTTCTATTCCTAGTTTTCCAAGGAATCTCCATACTGCTTTCCAGATTGCCTGCACCAATTTCCAGCCCTACCAGCAAGTGCAAAGTCTCTGAATACAGAATTGCCCGGCGTGTTTGAGAAACAAAATGTTGGCTGGTGTAATTGGAGCGGAGTGGTCAACCAGGGCAATGATTGGAGCTGAAGTTTGGGAAGAAGGACCCATGTTAAACTAACTTATTTTCCACTCTCAAAAGGTTACCAGACTGGGGAGACACCAGAGACAGTCTTGCACGTGCCTTTTGAGATGTCATGGTGCGGGAGACAGAAAGACAAGGGCTCATGGTTTCAGAGCAATTTTGGTATAACCATTCCTTGACTGTGCTGCTAAAGGGATTCATGCCACCCAGCCATTTCTCTGGAAATAAGAACACACATGGAACTGTGTTTGGGCCCAAGAGCTACATTTCTTTCTTTGAGTCAGGGTCTCTCTGTGTTGCTCAGGCTGGCCTTCAACTCCTGTGTTCAAACGACCCTCTTGCTTTGGCCTCTGACTAGCTGGGACTACAGGTGCACACTCTCCTACCCAGCTGGAGCTATTATTGTAACTATTATTTGTGCATGAAAACATTGACAAATAGGATAGGAAAGTGTTTTAGGATGGTGGCAAGGATGGTGAGGCAACCCTCAAAGCCACGAGCCACGAGGAAGGGCTAAAGGGACTAGGAGTATTTGACAAGCAGAAAGGAAGTTTTGGGGACCTCGATTACATTTTCAGATGTTGGAAGGGAAGGGTGCAGTCTCTTCTAGTGCAAACTTAGAGGGAAGACCTGCAACCAGTAGGTGTGGTACATGGTATAAGACTTGGTTTCAATAATAAGATGCATTATCTTGCTACTGGTCGTGAATTTCAGAGCCCCAGAAATGTTTGAGAAAAATTTCCTCCCTCCAGTTTGAAATTTCTTCCTTGGGAATTAAAATTCTCTGATTTTGATTTTTATCATGCAGACCAGAGTCTTATCAAGCTTTCTTAATGTTTATCTATACAACATTTATCATTAAGGGTAGACGTGGGTGGGCTACTGCAGGTCGGGATTTCTTGCACAAGTTCATGAAACAGATTTATCATTAATTTTGGCTGAGAGATAATCCTAAACAGACCACTAAAATATTCATTTTATGAGCAAGCAGTATCTACACACTCAAGGATTTCAGTCAACAAGTGTCCCTCCACCTCTTAGCTCTAGAACATTTTTCTGAGATAACCACAGGTACTGTGTTTGAGGGTTTCTCTAGAGAACTCAATTCACAAGCATACATGGTTACTGGGGTTTGTTGAGAATAAAGACATTGGCAGCCTCCATCAACCCCCAGGTTTTGAACCAATTGAGATAGGAGATTTGGCTGCAGGAAATCAAAGCATCAGATTTATTACTGATATTGCTGTTGCAGAACATGGCATCGGGGGTGAGGATGGGCTAAAGTGTTACATTAAATGATGTCCCTCAGCATGAACGTAAATAGAGGAAGTGAGGAATTAGTGTTCCTATCTAACCATGGATTTAGATCCTCCTTTGAAAATCCAAATAATAACATATTATCCATGTTCTTCACAGCTTCTTGTTAATGCCATGATATTGAGATCCTGATTCTTTCTAAAAGATTCAGAGAATTCCACTGATTGGATGGACCATAATTAGTTTAACCATTGTATTGATGGATATCAAGGTTGTTTCCCATCTGTTAGTATTTCAAATGCTTGTTACAATGACTATGTTTGTGCACACATGCAAGTCCATGTTGATCTTCCATCTTGATCTGATTAACCAGAGCTTTAAGGGCCAGGGATTAATTAATAATAGTGCGGGTTCCCATGGAGACGAAACAACAAATGTTACAAACATTGGAACATCTTAACATCTTCTTTAGGGGGTTATATTTCAGTAGCTGGGATTCTCCAGCTATTGAGATTCATATGGTCTTCCTGCCTAGAATAGGCAAGCATACGCATATGGTGAGTGTGTGCTAATTTTGTTAGGAATGAATTTATGTCTTCTTCAGAGAATAAGGGGTTTGATGCAATAAACTTGCTACCAGTTGGCTCTCTGGTCTGCTTAAAAAGTTGGGTCGTCCTGAGGCTTCAGGATCAGTCTCTACTGCTGCAAGTTTGGGCATTGAGTAGTGGCAGGGGCTATTCAGCCTTGGGGAGAGGAACCCATGTTGTTGGGTTCGTGTGTAGCCTATATCCCAAGCAACATGCTTAGGAGGCTCTTGATCTTAGCTAGCCTTGCTCATGTGTCTGGGGTCAGCTCACTCTTGGAAGCTTTAGGCTCATTTGATTTGGCCAACTGAGGCCTCTTTGCTCCTCTCCATATATCTCTTATCCTTCAATAGGATAGCATCGTGCTTTTTGCCAATTGGCAGAGAAAAATGAGAAAGAGTAAGCTCAGTTGTGCCAGTGTTTTCCAAGATATTTATATCACATTTCCTAACATCTTTTTGGACAAAGCAAGTCGCCCAAATGAGTGCAGGGCAAACACTTCACCTACAATAGTGGGACATTGATAGTTATAGAGATCATGTCTAGGATACAGGGAAGAGTAAAGGCTAACTTTGTAATATTTCTCAATCTACCATTTAGCAAGCAGCCCAGGACCAGAAGCCAGGAGGAAACTAGCAGAACTTGGGAGAAGCATGAACTAGGTCTGGTATGGAAGCTTATTTCACTGTTTTACAGCTGCCTCTTTTCTCATCAAGAATGAATTAGTCTTTGCTGCCTGCTCAAAGCTCTTTCAGCACAAGGCTTTGGTTGGAAATGTCTGTTGAGCCGCCTCTGATGGTTACCCATAACTCAGGACCAGTGCCATGTACCCAGGGATATTTCTACATGATCCCAATACCATGGTTAGGGCTGAGATGTCTAAATGGACAGGAGATTGGCTGTCAGGCAGAGATCCCAGGAGCTTCTGGGTGGAGGATAATAATCTGAGAGTCTGAGCATTACCTGAGCTCTTGACTAGTGAATCGTTGTATCTGAGTGGACTAAATTTAATTTCAATTGTGTGTTTGCCTTCCCTGATACCTAGTAGGTAGAGACTCATGAGGAAAATAGATCAATAGTAAACTCCATTTTTTTCTGCATGTCTAAGGGGTAATATGTGTAAATACACTAATCATTTGTAAGTTCATCTTGCGGGAGGGGATTGTGGAGCAGAGAGATTCACTGACTCTTCTATGTGACTGCTATAGGGCCTCACATGGTCAGTAACCTTCATTCTCCCAGAAAGTAAGATTTTTGGCTTGTCATACACAGCAGTCTGCCTGTTTGAAGCTAGGGGAACCAAGTTTGTCTCCTTTGAGGGGTAGCTGGTAGAAGAATGGAATTAATTATATTTTAACCTATCATTTGACACAAATATTTCTTTAGGTATCAGCCCACCTCACCAAAATTCTGGGATGAACCAAACCTTTGTGGTGTTGGACACAGGATCTCAGACTGGCCATGGGAGTCATAAACACTGGGTGGTGTGAGGGTGTCTTGCTCTATTAGATGTGTAGTGAATCTGTGAATGCATGGGCAAGACAAATCATTCTACATCCTAAATATAAACTGTAAAAGCATCTTTACACAAAGACCCATATGCAGGCACACTGATACCATGTTGTTTGTACTGGGGAGATAGGAAATGTAACTCATTAGTCCAAAAACTACTGACGAAACGTTTGGCATATCCAAATAATGGAAATACATATATTAAAAAGATAAACAGAGCTGTACCTCAAAAGTAAAACAGTCTTTGGAATATATTATGAAGAATTCCATGCATAGTATTCTTCTATCAGTTTCTATAAATATATATATACATATATGGATGAGTTCTCTATCTATATATTTACATCTATACCTGCAACTGTACACATACTTACATGTACACCTATGTACTTAGTAAATCCACATTGATAGTTATTCTGTTTTCTTTTAATAAATATGATATTTAGGGCAAGATTTATGGGAATCTAGTATCCTTATTACCTTTATAGAGAAGAGCTAGGTAGGGCATGAGAAACAAGAGAAGAATTACTTAAATTTTTAATTCTTTCATTTCTATTTGATTAAAACTATTTGCGTGTATCACTTAAAATAATTCTAAAAACCAGAAGTCATTGGATTAAAGCACACATTTTTAATTGTTTGTTAGAGCATTATATTTAGTTATATGTGGTAATTGGGTTGATTTTGACAAAATCATACATTCATGGAATTTGATTTCAGTCCCCATTCCCTCTTCTCTTCCCTCCTCCCTCCCCCATCACCTTCTTCTACTGATCTTCCTGTTGCTCATTTATTTTTTTTATTGGTTGTTCAAAACATTACAAAGCTCTTGACATATCATATTTTATACATTAGATTCAAGTGGGTTATGAACTCCCATTTTTACCCCAAATGCAGATTGCAGAATCACATTGGTTACACATCCACAATTTTACATAATGCCACATTAGTAACTCTTGTATTCTGCTACCTTTGCTATCCTCTACTATCCCCCCTCCCCTCCCATCTTCTCTCTCTACCCCATCTACTGTAATTCATTTCTCTCCTTGTTTATTTTCCCATTCCCCTCACAACCTCTTATGTGTAATTTTGTATAACAATGAGGGTCTCCTTCCATTTCCATGCAATTTCCCTTTTCTCTCCCTTTCCCTCCCACCTCATGTCTCTGTTCAATGTTAATCTTTTCTTCCTGCTCTTTCTCCCTGCTCTGTTCTTAGTTGCTTTCATTATATCAAAGAAGACATTTGGTATTTGTTTTTTAGGGATTGGCTAGCTTCACTAAGCATAATCTGTTCTAGTGTCATCCATTTCCCTGCAAATTCCATGATTTTGTCATTTTTTAGTGCTGTGTAATACTCCATGGTGTATAAATACCACATTATTTTTTATCCATTCATCTATTGAAGGGCATCTGGGTTGGTTCCACAGTCTCTCAATTGTGAATTGTGCTGCTATGAACATCGATGTGGCAGTATCCCTGTAGTACGCTCTTTTAAGGTCTTCAGGAAATAGTTCAAGAAGGGCAATAGCAGGGTCAAATGGTGGTTCCATTCCCAGCTTTCCCAGGAATCTCCATACTGCTTTCCAAATTGGCCGCACCAGTTTGCAGTCCCACCAGCAATGTACAAGAGTACCCTTTTCCCCACATCCTCGCCAGCGCTTGTTGTTGTTTGACTTCATAATGGCTGCCAATCTTACTGGAGTGAGATGGTATCTTAGGGTGGTTTTGATTTGCATTTCTCTGACTGCTAGAGATGGTGAGCATTTTTTCATGTACTTATTGATTGATTGTATGTCCTCCTCTGAGAAGTGTCTGTTCAGGTCCTTGGCCCATTTGTTGATTGGGTTATTTGTTATCTTATTGTCTAATTTTTTGAGTTCTTTGTATACTCTGGATGTTAGGGCTCTATCTGAAGTGTGAGGAGTAAAAATTTGTACCCATGATGTAGGCTCCCTATTTACCTCTCTTATTGTTTCTCTTGCTGAGAAAAAACTTTTCAGTTTAAGTAAGTCCCATTTGTTGATTTTTGCTATTAACTCTTGTGCTATGGGTGTCCTATTAAGGAATTTGGAGCCTGACCCCACAATATGTAGATCAGAGCCAACTTTTTCTTCTATCAGACGCAGAGTCTCTGATTTGATATCTAGTTCCTTGATCCACTTTTTTGCATGGTGAGAGGAGGGGATTCAGTTTCATTTTGTTGCATATGGATTTCCAGTTTTCCCAACACCATTTGTTGAAGATGCTATCCTTCCTCCATTGCATGTTTTTAGCTCCTTTATCAAATATAAGATAGTTGTAGTTTTGTGGATTAGTCTCTGTGTCCTTTATTCTGTACCACTGGTCCACCCGCCTTTTTTGATACCAGTACCATGCTGTTTTTGTTACTATTGCTCTGTAGTATAGTTTGAAGTCTGGTATCGCTATACCACCTGATTCACACTTCCTGCTTAGAATTGCTTTTGCTATTCTGGGTCTTTTATTTTTCCATATGAATTTCATGATTGCTTTATCTATTTCTACAAGAAATGCCGTTGGGATTTTGATTGGCATTGCATTAAACCTATAGAGAATTTTTGGTAATATCGCCATTTTGATGATGTTAGTTTTGCCTATCCATGAACAGGGTATATTTTTCCATCTTCTGAGATCTTCTTCTACTTCTCTTTTTAGGGTTCTGTAGTTTTCATTGTATAACTCTTTCACCTCTTTTGTTAGGTTGATTTCCAAGTATTTTATTTTATTTTTTGAGGATATTGTGAATGGAGTGTTTTTCCTCATTTCCGTTTCAGAAGTTTTGTCGCTGATATACAGAAATGCCTTTGATTTATGCGTGTTGATTTTATATCCTGCCACTTTGCTGAATTCATTTATTAGTTCTAGTAGTTTCTTTGTAGACTCTTTTGGGTCTTCTAGGTATAGAATCATGTTGTCTGCAAATAGTGATAATTTAAGTTCTTCTTTTCCTATTTTTATGCCTTTCATTTCTTTCGTCTGTCTAATTGCTCTGGCCAGTGTTTTGAGAACTATATTGAATAGAAGTGGTGATAGAGGGCATCCCTGTCTTGTTCCAGATTTTAGAGGGAATGCCTTCAATTTTTCTTCATTCAGAATGATGCTAGCCTGAGGCTTAGCATAGATAGCTTTTACAATGTCGAGGTAAGTTCCTGTTATCCCTAGTTTTTCTAATGTTTTGAGCATAAAGGGATGCTGTACTTTGCCGAATGCTTTTTCTGTGTCTATCGAGATGATCATATGGTTCTTATTTTTAAGTCTATTGATGTGGTGAATAACATTTATTGATTTCCGTATATTGAACCATCCTTGCATCCCAGGGATGAATCCTACTTGATCATGGTGCACAATTTTTTTGATGTGCCTTTGTATCCGATTCGCCAGAATTTTATTGAGGATTTTTGCATCTAGGTTTATCAGAGATATTGGTCTGTAGTTTTCTTTCTTTGAGGTGTCTTTGTCTGGTTTCGGAATCAGGGTGATGTTGGCCTCATAGAATGAATTTGGCAGAGCTCCCTCCTTTTCTATTTTCTGAAATAACTTGAAAAGTATTGGTATTAATTCTTCTTTAAAGGTTTTGTAAAACTCCGCTGTATACCCATTGGGTCCTGGGCTTTTCTTGGTTGGTAGTCTTTTGATTGCTTCTTCTATTTCATCCATTGATATTGGTCTGTTTAAATCGTGTGTGTCCTCCTGACTCAGTCTGGGCAAATCATATGACTTAAGAAGTTTATTGATGTCTTCACTATCTTCTATTTTATTGGAATATAGGTTTTCAAAATAATTTCTAATTGTCTTCTGTATTTCTGTAGCATTGTGATATTGCCTTTTTCATCCCGTATGTTAGTAATTTGAGTTCTCTCTCTTCTTCTCTTCGTTAGCATGGCTAAGGGTCTGTCGATCTTATTTATTTTTTCGAAGAACCAATTTTTAGTTTTGTTAATTTTTTCAACAGTTTCTTTTGTTTAAATTTCGTTGATTTCCGCTCTGATTTTAATTATTTCCTGCCTTCTGCTACATTTGCTGTTGTTTTGCTCTTCCTTTTCTAGGGCTTTGAGATGAAGTGTGAGCTCATTTATTTGTTGGTTTTTCCTTTATTTGAGGAATGACCTCCAGGCGATGAATTTCCCTCTTAAAACTGCTTTGATTGTGTCCCATAGATTCCGATAGGTTGTGCCTGTATTTTCATTTATCTCTAAGAATTTTTTGATTTCCTCCTTTATGTCTTCTGTAACCCATTCATCATTTAGTAACATATTGTTCATTTTCCATGTGATGTAGGATTTTTCCTTCTTTTATCATTGATTTCCAGTTTCATTCCATTATGATCAGATAAAATGCATGCTATTATCTCCACCCCTTTATATTTACTGAGGGTTGCCCTATTTTTGAGAAGGATCCATGTGCTGCTGAGAAAAAAGTATATCCACTTGATGATGGTTGATATATTCTATATATGTCAGTTAAGTCTAGATTATTGATTGTGATATTGAATTCTATAGTTTCTTTATTCAACTTTTGTTTGGAGGATCTGTCCAATGGTGAGAGCGGTGTGTTGAAGTCACCCATAATTATTGTGTTGTGGTCTATTTGATTCTTGAACTTGAGGAGAATTTGTTTTATGAACATCGCAGCAACATTATTTGGTGCATAAATATTGATAATTGTTATGTCTTGTTGGTGAATGGTTCCTTTTAACAGTATATAATGTCCTTCCTTATCCCTTTTGATTAACTTAGTCTTGAAGTCTATTTTGTTTGATATGAGGATGGCCACCCCTGCTTGCTTATGAGGACCGTGTGCATGGTATATTTTTTCCCAACCTTTCACCTTCAGTCTGTGTATGTCTTTTCCAATCAGATGTGTCTCCTGGAGGCAGCATATTGTTGGATTTGTTTTTTTAATCCATGTTACCAGCCTATGTCACTTTATTGGAGAGTTTAAGCCAATCATGTTTAGAGTTACTATTGATATATGGTTTGTACTGCCAGCCATGTTTGATTATTTCTTTCTTTTTTTTTTTAATTTAGTTTGTTTCTCCATGATTAGCTTTCCCCCCGCCTTCTGAAATTACTGAGGCACTTCCCACTGACAGTTTTGGTTGTTGTTTTTCATTTCTTCCTCGTGTAGTGTTTTGCTCAAGATGCTTTGTAATGCTGGTTTTCTGGCTCCAAATTCTTTTAGCTTTTGTTTATCATGAAAGATTTTTATTTCGTTGTCGTACCTGAAGCTTAATTTTGCTGGATACAGAATTCTTGGTTGGCATCCATTGTCTTTCAGTATTTGAAATACGTTGTTCCAGGATCTTCTCGTTTTCAGCATCTGTGATAAAAATCCATTGTTAACCTTATTGGTTTACCCTTGAATGTAATCTGCCTCCTTTCTCTTGTAGCTTTTAATATTTTCTCTTTGTTCTGTATACTGGATATCTTCATAACAATGTGTCTTGGAGTTGGTCTACTGTGATTTTGTGTGCTCGGTGTCCTGTATGCATCTACAATTTGTATATCCGTTTCCTTTTTTATTTCTGGAAAGTTTTCTGTAATTATTTCATTCAGCAGGTTACTCATTCCCTTGGTTTGAATCTCTGTACTTTCCTCTATCCCGATGACTCATAAGTTTGGTTTTTTTATGTTATCCCATATCTCTTGGATGTTTTTCTCGTGATTTTTTACCAGCCTTTCTGAGTTGGCTAGACTCTTTTCAAGATGATATATTTTGTCTTCATTATCTGACGTTCTGGCTTCTACTTGCTCCACTCTGTTAGTGATACTCTCAATTGAGTTTTTAATTTGGTTTATCATTTCCTTCATTTCTAGAATTATTGTTTGATTTTTTTATGATCTCTATCTCCCGATAAAGATATTTAACTTCTTCTTTTATCTGTTTATGTAGTTCATTTTCAATGTGTTCTTTCACTGTTTGGATTTGCTGTCTCATATCTTCTTTAAGGTTCCATTCCATTTGTCTAAGATAGTCCTTGAGTTCTTTATATGACCATTTTTCTGATGACTCTAGGTCCTCCTGAATATTTAGGCTCTCCTTCATTGTTTGTACTCCTTGTTTCCTTGCTTTTTTATGCTGCTCATGTTACTTCTTGTTCTGTTTGACTGCTGAGTTACTGTTTACTCTTATAAATTTATTTGATTCTTGGGAGGAAAGATACTAGAGGGGAAGGGAAGAAGTCACTAAAGAGAATGAGAGTAGGCAGGTAGAATTCAAGGAAGGGGGAATAAGAAAATTGAAAACAAATGAGAAGACAAAAGAAAAAAATAGAAAATAAAGAAAGAAAAAAATTTTTTTTAAAAAAATAATGATAATAAAAAATGAAAATTAAAATTAAAAAAATAATAATAAAATAAAAATTAAAAAAATTAAAAACATTAAAAAAGAGTTAAAGATCAACAACAACAAAAAAATGAAAATGAAAGAAAAAAACCCAAATTAAGAAAAAAAAATAATAAATGCGGTCATAGAATTAGATTAACTTCTCTTCCAGTAGGTGGAGCTGTGCCCACTGGGCCAAGCTTCTCCTCTCAATAGGTGGGAACCACTCACTGTGCAGCAGCTCTTCCTCCAAGACTGGGCAGGTCTCCAATCCTGAGTGCCTAGGACCTTCTCTTGTGTTTCCTCAAGCCAGGCCCTGATCACCGGTGATGCTCACCACAATGCTGGCTACACGCCAGGTCTGTTGCTCCTGGAAGCCCTGGTTTCATGAAAGCCTGGGCACACTCTCCCTGTTTGCCTCCCTCAGACCCTAAGTTTGTGGAGCTTGGGGCTGAGAACTCCCAGTGAATTTGCTTGCCCTCCGGTAGTCATGCCCCCAGTAGCTGGTGCAAGGGACCTCAGCTGTCAGCACTGGTGGGAGCGGTAGCCGGGAGTTCTGCGACGTGAGTCCTGCGCCACTCCTGATTCCCTTGCCACTCCTGATTCCCTCAGTCTGGATATCGGGCTCAGGGAGAGCTGGGAGGGGCCCTTAAAGTTTCCCCGCTGTGTGGAGAGGGATGGCTAGGGGATTACACAGCTGTCGCTGCTGGTTTCAATGAAGTTATCTCCTCTGCCCGTGACATCAGTTCTCTGCCATGGTGGTATCCCATGCAAATGGTGACCGTTTGTTCCCTTTGCTGGGTGACCAATGCAACGGGTGGGTCCTGACTGTTTCTCCCAAGCCCTGTTTCAATCCTGTGGCCACTGCCTATGAAGGCTCGGTTGGCTTTTACCTCTGTAAGTTCAGAAGGGCCGACCAGTTATTTCAGAAGGATCGTTAGTGCTGAGTCACGAGAAGCAGGCGAACAGGAGCTTGAATGCAGCCGATCTGGGCTTGGTGTGTGTTCCAAGAGGCCCAGACTGTTCGCCCCAGATCCACGTCAGCTCAGCATTGCCTAGTGATCCTGAGCAAACAGCATTTAGACAGTTTACGACTCCCTATGCCCACACAGCTGAAGGGGTCAGAGACTTGATCTCTCTGCGCCCGCAGCCATAGTGGATCCATGGACCTAATATCTTGCTAGAAAAGGAGAAACACAGAGACTTCTATCCCAGAGGCTGTGATTCTGCCCAACACATTTATTTATTTTTTGATTGGTACTTTCTACCTATATATAAAGGTGAAATTTCCTGTGATACACTTATATATGCATGGAGTGTGGTTTTGTTAAATGCATTCCATGTTTCCTCCCCTTTTCTGTTGTTCCTCCCCCTTCTCAATCCTCTTCTTCTATTTCTCTCATCTTCTTTCTATATTTATGATATCCACTCCCTCTCACCTTCTTTCCCCTTATTTTGCTCTCATTACCACACATAAGAGAAAATGTTAGACCCTTGATTTTTTGAGTCTGGTAAAGCACATGTTTTTAAGATAGAAAAGGAAGCCAGCCACAGAGACATGCAGTGCCTGGGGTTGAAGGTTAAAGTTAATTAACCAGGCAGAATCTGGGTTTTACTCAACTGCAGCTGTAAGGTTTAAGGATTTAATCTTCTTTCAGAGCTGCCAGATTCAAAGTGAGACCCCAGCTGGTTCAATCCGAGTTCAGTTATTTTGAGCCGAAGTGAAATGGAGAGGAGGAGGGTCCATGAGGAGGGGCTAGGAGAAGCTTCTGATCCTTTTGGCACATTAATTCAGGAGTGAGGCGTTTTCCGATGATAGATACCAATGCTTGTTGAGAAAGCTTGAAATATTCTGGACGGTGTGAAAGGAGGGGAAAGAGAGCAGCAGTTCTCAGTACTCTGTAGGTCTTAGGAGCATTGCAGTGGTGCTTCATTCTTTTGCCCATTTTGCAGAAGAGGAAGCCCAACCTCAAAAGGATAAATTCCATCTGAGATCCTCCAGCTAGTGAACAAGACAGTGAGGATTTGAGCCTGGGTCTGAATGGCTCAGAAATCTTAGGATTTCCTGTTTTTATTACACTGTGATTGGCAGGTTGAGGGATGAGGCTAGCTCACAGGCAGTATGTCAAGTCTTGAAGCAGATGAGATTCATCTACCTGGAGCATCATTTATTCCTGCTGAAAAGTAATAAATTAACTTATATTAACAGCAAATGTAAATATCATGTGAAACCAGATACTAAAGTCACATAGATTTTGAAGATGAAATTTAAGAAGTCAGAGAAATTTCTTGCTTGTCTCAAAATCCTTTCCCTGTGGCCTCTAAGCATTTGTTCCTTGTGACCAGAAAATACTAGGGGCACTGCATGGTGCTGCCTTCTGAAAACCACTGGACTGTGTTGGGAAACATGATCATCTTCTTAATGTTACTGTGGATCAGACTAAGGGGGCTGGAAGTACCAAATATGGAAGGTGAAGGACTTGGGTAATCAATTCCCTCATCTCCCAGCCTTGCAGGTACAAGTCAATGGATAATAGGTGAATCATTTAAGTGCCAGGCAACTGAGACTTCCAAAAAAACAAAACAAAACAAAACAAAAAAACAAAACAAAAACCCCAAACCTGTTCTCCTTCCATCACTTCAGGCAAATGCCTCTGCATCTTTTTTCTTTCTTTCTTATTTTTGGTACCAGAGATTGAACCCAGGAGCCACATCCCCAGCCCATTTTAAATTTTGAGATAGGGTTTTGCCAAGTTGCCGAGGCTGGCTTTGAACTTGAGATTATCCTACCTTAGCCTCTTGAGCCTCTGGGATTGCAGGTGTGTGCCACCACTCCCAGCTGCCTCAACATCTTTGGAGTAGATTGCAAAAGTGACTTTCATGTGTGTCTCATCAAGAAGTAAAGGCTATGTACAGCTTTTCAGTTAGGGCTGCCCCTGTGAATCAACCACCAGAAAGCAGTAAAAGTACCCGTACTAGTTCTGAGCCTGGACCTCAAGAGTCCTTGCTTTTTCCTCTTGATGTTTTTTGGAACCCTCCACTATCATACGAACAAACCCAGGCTAGCAAAATCGATGATGTGGTCTGAGACCCCCATTGCCTCTGCTAAACCAACCAAACCACCAGCCACACGAGTGAAACCATTCCCTGGTAGCTCCAGCCAACCGTCAGCAGACCCCAGGCACATGCAGAAGAACCTCCCCGCTGAGCCCCATCCAAATTGCTGACACCCAGAATGGTGAGTGAAGTAAATAATTACTATTTTGAACCAATCACATGTTTGGAGGTCGTTACACAGCAATATATAATGGATAACTGACTATGTAAGGAAGGTTGGTAAAATCCCACCATCCAAACTAGGCAGGAGAATCCAAGGCTTACTTGTAAAATTTTTGATCTTTCAGAACTGACTTTTTTTTTTAGTTTTGTTTTGTATTTTTAAATAAGAGT
The DNA here is from genome assembly GCF_052094955.1 of Ictidomys tridecemlineatus. NCBI lineage: Eukaryota > Metazoa > Chordata > Mammalia > Rodentia > Sciuridae > Ictidomys > Ictidomys tridecemlineatus. The sequence continues at coordinate 134,309,325 of NC_135486.1, forward strand.
TATTTTATTTTAGACTTGTGTCATCTCTTGTTATGAGTCCTCAAACATGGGGCCTTTAGATCCAAGGAAAACTCAGACCCAAGCCTCTTCCAGCATAGCAAGAAAGAACGCAGAGAGGAAGGTCTGACTCGGTGCCTCTCAGCCTCTCCTTAGCTGCTCACAAGAGGCAACGGGGTTGGAGCCAGCAGCTGGAGCTCTGGAAACTGCCCTCCCCAGGACTTTCATCAGAGCAGCTTCACTTTTCCTTGTTTTTATAAATATACCTCCACTTAAAAGACATCTCTGTACACCCACCGTGTTCCATTCAAAAGCCTCTTAAGGAGTCCTGGCTGCCCGATCATTAGACCATGAGCTTGTTGGTCCATTGGCAGAAGGTTCATCTGCTTCAGGAAAGTTTGAAATCCTCTGCTGGGTACAATATTTTCTGTGTCCTTTGCAGGAGGTGGAGGCAATTTCCTGGAAAGGTAATTTTGGCTGAAGTTCAGTCAGAGCCATCTGTGTGTCTGCCAGGAGGCAGGCCTGGCTGGAGGAGGGCTGGAGCTGGGGCTGGCTTTCTGGAGGTCTGGGAGGGTAAGGGGTGCAAGGCCGTGATTTCCAGGGGTCTGAGGCTCCCAAGGTCATGGCGGGGGCCCTCCTTCTCAAATGCACTGACATGGGTGGGAGCTGTCCTGCACCCAGCCCCCAGCCCCCTCCAGCTGACTCCTGGCACTGACTCTCCTTCTCCTCCCTCTGCAAACCCAGACTGTTCCTTCTGGCAGTGGCTCCCACCAGAACGGCGCAATCTTCCCTGACGGCTGGGCTTTGACTGCTTCACTCCTCCTTCTGCTCCCCTCACATTCTTCAGCCTTCTCTCCAAGGTCCAGTGCTCAGCCGCCTGGCCAGAGAGGAAAGTGTCTGCCCTCCTGCTGTTCCTGGCTCTTCTCTCATACCTCAGCAATGGATGGCCTGTGTTCCCTCCTGTTACTCCTTGGGTGCCTTTGCACACTGAGTGGTGGACATGGGATAGGCTTCAGGAGACAGGGCTCGGGAAACCAACTTGGTGAGGCTGGGAAAGCTGCCCCTCCTCTCTGAGCCTCTGTTTCCTCAGCAGTGAAGAGAAGGAGGTGGCCCCAGTGCCCTTCACACCAGCCACCTTGTGCCACTTATGACAACCCTACAAGGTGGGCTATCAAACCTACTATTTTGCAGATGAAGAAATGAAGCACAATTTGCCCAAACTTGCCCTAATGATAGAACTGGCCTTCCAACCATGCATCCTGGCTCTAGGATCTGCTCTTTGGACCACCTGGCCATGCTGCCTGTTTTATCACTGTGCCTGCTGCCTTCAGTAGTGTGAAATGGACCTGGTAGTGCTATTGTGACACTGCACTCCCTGGGGTAGGCTGGGAAGCAGACGATAGTAAGAATCAAATGAATCCCTCACTTACTTCCATGGCCAGAAGACTTCCCTTGTAAAGGGCCAGATAATAAGTAATTTGAGCTTTGCCAGCCACGGGGTCTCGGTTGTAGCTACTTCTTCTGCTGTTGTAGCACAAGAACAGATAAACACATAAACAAACAGGCTGTGCTCCAGTAGAACTTTATTGATGAAAACAGGTGGCTGTGGTCGTATTCGTATTAGTCAGCTTTCTGTCACAGTAACAAAGTAAAATACCTGACACAGGCTCCTAATGAAGTGAAGAGAAGTTCATTTTGGCTCATGGTCTGGAGGTTCAAGTTCAAGATTGGGAAACCCCATTGGTTTGGGCCTCTGGTGAGGGTGGCTTGGGGAAAGGGGGACGATGGGGTCCCACAGTTCCTTTTGAGGGCACACCGCTAATGACCTAAGGATCTCCCCACAAGACCCCAACCTCTTAAAGTTTCATAGCACCTCCCAACAGATAGACTCTTGGGAGACTATCATTCAAGCCCTAGCACTGACATTTCATCAAGTTAAATGCTCTCATTTATATGATATGAGAAATGGAATTCAAAGACAAGAAGTGACTTTCTCCAGATCATATAGTGAGTTACTAGCAAAGGTTGGATTGGATCCCAGGTATGGTGGACGGAGTATAAAAACGTCCCAAGTTCTTGACTCCCTGCATCCAATTATCTCACAATGTGACTTTGCGGTGGCCTCTTCCAAGAGGTGGAATCTGCTTTCCTAGTCCTTGGATCTGGACTCACCTTGTGAATCACTGTGGCCAATACAGTCTGGCAGGAGTGACAGTGTGACAGTTCTAAGTCAAGGCACACTTCTTTTCTCTGTGGAGCCCTGCCCAGGCATTCTAAGAACAGGCCTGGCTAGTGGCCCAGTCATCCCTGGGCATCAGCTCACAGGGAGTCAGCCACCAGATACACAAATGAGGTTCCCATCAGCCCCCAGTCAACCGACCAGGTAACGACAGCCACAGAGGCAAGCCTGGCCAAGATCAGCTGAGCCTTGTGCAGATCAGCACAACTACCTGGCGGACTTCAAGGAAACAATAAATGCTTATCGTTTTAAGCAAGAGAGTGTTGGAATGCTTTGTTATGCAGCACTAGCTGGCTGATTCACCAGGTCACCTGATTTCCAGATCATGGTTCAGTTTTCTCCCTCTTTTCTACTTATAAGAACAATGTCTCAGTCTCTAGAAATCCTCCCCATTCCTAAAGGGAGGCTGGTGGACAGGGCATTCAAGGAACCAGGAAGCAACCTTGTGGTTCCTTAAAATGGATGTGATTGTCAGCGACACTTGGAATGTCATCTTTCTTTCTCTGTGCCCCAGGCTCCCCCACTTAAGAGCCTTGCCATATGGCAGTGTTTTTCTGGGTTCCTACGAAGCAGACAGCCATTTGACAAAAGCCACCCCACTGAGGATGTTGGAAATGGAGGTGTGCCCAGAGATCTGGGTTAAAAGGCCTTAAACTTGGCCTTGGTGGTTTTGCCTGGTGCCTGCAGCCCTGGGAGGGGGGTGCAACCTGCTGAGGGGCCCGTGGGTCTCAGGATGGCATGGAACCAGCTGAAAAATAAGAAGCTGAGATTCTCTTAACAGTGCTTCAGATGCCTTCTCATTTTGTATATTCATAAGATAAAGTGTAAATACATTTAAATTTTGAAGTATGACAAATATTCATGAAAGTGGAAGGATTCATATATGTGCAGTTCATCACATATCACAAAGCACACGTGTGAAACCATCATGCCAGCCGGTGAAACTGAGCATCACAGGTCCCCAGAAGCCTCCTCACATCCCTTCCTAAGAACTGCCTTCTCCCTCCTTCCCAACCCTCCTGCCCTCTTACACCCTCTTTTTTTTCTTTTTTAAATTTCAAAAGTAACATTGTAAAAATTCAAGCCATAGCAGGACTAAAAGTGATCCCGTGTGGGCAAGAGCCTGCACAATTCCTCTACTAAAATGATTGTGAGACTGATCAAACATAAAGGTGTACTTGATGATATAAGGGGCAGCTGGTGCCCAACAGGCTGCTTGAGAATGAAAAGGCTTCTGGGTTCCTTTTCTGCATCCATTCCCCCTCCCCAAATTTGGCATTTTTAAATTCCATGACATTGTTATACTTTCATTATCCGTGGCTGTGTGCCTCAACAGCAGTTCATTTCCTTTGACAGACTGTAGCACCATTTCCTACTGAATGTATTACTTTTTGTCCAGCATTGCTTGTGAGATTCACCCAGGTTGATACATGAAGCTCTTGCTCATCCATTTTAGAATAAATTCAGTCTCCATGGGTTTTTAAAAAGGGAGGTAGTTTCTCCCTTTTTGGTCCTTTCCCCAATCACTCTCAGCAGAGATAAAGGCACGTTAGTGGCTTGGCATGTATAATCCTCTAGCATCCTCTATATACCCATATATCTACGTGCACATCTGTACATGCAGAAAATTTAAACACTTAATTATAAAAGTTGGATCAGCAGAGCAGACATGAGCCTCACTCTAGAGTCAGACAGTCTGACTCCCAGGCCAGCCCCAGTAGCTCTGCAACCTTGGCAAGTTACTTCATCTCCACATTTCGCTGTACTCACCTATAATGTGAGATAATAAAAATGGCTTTGACAGAGTGTTGGTTCAAGGATTTGATGAAATGGTCTCTGCAAGTGCTTTAGCAAGTGCTCGATAAATGTTAGCTTTTACTGTTCCGTGTTGTTCTGTAATGTGCTTTTTCCATTTAATAATTTAGCATGCTATCTTTTGGTGCCAGAAAATATAGGACTGTCCTGTGATGGGAACATACACACACAAACAAATGCATATACACGGACTTTCACAGACCTGCACACTTACCTGCAACCCCTCTCAACATACAGTGCCTATGTGAGAAGGATAGTTTGCTTACTCCCCCTTCACAATCAACTTCCATCTATTTTATTGGCCACTTTGGGTGCCCTGTTTTTCTATCCTGTGACCAAAGGGCAAGGCAAGTGGGGATATTCTCTATAGAGCTCAGGAGTTTCTAACCTGGGACAACCTCACAACCACCTCAGTGCCTGCAGGTCTGTGGTTCGAATATAGAGGATTCACTGACTTGGACAAGGGAACATTATTTTTCATTGACATCCATCTGATTCTTAGCACTTCTTCAATTATGAATGTAGGCAACAAACCACAGGGTGATTAACATTCCATGACTGTCCTCACTGGCATCATAGCTCCTTTCGTATCCCATAAGGATCATTACAGAATCTTCAAATATCTTATATTTTCATCACTTCTTTGAAATCACAGTACTAGTGAGACCCACTGCTGGATTTTGTTGTTAATTGGTTAATAAAAAATAGTGTCTATTGCATGTGTATTACTATATCACAAGTTTGTTTTAATATTTCCATATAATTCATGCAATGTATGTGATGCAATGTCTCATACTTGATTCATTTAAAAAAATTATGATTCTGAGAAAGAGTCCACAGTCTACCAGGCACCAAAGGGCCCTTACTGCTGAAGAGACTGAGAATGCCCTTGGAAGTAAAGGGCAGTCTGGCGCTAAGAAGAAAAGTTGTGCCTCTTGCCATTCATTCCTGTGTTGCATCAGACAATCCCTTTTGCTTTCCAGGGCCTCATTTTTCTCATTGGTAAAAAGAGGGCTTAAACTTCTTAGATGTACTATGTCTCAGATCTTTTCCAGATTAGAGAGACATGCAGGGTTTTCTAACTGACCAACTTCTGGAGGTGTAGTAGATCTTCACCTTTCCTTCTGGATGCTCAGTCTCTGAAATCCTTATGTTTCAGGGGATTTTCCAAATGGTGAAGCTCAGTCTGCCTCCTTGCCTCTAAGCTAGGAGTGTTGGGCACCTGCTTTCTCAGTATCCCTGGCAGCTAGGACACAGATCCACCCAGTGACTCATTGAATAACTCTGCCAGTCAAATGTTTCTACCCTAGACTTTAATCAGAAACTGGCACAAAGGAGGACCCTGTTCTGGCAAGCAGAAGCAGCCACTCTGTCCTGGTGGTTGCAGTTCTTGATTCTAGCAGTCGTGTGGCTGTCCAGCCTGGGTGGTGTTGGACGCTCAAGCTGTGACGCCTTCACAGGATCTACTCCAAGGATGATTTTTTTTTTCCTTGTGCCTGGCAGTGTAGGCTTAAAACTTGAAGTCCTCTAGCCCTGCTGGAGATTCTTTAAGTTATCCAACATCCTTTAAGTACACCTTCCTGCTTGTAATAACCAGAGAGTTTCTGTTGCTTACAATATAAAATCTGGGCTTAGGGAATATTGGAAGGTATAAACTCTTTAGGTTTGGAAATCTGTTTCTCAGATTCACGACTCAGAGTCTCTCCTCTTTGAAAGTGCCACGCCACTCAATATAGTCATAGGTTGTTTAATGTCAGAGAGAGTTCTGAGAGATGTATCCCTAGGTGATTTTGTCATTGTGCAAACATCAGAGTGTACTCCCACAAACCTAGATGGAATAGAAAAAGCCTACTGCACATATAGGCTATATGAGACTCCCATAGGACCACTGGCTTCTTGTGACCCATTGTTTGTTGAAAGGTAGTTATGCCGTGCGGGAAGGCATCTCCATAGCAAGAGACTAGTGGAGAATAAAAATGGATCCACAGTGTGGGAGCCCACCTCCAGGATGGTTCCCGACGATTCTAGTCTCCTGGTATTTACACTCAAGGAGCATCCCCTTACCCATCTATTGTACCAAGGTCGGTGTGACAAATAGCAAATGACAAAAGTGGTGGGATGTCACTTCTGATAGTAGATTATAGAAGACTGTGACTCTCATCCTGAGTGGTCTCCTTCTCTCCCTTTGTCTTGGATCACTCACTCAAGAGAAAGCCAGTTGCTGTATTGTGAGCAGTTCTATGGAGCAGCTTACACAGTGAGGAATCGTGGTCTTTGGTCAAAAGCCAGCAAAAAACTGAGGCCTTTCAACACACACACACACACACACACACACACACACACACACACACACACACACACATTAATGAGCTTAGAAGTAGATTTTCCCACCCAACTGAGTTTTGAGATAATGGCAGTTCTGCTGACCCCTTGAGTGCAACCTCATGAAAGACCTTGATTCAGCCAAGCTCTTCCTAAAGCTGTCTCAGAATATGTGTGAATTATAAATATTTGTGGTTTTAAGTTTCTAATTTTTGGGAGGAGGGATAATTTTTTACCTGGAAATACATGGTTAAATAGAATATTCTTGCTAGGTAGCCTATAACTTGTCCTTTGGCTTCTATAGTTCAAACTGGAGCTTCCATTGAGTGAGATAAGGATAGAAGGTCTGCTGCTAAGATAATTGGAGGTAACATGGTCTTTCCCTTATGCATACAGTAGGGTAGTAACCATTATATATAAAGAGTTCCTGGGAATCAATATGACAAAGTTAAACAATCCAATAGGTGTGTGACCTGGAGTAAGCCACTTAGTCAGTTTCCTCATTTATAATGTTGGGATAACAATAGTATTTCTATTACAGAGTTGTTAGAGTGATCACTGACACAGAGCATGTTCTAAGTAAGTGTTTGTTACATAAGACAAATAGTCAATTTCCAGAAAAAAAGAGCTCTTTAATGACTAACACATTTATGAAAAGATGCTCTGCCTCAGTAATTATCAGAGATCCTGGATCCAACTGGCTGTGTCTGGGATGGTATCTGGCGCATTGTCAGTCCTCAATAACTATCGGTTGAGTGGGTAAGACTTAGGCTGTGTGAGGCAGGACTTGCAGAACATGCATTCTGACTTTAAGCTCCCAGCAGGTGGAAGCACACCTGGCTGGTCTGAGGACAGTGAGGATGTGACAAAGCCAAACCTGCGATGGGCTGGGTCAGAGGTGAGCACAGGGAGAACCGGGGATGTGAGCAGACGTGTGGGTTGCTGTGAGGACTTTGGCTGTTATTCTGCGCGACACAGAGAGCCAGTGGAGGGTCTTGAGCAGAGAAAGAATGTCCCCTGTCCTTCTTTGGTTGCAGTGCTGCAGATAGACTGAGGGGTTGAGGCGGGAGTGAGGATGCCAGCTGGGGGCTTGGCAGGCACCCCCATGGGAGCTCAGAGGAGGTGGGGGTAGCAGTGAAGATGGTGACGAACGGTCAAGACTTAAATATGTCTTTTCAGGTAGAACCAGGTGTGGCTTCCTGGGCAGGTGACCTGTGCTGTCACACCAGGCTCTTCACTCAGAAGGGTCCGCTGTCTGGTTTGATGCTCTGTTATCACTCTGAAGTTCGGAATGACCTGTGGCCCAACTTTTGCTTTGGACACCACAGATGGTGAGCTTCCGCATCCACGGACAGGAGGAAAGGCAGGTTCAGGTCCACAGTGCTGGACCTCGGCCCTTGAGGCTGGAGCTGCCATTGAGTGAGACAAGGAGAACAGGGGGCCATCAGGACTCGGGGACAGAGGGATTATCGGAGAGAGAGGGTTGTATAGAACATGGGGTCACGCGGGAAAACTTTGGGTTTCTCCCTTGGGTTTCCATCAGGGAGCTGTCCCCATCCCACTGTGACCCGAGCCACACTGGCACGACAGCAGTAATAACAACAGCTGTGTCCTCCTTGGGGACAATGGTCTGACCTCAGAGGGACTGTGCCTGCCACTGGCTTATTTTTAGAAGTCCTCAATGGCAACGGGGAGGTCTGGATGAGAAATTCTGTGGCTGAATGCATGTGGTTGAATAAAAACCTTTAATTAAGAGTTAAAGACTTTAATCTGCCTGTAACTTGGTTTTATTCCTAAATCCTACAATTTTAAAAGGAAAAGAAAAATAAGAGGACACAGAACGCCATCCAATACAAAGCCACGAATACGTTGAGCCAAAACAATTGTGGTCTCTTTGGCAAACGAAACTCTCCCCTCTTCGAAACGTTGCAAGAAAAATCGTATTTCTCCCCATCTGAACTGTGAATTTTTCTCCGTTTTTTTTTTTTTTTTTTTGCCAGTCTTGCTGACTCAGCACAGAATATATTCTTTTTTCTCTCATCACAAACACCCCTGAACACTGCTATCATGTCCTCCTCTATCTTCCTCTCCCTCCTTCCTCCTGGGTATTCCAGATGAACCATCCAAGTCAAATGGGGGCTTCAATTCTTTTTCTTCTTCTTCTGTTTTTTTTTTTTTTGACCAGTTAAAAAATGGGAGAAAAAAAAGTGCACACGGTTCTTTTTCCAAGATGCAAATTTCCCACAATTTGTCAGAAGGATGCAGAAGCTTCTGACAGGAAGGGGGAGTGTTGTGTTTGGGATGCCGATTGTTGACATGATTGAAAGGGAGAAAAAGCCTTCGGAGTTTCTCGGATGTAAATAATTTAAGGTCTGCGAGTGCTCACCTTTTGGACCCGCTGAGCTGCTGGGAACTTGTGCAGTGGGGAAGACAGAATTGCTGAGACAAGTGGGAGAGCGGCAGGCTCACTGGCCTGGACTTGATTGAGCCAGGGGAGCAGCTGTCGAGGACAGTGGGGGAAACCAGCCAAGCCAGGGGAGGATCTGAGTGGACTGGGACCCTCAGGACACATGGAGCTGCCTGTGGTGGGGGACCACCTCCATCCACCATAGGTAGAGGGGCAGGACTCCTCCAGTGACAGAGAAGGAAAAGTGATAGTCATAAGCAATATTAAGATAGTTTCCACTACATACCAGGTCCCCTTCTAGGACAGTGGTTGACACACATTTTCTACAAAGGGCTAGACAATAGATATTTTAGACTCCTTGGCCCATGTGCTCTCCGTAGCAACTGGAACTACTCAACTCTGCCATCGACAGTGTGTCAGCAAATGGGTGTGTCTGAATTCTAACAAAACTTCATTGCTGGACACCGAAATGTTGCATTTTTCATTCTTCATGGAAAATTCTTTTCTTGATGTATTTTTTTTCAATTCGTTTTCAAATGATTATTGCTTGCTGTCTGTAAAAAAAAAATGCATCAATCTGTATTTGGCCTTCAGATGATATTTTGCTGACCCTTGTTCTAGGTGCTTTGTTTATATTAATTCTTTAAATCCTCATGACCCTGTAATAGACCATTTGGCAGATGAATAAGTTGAGGCACAAAGAGAAAAGTAACTGTCAGTTATGGATTGAATTGTGTCCCCTTGAAATTTGTGCGTTAAGTCCTGATGCCCAATAACTCAGAATGTGAATTGATTTGAAAATAAGGTCATTACAGATATAATTATTTAAGATGATGTCATTAGACTAGGCCCTACTCCGATAGATTTGGAATCCTTTTGAAAAGGGAAAATTTAGACCCAGAGATGGGAGAACTCCCAGGTGAAGGTGAAGTCAGAAAATGAGTAATTCTTCAGTAAGACAAAGAATATCAAACATTGCTAGAAACCAAGACACATAGAAGCACATCTCACTCATGGATTTTAACAGAACCAACTCTGCTATCGGACCTCAGTTTTAGATTCTTGGCTTCCAGAACTGTGAGAATGCAGACCTCTGTTGTTAAGTTGTCCACAGCTTCTGGTACTTTGTTATAGCAGCTGTAGTAAACTAATACAGTGGCATAGTTAGGATTTGAAGACAATTTGACTTCATAGACTGGGTATCTCACCACTGTACAATAAAAAAACTGGCTCTAGAGGCTGACAGAACCAGGTCCCATTCCCACTATGACTTCTATGTACTGTGTGAACTTAGGCAAGTTACTTGATCTTCTGAAATTTGCTTTTCTCATTTGTAAAGTGAGAATACAAGATGCCTACTTTATGATGATATGTGAGGGTTAAGATAACATATTTGAATAAAAGATATTGAAAAATTAAAGCACATGGCACATAGTAGGTACTCAATGGCTATTTTTTTATTTGCTGAAATATCCTCTATTTTATTTAATCTTTTCCAGTCTCAAAACATGTCATTTTGTTCTCATGTATTTTACAATCACTCCCTAAGTGGGCTCTTAGAAACATCTGTGATTTTCCCTTCTCCTGGCCATCTTGTCCCCAGCACAGTATGGAGGGCTTGCTGTTCTGTTTGTCTTTTTTTTTTTTTTTTATTGTGAGGGAGAGTACTGGGGCTTGAACTCAGGGACACTCGACCACTGAGCCACATCCCCAGCCATATTTTGTATTTTATTTAGAGACAGGGTCTCACTGAGTTACTTAGTACTTTGCTTTTGCTGAGGCTGGCTTTGAACTTGTGATCCTCCTGCCTTCGCCTCTGGAGCCGCTGGAATTATAGGCATGTGCCACCATGCCAGGCTTGTCTTTCTTTTTTAATGACACCCCTGGGGTCATGTCTAGTGGAAGAAGCTTCTCTACTGCTCACACTTAAGACACAATGAAAAACACTTGCTAAGTTGATCCACTTCTCACTAGTTAGGATTTGTCATCCAGAGAGAATGCGAGGAGAGAACTGGGATGCTCAGAGGACTTGAAATCTTCCTTTAGTTGTGTCTAGAGGAGCAAGAAGACTAACCAACTGGGCAAGGGCATGTCACAGTTAGAGAGAAAACTCTTAGTGTTCCATAAATGCCTTTTCAAAGATTGGTCTCTGACACATAATTGTCTATTGTTCGTGGTCAAATTAGAATCCTCGATACTGCAGTTCCTATTGAGCTTTCAATTTGGATGGTTGAGAATAAGTAAAAATGCATTAATTTGTATTAAGGCAAAGATTTGTGCTTCTGTCTGTCAACATTAATTCCTGGCTGGAATTTTGACAGTGTTCCTTTCCTCCTGGACATTCAGTAGACAGTAGAGCATTGGCAGCACCAGGCCTGGGACGTGAGAAGGTGAGTTCGGATAGGGATCCTGAGTGTGGGCAGTAATAGCAGTCTAAACAGGAGAAGCTGTGGAATTAAGACCATCAATACTGGCAGCACCTAATGGAAGGAGTGTGTCTGAGAGGAGGAACAGAGGCACATTAAAGGAAAATAGCCACAAACCTGACAGAGCCCTAAACAACCTTAGTATAAATCCCACTCCTGCCGCTGTCATCTTGAAGTTACTTAACCTCTCTGAGCCTCGGTGGTCTACTCTTTACAAGAGAGCCAGTAATAGATAGCTTACTGAGTTGTTGTCAGGATTAAATAAGAATATGCAAATAATAATGCAGATCTTCTAGGGTTGTCATGAAGATTAAATGAGGTATGTATAAAGAGCCTAGCAGGAGATTTGGCTCAAATTCAGTGCCCAATAGTTGGGTGTGATGCAGGAAGCTTGTGCTCTGTCCAGATCTTGGATCCTGTTTTTTTGTGTGTGATCACTGGTTTTGGCTTACTTTTGCTTCTATCAGCTCATACCTGTAGCTCCTTTTTTTTTGTTTTTCTTTTTGAGAACTGCTCTTGAGTTATTGTAGCATGGAAGCATTTCCCCCTGGGTGGCCATGATCCAAATACTGGCTATTGGAGGCTCAGCTCCGTTGCCTGTGCCTGGGTCAAGTTTGATTTTGAGTTGCATCGTAATCGGAGGCTCAAGCTCCCCTTTGTGGGGTTCTGCCTCAAAGTGCACCCTTTGTTAGCTTCCTCCCTCCTCCTTCTTTTAGGTTCATCTGGGAACACCTCAACAGATCACTGGCACCTGAACCCTTGTGTCTTGAAACTCAACCTGAGACTCTCAACCCTTTTAATGTTGTATTTTAATCTGAGTTCAGGGTCTGTGAACATAAATAAACAAACGAGAAAACCACCATACACACACCCACACCTACACCCCCCCCACGCACACCCCCACACACCCAAATACCCACAAACATACCAGGGATTGAACTCATGGTTGCTTAGCCATTAAGCTACATCCCAGCCCAATTTCTTTTTTTTTTTTTTTTTTTTTTGAGACAGAGTCTTGCTGAGTTGCTTAGGGCCTTGCTAATTTGCTAAGGTTGGCCTCAAACATGTGATCCTCCTGCCTCAGCTGGAATTACAGGAATGTGCCACCATGACTGACACCCACTCAAAGTATTTTTATGCATAAAATATAAGGACAGATACATGATAGCTCAAATCTGTAAGTAGAAAACAAAGGAGATATAAAAGCAAACAATTCTTGGGGAGAGAAGAGATTAAGATTTTATTTGAGCCGTAGAACTTAAGCCAGAAGCCTTAGTTGGGGTTTTGTGTCAAAGGTTTGTGGCATTCTAAGAAAGAACTACTAGAGGAAGAGCCACTTGGACTTCATTTGCTATGTGGCAGAATCTGTATGCTCTTTATTTCTTTTTCTTGCTGTATTGCTTTGGCAAGGACCACCTGTAAAATGTCCAACAGGATGAATGGAAATGGATACCTTGCTTTTTTCTTGATCTTACAGGGGAAAGTGTTCAGATTTTTCCCATGAAGTGTGATCTTACCTTTAGGTTTTTGTTTGCTTGTTTATTTTGAGATGTTCTTTATCAGGCCAAAGAAGTCTCCTTTAATTTATAGCTTGCTGAGAGATTTTTATTATGAATAGGTATTGAGTTCTTAAGCTGTTTTTTTTCTGATCTGTTGATAAAATCATACAGATTTCCCTCCGTAGTCTGCTGATTTTGTGAGATGCATTGATTGAATTTTGAACGTTGAACCCACTTTGCCTTGCCAGATTCAGTCATGATGTTTTCTCCTTCCTACATATTGATGGATTTCATTGCAATTTTTTTTCAGTACTGGGAGTTGAACGCATATGCTACCACTGAGATATTCTACCACTCTACCACTGAGCTATAACGCCAGGCTTTTTATTTATTTTATTTTTTATTTTTTTGAGACAGGGTCTTGCTAGATTGCTAATGTTGCCCTTGAACTTGCAATTCTACTGAGTCACTGGGATTATAGGCAGATGCTTCCATAGCCATACCAGCCACATTTTAAAGACTCAATAGTCAAGTATCACTGGAGGCACCCATATTGGATAATGCAGGTATTTCCACTGTATTGAATAGTACTCTTTGGTTTCCCTGTGACTTCAACCTTTGGATGTGTTCAAGAAAAGTTATGATTTTGAAGTTTACTTGTCTTTTCTTATTAGTGTGGGAGTAAAGCTCCTTCCAGCATGGTAAAGTGAAATTATACATGATTAGCTATTCAATATCTTTTCCTTATAAAAGTTTTCTTGTAAATTCCCAATAGAGAAGGGGTCACCTTAGTATTATATAAAAATAAAGTTATTTTAATTAAAAAGGGAAGTGTTTTATCTTAGTAAATGTTAAAAAAGGCTGATTAGTGTTCTAATCATACAATGTAAAAACAGTACTTTGCAAGAAAGGTTTTACCCCAGAACAATTTTTTAGAGCTAACTTGTCACAAGAAAGCAGGTTTATTGAAAAAATGGTGATTTATCTTCCCTTGGCACAGTAAAATATGTTTAATTGTAATTTTGCCATAATCCTATCATGCTAGCAAAAAGTATTGTCCTATCAAGTTGGATCTGCCTGTCCTTGACGTTAGCAAATCCAAAGGTATAACTTTACATAGCACATCCCTTTCAATAATTAAACCTCACGTTCAGCATGTCGTAATTTCTAAGGCCATAAAAATCACAGGGAAAGAGAATTTTATGCTTAGACAAGACCCAGGAGGGGTGAAGACATAGGAGTTACAGAGAAGAATATAGTGCTTAATAAGGATAAAAAAAGAGGTTTCTACTTTATCCAGATTGTTAACCAGAATCAGGAGACATGGAGAGAAGAAACGACTTCTGTTTCTGAGACTTAATGTCTACCCAGGTCTCTGTGATGGCACCAATGCCATAGATTTTAATTTTTCTTCAGGAATGCTATCTCCAGCAAGTCCTAATTGGTATACTGGAAGAGGCTTTTGGGACATCTCCATGGGTGCAAATCCCATCAGAGACTATGTGCATGGTGCCCCTGGGAGTGCCGGCTTAGACACAGCTGGATTTCAATGCTTGTTTTCCCATGGAGTGACCTTAGGCAAGCTACCTAACCTCCCCGACTCTCAGTTTCCTCCCAGTGAAGCAAGGCTAGTGACCCTTCTCTCTTAGTGTTATCTGGGGGGCGGAGTGGTCTCTATAAACCCTGCACCACACCTGACAGTGGGTGCTCAGTTAATGTGGGTTCACTTCCTCCTCCTTTCTTCAGAGCTGTCCATGGCAAGGGACACAAAGTTGAGAGTCCACAAACCTTATCCCTTAGGATCCCGACTGTAGGAACACATGTGATTTTACACTTGTAGTTTTAGGAACCAGGAGGTATTTTTGTTGAATGGATTGAAGCTTACCCTTCAATGGATAAGGAAGATAATACCTACTTCATTCTACTGTGATATTAAGCAGTACCATGCCTGTCGTGCACTTAAAATGTTTATATTAACAAATTATTAAATATATACCATTTTACTGGTTCTCAGATAAAACAATTAGTGTGGATTAGATTGTCTAATGCCCATGACAGCTCTGTGGGCTGTCTATTGTGATGCCCACTTTACAGGGGAGGAGGCTGAGCCTACAGAGCTATGGCCCTTTCCACATCTTTGGCTGCTGCATCTCCCCACACCACCTTGGGATTTACAGAGTTTTATTTTGTTATCATATTTTTAGATTTCATGCCCAATATTGCCTTCTGAGAACATATTTTGGAGCTCTCCAGCTTTTCTCAGGGTGGCGATTGCAGCAGAAGATATTTTTGGAGGAAACATCTCAGACGAGTCACTCAACTCACTGGTGTCTTGGGTATTTGAAGCCTTACATTTTTATGTTCCCCTGATGCTTTGACAAGGATTCTGAGAAAAAAGAGCTGACTGCACATAGAGAGGTGCATGTTTCTTTCTTTTTTTTAAAATTTTTTATTTATTTTTTAAAAATTTTTATTGTTGGTTGTTCAAAACATTACCTAGCTCTTGACATATCATATTTCACACTTTGATTCAAGTGGGTTATGAACTCCCATTTTTACCCCGTATACAGATTGCAGCATCACATCGGTTACACATCCACTGATTTACATACTGCCATACTAGTGTCTGTGGTATTCTGCTGCCTTTCCTATCCTCTACTATCCCCCCTCCCCTCCCCTTCCTTCCCATCTTCTCTCTCTACCTCCTCTACTGTAATTCATTTCTCCCCCTTGTTTTTTCCTTTTCCCCTTACTTCCTCTTGTACGTAATTTTGTATAACCCTGAGGGTCTCCTTCCATTTCCATGCAATTTCCCTTCTCTCTCCCTTTCCCTCCCAAGAGAGGTGCATGTTTCTTAAAGACTCATTTTTGTGAGGGGCACAGTGACTAGCTGTGTCAATCAACTTTTTATCCCCGTGACCCTAAAGACCTGAAGAGAACAACTTGGGGGAGGAAAGGTTTATTTGGGGCTCATGGTTTTGGAGGTCTCAGTTCATGGTCAGTTGGTCTGGGTCTGAGGTGAAGCAGAACATCATGCTGGAAGGTATGGTGGAGGAAAGCTCAGCTCATGGCATGGGGAGGGGGAGAGAGAGGAGAGAGAGAGAGAGAGAGAGAGAGAGAGAGAGAGAGAAGATACATTCCCCAAGAGCATGTCCCCTACTTCCTCCAGCCACACCCTACCTGCCTACAATTACCACCCAGTAGTTTATTCAGATAGTCCACGGATGAGGCTATAGCTCTGTGATTCAATATTTTCACCTCTGAACATTGGTACATTGTCTAGCACAGGAGCTCTTTGGGGAATATTTTTAGATTCAAATCATAACATTAATAGGAGCTCTGTCTGAGGCTCCCCACTTAAAACGTGTGTGAGGTTCGTTCTTTAGGTCTACTCAATAAAAAGAAGGGTGTGACCTAGATGGACAGACAAATGCTGCAGGCTGAAACAGGCCCTTCATAGAATCCTGGCACTTGGGGTGTAGTCTGCCAAGAAGGGATGATTTCTTGTCCTCATTTTTCTTACCATTTCCCATCTGGTCCCAATTAAGAAATTATAAAGTGCAATGGATAATTCCTCCTTCAACTTCCAAAGGACTGTGTGCTAGAGAAGGTATCTCAGAAAGAGTTATTTGCAAGGGAATCATGCCAAGAGTTATAATCTACAAATGTATTTTAACAGTTTCTAGATTTTCCCAGAATTATGTTGGTGAGCAGGAATCTGACTCAAGTTCTTAATTTTGGATATTGAATGCAATGATAGCACCAGACCCACAATTAGAAAGATGTTTTTTTATCTGATGTGCGAATGGTAAAAATTTGCTCCCAAGATATAGGCTCTCAATTCACTCATTGATTGTTTCTTTTGCTGAGAAGAAGCTTTTTATTTTGAATCCACCCCATTTATTAATTCTTGATTTTAATTCTTGTGCTGTAGGAGTCTTATTAAGGATGTTGGGGCCTAATCTGACATGATGGAGATTTGGGCCTACTTTTTCTTCTAATTGGAACAGTGTCTCTGCTTTAATTCCTAGGTTCTTGATACACTTTGAGTTTTGTGCATTGTGAGATAGGATTTAATTTCATTTTATTGTATATGGATTTCCAGTTTTCCCAGCACCATTTGTTGAAGAGGCTATCTTTTCTCCAATGTATGTTTTTGGCACCTTTGTCTAATACAAAATAACTGTAATTATGTGGGCTCGTTTCTGTGTCCTCTATTCTGTACCATTGGTCTACCAGTCTATTTTGGTGCCAATATCATGCTGTTCTTGTTACTATTGCTCTGTAGTCTAGTTTAAGGTCTGGTATAGTGATGATACCCTAGGTATACTCTTTTTGCTAAGGATTGCTTTAGCTATTCTGGTAGCCCAATTAATAAATGGGTCAAGGAGCTGAACAGACGATGATACACAATCAATCAACAAATATATGAAAAAATGTTCAACATCTCTAGCAATCAGAGAAATGTAAATCAAAACTATTCTAAGTTTTCATCTCACTTCAGTCAGAATGGCAGCTATTAAGAACACAAACAACAATAAGTGTTGGCGAGATGTCGGGGAAAAGGCACACTCATACATTGCCGGTGGGACTGCAAATTGGTGCAGCCATTGGGGAAAGCAGTATGGAGATTCCTTGGAAAGCTGGGAATGGAAACACCATTTGACTCAGCTATTCCACTCCTCAGTCTATACCCAAAGGACTTAAAAACAGCATAGTACAGGGACACAGCCCACATCAATGTTTATAGCAGCACAATTCACAATAGCTAAACTGTAGAACCAACCTAGATGCCCCTGAGTAGATGAATGGATAAAGAAATGTGCTATGTATACACAATGGAATATTACTCAGCAATAAAAGAGAATAAAATCATGGCATTTGCAGGTATATGGATAGAGTTGGAGAAGATAATGCTAAGTGAAATTAGCCAATCGCCCCCCAAAAAATACTGAATGTTTTCTCTGATACAAGGAAGCTGATTCATAGTGGGTTTGGGTGGGGGAGCATGGGAGGATTAAATGAACTCTAGATAGGGCAAAGATGAGGGAGGGGAAGGGATGGAGCATTGGGGTGAAAAAGATGGTGGAATGAGATGGATACCATTACCCTAAGTACATGTATGAAGACACGAATGGTGTGAATATACTTAATATACAACCAGAGATATGAAAAATTGTGCTCTGTATGTGAATATGAATTATAATGCATTTTGCTGTCATATATAACAAATTAGAATAAAAATAAATAAATTAATCAAAAAAGGGAAAATTAGCTATAATTGAGAATTTTATCTTTTTTCATGTGCTAAAATGTAGCAGACAATGAAAGTAATATTGTATTTATTCATATTAACTTATTAATTTGGCCATTTAATAGAAAATCCTAATTCATAGCTAGTAAATAAATACTGGTTAGAATTTAAAAAAAAGAAAGAAAGATAACGTTTTTTTTTTTCCAGACAGAATAATTTAGTCTATCTTGAGTCCCATTTTTGACTCATGTTACTCATGTTAACATAGCCAGATTAATGTGTGCAGGGGTAAAATAAGAATTTCTTCATGTGAAATTCATTTCTTGGTAAAGAAATTGAGTTGATGAATAAGGCCCTGGTCACCTAAGTGATTGTTCAATGGAATGTCACCAAGCCCTTCCAGAGAAATGGGCCTCCCAGGATGAAGCTGCTGGTCCTTCATATGCACTCCTGGCTCGCAGATGGTTGGTGAAATGTGAACAAAAATAATAACATCGTGTGTTCCTCTCAGATTCATAGCCATAGTCACAATATTCACTGTTCACTATATGTCTATTTTAATCCAGATGTCTCACTCTCTCTATATCCTGTAGAATATTTAAAACTCTGACAAATACGTTTCATGTGATCCACTTTGTAATTTAGGAAAAGGAGACTCAGTAGGGTTAGGTAAATTGTTTAATATCATGCAACTAGTATATTGTGCATCCAGGATTTGGATGCCATATAAATTACGTCAAAGCTTTCATCCATCCCATTATAGTACAGCCTTTAGAGAGTGTAATTAAGGATGATATTCAGCCCATTTCTTTAAGTACTTGGTGTATAGTTAAGGAGCCAAGACATAACCATTATGATAAAAAGCTAAGTTTATCAGGAGCTTAGGGTGTCAGGGGCTTTGTCAAGCTTTAGTACATAGTATTTCTATATCTAGTGGACAGATGGCATCAAGGAGGCTTCTTTACATGGTGAAGCTGGGCTTTAAACCCAGGTAGTTTGAGTTCAGAGTGTATAAAGTTATTCACCACTGCTGCCCAAGACTGCTGATCTGGGAGAGAGATTGTCCAGAGGACGGTTAGTTAACGTCAGGCTAAGTAAGGGGTCAGACCACGTGAGGAGAATCAATGGCCGCTTCAGCTGAGGAACCAAGGGTGGAGGCAGTGATAGGAGGTGAGCTGTCCCTGCAACACAACTTTCATAACTACAGACAGCTTCCTGGAGGCTTGTTTTTATGGTCTGTCTAAGTCAGGTAAAGCTCTTCTCCTGAAATAAGGTCAATGTCTTCTACTCACTGTCTTTGTTACTAATTGATCATCATCCATGTCTTGCTTGGCTCAACTCTTCAGAATATCTGGAGTAATTTCCAGTACCTTCAGGAGCTCTTTATGTTGAAGCTAAGCCCTTGACCCAGAGCTGTGGAGCAGCAGCCTGGGTGGGCTGGAGCCTGGGCCGTGTGGAGCTGCCATGCCAGTAGGTGCCTAGGGAAGCCAGGCTGCACTGACCTGTGGCACTGTGGCCCCACACCTGAGTATCCATGATGCCCACCTCGACTTCGAGCTTCCCTACCAGCTGTAGGAGGGCAGACCTGGGTGGGATTGCACGGCTTACTGATAGTGTCAGTACTTTCCCAAGCCATGATTAGCATAAATTTGGACCAGTAGCTTTGACCCAAGTATTATATAAATCCCTGGACTAGTACACTGTCTGGCAACCCCTCTTGGGTCCCCTCTTGCCCCGTGAGAGCTCTGTCTTTACTTCAGGCTTGAATAAATCCTACTCTTTTGCACTCATGATCCTTCATCTGTGGGTTTCGTTCTTTGAATTCACAAGACAAGAACTCAGAAAGAAGAAATTGGCAGTGAGCTTATGGGGTCTGCCCTACACTGGAGGGCAGAGCCTGTCATCAAAGAGGCAACACTCCACTTGATGGCAGTGGAGAAGAATTGGGCTTTTCTGGCTGTGACCCTCCCAACTGACTCCGGCAGGCAGCCCTGGCCTTGATTAGCTGCTGACACTACAGCAGGCTTTCTCAGATGCAGAGATCTGCAGCTTACACAGACCCCACCTGCCAGCAGAAGAGAGAAACTCCATTTTCAATATCTGTAGTGTTGGAGCTTCCATGGAAGGTGCAGAAATCCTGCTGGGTGGTAGGGCATGTGTGGTGGTTGGAGAGAGTGGCAGGGAAGCAAGGGAGAATTGTCATCCTTTCTAATCATGTGGCTTGTTCTCTACAAGTCATTTTCCTCCAAGTTAGGGTAAGGTTAAAACCGACCAGAGAGAGAGACACAGACAGAGAGAGAGAACAGTTTAGATGAAGAACGCAGACAATGTCACAGAGAAACTCATGATTAATTGCCAAATGGAAGACACAGTCCGATGCCATTGAAGGGTGAAGTCACTGTAAGCTGAAGTGGTCTAGAAGACAATTGCAGGGTGCATTTGGATCAGCAGAGATAAGAGGAAGGATATTTCAGAACAAAGTAAAGAGCACACAAAAATTATGAAGGTTTGGAGCTATAAAATCTCTCCTGGAGAATAAATAGGCTCATTTTTTTTTCTTCTGGAAACTATGATAGTCACATATATATGTTTGATCCAATTTGATTTTTACTTTTATGTATGTACCCCAAATATTATCAGAGTGAAGAAATATCAGGCATATTTTCGAGGCAATGGAGTATTGATATGGATACACAAAAGCTCACGCACCTCTTTAGCCAGACAGCTCTATTAACATTGGATTTCTGCTACAATTATAAAACATCATTGGAGACAAGCTGTGCAGTTACATTTCTCCCCAAGCAGCTAGCTGAGCCCAGAGAAGCTGGATTGTCATTTTCGGGAGACAAATGACAATGATCCCATGAGATGTAATGTGCAGAAAAAAATACAATCCTATTAAGAGATTGCACTGTAAAGGTTTCCTCCTGTTCCAAGCTCAGACAGAGGAGGGAGACAAGGCACCGTGTTAAGAACAGGACTGTGCTCACCCAGACACCCGGGAGGATGAGATCCCTGCCATTTCTGAAAAACCATCCTTGGGGAGTGGAATCAAATTAAATGCTTCAGGAAACATTTTTTTTTATTATTTTGATATTCACGAGGAGTAATGTGGACCAACAACAGAAGTTCCACTTCAGATGGACTTACGAAGCTTTGTCGATGACATTTAATTTCCATACTCTTGGAGGAGACCACTGGCTGCACTGGGTGGTGGGGCAGGTGCTCAAGTGCACTCTGGAGTTCTTCCACTTTTGCAGGTCCCCTCAGCTTGTAAGGGACGTAGTCTTTGGTTGTAATGAGGAAAAAGAGGGGTGCCTTTTGCTTTCACTTTGTGCAGTGTGAGGAGAGAGAGAGTTATGTGCATTCGGTCCATGCCACTGGGAAGGAGTTGTCTGTACGTGTGAATATGCAGACACGGCACCTGACACGGTGAGCAATAAGATGCTCCCCCTTCACCAAGTGGTATCTAGGTGACTTTGTGCCTGATGCCTGGTAATTAGTAAAACACCCAGCAGGGCGTAGGGGAAAAGATGGGAGCTTTGGCACTGGACACATGTGGGTTCAAATCCCAGCTCAAGTGCTCTCTTGGGAAAATTACTTAAACTCTCCAAGCCTCATTTTTCTCATCTGTGCAGTGGGGGATCCTGATACTGCCTGTCCTCTATTGAATACTCAGTAAATGTCCCCTATGTATCCCCATATATGATCAAAAGCAGTGATTTCATGGCTTTCTTAGTGAGATGGACATCTCTTATTTTTATATTTCCATATCTTTTCCTTCCTCTTCTGTGATCATCAGTTTGATTTTTCTTTTTGAAAAATACCACCTCTTTCCTTTCTGAGCCCACGTGGTGTGGTAGAGCTCTATCTCGCTGCAGAGATGGACACATTTCCATCCGCCAAGGTATTTCATCTTCCCGCCTGTGACGACTGGTTCAGGAATGGACATGAGAACAAAAATGAGCAACTGAAACTCCATGGTACTTTTCCATATCTTTCTGGAAGGAGAAAACTGTATTTCCCTGGAGGTTGTTAAAACTATCAAACTAAACAATCCCTCTAAAAGTCAAGCAGAATTATCAGATAACCTACGTAATTCCACTTCTAGGTAGGTGTATAATTAAAGAGCTGAGACTAGGTGTTCAAACAAAAGCTTGTGTATGGATATTCATAGCAGCATTAGTCACAAAAACCTAAATGGAAAACAACTCAGATGTCCCTCCAGTGAAGTATAGATGAACAAGATAGGCCCTATCCACCCAACGGAATATTATTTAACCATAAGAAGGAATGGCGTACTGCTGCATGCAACGACACGGATGAACCTTGGAAACAGGGTGGTAAGTGAACTCAGCTGGAAACAGGTTACCTTTTGTATGATTCCATTTATATTAAACATGTAGAATAGGAAAATTCATAGAGGCTGGGGGAAGAAGTTACAGGGAACAACTGCTTAATGGATGTGGAGTTTCCCTTTTGGGGTCACAAAAATGCTTCGAAACCAAAAGGGGTGGTGGTTGGCAACACTGTAGGTGGACCAGATGCCCTTGCCTCAGAGTTTATGGTGGAGTCCCTCTGGTTTACCATCCCTGGCAGGGCCAGAACGAGGCAAGCAAGGCTGGGTCGTGCAAATGCAGGTTTGGATCCCATCTTTAGGTAGAACGTTGGTGTTTTCTTCACCATGGGAGCTCTTTCTGCATCCATCTGTACTTTCAAAGGTCTTGCATTAAAACAGGATGGCCTCATTGTCCTGTTTACCATCCTGGTCATTTGTGGTTCATGCAGTGAATTCCCTGCATTATGCTCCTGCTGTTTGAAATCCTCACGTGGGTTCCTGGGCCTGGTCAGATGCCAGCTGATGGAATACGTCATTCAGGTTTAGACTTGCACTCCGTAAGGTACCATTATGCTCATTTTACATACGAGGGAAGATGTTCAGAAACCTGCCATGCATCTCTGAGCTATGTTGGGACAGAAATGGATCTTGAACCCAGCTCTTTGGGACTATAGAGTTCTCAATGTCAGGCATTAAGTTCTGTGATTTAATATATATATTTTCTAAGGACTCAACTAAGAAAAAAAAAATCCCATTTGGTAGGGAGGAATCCTTCTGATTATGGAGAAGTCTGTTTGAAGGTTTTTCTACCTGGGTTCTTTCAAACTAGAAATTCATATGCAGAGAATACAACCATGTGAGGACGGATGATATTTGGATGAAACTGAGCGGGTTCGAATCCTTTCTGAGCTGATTTGTCTCAGTAAATCCCCAGAATAGCGCTTGTCTCATTTTCCCTCATTCCTTTTGTCTGAGTTTCAGCTGGGTATGTTTTTTTCCCCTCCCTTTTTTTGTAAATTCTCTTGATTTTGGTTATATAACAGGACCAAGTAATTGCCTTTTCTGAACAAAAGCCTTAAATGAATAGATATCAATGGTAATACCAGTAATTAACAGTTTTTCTCTGTGGTGCATGTCTGAAACTGCTTTTATTGATTTATTTTGACTCTGTTCCATATAGGACAAATTTCCAGCTTGCACAAACATATGCTTATCTCCTTTTGGCTCTGACCATTCTGGGCTCGCTCCTCAGGACAGTTCTGAGAGGGGACCAGATGAAAGGGCACTAGGTGCCTGAAATGATCGGTAACCTCGGAGGATGAGCCGTGAGGGTGAAGGAGGGAGGACCTCTTAGTTTGAGGTCTGATTCTGTTTCCTTGCTGCTGTGATTTAACTGGAACTTGGAATTCCATGGCACTGTGTGTGGGAAGGAAGGGTGGTGGGGAAGGAATCATCCAGGCAGAGAGAGAGAGAGGGAGGTCAGAGAGGAGAAAAGTAAGAAGAGTGAAAGAGCCAGTTTCCAATTTCCCCTTGACTTGGGTAGGTCGGCCTCCCTGTCATCAATCCCCGTTATAAGATTTTCTTTCCCTCAATCAAGAGAAAAAAAAAATACAGAGTGCTGAGAGGGCAATTTGGGTGCACGGGAATGTCAAAGTTATTGGTGGTTTTTCCTCTGAATTGAGCCCTTTTTTTAAAATTTGATGTAGAGACTGGGGAGTAGCTCAGTGGAAGAGCATTTGCCCTCGCACACACACACGGCTCTGGGTTCAACCTTCAGTACTACAAATCAGGACAAAAAATAAAAAAACAAGAGAAACCACAACAACATTTATTTTTTAGTTGTTGATGGACTATCTATTATCTATCTATCTATCAATCATCTATCTATCTATCTATCTATCTATCTATCTATCTATCTATCTATCTATCATCTATCGATTTACTTATATGCGGTGCTGAGAATCAAACCCAGTGCCTCACACATGCTAGGCAAGCACTCTACCACTGAGATACAACCCCAGCCCAACAACAAACAATTTGATGTAGAAAACTTTAGATGATGAAGAAGATAAGCAATATTGTGCTCCAATATATTTGAGATCCCACTGAACAGACCTACAGAAAATTATAGTTCAGAATGCCCTATAATGTGATCCGTTTTTCAAAATCAGTGATGGATCATGTCAACAATTATACATATGCACTATCCTTTTCCTTGATGAATAGTATTCCATTGCATGGAAGCACATGACAGTTAACCAATCACCTAGTGTTAGACATTTAGTTTGTTTCCCTTCTTTGGCGTTCTTTTTGCTTTCCCTCTCTTTTCAACCCTCTCCCCTATGGTCATTCTGAAATGGATACTCTTGATCTTTTTATATAAATCTGGAGCATTTGCTTAGAAAAAAGTCTTACAAGAGATCACTGGGTATGCCACTTTTTAAGCATCTGATAGATTTGCTACGTCTTACTCTGATGATATTGTACTGATGCATACAAGGTGGTTGGAAATTTTAATACCAGAACTACTCTGTCCAGGTGGACTTCCTTGAGGGTGTGATGTCTGCACTGAGACCTCTGGGACAGGTGTCGAGTCAACAAGGCAAGCCACGGGGATGGGGACAGTGGTGTTGGTGGTGATGACGAGCATCCCAGACAGAGAAACCCACGTGTGCCAAGATCACTTGACTGGAAGAAATGACCCCTGAAGATTGAGTGTGTAGAATGGAGGGGTGGAGAATAGGAGCAAAGGTTCAAGAAGGGGCGGCGAAGGAGGTGATGTGGGTGGAGGGAGAGAGAGGCCATGCAGGGTCTTGTAACCACACAAAGGATTTTGGCTTTAATCCTAAGTCATTGAATAGTTTGGGCGAGGTGGGAAATGGGGTGACATGATAGCACCCATCAAAATCCAGTGCAGCAGGGAGAGAAGGCCTCACTTTCTGTGAGTCAGGTGAAAAGACTGTCACCTGCCCAGGCCCTCTGTCTTTCTGCAGCACACATTAGGGTTCTTTGGGTCACACTGCACCACTGCTTGAAGGTCAGCACAAGACTCCGTGCATACACTGAGGGGTCTGGAGTACATGCTCTCTAGACTCTACCCCTGGCTCCCAGGCACTCTCCTTGGCTTGACCAAGGTGGCGTTCCTAAAACATTTGCAGCCATCTTCTTGAGGGTTTTGCTTTTCTGGCCACAGGAGCAGATGCTCAGTGCAAAGGGAAAGCTGGGAGACCCAAGAAGTCAGTGTCCCCAGAAGTCAGCCAGTGGCAGGCGGGGCTGGTGGGCACACACAGCAGTAACGCGGTCCCCGAGTCGTGGACTGATTCTGAGGTGTGTGCTTCCCTGTGCTGAGTGGATCCCAGCCTAAGGCAGGGGTATTCCTGCCTCTGGATTCTTGTTTCTGTGCGATGTTACTATGAGTACTCGGAGCCCGGCAGGCACGTAGGCGCTGCAGCTGGAGGCTGTTCTGATGAGTATGCAGCAGGCACTCTCGGCATCCATTCCTCCCTCCCACTCATGACCACAGAGCTGGAGTCAGGGGAAGATGTACGTGGACACCGTGCATGAATCTTGCCTTGGGTGCCTTTCTGCTTAAGGCAGGATCAGACAGTGGGTACCTGCCGGCTCCTGGCAGCAGTGTTGACACCATATAGGTGTCTGAAAGCTTAATCACCAGCCCCTGCCAACCCTAGGATCACATGCCACTCTCTCACCCCTGACACCTCCGCACCCCCAAAGCTCTATCCATAATTCACTTGAGAACCAACAGCACCAGGCTTGTAGCATGGTGCTCTTCAATGGTCCAGATTTCACCCCTTCTCTACCTTCTGGGTCAGGCCTGCTGCTCTGCCTTCCAAAACTGCAGGTGGCATCAACTGAAGAGTTATCTTTAGGGGAGACGTTTGCTGTCATTTCCTAAGGACACCAGTACTAGGGGTGTGAACTAAAGGCTCACAATTAGAAGGCACCTTTCGGCCACATTCCTTTAGGGAAAATTTTCTCCTCATTCTGTCCGATATCCCCATGGAGATGAGGGGGAAAATTCATATCTAGAAGCATGCAGTCGTATCAGAAGTAATGGCTTGAGGCCCCAGGAAAATGTAATCAATATTTACCTGCTGAGAGGTTCCATGATGGGAAGGAAATCGACTCTCTTCTCCATCGCACAGATCCTGTTTTGGTGTCCTGCTTTCTTTGTGTATTTGGCAGAGGGGAAAATGCATAAGCATTGGCTCTTTGGGGTTGGGGGTGGCCTGTGGAATTATTACATCCTTGGTCTGAGTAAGCTAATGCATAACTGAGAGAGAAGCTTAGCAGATCTCCTGGTTGTCAGCCGGCTCCTGTTTACTTTCATCTAAACTAATGCAGCCTGTTACCCCTCGCCCAGAACAAATAATAATCAAAGGTACTTGTTTCATTATTTGTGCCATCTCCCTGAGGAAGTGTCCTGGGGGAGGGAACTTAATGTGGGTTGATAGTGTCTCTCTGGTCAGTTTTAATAAAGCTGCACTTGCCGGAATAGAGAATCCTGTAAAACTACGAAGCTTACAATTTCATTGATGTTTTTCCTCCTCCAGCAGAAGTATGCTGCTCTGTTTCTGGTTGCACATAAAACGACAGAGGGGACACTGGTGAGATTAAGCTGAAGCAGGATCTCTGGTTTAAAAAACAAGCAGGAAATGGAGGAGGCGAGGCCAGGACCTGGCCTGGTTACCCCCCGCTGAGGGCAGCGCTGGCTGATGGGGTGGTCCCCTGGATGCTTGCCACTCTGCTAAAGCACCAACTTGGTCTCAGCTCCCTGAGTATCTCTGAAGGTGGCTGTTTTCACATCCTCTATCCACTCTGTTCAGATTCCAAGCCCTGGAGAGAGGAACTGGCTGGTTGAGATTCTATCATGGCCAGCTACCTAGAGGGACAGGGGCTCTGTGCCTTCCACCTGTGTAGGGCAAGCCTTTGAAAGGGGCAGCCTGTCCTGCCACCCACCCTCTCCCTCCCTCCTAGATCTCCCTATCTTCTTTGCCCCTTTAACTTTCTCCCACAACTCAAACACTGTTCAGCACGTAATTTCTTTACCTATGCTGCTTCCTGCCCGAGTTTCCCCATTAGAATCTGAGCTCCATCAGAGCAGGGTTTGGGTCTGTTTGGTTCCTTGCTAAGTTCACAGTTCCTAGAATTTAGCAGAGGTATGCTGGTCCGAGTTTCTGTGTTTGGATAGCGAGTACTTAACTTAGTAAATGTCAGTAGAGTGAATCAATTAGAGAAAAGGAAATATCCCGGGAAATATCTCTCACCAAGCGTTTTTAGCAAGAGGAAAATGTGGCACTGTGGCCTTTTTTTTAACCCCTGCTCAGATTTTCCTCTAGACAAAGTTGATGTTTTTGGTCAGTGTCTACGCTCCCTGTTTGTCTCTGAAGGGAGCCACTGGGGTTTCAGTAAGGAGACTGGATTCTGTCAGAAGTACGGACAGATTTGTCTCTTTCATCCTTGGGCAGGGACTCATGGGTGAGTCTGCTTCCTGTGCTCAGTTCTTTGGAGGAATGACACCCCCCCAGGCAGCTCTGTGGGAGAGGAAGTGCAGATGTTCTTGTTGGACCACGTGCTGCAGGGCCAGCATTTCCTGAGCATGTGCTGTGTACCAGGTGCCCCTCTAAGCACTCCACATGGTCTGCCCAGGCCACGGAGCAAACCCAGGAGTAGGTGTTGCTGTTATCCTGCTACTGCGGAGTTACTGGGCTGGGCTCAAGAGTTATGTGAGTGAACCCAGTTGCTTGAGGACCTTCCTCCTTCCAGAGTCTTGGAGGAGGACCTCCCGCTACACTGAGCCCAGCTAGCCTCTTCTGAGGGCAAAAGACGATAGGGGCTGCCCAAGGATCCTCACTTGACTCCCCGTCCATTTTCCCTGAGGAGGTCAGGTTGCTCTACAGACTGAATGTACGTCCACTCACAGTTCACAGTCAAATCCCAACGCCTATGTAACCAAACTTAGAGGCGATTAGGTCATAAGAGAGTAGCTCTTGTGAGTGAGATCAGTGCCCTTGTAAAAGGGGCCCCAGAGAACACCCCTGTATCCTGCTACTGTATGAGGACACAGCCAAATGGTACCATCCGTGAACCAGGAAATGCACCTTCTCCAGACACCAAATCTGCTAGGGCTTTGATCTTGGGCTTCCCATCCTCCAGAACTGTGAGAAACGAATTTCCGTGGTTTATAAGCCACTCTGTTTATGGGATTTTGTTATACCAGTCCAAAAACCCTAAGACATGTTGACAGATTTGGCTCACAGGGCAGTCGTATTTGATGGCACAGAGGCATGCAATAATAAGATTTATAGACGAGAGCCGGTTTGTGAGAAGAAAGTGTGAGAAGATTCTAGAAATGCCTATGACTTCCTTATAGAGAATTTTTCACTGCATTTGCTTATGGGCTTTGGGGTAAGGCAATTGAAGTTCATACCTTGCTTTCACCCTTGTTTGCTGACCAAAAGTAATATTGCAAATGTCAGCCGTGATTGTGTGCAACACATAGCATGTTGGGGAGTGCGATGTATTTTCCTTAGGATGTGGGCTGATGGGTCCACCATCGACTTTCTCTGCAGCAGCATGTTCACTGCAATTAATTGAACATAAACCCAAAATATGCCTTTATTCTGGGACCAGGGAACAAGATGTGGATTGGAGAAGGACTAGGGTTGCTAGAGAAGATTTAAGGTACCCAATTACCTTTGAGTTTTAACAAACAATGATTCATTAAAAAACAAAACAAAACAACAACAAAAACCATGTCCCATGCAATATTTGGAACTTTCTGCTACTACAGATTCTTCTTTGGTTATCTAAAATCCAAGCTTAACTGGGCACCCTCTGTTTTTATTTGCAAAATCTTGCAACCCTAAAAATGATCTGAATATTGTTTTGTCTCTAGCTACTTCTGTCTTCCCCAACCTGCTCAAATGTGAAATCAGAAGTCGTCAAAGGCATGAAAAAAATGACAAGAATTTTAATGGCTTAAGGCATGAATTCATCCTTGACAGGAGACATAGCCAGTCTCTTTAGGTTCAGTTTTCTGTAACAGCAGCATTTTTTCTGTTTTCCCCATCGAGAACAAGAGTTGACCAAGAAGTAATTGCTTTAATTCTCAGGATGTTTATGGGGAATTTTCTTCTTATGTAGAGGGTAAGGACTTAAGGCTCGAAGGTAGATATTGATGCTGTTGGAGCAGGTGTGAATTCCGCTCTCCTTGAACTCTTTGATAGTCATGAGCAGACAGGTGCAGCTAGCAACGCGGAGGAGAGACACATCCCCAATCTGGGTGATTAAGTCACGCTTCCTCATTTCCACACTATAATTTGAGATGTTCTTGATTTTCATTCCTGCTAATCATCAACTGGCAGTGGCACCAAACACTTTCATGTTTCCAACCTCTGCCCCCCACCTCCCAGATTCTCTCTCCAGCAATTAATGGTCTCTAGATGTGCGCCTGATCCACCCGAGGAGGTGTCTGTTTAAAGAGCCCTGCCTGCAGAACCTATTCACACACAAGTGAAAATCCCTTTTGTACTGCAGATCACCCATCCTCCCCATTTTATTGGTTTTTGCAAAGTTTGAGGATTTTGTTGATTGATTTTTAAAAACACAAACGGCATGGTCTCGTATGCCACTGGTGTCTTGATCTCAGTTCCCCTCCTTCCCTTCCCCCACCACCCCTCTCCTCTCTCTCTTCCTTCCTGTCTTTGAAACTCTCCTCTCCTCCTTTTCCTCTTCCTCATCTTTTCCCTAGACCCAGTGAAACATGACAGCTCGACAGGTCTCCTTGACTCTGGCTACAGAGTAAGAGAATTTCAGGGGTAATTAAAAAATGCGGATGCTCAGGGAACATCCTGAGCATCTGTCTCAATGGGTCTGAGGTGGGCACAGGCAAAGATATTGTCTAAAAACTTCCCAAGTGATTCGAATTTCAGCCGGGTTGAGATCCGCCAACCTAGAAGTAAAGAACATAGTCTCTGCACTGAGGGGCCTCTGGATTCCTGTTCCAGCTCTCTACTTACAGTGTGTCTTTAGACAGGTTACCACCTTTCTGAGGCTCAGTTTCCTAATCCATAGAATGGGATAACAAGACATGCCATGAAGATTGTAAAGAGTAAATGAGATAATACAAAGCAAATTCTTGGCACAGAACAATTATTTGTTGATGTTAGATGTTGCTGTCTCTTCCAGGGGTCAGTAACCATGTCTCACAGACCAAATCAGCCCACTGCCTATTCTTGTCAATAAAGCTTTATTGGAACACAGGTATAGCTCTTTATTTACAAATCATTGATGGCTGCTTTTATGTTACTGCAAGAGCTGAGTAGTTGAGACAGAGACCACGTGGCCAAATGAAAAGTCTAAAATATTTACTCTGAACTTTAGCAGAAAAAGTTGTCTGATCCCTCATCTGTGCCCTCATGGAGCTCAGTCTAGCAGGGAAGAAACCTCAAGTAGCTCCTGACAGCTCCAGTAGAGACACGGTGCGGTGTTACGGGCAGAGCTGGAGCTGGTTTCTTTCCTCAGATCTTCCCAAACCGTACACGTGACCTTGCGAACCTGCTTCTCCTTCTGGGCCTCAGATTCCTCATTTCTAAAGTAGAAAGGTGAGGCTAGATGATATCTAAGGGCTCTTTAATCTCTAGAGTTTTCTGATTCCACGCCTGGCATTCTGTGGAGCTCTCCAAGGACCGGTCTATCTATTCCCTGGATTTGGGGCCAGGAGGCCTTTTAAATCTCATCTGGGGAAACACTGGGCAGATTCTTCCTTCTGTGTTACAGTTGTTTTATAACAAATCAATGCAATTCTGTTCTCAACCACTCTTCCTTCTCCAGGGGTTCAGAGAATGGTTTATAAATCCCTCTGCGGTCGGCTGAATATGATTGCCAAAGATATACAGGTACTAGTTCCTGGAACCTGTGACTGTTCCCTTGTACCACAAAAGGGACTCGGTAGATAAGATTTTGTTAAGGATCTGAGATGGGGAGATTATCTTGGATGATCTGGACGTACCCAAATGCAATCGCCAAGGTCCTTATAAGATGGAGGCAGAAAACAGAGATTTTGCCGTAGAGAAGAGAGAAGGTGATATGGTGACTTCACCTGGTAGAGATTTGAAGATGTTGAAGTGCTGGCTTTGAAGATAGAAGGGGCCAGGAGCTAAGAAATGCAAAAAATACAGTTATGGGTTAGAGGTGAGGTGTCCTCCGAAAGCTCATGTGTGACACAATCAAGAACCTTCACAGGGGACATGATGCGATGATGCGAGTTGTAACCTAATCAGTGGATTGATGCTCTGACGTGGATTAACTGAGTGGTACCTAGAGGCAGGTGGAGGAAGTAGGTCACCTGGGGTTCACATTTTGTCCCTGTGGAATGGCGCTTTCTGGTGTCATGCCTTGCGCTCCTTTGCTCTGCCACACCTTTCCGCCATGGTGTTCTGCCCCACCTGGGCCCAGAGCTATGGAATTGACTGACCATGGACTAAACCTCTGAAACCATGGGCCGAAACCAATTTTTCCTCCTCTCATTGTTCTTGTCAGGTCTTTAGGTCACAGTGACACAAAGCTAACTAAAGCATGTAGCTTCAGAAGCTAGAAAAGACAACCCAAAGGATTCTCTGTCTGTGGGGCTTCTGGAGGGATCACGGTCCTGCTGATTCCTGATTTGGCTCCTGGGGAAACTTATTTCAGTCTTCTGACTTCCAGACCTGTCAGAAGGTAAATGTGTATGGTTTTAAGCTACCACGTTTCTGATAATCTGTTACAGCAGCCACAGGAAACTAATATGCCCCTTTTACGTTGATAAATAACCCAGGAATCCCAAAGAGAATTAGCGGCATGCTTGTAAAATGAGTCTCCTAGCACAGAGAAAATTAATAAAACGTGCTGCACTGTCAGCCATGTGTAGAGACGGGTATGGAGTACAGAGAGGGAGGGGAAATGGAAAGGGAGTTGGTGAAAGAGAACATGGAAGATGTTGCCACTTGGGGACTTGCTGTCCCTCATGCATAGTCACCCACAGACGTGCACAGAAGAAATGCAAAGCTTCATGGAAGGCTGACAAGCCAGGGCTCAGGAGGCATGCTAAGACCTGCCTCTCCACCGGCAGCAGCGAAGGAATGGCCAAGGCAGGGGGCTCCGGGAAGCAGAGGGCTTCGTGCCTGGAGTCCTGGGGGAGCAGTCTTTGCAGGGTACCTTGGTCCCGTGGAGAGTGTACGATCCCGTCCTTCTTGCAGCTGCTGACAGCACTCTTTCTTGTAAAATATTTCTGTGAGGCTCTGGTTTTGCTTCTCAGGTTCTGCTCATCGGGACTCTGGTTTCACCAGGCTCTAAGGTGATTTTATCAGGTCCTAGGGTTCTTTACTGCAACCTGGAAAAAAAAAAAAAAAGCTTCAACGGGTTTAAGGGACGGGAAGTTGCTGTTTCAGAACTTGCTTTGAAAGGTTTCTTCCTGACTTTTCATGTCTACTCTTCACTGAAACAGGAAAAATTCTCAGATGTCCCCCATGTGTCAGGGTCCCTGATTGTAATCCCCTCCTCTTGCAGATGTGACCTGGGACTTGCTTGTGTCCTGCTATGGTTAAGATCTGGAGAGACTCACATGTTGAAGGCTTGGTCCCCTGTGGAGAGCACTATAGGGAGCTGCTGGAAACTTAGGTTACTGGGATATTGACCTTGAAGGGTTTATCTGATCCCCAGCCCCCTTTTTTTTTCTCTCTCTCTCTGCTTCCTGGCCACCATGAGCAGCTCTGTACAACCATGTCCTCCCCACCACGATGTTCTGTCTCACCAAAGGCTCAAAGTGATGGGGCCAAGTGGCATGGCATGAAACCTCTGAAACTCTCAGCTAAAACAAATCTTTCTTCCTCTACATTGTTTTTCTCAGGTATTTTGTCACAGTGACAGAAAGTTGACTAACAACCCAATGGAAGATGTCAAGGGTGATGGTACATCACACTCATGATGACACTGGATTTTAGAAGACTCAGTCTTGGCATCCTAGAAAGTCATTCGTGCCAGCCCCAAAGAAGCAAATAGTCATATCGTGAGCCATCTGTGGAGAAGGCCATGGGGTATGGAATTTTAAGGTATCTCAGGACTGAGGGTGGCTTCCAGCTTATAGCCAGCGAGAAACCATGGCCTGTAGTCATGCAGCCATTAGAAAATAAATTCCTTCTACAAACCAAATGAGCTAGGGATCAGACTCTTCTCCAGTCAACCTCCTGTACAACAACAGCTCTTATGACACCAGCTTGCAGCCTGTAAGACCCTGAGCTAAGGACCCAGTTAAGCTGTGTCTGACCCATCGACACTGGGAGATAATAAGTGCGTGTCCTTTTGAGCTGCTAAGTGTATGGTAATGTGCTACACAACAGTATAAAATGAATATAATCATGGCCAATTAAATATATCTAGAAGTAGGTGGAGTAGGTGACCAACTGAGAGTGGGGTTTTGGGCACGTCAAATGTGTTACTTTCATAAAAACTTCTTGCTATGTAAAGTATCTACAATGCCCATCTTAGTGACTGTAATTGAAGTTGTTGAAGATCTATTTAAAATAAAAAATATGGCCCCAAGGATACCAAAGCATGGATGGCTATGCGTTTTAAACCTAGATTAGTTCAAGGGCATCACATCATGTTTCAGTCTATGTTGGATTCCATCCACAACTATGAGTATACTATACAGTCTCGGTGCACAGGGGGTTATGACATAGAGGTTTGTGGACACCCTATGATGCTCACACAGTGATGAAATTGCTGAATAATACATTTATTATTTTACATTTCTCAGAATGTGTGGCCATTGTTAAGCACCACATGACTGTAAGTCTTATTTGAGCATCACATCAACCCCGGGGGGATAGATATTTTGACTATTCCCAATTTGCAAATAAAGAGACAGTGATAAAGAGACTTCATGTAGCTCAAAGTCACACTGCTGGTAGGTGGTGATGTCTGGGAGGAACCATACATAGGGATCTTTGAATAGACAGGAGATTGACTAATGACCATGGGCAAGTCAGAAATGGGCGGGGGTCTTGAAGAAAGAAGATTTTCCACAGAAGAGTGAGATCCCAGGCAGCTCCACACAAAAGCAAATTAGAGGCTGCTTATGATAAAGATGGCGACTGGGCTTATTGTAAGACATATAGGAAGGACTTGGTTGTAGGTGACTCTGAGACTGTGTCCAGGGTCAGTGGGAAAGACTGCTTTGATTTATTAGATGTTCACCATGGGTTCAGGAGAGAGGGAGTGAAGACACACATGCTCTTTGATTTGTCATCTTTTTAAAAAAATGTTTAAAAAAATTTTTTTTGCAGTTGTAGATGGACAGAATGCCTTTATTTTATTTGTTTATTTTTATGTGGTGCGGAGGATTGAACCCAGAGCCTCACGCATGCTAGGCAAGCGCTCTGCCACTGAGCTACAGACCCAGCCCTGATTTGCCATCTTTCACTTAGGGCCTTACATGGGAAAGAGCTTCCCTAGATCATTCTTAAGTGATAGCATAAAAGCATCCTCCCAGTCTGACACAAAAATTCAGACCATTCAGTAGTCACAGGTGAACACATTTTTCTCTCTTTTTTAAATTCATATAAGTTGGTGCAAATGAATCAATAAAATTGCATGTATTTAAATGCATATATTGTAGCCATTTCAAAGAGGGTAGAATAGACAAAGATTGGAATATCTTCTTGGCTTGCAGTGATTCTCTTTGGTGACTATATTTGAGCCTCTGTTTTGGAAATAGAGGGTGAACAGCATCCCACCGCGGCCAAGCATAACTCTCCTTCCCCTCTCCCCAGTCATCCCTGGGAGGAAGAGCACACGAGGGGACTTGGCCACACAGAGTCCACCTTTGGGGTGTTTTCAAACTGGAGCTGGGAGAGGGAAGACTCTTGTTTGATTTCTGAGTCTGGAGGAGTTCATCCAGAGCTGCCAGTCACCAAGTCCCGCATTGTGTGCAGCAGGGGGCCACATCATAGGGACATCCAGGAGCTCGAGGAGAGCTGAGAAACGGTGTGTCAGATGGCTTCAGAATCCCTGTTTCTGCTTATCCCTGGTTTCATCTGCTGTTTGATACACAGAGCATCTGTGTTCTGTGACCTAGTATCTTCTGCCCTCTTTTCCAGCTTTCATATGGTATGACTGATACATAACTAATGCATATTTTGCATGTACAATTTGAGAAATTTATATTCATTGAATCACAACCAAGATAACAAATGTGTTTGAGACACACCAAAGTTTCCTCAGGCACCTTTGTCACCTTTTCTTGTCCCTCAACCCAGGGACAAATCAGGCCACCACTGGTTTGCTTTCTGTCATTGTCAAGTAGTTTTTATTGTACATAAATAAAATCACACAATATTACTCTTTTTTGTGTGGGGGGGTCTGACTTCTTTCAGTCACTGTAATAAATCTGAGATTCATTCATGTCGTACCTTGCATCAATAGTTTATTATTTTTTTCTTCCTGAGAAAGTATTCCATTCTTTATCCACTCATCTGTTGTTGGATATTTATTTATTTTTTCCAGTTTTTTTTTCAACTGTAACTCCAGACAGGATATAGAGAGTTTTTAAGTCTCTTCTCTGGGTTCTGTGAAGGTTTCCTTTGCCCTTCTGTGTGAGCCTCTTAAATTCCTGCATCATTTTTTTCTTGTTCTTGACTATGATGAACAATGAGGTCATGACTCTCTGGGCACGAGTCTTTGAAGAACGGAGGCTTTCATTTCTCCCAGGTAAATACCTAGAGGTGGAAAGGCTGGTTGAGTGTATGCTGAACTGTTTAAGGGACTCCCAGCTTCCTTCCTTCCCTCAGCGCTGGCTGTGTCACTAATGAGGGCTCTAGTTGCTCCATGTCCTTGCCAACATGATATGAGCCCCCTTTCCATCCCCAGCTTTTGATCCAGGTTAGTTCTAGTCGAGTTTCTGTCACTTACAACCAAAGAACCCTGACTAATACACTCTGTTTTGGAGAACTTTATCTGGAGGACTTGTGAACGTGCATATTGAAAAACGCTCACTTAGAACAAACAACATCCAGGACAATCTGTGCCAAAACTTAAACCATGCACATGATTTAATTCCATCAGCTCGGGATCAGGTATGGCTGAAGGATAGTCACCCCTTGCACTGGGAGAAATGGCCATCAGTAAGGACCATTATTACTGTTCTGATTACCTGACTTGTCCTTTCAGCTAGTAGATAGGATTCAGAGATTGAAAAGGAATAATGGTTGATGTGATTAATTTAAGCAGTGTGGCTTTAAGAAAAATTCCATAATGAATTAATAAGAATTTAA
This sequence comes from Ictidomys tridecemlineatus, assembly GCF_052094955.1. Lineage (NCBI taxonomy): Eukaryota > Metazoa > Chordata > Mammalia > Rodentia > Sciuridae > Ictidomys > Ictidomys tridecemlineatus. The sequence goes on from NC_135486.1 coordinate 134,345,956, forward strand.
TAATAAGCTTATGATTGTTGCCAACGTGCCTCTGAGGAGGGGAAATGCTCCGACAACGGCAGAATATTTGAACGACGCAATGCAAAAGGACAAAAGTGGCAGCTTGCCAAGGCTCGTCTGGGGCCTTGCCAAGTCTAGGGCCACCTCTGGCTGGAGAGAAGGTGATGGACGACAGCAGAGTGACTGAGAGGGATGCCTTTCCCCCCGGGCAGCTTTCTGATTTCCTGATACGGCCACCAACCAGCTTGTAACCTTGGGCACGTTATTTCACTTGCTCTGTGCCTCAGTTTCCTTATCTGCAAAGTGGAGATACTGAAACTCTGCCTTGTTCCTGGGAAGACAAATGGAGTCAGCACATATGCAGTACTTAGAACACTTTGTACACAGTAGATGTTGTTATTACCATGCTGTTATTCTGTTGGTGATGGACAGCGTTTCCTCCCTGCATTCCTAGTAAAGAAAACCCGTTTTTCATGTTACCTCTCTTAGATGACTCAGGCACTTTGCTTTAAGTGATCTTGTTTCCTCCCATGATTTACCCTTGTTCCTGTTCTGCCTGGGAGAACCCTGGAGCTCAGCAAGACTAGCAGGCAGTGACAGGTGGGCAGCAGTGCAGCCCTGAATTGGAGATCCTCACGCAGATGCTTATTCTACTACTGCACGTTGTTCTCCCAAGGAGAGGTGACAAGCCCTAGAGCAAGAGATCAGTGCCAGGGAGAAGAGAGGACATTACTTTCTACCCCAGACCCTGCTGGCGCCCCCGGTGCCGAGCTCTGCTCTAGATGTGGGAGGGAATTGTTTCTTCTGCAGGCTCTGGTTACTCCCTGAAGGCTCCATGTCTGAATTCTTCAGGGCTTTAGTCACACACAGCTCCGCCAAAGCTGTAAAGGAACCTGGCCAGGCAAAAGGATCCGAGACTGGAGGCTTTTGGCAGAGAACATCTTGGATGCTTTTCCCGTCTTGGGAACACAGTCCTCACTCAGTATGGGGGCGTATGACCCCATTGTGTCCCAGGATGCTGCACCTCACTTTTGCAACAAACCCTTAGGATTTGGGATAAGAACTGGGGGCAGCTGCCTCTCTGTGACGTCTTCTCCTGAAGCTTAATGGGCATGGTCAGCCTCAGCGTCCCCACATGTTGTGATTCAGGGCAACCAGAGGGAGTGGGAAAGGCATTAAGCAAACCTGTCTCTGTGAGCACTGGGAGTGAGATCTCTGAGAAAACGGTGAGAAGGGAAGAAACATGAAGTGAATTGTTGAGAGGGGGCGGGGAAAATCCCAAGTGAAAAAAGAAGAAAAACGGTGGTGCCTTGCTCAAAAGATTCAAAGTAAATGACACGTATTAGGAACAAGACAGCCATGAAGGGTAAACTTGAAGAGAGAGACCAGTGGTGGATGCAGGGGAGATGGATGACGGGCGGTGCAGGCGGCCGGGTGGGAAATATGATAAACTCTTAAGTGCAAGCGAGAGAGATTTGAGTAACGAGAGCCTCAGATAAGACAAATACAAGGAATAAAACCAATTTTAGAGCGAGACTGATGGGACGAACGGAATCGACAGCCTGCGGAAGCGCAGAGGGGAATCTGAGGCATGAAGGAGACAAATCAAAAGAGAAAGAAAAGGTCTCGGTTGCTGTGGCTGTCAAATGGCTCTGACAAGGGAGGGGGCGATGGACAATGGGGGCCGAGGCTGATGGACAAATCCCCCAGCCCGAGTCACATAGCATTAGAGGGATCTGCGCTGTGGTCCGTGACCACAGCTGCCCTGGGGTGCATCCGAGGTCCATTCGGAACCCGTGCTGTTGGTTCCTCTTCTGTTTGGGATTAGCTCTGGGGTGGAAACTGCAGAAAGTGGCTGTAAACTCTCAGAAGTCAGGCGTTTCCAGCCTGGCAACCTCCACAGGGAAGTCTCTCGATGCGAGCATCAAGTCCACGGTGCTTTACTTCCAAGGGTCTTTCATTTGGTTTTAGGTTGATTTTTTTCAGTTTTGCCCCAAATTGTCACCTAACAAAAGAAAAGAGCTTGGTAGGTTGGTGGAAAGACGCAGGTCTTGGATACCAATGGCTGGGTTCACAATCTCAGCTCCAGCACTTCCTGAAATTCAGCCTTCTCACAGTGGGTGGAGATGGTCAGAGGTGGCTGTGGGGCCCAAGGAGATGAGCTGAGTAACATCCTCAGATGGTGCAAGACTGCTAGATGCTGGGATATGGGACAAGACAGTGCAGCTCCATGAGTTTAGGGGCTGCGGAGGGGCAGCTATGCTAACGTTGGCTTTAATAAAGTAGGGAGAGCTGGGTGCAGTGGTACACACTTGTAACCCTGGTGACTTGGGAGGTTGAGGCTGGAGAATCCCAAGTGTGAGGTCAACCTGGGCAACTTAGTGAGAGCCTGTTTCAGAAGAAAACATAGAAGGGCTCAGTATGTAGTTCAGTGGTAGAGTCTCCTGGTTCAATACCCAGGACCACGGGGGTGGGGGGTGGAGAGTATGAAGACTATCTGTGGACTCCTACTGAGGCCTGGAAATAGGCTGGAGGAGATGGTCTGTGCTTGACTGGATCTCGGTGTGGTCAAGGTCGCAGAAAAGCTTCACTGTTAAGGAGCTGGACCCTTCAGGCCGGGACACATTCTAGAGAAAGGAATGCAAGAGTGAAATAGTACAGAAAGCTTGCTAATCCACCTTGTTTTTTTAAAAATCCTTTTCACAGAAGATGAGTCCTTAGGAAAAAGAGGACTCTGGTTTAAATGAGCTTTAGCAATTGTAGGTTAAACAAAAATATAGTTTTGTGATTGGAGGACTTATAAGAGTTTTCTATCTGCTTATAGGTACAGTGAATCTCCAAGAGGGACAATGTCAGATAGAGTACTTGCCAGGCTACTGGAGCACAGACTCCTTTTGGGGATGATCTTGCAGGTCTAGTATTCTTCCCCCCAAACCTATCCCCGAAATAATGAGAAATAAGTTTTAAAAGTTTATGAAATGCTGATCTCAAGAGTGAGGAATGTAATTGAGATGAATGTGGGTGGATTATTTGTTTACCTGAAAAGCAATATTATAAAACAACAGAAATCGAAGACAAAAAGTGTCACCACCTTTGAGTAGCATTACCCATATTAAATTATTCCTCTCAGTTTAAGGAATGTAAGCAGCCCTGCATTTCACTGCCTCATAAGATGGATGTGGCAGGGAACCCAACAGAAGTCACCAACAAGTGTTCCTGACTTTTGTTTTTGAGAGAGTTTAACCCTCAGTGGAATTTAGAGGTCTAAGGCAGAGAGCAAGTTCATAGATGTAGAGAAAGTGTCTTAGCTATGCAAAGACAAAGGATTTGCACACGAGGGAATCCTCTGGATGCTGATGGGAAGAAGAGGCAAGTCTGCATCCTGCTATACTGCTGGCAGGTGCCACAACCCTCTGCAAATATGTCTAGCTAGCATCTCAGTGATGCTATCTAGATAGATATCTCAGCTATCTCTTGCTGCATAACAAATTACTGCAAACTTATCAACTGTAGATAGCAAACCTTTAGCACATCTTGTGAGTATACCAGGAGGTCTCAGACACAGAAAGAGTAGCACCAGAGGATAAATTGCATAAATTGAGTGAGATATGATGGCTGCTGGGCTTCGTTTTTAATGAGTCCAGTAAATATTTGAGTGAATGGAAGAATAAATGAATGATCAAGTTTATTACATTTGGTGCAAAATCAGACTACAAATGAGCAGCACAGAACGAATAAACAGCTTCTATGGGCTGGGAATCTGCACATGACTTAGCCAGTTCCCCTGGCTCTGGGTGTCTCACAGACTACAGTGGGGGTGTCAGCCAGGGCTGACATCATCTCAAGGGTTGAGCGGGGAGGGAATTGCTGCTAGCTCACTCGTGTGGGTGCCAGCAGGTTGAGATCCGTGTAGTTGGTAGGACTGAGGGCTGAGTTCTTTGCTGGATGTTGGCCAGGAGCCTCCCTGGATTCCTTTCTGGATGGATCAATCCCTAGGGAAGCTCACAGCCTGGCAGCAGGCTTTATCAGAGCTCAAGGCCAAACCAGAGAGCGTGCTAGCGAGACAAGTCACGGGCCTTTGTAACCTAATCTTGGAATTGACAGTCCACTGTCACTTTTTTTCCGTTTTTTAACTCATGGAGAGCAGGCCATGAAGTCCAATCCATCCTGGTGGGAAGAAGTGTACGTGAGGCATGAATACCAGGAAGTGGGGACCACTGGAAGCCACCTGTCTACCACAGAGGACTACCGCCATTCTTACAAAACAGTTCTGCGTAAGCTTTCCTTGGAACTGAAGTTAATCTAGGGTCCAGGACAGTGGGGGTCAGATGGAAGTCTGTGTGGACAGTTGGCCAGTAACAGAGGGGTCTAACTTGATACTATTTCAAACCCTAGAGATCATGAGATAGTCCCAAGGAAGAGAGAGCCCCCAGGAATGACCTCACTGAAGGAGAGACACAGTTGAGATTTTAATAGGTACTGGCAAATTGCAGCCCAAAGAGGGTGTACTAGTTTTCATGTACAGAATTCATGATTTTTCCTTATTTTCTTTCTTTTTGCTGGGAAAGATGTTATGCAGCTAAGTGCTGAATACAATGGAATAGAAGTGATAAAAGTAAAAATGTCCGTGTTCAGTCCAAGTCAACGAGAGATGAATCATAGACATTACCAAACAGCAAAGAGTGGTTCTGAGATTAGATTTAGTGAAGCTCAAGGACAGAGCCACTTGTCAAACAGTAAATGAACGTCAGGCTGGGAAATGTTAAAGAAGAGAATGGAACAAAATTGACTAGAGAAAAGACTTTGAGTACAATACGGAGAAAATTTCCAGCTCTGAATTCCAAGCTCAACTAAGCATTAGCCTAAACTGACTTTAGGGTTATTCATTCATCCAAGAAATATTTGTCATGTTTACTATGGGATAGGTGTGGTTGCTGTGTGATAGTTGACACTGAGGGTATACCTGTGAACTACACCAGGAGTCAGAAAACTGTGGTAAATGCATCAAATCTGGCCCTCCACATGATCTTTTTATTTTTATTTTTAAAATTTTTATTAGTTGTTGATGAAATTTTTAATTTTATTTATTTATTTGTATGTGGTGCTGAGAATTGAACCCAGTGCCTCACACATGCTAGGCAAACATTCTACCACTGACCCATAATCCCAGACCTCCACATGATCTTTTAAATAAAGTTTTATTGGTACACAGACACATTCATTAACTAATGAATTGTCTATGACTGGTTTCACAGCATGACAGCAGAGTTGAGTAGTTGTTAAGAGCCTCTATAGCCTGTAAAGCCTAAAATATTTATCTACCCCTGCTGACCTCTAGGCTAGACCATCAAGGGTCTTGCTCTCGTGGAGGTTACCATCTAGAAGGGACACAGGTCAATTTTCTAAACATATAATTACAAACAGATCAGCATTGTAGGAAAGTACACAATTCTGGGACAGAGCACAGTTCAGGGGGAGTCTGGTTTTCAGATGGAATCTCACAGTGTTGCCTAGGATAGTCTCTAACCCCTGGGCTCAAGTGGTCCTCCTGCCTCAGCCTCCTGAATAGCTGGGACTGTGCCTTGTTGAGGCCACTCTTGATAGGATGGTCAGGGGATGCTTTCTGAGGAATGGATAGTTTAGTACCTCACTGGGTGAGAAGAAATCCTGAGAGAACTGGGGAAGAGATATCCAATGGGAAGAGAATGTATCAGGGCTAGTTGAGAGAGAGCTTGTCCCTTTGAGGAACCAAGAGGAGGCCAGTGGGACTGGCACATGGAAATTACAGTGACACTCACAAGATGTCAGCTGTCCAGGGCCTTCCTGGCTGGGGTCAGGGATCTGGATTCTGTTTGGAGAACACTGTGAAGACATTGAAGAGTTTTATGATCACTTTTATGAGCTCGGAGACACTCTGTCTTATTTAATTAGCTGACTAAAGGAGTGCAGACACTGGGGAAATGTTCAGCCCAGATGCTCCCTTTCTGTCTTAACGCACTGTGCAGGAGCATGAGCTAGTGTTGTGGAAGCATGGATGGAGCAGAACCTTCTGTTCACTGACGAGGTATCTCAGGGAACCACAAGCAAGAAGCCCATGGAGGCTGCCCAAGAAGTGGGGCACGCAGGCTGGACCCAGGTGTGGTTCTGTCAATGTATCCTCTGGCAGAGAAGTCACACTGATGGGGTGACAAGTCTGATCCACAGGAAGGTCCCAGGATGAGCTCATCATAGGACTTTTGCAGTGAAGAAATTGAGCAATGATTTTTAAAAATACTAAGGCTGTAACTTTTATCATGTATAAATGAATTAAGAGTCACAGACAGCTCTTCTTTTCCATGACAAATCCTTTTCCTCCAACTTCTGAACGCCATTTCCATTACAGTGGCTCATCAAAGACACTGGAGAATCCCAGTTTGACCTTGAAATTGTTGCTGTAAGTGTTCCTGAGCTTGAAAAGCAACAGCTAAACAAACCAATTCCATGAGTCCCTCCTTGACATTGAGCAATGAATTAATTCAGCTTTTCCAGTTTGTACCTTATCTTAATGTCTCTTTAATCCCCTAGAAAAAAACATAACAATTTAGTCCTGAGTTTGAGAACTAACCAACACCTTCCCTTGGTAATTAGAATGAGCTTTCAAGGTGTCTTTCAGTTTTATTTAAAAGTTACTATAAAAACCACTTAAAGTAATTTTTCTACTTTTTTTTAAACAAAATCACCCATTAAACAGTAAGAAAATTAAGAGGCGAGCTACTTAGGACAAAGTGTTATGGGTGGAAAATTTGGTTCTTGCTGATGTCCTCAAGGCATGCAATTATAAAAATGAAGCCTTGTATGTCTAAATGCAAACAACATTTTCCCAGGAGTTACCCTGCATGATGAAAAATATGTAATATCATATAAACTAATGTTGCAGAAAATTCTTTGCAGTTATTTTATCATCAAGAACAATACAAATTAACAGTTAATATAATTAATAGCCATAGATAATTATCATTAGAGAAAGCCAAGGCCATTTAAATAGCCAAAATATGAGCAAATATTTTTTTTTCCATTTAATCCTTGAATAAGAGAGATGGTTTTACTCTGAGAAGAGGGATGAAAAAAAAGGAGACCAGGTTGCCAGGATCTGGGAGCTGACAAGAAAGGCAGCAGGGCTGTTCTTGGGAACATTTAAAGAATCTGGAGATGGGAGTCAAATGGTAGTGTGAGAACATACAGAGAAGAGCAGGAGAAACCCCCTCTCTGCCCACTCCCCATCTCCTGATAGAAGAACTCTGCAAGAGGTCAGCTAGCAAGGGTGTCTGGAGTTTGGCTTATTGTACATTCAAAGTACAGAAAAGTGAACCTGGGAATGGGAGGAAATGGGTAAACACTTGGCAGAGTAATATCCTTGGGTGTAAATGAAGCATCTTTGGTTGGGGACCCTTCTGGCTGGTGTCTGGTTGTTCTTGACTGGACCTTATTAAACACTGATAGCTTCATTACTCTTTTGGGCATAAAACATTCCATGCTTGTGTTGTGTATTTTATGCCTCAGACCTCAAGCCTGCCATTGCTGCAAAGATCTAGGTTTCTTTTAGCAGAGAATGGTATTTAGAGACCAAAATCTGGGCATTGCGGGTGTTTATCTGACACCCTCATTTTAACAACACGTTGAGCCACAGTCCATATTGTGTGTCCTACCACCAATTTAGGAGTTTTGACTGGGAGTGTTCTCTTTGTTCTTGCTGCCAGCCTCTTATAGAAAAAAAATGATTCCAGCCTATTCAAAATATTCCTACACTCATGCATGTTTTCACTGGTTTCATGCTTAGTCTTCAGACTTCTGTTTCTTAATCCCTAAGGCATACTCCAAGCTGACAATATAATTTATAAGCTACTGTTCTGTAAAAAGGTACACAAAGAATGACATTAAAATCAATCAAACTGACAAAAATAAGTTTTTATATTTGTGTTATTTAGATCCCCTTATTTGGGGAAATGGATATAAGTTGAGGAAATAAAATATCAAGCAAAATTACAGCAGGACTCTGAATTAGGAAAAAGCTGTGGATTTCCTATAAAATTAAATGGTAGGAAACTGGTGCATAGTGAAAGCCCCGTTAAAAAACCTAGAAGTTCAGGAATCCTTAGAGTCACTCAGAGGAACCCTTGATCAAGCTCACCAACTTCTCTGGACCACCACCAGGCATTTAAAAACCCAGCGACATTATCATAATCTTTTCTCTCCCTGTGGACCCTATTCACTTTTATGCATCTTCCGATTATACTCTAATAACTCAAAGCACCTAATATTCAATTTCTTCTCTGCACATAAAAGTTATATGCTTCATGATTTCACACATGAAAACTCCCATGAGATTGGACAATTTAGAAAAATGCTCATTTGTTAATTGTGCTTGGTTATGCATAAAAGCTAAAAAATTCTAAAGCATACTGCCTGATTCTTTGAGTAAAATGAATGTTGTAGGAAGTGACACCACATTTATTGAGACTTTAAAAGACACACCCACCACCAGACTTCACCATGGACTCCATTTTGAGTCCCTCCTCCTTTTTTGCATTCTCGGAAGGGCATGCTCGCAAGGAGATGGGGGTGGGGGTAATGGAATATGTTTATTATTAGGACCATTGAGTCTCAAAGAATTGGGTTCCTTAGGGAAGCCTGATTGGAGAACAAAGCTTGGCTCTGACGTCTCTTCTAATGTACCCATGTATTTAGGTCTTGAACCATGTGCTGGGAGCATTGGGTGAAAAAGCTGCCCCTGGATATTCTCACCTGGTTAGATCAATGGAGGATGGCTGTCCATTGAAGTCCCTTGAGATCTTCGTAGGTGGGAGCTGAGAAGACTCCGGGGCAGATCCAGGGGTGCTGACTGCTAAGAAATAGGAGGAGGAGTTTAGCCCTTCTATCTCAGAGATCCATGGGGCTCATTGAAAGAAAGTGAATGGAGCCCCCTTCAGGTAAAGTGAGCCTGTCCCCCAAAAGGCAGATCCTCAGGAATCTCACCAGTAGATGGGTGCTACTCGCCTTTCGTGAGAGGTGCAAGGGAAGAGGTAAAATTAGAGGTGGTGGCTGTTTCTTTGGGGACCTCTTCCAGGGAAGATGGACATCTTGAAAAACACTTTTTCTTCAGAAACCTGAGGACAAGGAAATAAGGATTTTCCCCCTTTATGAAGCAGGGATCACAAATGTAAATGCCCTCAGGGGCTAGGCAGGTGTTATAAATAAGCAAAGGACCAAGAGGTAAATAGTATCATGGACCCTGCCCCAAACCGTCCGTGCCAGATAAGATTTAGTTGATGTTAACATGTGAGAACATACCCACATGCTGGACTTTGTCCAGGTGGCACCAGTATATGACGCCTGGCTTTCAGCATCATTGATTAAAACAGTGAAGCATCAAATTATTTTTTAACCCCTGCTTAGACTGGTGAGATGAGCCATGAACTGCCAAAAATTTGAACAGGAAAAAGAAAAATCCTGAACCTTTGGATTTGTTGGCCTCTCTCCCATCTCCCTGCCCTATCTGACTTGGGACAGATTGCTTTCGCTTCTTTTTCTTGTTCTTCCACATCCCTCAGCAGATTCTTCATTTTTGAGTCATGTCCTTAGCACTGCAGCATCAAACACACTGACTCTGGCTGAAGCTTTCCGTCAGTCTGATTAGCAGACAGAGCCACCAGGAGCTGCTCTCCTCGGCAGACGAGACGTGGGGTCCCATTTTCAAGACCCGAAAGGCCGAGCCTTCATCCGGCATCAATACGAATGACACTGTGCATTCTGCAAGGACTAGAGCCAAATGCATGTGACAGCTTGGGGCAGAGGACATCTTCAGCACGTCAGTGTCTCTGTGTGGCTGGTGATGGCCTTAAAATGCTAAGTGTAATTAGAGTGTGCCTCCTTAGGTTCACCCGACAGGTTGCATTTGGCTCAGAACACTTTTTGAGCAAAGGAATTCAAACATGCCTTCATCATTCTACGAGCGTTAATGGAGTGCCTGTTACTGGGTGGGGTCTGTTAGGCATTGAGCATTTGACATCAAACCAGATAAACTGTTCCCTGGCTCCAGGGAGCTTATCTTCTAGCCAGAGAAGGCCGATAAATAAATACACAGATAAAAAGATGATTCAGCTAGTGGCAATGCTTTGAAGAAACTAAATCAAGGTGGCATGGTACTGGCCGAGAGTAGGGTCTTCTTTCATTCCTGTGGCTGGGGGAGTCCTCTCAAGGGAGATGATGTTTGAGCAGAGACCTGAATCCGAAGTACTTTTTAACTGTACCTGTATTTTAAAAAATGATATCTTAAGTCCTAGAGTTGATAACAAGAACATTAAATTAAATATGATTAAGGTCCCGAAATAGCACACCCCACGGTACTAACAACAATGGTTATCTTCTAGATATATTCACTAAGAAGCGTTGACTGAGTCGTAATAGAAAAGAGAAGAGTAGGGGATGGAAGTGGTTGGACTAAGGATCTGGCATTGGATTGAACTGGGCAGTGGGAAGGGAGGGAGGGACCCTTAGAGAGGACTTCTAGGCCACTGACCTGAGTAACTCCAGGGATGTTAGTGGCATTTCCTTAAGTGAAGGAAGACTGTATATAAAACAATTTGGGAAAGAGAAAAGCAGAAGGTTTTTCTTAGATCTGTTAAATGCGAGATGTTGGGAGATGTCCAAGGGAAGATGTCAACAGAGAGCTGGATGTAAGTCTAGAATTCAGAGTGCAGGTGTAGGCCAGATGCAAAATTTGGTCATCAGGGTAAAGGTGATGTCTGAGACCCTGGAGGTAGGGAGAAAAACAGTGAGGTGCTGAGTGTGTAGCTCCAGGACTTGGTAGGTAGGGCCAAGAAGAAGAGGAGGGGCCGGCTAAGAAGATGGAGGAAGGGCTGAGGTGAAGTAGGAGGAAATCAGAGGAGTGCAGCATCAAAGAAGGGACGTGGGTGGCTTTTGTCCTAAGAACTAATTTTGAATTAGAATAATAAATGCAAGCACATGCACTTTTGTCTCTGATGATACACAGCATCAGTGTTGTTTTCTTTGTTTGGTGAAGATTGAGTACAATTCTCTCTACTGGGTGACCAATTGTCCCTGTGAGCACAGGTGGGTGGTAGCTGTATGTGATTTAGGAATGTGTGGGATGTGAAACTCTGACGGAACTCTCTAGAAAATCAATACCGCTGAAGTCTGCCTGTTCAGCAGTGGTTCTCACTGGGGCCATTTTGTCCCTGATGTGTCTATGTGTCTGGGGGCACTTGGGGGTCACAACTGAGTTACAATGGGTAGGGCAAGGTTGCTACTGATATCTAGAAGAATCCAGGGATGGCACTAATTATCCTGTAATGCACAGGACAACCCCCACATCAAACATTGTTCAGCCCCCAAATGCCAACCGTGTTAAGGTTGAGAAGTCCTAATGCAATGAGCATGGAGTTCACTTACTTGAGATTTCATTATTCCTTGCTGGAAGACCTCCTTGGGGGAAAAGAGAAACCTGCCAAACCAAAGGCTCAGCTGTTCTCATCTCCTAGGAGCATCAATGCCCAGACACAGAAGTTGATTGAAATGATTCCCTTGACTGATGTTTCACACATAGGCATCTCCAGGCACCTGTGAAATGTAACTCACAGAATAATTTCTATGGCTCATAGACAGTTATTTTTCAGGGTGGGGGGGCGGAGAGAGAGAGAGAGAGAGAAGGAGAGATGGAATCTTTGTCTTGAAAGAGTATTCTAAAGGCAAAAGCATCAATGTGGCTTAGTTTCAATTATTTAGTTTCAATTATTCAGGATTCTCAGAGCTGTTATCCTCTCTTGCTCTCAAAAGTGGCATTCATCTTTTGTTCTCTTGAGCATTGATTGAATTTTTCTTTACTTGTATTAAAAAGGGCTTGTTGCCTGCATGAAAAGAAACTGACCATACTATTCTTGGTCTCACAAGTGAATTCAAAGGTCATGTGGCATTTCTACATTGCCCCCAATTTTTACATAATGGTCAATGCATGAGGGGAGGACAGAGAAGGGCAAGTGGGGAGGAGAGAAAATCATGTAGAGCAGAGAATATTAGATACTCAGGGAACTTTAGAAATAATCTAATCCAACTTTTTAAAATTAGATACTTTTGACTCTAAGGGGATCCCACTAGCCCGATAGTCTCATGGCCTAACTTTGGAAGAGCAGGTGATATTGCATGAAGAACGTGAGCAGTGTGTTAGTCAACTCTTATTTTTTTTAAAACTGATGATTGAACCCAGGAGCACTTAACCACTGAGCAACATCTCCAGCCCTTTTTATATTTTATTTAGAGATGGGGTTTCCCTGAGTTGCTTAAGGCCTTGCTAAGTTGCTGAGGCTGACTTTGAATTTGCGATCCTCCTGCTCCAGCCTTCAGAGTCACTGGGATTTACAGGTGTGCACCACTGCACCTGACTAGTCAACTTTTTGTTTCTGTGGCCAATACCTGACAAGAACAACTTAGAGGAGGAAAAGTTCATTTTGAGCTCATGGATTCAGATTTTTTGTCCATGGACAGATAACTCTATGGCCCTGGCCTAAGGTGAGACAGAATATTGTGGTGGAAGAGGACGACAGAGGAAAGCTGCCCACTTCATGCTGGCCAAGAAGCACAGAGCTTGAGTGAGTGCAGGGAGCTGGGACAATATAATCACCAAAGGTATGTCTCTAGTGACCTGTTTCCTCCAGACACCCTACCTGCCTATAGTTACCACCCATTAACCCATTTAAATTATTATTCCATCAAATGGACTAATCCACTCGTTAGGTTAGGTTATAGCTATCATAACCTAATCAATTTACCTCTGACTATTCCTGAATTGTGAGCTTTTGGGGGACTCCTCATTTCTGAACCATAATATTCTACCCTTGGTCCCCCAAAGATCCTATCCGTCTCACATTGTAAAGTACAAGAGTCCCCATTGTTTTAACACTTTTACCATTGACCAAAAATCCAAATCCAAAGTCTTCTTTGAGACTCAAGGCAAAATGTTTGTTGTAGGCCTTTGTAAAGATCAAAAGCAAGTTCCATATATCCAATATATAAAGGCACAGAGTAAACATTTCCATTCCACGAGGAAGAAATTTCTCATTCCACAAGGGATAGAGCAAGAAGGAATGGGACCAAACAAGACCGAATGCTAACTTGGCAACCAAGTCCTGTAGCTCCACCTCAAGCATCTGGGGCTCATGCATCATGATGTTCTCTCCAAAGGGCTTGTGTAGCTTTGCCTCTACAGCCTTGCTGGTTGCATCCCACGTGAACTCTCAGCTTGTTTCTGCTTGATTTCTGCAACTTTCATTGACGGCAGGCCTTCCACATTAGTGGCATCTCTTAATCACAGGGATATATCCTCTGCATATTTGTTTTATCACATCTTTGTGCATTGCCTTCTCAAGGGCTGCCTGCAGGGATTCTGAACCTTTTATACTTTGTCTGACTTCCCAGTCCTTCATTGAAATCTTGGTGGAAGTCTTCATGACCCTTTAACTCCAGCATCCTGCATTCCTGCAGAATCAGCACCATGCAGATGATACAAAGGTCTTCTGCCATCTCAGGCGGTAACCAGCTATTCTGGGACCTTTGCTGTAGTGGACTCTGCGTGCCTGCATAGCTGAGCATAGTGAAACAACTTCCCAGGCCCCACTGTGCAAGCAGGGTGCCCCATTGGTTTCTTCTCAAAGGATTTTTACTTTTATACCCTTGAGCTTGCAGTGGGTGTGGTCTTGCCAATTCCTGAAATGCTCTTGAGATATCTTTCCTAATGTTTCTGTGTAACATATTGAGCATCTCTTTAGTGGCTATGATCTCTTAAACAACCACACCTTTCTTGGCTGCAGTTTTACATGCACTTTTCTGGTCAAATAGCAAAATTTTCATATCTTTCTGCTCTGTTTTCTTCTCCTGATTATTACAGTAAACTTGGCTAAAAAGTTACCAGCAATATCCAGACTGGTGCCTGAATGCTGTGCTGCCTGGAAATTTCCTCCATCATATTAATTAGTCCATTGCTTTTAAATTCAGACCCACAGAAAGTCTCAGAACATGGGCAAAATGTAGACAATTGCTTTTCCAGAATGTAACCCAAGTGGTGTCTGGGCCAGTTTCCAATGGGATCCCCATTCTTCCCTGAAACCTTATGGACACAGTCTTTACCATGTTCATTTCTATTGGTGTTCTGATCTTCCGACCTCACATCCGAGTCTTCTGTTAAGCTCTGCTTAAAACAGTTTAAGTTTTCGCCATCCTGTACCTCCAAACTTTTCTAAACTCCTCTTACAAACTGTTTCTAAATGCCCCTGAAGCACACAGTCAGGTTTGTTATAGCAATGACACCTCTCCTGGTACCAATTTCATGTTTGTCAGCTTTTTGTTGCTGTGACCAAACCAAAGTACCTGACAAGAACAACTTAGAGGAGGAAAAGTTCATTTTGAGCTCATGGTTTCAGACATTCAGTTCATGGACAGCCTTCTCCATAGCTCTGGGCCTGAGATGAGGCAGAACATTGTGGTGGCTCACCTCATGTCAGCAAGGCACCCAGGAATAATGCGGTTCCCAAGGGTATGTCCCCAGTAACCTACTTCCTCCAGACATACCCTACTTGTCTATGGCTACTACCCATTAATCCATTCAAATTATTAATCTGTCAAATGGATTAATCCATTGGCTAGGTTATAGTTATCATCATCTAATAATTTCACTTCTGAATATTCCTGCATTGTCTCACGCATGAGCTTTGGGAGGACATATCATATATGAATCATAACAAGCAGTAAACTGGCCTGAACTTGCTGGATCTGGAGGAGCCCAGTGGAAAGTGTTCTTTAAGGAAGGAGGAAGAAGAACGTGCTGTGCTATGGTATAAGAAAAGTTCCAGGGGCCAGTTGTGGGACTACACACCCATCATCCCTATGACTCAGGAGTCTGAGGCAGGAGAAGTGGGAGTTTGAGGCCAGCCTCTGGAATTTAGAAAGACCCTGTCTCAATATGAAATATAAAGATCTGGGATGTACTTGGTGATAGAGCGCTCCTGGGTTCAATCCCAGGGCTGAAATAAAAAAGAAAAACTCCAGGGCAGATGATAAAAGATTAAAGATCATTTTAGACAATTTTGTTGCTTATAAAAAAACAGAATTTAAGACAAATGACTTTAGGTGAGAGAGAAAAGAGACATAAGAGCCTGTTTACTCTCTCTCCCTGCCTCAGTGAGAAGGTGGCTGTTTATGAACAGAGAGCTCTCACCAGAAACTGATAATGCTGGTGCGCCCATTTTGGACTTCTAGCCTCCAGAACCGCAAGAAAATAATTTTCTGTTTTGTAAGGCAAAAAGTGAAATGAAATAATTAAATCAAAAAAATTTTAAAGACTCTGTTAGCATGTAGATCTACACAAGAAGTAAGGTAAGGTTGGGCTAGGGAATTTTGCTCCTTGTGTACTTAATCCTTTACAAATGACTGCACATAGTAGGATCGTAGTTAATAACTGTTGAATGAATGACTCAAGGAAGTTGATGTAAAGACAGGCTTCATTGCTTTGTAAGGGCAGGGAAGGGTGGCTCATTGAAGAAGTGCTTGTCCTCTGCTGAACAAGAGAATTGGGAGAAAGAGATGGTTAAAGAGGGATGGGGTAGTCAATATCAGATAAGATTTTTATTCAGTTCCTGCAACAGAATATCTAAACACCATGACTTGAATAAGGGATAGGTTTATTTTCCTCATGTAATGAAATGGTCAAGGTATTTAGGAAGTCTAGAGATGCTCCCGGGGACCCGGGGCTCCTTGTGTCTTTCTGTTCTCTACCAATGATTCTTTACATATATTTTTTGTCAAAATGGGCATAAATGGCTGCTCTACATCCAGGCATTGTGGCTACCTTCTAGACAGAGGAAAGGAGAAGGGAATTTTCGTTGGATCTATTTCATTTTTATTAGGGAAACATGGTTTTTCCAGAAGCCCTACTCAGTAGACTTCCACTTACATCTCTTTGGTCAAAACTGGGCCACATGCTCATTTCTAACTGCAAGGAAGTCTGGGAAAAATCGGGATGATGGTGGAGGTGGTGGAGCTTGCTTAGGCAGCTAGCAGAGCCTGCCGCACATCCCTAGTTACAGAGTTGAAGGGAGCCAGGCCCACATCAGGAAACTAACTTGCCCGGTCATTTCTAGTGCATTTGAGTCAGTGAGGGATCCTCATTCTAATTTGTTTGACTTGCTTGAAATCAGGA
The DNA here is from genome assembly GCF_052094955.1 of Ictidomys tridecemlineatus. Taxonomy (NCBI): domain Eukaryota; kingdom Metazoa; phylum Chordata; class Mammalia; order Rodentia; family Sciuridae; genus Ictidomys; species Ictidomys tridecemlineatus. The sequence goes on from NC_135486.1 coordinate 134,362,199, forward strand.
TGCAGAGCAGCATGAAGCTTTGGTAAAATAACATCTGTTTGTCACCACCTGGGAGCTGGGCTTTGGTCTCTACCAAAGGTTTCATGGTGGGAGCCAGCATGTCCTCGGGAGTCTCAGAGATATTGGTTCCAAGTGAGACAAAATTAATGCAGCTGTGACGATGTCTGCTTATGTCGTGTGAGGCCAGTACTTACTGGAGACATCGTATTTGGCTGAAGAAAAATAAACCTGAGCATCACGCTGAGCCTAAATGGGACAATTCTAGACATAGCTGGATTTTTCCAGGGTCTGGATTGCAGCTTAGCAAGGAGAGATGTGGTTAGCCCACAGCAGGCACTCAAGAAATGGTAACCGTGGTCATTATTGTTTGATGGGGAAAATGGATCAGAAGGGAATAGTGATGTACTGAAGAAAGGAATTACATGTGGATAACTAAGGAGGATATCAAATACGCTTGGAGAGGAGGTAGACTAAAGTAGAGTCTTAATCTTGGTGCAAGTTGGGCAAGTGGCAGGAAAGAACGCTGACGAGAACTTGATGAGATTGGGTTGCTGTGCAAGGGGTCTGAACTTCATCGTGAGGGTGGGAGAGGATTTGGGACTCCTTTCCTAAATGTGAGAGGAAAGCATTGGAGCTAGGAGAGCAGAGTGTTGGCATGCTCATATTTATATTTCAAAAAAGATGACTCCGTAGTATTGAGAATGAAGAGTAAGAGAAAGGGTGAAAGTGAGAGATGGAAGAGGTTCGGCCAGGATGCAGGTGAGAGTGAGTGTGGCTGGGACCACGGTGCGTGTGGAAGCGGTGAAGGGCGGCCTGATTTCAGATGTATTCTGCAGGCAGAACAGATGGGACTAGTTGATGTGTGTGGTACTTGAGAGAAAGAGAGGAGGCAAGGGTGACCCTTGAGCGACTGGAATAGTGTTGCCATTTGTCCCGAGGATTAGGGGCAAGTGGGGGAATCAATAACTTTCAATCGTGTTAAATTTGAGAGGCCTAACAGACACTCAAGTAGAGATTCAACTACATTCAGTGGAAATTTGAGCCTGAAGTTCAGATTTGAAGTCAGGGCTGGAGAATCACATCTTCAAGCCCATAATCGCTGTACAGAAGGTATTTGAAGCCGTGGTGGCCAGAGGAATTCACCAAGGGAATAAGAGTGACGAGAGAAGAGAAGATGTGCAGGGACAGGATTCTGGGATGGTAAGATGGAGCAGCCAATGAGGGGGAAATCAGAGACCTTGGGGTCTAGGAATTGAAGTAGGAAAAAACCCAGGAAGAAAGACCTCGTCAGCTGCATCCAGTGATCCCAGTGACCTCCAGTGTCTGGGTGCGAGGAGGACTGAGTACTGGTCTTTGCCTTGGTTGTGGAGTCGCTTAGCAGTGTAACAAGAACAGTTCCCTTGGTGTGCAGACGATGACAGCCTTACTAAAAACTAGGGTTCTAGAAACTTCTCCAAGTTTCTGTGGGAGAGGACATGATGAGATCCGATTGCTGTGCAAAGGTGTTTGTATTTCATCATTCGGGAAAATAGCATTTTAGCAAGAGGAGTGACACATTCAGATTTGCATTGTAGAGACATCATCCTGGCTGCGATACGGTTGAGAAGAAGTCAACTTGAACCCTTGTTGGGTGATGGTAGCCAGAGCCAGACTAGTGGCAGTCAAGATGGAGAGGATAACTTGATTTGAATAAAATTAAGGAGAAAGAGTCCAGAGAACTTGAAGATGGACTGGAGGTGAGATGTGGGAGAGAAGGTGGGTTCTATTTCGACCCTGCCATTTGGTAGTTGTGTGGCCTTGAGCAAATCCCTTAATGTCTCTGTGCTTGGGTTTTCTCTTCTGTAAAATGGGACTAATGACCATCTACGTCATTAGATGAGATAATGCATGCCAACTGCTTAGCACGGGGTCTGGCACATGGAGCTATTGACACTCATAAACGGAACCTTAGAACATATTAGATGTCTTTCAGCCCTTATTAAGCATCCTCTTCCTGGGAACTGAAACCTCCTTCCTTAGGGATAGGAATTGACTTATCTCTTCCAAGGAAGGCAACGCTAACCATTTGTAAGAATCCACAGTTCAGGAGACATCTTTGCCAGAAAGATGAACATGATTCATATTTAATATTAGGGGTCATATGAGTATGCATTATTATTTAATATCAGTGAGACTCAAATTATAAAAAATGACTTTGGCTAAAAGGATTCACTCAGAAAGAGGTGAGTATGATTGGCTGTTCTTGTGATTGACATGCAGTGACAGTTAGGTTTAATGGGACACACATTTTACATTCAGGTCATTTGCATATATCATGCCTTCAATTTGCCCACACAAATTGGGCACTTAGGTACACAATTACCCAATTAGTGAGAGTCATTTCCTCATCGTGGGGGCAAACATGATAATTGAGTCCTCAAATGGCTAAGCACCCACAATTTGCTTCCTTTTAGGAAAGGTGGCACTTTTTGAGTTTCACGGTTAGAATTAAAAGCATCTGACAGCCAAGGATCCTTTGGTAAATGGATGATGGTGTCGTTTCAACACAGGCTGAGCTTGGTGATAATAAGCAAGGAGCGGTTAGATCTAGAATTCCCACGTGAGGCTCGTGGTCATTTTACTGTAATCCATGATGTTACAATTGCTTGTTCTCACGGGACCTTCAAGGAACTTTGTCGGTAGATGCTGGTGTCTCTGCCTACTTTGGGAGTCACCTTGGCCTGCCTGGGGCAGGTACCAGTTTCCCTCTGGCTTGTATTTCTTGCTCTGAGGGATGCCCTTGCCTCGAGGGCAGGGCATTCTCTTTCTCCATCTGCCGTGTCCTTGTGGACCAGTTCATTATTTCTTCTATTCGTAGTCACCAAGGGAGTTTTCCAGTTTTGCCCAGCCTGATAGGAGATCTTGGTGAAGCCACCAGATAATGTTGGAATTGGAAGCGTCAGTCTGGCCCAGATCCCAGTTGAGCTGGAAACCCCTGGAGTTTCTTGAGAAGTTCCTTGGTGGAAGCCTCCTTCTTTCTTCCCTCCCTCCCTTCTTCCCTCCATACGTATTTTATTCCTATTTATTAAAAGAAACCCTTTGTAAAATTTCTGACAAGAACTGAGCAGATAATACACAAAGGAAAATCCACACATGGTCAACAAGCATCGGAAAAAATTCTGAGTATCATTCGTTAATAGGTACGTGCAAATAAAAATCACACCGAGATATCACTGTGCCCACTAGAATGATCAGCGACCCCAAATGTCAGGGACGATGTGGGGGCCACTGGGATTTTCTTATGTTGCTGGTGTGATTGAAATAAGGTACGTCCACTTTAGAAAATGGGTTGGCAGTTTATTAAAGAGTTAAACAGATCTAGCCTATGACCTGGCAATTCCACTTACAGTTTTACCCAAGAAAACTGAAAATGCAAATCCACTATAAAGTATGTGCAAGAATCTCCATAGATCCATTCACAATGGCCCCAAACTTGGAATGTCACAAATGCCCGTCAACAGGTGCATAGATAAGTGAATATGATATGTCTATCCAGTGGAATATGACTTAGCAAAAAAGGTCAATCAGATGTTGAGCCACACAGCATCACCAGAATACCAAATGATTCCATTTCTGTGAAGTTCTGGAACAACTGAATCTAGGTTCTCTGAAGCAGTGAACTGGAATGTGGAGGGTAATTAGGATAATAACGGGCAGGGAGGACCGTGCAGTTCAGCTGGAGTCTTGAGGGCACTGAGGAAGACGGTGGAAGATGAGGTCAAGGGCATATGGTTAGCCGTAGGAAGACATTGAGAGATGGCAAAGTGGTGTCATGAGAACAGAAAGGCAAGGGAGGTGGGATCTGCAAAGGGTGAAAAGCACACAGGTTTGTTGTGAAAGGCCACATCCAAACTGGTTTCACGATCTTGCCTTCCTTTCTCCCAAAGTGCTTCCTTTGATGTGTGTAGTATTTGAACCAGTGTTAGGTGCTATGCTAATACTCCCTGATTACGTTAACTGACACTACCCACTAGAAATTCCTTTCTCATGAAAAGACCTTTGTAAATGAGCCACCTTCCACAGGGCCACTCAGGGACCCCGGCTCCCTCCATCCTATGGCTCTGTCCTCTTGTGGGACTTCCGAGTCTCTCTTTTCTGCTGTCCAGTGGAGGGGGCTGGCAGCAAAGGCAGTGGAAATGGTGCAACTGCTCCTTACCCACTTTATATTACATATCACTTTTACTCACACTCAAGTCATGTGCCCTCACTTAGTTGCAAGGAACGTTGAGCTGTGGAGTCCTGGGTTGGCTGGATATTTCCCACTAATGGTTCAGAACTTTGCCAAGGGAGGACCAATCTGGGATGGCCAACTAGTCATTGGTGTGGCGGTTCCCATCTTTCGGGGAGTGGCATCCCCTCTCTGTTTTCTATCCCATGGAAAACATGGCGTGCACACCCAGGAGTCCTGCCAGCTGAGTCAGCAATGGCTGCATTCTCCAGCCAGACAGGTTCACCAGGGGAGCGCTGAGGTCCATAAATCACAATGCAGAGGCAGTCCATCATCTGAAAAATGAGGAGGAAGGACTGCCAAAGCCCAGCTCATAAAACAGATGTTCTTTTGGTGGATGAGAGCAAAAGAGAGGCTACACCACAGAAATGGAAGCCCAGGAAAGGGGCCATCCTACGTTAAACAAAAAGCACATCCTCCCCAAAGTAATTCACTTTCTCTCTTCCTGCATCCTGCTCCCCAGGGGGAAAGTAGGTCTTTTTTTTTTTTCCTGTTTAATTTTGTTCCATTTTAAACTTGGAGAATAGCTGTTTATCCTGTGGTTCCAAACCAGGAAAATGGGGACATTAATTCTTTTTTTTCCCCGGTGCGTGTCGCACACCATGTCTTCAGGTGAGCTGTGTTTCACGAAACACTCGGCTCTGCCATGCTCACTCTCAGGTCCCACGCAGGATAAATAAGCCTCATTTCAGCTGCAGCCATTTGTTCTTGTTAGGGAGCCACCGGATGGCATGAAATATTAAATGACGGGGGTTAATTCTGTTCTCGGTGAAGAGCTCCTGTCTAATTTCCCATAAGGGTGCACAACAGGTCAATGTGTCAGGCTTGAAATAGCAGCGTGCGCTGCCTTCAGCAGGAAGGCTTTGTACCCTGGCGGCGTTGATGAGTCTGTACTTTGCAATGGAAAACAAAGATGATTCCTGCTGCCACTGGGAGGAATTGGGGGCATGAGTGTTCCCGGGCTGTGCCGTGGTAACTGATGCTTTGTCGCTTCCTGCTGGTTCTGCCGTGACGGATGGAGACTTCTGGGGTCTCCATACTTCCAACGTTGGTTTCTCGCTCTTAATTCTGCCTGTTCTTCATCCAGCCATTGTTTGTGTAAAGAGAAAGGGTTGTTGCTTTAAATTACGTTGATGCTTTATTAATATGTTAAACGACCCTACTCGGGCCATATTCACTTATTACAGTGCATTATGCGATGCATTAGTAATGAATGGAAGCACTTTGCTTAAAGATCTCCCTATAAATCAGTTGAACACGGGAAAAAAAGAGTCATTGTTTATTTATGAGGTCTGGGAGAGAGATTATACAGAGCAGACCTTATATCCTCCTATTCTAAAAACATTATGAAACATTGATTATATGTTTGCCATTAAGTTTATGCCCCTGTTGCCTTCATGTTTCTGATATATTATTAATCTTTCTTAAGAATTAAACCTCTGAAATCTGTTTTAGATACAGGAACGGCAGGCTGGGAGCAAGGCGGTGAAGTTGGCTCGGGCAGACGTTGGGCGTTCTTGGTCTTTCCGTGTTGAGGGCACGTGCTGTCCTTGTGGGACAGTGTCAACCCTGCTTCCTGAAAAATGCAAATTAACAAGCCTTTGGCGGGCACCTCATCTCAGCAAGCAATGGCGGGACCAAGGTGCTGTCATGGGGCATAAAATAAAAGGCATCATGGACACGCAGTTTTGGGAACCCTTCCCCACACCATAGTGGTTTCTTTCACAAGATTTCTACAGTGAAATAGTCACATGAAATCAAAACAAAAAGGTTCTGTTTCATAGTTTTGCTAAGATTCTGCCTAGAGATATAATTTTAGAATTTGCTGGCAAAGTGGGCTGAAATAAATATGTGGCCTCATATTAAAAAATCTAGGGACCTCCATTAGCCTTTGAACCCCTAAATCTTAACATATGCTACCAGAAAACATGATGAGCATTACCTAGGATGTGTATGAGGAAAGGACCCAAGATGACTTGATGTGGCTTCTTGGATGGACCAGGCAGAGGAAGAGTGACCCTCATCACTGGTAGCCATGGCTGAATCATGGTCCTGGAACCCGGGTTCCTATAAGATTATTGTCCCTTCTCTCGAGCCGGATGAAGGGGAATTGAATAAACAGCTGTTCTGAACCTTCTCTTCTTGCTATACCTACTTTGTGCAGGGTTTTATACTCAGACAGTGAGCATACAAAGATAAATAGTAATCAGTCCCCATTTGGAAACTGCTTATAAGGAAGTAGTGGAGGTGAACTTACAGACAAATAAGTAATGACACACTGCAACAAGATCATAATAGCCATACAACAACTCACGGAGTGCTTATGAGGGGCACAGTGTGAAACACTTTCTAAGTTCCTACAAGTTTTGGAGGTAGCACTGAGAAGGAAGTAAGGAGCTTTGGTAACACAGGTTCCTTGCAGGAGGCGGCTTAAAGAAGGAGTAGGAGCTCTCTAGGTAGACAGGGTGGAAGGAAACGAATTCAGATGCAAGATGCAAAACAACATAGAAATATCAACTGCATATCTCTATACTGGCACCAAACTATCCAATAAGGAAATTAAGAAAACAATCCCATTCACGTATCATCAAAAGAAGAAAACACTTAGAAATAAAATTAACAAAGGAGGTGGACTATGCAAAAAAAGTAAGGCAGCATCTCAAAAAATAACTCTACATTATGTTCAATCACTGAAAAATATAAAATGCTGATGAAAGAAATTAATGCAAATTCAAATGGGAAGACATTCCTCATTTGAGAGTTGAAATAATTAATACTGTTAACTTCTTTACTACCCAAAGTGATCTACAGATTCAATGTAATCTCATTTAAAATTCCAATGGCATTTTAATAGAAATGGAAAAAGACAATCCTAAAATTTTTGTGGAGGCACAAAAGACGTCTAATAGCCAAAGCTATTTTGATCAAGAAGAACAAAGCTGGAGGCAGAACACTCCCTGATTTCAAAACTGATTATGAAGCCATAGTAATCAAGGCAGTAATGGTACTGGCATAAAAACAGTGGCCTACAGACCAGTGGCCAGAATAGAGAGCTCAAAAATAAACCCCTGCATGTACAGTGAGCTGACGTTCAGTAAAGTGCCAACAAAGTGGAATGGGGAAAGGACAGGCCTTCAACAGTGTTGGGAAAACTGGACATCCACATGCAAAGTATGAAGTTGGATCCTTATCTTATACCACACACAAAACCAACTAGAATGCATTGAAGACCTACTCATAAGATGTGAAATCACAAAACTTCTAGAAGAAAACACATGGGGAAGACACTTTTTGATATTGGTTTTGGCTACAATTTCGTGAATTTGATTTCAAAATCACAGGCAACACAATGGAATATTACTCAGTTATAAAGAAGAATGAAATTATGGCATTTGATGATAAATGGATGGAACTGGAGGATATCATGCTAAATGAAATAAGCCAGTCCCCCTGCAAAAAAAAACAAGGGTTAAATGCTCTCTCTGATATCTGGATGCTTACCCATAACAAGGGAGGATAGGGAGGAGAGGTATAGAAAATCATTGGATTAGACAAAGGGGAATGTAGGGAAGGGAAGGGGGATGGGAATAGGAAAGACAGTGGACTGAGTCAGACATAACTTTCCTATGTTCATATATGAATACATGACCAGTGAAACTCTACATTATGTTCAATCACAAGAATAGAATAAAAATTGTAATGGGTTGCACCCCATATATGTAGAATATTTCAAAAATGCCCTATATATATCCAACAACACCAAGAAAAAGGCCAAAAATAGTTAAGTCTGTATTAAATGGTAAGTTTCTGTACCACAAAGGAAACAATCAATTAAGTGAAAACACAATGGAATGGGAGAAAATATTTACAAACATATGTCTAATAAATATGTAAAGGATTATATACCTAAAATATGTAAAGAATTTCTATAAACTCAATAGCAAAAACAAGTCAAACAAACCCAAAACTAACCAAACAAACAAAAAACCAAACCCCTAAATAATCCTATTAAAAATAGGCAATGGAATTGAAGAGATATTTCTTTTTTTAAAAAAATATATATATCTTTTAAAATCTGTTCTTTAGATATACATGACAGTAGAGTGTATAAAAACATTGAACGCTTTACGAACTTGCATGGCATCATTGTGTAGGGGCCATGCTGATCCTCTGTGTATTGTTCCAATGTTAGTAGTTGTGCTGCCAAAGTGAGCACTTGAATAGATATTTCTCCAAAGAAGATATGCAGATAGGCAACAGATAAGTCAAATAGTGTACATCATCAGGGAAATACCAATCAAAATCACAATGAGATACTATCACACCCCATTAGGATTTGTTTAACAAAAACCCAAAATAGCAAATGTTGATACTGATTTGGGGAAAGGGGAGGCTTTGTACACTGTTGGTGGGAATTGGTACAGCCACTACGCAAAACAGTATGGCGGTATCTCAAAAAATTAAAAACAGAACAACCATAAAAATGATTTACCAATTTCACCTTTGGACATATAGCCAAAGGAATTTCTTCAAAAGATTTTGAAGAGATAATCTGTGCTCTCATGTTCATTGCCACATTATTTCCAGTAGTCAAGATGTGGAAGCAAGCTAAATGTCCATGAATGGATAAAGAAAAGGTGGTATACATAATAGAATAGAATACAGCTCCAAAAAGGAAGAAAATCCTGCTTTTTGAAACAACATGGATGAACCTGGAGGACATTATACTAAGGGAAATAAACCAACCAGAAGGACAAAAACTACATGATTCCACTAATGTGAAGAATCTAAAATAGCTGGATGCATAGAAGCAGAGAGTAGTCTGGTAGTTGTCAAGGGCTTCTATTGGGGGAAGAGTAATGGGAGATATTAAGACGGGGTACAAAATTTTGGTTATGCAAGATGATGAGTCCTAGAGACCTTCTGCCTATAGTTAACAATACTATATCGTATACTCAATAATTTGTTAAGAGGGTGGATCATGTTAATTGTTCCCATCATATGTGTGCACACACACGCACAATAATAGTGTGGGAGGAATCTTTTGAAGGTGATAATTATGTTTTGGCTTAGATTATGGAGATGGTTTCATAGGTATATACTTATCACCAAACTCATCAAGATTCATTTGTTAAAAAGATACAGATTTTTGCATGTCAATAACATTTGAATAAAGTAGTTTAAAAAAGTAGATGTGAAGAGCATTTCAGACAAGCAAAATAGTGTGTGTTTGGAAAGACATAGGCCTGAAACAGCCTGTCACACTGGACAGAACAGTAAGAATCTTCATAACTCTAGATTATACCCAAGGAGGGAGAAGCTGGTGTGAAATGCATTTGAAAACTGGGGTGGTGAGGAGGGTGAAATAATAATGCACTTTTTATGCAAGGAAAAGAAACCTGGGTTTAATTCTATAGATACTAGTCATTCTGTCTATAGTTGATAAGATGGTTTAGAGGAAATGAGAGCCTGACAGGAATCAGTGAGGATCTAAACTTCGTAGAAGGGCTATTTTAGGGTGGAGAAATTTGAAGCATAGGTGGAAAAGAAGAATTGGTGATGGGGTGGCTCATTGGACTTGGAGAGTGGAGGAAGAGAGTGAGCCAAAGGTGATGTTCATGTTCTATTTATCAGGTGCAGCTCTAGTGGAAAAAGCCTGAGTTGTACTTAGACCCCACTCCTGGTACCATTTTCTACTGAGAGTTCTTCAGTTGGAATCAAGACCAATCTTTACATGCCGACTTCTCACTCTATGCCACCAGGAAGCCATCTGTTCAGGGTCTCTGGGAATTGTTCATAGGAACAGTCTTTATTTCCATTCTACATTCTCCCATGCCACCATGTTGGATCTCATTGTATTTCTTTAGAAAAGATTGGATTTTTACTCATTTACACTAGTGTGAAATTACTGCTAACTCCTCAATAGTGTGCAACTCAATGGAAACTGTATGTTCTCTGGGACCAAAGTCTGGAGTTCAAAGGTTCAATCAAATTCTGGGTTAGCTGTTTGCCAGCTTTGTAATCTGGACAAACCAGAGCGTCCGAGCTTCCTCATATACACGATGAAGAGCATGATCCTGGCTGAGCTGTTTTGAGAAACAGAAGACACCTGCCGTGTAGTAAAAGTTCAGCTAGCATTCATTTTCATTCTTAATGGAAACACATGCATTCTTAGTGGTGGGATTTGGGGTACCAGGAAGGGGAGTGGGTAAAAAGAGCTGTGGTTAAAAGAGTTGGCCAGGTGTCCTGAGGTCTTATGCTCTGTGGTGGCCACTACTCTGCTTATGTGATGGCTTCTTGGTTCTGTGCTTCATTTCTCTCTCTCTCTCTCTCTGCACCTTGTGATAGAACAAGTACAAATTCCCATCTTTATGCAGTGGGCGATTTGACATGCATTTTTACCTTACCTTGCAGGCAGCAGTGTTAGATGCAGGACAGTTCTTAGTCAAATGGAAGGTGGAGAGATTCGGTTGGAGCCAAAGCAGTCGTATGCTGAGGGCTGAACCACTCTAGCTCAGGTGGCCAGAAGCACTTGGGAAAAAAAAAAAAAAAGAACTGTGTTAACCTGAGGTGCTCTAAATGATTATCATGGTGAGACTCTTGCAAGGTGTGTAATGAAATGAGTGCTGTAGATGCTGCTGAATTCCCCAGGCAAAGCAGAGAGAGCACAGGGACTTTCATTTGTTTCCGTGTAAGGGGAGATGATATAAGTTCACTTTGTGAATTTTTTTTCCTGGATTTATATAGGGAAGTGCTCAGAATACAAATCAGGAAATCTGAACAATTTCTATTCCTTATGTAATTCCAGGGGAGGATTCTTCAGTGAAAATTGAATGATGCATTATGGAGATGTGAGAAGCCTTGTCTTCCCTTGGAAGTCCGGTGTCCTCTGACAAGCTGAGCATGCGAGGTTGGTTTGGTAATGAGATGGCTCCCTCAGTTTTATTCTCCAACAGAAACTTTCATTATCCTACTGACTTATCCCAGGAACTAGGGTTATTTTTCACTTCTGATGGTGAAGGGAAAGTCATGGTTTGGTCTCTAATAGACTTTCCATCTTTCTATTTCTAAGTAACACAAAATCCCCATTGGCTCCTGCAGTTACCTGAGCAATTTAGGATGGGGAGAAGTAATTTATTTCAATCTTTCCTAACATAATTGGGCTCTGAAATCAGGGAAGCTGGTCTCATATCTCTCTCACTGGCCAGTCACCTTTGTCAAATTTATCTGCACCTCAGTTTCCCTGCCTATAAAACATGACTAATATCTACTCCTGGGGTGTTGTCAAGATCACATGAGATAATATAAGTTGCTTGTTACAGTACCTACCATGTAGTGCATGACAGATGTCAAATATTATTAAATGACTCCAACACCAGGCTCTTTATAAAGGAAAATAGACGTCTATGTTGGGAATAGGTGCCAAAGAAGACTCAATGTAAAAAAAGGATAGTGCAGCACCTATTTTCTCCCCTGACCCCAGTCTTCACCCTGGGTCCCAGGTCAGGGCCTTGTAATGATCCGAATGTTCTTTGAGATGGATGAAGCCAGTACTGGACCGTGGCTTTGAATACTGCTGGGCGCCCATCTGTAGGGATCTGGCCCTAGAACCATCAAGTCGGGTTTCAGTGGTCACCTGAAAACTCAGATGAGCACCCCGTGGGCCAGTCTAAGACCACGGCCCAGCCAGGAACGCCCCTCCCGGGCTCCTTCACCAGGACCCTCTTTTCCACATGCCTGGCCCCAGGTGCACGGCTGCAGCTACAGCGCGGGGGTCATGTGCACAAGGGAGGTCTTCCTGAGTTCACTGTCGTGAGCTCGAGGTCTAGTGTTTATCAACTCAGCTGCTCTTTCTTGCCAGGGAATGAAGTCCACTAGCGCCTGGGACTGAAGGGTTCCTTTTCCTCTTCTCCTATTGCCATGGGCTTTCCATCAGCAATCTAGCTTGACCGTCGCTCTTCTGTCCCCATCTTCCGTGGTTCAATAATTGCAAATCAAACTCCTCTTTAGGGGCTGTTTGCACCAAGCTAGAGGACAGTCTAGCTGAAGACCTGACTAGTTCTGCCTTTCAACCCTGCTGCCCCCGTAGCTGGATTGGAGGCTGTGGACATGGGGAGGGAACTGGGAATAAAGCTGCCCCTGTGGATTTTCAGTTTGATTTTAACTCTTCATTGAACTATCGTAACTATTTAAATAGACTTTGAAATAAAAAAATCAATCTAACAAATATTTATTGAGAACTGCTGTGTACGTGGCTGAATGGAAGATGGAACTGAGTGGAAAGATGAGTCAGGCAGGACTCCAGTCTAGTAAAAGCTCCCGAGAGGAGGTGGGATGAGGAAAGAGGCCCAAGGCTGGGGTCTATGCTCACTTATTATGATGATTTTCAAAATTTAAATTAAATGTACTTTTAACTGATGCATAAAACCAGAAAATAGCACATATGATGGGGAATATCGTATGATATGTTAGCACTGGAGTACTTTGTATAATGTTTAAATCATGTGGAACATTTATCTCCTCCAACATTTATCATTTATTTATGGTCAAAAGCATTCAAAATCCTTTCTTCCAGCTTTTTGAAATGCATGGTACATTAGTGATATCTGTAGATACTCTACTGTGCAACAGCTCAGCAGAACTTCCTGCTCCCAGGTAACTCTTAATCTACCTTTCCCCATTCCTGTCTTCCCTCTCATCTTCCCAGTCTCGACGAACTGTCATTCTACTCTTATCTTCTGTGATATCAACATTTTTATATTCTACAAATGGGTGAGATCATTCAATATTTGTCCTTCTGTGCCTGACTTACTTCATGTAACATAACGGTCTCTATCCTTTACTGTTGCAAATGTCAACAATATGGCTACTGTCTTTTTTATGGCTGAATAGTATTCCATTGGGTATATGTATCACATTTTCTTTCTCCATTCATCAATTGGTGGGTACTTGGGTTGTTTCCATTTCTTGGCTGTTGTGGATAATGCTGAAATGAACATGGGTGTGTGCAGATATCTCTCTGATAGATTGATTTCATTTCCTTTGGATATCTGCACAGTTTGGGATTGCTGGATCACTGGTAGTTCTAATTTTAAAATTTCAAGGAAGCACCATAGTGTTTTCCAGGATTGCTGTACTAATTTATGTTCCCAACAACAGTGTGCAAAGACTCCCTTTCCTTCGCATCCTCACCACACCTTGTTATCTTTGGTCTATTTATAATAGTCATTCTTATTGGGGTGAGGTATTATTGTAATTTTCATTTCCCTGATGATTAGAGATATTAAGTCTTATTTTTTCATAGACTCTTATTCATCTGTATGTCTTCTTTTGTGAAATTTTGGTTAAAGTCTAATAATCCTTTTAAAATTTAGTTATTTGAATTTTTTTGCTAGTGAGTTGTTTGTATTTCTTATGTTTTTTGGGTATTAGCCCCTTGGAAGATAGTTTATAAATATTTTCTTTTATTCTATACATTGTCTCCTTACTCTGTTGATAGTTTCCTTACTTATTTAGAAGCTGCCTTTTAGTTTGAGGTAATCCTGTCTAAGACTAGAGTTTAAAGCAAAGAAATCTTTTTGTGTGTGTGTGTGGGGGGGGTACTGGGGATTGAATCCAGAGGTGGTTAACCACTGAGCTACATCCCCAGCCCTTTTTATTTTTCATTTTGACAGAGGGTCTCACTAAGTTGCTTAGGGCCTCACTAAGTTGCTGAAGCTTGCTTTGTACTTGAGATCTTCCTGCCTCAGCCTCCTGAGCTGGGATTTCAAGTGTGCACCACTTTGCCCAGCAAAGCAACGACATCTTAATTAAGCGAACTTAGACACTCTTCCACTCTGGGATGCAGTGGAATTCTAAGGAAATTTGTAAACTCCCTTAGAGTTCTAACTGGAGGCATTTGCTTTTGTATAGAGACATATAGACTTTCCTGCTAGTACTTGATTGAGGTATACTTTACATAGAATAAAGTGCATGAATCTTACAGATACAATTTGGTTGATTTTTTATCTCTCTCCATATCTGTACAAGCACCATGTAGACATAATGTCTATCTTTGGATCAAATTTATTCCTTCCCCTCAGAAAGGTGTGCGGGGCCCTAATCCTGGGGAGTCTCCCCTCCAGAGTTAACTCCTGTTCTGGCCTCTATCGCTCTAGAGAGAAGAGTGTCTGTTCTTGAACTTGATGTAAATGGTATGAAAGAGCACATACTCTTTTTTATAACTTTCGGTTTCATTTATTTTTATGTGGCGCTGTGGATGGAACCCCGTGCCTCATGCATGCTAGGCAAGAGCCCTACCACTGAGCCCCAGCCCCAGCCCCAGCCCAGTACATACTCTTCCCCTTTCAGTCAGTAGAACGCTGTTCAAGTTCATCCACCTGCAGCAGTAGTTGATGCCCCTGTTGCGGAGTAGTATTCCTTTGCTCTCCATTTGTTCTCTCTCGGCCTTTTGGTGGACACTTAGGCTGTTGGCAGTCTTTGTCTATCTGAATGAAGCTGCTGTGAACATTTGTGCACAGTCTCTGGGTTGAGATGTGCGCCCGCTTCTCTGGACGGGACCTAAGAGCTATCAATTTCATATGTCACAGGGCATTTGTTGGTGTAGCTTTATGAATAAATGGGTTTTCAAAGTGATTGCTCTGTTTCCTGCCAACATTAACAGTATAGAAGCATCTCTGCTGCTCTTCCTTAGACTTCCTAAGGTTCTCCAACCTCAGAAGGACCTTGACTTAGAACCAGGATCTGCCACTGAATGACTTTGTAATCCGAGATGATTTATTTCTACGAGTCTCAGTTTTCTCATCTATAAAATGAGGTGAGATAGTAGCTACCTTTGACAATGTCGGTGAAAATTGGAGACAGTATACGTACAATTGCTCTAGTAAAGATTCCGATAGTGGGAGCTGCTGTGATAATTATCTACACGGCCTCATCCTAACCACCCGTGGATGATTCAAGGCAATGTTTTCCAACATGGAACGTGCCAGGTGCTGTGTTGTGGTGCTTGACGTTCACTTCAACTACGAAATCCTGAATCACATAGTGAAAATTTATTTGATTCCAACATTCTTTCATCCCAATGATATCAAATGAGGAGTCTCAGTTTGGTGTTGGTCTGTATTTATCACCTCTCTAACACAAATCTCTCTTTTTTTTTTTTAAATATAAAGAGAATAGGATTACAGGCTCTTCACCTTCAGCAGGCAACAGTATCTAGATATAATTTAGTATTTTATCTACATTGTTTTAGAATTTTTATTGTTAATAGAGTCGGTGGCAAGTGATACTGACAGTATTTATGGTAGTGATGTCCTATTTGAGTAAATTATTTGAACATCTGAAAGACAAAGATTATTAAGAAAACAGTGGTTCAGGGAGCTGGACGTGGCGGAAGTGGTGGACACGGTTGTTAGCGGCCATTGTCTGGAACACTCTGCCTCTCAGCAGAGGCTCAGCAGCAATTTTCGAGACCGCTTTACAAAGGACGGAACTAAGACGCCGGTGGTGAGCACTCTGAAGTCCCGACACCGACATGCTGTATATTAATGAGGCACAGTGTGACCCGGGTCAGCACCAGAGCCACTGTGGGCATCAGCCTCTTGGCTCCTGTTCTTTCCTGGAGGTGATCAGTCCTGGAGGCAGCTGGGCGCCTCCCCTCCCTGATGGTACCAGGTTTAACTGCTTACCGGTTGGCCGATGTTGGGCTTGGTTGTTTCTTTGCTGTCCAGGGTGACGTGGACATCATGTATGTGTGAAGGTTTGCATCTGTTTCTCTTATGACCCCTGTGCCCAACTCCAGTTCCACTTTGACGGCTTATGTGGCTCACTTCCATGCCATCACCTGTGAAATGGGAGCAAGACAATCGACTACCTCAGGGGATTCAGCCAAGAGGAAATCGGTCGGTCTATTGGCAAGAATACCTTAAACACCAAATAACCCACTAGATAAGCATGAAAATGCTGCCTATAGTGGTTCTCCCTTGCATTTTTATTATTTTTCTTCTGTGTATACCTAATGGCTTGGGTTGATTTCATTGTCTCCTTTTCAGTGATTTAAGTGAAGTAGTTGCTCACTAAAAGTGATCAATGAATTTGGGATGAATGAGTTACAAAGTGAATGGGACAGCAAAAATCACAAGGGTCTGATTAGGAGCCAGGGTCGATTGATCTGCATATGGGGGGGCTAACTTCAGGCTCACTGTTGCCACAGGTGATGTCCCAGTCCGTCTTCAGGTGCCGAGAGTAGTCAGAACAAGAGCTGCCCTGTCCAACGCTGGGTCTACTTCCTGCTGCCCTCCCCAGCCATGCAGACGGGCACTGAGTGTGCAGGGGTACGAGTCACACAGAGGACACAGCGGGTTACAATGTCAGGAGGTGGTGCTTTGTTAAAGCAGCCTGGGGCAGTCAAGCAAGACCACCGCAGGGTCGGCTTTGACTTTCTGGAAAGCGTGAAGGGATAGCTTAAATTCTCATGCTATCCACCTTATTCACTAAGCCACGATAAAGACAGGGCCAGTTATCTTAGAGTCAAGCAGAATCAGGTTCAAATTATGATTTTGTGAATCATCAGCTGCGCAGCGTTGGGGAGGTGACCCCTCCTAGCCTCAGATTCCTTATTTGTACAATGGAGGTTCTCCTGCTTACTTGTTGGAGTTTCGGGCATGGAATGAGGTGCTCAGGTACACAAGGCAGCTCAGTGAATGGTCACCGTGATTTTGGAGATGGGGGCAGAAGTTCTGGGTAGTAGTGCATCCTTGTTTTCCCTCTCTCACCTGAGAATCAAGCCTGACCACCTCTTTGTGGCTGATGGCTTTGATACCATGAGAGCAGCTTCTCCTACACCCTATCCTACTAAAGTTTTCCTCCAAAACTTACCGGCCAAACGTGCATCTCATTCCCTCAGGCCTCTGCTCTCCAACTACGGAGAGTTATGGATTAAACCTTGTGAATGACGGCACACCTGAGTCCGTAAGCTGATCAGATGTCTGTCTCGGCTCTGCACTGGACACAGCCCTGATGAGGTCAGTTAAACTAGACTGTGAGCACCTTGAACATGGGCACCATGCATTGTTTGCCTCTAACTCTGGAGCACTCCGCACAAAATTAGGTGGTCAATAAGCACCAGTCAGACAAAACCTTGGAGTTTCACTGGTTTTCTTAATTCAATGTAAGGCACCCAAAGGCAGAACCGTATCTGCTGGTTCAGTGTTGAATCACTTCTGCTTGGATGGTTGAATGAATGAATGAACCGAGGAGGAAGATAAGGTCTCGCTTTTCGGTGTAATGGAGCAGTACTGAGCAGGTAACAGGATCCACAGAGAGGAGGTGCCCCTCCAGCCCGGAGCTGTCGGTGGCTGGTCTGATGTGCCCTCTTCATTGGCGTACACCCTGCAACAGGGCCCCCTCCAGCGCTGCTGCCTTGATGGATCATCTTCCTTGTGATAAACAGGAAGGAAAATCATTATGGCACAAGTGCCTTGTCATCCCACATGCCTCTGCCTTTGATGGATGTTCTCCGTTTATGGAGTTGTCGGCAGAAACCTAGAGGAGATGATTGCTCTCCAGCCTTAACCTGGGGCGAGTTCATCATTAAACAACTCCTGGGCTTTGCACGGCTCTGCATTCATCTTTTTCTCACAGGGCTGAGAAAGAACAGGGTTTTTGTGACTTCAAGACAGAGAGAGCTGCCACTAATTGCTCTTTTTATCATCTGTGCGGAGTAGATAAGAGGGACTGCCATCAGGTGGACGGGTGCGTGGAACTGCAGGAGACTTTAAACACCTTTGGAGGGAGAGTGTGGCATGAGGTAGCAGAGTCGATACATATTCAATAACCCAGCCATGAGAGACCTGAGCGCCTGCCTCGGAGAATCGCCGGCCTGTTCTGTACCCGGAGACACGTGCAGGATACAATGTTCTGTGGGTGGAATACCTCGTCGAGGAATGATATATAAAAAGATCATTAGGTACAATCCTGTTCATATGAAATTCAAAACCAGACAAGATGGAATCTATTGTTTGGGTTTGCACACAGAGGAAGGAAAGCTATAAAGATCAGAAAATAACCTGGAAGTTAAAATAGTGATCATGTCTGGGGGAGAGAAAGGTTTTGTGGTCAAGGAATATTAGCCATATTCTATTTCTATCCCTGGGGGGTGATTACATGTATGTTCATTTTATAAAATACTCAAAACGACCTCTGGGCTTTGTTTAATGTGCCTATTATCAGGTCCCTGGTGATTTGGACTTCGTAGGTAAGAGACTAATATGATTCTTTGGATAGAAAAGTTTTGGAGAAAAATTGTTTAGAGCATGTAACGTTCTTGCTTAGCATCCGGATGGCCATCTTAAGTGACAGCTGCCATTTTTAAGAAGAATTTCACTTTCCCACACAAGGGGGTTTCTAAGAGAGGCTCACCACTCCCTCATACCAACCCCACCCTTGACCACCGGCATTAGTACCCGCCCGGCTCTAATCCCTGAGTCTGCCCCGTAAAAGTCCTGAACCCCAAGCCTGTTTTGCCTCTGTCTGTCTGTGGAGAGATGTGCCTTTGTCAGCTCTGACAAATAAACTCCGCGTGTATCTCCGCCTGGTCTCCGTCTTTCGTTTCTTGCCCGCCCACCTCCTGGTCCCTTGCTTTCCCTTCAGGTACAGCCTGGACATTCGAATCTTTAAAGTCCCCCCCCCCCCACTGCCGTGGCTCTAACGCTCAGCTGAGTTGCGAAGCACTGGTTTAGGTTAGTGCTTCCTAAATTGTAGTGTGCATCTGGATTACCTGAGGACCCCATTAACAGGCAGGTGGGATTCTGGGGGGCTGAAGAGGGGCCTGAGATTCTGTATTTCCCACGGTTCCTAAGGGATTCTGATGCTATTCCTGCAGAGTAAAGTTTGCATAGGAAAGGGTTAGCGCCTTGGGAGTCAGACTGGAGTTTGAGTCTCACCTTGGACACTCAATCACTGTTCCCAGGGGCAGTAACTAGGCCTCTCTGAGCCTCAGTGTAGTCATCTATACATTGTGAGTAGTGATAATAGTCTCAACCCTCAGGGTGACTGTGAGGGTCCAGGGAGTTGAGTTCCAGGTAACACTGGAGCAGAATTTCAGGCAGGGAGCAATCTCCTGGAAGGCCTCCTCCTTGCAGTGGTCCATGCTTGCTGAAGACCTCCCTGTCCTGGAGTTGCTGAGGGAGGCATGTCACTCCCTCAGTGTACACACACACACACACACACACACACACACACGCAGGTGCATATACATGTACACCTGCACATAAAGGTGGTCCTTTACTTACGGTGGGTTACAATAGGCTCAACCTAGGTTGAAAATATCACAGGTCAACAAGGCACTTAGCAGGCCTGATCTGCCACACACGACAGCTTAGTCTAGCGTACCTTAAACATGTTCAGAACACTTAGATTGGTCGATAGTCAGGCATCTCAAGAGAGTATATATAGCATTGCATATTTCTAGCCCAGGAAAAGATCAAAATACCAAATTCAAAGTAGTTTCTCCTGAATGCATATCACTTTTGATTTATCATAAAGTTGAAAAACTGTTACATCAAAACATCATAAGTCAGGGACTACTTGCCTGTTTGTATATGTCTGTGTGTGTGTGTGTGTGTGTGTGTGTGTGTGTGTGCGCGGGCGTAGTCAGTGCTCAGCAAAGATCGGTAATTGAATGAATATATTTAGCCAGAGACAAACAGGCAAACTTACATACATAAATACATGCACACATACATACGTATACACACGTGTGTATATATGCATGTATACATATGTGCCTGCTTGTTGTCTCTTCCTGGTCCTAAATGAATACCACAGGCAGGTAACACACATAATAGTACCTGAGTGTTATGTGTGCATATATAATGACACGCGGTTGCACGTTTGCACGTTCACATATCCATGTGCACCTGCTCACCCGCGGTCGTCTGCCACCTATGACTCCTCTGTTCACTCAACGCATCTTGCTGGCGCCTGTTGTATTCCAGGCACTTCTCTAGTCCCTGGGGACACATCCAGGAACAAAAGACGCCAAACATCCCTGTCCCCATGGAGCCTATGACAGGGACAGGGGACAAAGTGAAGGACATTGTCCTAAAGTCACACGGGAGGTAAGAAGGTGATACGTGCAGGAGAAGCAGAGCGGAGGGAGGATAGGGCAGGGTGCGTCTCCATCGGTGGCCAGGGAAGCCGCCCTGAGCCCGGGACACTTGAAGAACTGAAGAGGAACGGTGAGCTGGTGTCCAGGGAGGGAGCTCCCCAGGCCCAGGGAGGTCGGGGCAAGGCCTGGAGCATTTAGGGGGGAGGGAGGAGTCCCGAGCAGCTGAGGGACAGTGACAGGGAAGGGCAGAAGGTGCAGTCAGAGTGGCCCAGGAGGTTGGCCCTCTATCTGAAGGAGAGAGGGAGCCAGTGGAGGGTGTGGGCGGAGCACAGCAGGATCTGGGTGTGTTTTCTACAGAGTGGGCCTGCTGTGCCCAGGAAGGACTCCAGGGGGACTGGAAAGACTAGCTGGGAGGTCCTACAGCATCTGGTCCCTTAGCCCACAGAGGAGCAGAGGAGGCACCCCAGGGCTGCTGTGTGCAGTTGGGCGGGTCGGGCGTGGCACATCTAGGGGAAGGGATGTGGTGGGAATGGCACCCTGAGGGGCTGGTCCCTGTGTACAGGGACCCTGTCAGAAGCGGCAGGGATGTCGTGCTGCTCCGTCCTCTGTTCCTGGTGCGCAGGCCGAGTGTCGTACCGAGTGGTGCTCAATAAAAACGTGTATGTGGATGCTCTGCCTGCCCAGTCTCCTCGTGCTTGGAAACGCAGGGGAAGCAGGTGACTCAGTGAAGGCTGAAGGGTGTTTTGGCAGATTTGCAAATGTCTCCATTTTTCTTTGATGGCCACTCTGAGTGCCCTGGTATGAAAACCCCTTTGCACTTCAAAACACTATCATTTTATGTCACCAGGTGCCAACCAGCTTTTCACAGCATTCTTTGCAGAGAAGAAGGAGGAAGTAAACTTTATTCTACTTCGTCATCCCCTCCTCCCAAGTGTCACAGCTGAGTCACCTCTCACTCGATGATCTGTTCTGGATGCAATTAAAGTTAAATCGCCTTTGGGACCAGAACAGTCTCATCTTTATTTACAGGACCTGCAAATCAAGCAGCTCCTCCTAATTTTAACAGTTCCTTCAGTGGCAAAAAAAAAAAAAAAAATCTCTTATTCAAAGGAACAGGTGGGGAAGTGATAGAGTGGTTACAGAATGTCTTCCTGGGAATCAAATGGAGGGAGACTGACTGACCAAGAGAGGTGCAAATTGGTGCCATGAAAGTAGACACCCCACGTATTCTGGGTTCAAATCCAGCAGCTGCCTCTGATCAGTTGCATGACCTTGAACAGGTCACGGAAACTTGCTGAGCCCCAGTTACCAATAAATGAAGAGGGAGCAAAGTCTGGTCGACCATTCAAGAGGACTGTGAGAACCAAGGGATCATGTGTGAGAAAGTTCTTGAAGTGAGGGGGACTACAGTATCTGAAATCAATAACCAATAATCAACTTATTATTTTAGTTGTCAAACACATTGTATAGTTTGTTCAAAATCCTTCTCATTTTGCAGTATTATGCTAGGATGCCTTACCTCCATGTCTTTCGCTCCTTCTCCAACAGATCCACTTAGTAAACACTTCCCATGTGCATCTTCTAGTTGGGAAACTGGCCCATGTGGTTTCTGCCCTGAAGCAGCTTGCAAGCTAGTGGGAGAGAGGCAAGGAGGGAAAAGAGCACTTGCAGAGCTGTGTGACGGCCACTCTCCCACATTCTAGGGAGGGAACGTGTTGGGACTGTGAACTGTAATAGACTAAATAAGACCCAAGGGCCAGGGTGGCCTTCCCTCACCAGAAGGAAGCCAGCAGAGGGGACACCTGATTCATTTTCTCTCATCTTGACCCTCTGTGGGTGTGCAGCTCTGTAACAATGCAGGTTCTGCTCCCCTTGGATCATCAAGATGACTTCTCTAGAAGATCCAGGCTCGCACGGGCCTTGGATCCATTCTCTGACTTAGAACTTAATATAGGTCCAAAGGCCTCCCTCCTGGTTTAGAGAATAAACTGGTTCCTTGCTCTTCTGACTCCAGAAGGAAAGTTGGGGGAACAAAGTCTGCTTCCTGTCAGGACCACGCTGGGCCCCTCTCCTGGGTGAACAGAACCCCAGCTCTGCCGTGCACCCCTTCTACCAAATCCTTCGGATGACAGTCCTCTTTAGAAATCCCTATCCATCCATCACCCGGTGACATTCTTCCCATCAATAGAATCCCCTGGAGCTGGACCCCCTCAGACAGAAGGCTCTGCCTCCAGGGGACTGGCAGCCTCCCGGGAGTTACCATGAAAAGCTCATTAGCAAGCCCAGGCAATCACATTTACATTGCTAATTGAGGAAGAAAGCCGCCACAAGCCCCAGAGTGAGAATTATTGAACAATATGAAGGAAAAACTTTGCGTTCCTTCGGGGAGTGACAGTGTCTGCAGCCATAAAGGGCCGCTGGGCCCGATGCTAATGGAACAGAAGCTGGAAATGGGCACAGAAGAGCATCAGGAGACTCCAGAGGTTCTTGATGACTTCTGATGTGCAACTCTGAGACATTTCAACGCAGTGGGACTTGGTTGAAGTGGGGCAGGTGGCAGATAGGACTCGTTTCTTGGATGAGTTCTCATAGAACCTACAAGGAGGTCTGACCTGAACTGGTTCTGCTGTTGTTCAAAGGACTGACTTGGCTCAGGAAGATGCCCTGGTCCCTCCTCTGCAGAACCTACACTTCCACCGTCACCCTGGTTTGTCCTGGGACCCTCTGGGGAGGTCAGATTATTCACTTGTGTGTCATGAAAGATCATGACACAAGCTCTTCCCCTCCACCAAGGGCAGCAAAGCCAAAGGAAACCACTACCCTCTCCAAAAATGACCTGAAAACAAACTCTCTCATGCTGATTATGGGCTCTGTATGACTTTGACCCGTGTCCCTTGTACAGACAGAGGACCAAATGCAAAGTCTTCAGAGTGAGGGTGTTTGGAAAATCTTACTAGGTTCTCACTGAGTCCATTTTCCTTTGCTATAACAAAATACCCAAAGCTGGGAAATTTGCAAAGAAAAGAGGTTTATTTATTTAGTTCAAAGTTCTGGAGGCCCTGGAGCATGGAATCAGCTTCTGCTTGGCTCTGGTAAGGCTTTTCTGGTTCCATCACAACATGGCAGATAGCATTGAGGTGGGAGGACATGTAAGAGGGAGAGAGCACATACTCAGATAGGAAGCCAGAGAGCTGAGGGGCCTGGCTTGCTCCTTTATAATGACCTTCTCTCATGGGAACTGAGGTCCCACGAGAACCACATTAATCCCTTCCTAGAGCAGGGATTAAAGGACTCTTAAAGGTCTTACTACCTCCCAACATCACCACTTTGAGGACCAAGATTCCAACATATACACCTTTGGGGACACACCCCACTTCCAAACCATAGCAGGAGGTATGGGAGAACAGGACCAAGCCTGCGGTCAGAATCAGATGTTCTATTTTGAGCCCGGTAGATTTTTATTATTTAGGGGGCTACCGGGATTGAACTCAGGGGCACTCGACCACTGAACCCCATCCCCAGCCCTACTTTGTATTTTATTTAGAGACGGGGTCTCACTGGGTTGCTAAGCACCTCGCTTTTTGCTGAGGCTGGCTTTGAACTCATGATCCTCCTGTCTCACCTCCCAAGCTGCTGGGATTAGAGGAGTGCCCCACCGTGCCCCACAAGCAAGGTATATTTTGATGATATTTTCCTTAACTCTTTAAATTAAGCTGGACCATATAGAGAATTAAGGATTAATTAGAGTTTTCCCAGATGGGGACCGTTGGAAAGAAGGGGGTCAATGGCTAGACATATGGCTTCCAGCTTCATTTTAACGTGAAGTGTCCCTTTCCCCTTCTTTAGCTTTAAACTATGAGAAACTTCAAACATAAAAATTTCAAGAAATCATAGTGATCCTCACACTATCTCCATCCACCCTCAACAACACTGAACCATGGCTGGTCTTGTTTTATCAACACGCCTACGCACATCGCCCCCCTCCCTTGAGAATAAGTTAAAGCTAATCCAGGATATAATGCTATTTCATTAGTAAGATATTTCTATAAGACTCTCCAAAAGATGCAGGCAAGATTTGATCCCTGCACCCTTTATGTATGCATGCAAATATCTCACTGAACTCCTTAATATGAACAATTCGTAGGTCAATAAAATTGTTTTAAAAATAAAACAAAAAGAGCTATTTTAGAAAATATAACCACAATACCATTAACACACCCCCCAATTAGCAATAATTTCCTAATTTTATCAGATATTCCGGGAAATGTTTCCTGCTGTGCCATGTATTTTTGTTATATTGTATTCCTTTGAGTGAGGACTGATTCATTTTTCCTCATATTGACTCTCTGTTGGTGTGCAGCTCTGTAAGTTTTGGCATGTGTGCAGATGAGTCCTTGTGGCCACCAGCCTAATCAGGTTACAGACGATTCTATCAGCAGAGACACCCTTGACAACCACACATCCATTCTCCATTGCTACCGGTAGCCTGTTCCGGGATGTCCTGTGAATGCAGACACACAGGATGCACCCATAGGAACACCACCCCGATCCAGGCATAGAATATTTCCACCATCTTAGAAAGTTCTCATGCTCTTGCTACTTTAAAAAAAAAAAAAAAGCTTGGAAACCTCTGAAATCAAAGGTATCATCATATGCTCTTGATTTTTGTGGGACAGTGAAATCTCTCAGTTCCCAAATCCTCAACTGCTCGTGAGAGGCCAAGTGGACTCCTGAACAGGGCAGCGCCATGGAGACTGGACAGGGGGCTGGAGAGAGAGAGAGAGAGACTTGACACCAGTTTCTTGTAGGGGGAAGGTGTTCTTCTGGGTTTGGGCGGGCAGGCCTCCTGGCAGAACCCTGTGGGCCAGCCAGCCAGACTGCAACTCCCCAGGAGCCGGGGCATTGTGTGAGCCTGCCGACGCAACACTCGCAGCCAGAGACAGCAAGCATATTTCTTAAAAGTCAACTTGATCTACCTCCTGGAGGGGAGGCTGCATGTCCATGTGCCAGTCACATTAGAGCAGTCAATTTCCTGCCAGCAGTTGGTGGGGAAGGAAACCTATGTGGGCTGTGAGGGGCTCCTACCTGCCAACCTCCCCACCCAGCCTCAGCTGCACCCCCCGTCCCTGCCTGAATCACACACAGCCTGGGCCTCCCTTGAAAGCAGTCCCTCTCTCACTTGCCCAGGAAAATGTAAATTCAGAAGAATAAGCTGTTGGCTTAATTCAATTTGCCCCGATGGAAGTTCTCCGGGTGTGATATGGTAGGGAACCATGTGTGGGCTGGCATAGTTGTTCTAATGTCTTTTGGCCACTTTAGAAGCAAATGGTTGCCCCTGGAAACAGCTATCCGTTTGAAAATGGTAAGTTATGAAGATTCCCCATCCTTCTTCACGTTTGAATTCATGAAACTGTTAACTTGACTTTAATAGTGGCGGATAATTCATAGAGGGTGCTAAGCTCCACAATGAACCCTTTTAGAGGAGAAGAGGGTGATGTGACCATCCACCATTTAGCAATCTCAATAGTAACAAATCACACGCATCGAGCCCAGGAGAGTACTCTAAAAAACATACCTTTTGCAGCTCAAGTCTCAAATCTCAAACCATGCAAAAGCCACCGACGACCTGCACCGGTGTGTGGGGGGATTGCTTCTCTTTTCCTCTTAGTTTGTTACCTGCATCTCCTCAGGGCCGAGTCCCCCAGTATTGGTGCAAATGCCTTCTCTTTGTGGTGACACGGAGAGGAACTCCTCGCTGCTGGCTTCTCTCCGGGATCTTTCACCCTCCCTTGGCTACCTTCCCCATTCTGTCTCTTAAACTCAGCATTTAGAAATGGGATGTCAGATGCCCAGCCACACTGGGTTCTTCTGTGGTAAGGCCACCAAGGCTGAGTTAAAGGAAGGCAGTGGCTTTGGATCTTGTGGGTAGAGCATCTGTGGCACTGGACAGTTGAACCATTTATGCCGCCATCTTGGTCCTCTTGCCTCTTCCGTTTGGCATTATCATGCTAAAAGAATTTCTCTCTCTCTTTTTTTTCCCACCTTGAATTACATCACCAAAGGAGCTTCTCCATTTGATAAATTATCTTTGGAATGTCCAGGACCCAGGAGAGAGGGTAAAGGGAGGAACACGACCTGGGCGCTGTACTGACGTTAGCCCAGAGTGGAAATAAACTCCTTGGCAAGTGTAACTCTTTAAAAATGAGAGCAGCACAAGGGCTTCAAAATGAAATGTTTCTTCAACAACTTGAGAGTCTATTTAAAAATATGGGTTGGGGGTCCTTCTTTCATCTGGAAGCCAGGCCCAGATTTCTACATGTTTATCAAGTTCACTGGGGTGATTCTTATTAGATTCAGGAACCACAGCTTTGGAGAACTCATCTGCTTTCCAAGTGGGAAAGACAAAAACCACTCCATCCAAGGAAAGGGTTAAAAAAGAAGAAACACTGAGCAAAGCAGGAAAGGTTATTCCCAAAGACCCAGTGGGAAGAGGGAAGCTGATTATAATAGGAGAAATCTGGAAAGTTACATTAACAACAAAATGCAGATAATGAACGAGCTATTTAAGAAAATTAGATTCTTCGAAGCTGAATTAAGAATATTTGGAGGCAAGGAAAATCACACTGATTCCCAGCTGAAAACTAGGGAAACAATATTCAGATCATTGATAATTTTCCACAGGAGTGAGGAAAACAAGAAGGTATTTTCCCGTGAGCCAAGGCAGGGCGTAACATATGCAGCTCCTAGTAATAGAGACACATTTTTGGTGATTTGGAAACTTAATTCTTTCTAACTTTAGGCTTCTGTGAAGACAGAAATCTTGGTGATTTTTTTTTTTTTACAAGATAGACATAAACTTTTACTACTCTGTGGAATAGAAATGAAAAGCTGTTCCAAAGTGGAAGGTGATTATTTCATCAGTCAATCATTCAACAATTCTACAAGTATTTATGGAGTGCCTACTACCTGTTAGGTATAGTGCTAGCCCCTCGTGATGGACAATGGAGACTGAATGCCTGTATTGGTTATTAATTTCTATGTACCAAAGTATCCCCAAACTTAAGACTAACCCACTGACTGTAACTCACATCTTCTGTGCATCAGGCATGACAAAGCATTTTAGCTGCAGTGTTCCAGGTTAGGGACTTTCATGAGACTGAAATCAAGTCATTGGTTGAGGACATGGTCATCAGAAGGCTTTGTGAGGCTTGGGAGTTCCATTCCTAGGTGGCTGGCTCCTATGGCTCCAGGCAGGAGACCTCAGGTTCTTGCTGAGCAGGCCTCTCCGTTGGGTGGTTTGTCCAGACAGTGTGACAGCTGACCGTTTCCAGAGTGAGTGATCCAAGAAAGGGCAAGGGGAAGCTGCAGTTATAGAATGACCTCAACTTAGAAGTCACCTACTGTGCCTGTCACTGCCATATTCTATGCCTTTCAAGTGAGTCGCCAAGTCCAGCCCATGCTCAAGGGAAAGAGCGTTAGGCCCTAGCCTTCTCCTGGAGGAGTACCTAAGCACTTGTGGACATGGTTTTAGACCACCACACCCCACTTCACACCTGCCTGGTGATGGATAGGTTCAAATGCAACCTTATTACTGATACATAATCAGGCCGAGCCAACCAGCCCACCACTCTTAGGCCTTGTTTCCACAGTGATTATTATACAGTTGATTGTTGGCCATGGCCAAACATGAGCAATGCTTATGTTAGAATAACTGGGGAGAAGGTAGCTTTTAAAAAGTACTTGTATCTCCTACTTCCAGAAATTCTGACTCAGGTGGTCTGGCATGAACCCAGGTGCTTAATCACTGACCCCAATAAACTGAAAAATGACTGAACCATTAAAGCAATTGGCCATTGGATACCATCTTAGTCTTTATTCCGTTGCATAATTTGGTGAGCTCCCCAGGTATTTTTGTGGCCTTTGTCACCATTTTATCCATTTTTAATCATTCTGTACATATTCTGGTTTAGTTTTCTTATTTACTTTGGATCCAGTTTTTCAACTATATTAGAGTTTGACATATCGATGTTTCCTTACAACTCCATCCTGCATTCACACATCTAAAGGAATAATCTTAACTCCAACAAAATTGGCTTGAAGCATGTGTGTGCTATGTGGAAATGTCAGGAATGCTATAATTATATTTTATCAGGTGAAGTTTAACATTTTAATAGGCAGTGTCTAAGACTGATTTGACAGGGTGTTTTTGGATGGTGAGATGGATGCTCAAAATAAGAAAACACCACTCAGATACTAAATGAATCATTTCTGCCAGACAAGTAGGATTGGAGCTATTTCGAAGGACATGTACATCTTTCTGAAGTGCTGTCCTCTTTTAATGTGTGTTCATTAAATCTGATTTGGAAGTTTGAGAAAATAACCCTTCTGTGGCTTGTTAATCATTACAGAAGAGGAGTGAACAGTTGGCAGAGTTCCAAAAGTCCTTACCTGGGTGTTTATTTTATCTCACCATGAGTATAATTCACCAAAATAGCAAGAGTTTAAGCAACTTCATCAGCGGCACAGCTCCATCCATCCTGTTGTGTGTCAAGACATAATATCAACCAAATTGGATGAATGGGTTCATTATAGCCACCCTATTTATTATCATGATTCTCTCATGGGAGGGAATTTAATTTACTTGGGTTATTCGGCTGATGTGTGTTGTCTTTGTTTTGTTTATAAATGGGACAGTCATGATTCCCTTGCCTTTAAGTTAAGTCTTTCATCGGAAGCATAATTTTGCACATTAGTTGATAAATAGACGAGCTAGGCATTTTATATGTGAATGCAGCCATGCCAGCTCTTTCATGAAATGCTGCTTTTTCAATCTCAAAGAAAGAGTGCTTTTTACCCCCATGGGATGCTATACAGATCCCCCTTGGATATACTGATGATCAGGCTACAACATCTGCCATCCCAGGACTGCCAGGTTTGACTCAGTTGATCTCACTGCTAGCTCCTTCTTTCTCTCCACAGCATTCTATGGGAAACAGAACAGAAGGTAAAGGGGTTGGAAGTTAGACCTGAGTTTGAGTCTCACCTTGAAAGCTCACTGTATTTTATTCTGGGAAATTTACTTCTCGGCCTTTCATAGACAATTATTAGCATTAGATTAGTGCACACATGTTGGTTTCTGTTTCTCTTGTGTATTTCCTCCCTATCTGGGGTCCTCTACTGGCTACAGCTCATGTTTTCTAGGGAAACTTTCATTCTGCAGTACCCAAACTCTCCACAAGGGTGGACATTGGGTCAAAGAAATTCCAAATAGTATTTTATCAATGGAACTTGATAAAATAGAGGTACTAGTCCACTGTTTTATTATACAGTGACTGTTGGCCATGGCCAGACATGAGCAATGCTTATGTTAGAACAACTGGGGAGAAGGTAGCTTTTTGGGAGTTCCATTCCTAGATGAAAAAAATGTTCATCATCTCTAACAGAGAAATTCAAATCAAAACTACTCTTAAGATATCATATCACTCCAGTCCGGCTTCCATTGTTGCTGCTAAAAAGTCATCAATAATTGTTATTTTTTTTTAAGGTAACACTTCTTTTTCTTGTGACTATTTTTAGAACTTTCTCATGGCTGTTGGATTTTAGAAGTTTAACTATCTTGTGTCTAGGGTTTGTTGTTTGTTTGTTTGCTTTTTGTATTATTCCTACTCAGGGTTCTCAGAATTTCTTGAATTGGTGATGTGATGTCTTAGGTCATTTTTGGAAAATTTTCTTCAAAAATGGCTTCTCTGATGCCCCAACAGTCTCTTTTCCTTCCCCTGTTGGCCATATAATTGCCTAGGAATTAAACCAGAGACTCTGTGTCTAATAGAAGAAAAAGTAGGCCCTCATCTTCATCATGTGGGATTAGGCCCCAGCTTCCTTAATAAAACTCCTATAATGCAAGAATTAAAACCAAGAATCAATAAATGGGATGGATTCAAACTAAAAAGTTTTTTTCTCAGCAAAAGGAACAATCTGTGAGGTGAATAGAAAGCCTACATCTTAGGAGCAAATTTTTATCCCTCACACATCAGATGTAACACTAATCTCTAGGGTATAGAAAGAACTCAAAAAGCTAAGCACCAAAAAAACAAATAACCCAATCAATAAATGGGCCAAGGACCTGAACAAACACTTCTAAGAAGAGGATATACAATCAATCATCAAATATATGAAAAAATGTTCATCATCTCTAGCAATTAGAGAAATGCAAATCAAAACTACTCTAAGATATCATCTCACTCCAGTCAGAATGGCAGCTATTATGAAGACAGACAACAATATGTGTTGGTGAGGATGTGGGGGAAAAGGTACACTCATACATTGCTGGTGGGACTGCAAATTGGTGCAGCCAATCTGGAAAGCAGTATGGAGATTCCTTGGAAAACTAGGAATGGAATCACCATTTGACCCAGCTATCTCTCTCGTTGGTCTATACCCAAAGGTCTTAAAAACAGCATACTACTGGGATATAGCCACATCAATGTGTTTAGCAGCACAATTCACAATAGCAAACCTGTGGAACCAACCTAGGTGCCCTTCAGTAGATGAATGGATGAAAAAAAATGTGACATATATACAAAATGGAATATCATTCAGCAGTAAAAGAGAATAAAATTATGGCATTTGCAGGCAAATGGATGGAATTGGAGAAGATAATGCTAAGTGAAGTTAGCCGATCCGAAAAAACCAAATGCCAAATGTTTTTTCTGCTATAAGGAGGCTGATTCATAGTAGGGTAGGGAGGGGGAGCATGGGAGGACCAGATGAACTCTAGATAGGGCTGAGGGGTAGGAGGGGAAGGGAAAGGGCAAGGGTTAGCAAGGATGGTGGAATGTGATGGACATCATTATCCAAAGTAAATGTATGAGGACATGAATTGGTGTGAATATACTTTATATACAACCAGAGATATGAAAAATTGTGTTATATATGTATAATAAGAATCATAATGCATTCTGCTGTCATTTATTTTTAAAAATCAATTAAAATTAAAAATAAATAAATGAATAAATAAAAAATAAATAAAAAAGAAAACAAAAAAATTAATTGTAATATAAAAAAGAAGTCTCATTAATTTATAATTAAATTATTCATCTTTCTATTTTTATTCTTGAAAATATTGAAAGTTTTAAAAAAAAGTTTCTCTCTGATAAGCTAGTATCTGTTTTGTTTTCCCACTTTCCTGTTTCTTTAAGTGCCTGATAGCTTTTTATTAAGTGCCAACAAGTGTAGAAGCTCCAGATGATGCTATCTTCCTCTAAAAAGATCTATTAAATAGATTATTGTGAGTCCCTTAGGTTTGGTTGGCTCTACCACCCTGGATTCCTGCATAAGCCGATTGAAACCTAACTCACTGTGAATAGGAAAACAAATCTTAAGCACAATTAATTAGAAACCATCAATGAATCTTTACATGGGGACTTGCCACTGGAATGGTCTAAATCAGGCTGTGGCTTCACTGTAAACCAAGCAAATATACTCTTTTGCTTTACTCCTCCCTCACCCTATACAAGCCTTCCCCATATGCCCCTTTAGAGGACCCCAAACCCCATGAAGTCAGTTAATGCCTCAGTCACAAATCACCCTCTGTTCAAATCAACTCTTTAAAATTTTAATGTGCCTAAGTCTATCTTTTGACAGGACATACTTTTGATTTGGGGAAGCTATAAAAATAGAAGCAGATTCTCACTGTTGAATACAAGATGGATCTGAATGGAAGCCGGGTTTGTGTTGGTAAGGACTATGAAGGTTTCCCTTAATTCTAGGGTGGATCCCTTTAGAACCTTGGTGGAAACATGGAGGTACTGATCAGAGCCTCTGATTTCAGTCTGGTTAGTAACGCCTATTTTTGTCTCCCTACTGTTGTGAGACTGCTATCAACTGTGCTCAGCTTCTTGGGATTTTAGTTTCTGCTTGGCTTCTCAGTCTTCCAGTTACTGGATAGAAATTTGTAACTACCTCAGGGGGGAAACGAAGGAACCGGATGTGAAGCTCACACCCATCTTGTCTATGAGCTTGGTCTTCAGGTGGGTGACTGAGTTCTACTTTCACCTAACACCCTCAGCCATCTGAAAGAGCGACTCCTTTATTCTTCCATGGCTCTCTCTTGGGAGG
Source organism: Ictidomys tridecemlineatus (assembly GCF_052094955.1). Lineage (NCBI taxonomy): Eukaryota > Metazoa > Chordata > Mammalia > Rodentia > Sciuridae > Ictidomys > Ictidomys tridecemlineatus. Next base: position 134,394,691 of record NC_135486.1, read on the forward strand.
GAATGACCTCCCACTTAGTTTTTTTTAGTTATCACTTTCAGCTCAGTTTTTCACCTTTCAGTTGCTTCCAAATCGGTCGATGCCTCAGGTGGAAAACAGGTACAGAAAATTGTCCTTTCCTCCCATCCTATCCGTTGTGGAAGCTTTCCAATGGCTTTTCCAATGGCTTCAAATATATATATATATATATATATATATATATATATATATATATATATATATATATATATTTTTTTTTTTTTTTTAAATTCCCTGGTTTTCTTACTATCCTTGTTAGGATTATTGGTCTAGTAGAAGCTGAATTGTGATAGCTAGGAATAGCACTCTCTCCCGGAAATTTTATTTTGGTCTTGAGTTCCAGAAATGGAAAGATCAATGGTAATTTCCAGAGAACCAATTCTGGAACCTTCACTGCTGAGATATTTTATGATGCTCTACTTAGCAAATTTCCTTGGGGTGGATTACTTCTCCCTTTGAACCTATCACTCACCCAGACCCTGTATATTTCCTGTAAAAACGCCTCTCTTTCCCAACCTGGTCTGAGTTTCTTAACTCCCCAAAAATAAATATAAAAGACCTGTCAGATGACTACTCAGAACAAGAGGAGCAACTTGCATTCAGGCAAGGGCACAGTTGTGCAGTGTTCTGGGGAGTCAGGTGGCCTGTTGTTAACTAGATTTTAAAAATGGCCCCGTCACTAGGCTGCATGGTAACCTTGGAAAATCACCCTCTCCTGTCTCTTGTGTAACAGGTTATGTTTGTACAAGATTACATCTGAAATTCCATAAACTTAAGATCCTGTGAGTCTTGAAATAATCCCAAGGCTTATTTCACTTAGCATGATAGTATCCAGATCCATCCATTTACTGGCAAATGTTATAAAGTCATTTTTCTCTATGGCTGAATAGTGGATTTGGAATTAGCTGATCCATCTAGAAATTGAATTCCCAGACTTGCTCTTTGAAACAAGTTAAATTACCAATTAATTTGGCTAATATTCAACATAGAGTGTTTCTGAATAAAAAAAAAAAAAACACCTAGCTATAAGACTTCTGTCTTGCCCATCTAAAGCGAGACACAACTGAACGGGAATAATCCTTGTTTGGATAGTATTGTGCAAGAGGTAGGTTTAGGTGGAAAGATCACTTTGAATGTCAGTGGTTCTACCTGACTTAGATGTCTCTGTAACAAAGCTTGAAAATGTTCTTTTAACCAAAGCACTTTAGAAAGATACCAAAAAGTAAAATTAATTGGGAAGATCTGTTTTATGTTTTGAAAAACCGATGTATCATTACTTATGATTAGCTTAAACGTATGCATTTAAATATTTATACCTGGGATTCCAAATAACACTGGAGGGCACAAAGGCACATCACCCCTCTCCTTTTTGAGAGGACCCACTCTGTCCCTTGAGAGTGTCCCTTTCCCCCTTTCCTATCCCTTCTCATAAACTCATGCCTGCTAACCTGAATATTTATATCAGTATAAAAGTATGCAATTCTATGTAGCAGGACCTTTGACTTTTATTAATTTCCAACTATTACAAGCTCCATGAGAACTTATGCATGTCCCTGTTGGCTGGGTGTCAGTCAGTATTCCAGTTCCTAGTAAATAGCTTATGACACTCCCCTGGAAGGCTCAATTATGAGATGCATTTGTGAATTATTACTGGTCCTGTCTTCAGATTCTCCAAGCTTTAGAATTCACAGAAGCCAGCTTATCTGAGAACTGTGTATCTAGCACAAGCTTTTTTTTTGCCCTCTGGGGAGAATCGTTTTGGCCCTATGATACTGAATTACATCAGAATTTCCACATCGCTACCACAGGCACCTTCTGCTGCCATCTCTCATCTGGATTACTGCAGCCCCTGTCCCTGCCCACTCACCTTCCCATGTCCTCTGTGCCTCCCACACAGGTGGTTCTCTCTCAGGGGCCAAGTGATCCTTTCAAAATGGAAGTCTGAGGGCATCGTCCACTTGCTGCAGGCCCTTTGGAAGCTTCCCACCAGTCTCAAGGCAAATGGTTGCTTTGCCTGACTCTGTCTTTTCTTGCACCTGCCCCTCCACTTTGGCCGGAGTGTTTTGACCTGACATGGCAGCGCTCTTCCCTCTTCTCATGTCCTGCCCCTCCTGTTTGCAACACCCTCTCCTTTCGTTGCCTAGCAATGTCTATAGCCAACCTTCAGGTCCCGCTTACCCATGTTCTCCAGGGGCACAACTTCCCAATCCCGCTCCAGGAGAAGCATCCAGTCGTCTTGTGCATCCAGGTGCATCTCCGCTTCCCGGCACTTACACTATATTCCCCTGTGATTTGTTCACTCTTTGGAAGGTAAAATCGACAAGAGTGGAAATTTTATATATTCCTATGCATCATTGTTTTTGCTCCCCAGAGGATCGCATAGCTCCTGGAACATAACAGGGGCATAATAAATATTTTCTGGATGAATGATGAAGACAACCAGCTTAAATTCATCATTTCATTTGCTGTGGGTATGGGTTTTGGAATATTTCATTAAAAATCTCTCTTCCATGAGCACATGATGTCGAACATTTTCTCTTATTTCAGCACTAGACATTATGTGCCTCATGAATAATTAACTTATTTTATTTTGTCTATGGATACTGAGAATTAAATAACTGATTGTTTCCCCCTATTTTGTTTGATTTTTAAACAGACCAGAGTGAAATTTAGCATTGAATTCCAGCTGGCTGTGTTGATTAACAAAAATCCATCTATTCAGCAAACACTAAGCATTTTCAATGTAGAAAACACTGTCCATGCACTAGAGGTTCAAGAGAGACCCCACCAGACATCATCTCCCAAAGGAGCTTGTAGTCTCTAGGTCAATTCAAGGATCACAAACATGTCTTACAATTGCAACTTCAAGATGTGCTATTAAAATAAGTCTGTGGGCCAGGCACGAAGGTGCACACCCATAATCCTAGTGACTCAGGAGGTCGAGGCAGGAGGATTGCAAGTTCAAAGCCAGGCTCAGCAACATAGTGTGGCCCTGTCTCTAAATAAGAAAATAAAAAGGGCTGTGGATGTTGCTCAGTGGTTAAGCACCCTGGGTTCAGATCAAAATAAATAAATAAATAAGCAGATAATAAACAAACAAACAAATAAATCTGTTATGAGAAATTGGAATGGGAAGATTAGTTCTGGTCAAAATGACATTTGAGGGGCATCTGAAGAAGGGTGGGAAAAGCACCACATGGGACAGCATTTCAACAGTGAGAAGTATGGTGAGCAGATGAGGCCAAAATTAGGCCCGTGTGGATGGCATGGAAGGAAGAAGGAGGAATGTGAGGGAGATGAGGCTGGAGGAGTAAGCAGCAGTTAGGTTGTACAGGGCCTCTTGCAATACTTGTCTAGAAAATTTGAATGTATCCAGAGAACAATGAGAAATCAAAATATTTTAAGGAACGGGTCCAATTTTTATGTCAAAGAAGAACATCATGACTGATCATAGGGACAGCATCCACTTGTTTACCTAGCCTTAGTATTTTGGACTCCAAATCCTCACCTTTCTGATACTGTCTTTGGCAAGATTCCTTAGAAACTGAGCCCAAGATGGGTTCCTGTGCAGATGGTTTATTGAAAGTGTCCTCCAAAGAGGCATGAAAGGCAGAGGGAGAAAGTTCATCACTGTGTCCCAGATGGGGGCTTCAGCCTATTCCAAGAAGAGCCCTGGAGCATGTACCTCATCACAGAGCTGACCCCACCACAAGGCAGGGTAACCTCAGGGGCCACTGTGGTCCATTAGCAGCCAAACCTCGGCAGCTGTGCGCAACTAGCCCGTTCAAGATCTGGGTAGACCACCCGCAGTGGCCACCACAGCGCTTTATCTACCTTCTCTTGAATTGGAAGAGACTTTATTTAAAAATATTTATTGCTTGAGTAATAAAAACATTTTTATAAAAAAAAAAACTAGAAAGATGCAATGAGACTCTTGTTTTATTCCCCAGGGAAGACCATTGTTAAGAATTTATTATATAGCCTTTCAAAGATCTGTATGTATTTATCTCTGCCATTCTGTAAACCACATAATGGCATATAGTACATCTGCTTATCTGTGCCTGTTCTTTTCACCTAGCAATGTAACTCACAGAACGTTCTATATCAAAATACAGAGGCCTGTAGCATTTTTAATAGCTCTAGGAGGATTGCATTATATATATGGACCATAATATATTTACCTTAATTTTTTTCCACTTAATTTTCTTTATATGACTGTCCTATGCATATATATGCATACATAAAATGCATACACACACATTACCTCAAATACCTGAAATTAGAATAAGGTAAAAGGCAAATAACAAAACTCACATGTGGGTTCTCATGTCCTGTGAGAGTTCACCTGGATGGCCAGTTATTGGAGCAGAAAATAGCCCTCTCAGAGAGGGAACCATATATTATCGTGTATGACCCTATGAATCCCAATCAGTGACAGAATCAGTTCACTGTAGCTGCCTGAAACTCTGGTAATTTCATCTGAACATGGCAGAATTCCCAAGCCAATTTCAGAGCAATTTCAGAGCATTTCATAGGTTATCAAGGGATCCATTATAACTACATCAAAAGCTCTCCAAACTTTGGTCCAGACTCTCTTTATTGATTTAATGTAAAGTCTAAATATATTCTACAGCTTTAAAATAAACCAGGCTGAGCTAGATTTGAGCTCAAAGGCAACACTGATGGTGCCTTTGTACATCTACATCTTTATCTTTAGAGATTTAATTATCTTTTCTAAGCCATGATTCAGTGGAGCTGAAAGATCTGAAGCTGTTCCTGCTTGGTTGTGTTGCAAAGTGAACAGCTGACATTCTTACAAGATGAAGAGCTGCTTCAAAGGCTAAAGACAGAATCTTGGCTTCTCCCCCGAGGCCACCTGTGTAGCCACCAGTCACACACTGTGGGTACTATCAGGGACTTGAGTTAGGGTAGGGATGTTGGTGTTTTCCAGACCGAGCCTCCCTGGGTTCCTTTTCTTTATTCTTTTCAAAGAACAGATGCTCCATGGCCAGATTCTGTGGGTGAATCTTCCTGATGGGTTGGTTCCTCAGGGAGCCTTGCAGATGGAGCGCAGATATCTGCTCTTACTCAAGTGAGAGTATCTCCCCAGGAAACAGCTGATACCTGGGGTATTTTAAAATGTGTGTTGCATTTGGCAATGCCATTTTTGTGGCCCAGTGTCCACTTAGAATGGAGGCACTTGGAATTCCCAGAATCTGCCCATCCTTGTCCGAGGATCATCAGGTGTTTGGTACCACTGTAGCAGTTGACAATGACTCCATCAGTTTCCTTTCATTTGCTCTTTAAAAAAAAAAAGGTAGAACTGCATGTCAACTCCATTCTCCAATGCTGCTCAGTGAAGATGTTGAATGAGAGCCTCATTATTGGTGAAGCTGAATTTCAAGTGGGCGGAATGTTGCATTGATGGATTACTTAGGTAAATGGATCATTTCTTCATTTCAGCTTATTTCATTGACAACCTGCTGGGAGCTGGGACCCGTCCAAGGCCTAATAATGACTCATCCAGGGCCCCAGTTCCTCTGTTTCAAACAATCAGGAGACTGTTGCATGGGCTGTGTGAGATGGTCCACATAAAACCTTTAGAATTATGCTTGGGACACAGTAATCACTCATTCAGTATGTGTTCTTTTTCAAAAACTTACTTTTAAAATTTACATATAAAATTGTATTTGTTATGTACCAAATAATGTTTTGAAATACGTGTGTGTGTGTGTGTGTGTGTGTGTGTGTGTGTGTGCATCCTTGTGGGGCCTGGGGATGTGGCTCAGTGGTAGAGCACTTGCCTAGCATGTCTGGAGCCCTGGGTTCCGTCCCTACCACTGTAAGATAAAATTGGACTCTTTGTGGCTGTGGAATGTGGGGTGTCGTTAACGATGCATTCCCTCACATGGTAATTTTTTTTGTGGGAAGAACACTTAGTACCCACTCTCTCAGAATTTGTCAGGAACACAATGTACTGTCATTAACTGTAGTCACCGGTTGAACAATAGAAAGTATGCCTCTTACCTAACTGTAATCATGCACCCATTGACAAACAGCTTCCCCCACAGCCACCTTGGCGTCTGGTAGCCCCAGTCTGCTTCAGACTTCCATGAGATCAACAGTGGAGTCCAGGAAGAGGTGAGAACAGTCCATATTTTTCTTTCCATCTGGGTTTACTTAACATAATGCCTTCCAGTTCCACTCTCCTTGTTCCAAATGATGGGACTTTGTCCTTTTTTTTTTTTTTTTTAATGACTAAAGAGTACTTCATCCTGTCTTAATTAATTAATTAAATCAAAAGGGGTGTAGATGTGGCTCAGTGGTAGACACTGGCCTAGCTTTCATGATGTGCTTGGTTTAATCCCGAGGACAGCTAAAAAACCAAACATCTAAAGAGAGACCAAGAAGGTCATTAGATAATAAAGGGATCAATTCAGCAAAACAATTTAGCCCCAGATTAGTAGAAGGTAGGAAATAAATATCAGAATAAAGATAAATGGTTAAAAAATGTTTTTTAAAGATAAATGAAACAAACTGTTGTGTTTTTGAAAACATTAATAAAATTGTCAAACCTTTGGCTAGATGAAGAAAAAAAGAGAGAAGACTCAAAGAAACAAATTAGAGATGAAAAGGGAGAGATAACAATTGATACTAGAGAAATACCAGTTATCATGAGAGATTATTATGAATTAACTTAGAAGAAGTAGATAAATCCCTGGGTACATACTACCTATCAAGATTAAATTAGGAAATTATTAAATTTTGATTTATTAAATAAAGAAATAGAGAATCTGAACAGATCAATAATGATTAAGGATATTAAAATAATCATACAATTATTATTTTGTAATATTTACTTAAAATTCATTTCTCAAAAAATAAAATTCCAGGACCCATGCCTTCACTATGTTCATTCTACCAAGCAATTTAAGAATACCATATCCTTTCAATCTCTTCTCTTCCAAAAAAATTGAAGAGGAAATCTCTCAAACACATTCTACAAGGCCAGCATTACCCTGGTTCCAAAACCAGACAAAACAAAAATCAAGAAAAAGAAAGAAAACTACCAATCAATAGTTCCCATGCACACAGATGCAAAAATCCTCAACAGGACATTTGCAAACCTAGTTTGATACCACATGGAGAAGTGGATTCACCACCATCAAGTGGAATCCATTTCAGAGATGATGCCAGGATCCTTCGTCATGCACATGTCCATCAACTTATTAAAGGAAACCCCATCATGTGTGCCAACACAGATGAACTTGGAGGATGTCATATTCAGGGAAATAAGTCAGGTGCAGAAAAAGAAACACAGCCTCACTTGGGTGGAACCCCAAACTGTTGTTTTCATAGGAGTTGAGAGTAGAATGGCAGTTATCAGGTTTGGCAACTGTCGGGTGGGTGGGGAGAAGGTTGGTCACGTGCACTAAGTCACATTTCCCCAGGAGAAGTAAGTTCTGCTGCTCTACTGACCCACAGGGAGATGTTAGGTAACAGCAATGGACAATTTCACCAAAAGCTAGAAGAAAGGATTTTGAAAAATTTCTCCATAAAGAAATATACATGTTTGAGGAGATAAATATAAATGTTTACCCTTATTTAAGCATTACTCAAAGTATACCTGTATCAAAACATCTCACAGTATCCCATAAATAAGTATGATTTTTATGTGTCAGTTTTTAAAAGCACACACACTCAGAATGACTGTTAGACTTTGAATTTTTTCTTGTTGGAGAAGACTAAGAGGGGTTACAGACTTGTTGAACATGTTTAAGAGGCTTGACATCTAAATGGAACGATCACGTAGGTAGCTGTACATCATATTTGGAGCTTAAGGGAAAAGTCATGATTAGAAGCCAGACATAGAGATGAACAGCAGGAATCCAGGTGAATGGTTTTCAGGAGGAAGGGCAGATAGAGAAGTCACAGCGATGACTGTTACTACTGCAGTTTGTTATTGACATTGTTATTTTATGGTGATTATTACCATGTAACAAGCTTTCTTACTTCCTCAAAATGAAAACATTAACCAAGGTTACAGACTTGCTAAGTTGGGAGAGAGGGAAGACAGAAATGAGCATGGCCGGGGGCAAAATGACCACTTCTTGCAGACATGTGGCGCGGTCCAGTTGTCTTCTCTGTAGACCAGAGGGCCAGCTGGGGAGTGGTGAGAGTCACGGACAGTCGGTCTGTGCAGCTATGCACATCGCCTCTCTGTGCCACTTTTTTGGAGAGAGGCCCAGGCCAGTGTGTTGCAGGTTAGTGAGTGAATCTGCTTCACATTCCTCTCTCATAGTTGGACCATCTGTCCCGAATCCCCTTACATACGAACCTATTGTCAAGAATAAGACAGGTTGTGATGTGTACATGTGGTTGTGCAAAGACTTAGCCCACTTTGTTTTAAAAAAGAATTTTGAAACCATTGTTTTTGAGATCAAACCAGTTCTTTCCAGAAAATACTTCCACAATAAACCTAAGGAAATCTTATTTACTCCAAAGAAAAAGGGTAAAGCAAGACACAGTGTGCTTGTACATGATTCCTGATGCTTAGGTCATTGTAGGGCGACTCTCCAGGAGCCCAGTTTGCCTGCTGCTGTTGATAGGCAATGCCCCTCAGGGCTGGCCTGTGTGGAGGAACTTTGATAAGAGGAAATGCTTTGAAAGTTCACAGAGTATGGAACTGGGAGTGACCTTGGTTTTAGCACATGGAAGTCAAATATGCCAAAGGATAGCTCAGAAGCAGAGTCCACAAAACTGTTTCATTCTTCATTCAAGTCTTATTTTAACGCAAGTTGGAGTGCCTATGCATGTCTTAAAAAATAACTCCTTTGGCTGTTCATTTTTTAAATGGTGTATTATCCCTGGCTCTGTGAAATAGGAGCAGGGGCACCTAGTGTTGCCCAACAAATAGCAACAAGAGGATGGTCCAGGTGACGTTCATCTTCTCCAGTGCCAACTTCAGAGCTTGCCAGCCTTAGGGGTGACTTGGCAGTCTCCATAATACTGGTGACAAGCTGATTTTCCCACATGCCTAGATTAGGTTAATCATACCCACCAAAATTCTGCACATGGAGACGTCGATGCTACCAGGAAGCCTGGACATGCTTCCCTTGTGCCTTGGGTGTGTGGTGTAGAAGCCTGACGGCGTCTCAGTGCTGTCGTCAAGCTCACGCATGCTGTTTGTTTTGATCCCTCTCATCTTCCTTCTTTTGTAGACGTGGTGCACAATAATAGCTGCACATTCTTGGGGCAGAGCAGGGTGGCGGTAAAGGGCACAAATTAACGCACGCAAGCCAGACTGGTTCACGGTGGGGCACACGTGATGTCATTTGGGGGTCTTGCTTGGTTTTGAGCGCTGGAGGTTGAAAGTGAATTCTGTAGCTGGTTCTCAGCATGGCAGTGTGTTTCACACTGAAATGGAGTGGGGGGGCTCTCAATTCTTGCTATAGTTCTACAATGCCCTAACTGGTGTGGAGTTGGCATACATGTTAAACCAAGAGAGCAAAGGAGCAGAAAAGAGCCCATGTGCAAGAAGCGGTCCTCGAGGTCAGTGGAGAAAAGATGAACATTTCAAGGAATGACCCTGAGATATCTTTATACACATGGAAAAGCCTAGAATTGCACACCTATCTTAACTGCCCACGGAAAAAGGAATTCCAAATACGTTAAATAGCTGAATGAAAAAGGGAACATTATAATTGTAGGCGGATATTTTCTTGAAGTTAAGATATGGATGGTTTTCTTAAATGAAGTACAAAAATTTACAATCCATAAAGAATGTGATTGATTTAATCCTATGAAAACGAGGTAGAATAACTCATAAAAAGACATCATATGAAGAGTAAAAAAAATGAAGAAATTTGGTGCTATCCTTTTTTTGTTTCTCCTTGGGAATGTTCGTGTGTGTCCAGATCATCCAGAGCTATAAGAACGTGGGAGGACAGATGGCAGGCTGCCCAGATGTGAGAACTTGTGCTGTCTCATCTCTATCGTCTCTGCCCCATTCCCCCTATGGATGCAATGGCCCTGGAGGATGGATTCAGCATGTTGCTACTCCCTGATCGTTCTGCAGAGGGTTAAAACACTTTTGAACTACTCTAGTTAGAAGCACGCTTTATAGCACCTCTCACTGTTACCAGAACATGCAATTTCTTCAAAGAACAAGAGTTTGTCACTCAAAGGTGTGTGTGCGTGTGTGTGTGGTGTTAAGAAGCTTAAGGAATATTAAAAGTGAATTGCTACTCCAGGGTTTAAATGTAATATACGCTCATTACAGAGAAAATTTGGAGTACAAGAAAAAGCAAACAAGAAAACATAAATCACTCATAATCCTCTTATTATCCACACTCAAATATGACTAGCATTTAATGATCATTTTCCCATGTGTGTTGCATTATAGGTTCAGTATTAAATTCTGATCAACTCACTTAATATAATAACATAGAATTCCTCCATATGTTGTTACAAATTTGGGGAAAATATAATTTTTAATGGCAGCCCACAGAAGGAAGCATACCATAAGGATGAGGGTGACAGGCTCGGGGGCCACACTGCTGAGATTTGAATCCTGAATTCACTACTTATTAGCTAAAGGGTTATGGGCAAATTACTGAACACCTCTTCCCTCAATTTCCCCACCTGTAAGATGGACTGATAACAGGTACTACCTCACTGGAAGGGCTGTTGTGAAGATGAAATTTGTTCTTCATAAAATGCTTAGAATTGTCCTTGGCAAGTAGTACACGGTAATTGTTGCTTTTGCTGTGTGTTTGAAAGGATAGGTTGCCCCACCCTTCAGTCACACTCAAGTTCCAGTTCTGGGCTTTCTTTCCTATCTCATCATTCATCATCTGTACATCTGCACTCTGGGCTGAGGGGCTCAGGCACTGGTCCATATGGAGCAGTTCAGAGATCTTCAAAGACTCAGGAAGGACATACGTGGTTGTCCTTCTCCATGACTGGGACACATGCAGGCAGCCATTGCTGGAAGGCCTTCATGGAAGTAGTGACTAATGAGTTCTCAGTAGCTCTCCAAAGACGGGTTTTCTAAAAGGAGGGTGTTTGTCCTCTCTCTTGACCCTGATGTTTCTTCATGAGATCCTCCTAGGACCCCTGCTCATTCCTCCAAGTCTTAGGAAGCATCTGCCTCCTAAGATCATGTCCTGTTTCTCCTTCCAATCTTGATTTTCCAACAAAGATGGCAGCCATGATGCCTACTCTTTTCTTTCCAGCCAATAATCATCGTGTAAACGTCACCAGCCAACTTTCCCCAAAGTCTTTTTTTTTTTTTTGGATGTGATTATCAGGGGTTATTTTTGGAGTTAAAAAGATTGAATATTGATTATTTCTTTCCATTCTTACCATAACAATCCCAATTTTCTTTGAATGCCTTTGATTAACTAGAAGAAGGGTCATGTATAATGGAATACAGAAAAAAAGCACACAATTCATATTTTAAGATATTATCTCATCATAAATGAATGTTTCGCAATTTACTTAATCACTCTCCCATTGCTGGACATTTAGATTATTTTCAATTTTCAGCTATTAAAATGACATTGTGATTAACATTGCTAAAAATGCTTTCATACTTTGGATGACTTAGGAAGAATTACCAGAAATGGAAATTCTGGGTCAAATAATGCAAAAACAAAAATAATAAATGCTTTAAGAATTTCCCTTTCTTGTGCCAGGTATAAATTGTACCACTGTTATCAGGTGGTAGAAAATTAAGTGTAAGAAAAAGTTAAGATTTTTTAAAAATATGACTATATACTTAATTGTCTGGATGCTGGATCCACTGATATTAACAAAAATACCCTTAGAAGCTCATTTATGTCTGAATTTCTTTGGCTAATGACTCTGTTCTCCAGTTAAACCATTGGTACCCTTGGCAGTAGTAAAAGTTTAAACCTATACACTAAGAACAGGATTTCATCTTGCTGGATATTTAACCAAGAATTGATTAGTAGGGGTGGCATGGCCAATGGGTCAGGGATGATATGACTGGCCACTAGGAGGTAGGAAGTACTATTGGGTCTGGCAGGTAATAATGAAATCAGCTGCTAGAGGTACCAACAGTGCAGTATGTCCAAGCTTTAAAAAGGAGCAAATAGGGAGTGAACTGCATGGGGCATAGAGATCATTTGATCACTCTTATGCCTCTTCCTCATTATACCATTTTCAAACAGGTGATAGGAGATCAGAATAAATTCCAAGAACAAGGACATTCATGATGTGCTTGGCAATGAAAGAAGGGCATTGTCCTTCTGACTTGGTGACATAAAGGAGAAAGAATTCTGCAAGGGGTGCTGTATCAGTTTGAGCCTACTGTGGACAACAAATTCTTCAATGAAACGGGGCCCTATCCATCTGTAACACAAAAATCTATGAAGGTCACAAGAATGTTCACTGAGAATAAATAAATGATGTCATAGAACATTACGTACAATTTATTACACACTTGACAGCACAGTTACATACAGGAAGCCACAATTGCAGTATGATAGGATTTGCAATCAATCCCTATGAAGAAGTACTGAAGGTTGTAGCCAATGACTCTGTTCTCATTTTATCTGGATTTCTCTTCCTTTTATAAAACCTCCAAGAGTCTGTGAATTATTTTCTGCATATCTCATGTTCTTCTTGCCTTATGTGGACCTCTGCTGGAATGCTTGCTTCCCTGAGTTTGGGAACTTAATACCAAAATTACACAAAATCCTGTCTCAGAAAGTATAAAAGCTCAACATTTAATTTAAATATGAAGCCATCATCAACTGGGTTGCTATGGAGATCCTTCCTCCCATGTGTTCTGCAACATGTCTGCTGCCAATTATCCAGAAATAACTTCTCTATTTCTATGGCATCTTCTGTGTCTCACCTACTGCTGCTTCTGTATTCTGTTTGAGCTTGGATGCAAGGAGGAGGACATTTTATTTCTATTTCTTATAGGCAGGAAAGAAATTTTTCAACATGTCCAAGCTAAAAGGGATCCCCCACTGTGTCACTTCCTGTGTAACACTATTACACATCCCCCTTGGCTGCAGCAGATGAAGGTTAATTTTTTTTTTTAAATCCATTTCGTACTCACAATAGAATAGACTACCACCTTTGGGGCTGTGGTGGGAAAGGTGATTATGTGTATTATGGGTTGATGTTTAATTTCACATTTTAGGATTTCTGGATATTTTTCCACTTCTTTTGCAGTAGTTGATGAGTCACGTTATTTTCCCACCTGAGCTGCCACTCAGAGTCACTCTGAAACCAGAGTTCTGAGATAGGACTAGTTTCCCAGCTTTGCCAATTTCATTCTGGGTTCTTGTCTTACAAATTTGAAGAATAAAATCCACAGACAATAACAGAAGGGAAGAGCAAATAGAGGAGGGTTTATTTAAGTGAGAGGAGAAGAGATGGAACTCTGGTAATGTGGCAGGGGACCTGAGAGCAGGAGAATCTATTTTGGTGCTGGCTTAGGGGTTTACATGGCTTTTGTGTATGAGCACTGACCCAAATCTATGTTCAATGGGCACTGAAAAAGTACCAGATCCATTGGTCAAAATCTGTTAACCTGGTATTGGAAAAGTGCCCAAGCCATTGTCTGTGTCCTTCCAATTTTGCTTTAATCCTTCCTGTAACTGCCATGGGTCACCCACCTTCCATTTTCGATCAGCTCTGGGACAAAGGATTTAGCTGCAGTGTTCTCACAGGTGAGCCTCGTGGTCTCTGCATTGAACGAGACCTTAAATGGAGCCCATTACCTTGATTGCCTGCCCATTGTATTACTTATTTTATTCTTAATTCAACTCTGCTGAGCAGTCAGAAGACGAAAGTGAGATCTGCCTGCTTCTCTGTTTTGATTTGGATCATCCATGCTTGGGAACTAGAGAGTCCTTCTTGGAATGATTCAGCGTCATGTGGGCAGACTTGAGAACATTCAGCCAGGGGCCAGGCTGGGCTGCACTGGGGGCTTTATGTAAGAACACATCCCTAGCTTGGTTCTCCCTGCAGGTGGCAGCCTGTGGGGTGACGGAAGCCTACTCTATCTGCTGTTGTGTGCTGAAAGCTCATGATCTTTTTGTGACTGACCATTCCTTTCTGTAGGTTTAACCAAGTGATATTCCAAGAAAGGCCAGATGCACAAAAGGTCTCCACTGGATCTATAGGCTCATTTTCAGACAGTATTTTAATGAACACAGCAGGAATGGGAAAATCCGAAAAACTCTTGAACACTGCCCAACTTAGAGGCTAATGCATGAAAAGAGATGAAAGTTTCAATGGTCCCATTTCCTTCACTTTTACTGCCTAATAGGAGATTGTGTAGAGAATATAATCCAAAAGGCCTGGAAACACCATGAAACAGATCCAAAATGATCACTGGCTGAGTCTAAGGTGATGCATGGCAGGGGAGGGCAATGAGAGGAGGTCCAGCCCCACAGTATTTCTAGGTTAATTTCTGATGTTCAGGAAAGCAGATACCAAAACTTTTAAATCATTAAAGCTTCCCTGGATCAGTGTCCCCAGAACGGCTGCATAAAAATGGAGTGACAAATATGACCCTTGAATTTGTATTCTCTGTCTTTGGTAGATGCTGGGACTAGTCACCCCCTTGGTCAGTTGGTAGAAAATAAATGGCCACATCTCTTGGGCATCACAAAACAATTTCTTTCTTCCTCCCCCAAAGCTTTACTTAGGGTTGTATAGAAAGACCATTAGACAGTACTGAGGAGATGACAATCTGTTAAAAAGTGTCCAGAAATGGTATCATATGGCCAAAGAGAAGGTGTGTTTTGAATTGTGATATTGCCAAATTACATTTTAAGAATTTTGTCTTCCAAAAAAATGGTTACATTAGTACATAAAGGTGTGTGTATAGGGATGCTCATTATAATGTTATTTTAGAAAGGGGCATTTAATTGTCTAACAAAACTTGTCTTAATAAAAGATGGAAATAACCTAAGTGTCCAACAAAAGAGGATTGGCTAAATGTACAATAGTGCATTCAATTGGTGGAACACTATTTCTGCCTTACATAGAATAGGGTAGAGTTTTAAAGTGGAACTCCATGTTAGAATGTAATGATGTATATATGGACATAGAAAATAATCTGAGTAATGTGAACCAAACTGTTAACAATGGTTAGCTATGGAGAGTTTAGGATTTGCAATCGAGGGAGAAAATTTTTCCTATCTATTTTATATATAGATATATACATAGACATATGTATATATGGGAAGAAAATTTTTCCTACCTATTTTATATATAGATATATACATAGAAATATAGAGATTTATATAAGGCACGTTATAAATATTTTTAAATATCTTAGACAAACCAACTCTACATATTTGCTTATTTGTTTGCTTATATAATCCAAATCATGGATAAGGATCATGTCATGGCAAACTCCACCAATGTCCTCAGAACACACAAAGCTACTAATTCCTAGGTGATACCTCTGCCTTTTCCTTTCCTATCCAAGAGAATACTTACAATTATTTGAGTGAAGGAAATGTGATTTTAAAGTTCACCTTAAATATGCTCTAATTTACTTTTGAAGAGTAAAGGCAGTAAACTTATATCATTTTGTCAAAATCAAATTACATAAAATGCCCTGAGTTAAAACAAGGAAGGCCAAGAGCATGACTATGGGTGAGCATTCACTGAGTTCAGGTGAGATGTTTTGCAAAGTGTTGAAGGTAACACCAAGAAGAGCCAGGTGCCACATTTGCCTTCAAGCTTCTCAGTGTAGGGAGGAGAGATGCATATGACAAGATAGCTCACCATGAGTTCTCGTCCAATATGGGTATCTAGGTAATCTGAAGCCAACTTCAGCTGGGATGCTGAGAGAAGTCTTCATGGAGGAGATGTCTCCACAACGTGGTGTGGACTAGAAGACTTGCAAGTACGAGTTGCGGGTGTTGAAGTCAAGAAAGGGTGTCTTTTAGCAGCATTGCAACCTTCATGAAAAAAAAAAGGCCACTGTATTCTTCATTTCTTAAGCCAGACATAGAGAAAGGGCTCGATATATTGGATATTTCAAATGTATAAGTAGTAAGTCAGAGTTTGCTTCAGCAATATCCCATTCTAGCCTGTGGTCTGAGGGCCCTGTGGGTAAAGCAAAGGCCAAGGGTCGTTCGGCATCTTCCCCATGTGCTGGATCCCCAGGCTTGCAGAGGGAGTAAGTCCTTCAGTAACAGCCTTGGAAGACTGATTATGTGCTGGCTCCAAAGCCTTTTGCTGATCGTTGAACAGAAGGCAGAGAAAGACAAGATCTACACCAGTGAACATTTCGCTGACTCCTCAGTGTGACCAGCTTTTAATAAGTTGCCCATTTGCGTAGCTCCCTATACTTAACTCTGCATATCTGCGACCTTCTCACTAATTCCAGAGTGATGATGGACAGCTTGGATTATTATTCCCCTCTTACAGCTGCTGGGATCCAGAAGTGACGAGACTCATCCCTGGTCTCACAGCCCGGAAGTTGCAAAGAAAATCAATGTCCCTCCACCTTGAGACACTTCTCTTTATTCTCACACAGGCTGGGGCCCTTTGAGGCCTCTGAAAGCAGGTTGATGAATTTTAGGAGGTAGTGCTTGCTGCTGTAATTAAGGTGTGCATAATAGGTTTCTGCTCCTCTGGGAAAGAAGAACAAAACAAACGAAAAGACCTCTGAGGCTCTTCTGCTCTGTGTGTTGACTGGAGGGTTTCACAGTCTACTGAGGCTTACCCAAGGAGGAGTCTCTGCTTGGAGATTCTGGAAACACCAGGAATAAAATATTCATTTCATCACTCTTGATTTGAATTCTTATGTTTTGTTCTGAATACAACCTTTTAAATTTACTGTGAATGAAATCCTTCCTTCCCTGTCTTCCTCCCCAATGTTTACTTCTCCAGATAGTTCTGGACATTTGGGCAGGTGAGTCCGAGATTATTTTGATTTCTCTGAGATGCAGTGGCCCACCCGGGGAACAGTCAGGAAGCGTTGGTCTGTACTTAGTGTTATGATTTGGATTCCCCAAAGTCTCATGTGCTAGAGGCTCGGTCCCCAAGGTGGCAATATTCAGAGGTGGGGCTTTTGGGGTGATTGGATCATGAGAGCTCTGCTCTCATCCACAGACTAATCCATCGATGGGTTCCTAATTGTATGCACTATTGGGAGGTGGTGGAGATCATAGGAGGTGGGGGCCTGGTTGGAGGAAGTAGGTCACTCGGGGTGGGGGCCCTGGGAGGTGTATCTTGTCCCTAGCCCCTTCCTCCCTCTCTCTACTCCCAACCACCAGGAGGTGAGCAGTTTTGCTTGACCACATGCTTCCTACTATGATGTTTTGCCTCACCAAAGCCCAGAAGCAATGGAGCCAGGTTACTAAGGACTGAAACTTCTGCAATCATGAGTGAAAATAAATCTTTCATCCTTTTAAGTTCTTTTTCTCAGGTATTTTGTCACAGTGATGGAAAACTGACCAACACACTTGGTCTCCTCCTTTCCTTTTTCCTCCTCTCATGGAAGTACTCTCTTCTCTCTTATTCTCTTCTCTTTCTATACCTAAGTATACCCTCTACCCTCAGGAATGCATAGAAAACCAAAATTAGAGACCCATCTATTCAATAGCATTTTCTCTGGGCTTGATTGTGCCAGGAATTTTGACATTTGCTGTGCAACACCAGAAAGCGAGTGGCACACTTTTGTTCCTTTTGTTCCCCACACTTCCTGCGGTCGGGAGTTCAGACCCAGCTTAGATGGGTCCCCAGCTCTTGTCTCATCAGCCTGGGATCTAGGTGTCTGCCAGCTGCAGTCTCATCTGATGCTTGTGTGTCCTCTTGAGTACACAGGTTCTGGCAGGTTCATGTCATTGTGGTAGTAAGACTGAGGTCACCTTGTTGGCTGGCTGTTTGCCAGGCAGCACCCTGGGCTCTCAGAGGCCCTGTCAGGTCAGGCCTTTGCCACATGCCCCCTCCTCTCACAATAGGACCACGAACTTCTTCACGACTCTGGCAGACACCTGGTGCCTTTGCTTTGCTCTCTGACTCTATCTAAGGACTCACCTGACTCAGTCGGTCCACCTGGGATGACGGCATTTGATGGACTCCACTGATTAGGGACCTTAATTACATCTTTAGAACGTCTTCAATTTTCTCATGCAGTGTAACCTTATTAAAGGCTACAGGGTTACAAGGGTTAAGGATTAACCTTACTCACAGGGCCCGTGCCACAGGGAGGTGGCAGTCACCCTAGGATTCTGCCTACTAAAGTTACGTAGTACAACAGCATGATCCTTGCCTCAATGAAGTTTATATCTGCTGGGACAGGCAGGAGATATTAGATGCATATTTTTCATTTGTGATAAGTGCTTGAAAAAAGCCAAGATTTATATGAAAACACTAATGCACAGTGTGATATTTAGATGGGAAAAGATTCACACAGAGCAATTTGCAGAGGAAGAGCAATCACAAAAAAAAAAAAAAAAAAAAAAAAAAAACCAAAAAAAAACCTAGAGAAAGAGCGCTCCATGCAGGCTGTCCACCAGGTTGGAGAGCATGGAGGTGAGGAAGACTTAGAGCTTGAAGCACAGTGAGGAGCCTGGCATGGTGGTGGGAGTGCAGTAAAGGAGGAACTGGGGTCCGAGAGGTCGGCAGGGGACTCAGGATCCATAGTAAGGAGCTCTGGGAATGGGATGCCAGTTTTAATCAGGGGAGAAGCATGGTCTCATTTTTCAAGATGATTCTATGCAGAATTTGGATTGCAGAGGATCAGGAGAGGAAGCTGGGATTCCAGGTTGGAAACTACTGGGAGAGTCCAGTGGAGAGCTGGACTGGAATGGTGGGGGATGGAATGGAGGGGAACTGTCTTAAAGGAGAGAGGTCAGGAGCTGCTGGTGGATGGAGCAGTGCCTAGCGGGGGCATTCCAATCCTGAGAGGTTGATCGTGTTGCTGAAGGTCACGCAGTTAATAAACATCTGCAGGCAGACTGAGGGTGCAGAGAGTTAGTCCAGCCCCAAATCTGCTTTTCCCTTTCCATCTCTCTAATTTTTTAGTGCCAAAGAACCAGGTGTACTAGGCAGTTGACATCATTAATTGTGAATGCTAAAAATGTCCTGCCCGTCCACATGATTTGCACTTAGCAAGCACAGGGGGAGGTGGTGGGGTTGCTCCATTAAGCCAGCACGTCCACATCTTTATCACAGACCAGAGTAGGACAGCGGCGCTGGGAGCCACCATCCGCCAGAGTGGAGCTAGAAATGGAAAGCCACTTCAATCAGATGGTGACAAGACTTCAAGACCAGCTTTGCCCTGAGGTTTTCAAAAGGAAACCGTCAAGGGGTTCCAGATAGGACTTAGACAGTAATTGTCTTCTGGTGAATACCATGCCTAATGAGCAGTGGAAGAAGGAGAAGAGTGGATCAGCAAGTTACACGTGGGGTAGTTTATGAGTTTGATTGTTGTGTCTGTCAATCAGCTTTGAGGACTGAGATGACCCACAGAGATGTTCAAATTATCGTAGACACAAGCTCTCCCTCACCACCTGCCCTGCTGACAGCCCATCCAGAGGCGGACGCGTGCATTTGCATAAGCACCAGACTGAATGTTTGGATGCCTATTAATGGACAGGCTGGAGAAAATAGTTCTGTTTTTAAAAATGGTTATAATTGATATTAACACAGACAGAGCCTTAAGGAATTAAATGTCTTAAAACATTGATGCTAAATCAACAAGCTTAAATGACTACTTGGGCCACAGGGTGGTCTTTATTATTATTATTATTATTCTTTTATTAAAATCTCAGGATCCTCTCAAAGCCTCTTAGTTTTCCAATGGAAAAGAGTGAAATCTGTCTCTCAAGAGTGGTACTTAAGGACAAATACTGACCTTTTCTGACCATCAGCTGGGAAAACACCATGATAAAATTATGTCACTGAGGTTGTGTTTCAAAGTGTTCCAGTTTCCTGGAAGGGTAGACAAACAACCAGTTCTAGGAAAATCCGATATAGCAGCTACAGTTCATAGTCATAATAACATATAAGAGCTGACAATTATGAAAGACTAACCAAGGGCTATGCATTACGGTAACTGTTGAACATAAATTATCTCATTTAATTCATACAATAATCTTGTCTTGCAGATAATCGTATTATCTCATTTAAGTGAAATAGAGGCTTACAGAGATTAAGAAACTTTTCTAAGAGCTAAAAGATAGTGAGTGGCAGAGCTAGTATTCTAACCCAAATGTATTTTGCTCTGAATTTAGTACTTTCAAATGCACATTTCAAATGTGGAATTACTGCCTTATGCAGAACCTTAGACACTGTCAAGATAGTCCAACCCCTCCCCCCAACATTATTTCATGATGAGGAGACTGTGTCTTCAAGGGATGAATGACTGTTCTGTGGTCGCTAGTTTGCATATACCTTTCTTGAGTTAGAAGCCCAGGAGAGATTTAGTATGTTAGGAAGAGTTCTGATGGGAAGATCAAAGTCTATGGCAGAAAAGAGGGGGTTTGCTTTCCTCAAACAGACGTGGAAGGACTGTAGCTATGTATGTTTTTAAGAAGATGTCAATCTCGAAGAACAGAAATTCTGTTTCAGTTAAAGACAGTGTTATCTGGCACAGTGGTGCACACCTGTAATTCCAGCAGCTCAGGAGGCTGAGACAGGAGGATCATGAGTTCAAACCAGCCTCAGCAATTTAGGGAGGCCCTAAGCAACTCAGTGAGATCCTGTCTCTAAACAAAATATAAAAAAAGGGCCGGGGACGTGGCTCAGTGGTTACGTGCCCTTGGGTTCAATCACTGCCTTCGACCAAAACAATAACAAAAAAGTGTATTGAAATCTGAGGAAAAAGAAAGGTTAAGAAATGACTGAAAATCAATAGATCATTTTTAAAGCTGCCTAGTTAAGCTTATGGGTTTGCATTGTGTCTTTAAAAGCCTCGTTTCATTCAGGATACATGACTCGAGATCTTCACTTAAAAATGACCCAGACTGGAAAATTCTACCATGTCCATTTTTTCCCCCATGAAATTATGTTTTTGCTAAAGATAATTATTTTCTTAGTCATTTTTACATTGCATCCTTCCAGACCAGCAGTTGGATTTCTTGGAAGAAGACATAAAACATTTTTTTGCAAAAAAAAAAAAAAAAAAAAAATCATCTTTTCATACCTCTCGGGAGTTACTGCATTTTTATGACTAATGAATAACAATGTTGGTTGGCCAATTAAGTCCACTCACTAGTTACAACTCATAGGAGCAGTTATCTGAAACGTTGGCAGTGCAGTTTGGAAACTGACGTGAACTAAAAGTTCCCAATTTGGTACAGTCCTTGATTCACTAAGAGAACATTATGGAGAAAGACCTCTCTGTGCAAAGCCTCTAAAGGGTCTAGATGTGCAATTATTTAAGAAACCTTTGAAAGACAGTTTGGAAAACTGTTGTAACCCAATGGTTAGAGATCAGGGACCTGAGACCCTACACTCCAGTGTCAGTTAATAGCAGATTGGTAAGTTGGGGTCCTCGTCTCTTTCTACAATGCTGTCTAGCCTTCAGCAGCACAAGAAGATGAGAAATAGATACAAATCAGGCTCAGGCTTAAGACCTCTGGATGAAAAGAACACATCCTGGGGTGGACTCTACATCCAGGCTGGGAGATCAAGATTGCCGAGGGTTTTGGGCATCAATAAAGGGAATAAAAGATTTTTATTCGTAATCCCAAGGTAACATTATGTCTTTCTTAAGCTAAGCATTTCTGGTATTTTTTTTTTTTTTTGGTTTGGTTTGTTTGCTTGCTTCAGGTAGACTCCATAGAGGGTGGTTGTCCTAGTTCATGCAGGTTGCTATAACAAAGTATCTCAGACTTACAAACAGCAATTCTAGAGGCTGGGAAGTGCCTAGAGGTCTGCTGCCTGCTTAGGGCTTATTCCTTGTAGCTGTGTCTTCCTGGGACAGAAGGGGAAACAGGCACCCTTTTTGATAGGCATTCAGGAGAATGGAGCGCTTAATCCCTTCTGGAAGTCCCCTCCTCTGAATCCAGTAATCTCCCCTCATCTGTGAGGGGTATTTATGTCTCAAGACCCCAGGGGATGTCTGAGCTCCTGAATAGTTTGAGCTCTACAAGTACCATGTCTGTCCTCATACACAAATTTAAAGTCTTTTCCATTTTAATTAAGCACTCACCATGCACTGGAATAATGAGCTTGAGGTCTGACCACAAAATTTGCAAGATTTTTAAATTGCCTCCCTCCCTCCTCCCTCCCTCCTTCTCTCCCTCCCTCCCTCCTTCCCTCCCTCCTCCCTCCCTCCTTCTCTCTCTCCCTCCCTCCTTCCCTCCCTCCTCCCTCCCTCCTTCTCTCCCTCCCTCCCTCCTTCCCTCCCTCCTTCCCTCCCTCCTCCCTCCCTCCTTCTCTCCCTCCCTCCCTCCTTCCCTCCCTCCTTCCCTCCCTCCTTCCCTCCCTCCTCCCTTCCTTCTTCCACCCCTCCCTCCTTGTGACAGGCAGTGAACTTAGGGACATTTTACTACTCAGCTGTATTCCTAGTCCTTTTTTTTTTTTTTTTTTTTTTTTTAAACTTTGAGATGGGATCTCACTAAGTTGCCCAGGTTGGCCTCAAACATGGGATTCACCTCCTGAGTTTCTGAGATTACAAAAGGGTGCTACCACACCTGGCCCTTCTTCATAATTTCATGGGCAAAAGATAAATCTCAGCAGCCTCAGTGAATTATTTTTTCTTATTAAATTGAGAAACTTCCTATTTTTACTTAAAGGAAGTACTTTATGGCTTCTCTTTGGCACATCTGAATTGCCAGCCTCACTTCTCTTGTGCCTTGGAGCCATTATGAAATGAATAAGAGTCCCTTGAACACAAGCAGGTGATACTGTGATATTTGATTTGGTAACTGTGACAGCTGCAAAGTGACTGATAGGTGGTTCGTGCACAGTACAGTATAGTTAACGGAGGGATAATGCATGTCCTGGGTAGAAATGAGCAGGGCAGTAAGGAGTTTCAACACACTACTCAGAATGGCATACAAGTAAAAACTTATGAATTGCTTATTTCTGGAATTTTTCATTTAATCTTTTTGGACTAAAGCTGACTGTGGGTAACTAAAACCATGGAAAGTGAAGCCGTGGGTGAGGGAGACTATTGCAATCAACAAGCAGATGTGGGGAACCCAAACATTCAGACCAAGGCATAGCGATGTAGAAGCAGCACATACAGGGTTTAAAAGTCAGAAGTCCATCTCCACCTTTTGCTGCTGCTGAAATCCTAGGAAGTCATTTAAAATTTCTGAACCTCAACTTCCTCGTGTGTAAAATGATAAGAAAACTAAAATGTTTATCTTTTAGGGACTCTGTAATTATTGAGTGAGATAATTTATTGAAAAGCATATTTTAAGTAGAAAGTCATTATATAGTCTGTATTAGTGTGTGTGATTGATATATATATATATATACCCATAACAAACCATACCAGAATATATATATGCATAAGTAATATATATATAAATAATATATGCATAAATAATCTGGTATGGTTTGTTATGGGCATCTCGGGACCTAGTATTGACTCATCTTAATCTTTGTATTTGACTTTAGGTCCCCAATAGAAAATAGTGATGTCTATTATTTTGAAATAATTCACTTGAACTCGGTATGGTGAACACATTCCACACTGAACACATTCCACATTCCCTTATATCTGTCTACCCCAATTCCCTAAAATAACAATGAAATCATAAAAAACAATTAGGAATCAAAACAAAAGAAGAAAACAATGAAGAACAAAAGAACCCAAGAAGACTAATAGTAGCAAGAAATGCCAGCATAATTTTGAATTCTGGAAAAAAGATAAATAAGGGACAATTGATCTAGCATATTAAGAAAGCTGCATACTTAGAAAAGAAGGAGGAAAGCTAATAAGAGACAAGCATATATGCAGGGCAAAAACCCAGGAAGACTAAAACATGCATGTGAGAAAGAACCGAAAACAGGAAGGACCGATTAGAAGTTTTTAAAAAGGAAGTTAACCCACGGTAAGGGTGGGGGAAGAGAGGTTTAGTGGATAGACAAAGAGGAAGGAAGAGGAGGGAGACGACACAGGAAAAGGAGAGAGTGGAATGAGTCTGGCATAGCTATGTAAATATATGGATACACCACAGTGAATTTCACCACTGTGTACATTCACAAGAAATTAATTAAAAAAATAAATAGGAGTAAAGGTCAGAAAGATCAATAGAGGGAAGAGAGCAGGGAATGGGGAGAGGGAGGGGCAAGGAGAGATATGGAGGAGTCTGAATTAGAATAAGATATATTCCCTGCTTGTATAATTATACCAGAATTGATACTATATCTGTCTACCCCAAATTCCCCAAACAACCAATAACATAGAATAAATAAAAAGAAGTCAAACAATAAGAAGCGAGGTAGAAGTTCAGCCATGAGATCTCCTCCCCCATTACAAATCTCAACGATACCTTGATATGTATATTTCCCCTTTATTGAAGAATATAGTGATTTTATTCTCCAGAGAAAAATTGCCAGAGAATTCCCGGATGAGGGCATCATTTTCAGATGAAGTTGAGTTAAGATACTCTACTAAAATTCGGAAATTAAGAAAATACCTCCGTGCCAAATCCGGAGACTCTCAGCTTTTGACAAGGTTGCCATCCAGACACACACCACTTGGGTAGGAGAATGACGTCATCTCTCTGAAAACTTATTGCCTGGAGAGATAATACTTCAGACTTACTGGGTACTTTACAGGAATAGTTAGATCCTTAAACCTGGAGTCCATCAACTGACAAGTCCCATCTAGAAACAGGGATTTCCATTAACACCAACCATCATCTTAAAGGATGTATTAATTGGCTTGATCCGACCTT
This sequence comes from Ictidomys tridecemlineatus, assembly GCF_052094955.1. Classification (NCBI taxonomy): domain Eukaryota; kingdom Metazoa; phylum Chordata; class Mammalia; order Rodentia; family Sciuridae; genus Ictidomys; species Ictidomys tridecemlineatus. The sequence continues at coordinate 134,419,584 of NC_135486.1, forward strand.
GCACAGTGCACACATGTATCAAATCCTCATGTTGTTGTATAGTATTAATCCATATAATTTTAAAGCCCCCTTTTCTTATTTTATTGCCTCACTGCTAAATATGAAATCCTCAGATCTCTACACATTTGTGTAATTCCTGTTTGAAAAACATCACACAAAAAGAGAAAAGGAATGTAGAGGAAACATGCTGGATCACAAAAGCAACAATTGATACCCTGAGAGAGACACTAGTGTTTAACTATTAGGGTTACGAAACAAGAAGAGGACACTTCAGAACAGGCACAGGAAAAGATCAAGATGGAGCTCTTAAAAATTAAAGATGGTTATGTAAACCAAATTTTAGTAGAGGAATTTGAAGATATAGTTGAGGCAATCTCTCAAAAATGTTTTAAAAAGTGATAAAAAGATGGAATAGAGGAAGAATATCAAAGGGTCAGGAAAAGAGAATACATAAAATTTCTAAACTATCAGACCTGCATAATATAAGGTATTTTTTTTTATTTTTTTAGGGCCCATTGAGTTCCCACATAGTGAAAAAAAAATACTACACACCAAGCCACCTCATTGTGAGTTTTTAGAGCAGTAGTGATTAGCAGAAGGCCATGAAAACATCCCAAAATTTAAAAAAATACCCCAAGGAATGTGGAAGAGCAAGACTGCGATCTTAACATTGGAATCTAGAACACAATACAGGGTATCTTTGAAATTCTGAGAGGAAAATCATTTCTAATCTAAAGTCTTAAACTCAGCCAAATAATCCCTCAAATTTGATAGCAGTAAAAAAAAATCTTGAGACATATAATTTGTCTCTGAAGAATCTTTCCTTTGGGAATATGTTCTAAATAAAAAAGAGTAAACAAATGAAAGAAAGAAGGGATTCAGAAAACAGAAGCTCCAACTTAAGAGAGAGGCAGAGGGAATTTTGGGGTTAATGGAGGGTGTTTCCAGCATGCTGAAGTCCTGTGGGGGAAAACTTGAAAATTCTCATTGTAGGTGGAGATAGAATGACTTCTGGAGTATTGCCTTTAATAAAAGTAATACAAATTTTAAAAAAACTTTCTGGCTTACTTCCTTGCCCGTTCTCTCTCCTCCTCTGGGAAATGACAAAATTCATGTAGACCAGGAATTCTGAGCCTGGCTGAATCTTCTCCCCTTCTTTACAGATTAGGACTCCAAGCCACAAGGGGCTGGAAGTGAGTCTGTTACTATGGGCATCCATATCCATGGACTCCTGCTGAACTGCCCAATCTGGGGGCCTATAATTAAAACATGACACTAAAATAACTCTTCGCTGCTAAATGCACAGGAATTAGAAATATCCCATATTCATTTAAAGGTATTATAGAAGATCAAGATGTTATACTCTTGAGGATAAAATGAGTGTATTTTGGATTAAAGTGGATTTAAACCTGAAGATATAACTCTCACCGGGATTTTTTTTTTTTTTTTTTTTTTTTTTAAGAATCACATCTAACAGCACTAATTTTGAGGAGCGGAAAAGAAGACAGCGTCACTGTATTGATCACCTAACAGGTGCCGGGTCTTGTGCTGGACACGTCAACTTTACACATCCTCCTTGAGTGTGTTTGTAGAGACAGTGGAAAGGTTCAGGGAACCCTTCTGCAAACCCCTGTGCTGCTGTTATTTGGTTGGTCTTCCCATCTCTGGAGATACTGACTTGCTTTTGCTAGGAATTCTGAATGTTGATGGGAGAGAGGTGACGGTGGGAGAGAAGGGGGAGAAGTCAGTCAGGCAGGTGACAGGGAGATCATGATTTCCCTGGGAGGTCTCCGGGTGCAAGTCTTTCCCGTCACCTCTGATGTTCTCGTGGTCCTCCGTGTTCTCATGCGGTCCTCCTTCTCCTCTCCCCCCACCCTTCATTTCCTTTGGAGAGCTGAGACAACAGACCTAGAGATGTCAAGTTCACACTGTAGTAACAAGCCTGGATTTGATCCTGTCTGATTAAAGGCGTGTACTTGGCTTACTGTAGTCATTGAGTAGTCTTTTCTTATGGTTTAGATTTGGGTGTCCCCCTAAAAGCTTATGTGTGAGACAGTTCAAGAATGTTCAGAAGTGAAAAGATTACATTATGACAGTTGTAACGTAATTGATAGATTAATCCACTGATGTGGATTAATCCACTGTTTAACTGGGTAGTTAAATGTGGGCAGGTAGGGTGTGGCTGGAAGAAGTAGGTCAGCCCTTGGGGGTTTATATTTTGTCCCTGGGTGGCACTATCTCTCTACTTCCTAGCTCTTGTGCCGTAAGCTGCTTTCCTCCATCACTCCTTTCCGCCACGATGTTCTGTCTCCTCATGGGCCCAAGCTACAGAGTCAGCCAACCATGAATCCCTGAAACTGTGAGTTGAAAATAAACTTTTCTTGCATTAAGTTATTCTTGTCAGGTCCTCTGGTTACAGTGACACAAAAACTGACTAAATGTACGTATAGCTTCTGAAAGTTTGGGCCCCTCAAAGGGTTATTCTTTATTGGCTCTGCCTTTTTATGTAGCAGAACCACCCCATTGGCCCTGAAATGCCAACCTCTAGACATTTATATAAGAGAAGAATGCAATTTAGGTTAAACCACTGATATTTTGGGTTTCTATTACAGTCAAAAGTAATGTTAAGCTTTTTTTTTCTATAGAACATTCCATTATTTTATTCTTTCCTCAAATACTTCTTGAGAATCTGCTCTACACTTGGCACGGTGCCTACTTTCTGGAGATGGTGCTTACTTTCGGAGCAGTAATAAACACAAATTCAGTGGAAATAAAGAAAGCTTTACTTGTTTTTAAAGGTAGTCCATTTTAAAAGTCAAATTGGCAAAATGGGAGCTAGGGGCACTGTAGAGATGAGATAAAGGGTAATAAAATGAGGGGTTTTTTTTGTTGTTGTTGTTGTTCCTGGGATTGAACTCAGAGGTGCTTAACCCATGAGCCATATCCCTGGCCCATTATTATATTTTATTTAGAGATAGGGTCTTTCTGAGTTGCTCAGAGCCTCTCTCATTTGCTGAGGCTGGTTTGGAACTTGCAATCCTCCTGCCTCAGCCTCCTGATAGAATGAGATTTGAATGTTGGAGAGCCCCCTAGACATTTGGGGAAATCAAAGAAGGCTGAAGCTATAAGGTGGGGTGGACTAAGGTGGCTGATAAAGGCAAATTGCTTTTTTTCTCATTTTGCCTCCATCTTTGGGTCCACAGACATGAGGGTCCAGCACCAGCTATGAACTGGCCTTTCCCATTCCACCTGGACACGTCGTCTTTTCTTTTTGACTCTATATGACACATCTGGGGAAGGAAGACAGGGCCCGTTACCCGGTGCTCCTCAGGCAGCTAGTCTGTTCATGTGTCTGGGAGGGTCCGTCTTCAACCGCTCAGTAGATGGGGTACTTCACATTTAAAATAGCTTCACATCATCAGGGTCACTTCAGGAGATGTTCTTAGCCAAGAACTGCCATTCACCTTATGGAGAAATAAATTTCTACAACGCTATTGGTTGCACAGGAATAAAGACAGAGGGAGGGAGGGAGAGAGAGAGAGAGAGAGAGAGAGAGAGAGAGAGAGAGAGAGAGAGAGAGAGATCTCCAAACCCAGCGCCTTCATTCAGAAACACTATTGTCGAATTAGGTGGCCACCACCTCAGGAAGGGCTGGGAATGGAGTCCAGAACCGGGTGGGAAGGGATGGGTAGAAACACAGAGTCCTAATTTCTCCAGGAAGCCGTTATCACTCATCCATTCTGTGAGTATGTGCTGAGAGCCCCGTGTCCCATACGCCAGGTCAGGACAGGGATGAAGTGGTGAGAAACGCAGACGTGCTCTCTGCCCACAGAGAGCTCACAGACAAGCCCCAGGGAGACGTCCAGAGGGTGATCGGGGCAGGGCAGAGCTGCAAGAAAGGCCAAGGAGGAGGGCGTTGTTCTGAATGCCTCCTCTTCTTCGTCGATCTCCACAAAAGTATGAAAAATATTATTATTACTATTGTCTCCATTTTAGGGAAAGAGACAAGGATTCAGAAAGTTTGGATAATTGCCCAATTTTGTTTTCAAGGTGGCAAAAAAACATTAACATCATTCTAATACTGGTTAATCTGACTCCGTTACTTATATAATTGGTGGTTGGTTAGAAGAATGTCGTGTGTCCGTTTCTTTATTTATCACATTCAGGGTTTTACTCCAGGTGGGTCTCCCTCTGAAACCTACCACGAACATAAACCACTCAAGCATTCTTGGGAATAAAATCTCATTTTAATATTAACTCCCATTGAATATAATGAGGAGGGTAGATCTGCCTCTGCACATTATAAAAAATCATGAAGATCAAAGTCGTATTGAAATGGCATTGTAAGTATTTAGATCACTGTATCATAACTAAACCAGAGACACTAAAATTTACACCATGGCCCCGAGGGGAGGGACCCCTTTCTGTCGCCCAAAGCCCTAGCCCAGTTAAGGAACAAGGAGACCGGGGCTGGGCTGCCAGGTCCAGATGCACGCGGTCTGGAAGGACAGGGAACTCGGGACGTCCGCGTTGTCTGTAGGAAGCTGCGTTCCTCTCCCACACCAAGACAGGTGCCCCCTGCTCCAGGCTGCTGGTGCCACGCTCCCGCAGCCCGACAGAACTCCCTCTCTGAGATGCAAGGGCTTGCCGGACACCGGAGGAAGGGGGCTTCTAAGCCTCACTGCCAAACCGATCCTGAGCGGCTCTGCCTCACTCCCGAGAGGCCTGGCTGCCCCAGCATGTCTGCTGGAGGAAGACTCGGGAGAGGAATGTGGGCTAGTGAAGAAGAGGGAGCCCTGCTGCAGGGGGACTGTGATCTTCCCCTGCGAGAGATGTCACCCAGGGAAAGAGAAATCAGACGCTTTTCAGGAGCTAAATAAGAATTCTACACTTCCTGGAATAAAAAGAAAAAGGCGAGGGTTTAGATGTGGTGTCCTCCAAAAATTCACGTGTTGTAAGGGTAAAATTTCTAAGCTGATTCTAAGCCGCAAAGCCTGAGTTAAAGTGTAAAAGACCGGGCATTGTAAAGTTTCCAAGCTGCAGGGCCTGAGTTAAAAAGTGAAGGACCAGGTATTGTTAAAATCCTCTGTTAGGACAATACCCGAACTGCCCAGTAAATATTCCCACTGACTCCCTGGTTGTCTAATAACCTGGGACTCTGTGTAGTTTGTCACGTAGTCCTTTAGGCCCTAAAACCATTCAGTTTGAATGTGTACCCTGCTTAGAAGTGACCAATCACCCCTGCCCAGCTTGTTCCCGCCAATGAATGCACTAATCATGTCTCAGAGTTGTTGTTCAATTTTCCCGTGCCTCATGATGATTTGTTCTGATATATGCAAAGCCCCCCGCCCTCCCCAAAAAGTGTACTTAAGCTCTGCTTGACCTCTGCTCTGGGCTCTGGGCTGCTCTCCTTTCTTGAATGGGCATGGAGCCCAGCATGCTGGTTCAATAAATCCCCTTCTGCCAATTGCATGAGTGGTCTCTTGGTGGTCTCTTTCTCCAACGATTTGCAGGACCCTTACAGTGTGAGACTGTGCAAGAAGGTTCAGAGGAGAAATGATTGGGTTGTGAGAGCCGTAATCCCATCAGTGAATGAATGCCCTGGTAGGACTTAACTGAGTGGACACTGAATGGTGGGGTGTGGCTGGAGGAGGTGGGCACTGGGGTGAGGCTTTGGGTATATATTTGTGTCTAGCCAAAGGACTCTCTCTCTGCTCTCTGATCACCTTGTGAGCTGCTTCCCCAGCCATAAACATGAAGGAGGACCAGAAAGCCAGGCCTTAGAGATGGTATGGGAACAATCATTTTATTTCCAATCTGGCTGTCCCTCTTAATGCCTGCTAGGATACTCAAGGACAAGCACACAGGTGTCCCATCCACACTTATTTTCTAATGGACACATAAAATCATACATATTTATGATGCACAGTAGCCCTGGGGGACGGCTAAGTCAGTCTAGTTAACATGTGCATTACCTTACGTACTTACCGTCATTTTCTAATGAGAACACCTAAGTAGGCCCTCTGAGCACCTTTCAAGAACACAGCACATCCTTATGGACTAGGGTCAGCCTGCAGCAGCGTCCACACTCATTCTACCTAGGCATCCCCCAGTGTTCTTAGTGGCTTCTTCCTCTCTACCCTTCCACCCATGTTGGCTAGTCCTGAAGATGCCAAGAATAGAGGAAAATGGCTCAGGAGTCAGGAAATGTTCAATCAAATCCCAAACCTGCCATACCCGGCTGTGTGACCTTGGGCAAATCACTGCCCCTCACTGGCTGATGGTTTCCCCATGAGTAAAAAGAAGGGATAGGGTTCAGCTAAGCCTACCACCCTTTCTTGCTGACTATAAAGTTTAATGGACATGTAATTCTCACAGGTCTCTTCTCCCTGTTGCTTGGGTGAATATGCCTCTTTTCCTAGCTTCCCCGAGCCCCAGAAGCACCAGAGATGCTTGTTATCAACACGAATTCCCAGTCCTATCCTGATCCACCTCTTTGGAGTCTCCAGGGCAGGGAGAGACATCAAGTGCCCCAGGTGATTTTTATCTTTGGGGAAATTTGAAGAACTAGATGCTGAGCTAATTGGATTTCATGGCTGATATGTTTTGATGTGTTATTTGTCCTAGTTAAAATATTTACATTTTAAAGGGGCCTCAATTGCCTAAAAGCCCAGAGTGTATTCTTGTTAGTGCAAATACTAACATTTATCAAGAGCCTCGCTGGAGCCTGAAGACAGCTAACCACTTCTTGTCCTCTCATGGCCAGCGTGACCCCCGAGCAAGCAAGTTACTTAACCTTTTCCTGACTTACTTTCCCTGCCTGTAATATGGGCTAAAAATTGTACTAACCTCACTGGTTGTTGAGAAAGTCATGTAAGTTTAGCATACCACCTTGCAAGCAGTAAACACCACATATTCTTCCCCGTGGACCCTTGGAAAAACACACACTATTATCTTCGTTTCACAGATCTGGGAACTAGATCTGCGCAGGTCACGTTCATTGCGAAGGTGTGTTTTATAGGTAATTTGTTAGCTGTGAAAATGGAATTCAGAACCTGCTCTCCAGTGACCCCAAAGCCTGTGTTCCTTTATCTACACCGTACATTGCCTTGTCTAGCTGACTAGAAAGGGAGCCAGTTCAGTGGTCCAGGCACATTCAAGAATCCCTTTGTTCCAAGTGGCATTGAACTTAATGGATGACGTTCCTGTGGTGGGACAGCCTCCGGGTACCGGCACATCCCTGGTTCAGCTTCCTCCTTTGTTGTCCTGGCTGAGCTCAAGGGAGTTAGACGAACTTTTCTCTTGGAGGTTTTAGAATTCACCATATTCCTTCCTTGGCTGGCCCGGCTCAGGCTGTAGCAGGTCTGAGATGCATTTCCAGTTTGATCTCTTATTTATGAGAGGCAGTTTCCACAGACAAATAGAGAAGCCGAGTTTTCTGTACCAGCAGCAGATGTTGGATTTTGTGGGCCTGGAACTCAGAGGGATGGTTTGGCTCTGTGGTCCAGGTGCAAAATGTGCTGTACTGTGTGGATTTGAACTCATCCCCATGCCAGTGGGTTTGCACACCTGCCAGGCTCAGTGCAACACACGTATAGAGGGTACCATAGACTGAATGTTTGTATCCCACGCCCCCCCAGTGCACGTGCTAAAGACCTAGCCCACCCCATGATGGTGTCTGGGGAGAGGGCCCTGATGGAAGTCATTAAGGTTAAATGGGGTTATAAGGGTGGGGCCCAATGTGACAGCATTAGCGTACTTTTAAGAAGGGGAAGTGAGACCAGAGCTCACCCACCACCATTTGAGGATGCAGTAAGAAGGTAGCGGTCTGCAAGCCAGGAAAAGAGCCCTCACCAGAACCCACTTCTGGGCACCCCGATCTCAGACTTGCAGCCCCCAGAAGGTCAAGGAATAACTGTCTGTTGCTTAAGCCACACAGATCAGGGTATTTTGCTATGACATCCCAAGCAGACGAAGATGGAGAGCTAGGCCACTCTGTCCAGACCAACACATCCAGATGCAGATCCAGTTAGACTGGGCCAGGGTGGGTGTGCAGTGCTCGACCTGAGAAGAGCAGGAGAAAGGAGGCAGTGGATGACTTGAAGCAGGCGAGTGACATTCGGGTGTTGGGAATCTGAGAAGATAACGGAAGGAAGGAGAGTCAGGGGAGTCGGTGTCTCCCCACCAGGCAGTTTCCCAATACTTAGGGTAATTCAAGTCAGAGGGCCTTGATTCACTCCCAAATCAGCCCTTTTAAAAACGGCACGCTCCTGGGGCCGGCATTGTGGGTCAGTCACAGAGCGCTTGCCTAGCACGCGTGAGGCACTGGGTTCAATCCCCGGCACCACATAAAAATAAAAACAAATAAAATAAATGTATTGTGTCCATCTATAACTAAAAACATTAAAAAAATAAATAAATAAGATGGTATGCTTTGGAATGGTGAATTTTATGTTACATGAAACTTACCTCAAAAAAACTGAAAGCACATTGACACATCACGTTGAAGTATGGGTATAGATCAATAAAACATGATTCTATAGAACTGAATAATACCTCATCTAAAATGAAGCTTGGCCTACATCGGATGGTTTTGGAAAGACCACATGAAATTGGTCACCGTGCTTGTTTGGGCAGAAGATCTGGGAGACAGGAAGGAGGGCTATCAGAAGCAGGAAACAAGCTCATTTGAGCTCAGTGAACTTGGAGAAGCTGCTTAACATCTGTGTTCCCACTGGGCACAGTGGCACATGCCTGTAATCCCCGAAGCTCAGGAGGCTGAGGCAGGAAGATAGCAAGTTCAAAGCCAGCCTCAGCAACTTAGTGAGACTCTGTCTCAAAACTTTTTTAAAAAATGGGGGGTTTGGGGTAGGGATATGGCTCTCTGGTTAAACACCCCGAGTTCAATCCCTGGTACCAAAAAAACAAACAAACAAACAAAACAAACAAACAAACAAAAAAAAAACAAAAAAACCAAACAAACACCTACTTATATTTTTAGAAGATTATTAAAAATAACAAATAACACAAAGTCTTCAAATGTTTAGATGTGTTTAAAAATTTTTGTAAGGTTAAAAATAATACTGATGTTGCGATTGTCTGCGTTGACCTGACAATGCTTTTCTCAACTTGCACATGTTTTTTCAAATAGCTAAATACAAAAAACGATATAAATGTGTGTGTATATATGTACTATATAGATACATATTTGTGCTATATTATGGACTATACGTGTACATACTTTCTTTCTCTCTAGACACGCGTGTTTAATGTATGTAGTACTTACTCAAGAAATGTATATATATCCAAGTATTAGTTGGCCATTCCTTATCATGTGAAGGATGGAATAGAGCTGGCTTGTGTGCCATGCTCTGGAACCCAGGACTTCACTTTTTAGCTAAGGATTCAGAAAAGGTTTTTTTTAAAAAAAAATAATAAAAATAAAAAATAAAAGGTGCCTTGACCAGAGTGGTGGCACACACCTGTAATCCCGGTGGCTTGAGAGGCTGAGGCAGGAGGATCACAAGTTCAAGGCCAGCCTCAGCAAGTTAATGAGATCTTGCCTTAAAATTTAAAAAATGGGCTGGAGATGTGGCTTGGTGGTTAAGTGCCTCCGGGTTCAATTCCTGGTACCAAAAAAGAAAAAGAAAAAAAAAAAAGGAGCTTTGGTAGTAACATAGACTAGAGCAGAGGCCTCATGGGAAACTAGGGGACTGAACTAGTTAGAAGACGAGTGCTTTGTTTGAGCTATACATTGTTTTGTGGATTTTTTATTGATTAAAAATATCCTTAATAGTATTTGATCTTGGGCGTGCTATTCCACTGCTCTGGGTCTCAGTTTTCTCAGCTGTAAACTGAAGTTAAGATGCCTGCAAATTTGATGAGTTCCAAATGAGCTCACTCCGGCAGAGCACCAGGCATGCGTGGCACACCCCGAGTGTCAGGAGCTTCTGTTAAGAGAACATAGTAAATGCAGTGGGGACTGTGGGTCTCCCACCACAGCATGTCAGAGCCTTTCGCAGGGATCAATTGAGAGGTGTTGCCGATGGCTCGCCCAACTTGTCTGACAGTGAGGCACCCTCCCACTGCGCCCACTTCTAGCTGCCATGGCAGCTTGATGTTCCCCAGATGTCCTCGGAGAAGCTGCTCCTTCTTGGAGTGACAGCCCGGAAGGTTTGAGGATGCACTTTGGGGAATGTAGGCTCCCCTTCCACTTACTACCGTGGCCCACGTGTGACCTCCCGTCCTGGCTTGCCTGCTCTGGGATTTTGGACAGTATTTCCAAGAATAGTAAGAGGCTCATGTTGAAATATTTAAAAATAGGAGGAACATACACAGTAGGACATCAGAAGGAACGGCAGCGCGTGCTAAAGTCCTCCCTGTGGGAGATGTCGCTGGCATGGACCTTCCCAGTGTGAGGTCCTCACGGTTGGAATCCATGATGGTTCTCCCCCCTCCATTCACACACACACACACACACACACACACACACACACACACACACACATATATTCACTTTTAAAAATCATTAAATTCAGAATAAACTGTAATTATATATTACATAGATGTATATAATCTCTATCTTTTTAATCTACTATGTATGATTAGAGACCTCTGTCTCTCTCTAGATATGGATAGGGAGATTATATATATAATATATATTACAGTTTATTCTAAATTTAATGATTTTTCAAAGGTGAATATTTGCTGTTAGGACACTGTTCTAGTATAAGTATATAGTATGGTATTAGGCACATCACTGTGTTCCACTAGGAATCTGGGCTTTGCCAATCCTCAGTCTCATGGGGACTCATGAATAAAATGAAGTCCCCATGTTATTTGGGCATACGTTTGCCAATGTGAGATTTTTCTCTTACCTGTCTTTTAAGAAAATGATAAGTACATTTCTTCTAATTATTGGTATACAAATCTTGCTACAGTTGAGTTCAATAAATTAACATTGAGTTGAACTGAAAAATTTAGGAAAACTGGGGCTATAAAGGGGTAAAGTATTAGGAGAATACTCTTTTTTTTAAGAGAGAGTGAGAGAGGAGAGAGAGAGAGAGAGAGAGAGAGAATTTTTAATATTTTTTAGTTCTCGGTGGACACAACATCTTTGTTGGTATGTGGTGCTGAGGATCGATCCCGGGCCGCACGCATGCCAGGCAAGCACGCTACCGCTTGAGCCACATCCCCAGCCCAGGAGAATACTCTTGATAATTCTTTCACCTACTAGTAATTTGTTTTGAAAATATTTTTTAGTTGCAGATGGACACAATACCTTTATTTTATTTTTATGTAGTGCTGAGGATGGAACCCAGTGCCTTCCACATGTGGAGTGCGCGCTCTACCACTGAGCTACAACCGCAGCCCACACTAGTAATTTTGATAAATAATTTCCCAGAAAAATTTCACACCTGCTCTTTGGTTTCTACCTGTGAGACTCAATTCTAGTGGCATATTTCTGTCACCTGGGCAGTTTTCACCTGATCTCTATATCTTCTGCTACCTGCATAGATTCAAATTTAATGAATTCTAGTTGATCTGGACTGGGCTTTGAGCATTAGTATTATTGAAAATATACTCAGTGGCTTGTATGAAGTCATGTTTACCTTAATACAGGTGCAGATGATTACTTTTAGAAGTGTTTGTAGAGAGTTATATGCATACACAGTATCCATGCATATGCTTCCTTTGCTGCCAGTGGCGGGCACCTGGATGCCATGACACTTCAGCAGCCACAAACACTCCCAGAGCCAGTGTCCTAGTTCCATAATGCCAATTCCCAAGAATCGCCGTTTTCCAATTAAAGAAACCAAGGCTCCTTGAAGAGATGATTGATACAAACACTGGAGTGAAAAATGGACAAGATGAACCTGGGGCATCTCATCGTGCCAGAAAGTACAGCACTGTTCAAGAAAAAAACAGCCGTGGATGAGGGGGGCAGGTCAAAGACACACAAGAGTCAATTGAAAAAGCTCCCCGTGGCCAAAGCTGGAACAATATGAGCCACTAAACTATAAAGTAGTGTTGCAGGACAGCCCAGAGGCATAAAATAAACATACATGAGTCCATCCTGGTATACAATAAACAAATAAATGAGGGAGAACAAAAATATCCCATCCAAATAATTTATACAGTTACTCCTTCAAAGAAGGGGGATATCAATGCCCATCCTTGAGTGTGAGCTGCATATATAGTGACTTCCCTCTAAGGAGTACAGCAGGAAAAAGAAAAAAAGAGGAGATTTACAGTGGAAAAATCTGGAAAACGGTACTCAGCCTCTTGATCAAGGTGAAAATCAACAGGTGTCAGTCATGTTTATGTCATGCACCTTGATATCATAGCCCTCAGTGTTCTTGATCCTTTAAGCCCAGTTCAATCATGAGAGTATCCCAATTGAGGGACCTTGTACAAAATACTTTCCCAGCACTCCTCGAAGTCTCAAGGTGATCAAAAACAAGCCTGAAAAACTACCAAAAACTACAGGATGCCTGAATATAACTATAGTTCCCTGGGACTGTATAGTTCTGAGGGACATGGAAAGGACATTAGGAGATGCCAAGGTGACCTGAGTAAACTGCAGGCTCTTGTTCACGATAATGTGTCAGTATTAGTTCATTAATTGTGACCAATGCACTGTACTGATGTTACTAACAAAAGGACCTGGGCATAGGGTATACGGGGACTCTGTCCTATTTTTGCAATTTTTTTTCCTTGTAAATCCAAACTTATTCTAAAATGAAAATCTTTTTTAAAAAAGAAAAAAATCCCTCTTCTACTCTGCAATATCCCAGACTAAAGAAAAAGAACAAAACGATTCATTCTACCGCAGTTACCGTATCCATTCAGTATGCTACTCAAGTATAAATTGGATTATCTGACTGTTAAAACTAAGGTGTGACTTTCTAATAGGCTTAACATTTTTTTTTCTGGTGGTATTTACAGTTTAAAAGAGACCCTTATTTACTCAAATCTCAAAGTATAATACCCAGGAGCAGAGCCTTTTGGATGCTCTGTATCTGAATTCCGTCAGCAAACCCTACAAAGAATAACACAGAAGTAGTTTCACAAACTTCCAAAAGGTTTCCAAAGTCTTCACAGACAAAGTTGATGGCTTTTGGCTTAAATATTTAATTCAAATTTCAAAAGATGACACAAAAAAGGGACAAAGCATGGCTCAATGGAAGGATCGAGGCTGTTGATATCAAATAGACTTGGGGTTTATGACACCAGCTCTGGTCACTTTGTGGTTTGGGCTGTGCTACTTAACCACTCCGGTACCCACATCCCTTACTTTAAATAGGGAGAATTAAAGATAGATTGTGGTGCCTAAGTGACATAATAAAGTACCAAGTATGGTGCCTAGCCCACAGGAGGATTCTTAAACAGATGACTGCTATTGTGGTTTATCATCATCATCATCACCACCACCACCACCATCCTTGTCACCATCATTATCATCATTACCATCATCATTGTCATTGTCAACGTCATCATCATCACCATCATCATCATCATCTACTGTGATCACCACCACCGTCCTGGTCATTATCATCATCATCATTACCATCATCATTGTCATTGTCAACGTCATCATCATCACCATCATCATCATCATCTACTGTGATCACCACCACTGTCCTGGTCATTATCATCATCATCATTACCATCATCATTGTCATTGTCAACGTCATCATTGTCACCATCATCACCATCATCATCATCATCATCATCTACCGTGATCACCACCACCGTCCTGGTCATTATCATCATCCTCAGTGGCTCCTTCATTTCCCAGGTGAGTAACCTGCATTACTCATCCCTCAGCTTCGTTTTTCTCCTGTAAAATGGGGATAAAATCATAAGTTCGATACAAAGTTGCCCTGAGGATTAAATGGAAGAGTGCTTTCATGTTTTCTCTCTGTCTTGGACCAGGATGTTGGTGTCTATCTATCCTTACCTAATATATAGCTTACCTGTCTATCTACCCTCGATTATCTATTTTCCTATCTTTAACATTAAAATGGACAAGTCCAAGTTCCCCTAAACTGGTGGAACAGAACAGAGCTAGGAACATTTCCGCAGAGGAACCTGTAATGGCGATGAACCCTGGAGAGGAAAATGAGTTCTGATAAAGCTCAAAGGCCTTCTTTGACATTCATATGCTCCAGAGAAAATTCTCAAATTATGCATATAAATGAAGTTTTAAATTGTCATTAAAGGGAAAACTAAGTTTCAAATGATACTGAAATGGTAGGCTTATGACATTCCCAAGTCTTGAATTTAGAGTATAAAATAAAGCCAAGGGAAGGGAGGCTGTTAATCTACTAAGATTGCCCCTAATTAATTAGTCTTTTGAATTAAAAAAAAAAATTGTTGGTGTTTTCTTACTGGTGGCTCGGATGCATTGAAGCTGGCAGCCAGGATCGCTCCTTTTATTTTCCAAGGCAGCTGCCCGTATTGCAGCATCCTTGCAGGCAGCTGGACACTAAAAATTTAAGACTTTATGGTCACATTGAGATAAGCCACAGGGTGGTCAACTGTTCCTCGTCACTCTCTGCTGGCACCTGTCCGAGACCACACAGAGACGGGTTTCTATCCATATTCCAGCCAGTGAGCTGGCAGACCCAATAGCCCAACTGCCTCATTGGATCCAACTCTAAGATCTTTTGAAATAATAAGAAATCTAGCATGGAAAAGGAAGGGAAGGGAGGAGAGGAGGAGGGAGTTTCTCCTGGGAACTGTGATGCCCATTGGCTTAGGCTAGGCAAGGCCTCTTCCATGGAGAGAACACTCAACATGGCTGACCCCAGGAGTAACGGGACAGTTGGCTGCAAACTGTTTCCTATTTCAATATTTTATTTCTCTGGACGTTCTCATGGCAGCATTATTTTTATGGAATGGATAGAAATACACGAACACACAGTATGGCATGGCACAGGATCAGTGGCTCCGAGGCCGGGTCTGCCTGGAGTGTTCCTGAGCTCCGTGACCAGTGATTGGATCCCAAAAGGAGACCGGTAAGAGGCCTTGGCTTTGCAGTTGTAATGGAGATCAACTGGATCAAGGGAGCTAAGTACTTAACGAAATGCCAGCTCAGAGGAAGTGCTCAATAATGGTCAGCCAACACCAAGGCAAACGTTTTCAATAACGTGACAGAATAGAATGTAGACGTTCAAACTCCTTAGATCCGGGCCATTTTAAAACAGCGATGAGATTCAACCTTCCTGTAGTCAGAAAGGTATTCTGATCGGCCTAGGAAATGTTTCCAGGCAGTTGGGAAATCTTTCTTGCTCTTTCTTAGGCCACATTTAAATGATCCCGCGTGACCTGTTGGTTTCTTTCTTTCTTTCTGCTAAGCTGTATTAAAACTTTAAAAAAGTCTACAAAACAGTAACCCAAGTCCTGGTTATGTAGATCCGCAATTGTCTTCCGTGAATAAGTTCTGTCTCCTCCTTTCTCTGCCTCTCATGGGGTCTGACCTCCAGCTGAGGCCTCATTATGGAGTGTTTCTGCATCCCTACCTCACCTTTACCTCCTCTTCTCTCTTCTGCATTTCCATCTTTCTTTTCCTCTCATTGTATATTTCTGTCTTTTTTACACACACCCGAGAGCAATCCGTGTGTGGAATGTGTGTGTGTGTGTGTGTGTGTGTGTGTGTGTGTGTGTGTAGGGCACACGACAGACACCGATCTGCTCCTTTCATCTTACACCACCTCCCTGTCCCTGAATCACCAGGAGGAGGGATTCACTAATACATCCATTGTGCTTCTCTCCCCAGCCTCCTTTGAATTGAGCCAGGTGGAAGATGAGGGCTCCTGTCTTGGCTCCTTCTCTGTAAATCCGCAATACAAACACGCCAGTGTTTATTTGGAAAAGTGTTCTGTTTGGGAGGATTTCTCCCCCTTGAAATCTCATTTGAAATTATCCATTTGTACTTCACTTTTGTCTTCTTTTGCAACTCAGCCCTACCCAAGGTCAGTCACCTCTCTTCTCTGGCTTTCAATTATCTTTGGCGCTTTTATTTCCATCTACAATTTTAGTTGCTACCTAGCAATTTGAATCAGCCTCTGAGATTTTCGAGAGAATAGCAACCCTGATAATAAGTGTTGGTTGACAGGCTCCATTTTTCTGTCTGCATTGTTTAATGGTAAGAAGAATGAAATATAAACAGCAAGCCAAATCCTAGTATCTTCTTTCGGGTAATTCTCCTATTAATTTCACATAGAGCAGAAAACCTGTAGTCTTCATTTGAGGGGAGGATGTTTGACACCAGCATTTTTATCAAATTTGTCCAGGGTAGATTGGAAGCTTGATTTTTGAAGACATCACACTGATATCTACAAGAAACTGTCATGGTGGGGTTTTGTTTTTATGGGTGAAAAAAAATATACCCCAACAACTTTTTGACCTATGTAATTTATCTCTGGAAAGTGGTTTCCACGTGTGTGACATATTTGGACCGCCTTGCAAAAACACAATTTTTATTTGACAGTTTTAATATTTTGAACGCTCCATGTTGACATTTTTATCAGATGGGTTGTTTTTGTTGGCAGTGGGAGTTTGCAAACTCATAAAGAAAATAAGAAAGGAAATTAGCTTGAAGCTGCTGAGTATTTACGGCCAGAAGGTAAAGGAAGGAGGTACCAGAGTCTAGAAATAATTATCATCACTGCCACAGTCCTCCATTAGCGCTGGCAAAAGACCTGGGGTCTGACAGTTAAATTAAAGCTTGCCACCCGGTGAGAAATTAACAGCAGAAAGCTTGAGTCCTGGTAACATCACACCGCATGCCATTCGTACAACTCTGACAATGTTGTTCCATTCATAAGATTCATCTGGGGGTTAAGGCTGCTGGGAAAATGTAGAAAACAAATTTACCTACAGCAGGCGGTGTTGACCAAGCAATGGCCCAACTAGTTTGCCATTAAAGGAGGGCCTTGTTCAGGAGAATCCTTTGTTGTGCAGCCTTGGACCATGACTGGTGATTTGAAGTCAGGCAGGCGAGAATGTCAAGTCCAGCTCCAACACTTACTGGCTGTGTGTCCTTGGGCTAGTTTTTTGTTGTTGTTGTTGTTTTCTGATTCTTAGCTCCCTTACCTGCAAAATGAGGATTTTTAAAATGACTTTCTTTCTTATTTATTTATTTATTTATTTATTTTCATGCTGACAATTGAATCTAAGGTCCTGCCCATCCTGGGCAAGTGCTCTAGCACTGAGCTGCACCCCCAGCCTGAACAGGACCTACCTAAAGTTATTGAGGAGAAGATAAAGTACTGAGTGTGATGCCTGACATCAGAGTCATTGTTGTGAAAACCAATGATAGAGGAAGAGACTGATTGCATAGGTGACCTTTGCAGACTTCTTTTAAAAAAGGGAGAAGTTGAGTTTCCTCTTGATGCAAGAGCATGTGTTTGACATGTGGACTGGGAGGAGAGTGGCAGCCAAGATCTGGAGGAGGGAGGGTTTCTGGCTTAGTCACTGGGTGGGACAAAGGCAGGGATGTGGACGACCCTTTTCTCCGTGTCTTTTGGCCTTCCTGAGTAGCCGATGACTTGCTCAGAATGTGGATCTCTCATTTGTTCAGATCCAGTCCACATGGAGGACCCCAGGAAGCCCTACTGTCAGGTAGCTGGTGCACATTCCTCCCAAGACACCCCAACACATTCATCTTCCCCTCACATTGTGTGGCACTTGCTAATGCAACGGATCAAAGGTGGGGTCTGTCGGTTGACAGTGCCCTTGGGAAATGGATATGGTGCAGCAATTCAAATATAATGCTGTTTTTTTCCCAATAAGTTAATCTGGCATGTCTTTTAAAATTGGATATGTAAATACCTATTCTCCATGAATTCAACTTTGAGGAATCTGTTCTGTAAAAGTTAAAGTACTAATACATAAAGATAAATAAGCTAGCATGCTTAATTATAGTATAACTAGAAATAGCTCAGAACAGTAGAAGCAAGGTCAAGGCTGGCCACTGATTGGAGTAGTTGAATGGAATAGAGAGGCTGGTTCATTCCATGAAATATTATACAGCTTTTATAGGAATGAGTCATACTCCATCAGCTAAGCAAGTTGCATGTATTATACATTAAACCTGAGCATGTGGCTACTGCATAAGACTAACATGATCCTGTTGTTAAAGTAGAAAAAAAACCCTTTATGTACATGACTACATCTATTTTCCTATGGTTGTAGACACAGAGAAAGAGGAGAAGCTTATGCATGCATGTAGCCTTGCTTATTTTTCTTTTCTTTTTTAGTACTGGGGTTTAAACCCAGGGGTGCTTAACCACTGGGCCACATCCCCAGCCCTTTTTATATTTTATTTTGAGAATAGGCCTTGCTCCATTGCTAATAGTCTTGCTAAATTACTGAGACTGGCCTTGACCTTGCGATCCTCCTGCCTCAACCTCCCAAGCTGCTGGGATGACAGGCATGCCCCACTCTGCCAGGCACATAGCCTGGTTTCTTTGGTGGAGGAGTGACAGACTGAGCAGGGAGACAGAAACGGTGGCCTTTTTCTGTGTAAACCTCAGTTTTTGACTTGTTGCCACAAGTAGGCATTTTGTAACTGGAAAGGAAAATCCAATAAAGCATATAAAAATGTACTTACCTGCTGCGTGGGAATGCAGTGAAAGGAAGGTAGAGTGAAATCGAAGAAGATTGTGGGAGCCGTAGGCTTAGAAGGGAGAATGACAGAGCTTTTGTTCATTTATGTGCAGGATTGGCTTAACAATCTGCTTGAGGGGAGTTTTTCTCCCTCCTTGTGCCATAAACAGGGTGGCTCTGAAGTCGATGTATGCGTCCTAGTCTGGCACAGAAACCCCCTTGCTCAGGGTGGCCTCTGCTCCCCCATCCAGCCTCATCCCTCACTTGATCCTTACTCTTTGGCAAAATGGAGCTGATTGCCCATCAGAGTGATCACCCAGTGCTCATCACACACACACACACACACACACACACCCACACACACACACACACTCATGTACACACATTCAAGCGTGTGCTTTGTGGTTCCTCAGTTCTCTGTTGTTGCTTCAGCCCAGAACACTCTTGTGACTTCTCCTCACCTGGTGGACGCCCCTCGCCTACGATGGAACTCAGGAAACACTCCCTCACCCTTGGCTGCACGCACTGCCCTTGGCATCCTGAGTGGGCCGCCAGCTCAGCCCTGCTCTGGGACCTCGATATAACTTGCATATGGACTGTCTAGCCTTGAAATGAATTTGACTTCTCCTTCATTGTCTGTCCCTCAAAAGCAAGAGTCGTCATGCCATCTCCCAGACACTGGGCATTGGGTGGGTTTTATTTGGTTTGTATTTCCCACGAGGAAATAGAGGCTCAGAACAATTGAGTGAGCTGCTCAAGGTCCCACAGTGAGCGAAGGAGAGATGGAGTTGAACCTCCGCCCTGTGCCTCTGGCCTCAATGGCAGAAGTAGACTCCTGGTAAAATTCACTAGCGTGTCTATTACTATTTTCTGGGTGTGATTGTATTCCAGCAAGGGGTTGTCTCAGAAACCTGCCTGCGGTGCATCCTGGTGGGTTTCTGTGTGTCTAATTGTCATGCTGTAGTGACCCTGTGAACAAGTCGGGAAGTTTTCAGCTACAACATAAACAAGGAAACATCACTGAAATCATTTAGCCCTTAAGGAGATACACATCTGACTTATAGAATATAAGTCTGTCTCGGGCATTAGCATGAACTGAGGGCTCCTCATCTTTCCTCTGCCACGTTCTATATTTGACTTTTACACTCAGGTAGTTCACCTTGTGGTGTGAGGGTAGTTGCTGTGGTTCCAGCATCAATATTTTAAACACAGAAACGGTTAGGTAGGATGGGCGGGGCGGGCGGGGGCACAAATTTCCTATCTAAATTCTTTTTAAAGACAGAAGGAGTCTGTGGGGTAAAGAGTAAAAGTTGACCAAAACTTTACCTTCACTCCTAGACCCTAAGAGCTCACCTGACAGCCCTTGAATTGTCCTTCCTGATAAGAGCCTTACCTGGGAGCCTTGCACACACCCAACCATCAATGCTCACATTGTGAATTGGGTGGGGCCTTGGGCTATGCAGTTTCTGTATAGCTTCAGCAAGTGCCGAGACTGTGGTCAGCCATGGGTGTGGTCAACAGGTCTATGTGACTGAACCCCAATCAAAACTTTGGATACCAAGGTCAGGGCTGGCCTCCTTGGTTAGTAATGTTCCCCACATTTCATCAGGTACGATTCCTGGGAGAAGCAAGCAGGACCCTCAGGACTCCACCTGGAGAGGACATCAGAAGTGTCTACAGAACCCTGCCCTGGGTGCCCGTTCCTCTGTCAGCTCAGCACTGCTCTGTGACCTCTGTGACACTGCTGAACAGTAAATGCAGTAAACAAGAAGGCCAGAGATATTTACACTTTGACAATTTCTAGAAAACATTTGCAGACCTCTGACCTGGACTAGGGTTGGTTCCAATCTGCCTCCTTCTCCTATCTTGAGCCACGTGATGAGTAGAACAATTTTCTTAGCTCCGTGTGTCTTCCTGGATTACTGGGGCAGAGGGTGCTCCAGACCGACAGTTGGCATCAAAGGTGAGATGGTCTTGTAGATTCCTAAGCTCTGCCGTGTCCCTCTTCTCACATCTAACAGGCCACAGACGTACCATAAGCTCACTTCTCAGTCACTGGGACTGCCAAGAGTGGCTGGGACTCATCCAGATGTTCCTTCTGGGCTGGAGCAGGAGGCCAGCCTCTCCTGGAACACAAAGTGTATCACCCTTGATCCTTGTTAAGAATAAAGAAGGGGATCGTCACAATTGTCGTGGAAGTAATTAATGGCATCTACCACAAATTACCATAGCTGTTTTCCTTCCTAATGGACATGAATATACTGGCACAAAGGGGCTTCTTATTCCTGCCCTTTCCTTTCCTCTTTGGGAGGCCCATAGAGAAAGACCATTTTCATTGCAGAAAGCATGACCATAATAATGGGGTTTCTGTCCCGCAAAAGCAAGAGTTGCCATCGTATCCCCAAGGAACCATCCCTTTGATTTGTTTTGCCTCTTGGGTTCCATGTGACATGACATTTGGATGAATGAGACATTTCACCATTTTGAGAAAAAAAATTAGAGAGCCATTTTTCTCCGTCAGTTTGGGAAAACCTGATGGGCCAGATCCACGCAGCTGTCTGCCTTTGTAAATATCATTTTACTGCAGCACAGCCACGCTGTCCACATATGTGTGGTCTACGGTTGATTTTGCAGTAAACAACATGGGCAGAAATAGTTACACTTTGATCATTTCTAGAAAACATTTGCAGACCTCTCTTCTAGACGAGGGTGTCTCAATCTTGTACAAGTGACATCTTGGCCCGGATAGTTCTTTGCCATCAGAGTCAGATCTGTGCACTGTGGGAGGTTCAGCAGTGTCACTGCCCTCTGCTCATGGAGACCAGTAGCACACGGCCCCCCCTGATGGCCAGCACCCCAGTAGAAGAACACGGACCTAGAGATACGATGCTCTAGACATTCTCCACTTTTTGAACTCATTTCAATGAGAGTGGTCAGTAGAATTTTTTAAAATAGTAAGTATTCATTAGTTTTTATTATACTCCTTCTGTGATCTATTGTGATATTGGATTTAGTGGGACCTCCATCCAGTGATTAGAAAGAAAAATGCTACCTAGATGCCCTTCGATAGATGAATGGGTAAAGAAACTGTGGTGTATATGAACAATGGAATATTACTCAGCATTAAAAGAGAATAAAATTATGGCATTTGCAGGTAAATGGATAGAGTTGGAGAATATCATGATAATTGAAATAAGCCAATCCCAAAAAAAACCAAAGGCCAAATGTTTTCTCTGATAAATGGATGCTGATCCATAATGGGAGGGGGGCATGGGAAAAATGGAGGAACTTTGATGGGGCAAAGGGGAGGGAGAGGAAGGGAGGGGTAGGAGAGTAGGAAAGATGGTGGCATGAGACGGACATCATTACCCTAGGTACATGAATGACTGCACAAATGGTACGATGCTACGCTGTGTACAACCATAGAAATGTAAAGTTGTGCTGCAGTTGTGTACAATGAATCAAAATGCATTCTGCTGTCATATATACCTAATTAAAACAAAATTTTAAAAAAGAAAATGAAACCTATTCTCTGGATAGGTCATTTTTGAGTTCTCAAAATTTTTGAATACATCATTTCATTAGTGTGTTTTAAAACTAATTCCTTCCTTATTTCTAAAGTTGTCTGTGCTTTTGTTTTTGATGGTGCTGGGGATTGAACCCAGGGCCTTGTGCATGGGAGGCAAGCATTCTACCAACTGAGCTACAACCCCACTCCTGTCTGTTCTTCTTGTAAAACATTTTTTTAAGCCTTGTATAAGGGTGGTGAGTGGTGTCCTGGGGCCTGGGAAAGATGGCGGAGGTTCATCCACTCCCATAAACAGGCTTCACTGAGACAAGCCCATTCCCTTTTGCTGAACTTCAGTTTTCTCATCTCTGAAATGAGGACAATCATATCTAAATGGGTGGTTGTGAGGATCCAATGAGAAGACTTGAAACAATAGCAATTTAAAACATCATGTGGATATTATTTTTACATGTATTCTCAGTGTTCACCAACCTCTGAGCACGAACATCATCACCCTGGTACAGATTTGAATCTACGTGCAGAATAAAAGTGCCTTTCTGAAGCACTGAAGTTTGGGGAATATTTCTGAAATAAATGACAAGACTTTTTGCAAATTTCTTTTGCTGGTAAAGAAATATCATTATGTGACTAATACAGGAACATGGATTAAAAGGCAGTTGAAAAATGTGCTTCATTTTATGCTTTGGTGATTTTAAACTCTTGGGAGCTGGAATTTCACTGTAGGATGAGACAAGAAAATGATGCTCGATTATGATATTTCCAGGCCTGTAGTGTCAGTACAATAATTAAGGGGAAAAAAGCAAGTTGAGACCGTGACACTTCCCATTTTCACAATTTTTCCTACTTTTGTAAATTCTAAGAATTTAGAGGTCCTCAGTACCTGTACCATTATCCAGTACTGAAACCTTCTTCTCCAATCTATTTCATTGTACTAATAGCTATAGTGTTGCCTGCAGTTTAGACACTTCCTTGCAGCCAAAAAATTACACAATGGTGTAATCAGGGAGGCATGTAAGTTAATTATCTGTGGTTGAGTTTTGATTCAGAGACGGCTTTCTAATAAGAGCTTTTACAATTAGGCTTTGTACCACCATGTGAGTGGATTTTTTTTTTCTTGCGTTTCTAGATGCATGTGTGTGCATATGGAAATGTGAAGGATCTTACTGGTGTGAAACTGTCCAGGAAAATTGTGAAAGGTCTCTTACACTTTGGATAGGAGGTGGCCCTCAGCAGCTCCTGTGTTAATGCAGCAGGTGAGATGATTTGATTATGAGAATTGTAACCGGATTAGTGGATTAATCCATTTGATGGATTAAAAATTTGAGTGGATTACTGGGTGGTAACTCTAGGCAAGTGGGGCCTGACTGCAGGAAGTGGTCACTGGGAATGTGACTTAGGGATGATACAATATTTTGTTCCTGACTCCTCAGCCTCTGCTTCCCAGATGCTATGGGATGAGCTCCTTTCTTCCACCATGTCCTTCCACCCTGAAGTCCTGCCTCACCTCAGGCCCAGAGCAATGGAATCAGCCAGCCATGGACTGAAACTGTGAGCCCAAATGAACTTTTCCTCCTCTAAGTTGTTCTTTTCAGGTATGTTTTTTTTTCCCACAGAAATGCAAGGCTGACTAAAGAGTCTCTATTCCAATGCCGAAACTGTTGAAAAATCTTTGCAGCAAGCATGTGGATCCTGGACTGTAAATCAAAAAGTTTGGGTTGTTTCTGCTTCTAACCACTCACTGTGGCCTGGGGAGAGTTACCCTCTCCGTTTTCTCACCTCTAAAAGGAGCACTTTGGATGGAGCAGAGCCTTCTCTGCTGGGCTGCCTACTCCCCCTAGTCCTGGCTTCTCCTCTTCAGACCTCCGGCTTCAGCAGAGTCGGGGCCAATTCAAGATGGTAATTGTAAAACCTTCTCCCATCCTAACCCATCCATTCATAATGACTTTACTTTTAATAGCATCACCAATGCTATAAAAATTTCCAAAGGAGATAAAATCATGACTCCCATACCTGATATAAAATAAATGTGTATATTGGGTTACCCCATGTGTGTACCCAAAATGCATGCCAATCTGGAACTTGTGAATGTTTCCTTGTTTGGAGATATAACCAAACTAGGATAAGAACATCCTGGATCAGAGAAGGACCTAAATCCAATGACTAGTGCTCTTATAAGAAGAGGGAGATGGACACAGAAGGTGAATGTCACATGAAGATGGAGGTGGAAATGAGGGCGATGTGCCTACAAGAATTACAGGCAACCTTGAGGACCTACAGTAACAAGGCAAATTTTCAGAGAATGATGCATCACAAACCAGAATGTTCTCAGACTCCTGAAGCCCATCCAAGGACTAAATCCTTCCTTTGCCCAAAGTCAAGAACTTGAGCTTCAACAGGCTGATTCTTTGTACCTTATACCATTTGGAGTGGAAGGTATTCCAATGGAATTAATACTAAACTCAATTCAAAAGATGATTTTTGTGCATCTGCTCTCAGAAGAAAAAGGAACTATATGAGGGTCCTAAAAAGATCAACTATTATAAGTGTTATTCACTTAGATTAGTGAAAGATTCATTTGGGCTCTGTACTGACCACAAATGCCACATAGGATTTGAATTATCTCCTTCTTTATTGCATAAAAGTAACTTTCCCCAGACCATTAGTGAACCATTTAGTGCATCAGAATCAATGCACAATAAAATAATACCTTTAATGCCTTTACACCTTTCTGTTCTCAATTGGGCTATTCCTTATTAAATAAGACCAAGGTTGTAGCTACTTAATACCAAATCAACTCTTTGGGAGTTTCTTTTCAATTGTTCAACAAGGCTGTTAAAATAGCTGTGGGCCAAGTAATTAATTAATTGACAAAATTAACTTATCTAATTGGATCATTACTATACTAGAGAAAGCAATCCACATGCAAGCTGGAGAATTTTGGATAACAGCTGTTCTCAGGACTTTTGGTGTGTTCATATCTCCTTGAGATTCTGATTTAATAAAAACAATTTTTTTTTGGATAAAACTCCTAAAAGAAAAAATTGGGGGAAAAATTCATGCCATTGATCTTGGCCATGAATTCATGAATTTGACATCAATAGCATAGGCAATCAAAGCAGAAGTAGACAAATAGGACTACATCAAACTAAAAAGCAAAGGAAATAATTGATGGAACGGAAAAAGCAAAGTAAGAAATGTGAGTATTTTCAAATTATATATATATATAATATATGCGTATATATACATACACATATATACATGCACATATATATTTAAAATAGTTAATTTCTGAAATGTACAAGTAATTATCACAATTCAATAGCAATACCCCCACTAATAACCCCATTAGAAATTGGCTAAAAATATGAGTAGACATTTTTCAAAAGAAGACATAAAAATGACCAAGAAGTCTACATAAAGATGCTCAAAGTCACTAATCATGGGGGAAATCAAAATCAAAAGCACATCCTGTGAACTGCCTTTATTACGACTGTTACAGCCAGGCACATGCCAGTAATCCCAGGGGCTCTGGAGGCTGATGCAGGAGGATCACAAGTTCAGGGCCAGCCTCAGGAACTTAGCAAAACCCTGAGCAACTTAGGAAGACCCTCTCCCAAAATAAAAAAAATTAAAAAGGCTGCGGATGTGGCTCTGTGGTAAAATGCCCCTGTGTTTAATCTCCGACAAAACAAAACAAAGCAAAAACCAGCTTTACGCTCATTCTCCTGCTCAACAAACATTTGGGGGCCCCCTACACAGTGTCCCCTTTGATGCTAATTTCTGGGGATTTATTGGTGGACAAATTGGTACAGTCCAGGTACAGGGTGGTGTAGGATCCCTCCCAGAAGGAACAGGCTCAGCCATAATGTTCTCTACTCCTGCTCTAGGGAAATTCAGAGTTAAATTGATAGAAGAAAAGATTTTATTGAAAGCTAGCTTTGAAGGAAGGTGGAAGAAACATCATTATTTCAAATTTTCTATCTCCAAAAAGCTCTGGGATGGGGGAGGGATGATTAGGACAAAAGACCAGCGTCCGAGGCTGCGCCAGCTTCCAGGCCTTGGATGCAAGGTGCTTGACAGGTGTTTCCCCGGAGCCTCCTTATAGAAAGGAGCAGACACTTCCCAGGCCAGCGTCTGGACCTCCTTTTTAGATAAATGTGTTATCTTTGTAGCTGAGGAGAGGTAAAGACATCACAGAGTACTTTCTTCAGAAGGTAGAATATTAAAAGAGAGGCTGTTAGAGATGGGCTGTAAGTGTGACTTTCAGATGCGGGCTATGCACACCCTCGGGGGTGCTGGATGGGTGCTACTCTTGATCCACAATAATGACTCTGTGATTCTCACACAGACGAGAACGCCTTTAGGGGAAGGGCTGTGGGTTGTGTTTTTGCTGTTGGAGCTCCCTCTTAACCCTCGGTTCCTCATAGTTGCTTAATGACCACTTACTGCTTTGGATACTTAAAGACTCTGGCTATAGAGATGGTTGAAGCCAACACACGAAAGCGTTTGAGATATGGGGCCAGGCAAAGCAAGAGACTTGCTAGGGAGTCTCACTCCCACCCTCATGTCCTGAGGACCCCTTGATGTCTGCTGGAACCACTTTTTGAGGACGTTGTTGTCCCAATGAGGAAGCAGGCCCTCGGTATCCACAGATCACGTGGGGGGGGGGACTCGTCTGGGGCTTCTGAGTGAGTCTTGGCCCCTGGACTGATGTGGCTTAAGGAAGAATGGGGATCCAGAGACATGTGCGGGCCAGTCCTGGCTCTTGTACCTGGAGCACTTCATACTAAAGGAGAAAGATTCAAAGGGGACCTGCTCATCAGAGAGGCCGCATGCCTGTCCCCATCACCACCTGTGTGACATTCCCATTAAACTCATGATCAACACCTGCTATTTAACACTTTCACATGACGTAGTGGAAATGAAATGTTGTAAGTGCAGTCGCTCTTCGACTCACGACAGGTTACATTGGGGTATAACCCAGGGGCGTGGTGGGATCTTCTTCTTCCCTCCTTCAGCTGTCACTTCCTCTTGGGAGCCTTCTGTGCAGTCACTGGTCATCCTAACTTCTTGAGCTGACTCCTCCCTTTCATATTCATCTAAAATGTACAGATTTTCTAGGAGAAGGGACTTTAGCTGCTCTCTCTGCATGCACAGAAGTACTTACGTGAGACGAGGAATATATTGGTTGGTTGAAGAGTAGTCAACATTCCGCTGCATATATGCATGTCAAAAACCGTGCGGCACATGCCCTAAATATGCAATAAAAATGAAAAATGTAAACTGTGTTTTTAGAAAGAAAAAAATATGTATTAAACTCCAACCCAGCCGGAGGCAGGAAGTCTGGCGTCTTTCTCGGCATCTACAGGGGTTCTCAGCAGAACCTGGGGGTGGGACTCTCTCTTGCTCATCTGCTCATCTCTTGCTTTGAGCCTCGACCTCCGGGGAATCCCTCACCTCCTGCTTCTTCCTCCTGAAACTGTTCCCTTCACTCTCCCTGACCCACACTGACAGTCTTCAGAGCACTGCTGATACACGCTGCCCTGAGTAGATGTTTATTTAACTGAAGTCTTTTTTGGCGGGGGGCGATAATGTTGGAGATGACAGCATGATAGAAAATAAGCAATAACCTGAGATGAAATGTCAGATGTCAAGATCGCAACAACTCATCAAAAGTTTCCCAGCACTGGGAAATTCCCATTGGCCATAACTTTTTTTTTTTAAATGGATGCAAACATTTAATAACATTCACCAAATGTTTATGCATTAAACATAAGATACATAGAATTACAATAGTAGCAATCTATTCTGTATTTCCAATTTCACTTTTGTTAAATGATTTAGTTTTTTTTTTTTTAATTTTAATTTTTTACGGAGCTGTGGATGGAGCCCAGGCCTCATACATGCCAGGTAGGTGCTCTGCCACTGAGCCATGTCCCTAACCATATCATAGTAGGAAGCAAGGGATGACCAGGAAAACTTCTGGTTCCCAAGGAACTTGCTTTAGCTTTAGTTATTATCTCTTCCTTTCTGATTTTATTGTACTAGATAGAAATAGTGCTATATAAACTGCCCTTTAAAATGGCCTAAGTCAAGCCAGGCAAGGTGGCACAGGCCTATAATCCTAGTGACTTGGGAGGCTGAGACAGGAGGATCCCAAGTTCAAAGCCAGCCTCAATAACTTAGGGAAGCGCTAAACAAACAACTGAGCGAGACCCTGCCTCAAAGTAAAAAATGAAAAGAGCTGGGGATGTGGCTCAGGGGCTAAAGTACCTCTGGGTTCAATCCCTGGTACTAAAATAAAATAAAATAAAATGCCTACGTTAACTAATACAAGAAGAAAAAAATGATATTACAAGCTCCAGTAAAAACAAAAAGCTAATAAAGAAAGGAGATGAATTTTAAGACATTTCTTGGCTCTCGAGTGAATATTTATAGTCATCATATAGTCATCATGCTTTTTAAATTTCAACTTCTAGAACCTGTACTTAGACAGCATGCAGGTTGTATAATTTTGATGAGAAGACAAAAAGTAAATGCTATGAACTTTGTCAATCTAAAAGTCAATCACAGAAGTTCAAATCACTAATTACATCATATGAGTTAAGTCTGCAGAGAGAAAAGTTCAAGTGAAGGGGCTGCTAATATTCTCATCTCATAAAGAAGGAGCTAAAAGACCCTGCGTAGTGAGCAGAATTAGGGGAAAAAAGTATAAGCACATGACTAAAAGAAACACTCTCTAATCCATCTGGTCCTCTCCTTTCTTTCGACAGACCCCAATGGTTCCAGGCCTAGTCTTTTGAGGAATCTCCATACTGATTTCCACAGTGGCTGTACTAATTTATACTCCCACCAACAGTGTAAAAGTGTTCCTTTCTCTCCACGTCCTCTCTAGCAATTATTATTATTTGTGTTCTTGTTAGCTGCCATTCTGACTGGAGTGAGATGAAATCTCAGTGTAGTTTTGCTTTTCCTTAATGGCTAATGATATTGAGCCCTTTTTCATGTACTTACTGGTCACTGGCTTGCTCTACTTATCTATCTGGCCTGTGACGTTATTGTTTTTTACTAGCAACATTCCCAGTGAGGGAGAAAACAAGGTTTGTAGAAGGAATGCAGTCAAAGATACATTTTCCTTTCGCCCCATATATTTCTTTATGGTTTTCATTTTATTTTTATGAGTGTGTATTGGTTTATTAATTTGTAATAAAACTGTTAGAGCAAAAAAGTTTAAAGTACCCTTTAAAAACAAATTATAGGTCTGTTTCCCAGCTCTTAGGAGAAGACCCAGTTCTTATTCACAGGGGCCTTATAAATAGAAGAGGGGAACAAAAGAGTTTATTCTCCTCCTGTTCACAGAAAAGGGTGCCCTTTGTGTACATCATTTTTTTTTCCCAGTGACAACATGAGAGTCAAAGACCACATCTTAATTATCTTTATACTGCAAGGAAAAGTTGCGTTTCAGTAGAAAAATGCTCACTGTCTACAGGTGACCTTCCAGTTCAGCAGTGGCTAGCCCCTTGCTGCGTTGACTCACGTGGAGACTCTCTGAGCTGCAGGTTGTTGGTGGCACAGCAAGCTGCTTTGGCAAAAGTGCTCTTCATCACTTGGGCCTGCAGGTGCCCTGTGGGTAACGAAAAGCAAGAGAAAGCTTGTCATCGCTGCCTTCCTTTGGTATCTCCTTCTTTATTGTCTTAAACTTTCACTGTGATCCCTGCCCACCTCTGCACACAGACTGTGCATCATTTAAGGAATGTCTGTTTAAAGACTGGTGATACCAGGTGGATTAACTCTAAGTTGACCCAACCTCTCTCTTCCCGCTTCAGGACCAAGGTAAGAGTTACCGAGGTAGTTCCACTATTTGCAGGGACATCCTCATCAACAGATTGTTAACTGTCAGCTTTTAGGGTGTCCTGTTCCTGATTACCTGAGAGGCACCTAGAAGTCTCCATTGTCCTGAATGCACCCGGAACAGTGAGTCTTGCAGGAAGATGCAAGCCCCATGATGAGACTGTCCCCACGAGTGGTAGCAATTGCCCCATGAGGGGAACTGAGGGTGTCCACCAAAGCAGGAGCAATCGTCACATCATGGGAACCAAATTGCCCCCCAAGCAAGAATGACTTCTTCAGGACCTCACAGCACTACAGCTGAGATCACTCAGCCCGGGGCTGCTTAACTATGTACAGTTCTTGTCCTCTTCTCCAATTCTTCCCCTATTTAAACCCGGAGCTCCTGACGGTACCCTGGGGACAGGGTGAGGATGCTGGTTCCTTCCGGTCCTCCCACACGAGTGACTGAATGCGAGAAATAACGGGGGAACTGGAATGCATGACCTCATTAAAATACCGTGAGCTCCAGTGTGCCCATTATTAACAAACTTGAACTTGACCGCTACTTCTCAGCTAATGACAAGAGATAGCTTGGATTTCACTCAAACTATAGTCTTTCCACTTTTTTTTTCTAATTAGAAAAATATTATCTACACAAATTGGCAAAAATAAAATTGTATCATAAATGCTAACGTGTGCACTGCCCTCCCAGGATCTCTCTGCAGAGTAACCTCTGTTAATTCTGGGTTTATATCCTTCTGGTGTTTTCTTAGCATCTATTCACCTGGTGAGAATTAATTCCGCACTTGCAGGTGCTGAGCACTTCAGCTGAAGCAGTGAGGAGGCAGAGAGGCCCCTGTCTTTTGGAGCTGGAGTTCTACTTGATGTGAAGGGAGAAAAACTAGCCAAGCAAACAAAAAAATCCCGGCTAAGAGAGGCACCCGGGCTTCTGAAGGCAGACTTCCAGTTGGTTTGTGAGAGATGCAAACTTAGTTTTCAGTTTTGCGCCATTTCACACAACGCTAAGCTCCCAAGCATCAGCACCTGCCTCACTCCTTGCTGCCTCCTCCCTCTCTGCCCCACACCTTGTACATGTAGGTGTGTGGCATTGAAGGTCCTTGCCATCTCAGAGGCCAGTGACTCTGCTGCTCTGCCCTGCCTCTGCCACTGAGCTGCAGCGTCAATATCCTCCCAAGAGAGCAATTTTTCCTGCACAATAGCAAACAAGAAAGGCTTTCCCAAAGTCCAGGCTCTGGAAGGTCACTTTGATCTGTCCTTTCAGGATGGTCTCACTACTTTTATGCTCACTCTCTGTAGCATGTCCTTCACAGAGCGGTTAGAATGATTTTTTTTTTGAAAAACATAAATCATGACATATTATCCCCTTGCTTAAAATACTCCAAGGACTTTCTATGTCCCTTAGAATAAAACGAAGACTCTGCCACTACATCTTTCAAGGCAAACCTCTACCTTCTAATATATTTCCACTTCTGCTTTTTTTTTTTTAAACTAAATTTCTAAAACCCGGTTTCTACCTCAGGGCCTTTGCATTAGCCATTCTCTTTTTCTGGGATGCTTTCAGATTTTCAGGTAGCTTGTTTTATTTTTCTTTATTGAGATTAAATTTCTCTTCCTTATCTAACACTAATTAACTATTCTCTCATTCTTTATTACTTCACTTCACTTTAATTTATTTGAAAAAAAAAATGTATTCAAACCCAGGCAGCAAATGCCCGAAGCTTACTGTGTACTGATTCCAGAGAATGGATAAGGAGGACTTAATGAAGAGGGTCTGGACATTCTGTTCCTCCTGTGCTCCTCCTTGGTGGCAGCAGGCCAGGCTACAGTGGAGGACCATGCAGCACATACAATCAGGGGACTATATGGATGTTTTGGTCAGGTTTTTCACTGCTGTGACTCAAAGACCAGGACAACTGTAGAGGAGGAAAGGTTTATTTAGGGGCTCCCGGTTTCAGAGGGCTCAGTCTGTGAGTGGCTAGCTCCATTCCTTGGGGCTCAAGGTGAGGCAGGACACTGTGGTGAAAGAGTGTGGCAAAGGGACCAGCTTCCACCATGATCAGGAAGCAGAGAGACTCCACTCCCAGATACAGATATATACCCCAAAGCCACACCCCCAACGCCCACCTCCTCCAGCCTCACCCCACCAGCCTTCAATTACCACTCAGTTGATCCACATGAGTGGATTAATCCACTGATTGGGTTAAGGCTCTCAGAACCCCATCATTTCTCCTCTGAACCTTCTTGCATTGTCTCACATGTGAGCTTTTGGGGGACACCTCACATCCCAACCATAACAATGGGCTAGGTTACATGCCCACTGCACAGGTGACTTCTTCAGATGATTAATGAGCACACGCTTTACCACCAAGGCCACTCTACTTTGGTTCTCACCTAAATACTGGAGACTAGGGGAGTGTCTAGCTCCCCTCTCCGTCGCCATCACTATCACCTTCTCTAGAGTCCTGCTTGTCTCCCCGCAGGCTTTCTTATGCACTGATCAGTGTTCACCCCAACGCACTCAGCTTTCCCGGCCCCTCCACCATGAAGATGTTTATTACGTTCAGGGCCACACCCTTGCTTAGTGCCTGGCACGCAGCTCCCCGCGTAGCAGGCCCTTGGTAAATATTTGTGGATCAAATGCATGAATTACCTCACAGCAACTCTCCGCAGGTGGGAGGATGGGTGTGTCAGGTGTCAGCCGGACGGGATCACGAGTCCAGGTTCCTGGTTGAACATTATCTCTGGGTGTGTCTGTGGGGGTGTTTCTGGGTGAGATTCGTATTTGAATCGGTAGAGAATGGTCCTCTCCAACAAGGGTGGGCAGACTCCGATCCTTTGAGGGCCTGGAAAGGATGAAAAATGGAGGGAGGGAGGGTTACCTCTCTGTCTGCCTGAGCCCAGGCTTTGATCCTCTCCTGTCCTTGGTGCCCTGGCTCTCGGGCCATTGGACTCCGACTGGAATCTCTACCCTTGACTCTCGGCCTCTCAGGCCACCAGTTTTCCTGGGTCAGCAGCAGATGGTGGGACTTCCCCACCCCTGTGTTCTCCTGATCCAACACCCCATAATAAATCTCTTTGCATCTCTATATTATGTAGGCATAGTATATATTTACATATTACATTTATTATGTGGATTTGTATATTCTATTATATATAATAGGACCTATAATAACATGCATTCCTAATGTGTACATATGACTTCTGTTTCTGTGTAGGGCTGTAACTAATATCGCAGGTTTTTCTTTGGGAACACACAGGCTGTGTTTGCCCTGACTATCGTTTGGATAAGCTAGGGCAAGTGGAAGGTGGGGTGAGACCACCAACTTAGAGCGACAGCGGCTGGCTCCCAGGGTTGCTGGCATTCAGCTCTTCATGCCTGAGTGACACTTCTCCCCTCCCAGTCTAGTCAAAGCTATTGATCTGCGCATGGCCCAGTTCCACAGCCCCACAGGCAGCTGTCATTAACAGCCTTGCAAAGGTTTGCTGAGCTCAACCAGAGCAACCAACATTTGTAAACAGTCGTTAGCTGGAAGAAGAGGTAAAATTGCCCCGGGTCACCCTGCTTTCTCCAATATGCATTTTTGAGGTTCAAAGGGATTATATTAAAATGAGTATCCCAGTGCTCTTACCTCCACCTGCCTTCCAAAGAGCAAAGAAAAAGCTCATAAGTAGAGTAGGGCAGAGGGTACCCCTCGTTGTACACTAAGGCTGGAGGAACCAAAGAATGTAGTGATGGCTGATTCTCCTCTGTCAGCCACGCCCAGGGAGCTGCCCAGGAAGACATTCTGCAGAAGCGGGCAGGCTCCTATTATTTTGAGGGTAGATATGGCCAGTCCTGTTTTTGTGGATGAGGGGAACCAGAAGTTCAGAGGTAAGTGAAGTCAATCATTTTTTTTTCATTCAAGAATTTTTTTTATTAGATATGCATCAGGGACTGTGCTAGGCACTGAGTTTTCAATGATGAATCAAGCAGATGACTTTAAAACATTTTTTTTCTGAATTGTCTCAAACTAACAAAGCATTAGTGAATACCCAGGCACACAGCACTTAGCCAAAGAAAGAAATAATCATCCAAATCAATGAAGATCCCTGTGTGTTCCTTTCTCATTTCACTCTCCTCTCCCTTTAGGGGTGAATGCTACTATAACTCAGGTGTCAATCATCCTTTCGCATCTCTGGGACGATGGTTGATTTCGATCTTCTTTTTGCATGCTTACGTTTTGAAGCATCCTGAGGTGAACATGTATGCTTTCAAGAAAAAAAATAAAACAGTAAAAGTTGTCATTTTTCTAAACCCAATAAAGATGGTGGGAAAAAAAGGGGTCCCCTCAGGAACTTTCAGCCAGGGGTCCTTCCTTTGTCCTGGTGGCCCCTCTCACCCCAGGCGTCCCACCTGTCCTTCCTGGCCCCTTGCCCCAGATCTAGATCACCCTTGGCCAGAAAGGACTCCCTTTTAGGTCTTTTTGTTTCCTAAAAATATTTAAAACTCAGTGTTTGTTGATGCCTGGGGCCCGGATTGTGAGTCTCCTGATGGGAACTTGTCCTTGATCTCCAGCTACTCCGTGGACACCCACATTCTTCTGGAGGACACTGACCAAGGGCAAAGAAGATCAAATGTCCAACGCCAGCAGCAGGAGACAAAGTCATTCAGATCCACTTCCAAGTGCAGAAATGAAATCAGAAACTTTACCTTGCATTTTTTATAATGTGTGTTTTAGTCAACTTCTGAATTTGCCAAGCCAAAGGAAGTTAATATTTAATATGGGTGCGGGGAAAGGAGAGGGGGAAAATCCTTTCTCTGGTAAGATATTTGAATTTTCAGCAGTCTTAAGATATCAGCCTTTAATCTCTTGATTATGAGGTAGACTTGTCCCCATTCTGTTTCTGGTTGACTTTGGGCAAGAGCTGTTTTGTCCTTGGACTGAGACAGACCTGGGTTTCAGCTCCAGCTCTGTCTTCTGTGTACTTTGTGACATTGTGTGACATGGGCTTCAGTTTCCATTCTGGAACATGGGATCATAATGTCTACCTCATGGGAGCTCAAAGCAGGATGAAGAAAAATAATCTAGGGTACCAGATAAAAATATCATGAACCCTGTGTGCCTAAGTGGACTAGTTATTGTCAACTTGCCTCCTGGAGGAAGGGGATAGGGTAGTTATCATGTCATGAGACACATGAGAGAGATACCTTTCACTTAGGTGGCTTTGGGCAGCAGGCACAGGAAGAGTTGGAAACTTCCAAACTTTTCCTCCATCTTTTGCGCTGCTCAGAGGCAGAATCTCTGAATATTTGACATTTGGTTTTAACAGAGATTTTTTTTTTTACATTTCTGAATATGAAGATAATTCCAAGGTCAAGTTGATCTGCAAAATAGGAGAGGGTCTGAGGATGAAGGAACCTAAGAGAGAAGAGAGGAGATAGGTTTGCAGAGAAGAGACAGCTGGTCAACCAGGGAGTGTTGGAACCCAGCCAAAGGAGAGCTGAGCTGAGCTGGGATTTTATTCCAAGGCCATCAGACCCCTGGGTGCCCACTTTTTCCATTTCAGCCTTCTCACCAGGGACACATGCAACTCACGCACATGCACGCACACACCCGGTCTCTATCCTGCTGCTTGCATTTCTTCTGAACACAATTGGAATTTTCTATTCTGTATTTGCTGATCCTTCTATCAGGGGAGGGTGCCTCTCGTTTTTGCAGGTCTCCCTGGGCAGAAATTTCAATCCTCCCTAAGCCCAGCTCAGATGCCTGCACCCTCTGCACCTTTCCCTGCCTCTGGGGCTGCCTTTCTCCCTCCCTCTTCTGCTCCTACGCATGCGGGCCTTCAACAGCGCACGCACCCGCCTAGTGCACACCTTGGCTATGTGGAATTTGGACGTCCCATTTTGCCTATTTGTGCTTTTTTTTTTTTTTTTACACTGGGACATGGACATTCTGAGGAACAGAAATGGGTCTTACTCATTTTTGTAGAGTCAAGCATGGGGCCTGGAACTCACAGTTCATTGAATAAATGAACACACACTCATTCAGCAAATATTTGTTGAGTATCTACTCTGCACCAGGCACTGTGTGGAGCTGGTGCTGAGGGAGCTGGGTGAAAGTCCTCACCCCAGTGGGCCAAGTGATGGGCAAGCATAATCTGTGGGTTAAAACAGCTTAGTGAGTTAGAAGATAGCAACCTAAGAAAAATAATAGTTGGGAGGAAGAGGGATTCAGAAGGCCAGGGGTGTGGGCTGCCATTTAAGACAGGGTAGTCTGGAAGGACCTCATTAGGAAGATGCCATTTGGAACAAAGACGTAAAGGAGGGATATGGATGTGTGGGGATCTCGGTTCCAGTCAGAGGGAACAGCCAGTGTAAAGGCCCTGGGGCAGGAGCCTGGGGCTGCTGTGGGGCAGCAAGAGGACCAGTGGCTGGGACAAAGTGGGCAAGGGTGAAATCAGTCTAGTTGAAGAGGCCAGAAGGGCCATGGAGCAAGAGACAGGAGCAGGGACAAAGACTTAGGTTGTGAAATCCTTCTAGGCTATTATGAGGGTCCAAGCTACTACTCTAAGTGAAATGAAGAGGAATTGAGGGACTTCAGGGAAGAGGCATGTCACCTTCTGACCTGCATTTTCCCAAGACCCCATTCTGGCTTCTGCATGGGGAAAGGACTTCCAGGGACAGAAATAGAAGGGTGAATGAAGCAGGTGCAGGGATGCACGCCCAGTAGTGATCCCAGCCACGTGGGAGGCTGAGGTGAGAGGATCGCAAGTTCGAGGACAGCCTCAGCACTTAGCAAGGCTCTGCTCAAAATAAAAAAAAAAATTAAAAAGGATGAGATGCAGCTCAGTGGCAAAGGACTTCCCTAGCATGTGCCAGGCCCTGGGTTCTAATCCCAGTGCGCGACACACACACACACACACACACACACACACACACGCACACACACGGATGAATGACCTGATGAGTGACAAGACAATGAAGACCTTAAGAGAGGAGGGGGGTCAGGGAGTCAGGTTGCTTTTCTTTCCATCTTGAAATCAAGAGGCAAGGTTTTAAAAATAGTCCAGACTAGAGACCATGAAGGAAGGCTCTTCTGAAGGTCAAGCTGGTTTCTGAGAATCGCAAAGGCTCCCCTGAAGTCAGGATGTGATGGGGGAAGTTTCTGCCTCTTGGTGTCCTCTCCGTCCTCGTCATGATGTCTGCAGATTGACCCCAGTCGGGTGACACGCTTTAGGCGTGCTGTGCAGTGCTCTACCACCAAGACACACGGCCAGCCCTGGACCGTGGAAGCTTAGCAAGGTCCCCAGGCGAGTCTGACGGCCCTCGTAGGCCAGATGGCTACAAGCCCGTCTCAGATGCTCACCACGTGGGATTGTCCTCGTTAACACTGGGTCGGGTTGATTTCCAGGGTCCGCTGACATAAGCAGGGTCAACTCCCTGAGTTGGTGCACAAGACCCCTTGCTTACAAGGGACACACATTTCCTCTAACACTTTTAAAAGGAGCACCACATTTCCATTGTACTCTGGACCCTGCAAATAATTTAATTGGATCTAGATTTATAAGGAAGGAGACATGACAGTGACGCCGGGTGAAAAGTGATGTTCTTTTAACCTGTGTAGCACCACGTTCCCATGGACTAACTTGCTAGCATTTTACTATGTCAGGCTTGTGAAATGCATGTTTTTACACCCTGTGTTCCGATGAAGAAACGAAGCCTGACAGTTCTTGAGGGACACACTCAAGGAGCTCAAAACAAGATCATGGAGAAGCTTAGACCCATTTTTTCCTGCAGGAGCTTGTGGTTGGTTTAACAGCTTCCTGATTATTGGGTTCCCCTGAGTGAAACTCTCCAGGAGATGAACCTGAAATTAGCATTTTAAACAAGTATTCAGATTTTTTTTTTTAAAAAATCAATTACATTTGGAAAACTCTGGTTTGTTCCCATTGATTTTCAATCTGATGCAGAACTAGTTTTTAAAATTTCAGATTCCAAGGCCTCAGGATTGGAATCAGCATTCCCCAGGAGGAGAAAACTTTCAAATCCATTGCACAGGTCATTTGGATACTTCTGATTTGAAAGTACTGACTTTGATGATTGATCTGGGCACTGTCCCATCAGGCATTCAGTGACCGTGAGTCATCCCTTTTCTTTCTGGTCCTAAGATGTACAATTTGCCCACTGGCCTTTGGAGGGCCACCAGGTTACCTGAAAAAGACAAAACAGAATCAAACCACAGACTTGTAACGTTTCTCTCTCTGAAGCTCAAGAGAAGAGAGAAGATAGAAGTTCTGACATCTGTTGATGCTCATCTTCCTAGAATTAGATACTCTTCACGCTACCCCTTTTAAAAATCTGGGTCCAAGTGTATTGGCCCATTTTCTATTGATATAACAAAACACCTGAGGTTGGATAATGTATATCAAAAAGAGGTTTACTTAGCTTACAGCTGTGGAAGTTCAAGGGCACAGTGCCTGTGTCAGCTCAGCTCTGGCAAGGACCTCATGGCAGACGGCATCATGGTGGCAGGAATGCATGCGAAAGGCAGACATCACTTGGGTAGACAGGAGCAGAGCAAGAGGAGAGGCTCTGCTTGTTTGTCCTTTAGTTTAGCAGTATTGGGGATTGCAACCAGAGGTGGTTTGCCACTCAGCTACATCTCCAGCCTTTTATTTTGAGGTCTCTCTCTAAATTGCCTAGGCTGGCCTTGAACTTGGGATCTTCCTGCCTAGGCCTCCTGAGTCACTGGGATTATAGGTGTGCACTCTCTTCTATCAACCCCTCTGGTAAGAACTATATCGACTCCTTCTGAGGGTAAAACACCCAGTGAACTAAAACTCCCATCTAGGCCCTGCCTCTTGAAGTGTCTATCACCTCCCAACTCAGCTGTACTGAGGACCAAGCTCCTAACACACGGACCCTGGGAGGGTAAGTCATTCCCAAACCATAGCAACAGGAACCTCACTTTTGAAGATCCCAAGTCAAGTGGCTCTTATGCATCTGATGAAGGAGCTACACTTTTCCATGACTCAGGGCAAGAGGAATCTAGGGAACTGACAGGGATGTTCCGGAACAACTAGCTTCCTCATAGGAAGGACTCTAGGAAGCAATGCTTCTCTAACTGGGCCACAGAGGAATCACCAGGGACCAGGTTAAGATGCAGATTCTGCCCAGTCTCAGACACTGCATTGATAACAGGATCACAGGTGGTACTGAGAATTAACTGGTGCGCAGCTCAGCCTTACAGGAACGATCTCTTAGCGCGTTCTGTGTTAAGATAACCAGCAAATCCTAGCAATGAATGGAGATGAGATGAAGAGCTCTTCAAATACTCCTGTGGCCAGATCATTTACTCCGTATACTTTTTAATATTCAAATATTATCTTATTCCAGTGCACGCTAACACACGCTCTCAGCCGCTGCTCACATAGCCTGCATTAGCTAGCTGTGCTACTGCCCACTAGTGTTTATTTTTAAAATGTTCTCATCATGCATGGAAATATAAAATGGAATTTCAAAGAAAATGGCCCTTGCCATTTGTGATTCTTTGGCATCGCAGGCTGAGGTTTGGGGAATAAATATTTTTATATACAAAAGAAAGTCTTTCTGTGTGTGTCATAAGTCTTGGGGAATTGGGAGAAGGGCTCAAGGTAAAGGCCATGGTAGAATTTTCCCTCGTGAATTATTTTTATCCAGCCTATCTGGTTAATTGGCTCTCAGATGAACACACTTGGATCGAAGCCTGGAAAGAACTCAGACCTCAAGGTCCTTCCTCCCAGCGTGAGTGTCAGCGTGACAGATGATCTAGATAGGGAAGGGAAGTGTCTTAGCTTATTGATTAATTCCTTAAACATGCAAGCAATACTTACTGAGGGCTTATTATGTGCTAAGGAATGAGTAAGGCAGATGAAATCTTTGCCCTCATGGAACTTAAAATCTAGCAGATGAGTCAGGGGAACTAATAAATGAGCAGATGTTGCAGATGCTGTGGACGCCCTGCTTGGAGCCTTTGGCTGGTGGATCCGTGCTCCAGATGTGGACGGCCTGATAGCCCACACCTCCGTCCTTGTGCACAATCTAGCCATTGGGCAATTAGAGTTGTCTCAAAGTTTTCGTGACTCACGTTTCTGGGGCAGCCCTCAGTCAGTGGCTGATGGTTTCCAGGATACAAGAGATCAGCTCCTTTTGCACAGGGCTGGACTGACTGGCGAAGCACTGGCTACTCCGGGGCTCCCAGAGGGATGAAGGCACCTAGATGTCATCTGTCATCGGAACTACATCTTTCTTCATCTTTTTTCATGTCCTGTCCTAAGCCCCTCAGTCCCTTAACAAGTCAATCAATTGCACAAGAATCCCCAGGCTCTCCCTGGGAAACTGACTTGAGATACAAGAAAATTTTGGGTGGTAATTAGGGCAGTGAGGGAGCAGCAGGAGAGGTGTGACTCAGAATGACCAGGGAAGAAGGTCTTATTTAAAATCGGTGCCAAGGACGGTTGCTAGTAGGAACAGGTGTTTGAGCAAAGATCTGAATAACAAGAGGAGCTGCCTGTGCCTGCACTGGCCTGCAGGAGAAGCATTTCAGTAGACAAAGTAGTTAATATGGGCACCTTGGGAGAAAATGAGCTGCTATGTCTGAAGACCTGGAAGACAGCCCGAGCAGGCACGGTAGTAGATAAGAGGAGAGTGGACGAAGATGTGGCCGTGCCCTTCTCTGTGAGCCTGGAAAAAGATTTGGATTGCATGCCAGAAGGGATGGGAAGCCATCAGAGAGGGGCAGGACCTGACTCGGGCTTAATAAGATCATTCCAGATGCTCTCTGGGAGATAGATTATAACTCAGCACCTGGGAAATAGTAGTTGCTAAATAAATAGCAGCTCCATTAGCAGCTCAATTACTACATTTCTGAGGCATCTGAGCAAGATTCCTGCATTAGGAAGGAACTTGACATGAGCAGCCTCCAAGGGCTATTTGTAATGAATTATAATTCATCGAATAAGTGACTCCGCTTTCTGTGTACCACCTGCTTCACCTGCTAGAATTTTTCGTTATTGCTTCATTTACTGAAAGATTGAAAAAGCATAGTTTCAAGCACATAGAGATCCTTTCTTGACTTTTTTCCTTATTGACTTTAATTATAGTAAGATGAGACAATGTCTTTCAAAAACAGGACAAGCTCATGTCCCACATAAGAAAGGCTACTCTGTGTGGCATCTAAAACCACCCCCAAGCAACGTGCATGTGGAAATGACACTTATGGCCCTTGTGGGACGCCATTGGTGACTTTCTTTGGTTCAAAAGGACCTTGCTGAGTAGCTCTAAGGATTGAGCGAAGCAATGTGCCCAAGCACATCTCGGTATGGGCGTTGGCAATGTCTCCTACAAGGCCCCAAATCTCATGAAACCTACAATGCCCTGAAATGATGGAGTGCAGCTGTTGGACAGGACTTTCCGTGACAACGCAAATGTCCTCGACGTTACCCAGTGTGCTTGCCACAATCCAGATGTGGCTGTTGAGCCCTCCAGTATGACTGGTGTCAACAGAGAACTAAAATTTAAGTTTAATGGATTTTAGAGGTCCACAGGTGCATTTATTTCAAGATTAAAAAAAAAGGGCAGGAAAAATCCTTGGAGAAAAGGTAGAAGATAAGAAATAGTGCCTGATTGTGGTGGCGCGCAGGGAGCAAGACACAAAGGTCCCCTTTCCTCATGAAACTCTTGACGTGAGGAAAAAGGGACACATTCACCAACAGACGACAGATGATGAGCTCTACCTGTGATCAGTGCAGCAATGGAAAGAAAAACCCACTTCCAGGACCCCTGGTCAGGGGTGACATCTATCCTGGGTTCAGAGGACGAGGAGTGGCTGCCAGGGGAAGGGGTGTGTGTAAATGCCTCCCCTGGAGAGGATGCATGAGGTTGGCACCCGGCAGGAGCTTGCCATGTTCAAGAAGCCACAGCTGGCCAGTGTGGCTGGACAGAGACACCTGATGGGGGTGGGGCAGGTGGCAGTGTGGCAGGAAGCAGTGCTGGGGCAGCAGGTGAGGACAGGATGCCAGAGGACCCAAGCTGGGATGGGAGTTGGGCTGTAGGTGACTTGCAGGGGCACCAATGTCCCTTACGACAGCAACGGCCACCTCCCGTGCAGTGCTTGCAGGCGTTGTTCCAAGAGCCGTCTGAATGTTCTCTTAAGAACTTATCCTTACGACACCCAGCAAGATGGGCACTTCTGACATTCTAATTGCAAAGATGAGGGATAATTAGCTTGGCTGGCTTTGAAGCTTCATCGGTTAGTTTGGAAGTAGGCCCTTGAACTTAGGTCTCTGTGGCTCTAAATCTCCAGACTTCTACCATGACAAATTTATATGTCTGCCTTGTCATCAAGGGTCCCCATCAGTGCTGCTGCTGACGTCACCTCTATTAGCACCGCTGCCCTTCCCCCTACCTCCCGCACCTCGTCCATTTCCGCTGCTTCCCAGTTGTCTCTGGTTCTTCTGATTCCACTGCTTCTACCTTCACCCTACTTACAAGCACCATCACTCTTCCGTGGCGATCGCAATGTGGTGATTGATTGATTGATCTCTTTACGGCAGTGCTGGGGATGGAAGACTTTTAAGAGCCAGTGAGAAGTGATCCCCAGGTCCCTCCCCCAGGAGAGGCGCCCCAGCAAAAGGGATACGTTGTTCTCTTTGGAGTTGTAAAGTTGTAAAGGTGGCACACCTTCATTCCCCAAGGATGGAGAGGCGGGAGCCGAGCCTGCAAATCCACCGTGAATCACAAATCAGCCCTGACAGGTTGGGGAAATCGCAGGCAGCCAGGAGAAAGAAAGGAAGGGGCGGGGAGGCCAAGAAAGGGCAGGGACTTTCGGCCTCTCCTTAAAGGGAAGATTTTCTAGGAACTCTGGGGCCACCTTTTCTTCCTCCTTCTCTCTGGCCACGCTCATGGCAATTGCCAACTGTCATGGCTCTGGGCACGGGTGTCACGGAGCAAGCAGATGGGATTACCATGGAGCTTGGTGTCTATTAGAGGTCACTGATGCAGTGGTCATGTGGGATCTAACTGACCTGGTCCAGAGGACTCTCAGCAGGGAAATGTCCTGTTCTTAAAGAGAAGCAGGTAGGGGCTGGCCAGGAGCTCAGCCAAGTGGTGTCTAGATGATGAGAGAGGCTGAAGTGAAAGGTTTTCCATCTCTTGAATAAACAGTGTATCTGTCAACACGGAGCTCACACCCCATAGAGCAGCAGTTGGCCCTTGCTGTCACCCATGTAGAAAGTACTGTGCGGCACTCTATGAGTCCCTGGTCTGCCTCATTCGTTCACAGTAGCAGTTTCAACTACACAATGTCCCAAAGCTTGTACTTTGGAGCTTCTGTGAGTAAGTGGCCCTGCTCAGCCCACCCCAGGACCAGGTGTTGGTAAGTGACCAGCTGGGGGACCTCGGGCGTGAGTGTCAGGAGACCTGGATTATGTCTTGATTCTGTGACTCCCTGTGCAACTGGAATCAGTCCTGTAATTAAGGTGACCAACTACCTGGTTGGCCGGGGATGGCAGGGCTTCCAGGATGTAGGACTTTGTGTTCCCAAACTGGGAGAAACTCAGGCCAACTGAGTGTTGTGGTTTAGGTAGAAGAAGCTCCTGTGGGAGACAACATAAGGACATTCAGAAGTGAATTGATCACATTGTAAGAGTCGGAGCCTAACTGGTGGGTTAATCCACGGATAGGGGTTAACTGGGCAGTAGCTACAGGCAGGTAGGGTGTAGCTGGAAGAGATGGGTCACTGGGGACATGGGTTTGGTGAGCATCTGCTTCCT
The DNA here is from genome assembly GCF_052094955.1 of Ictidomys tridecemlineatus. NCBI lineage: Eukaryota > Metazoa > Chordata > Mammalia > Rodentia > Sciuridae > Ictidomys > Ictidomys tridecemlineatus. The sequence continues at coordinate 134,463,373 of NC_135486.1, forward strand.
GGCTGCCATATCTTGGGCTGTATTCCTCCTCCACACCCTTCCACCATGATGTTCACCTCCGGCCCAGAGAAACAGAGTCAGCCGTCCGTGAACTGAGATCTCAAATAAACTTCCCCTCAGTGTTTTAGTCACAGTGGCAGAAAAGCCTGGCTAAAACACTAAGACTGAGGACCACCCACCCCGTCATCTCTTGGCTTCAAACTCACTGGATGCTTCGTTTCTCAAAGTTGGTTGGAAGATACCAAAGCTCATTGTGTTTTCTCTAAGACACTAAACATGCTCTTTCAAACTGGTTGAAGATGAAATTGCAATAGGAAAAAAAAAAAAAACTTGGAATTTGAAAACAAGACTTGGCAATAGTGAGAAATGACAGACAAGTGGTCAGGATCTTATTATCATTTTTACCATAATGATAGTTAACATTCATTGAATGCTTGCTGTATGTCAGCTCTAGACTAAGCACTCTGTATGCCTTGTCTTACTTAGTGCTCAGAGTGGCCCCATGCAGCCTGTATTAGTCAGCTCGGGAAGCTATAACAAAATACCATTACCTGGTGACTTGAAACCATAGTCACTTATTTCCCACAGTTCTGTGCCTTAAACAGTGCACCCTCACATGGTAGAAAGCAGAGAGGAAGCCAGCTCTCCTTACAAGGCACTAATCCCATTTCCAAGGGTTGCATCCCCATAACCTCATCTGATCCTATTCACTTTTCAGAGGACCCACCTCTTAATACCATCACCTTAGAGGGACACACAGACTTTTGACATATGAATTTAGGGAGGGAGCACTAACATTCAGTTGACAACAGGTAGGGACACAGATGATGTCGTCTACTTGTGAAACGTCACAAAGCTACAAACGACAGAGGCAGGATTCAAACCCAGCTCTGACACCCTGGAGCCCGTGCTATTTTTCCCAATTCTAACTTGATCCTCTTCCCCTAGTGTCAAAAATCCAAACAGGCTTTTTAATGCAGCCGATGCTGACAGGATTGATGGCACAGATAAAGTACTTTGCCGGAAATGCTCCAGGCCCAAACTCCCCGAACAAAGACAGCCTCTTCCAGTGCTTTCTAGTTATCTTGTTTTATGAGGAGTGGCTTAATTTCCTGGCAACACCAGCCCTCGGTCTTTTATTTCCCCCTTGCCTTCGGAAATTTGCAACCAAATGAGAAGCAGTTTGGGTTTATTATCTAAACCCCCTCCAATGCAAAGCAAAGTCAGGGATCAGAGAGGGCCCACGTGGCATCCAATCCCTTTAATGGATGCAGATTTAATTAGGTCCCTGTGTGGCACAGGCAGGGGGAGAGCTGTCTCTTCTGTCAGGCTTATGGAAAGTGCCTCCCTCTTCCTGTGGTCCCCAGATCCGGGACCAGGACACTGTTTCCTGCTCTCTGAAGCTGAGCTGTGAAATAGCTCCGAGTATGCTGAGTCCCAGGGCCGAGCCTCTCAGCTATTTCTTTCCTGGGAGTCGTTTGACAGCTTGCTTAGAAGCCACAGCCACAGGCCAGGCTGATTTGGGACACTGGGTTATGAGCTCCTCTTCCATTCTCCTTCTGGGGATGCTGATCCTGGAGGACCATGAAGTCTGAATCAGACCCCTCTTTGAAAAATATGCTCTTGTGGCCTCTGCTCAGGGATGCGACCCCGCCCTGGCCCTCTTTTGTGCCTACAACTATGGGTCTTGGCAGCAACTCTTCCCTGGCCGACCCTGAAACCTCCCTTCCTCGACTTGGTTCCCTTTCAAACTTCAAGAAATACCACGTCTTCAGGAAAGATGGCTCTCCCTGGACACTAGGTTCAATCCTTTTGATGTAGGGTCCCATTGCACACTTAGTTATCCATGTCCTCCCCAGGCCCCACAGAAGCTCTCTGAACACCATTTTTGAGGGGCTTTTATGGAGGTTTTATTACGAGGTTGACGATTACATCGTCCTCCGCTGGTGACTGACTCAATCTCTGGTCTGTCTCCCCTGCCTGGAGGTTGGGATGGCACTGAAGATGCCTAGCTTCTAATCAAGGTTTGCACTTTCTGGTGACCAGCTTCATCCTGAGTCACCAATAGTCACTTCATCAGGATGAAAGATACTCCTTTCACCTTTATTTAGAAGTTCTGAGCCAAGAACCAGGGACAAAGATCAAATGTCTCCTGGAAATACACGGAGGGCCTCACCATTTAATTGGAGCCTGTCCTTGAAATGACCATTCTCTCCTGGATATACCATAGATAGAGATCCACACGAGGCAGAGCGATCAAGTTTTCTTCCTCTTGTTTTGGATCCAGGAAGCACTCTGATGTGGTAGGCGAGAGCAAGTAGCAAACATCTCTCGATTTTACCCATCCACTTGCCATTTATCCTTCTGGTATCAAACGCCACGTTTTCTTCTTGGAACCACAGTGCCCCTGCTCTTAGTCTTTGTGATTTGGAAGAGGTTATTCCACTCTCTCCTCCAGCAGGGGCCAAGAGATGCAGCTATGAGCAATCAGAGCCCAGGATTGCCCTGGACTGAGCCTACCAAGCCTTACCTAGGGAGGAGTTTTGCTGGAAATACCAAGAAACAGGTTTTGCTTCTTCTTTCAGGGATACCCAGCTTTTATAATGCCATTTTTGCTGTGTTGTGCTCATATCCCGAGAATGAGGATATGGAATGCCAGCTCCTGAGAAGAGCCTGGAGATCACTTGCTGGTCAGATGAACTAGTTGGCTTTTGTCACGATCAGGGAAGATGAAATTGAAATATTTATTAAGGTCTTGAAGTCTGATGTAAGATTAGTCTGTAAAGCGGTAACTCGGAGAGATTTGGAAGAGACCACAGGACGAGATTTTGGGATTGGCAGACACACTGAAATGAGGGATCTGGTTTGAGGGGATGGAAGAGGCTTTGGCACAAATGAATGCTCGCTGTTCTGGATTGAAGACGTATGGGTCTTTCACAGAGTTCTTTGAATGAGCAATGAAGTTCTTTACAACTTCCATCTTGCTGGGCAAGAGTTTCCCGAAACAGTAAGATCATGAAATTTGAATAGTAAGATTATGAAATTTTAAGATCACGTCGATGAGGGTGGTGGAACGGGAAGTCGGCATCAGCGTGGATGGTAAGCTGTGCATCTGTGTTGATGATTCCGGAACTCAAAGGCCACACAGTGGGAAGCAGACAGAAGAAAGAGTCCTGCTGCCGTCCTGGGAGTTTCCGAGTCCAAAGCCACTGAAGTCACCGCATGGGGCTGATTCACTTTCTCTGTGTTAGAACTACGTCTCCATGTCCTTTTCATTCAGCCACAGTCCTGGCCAGTAGGCAGGGTGGGTCATGTCTCCCAGCTCCCGTGGGGTCTTAGTAACATGACGGTGTGGCCAACACCATGTGGGCAGAAGCCATGGCTGCCATCTCCAAGCAGACTCCAAAGCCCTTGTGTTCCCACTCACCCTTTTACCTTCTGTGGTCAGCCACGAAGTGGTCCTGCCCAAGCTGCTGTTGTCTCCTCAGGTGGACGCTGAAGAGAAGAGCCGTGGAGCTCTCAGAACCAACCAAGAGTTCTGAGTCCAGCCTGGCCCAGCCTAGACAAGTGGCCCAGGCAGGTGTGCAGCAGAAATAATAATTATTGACTGAAAATTGCTGAGATTTGGAGGGTGATTTCACATATTTAAAGAACAACTAATATTCAAATTTCGTCCTGGACTTTCAGGTGTATGATGTCGTAAATTCTCCACATCATTATTGTCAATTTGAGTTGGATTTTTGTTGTTTGTGGGCCACGGCATTTTCTCGACTAGGATCTTTTGACCACATTGTGTCACTCTTGGCTCCCAGGAGCCCCCGGGACATCCCAGGCCTCTCTCCCATGAAGGATGGCCAAGCCACATCCTCACCATTCTATACTTGAGCATCGATTTCCTTAAAGCCGTATTTATCCCTGTGGGTGCTCATCTTTTGGCTTGTGCCCAGTGTTCCAGTCTAGTGAGATCTTTTTCCATCTGATTCTTTCATTCGGAGGATTAGCCGTTGATTCATCATCTCGTCAGACAGAAATGGGATCAGCAGGACCGTCGGAGCCTCCCTTGAGGCCCTGCTGTCAGTGGGATGATCTTGGGGCATTGCCCTGGAGGCTGGCCTCCAGGTTGACCCTCCAAAACACAAACCGTCGTCATTACTTAGGTCAGATCTTCTAGGTGAATGTCCTCAGACATCAGTATCTCTCAGTCCATATGTTGCCATCATCGTGAGCTTAGGGAAGTTGCTGGAGTCAGGATGTATCACACAGCAGTGACCTAAAGCACAGTCTTCCCTAACAACCGTTGCCAAGTCTATCAGCAACGGAGCGACCACTTTTCAAGCCAGTGTTTGGGAATTAGCATCTCCTGCCCAAATCTCTCTCTCTCTCTCTCTCTCTCTCTCTCTCTCTCTCTCTCTCTCTTTCACACACACACACACACACACACACACACACACACACACACACACATTTAAATTGCACAGTGTTAGGGTCTGTAAACGAGTCAGGATGGCGCCTGGCTTTTGCCAGGGGGAGTGGTTTGTGAGGTGGCGCCAGCGAGCCATTAAGTGTGCAGATTCCTTATTGGTTGACTGCTGTACCTCGTTTATGTTAATTAAGATAAGCTGTGTGGAATGTGTAAATACCCCTCCTGTCCTACAATAAACGGCTCCCACTCCTGCTGTATCAATCTACACAAGTTCCTTGTCACCCAGAGGTGACATTCCACACAGCTTATCTTAATGAACATAAATGAGGTACAGCAGTCAACCGATAAGGAATCTCCACACCTAATGGCTCGCTGGTGTTACTTCACAATCCACTCCCCCCTGGCAAAATGCCAGGCGCCATCCTGACTTGTTTACAGACCCTAACAGCACCGTTCTTAAATTTCAGTGCTGTGTACAATGTAAGTCCTGCAAACTTAAGTGGGGACACTTACAGCCTTATACACTTACTGCCTTCCTTGGACTCTCTGTTACCATCTCCAAAGACTTTCCAATCCAAAAGACCTAGGCAGGTCTAAATTTTTATGTACCACATCTTTGCTTCCTAGACTGACTCTGCACAAAGTATGTTTTAAAAATCCAGGTAGGCAGATCATCCCATGATGATCCCAGTGACTCAGGAGGCTGAGGCAGGAGAGTCACAAGTTTGAGGCCAGCCTCAGCAACTTATTGAGGCTCTCTCTTAAAATAAAATATATAAAGGGCTGGGGATGTGACTCAGGGGTTAAGTGCTTCTGGGTTCAATCCTTGGTACCAAACAAAACAACAACAACAACAACAACAACAACAACAACAACAAAAACCTGAGGAAAATGCTTCACATCAAAATTTCCTTAATGCACCCTCTAATCCAGTGATTATTTCATTGCAGTGCAATTTCCTATTTAGTTCTGTTTGTCCTTTATGTCCCTGGGCTTTGTTATTTTCATAACAAAATCCTTGTTATGAAAATATCTGACATTATTTCTGGTACATAGTAGGTACTCAGCAAATATTTATTTGATTGACTTAGTATAACTCTTTCTGAAGGTGTGTGTGTGTGTTTTAGAACAGCTGGATAATGTTCATCATTAGCCTGAAACATTGGCTAATGTTAAATTTAAATTAAAATACACTCTTGGGTGACTACATCTTCAATTTCATGGTTGATTCCTTTGTGATTGACTTATTAAGCTAACCCAGGAGTTGCAAACTAAAATACCTCATGGGGCTGTGAAGGAAACATAATAAACAAGGATGGTTAGGCATGACTGGAAAATATCCCATATCTTCCTGTGAATGTCTGCTCAGTGTTGCTAGATCTACTCTTTGGGGTTTTAAAAATTATTATTTTGAAATACACTTTAAAAAAGCATAGGTATTCATAATTTTTAGATTATTTTTTTAGAGTTTGGGAACACTAAAATAATAACTTCTAAAATATTATGTGGGCTAAATAAAATATATCTGCAGCTAGATCAACTCAAAGACTATCCATCTGAGGAAGGGAGCTAACTGTCTCATACTTGAATGGTACTTTAGTTTTCGAATGGACATTTGATTTGCAATGAACAACCTTGAGTAAGAGCAAAGACCATGTTTATTGGTGAACATTACAAACCATATAATGTTGATAGGGACTTAGCTAAGGTCCCATTTAAAGGCTTGAAGTGAAATTTTAGTGGGCACACAGTATTTTACTAAAAAAAGTGGGTGCCTTGAGTTGGGCTTATTTCCAGGTAATTGATCTCCATTATGGTTGGAATAATAGAAGTAGGGCTATTGATGTTGAAAATCTCCCTGTCACACCTCCCGACCTTGTCCCAGTGAGTAGGCAATGGAGAGACATTAATATTCATAGGGAAAGATGGAACCCCATAATTGCTTATAGCTTTGGACCTATCAATCATTTTTCCTGTTCATCCCACTGGAGCTTAGTAACTGTTAGTCAAGCAAGTTGGGATTCTCTGGTGCATTTCCCAAGATAGAAACTCGAGTCTCTCCTTGGAAAAATGACCATGTTAATCAAACCCTACAACTTCCAACGTGCAGAAATCTATTTGAGGGTTTTATTTTATTAAACTCTAATTGAAAAGCCTATTTAATATTTGTGCGTAATTGACCCAAGACTAAACGGATAAAATATCATAAAGCATTTTTTTTTAAAAAAGCACAAGGTATTCAAATAACTCTGAAAGTTAAGGGACCATTGAGTTCTAGGATTTCGGTCTCTCTTTGGGAATACCAAAGCACAGAATTCTAGAAGCTCAAAGGTGAGAGAGTGGAAGAGTCAAGACAGAGGGGAACTGAGTGGAATGGAAGAAACGGGGAACTTGCTCACAGGGGGAATCTGACCTCTAATGCCAACGCGCATCAATTTGCAGAGAAGAGTAGGGATACTCTGTAGAGAACAATTTCAAGACCACACACTAGTTCCAAGGGAAAACAGCTGTAATCAATTAGCAATGTCTGCTACAGGCACAGGAAGAACAAATGGAGGTGTGCCTGCCATGGATATGCTACCCATACACACGGGTGGAATAACTAAACAAGTAGAATGAATTCAACTAAATATTTTCATAGGATTATTATTGGTTCAAATTTGCCTGGGACAGTCCCAGTTGAAACCTTTTACAGATCAATTAACTCTGTAAATTATGCACAGGACACCCCTTTATTTTTTCAGTGTCCCAATTTGGGTAATAAATTTTATATAGCCACTGAGAGAGCACTCTTGCATACTTATCATTAATTAATATGTTTATTCAGGAAATCCCTACTGTCGGGCATCGGGCACTGATCACCCATTATTAGCTACAAAGTTTCTTCCTCTGGGCCAGGTTTCCCCAATACTCCACTCAAAACATCTCAATACAATATGTCCTTTGCTTCTTTTCGGGATGTGCACAACTCACAACTTGCTGTCTAAATACCTGGAACTGTGTTGGAACGTAGGCATGAGATCTCACTCCTTAGCCACGCCCACATCTCTCCTTGTTCTCCCTTCTTCCTCTGCACAATGGAGAGCATTTATAACAAGCTCCTGCAATGGAGAAAAGAAATCTCTCTTCCCTTCTGAATGGGACGCCTTGGTATATCCTGCCACACGAGGTGCACCGTCTGTGTCAGTAAGCGTTCTTCAAAAGCCCAGGTGAGCAAAAGACAGGGGAACATCTCTGGCTCGGATTGTTTCCACAGTAGCCTTTGGCCACTTTAACATCTTTGATCGCATTTTGGTTTTCCAGCTGGGTTTTCCGTGGAGCTTGTGTCTTCTAACACGAACACCATGGCGGCCCACGTTCGTGGCTGGATTTGCTTGAATGACACATCAGTCAATTTTCTTCAATCATCCAGGCTCTGGGATAAGCCCGAGTTTCTCAGTCTCATCAGTACTGACCTTTCGACTGGATGGTTCTGTGCTGTGGGGCTGCCCTGTTCACTGTTGGACATTCAGCAGCATCTCTGGGCTCCACCGGCTCCTTCCTCTCCCCTCAGTAGTCACAACAACAAAAAGTCTCCAGACAGGACCAAACGTCCCCTGGGGAGGTGGGGAGTGCAGCTACTACAGAGTTACCAAATAGACACTCTGGATATCTGCACAGGCCACTCTGTCTTGCACCAAGTCCAGGGGGATATATTAATAAGCAACTGTGGAGTAATATTCTAACTGCCCCAGGAAGGGGCTGGCAAAAGTGTTATGGGAGCCAAAGAAGGAGGCTGGGTTTCCACCTGGCTGGTCACGTCAATCAGTGCAGAGGATGCGTCTTCAGGGCTTTGGTGGGAAAGGCCTTCCAAGCAGAGGGAACAGCAGACGCAGAGGTGCTGAAATAGGAGGGTAAGTGGGGGTCGAGAGGGGATGGAGCCATAGGTGCCCTGGGGCGAGTGTCAGGGAATCGGGGATAAGATGGACAGCCAGCCTGCAGCCCATGATTCTTGCTAAGACATGAAGGAGGACTTCATTAGTGGGGTGTTAGAGAACCACAGAAAGCTGACAAGTGGGGGTACAGACTCCCACCAGCAAGAGAAACAACTCTCCAAAAAGATGTGCCCCCCCCTTTATTTTCCAACTGGTCCATCTCTGGATTGTCCCACAGAGGAAGTTCCCACCATCTCCAACCGCCTGGACGGTGCCGCCCTGCCACCGGGGAGCATTTCGCTCAGAAAGAATCAATTAAACAGGGAGATGCCTTTGGAGGCCGCCTCTCAGTCTCGTTCTCCCTCCAGTTGCTTTGCACAGCTTGCCTTCTGTTCCCAGGAAGAGGGGCTACCAATGACCTGCTTTGGGACCAAGGAACAGTTTAACAGAGTGGAGATTCATTAACAGAGCGCTGATGGCAACTGAAGTCTCCGGAACAGAGAAACAGCCTGGAGGTTTTCAATCCTCCACCAGTTTTCTGACCTCAATTTACAAGGCAGAATTAAGTTCTAGAAGCCCCAGAACAGAACAAAATAATGGAACTATTGGCTTTTAATCACTGGTAGAACCACGGGGAGTTGGTAGACCTCCAACCTTATCACTGAATTCTCTTTCAAAGGGAAGTTTCCCTATCAAGAACACACAGCCTGATGTGGATGCCATTTCCTTACAGTTCAAAACTCTCAAATATATATATATATATATATATATATATATATATATTTTTTTTTTTTTTTTAAGCACAAGATTCATGCCATGTCAGTACCAGGTATTGGGGGTAGAGTAATAAGCAAGACAGGTATAGCCCTTGTTTTTCAGGGAATTAAGAAAATAGCAAGATTCAGAAAATAAAGAAACTATAAAGAAAATTGTGGGGGATTACTCAAAACATAAGCCAACTCCTTTTTTATTTAGCTGAAGAAAATGAATCTCAATGAATCTTAATTTTAAACATAATTCTTGCTGGGCATATTGGTACCCGCCTGCAATCATAGCAACTGGGGGGCTGAGGTAAGAGGATTGCGAGTTTGAAGCCAGCCTCAGCAACTTAACAAATTCTGTCTCAAAATAAAAATAAAATATAAAAAGGGGTTGGAATGTAGCTTCAGTGGTAGAGTACCCCTGGGTTCAGTCCCCCCTACTGCCAAAAAATGTTAAACACCATTTTGAGTTTTTAATTTTTCTCTGTGATCATGAACAGACAATTTCATATCTGCCTTTGGCAACTTCTAAAATAGCCTTAAATCTATCAAGCGCTATGGGTTAATGGCCCAGGCTTATTATTGCTTTCTTACACATCTAGGAAGTCAGGGCTCCAGAGAAGAAGGGAAACCTTTTAGTTTTGCTATGGCTGCATGGAGTTGGGTTTCTTAGGACATTTTGGAAGAAGTGCAGTGATTGTGTTAAGGCAGAAGTTAGGAGGGTGGGCGCTGAAGCCAGAGGTCACAGCCCCAAATTGTCATTGTGCCTCTTGCTAGCTGTGTCACCTCTGTCAGCTTTTTAACTTGCCCACATCTCAGTTTGTGACGCGGGATGACAGTAGCCACTCCTTAGGGTCGTGGGAATTGAATGAGGTGACACATCTAAAGGCTTAGCAACGTGTCTGATGCATATCACAGATTTTTAAAACATAACTTTTCAGGTCAAGAAGGTGCTATGTTGCCAGAGAAGTGGAGATAATTGCATTAGTCTCTGAGCAGCGGCAGCTGGGATCAAAGGAGAGGTGATTGACATGCAGCTTTGCCGAGTCCTGGTAGTATGGGCTTGGACGATTGGCTTCCCTCTTCCAAGCCCCAGGTGCCTCTGTGCAGAATAGTTAGTCATGACCATCTTCTAAAGCAGTAATGAGAATATGAAAAATACGTTTGTGGAACCTCTGGCACCACGGCAAGCAGGGACCGTGGTCCTGGACGGGTCCCCACCACCTTCCTTGGGGTCAACTGCTTTTGCTGTGTGGTGGCATGCTTTTACCATTTTGATCTGCCTTAGTGGCATTGCCTAGGAGCAGAGCTTGCCATAGAGATTCTTTTTTTTTCTTTAATATTTTTAGTTGTAGATGGACACAATATCTTTATTTTATTTATTTATTTTTATGTGATGCTGAGGACCAAACCCAGGGCTTCCTGTGTGCTAGGCAAGTGCTCCGCCACTGAGCTACAGCCCCAGCTGTTCAACTTATTTTTCCTCTGGTAATATCTTATATTCAACATTGTTATAGCTACTCAGGGTTTCTTTCTGTTGTCTTAACCTTAAGTATCTTATCATCCTCTCACTTTTATCCTACTTGAATATTTATCTTTAAAGTGATTTTGTATAGGGATCCTTTAGCAATATATAAATAAATGTATAATATATGAAGAAACATAGAGTAATATATGAATCAACTAACCTTTCTGAACTCCAAATTCTACTGCCTCTAAATGAGACAACATAAAACTTTTTGGTTATTATTTACTGTTGAGAGCCACAGCCAAAGGGGCCCCAGCAAACTTCCAGCTGCCGGCTGATGATCCAGCTGCCAGCAAACTTCCAGTTGCCGGCTGATGATTGGCTCACAGTGGCCCCAGCAACATCTAGCTGATTGGCTCCTCTGCAGTGATGTTCATTGGGCTGTTTCCCTGCCCTTCAGACTGCCAGCTGATGATTGGCTCACAGCGGCCCCAGCAACATCTAGCTGATTGGCTCCTCCACGGAGCTGCTCATTGGGTGACTTCTTTGGCTCTGCCCACGCAACCCAGCCAATCGGCCTCAAGAGCAGGAGGATTGTGGGAGGTTGAGAGGCTGGTGTTGGGGAGAGAGGCTTGTGGAAGCCGGTGGTGGCAGTTGGGCTCTGAGGGTTTTTCCCTGGAGCTGTTTTGTTTGGGTACTAAAAATGTAAAAGTTTGATCAGGTGTAACTATTGCTGCTGTACCATTATTTGACCCATCAGTGAATATATTTGGAGCATTCATGATAGGTGTTTTTCTTGTCATTTTTGGAAAAATTACAGGATGCAATGACCAAAAAGACAATAAAGGATTAGATGGTAAGTGGTTATCAAATGAAACATTAGATTTGCACATTATTATTGCCCAAGTATTTAACTCATTAGCTAATTTATCAATTTGATCCATAGTATATGGAGTAATAATTTTATGGGGAGAAATTCCAAACACTGCCTTTGCTGTTTTTATTCCTTTGAGTATTAATTGTCCTACAGCCTCAGGATACCTAGTAAGAATAGTGTTAGGAGAATAAGATAAATGTATCCATAATAATGGACCTTCTTGCCAAAATACTCCTGTAGGAATATTTTTTGTTGGTAGTACAATAAATAATAAAGGCAAACTTATATCAATTCTATCCAAATGCATATTTTCCATATATGTTTCAATGATTTTTAATGCCTTTCTTGCTTCAGGCGTTAACATTCGGGGTGAATTTGGATCTGATGGACCTTTTAGGATATCAAATAAAGGTCCCAATTCTCCTGTTGGAATACCTAGATAAGGCCTTATCCAATTTATGTCTCCTAATAACTTTTGAAAGTCATTAAGTGATTTGAGTTGATCTACTCGTATTTGAATTTTTGGTGGACGGACCATGGTTGAGGATAATAGAACTCCTAAATAATTAATTGGAAAATTTAATTGTACTTTATCTATTGCTATCTCTAGATTATAATTTTTTAATAAGTTTGTAAGTGTGGCATAACATTCTAGCAATGTGTTTTTAGCTTTGTGTGCTAATAATACATCATCCATATAATGAAATATTTGTAGTTCAGGATTTTGATTTCTAAGTGGCTGGATTACTTTGTTAACATAAATTTGACACATAGTTGGGCTGTTAGCCATCCCTTGAGGGAGTACTTTCCATTCATATCTCTGATCAGGACCTTCATGATTTAGTGCAGGGATAGTAAATGCAAAACGTGGACTATCCTCAGGATGAATTGGAATTGAAAAAAAAAACAATCTTTAATATCTATAACTAAAACATACCAAGTTTTTGGCAAAGCAGACAATTGAGGAATCCCCGATTGAGCAGGTCCCATAATGACCATTTCATTGTTAATGGCTCTTAAATCTTGCAGTAATCTCCATTTACCAGATTTCTTTTTGATGACAAAAATGGGAGTATTATGGGGAGATACAGAAGGTTGTATATGTCCTTCCGCTAATTGTTGTTTGACCAGATCATGGGCTACTTGTGTCTTTTCTTTAGTCAAGGGCCACTGAGGAACCCATACTGGTCTTTCTGATTTCCATGTAATTTTTATTGTCTCAGTGGCCCTTTGTGAAAATCCAACCCATGTATGTCTGTTCCTTGATCTATTTGCATTGGTGCTGCTATACATTGTTCTTGTCTTTCTAATCTTTTTCCTTTCCTAAAACCTTGTCTAGCCATAATAGTGGGTGCATTTTGATTGATATTATTTGTTAATGTCAAACCTAATTGATCTAAGACATCTCGTCCCCATAAATTTACGGGAAGATGATCCAATACATATGGCTGTATAGTTCCTTCACATCCTTCAGGATCCTTCCAATCTAATAGCATTGCACTTCTATCGGGATTAGTCGCCACTCCTAGGCCTCGAAGCGATTGAGTGGCTTGTTGTAATGGCCAATGTTTTGGCCATTCTTGACGAGAGATGATGCTAAGGTCTGCACCTGTATCCAGTAGCCCATTAAATTCATGTCCTTGAGTATTTAGTTTTAGCATGGGGCGAGAATCTAAATTTAAAGAAAGCATAGCCCAATCTACACCTGTGGAGCCTAATCCCTTGGAACCTCTTTCTACAGCATGATTGGAAAATTTATCATGTAGGCTTGGTATTATTAGTAACTGTGCTATTCTATCTCCTGGTGAAATTACTGATATACCCTTTGGAGAACTGGCTATAATTTTTATTTCACCTTCATAATCGGAATCAATTACCCCAGGACTTATCAAAAGTCCTTTTAGAGTAGAAGAGCTGCGTCCCAATAATAAGCCTACTGTTCCTTTGGGAAGAGGTCCTTTTACCCCTGTGGGAATGATTTGAACTCCCATCTCTGGAGTTAGTACTGATTTGGTGGAGGCGCAGATGTCCAACCCTGCGCTCCCTCTGGTTTGTCTGATGAGGGATCTGATGTGCTGGGCACTACCTTGATGGGGTTGCTGGGGTTGCTGGGTTCCTCCAGTGCTCCGTATATTTGTGGTTTGGGGCCCCGGAGCATTGGGGCCCCCTGTCCATTTTTTGGCAACGGAGCCCGATGCCTTTGTCCACGATATTGTGGATAAACACCTTGTCCTTGTTCGTTTTTTGATAATGGAGTACCCTCTATGGTGGTTTGAGGACGGCATTCATTAGCCCAATATAATGGAGTACCCTCTATGGTGGTTTGAGAACGGCATTCATTAGCCCAATGTCTCCCTCTACGGCATCGTGGGCAAATACCCGGTATTCTACTTGTTTGATACCTAGTTTTGTTAAACCCTCCTCCTATGGGGCAATTCCTTTTAAAATGTCCTGTTTGTTGACAATTGTAGCATGTTCTTGGCCTGGCATCTAAAGCCTGTTTTACTGCAGCTGCCACAATTTGCCCTTGTTCATTAATGTCTCTGGCATCTAAAGCCTGTTTTACTGCAGCTGCCACAATTTGCCCTTGTTCATTAATGTCTCTGGCATCTAAAGCCTGTTTTACTGCAGCTGCCACAATTTGCCCTTGTTCATTAATGTCTCTGGCATCTAAAGCTTGTTTTACTGCAGCTGCCACAATTTGCCCTTGTTCATTAATGTCTCTACATAATTTAATATATGTGTTTAAATCTTCCTGTTTCCATGGTCTAATGATATCTCTACACCAACGATTCGCTTGGTCATAAGCCAGTTGTTTTATTAATGGCATTGCTTGTTCTGTATTCCCAAAAACTCTGGTAGCTGTTTGAATAAGCCTATCTACAAATTCAGCGTAAGGTTCATTAGCTCCTTGTATTATCTTAGATAATTGACCTTGTAAACCTCCATGTTCTTGTAAAGTCTTCCATGCCCTGACTGCATCTACAGCAATTTGTGAATATGTTGCTGCCGATCCTCATAAGGTCCCTTTCCTAACAACATATCTAGATTTCTCTGAGGATAACCAGCTGCTGCATTTCGACTAGCCGTCTCCTTGCAAAATTCCTCATTGTTACCTAATTTTTTCTTTAGTCATTATTGCCAGAATTCCTATCTTCATCCCTGTGCCGGTGAAGACAAAGATAAAACTAATCTACAGTTTCTGCAATAGCCATCACTGAACTGCTTACAGAACTTGCACTGAACTGCTTACAGAACTATGTGTCACTTGTATGCATTGTGAACTATCTGTTGGTGCAGCGACTTGTGGTAGTGTTGGGGTATTTTTGCTGATGATATCATCGGTGGTACAATTTTCCCAAAAGGAGCCGTCAATTGACTTGGTATATCTTCCTCCCTTCTGCTTGTCATGATCATTCAGCTAAAATTGGGGGGTCAACAGAGGTGAGGCAAAGAACCTCACCCCCCCCCCCGCTGAGACCTCTCCACAGGTGTGGCTGTATACTGGACCGGTAGTCAATGACGGGTAAGATCCAATTACAATGGTACCAACCTAAGACAGGAGGCTGACGCCCTGAGGTCAGCTCATCTGAAGACGGGTAAGGACCATATGTAGTATTGGACAACCTAAGGCAGGCACGGTCCATAAGCCACATGCTTGTTGTTTAAACAGAGAGGGGGAGATGTTGAGAGCCACAGCCAAAGGGGCCCCAGCAAACTTCCAGCTGCCGGCTGATGATCCAGCTGCCAGCAAACTTCCAGTTGCCGGCTGATGATTGGCTCACAGTGGCCCCAGCAACATCTAGCTGATTGGCTCCTCTGCAGTGATGTTCATTGGGCTGTTTCCCTGCCCTTCAGACTGCCAGCTGATGATTGGCTCACAGCGGCCCCAGCAACATCTAGCTGATTGGCTCCTCCACGGAGCTGCTCATTGGGTGACTTCTTTGGCTCTGCCCACGCAACCCAGCCAATCGGCCTCAAGAGCAGGAGGATTGTGGGAGGTTGAGAGGCTGGTGTGGGGGAGAGAGGCTTGTGGAAGCCGGTGGTGGCAGTTGGGCTCTGAGGGTTTTTCCCTGGAGCTGTTTTGTTTGGCGTTTGTAGTTCTAAAAATAAAGTTAGTTTCTTTTTGACAAGTGGCTCCTGATTTGTGCCATGCCAGACTTCGGCAATTTACTTTTTTAAATTTTTCATAATGCTCAGAGATATTCAAAGCATCCATTTACAATACTTCTCTTGTTATTTCATTTCTTCTTTTATTTGCCTCCCTCCCTCCCTCCCTCCCTTCCATCTTAACAGACCATGGATATCTCTATAAACTGATGTGTCATCCCTGCTTGTACATTAGAATCACCCGGGCAGATTGTGAAGATCCCAAAGATGGAGCCCATTCTGAACAGTGGAATCTCTTTGGGTGCTGGCATCCTAAAAATGACCCTACTGTGCAACTTGGGTGGAGATCCCTGCTCTAGTCCAACACATGCAGATGGAAACTGTCCCTTCTAATGCCTGCATAATATTTCATACTGAGGATATACCAAAGTTTATTCACCTGTTTCCCTATTTATACACATTCAGGTTGTGTCTGATTTCTTTCTTTCCTTTGTGCTTTGAAATTTAGTGCAGAAAATTTCATCGTCATCCTGTTCATTTGGTGATGTCTCATTCTGAACAACTTGGTGCTCTTGGCCTTGAATCATGATCTACCTGGTGGTTCTATTACCACTCACAATTTCAACTGTTGCTTCGGCATGTGCCTGGTTTATCTTTGCCTGCTCATTTATTCATAAACATTTGTTGTCTCTTGTTTTGGGCATAAATAGCACATAGCTGGAATTTTAAAAAAGACCTCATCTGAAAGACTTTGTCTTATTTTAGAGGAGTATTAGCATTTTAAATAAAAATCTAAAGAAACACAAAGTCTTCAAACGAAAGGATCAATGAAAGACATCTTGGTGGAGTTTCAGGACCAAGTGGGTTTGACAAGGTGGCAGGATGACCGCTCCCTCCCGGCTCTCCCAGCCTTCTCCAGTCCCTGTATATACAGCTGTCATACAAGGCTCTTCTTACTGCACATGCAAATTGCAAATGTAAACTGCTTCTTTCTTAATTTTATCACTTTTCCCCCTCTTAATTTGCAGGAGGCTTAAATTATTAGCACTTGTCTAAACAATGCAACTTCTCCTGGTATCTTGGAGGAAGTGTCGCCAATAACTTCCAAATGATGTCACCCTTGAAAGCCCAACTTGAAGGCGCCCGCTCCATCACAGGCATTGTTCAGAAAGCGCCTCGAGAATTCAGAGTGACCCGCAGCCCTGACACATTCGTAAAAGTGAAAATTGAAAAGTAAATCAGAAACTTCATTTCTGTGTCTGGGGCTCTCAAAACGGTGTATTCCTTGGGTACTGGATGTGTCTCATAAAGGAGGGTGGAAGCAGGAAGGCAGAAGCAGTCTCCCATGGGGGCTTTAAGGATCCAGTTCCCTCCAGGACCTTGATAAAAATCATATCCTTAGAGGGAAATGAGGCACTGGGAAATCATTGACTTCTCGTCTCCTCTTTCAGGAGCTCCTGACGGCAGCATTTATGAAACACTTGCTTAGCGCCAGGAACAGTGGTGAGCATCTGCACAGACCTCTTAATCACTGCCACAGTTCTATGGATGAGGAAACTGAGGCTCGAACAAGTGACGTCACTTGCCCAGGGCTACCCAGCAAGTCAGGTAAGGAATAGGAACTTGAGTCCAGGTCTGGGTAGAACCCGAGCTTATGATGATATACCCGCTTTGATAATCTGACTCTCATGTTGTGAAAGACCCCTTGAATTCTGGCCTCCATCAACCTCGCCTGTCTAATGAGGACCCCCAGCTCCCTTCACCTGGGTTCAGCCACCCCTCACGTCTCCTTACCCCTCTGCAGGATGCTGCACCACATATCTCCCCGCCCAAACCCCTCTGCAGAGTGTGAGCTCTCTGAAGGCAGGGACCGCCCATTATACCCCTCTGTATCCCAAGCACCCAACACAGTGCCTGCCACAAAATGTGCACTCAAAAACGTATATGATGTTCTCCCTGATTTCTTTCCCCTTTTACCAAAAAATCAACCAAGCCCTTCTGCTCTGTCATTTCGTTCCTCTTCAGACCAGTAGGAGAGGCTCATTTGGTCTCCCCTGATGTTTGCTGGTTAAAAACACTGGATTGTCTCCACCACGTTTGGGGCCTTGGGCATGTTTACATTTCCTGTCCATAAATCCAGGACAGCCGCAGAGTACAGGTTTCTAAGGAGTCCATCCTGTCTGATTGCTTTGCTTTCAGAAACTCTCATCATCTGCCAATGTCAAGTGGATGGGTGGCTTCCATCAGCACCATCTTGGGTAAAGTTCCTTTTCCCCTCTTCTCACTGCTCATATGGTAGCAAGAATAATAATTCACCGCTGGCTCTGCAAAGCCCTGGGAATGTGACAGTGGTATGGGCAAAGGGGAATAGAACCGTTCAAAATTTACAGCAGGGCTTGAAATTCAATTCTGAAGGGCCCAAGAAGGAAATTTCAGTGAGAGGGGTAGACCAGGCAGAGGCAAAATGGAGAACGTCTTTCGGGGAGGAAGCCTTTTCTCGCGTCCTGGAGGCCCCGCCCACCGGCTTGCATATTCATGGAGGTCAAGTGCTCTTGGCAATGGCAGCTGCGGACGGAAATGGGCTCCTTTTATTGTGGGGCATTTGGGGACTCTGAGGAGACTCTGTGAAGTTGGGTGGTGGTGCAATGTCCTCTTCAGGGGCTGCTCTGTCCCTCCCAGGGTGGTCTTTTGGAAAAACAAGGAGTCTGAATCCTTCATCCTGTGCTCCTTGCCTGGATTGGTGTGGCTGGGGGAGTCCAGATATGGGTTGGGAAAGGCAGAACTTTAACAATACCTGCTGCAGAACTGTTCTAGGTGAGATTCTCCCCCTTTTTCAAGGAGATGGGCCTGTGGGTAGGCTGGAGATGGGGATGCATGGAAATTTGACTTGAAAGCGTGCTGGGGACTCCGTGGTTACTGTCTGGAATGGCCTAGAGCATCGCTTCTCAAACTATCGTATGGCAAAGCACAGGAGGGTCTTGTCAGTACAGGGATTGTTGTTAGGAGGTCTGAGGTGGGGACGCAGGGATCCAGCCTGCATCTCCTGCAAGTTCCCAGGGGGTGCCAATACTGAGGGTCTAAAAGGCCACTCATTAAGTACCAGGGTATACAGCAATGGTCCCCACACTTAGTTGCATATTAGAATCAGCTGGAGAGTTTTAAATACTCTGGATGCTCAGACCACACCCAGACGAGATTTAAAACAGAATCTTATTGGTGACACCCAGGAATCAGTATTTTTGTAAAGTCTCCCAGGTAATTTCTATGTGCAGTCAAGTTTGAAAGTCAACTCTCGCTACTGCACATTGTATCATCTGGGGAAACTGAAAAGGACCAATGCCTGGCCCCAGCCCAGCTGAATCTCTGGAGACCTGTGTGCTGCAGGGAAGGACCTGAACATTTCTATGCTTTATAAACTTCAGAGATGATTATCTGCATCCAGTAAATAGAGTTGAAGAGGGAATCGACGTCCACAGTTTGTTCAGACCCTGCAATCTTCTGAATGTTTTTTGATGCTATCTTTAGGGAAGTTATTACCACTCTTTTGCCTTGGAACTGTGACTTCTACACTCCCATTCACGTCCCCACCTCTTTAATCTTCCCTTCTGGATTGCAAAAGTAATGCCTGTTGATGGTTGGAAATCTGGAAATACAGAAAAGTGCACCAGATAAAATGTACCCAATAGTACCCCCCAATATAACTCCAGTTCCAACGGTTCTTGCTGAATATAACCACGGCTTCCTTTTTGGCCTATATTCTTTTAAGCTAGAGAGAATACTTTAGTAGGAAAAATAATTAACATGGTACCCACTCCCTTAACAAAAGTTGAGTTGTATAGCCCATTCTTCTTGACTCTAGGTACAACACCATACAGTAGATCTCTAAGGCTTTCCGTCTTGTTCAGCTGAATCTTTATACCTGTCAGTAACTCTCCATTTCTCCCTTTCCCCAGCCTTGAAACCTTCCCTCAACCCACTGTTTTTATAAAATCAACTATTTTGCATATCACAAAAAAAGTGGAGTCTTGCCATATTTTTTGTTCTGTGACTGGCTTATTTCACACAGCCTAATGTCCTCAAAGCCAATCCACGTTGTCACATTCTGCAGAACTTTCTCCTTTCTCAAGGCCAACTAATATTCCACTCTGTGTCTGCACTGGGGTTTCTTTATCTGGTCGTCTGTTGATTTGGGTTGACTCCCTGTCCCACATAGTGCTCTGATGAACATGGCAGAGCTAATCTCTTCAATGTTTTGGATAAATATCCACATGTGGAATTGCTGGGTCATAGAAGTCCATTTTTTTTCTATTGTTATATTCTTCTAGTACTTTTTTATTTGGAAATTTTAGAGTAATTTCATAGTCCGAGTTTCCATCTTTTCAATACATTAAAATCGCTTCTCTGTATCGTATTTTCTTCTGTGTTTATGAATGATTACAAATCATCATGATTCATTTCATCATTTTCCTACTCTCGATAAATATTTAGATTGCTCCCAAGTTAAATATGATTTAAGAAAATGTGGATGTGGAATACAGCTTCAGAGGGCAGGAACATCTCTTTGGAAAAACAGACTTCATACTATCATAGGAGGGCTTCATAACTGTAACCCACTTTTAAACACCCAGTTCCTTGCCTAGAGTAGTCATCTCATTGTTGAAGGAGTGAATGAATAAAATGAGTCATTGCATTTCCAGTGTTTAACACGGGCAACCAGCCCATAAGTCATTGAACAAGTGTTTGTAGAGTGAATACATGAGTGATCTCTGAACAAATAAGAATTCATGATCTATGGCTGGGATAGGTCAGGAGACTGACTGACCCTAGAATGCAGTTCACTTCCCCTACCCCTGCGAGCAGCCAAGCCCAATCACCTACAAATGCTTCCCAAAGTGAGGGCTAACATCGTGCTTTGCTCTTGGTACGGTTTCAGGAAATTAATTGTTCCATTTCTTAAAGACCTTTCCTGTGCAATAATTTTTTTAAAAAAAATAAAAACCTCCACCCTAGCAATTATCTGTAATTACTAATGAAAACAGGTGTCTTAAATGCCTTTTCAAATTGAGACATGAATGGTTCATTATCCTAGCAGGCAACTACCAATATCCAATTTTCAATGGGATGTTGAGATCAAACACAATGTCGAGGACGGTGGGGGCACACAAAGGGAATGGGAGCTTCCTGGGCCCTGCTCGTTAGAAGAGATTTGGCAGAGGAACAGAGGTTGACAGCATTAAAATACGAAGCAGAGAGCTCCGTGGGGATAAGGAATGCGGCGTGGCTGAGAGAAGTACGAGGATGTCGGCGCACGGGGGTGAGAACCTCCAGTTCCAAAGCTCTTTCCGTGGAGTGAAATCAGCTCCACCAGGCCTCTGTCTCTGAGCGCAGGGTCTGTCTCTGTTGAGTAGGCACGAGGACACCTTAGACTTATTTAGCCACAAAACTCCTTTTACACACAGGACATAAGGTTGTTGGGGGGGGAGACTATTGAAAGAACAGGTAGAGAGGGCTGGATTAGCCCAGGGATGGGCATGGGCCTAGAAGTCAAGGTAATGATTTCATTCTCCTATTTTGGCTTTAACCTTCTCTTGGGCTCTTAGTTTCTGTGGACGTGGGATAATAAAGGTGGACCTGGTGTAACAGGGTATGTAAGCACAGCAGAAATTAGAGCCTGGTCTATGTCTCCCTGTACTTCCTGTTGCAATGCATGCTGGGAATTACAACTTAGGAGCAGGTGCATAAAAGAAGGAGTGGCCACAGGAAAGTGGGGAAGTGCCAGAACTTGGCCTGGCCGGCTCAGGACAGTCTCCAAGTGTTTGGGAGATGGACGTATTTGCTTTGGGGCATTGCAGTCCCTGTATCTTAGTTTTAGTTGGAAGGAGTGAGGTGGAGTCAATATTTGCTCTAGTTTTGTTCTTTGGGGGATATCCTGTTGGAGTCCAGGAGATGGGGAGTGTGGTACCCATCCTCCTAGTGATATAGCTAGTAGAAAGCCTCTCCTGGACTTGGTGATTTCCACAAAATACAAGTCCCACAAGCTGATCTGTTGGAAGGTTTCCATGGTCTAACGCATTTGAGGAACATCACATACTCCCTCTCTCTCTTGGGGAATTTACTATGGAAATGGGCATATTCATGCAATGGAAGTCAGAGAGCAGAAAACCTGATTAACTAGGTTTATCTAGTCTCCAAATCCGTTTGGCCACAGAACAGCTTTTATATGCAAGAAGTAATCATACCACCACACGGAGTGTTCTACAAAGCATATTTAAGAAATGTTAGCTTATGTTTTCTTTTCTCTTTGGTTTGCTCATCAAGCGTTGAGCTCTTGGGTAGCTGTGTAAGTATGAGAAACTGAGCCAGAGAGCAATTTTTGGTTCTTCCCACCCAACAGTGGTGGATGTATCCTTCCTCCTTCCTAGCAGGTGAGCCTGCCTCATCCTGCCGCCATTGTAAGGTGCCAAATAAGTTCACCCAGGTGAACTTAAGAATATATATTTTTAGTCCCCTACTTAATTTTATTTGCTAAATTGCTCAACCCTACCATTAGGGTGGATGGGCACCCTGAGACTGGCCAGTCACGGGAACCAATTCCTCTGGTTCCTACTGCCTGTGTTAGTCAGATTTTTGTCACTGTGACCAAAATACCTGACACACAACTAAAAGGAGGAGTGATTTATTGGGGGGTCATGGTTTCAGAGATTTCAGTCTACAGTTGGCTGGCTCCATTGTGAGGCAACACTTCATGGTGGAGGAAAGTTGCTCACCTCATGGCAGCTGAGAAACGAGAGGCAGGGGAGGGAGGGAAGGAGGGAGGAGGAAGGAAGGAGGAGGGGCTGGGGGAACAAACCTATAATCCCCAAGGGCATGCCCCTAGGACCCACTGTCTCCAGCTAGGTCCCACCCCCTACAATGTCTGCCACCTTCCCACAATCCATTCAGCTCTGAATCCCTCAGTGGATGAACTCATTGGTCAGACCAGAGCCCTCATGATCCAATTGCTTCCCCCAATCCCCACTTCGACAGTGTGGCACGGGACCGAGCCTTTCATATGGGAGTCTTTGGGGGACGCTTCCTATCTAAACAGCACCCTTGCCTAATCCAGAAACAGGTGTTCTACCCAAGCCAGGTCAATCAGAGGACTTGCCAGCGCCTGGTTTGCTGCTGGGGGCCAAAGCTTTACCTCGCACGTCGCAGAGCTGGAAGAGTGGTTGTGACTGGGGACATCTCTTCCCCTCCTCTTGGAGGAAAGGCTGCTGTGGAAGGGGAAGGTGAAGCCATCCCAGGGAGAAGAAGCCAAGCTCTCGCTGCCTCCTCTGAGATGTCCCTGGATCCACCCCTGCCTTAAAGTAGACCTGCCTTTAACGTGCCAGCTAGCCGTGTCCTACCACCAAGGTCACTTCCTCCAGCTCCCCATCTTACCATTGCTGAGCTGCTGGGTCCCTGGTGCCTGGATTTGAGTGGTTTGGCTGCAAGCATTTTCCCCTCCCGGCAGCTCTCGATGCAGCCAGGAGAAGCCGCTGACCACGCTGACCACCGTGTGCTTCCTCACACAAAATGCTGCAGTGAGGAGGGTCTGATCGCAGCATGGGAACGAGCCTGGGAGTCTCTCTACTGCACTGTGGCAGATGTGAGGCTCCATCTTCCAAATGAATTTTGGAAGATGGAGCCTCACATCTTGGTTATGGTGACGGGCTCAGGGGTGGCCACATGACCAAAGCTGACCCAGTCTCGGTGAACTCAGGTCTTTGGCCATCACTCTGGAGGCTGCCTTGGGTAGATGCTAAGCCTTAGACTCTGGGGACCGCAAGGCACACCTCTGAGAACTGTGGGAAACTGGATCAGTGGAACTGCAAACCCAACGACATTTTCAATCTGGAGGGAGCTACATGTGAGACCCACCCTAGCTCTGGACCCTCATTGGTATAAATTCTTTCTCCTGCTCATTTTAAAGCCAGTTTGAGTTGAGTTTACTTTTTCATTACCTGGAACACAAAGTTCTGATTGATACACTCTTTTTTTCCCCCATGAACTTTATCCATGGAGATCTACTGCTTAAAATCAAGTTGGTCGTTTCAGTTGGAGTGATGGATTGCGGCTGAAGGCTCAGGCTGCCCTTTGACCTTCTGGGAATACCTCCCAACTTTTCCGTAATCCAGCTTGTCAGCAATTATTGAACACTCACTTAGTCCTAAGCGCTGAGCCAGGTGCTCTGAGACCTCCCTGTAATAGCAAACATCCCCTCTGCAATGTGCTGGAAGTATATTGACATGGAAGGAATCTGGAGCCAAGGCTTAAGAGAATCATGTGTGCTTTGTCTCAAATTTGCTGTGCGATTTTGAGCTAATATCATCCCTCTCTGGGTGTTAGCTTCTCATTTACAGTGTGTGTGAGTAGTGGTTGAAAATCCTCTAAAATATTTTCCGGCATTACCATGTCACATCCCTGTGTATAAATAAAGATTCTTAATCTACATCTGGTCAAGTTCACAACTTCAGGGGCTGGGGATGTGGCTCAAGCGGTAGCGCGCTCGCCTGGCATGCGTGCGGCCCGGGTTCGATCCTCAGCACCACATACCAACAAAGATGTTGTGTCCGCCGAGAACTAAAAAATAAATATTAAAGATCCTCTCTCTCTCTCTCTCTCTCTCTCTCTCTCTCTCTCCTCTCTCACTCTCTCTTTAAAAAAAAAAAAAGTTCACAACTTCAGGCTTATTAATCCAACTAATATTGTTTGCTAGCTGTTAGAGACCCAGCAGTGAACCCAACAAAATCACTTGCTCCCTTGGAGCTTCCTGTTGTGGTGGAGGAAGCAGATGAGAAATAAACACCCGTAAGATGAGCCATCCACCTTCACTATCTGCAGAGTCCATATCAGAAAAGTTGCTTACTTGCTAAAGTTTAGCTGCACACCCAAATCAATATGCACGATGCTTTCACGCTCATTTATAGACGAGGGTGGAGCTGTGGCATTCAGGAGTCGGGCAGGGCACACATCCCCAGCTGAGGATAATGCAGCTCTCTGACTTCTTTATTTCGGTTCTCATACCGCAAAGAGGTGGCCTTTCTGTGATGTGTATGTATGTGTGTGTGTGTGTGTGTGTGTGTGTGTGTGTGTGTGTTTTACATTCCCCATGTGCTTTGAGTTGGTGATTTCACTGTTTAAAATTGCCTCCACACATAGTGCTAAAGTTCTATCTCATGTTCCTCAGCTCTAGAAGCCTGGGATGTGCCTCCAGGAAGAAATTGAGTATTCAATGAGCTTGTAGTACTGTTGGCTGTGAGCTCAAAGTGCATGAATCCCTGTGTATTAAATAAAGGGTCTCTAAACAGAAAGACACACACACACACACACACATACACACACACAACCAAGCTTATGTGTTGATTGGTTGACACAAATGTTACCATCAAAAACTGGAGGGAACCTAACCCTGCATTTCCCCTGAGAGCAGCGGCTGGGCATCTGCTGATTCCGTTTGCGGGGACTTTACTGAGCAGAACAAGAAGCCACAACACACTGCGTCCCATTGTGGAAAGAGTTTCAGGGAAAAGCAGAGCAGGAAAGCTCTGGGATTTTGCCTTTTTTAAAAGGTGTCAGAAAAGTGTGTTCCAGGCAGAGGAAAGGGCACTGCGCGCCCCCTGCGGTGGGAATGGGCCTTTGTGGTGGAGGAGCTGCCCAGGCTGATGCAGCTGGAGAGCAGCAGGCCTGGGCACCTGGGAGCAGAGGAGTTGGGAAAGTGGGGAGGGGCCTGCCCGGTGGGGTCTGGAGGGTTCCTTCTGAGCCAAACGGGGACTGGTGGAGGGTTCTGACAGCGGAAGGACACACCCGGGTCAGTTCAGTGGCGCTCCTCTGGCTGCAGAGCTGAGGACAGACCCTCAGGAGCAGGAGAGGGAGGGGGAAGCCCTGCAGGAACCTGCGCAGGCACCAGCTGGTGGCGAAGCTCCAAGAGCGCGGCCTGCGCGGTCACATTAGCCTCCTCCCTGTGCAGAGGTTGCTGGGAGCTTGAGAGGCTCCTTCTTGTTGCAAAAGTCCTTGAACTTGAGCAGTAAATTATGCTCAAAGTTCCATTAGTGCACCTTGGCAGGGCTCTCTGCTCTGCGCCCGTTGCCACCTTCCTCCTGAGAAGCGGCTATAAATAACCCGAGACTGCTCCATCCGGGAACAGCGCCCCAGTCGCCATCAGGACACATTAATAACCGCCCTATCCACGCCCCCAAATGAACCTTGTTAAGAGGCAGCTTGGCCAGGGGCATGTTCTAATCACCATTTAATCCCTGTGCTCAAAGTCCTGTTCTGCACCAAGCCAAGCTTCTCCCTGGTCTCAGAGGGTCTTGGGGTTGGGATGAAATTCCAGCCAAATGCCTTTTCCAGACAAATCCATTGCACTGACATATGGTGGTTGTGTTTTTGATCTGATTATCTGAATTCATCTTCACGGGTGACCCACGACTGCATGTAATTTGGACAAATTTTTTTTTGCAAACTCTCAGACTGAAGGAGAAGGCAAGAGATTTGAAGTCAAGTTTCTCTGGCTCCTTAGGAACAACAGGGGAGGAGGATGCAAAAAGAATTTGTTGAGTATACACTGTTTCTTCATTTACTCAAGCATTCAATATTTATTGAACATCTACTATGTGCCAGTTATTGTTTTAGGTGCTGGAGGGAGAGCTGAGTACCAAACCATTCACTCTCAAGACAGATCCACCGGTTAACCCCTAAGGGAGCAGAGGGCTGATGCACTAGTTAGGACTCTGGAGTCAGACTGTTCAGAATTGAATCCTGGAACCTAGTGCCTATGTCCCTTTGGGACAAGTCATTTAACTTTTCTGTCACTCAGTTTCCTTCTCTTTAAAACAGGAGATAATAAAAATACCGGGGTCACAAGCTGATTAAATAAGCTAGTGTTTAGTGTATTCTGGCGTGAGTCTGGTTGATAGTGTTTGGTAAGTAAAGGAATAAACACACATATTATAACTTTTGTGTAGTCAGAACGTTCTAGGGATGCTTGTGATAACTCAAATTTATTAAGTGCCTACTGTAAGCAAGCACTATGCGAACATGGAATATTGAATATGTGTTCATTTAATCCTTACAATAGCTCTCAGAGATTTTTACTTGACATGTTTAACAAATGGGGAGATTGGAACTCAGAGAATCCAAGTTACTTGTCTAGTCATATGTGATATGTGGTTGGCTAAGTTTTTAAATTCAGGCTGACTCCATCGCCTGCCTGCCTGCTTCCTCCTCCTCCCCCTCCTCCTCCTCCTCCTCCTCCTCCTCCTCCTCTGTACTGGGAATTGAACTCCTGGGGTTCAACCACTAAGCCATATCCCCAGTCCTTTTGAAAAAAAAAATCTTATTTAGAGACAGGGACTCACTAAGTTGCTTAGGGCCTCACTCAGCTGCTGAGGCTGGCCTTGAACTTGTGATCTTCCTGCCTCAGCCTCCTGAACAGCTGGGATTACAGGCCTGGACCACTGTGCCCAGCCATTGCCTACTTTTTAAACCACCAGATAACAGCTTCCTGGTTTATAAAAGTTGTAGCAATGTAACGGTAAACAGACCTGTATGTCCTAGTTACTCTGTGGCTTCAAGGCTCACGAAAGTGTGTTTCACCATGACAACATCTGTTCTGACACTGGAGTTTAATATTTTCTCTCTGCTATTGCACTGATACTTTAGACCTGGTGACCAGTGAAGCTCCAAGTCACTTGGACACAAGTTCAAACCCCAGCTCTCTCTTTTGCCAGATGGACCTCTGTTTATTTACTCATGTGATAGAGATGTTAGTGGATGATGGAGATGTTAGTGGTGGCCATTGCAGAGAGTGATGGGAAATTAATGTAGATGATATAAAATACAGTGTGGGGGGCAGGACAAGGATAAGAGCCTAATAGTGGGTGCTGTTATGGAAACAGTAGGAGAAGATGGGGGAGGATTCCCTGTAACCTTACCAACCTCCTAGTGCCTCAGGTCCTCACCTAGAGAACAGGGAGCTTAATGGTATCTACTCAGAGCCATTGGGAAGAGCAAGTGCATTGAAATACATTGCTCATGTCTGGCACATAGTAAGTGTTCAAGAAACTCGTAGTCCCCTGGTTTGCAGTCAAGCCGATCGGAGACCTTTTGGGTTGACTCAGTTGATGGAGAGGTGTCACCTGTGTTTGGTGCTTGGAGACCAGGGTTCAGCTGAATATCCCACAATGCACACCACAGCCCTGTGACCAAGGATTGCCTGCCCCAAATATCAACAGTGGCTGAGGCTGAGGAACTGTGTGGTCAACAGCCTGAACGTTGGCCATCTTTTCCTTCTTTTGTGACTTCCCGTGGAATATTGTCCCCTGGGACAGAGGCCAGCCATCAGAAGAAGAGAGCCAGTCTGGTCTTGTGAAGTGGGTTTGGCAATGCTCACTAAAAAAGACTGTTTAAAAAAACTGGTGATTCTAAAGCACCCCAGGATCTACCACCCGCTGAGGCTGTCTTTCCAAAGCCAATGGGGGTGATAACAGCCTCACAATAGTGACCTGGGGCAAGTTCTTACTGCTCTTACCCTCATTTTATTCAGTTGCAAAATGGCTATGATTGTATGTTTACCCCCCTGAGGTTGTTGCTGGGGTGAATTGAGTGAAGCACAGCCCAGTGCTGGGCACCAGAGACCATGATGGCCACCAGCTGCTACATCTTAGCAGTTGTCACCCCTAAAATGGCAGCATGGCACCTGCCCGTTCCACCTGTGTCAGGCTTAAGAATGAAAAGGGAACAGACATGGGAAGCCACTTTCCCCCAAAGTCAGAAGGAATCATAAGCTGGAGGATGCTGTTAGTATTGACTTATGGGACGCTGGGGAGACCCCCCCTTGGTGAGGATTCATGAATTTCCAGAGCCCAGAGCCAGCTCCCCATGGAGCCTCACCTCGGACTCTCTCCATTTCTTTGCAGAGATGAATACCAGAGTTCCAGGGAGTCTGCATCTTATTTTCTGACTACTTTACCTATTCCACTACAATTGATTTTCCATGTCATCAGAGAGAAAACACAAAGTAGAAGCAGAATGCACCTCTGACCCTTTACCAACTGTGCTTTTTAACCTGGTCATTCAGTAAAGGCGCGTGAAGCCCTTCAGGGTGAGGTCTGCACGCGGTGATTGCATTTCTGCATGTATGTGTGCAAGGCAGTGAATCCGTGTATGTTGTGTGAGTGCCTCTAAGTGCTTGTGCACATGAAATATGTCCAGTCTGTGCCCACAGTTGCACACATGACTGGGGGGGGGCGCTTTTGTCCTGTTTTTATGTATAGGTGCATCTCAGGTTTTATGTGTAAGCCCACATGTATGTGAACTGTAACTTAGACATAAGTGACATGTCTGTGCATGGCTGTGTGTTTGGATTTGTGTGTGCAGATCCATTGGTGCAGGCATGTTTAAGTTCTCTATTTGGGTTTATAAGTGGATAAGCCCATGGATTGGTTTGCTTGTGTGTCAAGATGCATAAGATCACTCGTGGACGAGTGTATAGGCACGTGTGGACGTGAATGTTGGTGCATGTGCTGAAGGCTGTTGACTGTAACTTCCTGTTGGTGCTTGTGTATACTTTCGTGAATATTATCCATAGCTGAACATCCGACACACCTGCGTGTTTGTAGGGGACGTGTGTGTGTGCATGCAGGCATGTTTGTGTGTGCGTGTATGAAAAAGAGAAAGGGGAACACAAATCTTCAGTGGGTTTTTCTTAGTGCTCGTTCCCTCTTGGACTGAACCTCTGCTCCTCACAAGTCAACTGGGAGAAGAAACAAGGACAGAGACCATGTCGACTGCAGGTGGGGGAGCGTTATTAGTCAATTAGCACCTCCTGGCCCTGTCACAGCGAACACTTGCTGGTCTTTTCAAGTCTTTTCAAGTGTTTTTAAAAAGTAGGAAAGAAGCTACTTTAGAAAGCTTCCCTGTGCCTCAGACATACTCAGGGAGTCAGAGAGGCCCAACTCTCCCCTGCAGACTCTTGCTCTGTTTACACACAGACAAACGGCACATCCCAGAGAACATGCTGGAAATCCCTGGCTGAGCCCTGTGTTTGCTGAGCCATGTTCAAGGGTTGCCATTTGGACGGTTTTGAAAACGAGGATGAGGGCATTTGCTGGTGTGGAAGTGGAGGCTGGTGCATTTGGTCTCTTACTCTTTCCCCAGATTTCTTGAATACTCCAGCCATGGTCTCTTCACATCTTTTCTTTATGGTCAACTTAGTTTTTTTCAGGATTATATACTGTGTCTTCAGGCCCGACCATCTGTCTTGCATGTGGTCTGATCTACTGGTGATGCTTTCACCTGAATTTTTAATTTGATTTATTGGGTCTTTCATTTCCAGCATTTCTGGTTGGTCCTCTTTCAGAATCTCTCTTTATTGAAATGATCTTTCACTTCTTGTGTTTTCTAAGTTCCTTCCATACATCTTCTTTTAGCTCGTTGAACATTTTAACTCTGAGCTTTCTAAACTCCTTTTCCAACATTCCTCTTTGGCGATGTCCCCGGGATCAGTTGCTGAAGTGCCATGGGCTGTTGGGGGTGGTTTTTCCCTAGCTTCCTCAGGTTGTTTGTATGTCTGCCTATCTTCTGGGATGAGTCTTTCCTCTACTTTTATGCAAGGGGCTATTTAGTGAGATCCTTTTTCCTATAGTCCCTGGGTTAGGCAAATGTCCAGGTGTTGATACCTCCACTCAGTGCGCATCTTCTCTGTCCCCAGTATCAGCACCACCTGGAGAGGAGATGCTAAGGCTTATTAACCAAGATCACTACAGAACAAAGCTGAGCACTAACACACTCATTGAAAGTGTTCCCCACAGTTCCCCTAAGCTAGCTGTAAAATCGTAGTAACATTCTGGAATAAGTTGAGAAATTAGTTATTGAAGATAGTAAAATTGCTATTATATTATGTAGGGGCTAAAAGGGGGGGCGGAGAGAAAAAAATGGGCATAGGGAAAAAGAAAGATAGAAAAGAATAATACAAAGCAAGGTAAAAAGAAGAAAGAGATGAGGGGGGATTTGAGGCAGAGGCAGGTAGGTAATGCAAGAGGGAAAAGGGAGATTCACACGAGTTAAGAATGAACTCGAGCTGGGAAAACAGCAATAGAGAGAAGGATTCCCACGATTGCTTTAAAACATTAGGAGAAATGCCATCAAATGAGTTAAGAGCAATAGTGACTAATAGGGGAACATCTATCAATTCAAAATGAAAATTATTACGTGGAAGGCCAAATTTGACTTTGTAGCTATTTAAATAATTCATGCCAAGGTGGAGGACTTTCTTACCGAGTTTTCCTGGTTTGGATTTCTTCAGGCCTGGGGACCTTTAGCAGGTACGCACCACCCTTGAGCTTGACCTCCATGTTCCCTGGGTGCGGAGGTCATGATCACACCAGCTCACCTCTGGTGCAGTTCTTGGAGGACCCCTGCAATCTTTTGTGTGTCTGGGCACCTCCTTGCTTTCTGTTGGGTTGGAGGGGGTGTTCCCCAATAATCTGTGACCTAGCAGCCTGTATGTTCCCTGTATTAGGGGACTACAGACTTGTGTGCCCTCCTGAAGAACAGCTCTGGTACGCAGCACTGTCAGCTCCAGCGTGGGCCACCCTGTATGAATTTCAGAGTGTGCAGGGTGTGGCGCTCTAAGGTGGAGGTATTATACATGTTTGATGTGGTGCTCCATGGCCCATGGGGGGGGGGATGTATGGCTGCTGCCCTCTCTGGAGTGCTCAGGTAGCAGTCAGTGGGCTTGCATCTAGACTCACTGCCTGGTACCTGTGAGGGCTCCTCTGTAAGTCTCTTTGTGGGGTGCACTGCTGTTACATATGCATAAGGTTCTCTGCTGGCTGCGTGGGGTTCTCCTCAGGAATTGTCTCCTGTGGGTCAGTGCCTCTGAAGGAAAATGGAGTGAAGTGTCAACTCTGGGACTCAGAGC
Source organism: Ictidomys tridecemlineatus (assembly GCF_052094955.1). Taxonomy (NCBI): domain Eukaryota; kingdom Metazoa; phylum Chordata; class Mammalia; order Rodentia; family Sciuridae; genus Ictidomys; species Ictidomys tridecemlineatus. Next base: position 134,494,872 of record NC_135486.1, read on the forward strand.
GGTGGATCCTCCCAGAGGTGCTGGGGCACAGGAGCTACCCTGGGAGAAGATAAATTTCCATAGGAAGTCAAGGTCCTGCACAAAGGACCTTACATTCTGCTTGGGAAGACGGGTCATTTGTCAGGATTGGTTTCAGTTAGAAGTGGCAAAGTCTATCTCACACAGGCTTAAGCAAAATGAGAAAGATTTGGGGACATACAGCTGGAAAGTCCCTGTGTCCAGGCAAGAGGGCTGACTCAGTGGTGGTGGTACTCGCTGGGGCCCCTCCTACCTGTCTAATCCAGGCTCCACCCACATGGCAGGCAAGGTCATCCTTGGCAGCCCCAAATTCCCATTCTACCAGATTGGCACAAAATTTCTCTCTCTCTCTCTCTCTCTCTCTCTCTCTCTCTCTCTCTCTCTCTCTCTCTCTCTCTCTCTCTCATCCAAATTAAAAGCCCCAGGAAGGAGTCTGACCAGTCCAGCTTATGTCACATGATCTTCCCTGAACCAGTCACTGTAGCCCACTGAACAGCTTCTCTGATTGGCTGGGCTTGGATGAAGTGCCATCCTAGAGCTGGAGCAGCGGCAGGAACCCTCATGGGGAGTCTGAGACACAGGAAGAGGGAGCAGATCCTGGGCAGCTCAGAGCCCCAGATGTCCCTAGGGCAGCCCATGGCCCGGGAGAAGCTTCCTCTCCCCTAGGCTCCTGGGTCCTCCCAGCGAGTGGGTGGGAATGTGCAGGAGAGAGAGGGGAGGTAAGCAGCTGCAGTGTTTGGAACAATGGCTGCTTCCCAGAGTGGCCTTTGCCATCCTCAGGGAAGGAGCAGGGGCTTCACTTGTCCAGCTGCAGGTCTCTGTTGCCAGGGGTAACTGCTAAGTCCACGGACCCCATGGAAAGACCCATTCATTTTAGCTCATGGGGTTCAAAGAGCTATTTGTCCCTCTGCTCATCCTCCCTTGATCTCCCATAAAAACATGGCATTCAATTGGACGCTGGCATTTCTCTCGGCTTCTTTCCATTAAAGCGATCCTTAGCCTCTTCCTCAACATTTGGTGAAACCGAAAGTACTGTGGACTCAGGCGGATTGTGAATCAACCCCCCAGGTGTGTGCGCTTGGTGCAAATTATTCAGTTTCTCTGTTTCCTCTCTCAGTGGTAATATTGGGCAGGCATCGCTTGCATTAAGGAATTACCGTGAAGACGAGTTGGAAAATGCGTACAAAGCACAAGGTACAGGACCCGATGTTTTCTAGGTCTTTAACAAATGGTGCTCCCCATGTTTTGGGATGAGGAAGAAAATTAAGATGATAATAGTGAGGATTTCAACAGACAGTGATAATTTGTGGACAGTGTCCATCTTCTGTTCTGGGCTCAAACTCACACCTAAAAAGGTGGTTTCTTAGCTTCTTCACAGCAAAGGAAACAAATCAAGAAAGTGAAGAGAGAGCCTACGGAACAGGAGGAAAATCTTTGCCACCTGCACCTCAGAAAAGAGCATGAGTCTCCAAGGTACATAAAGAACTCAAAAACTTAACAACAAAATAAGTAAATAATAATAATAATAATAATAACCCAATCAATAAATGGTTAAAGTAACTGAACAGGGACTTCACAGAATAAGAAATACAAATTGTCGACAAATATATGAAAAAAATGTTTAGCATCTCTGGCAATTAGAGAAATTAAAATTAAGACTACACTGAGATTCCATCTCACTTCACTCAGAATGGCAATGTCAAGAATACAAGTAACAATAAGTGTTGGCGAGGATGTGGGGGAAAAGGCACACTCATACATTGCTGGTGGGACTGCAAATTGGTGCCACCACTCTGGAAAGCAGTATGGAGGTTCCTCAGAAAACTTGGAATGGAACCATCATTCAACCCAGTTATCCCACTCCTCAGCATATATCCCAGTGACTTAAAAATCAGCATACTACAGAGATGCAGCCAATCAATTCACAATAGCAAATCCATAGAACCCTAGGTGCTCTTCAACAGATGAATGGACCAAGAAAATGTGATATATAAACACAATGGAGTATGACTTAGCCATAAAGAAGAATGACATTATGGCATTTGCCCCGTAAACGGATGGAGACTGGAGACTATCAGGCTAAATGAAATAAACCATTCCCAAAAAAACCAAAGGCAGAATGTTCTCTCTGATATGTGGATGCTAACGACACACAATAAGGGGAGAGGGATGGAAGAATAGAAGTTCATTGGATTAGACCAGGGGGAAAGAAGGGAAAAGAGAGCGGGACTGGAATAGGAAAGACAGTAGAATGAATGGGACATAACTTTCCTATGTTCATAAATGAATACACAACCCGAGTAACCCCACATCCTGTACAACTACGAGAATGAGAAGTTAACTCTGTGTATGTGTCACATGTTAAAATAAATTATACTTTTTCATGAACAAATTTTTTTAAAGATTTCTTTTTTTTTTAAAGTGGTTTCTCCAAGATTTATTTGTTTTTACTTTTGCTTGGTGACTGGTGAGGAAAATCCTAGCCAGTGGGGAGGGTTATTGGCCAAATCATACTGTTATATTGTGTATGTGTACAAATATGTCACCACAGATCCTGTCAGAAGTACAACCATAATTCACCAATAACAAATGTGGAGAAATAGAAAAGAAATCCCAGCCAGCCTATTAATTAATCAGCCAAGGTCAAGTCGGGCTCTTCCCTGCAAATCACTGGATCGTCACCGAGGAGAAGAGCAGAGCGTGTGGCCCGCGACAAGAGAGAGCAAGGTCACGATGCTCCAGGTCAAGGGTGCTGAGGTCAAATTGCCCTGGTCCCCTGAGAGTCAGGGGACTTCGGTCAGGTTGTTAACCTCCCTGAACCTTAGTTCATCCAAGTGCAAAACGAGGATCATAATGAACCTACATCATAGCGTTGTAAAGTGAATTTAAATCAATGAAGACATTTAAATATTTGCTGAATACCTTCCAGGTGCCCCCGGGTATTCAAATGCAACCCCAGGGTCCTGTCAGAGTCCTTCTGTGACCAGCCACCAGGTTGAATATCAATTCTCCCCTCCCCTGTTGCGATTTATATCATAAGGTGGCTCCATTTATTTTAGCACTTGTGACCCTCCAACACTACACCATAGTGCATTGTACATAATCATCTTCTGTCTGAACCTCCCGGTCCACCATTCCTAGAATAGCAGTGTTCCCAAGGAGCGCAGAGACCTTGCTGCCTTGTTCACTGCGTGTCCCCAGCAAGTCACAAAGCAGCTGGCAGCGTATAGGCACTTTAAAAAAATATATTTGTAGAATGAATGAACGGGCAAAATGTTGGAAGTCACCATGCTGCTGTGACATAGCAAAGGCAGAGACTTTGGACCCACACAGACCTAGTCTAGAACTGCCCTTGGAGTTGCTAAGCCGGCAGGTGTCAATACTCTGCTATTGGTGGCTATTTATGCCATCGCTTAAGAGAGGCTGCCCAACCGGACCATGCAGCCCACGTGGGGGAAGAAGAGAGAGAGCTGGTCTCTGTGAGGCCAGTTCCAGCTCCCCCATGCTCAAGACTGGACTCCTGGGTTTTAATTTTGTCAGCGGGAGAGTCCCTTTTGAGGTCAGTGGGGAATTTTTGATTTAAGCCAGTTCACTCGTCTACTTGTAGTCAGAGTGGCCCGATGGATACACTGGTGCATTTTACGGTCATTGGTGGGGAAGGGAATGGAGAAGAAAGGGCAGACTCTTCTGCCTAGAGTAGGGGACAGCCTGTTTGGGGTCCCACGGTTGCCCTTCAATTCATTCCAGGCTTGGAGGTGACAGAAGGACAGCTCAGCGCTCAGAGCTCGGAGTTGCCACTAGGAGCTCCAGGGTCTGGGGTGAATTGCTCACTTCTCTGAGCCTTCATCCCCTCACCTGTGATGAAGGTGAAGTCTTACAGCTGCTTTGCGATGATTCCACAGTAGCAGAAGCTCAGCGGCGGGTGTGTGGTGAGCACCCTCTGGAGTCTCGTTTCTTCCAGCTCCGGGTGGCTCCTGCTGTTCCTTGGTTTGTGGCAGCAGAATTCTAGCCTCTGCCTGTGTCTTCACAGGGCGGTCCCCTTGGGTGTCCGTCCTGTGTCTTTTACAAGGATATTCATCGGATTTAGAGTCCATCCTAATCTCAGTTTTAACCTTAACTATCTCTGCAAAGACCTTATTTCCAAACCAGGGCACATTCTGAGGTTCTGGATAGACATGAATTCAGGGTCACCATTTGACTCCGTACACCCCATAATCTGAAAGTCCTACTCTTAGGTGGAGTCCTTGTCCCCCCCCGCCCCCCGCTTTATTTGAGTTCTTCATCCTTTTGAGCGACTGATGGACTCACAGATTTAAGTTCCTCTGAATCATCGTCACTCTCTCGATCAGGCTCCCCTTTCAGTGCCAGCTGAGTTCATGCCCGTTCAGTCCTTAACAACGTTGTGAAGGAGAGCCTGTCCCCAAGCATGTTGGTGGAGACCACACTCCTTCTGAGGTCAGACATCCCATCGTTTTCAGGTGTGTGCTTTTTGGTTCTAAGAGTGATCTACATTTTGGGATCTTGAATTTCCTACACTGGAAGATGGAAATTCTGATGATAAATTCCTGTGGACCACACAGGACTGTCAAGAGGATCAAATGCTATATCACGAGTGAAAGAACTTCATACGAACTGTTAAGTGCTAGGTTCAGTAAAAGCCCGTGTTCACACTGGGTGGGCTACGCAAGTATTGGTTGGTTCTCTGGTAGTTTTTAAAGATCTTAATTTAAAGTCCTTTTGGTCAGGTTCCTATTTTCCAACTTACCTTGTCTTAGGGCTCTCCGTTTTCCTCATTTATCTTATCTGTTTGGATTCTGGAGCCCCCCACAGTTGGTGGCCTCTGGAGAGGAAACTCTCATGTCTGGGTTGGGAACCTTTATTCTTTGGGCATCCTCACCAGAGGCTGTACCCAACAGCATGAGGTGGATCTTGCTTCTTTCTCCTCCACTCAGGAGGTAAAACACAGATACACAACGACAATAAAGAAAAACAACACACAGTTTGCATCCGCTGAGCCCCTCATTGATGTTGCCTCTTAAAGATGCCTGAACGGACGTCACACCTGACTGGTGGCAATGAATACTTTTAGTCAGATCAGATTTTAGAGGTTGGGGTTGAAAAACAGCACTGGGAAGAAATAGGAAATGGGACCGAGAGAAGCTAGTGACGGTAGAAAACAGCAAGGAGACACACATTCACTAAAACATGGACAACAGCAACAATCACGTGCATCATTCCATCACTTCCCCGGACCAGGCATTATAATTGATGCTCTTCACGTGCTTTCTCAATGAATGCTACCATTATCCTCACTTTAAAGATGAGGGATGTCTTTACTTTGGGTTTTCCCATGAGGGAATCCTGAGAGAAGGATTCCATCAAGCATTTGGGTAATAACTGGGAAAAATCATTAGCGGATTAGGGAGGGAGACAGTAAAGAAGAGGCAGAAAATAAAGTGTATATTTAAAAGGTGGAATGATAGAGTGAAGAAAGGAGACCAGGGTGGGGAAGGAGGGGAGAGAAAGGGGAGGAGTAAGGGAATTCAATTGAACAAACTGTGTTATGTGCACGCACAAACGTGAAACAATGAGTTCTGCTACTGTGCACCATTATAATGCACAGAAAAGAAAAGAAAGTGTATATATCAAAATTCAAAACCACCAGAAGAACCTGAAGTTTGATCCCACTGGGGTGTTTCTGAGAAATAGCGTAGACCTGTGCCTTGGGGTGTCCCCGTGTTGGGAGAGGGAGCTGGTATCGACACACCAACTCCAGGGACACATTCCTTGACACCTCTGGCCTGCCACATGGGTGCACAGTGCTTTAGACACCAAAGAAAGTCCACGGGCCTTGAGATTGGAGTTATAAGTCAGGCGGGTGTGCACTTTAGGGGCAAGAGGGAGGGTAGCAGGAGGGTCTGCTGTTAGGGTTTTGCATGTGTGTGCACATGCATGTTATGTGTAGATGTATAGACATATAAATATTCCGTATGTGTGTGCACATGCATGTTATGTGGAGATGTATAGACATATAAATATTGTGTGTGCACATATGTACTGAACATCAAGTTGAGAAAAGGATTTGAGCATTGAATTGAAAGGCTAAAAGCCCTTAAGCCACCATCCAGGCCTGCTGTTACAGGACCTGCCGACATCCACAGGATGCTTTGGTGGCAGGACTCTGTCCTTCACAGGCAATCTCATCTAATCCCAGATGATGCCAAAGACCCTGGGGGACATCAGCACCACGTGTCAGCAGGCTCCAGCCTGATCCACTTCCAAAGTTCTTCCAGGCTGCCATCTTTGCGGTTAACTCATGGAGTCCCTTTCTTTCTCAGCACGACTCGACACCCTTTTCTTGTCATTCCTTTATACGTTTCACATCCAGTGGGTTTTTTTTTTTTTTTTAATCCAAAAGAGATTGTGTTCTTAAAGTTCTGTGTGGAGCTGTGATTGCCATCCTTGGAACCGAAGATGCAATCAGGGGAGGGATTGATGCCTCGTAATTCAATGAATGGATGTGCCTTTGTGGTAATTTCTTCTGTAATTACTTGTGTAAACTGTGTGTTTCTGTAATTGAAACTCTGCAGCATGGGAGTGATTTATCAAAATCTATCATTTATGATAGCTTTTCCATCTCGCTTGTTGGCTTCTCGGCTTGTCCTCCTTACAGGGTCGTCCCCCACCTCGGCTGCAGTCCGTCCTAACCATTTCGACGAGGGTGAAAACCCTACATTACACTTGGGAAGAAAGGTTCCTGTGGACCAAGGCAGAAGGGTAAAATCCATTTTCCAGAGGACACCATTGTTATTGTTGCTTGCAATGTGTACTTTCTGACTGCCTCTAAGATGTGATTTATGAAATGGTTCTGAAGAGATTGTCGACTTCAAGTGTCTGGATAATGACGCTGTTTTTCTCTTGTGGTCACCAAGTGTTATTCTAAGTGTGTCTCCCATTTATAAAAGCATAAAGGGAGGCGGGGCTGGAATGCAAGTTTTGTAAGCAGAGGACATTTAATCTCAGAGTCATTTGAGAGAAAAGCTGCGACACCCGACAGGGGAGTTGTCCTAGGACCCTGTGAGGCAGTGGCTTTTAAGGGTCTTTCCAAGCACAGGTCAACAAATACCAGGGAGCCGTCCCCGGTTCTCAACGATGGTCCCCCTCCTGTGGGCCGCAGGTAAGCCGAGCAGCACGCAGGGTTGGAAGAATGCAAGATGACTGAAAGAAGCATAAGAGAAGCTTCCATGATCTAACAAATGTTAAAACAAAGCTTACTTCTTTCATCATCAAGAAAAGAAGAAAAAGATAGAAAACAACATTATTTTTTTTTTCACCCCAACAAAATCTACTGTTAGTATTTTGAAATAGTTTAAGGATTTTTTTTTAAAAAAATATTTATCCTTAAGTTTTAGGTGGACACAATATCTTTGTTTTACATTTATGCGGAGCTGAGGATCGAACCCCGTTCCTCGGGCATGCTAGGCGAGCGTTCTACCACTGAGCCCCAGCCCCAGCCCCAAGGATGTTTTTTTTCTTCATAGTTTTTGTTACATAATATTACCATGAATTGCACTTATAGTTTCCCCACAGAATTGAAAATAACCAAAAACATAGTTTGAATTATTCTGTTTTTTTTTTTTGAAGTAAGATCTACATATGATCAAATTCACACTTTTTGGTGCACAGTCCTGTGAACTTTGACACACGTGTACTACTGCTATAATCAAGATAGAGAATGATCTTGTTGCCACCAAAAATTTAACAAATCCTGGTGATCAGCTGTGCCGCTTTCTAACTTCAGTTGCTGCCACTCATGGATATTTTTTTTTTCTGTCCCTTTAGGAAAGCATTAGCTAATGACGGCAAAATTCTACAGCAAGAGGCTATCCCATGATCTTATGAGCCATTTTATTCCTGTAACATTCAGTTCATTCTAATTTTGCCTATTAATCAATAAGAGTATTTAATGAACATTTTGTGCATTTTTCTTTGGGGAAATTATGGGATTTATTAATCACCTTATTAATTATGGGATTCTAGAAGAGGAACTGATGTATAAGGAATTGTGACAAATTTTAAGCTTGACTTTAGAACCAGATACCAAAGAAATATGCTGGACGCCAAAAGTCTAGAGGATCCATTTGTAAAAGTATCAGAGTAGAGAGGAAAGGATGTGGAATTTGGAGCAGGGCAACACTAGAATGGGATCCTGGCATTTCTGATCATACCACTCATCTGTGTCGTCTTCCATAACCTTGGGGAAAAAAGTTTTAAAAATTAGCTTGACATTCACAATCTCTTATCATCTGCCCTATTCTTATTTCCAACCCCAAAGTCGGACCCCTATCTGTGTAAACACCTGTACATTGGAAGCTACGGTATGCCTCGCACTTGCACATGGTTCAACTGTCTCTCGTGGCTCCTGAATTACACATGCTTGATCTTTTTATTGAAATGCCCCCTTACCTCTCCACTGTCCCCTCCTCTGCCAGCATTCTTAACCATGCTCAACGCTGAGATGGGCAAGGTGCCCTTGTTTGTGTTTCCACAGTGATCCATGGTTATTCCTACAGCGTGACTCATTCACAGGTGCTTTCAACTATTCCACAGTGAAACTCTGTAGGGCTCTGGCTGCTACGAACATGGCAGTCAATGAGAAAGGCAAAAATACCTGCCCAACGGGAAGGGGTTACCCAGGGGGAGATGATATTGGAGTAGAGACTGGGGGACGAAGAAACTCAGCCACGGGATATGAGGACGAACATTTCTACAGGCAGATGGAGAGGCAAAGTCAAAGCACCTCAGAGTGAAAGTGCTTGGTGTATTTGAGGACCAAGGGAAAGGCTAAGTGGCTAGCATCTGGTGAGCAAGAAAAATCGTAGAAACGGAAGTTGGAGAGGGATGCATTTTCAGACCATTTCAGCCTTATAATGATGCCGAGTGTGGAATTACTGAAAATATAATGGAACAGTTCGAGCTTTTGAATTAGGAGAGCAATATACAATTTTATGTTTTAAGAGCATCCTTCTAACTCCTGGATGCAGAGGAGAGAAAGTAAGCAGGAAGGTCTACTGCATAGAGGGGCAGAGCCGCCGCATAGGTGTGAGACAACAGTGGCTAAGACCTGGGTTTGGCAGACCTTTTCTATAAAGAGCCAAGTAACAAAATTTTTGGACATCGTGGGCCAAATAGTTTCTGTCATTGTCACTCGGTTCTGCCGTTGTAGCATGAAAACCACTGTAGATAACATTCAAATTAATGAGGGTGGCCATTTTCCAAGGCCACTTCATTTATGGAACCAGGATGCTGGACTTGGTCCAAGGTCTATAGTTCATGGACCCCTGGCTCGTGCCATAAGAGTTAGGATGAAGTTGGTGATAAGTAACTGGATTGATCATTTTTCTAGACCTGGATTTTGTTTTCTCAGAAATCAATAGTTTTGTTTTTTTGAACAAAGACATTTAACGTGCTCATTAGATGTCTCCATGAAGATCTGGAGTCAGCAATTAAAGAGTTGGGTGGACAAATGAATATTGTGGGAAGTTTGGCTACTAATGTTAATTCTGGGACCTGCAGGTGACACTTAAGATAATAAGAATGGATGTGGCCATCTAGGAAAAGTTTAGCTCAAGGAGAGGAGAGGTCAGACCAACGACTGTACCTTGGAATATTGCAACATTTAGAAGTCGGTATGGGAGGAAGATCCAGCAAAAGACATTGAAGAGGAGCTTTTAAATAGAGAGAAGTACTGACTTCTAAGTTAGGGGAAGATGTTTTAACAAAGGGAAGAGTGGTTAAATGTGTCAAAAATTGCTGATAACTCTTATAAGAGAATTGAGAATCAGCCATTAATTTTGGCAATGTGGAAGCGATTAGTGATATCCACAAAAAAGATTTTGTAAAATGACATGAATAAAAGACATGGAAATGGCCACAATAAGTCTAGAACACAGGGTGTTTTACTACAAACTTAAAAGAGAAATGGCAAGGTGGATGGAAGGAGATGTGGTATCTAAGAGTCCTTAGAAGTGAGCGTTGCCGTAGCACGTCTGTATACTTGAAGGAATGAGCCACAAAGATGGGAGGATTCACTCAGAGGAGATAAGGGACCTCCGAAGCGGTGATGTCTCTGTGGGAGCAAGAAGCTTTGCGTAAGTAGAGGAGCTGGCTTTGGAGAGACAGCCCATTCTGTGTAACAGGGAATCCAGAATTAGTCAGGACAGATGCCTGTGTATTTGCTGGTGGGGGTAGGAAGATTGGGAGGTTTTAGGAATGCCCACTGCCTTCTCCAAGAAACAAGAGAAGAAAGTTCAGTTTCACAAAGATACAAAAAAAGTCACTGAAGGCTCGGAGAGAAGATGCTAAATAGTCCCCTTGGGAAAATAGAAAGGTGGACGCTCCACGGAACCACAGCCGAGTTTTCCAGCAGGACTGTGCTCATAAGGTACAGAGAGGTGGGTCAGCTCGGGGTATGTTTTCCCCGGCCAGGTTGAGCTGCTAGGCTGCACCTCAAAACTGGCAAAGAACTGGATTTTAGCCTGAGTTGGCATGGGTGGGGAAAGAAAACAGGGTTACAGGGACAGAGAGCCAAGGGCATTCCAAAGGCACACTGCAGTGCTTGACCGAGAACCTTAACCATGAAGAAGAAAGTAAGGGTGGTCCCAGGAGGAGCAGTGGTCAGGTAGTGGGGGGGACCACAGATGAGGGTTCTTCCTGGGGGAAGACTTATGGGACTAGGGGTCTCATCAGAGGTGAGCTCTAAGGACAGGAGGGCGTACCCAGAGGATGGAATGCTCAAGTTGACATCTTGAATGTGGTGCCCTTAGGGTTCTGGCATGAAGCCCTAGAAGGAGGGGCCCAGATGGAGCACAGGGACAGAGGGGTGGAAACAGAGTGCTCTTGAGGTTCCAGGGGACGGGATGGATGATTTAGGTGGATATTAAAATCACCAGGAAGGACAACAGGGATGACGGTGGGCAGGAAGGCAGTGTCCCGGGTACTAGAAATCAGCACAAGACTTGAAAAGAAGGGCCCCTCAAGGTCAAGGTTAGGCATGGGCTTCGAAGGGGCTGAAATTTTGGAGGCAGAAAAGAAAAAGTGACTGGGAAGTAGACAGAAGAAACAAGAGGTGACACTTTCAGCATTTTGTCATGTGAGAAAAAAATGACTTTTAGAAGCTAGGACAACACACACACACACACACACACACACACACACACACAGTCATGATCTGCCTAACAACCCTTTGTTCCATGAGGAATGACATATGTCACGGTGATCCTGTAAGAGTGTATTTCTCGGTGACATCCTAGCTGTCATATTTGGCAGAAGCATGCTGCACGATGTTCACAGAAGGATGAAATTTACCAACAATGTGTTTCTTAGACCTTATCATGTCATTAACTGGTCCACAATGCTGTACGTATATATGTGTACACACACACACACGTATATATGTACAATATTATCCCATTATATTGGCTAGAAAACTAAGGCTCGGTGAGATTAGGCAACATGCTCCAGGTCACAGAGCAGCGTCTTGGGTTCAAGCTCAGTTCTGCCCGACTCCACAAGCTGTGCTCCGGTCCAGCCCCACTCATGATGCTCAGCAGGGTTATCTCCTCCAGCTGGGTCTCCCCTGCACAGCCCACAGCGCTTCTCCCTTCCAAGCTCATCACCTGGGGTCCCCCGGAGGGTACTGAGGCTTACAGCCTTGTGCAGGAGTGCGCTTGTGCTGGAATCCTTGTATCCGGTCTTCAAGATGAACAACCTGATGTAACAGGAACTCACCCTTGACTTCCCCTCCACCCCGTTTTCTATTCAGGGACCGGTCCATGGAGACAGCTGCTTTTCTTTCTCTTGGTGCTAACAGGGGGATAATGAGTGAAACTGGCACTACTTATGGAATGAAGTCCTGGAGGGAATTAGCGTCATTCTCCTTGGTGGGGATGGCAGAGAGGGGGATGTAAAGTGATAACCTTCAACTTGGTTGATGTCAGATATCTCCTTAAGCCTCCTTCTTCTTCTTTGTGTCATCACGCAATGAGACGAAGCAGGCAACTAGTAAGCAGGAAGAAGGTAAATCAAGGCTCCGGTACTGTCAGAATTCATCTTCAGCAGCTCCTCATCCGCTCTGGGTCACACACTGAACAGGAAGCATCTGCTCGGTCCATACCGCAATCCCACATGTTGGGCACTTCCCACCTCCTCCTCTGTTCTCCCAGGGAGGCAACTGAGTCTGTGTGAATATGCATCTTCCTGGAGGTCACAGGCACACCTCTGATTCCCAAATCATCTCCTCTCCACATCATGGTAGTCCCTCCTCTGGGACCGATTCATCTGCCTTGGCGCTGCTCAGCAGCTGGAGTGATAAGGAGAGACCACGTCTAGAGGTCAAGTCAAATCTCCCTGGGTTCTTCCCCCCCCTCTGTATCATGGACTCCAGGGCTTGGCTGCTGGGTTTAAACATGAGCTACCAGCTGTGTAACATGGGGAGATAACTTGATCTCTCTGAACCTCCTTTTCCCCATCTGTAAGATTATGACTCCTGTCTTACGGGGGCTATTGGGAAGATTAAATAATTTAAATATGTTAAGCCCTTAAAACCAGGTCTGGCCCATGGGAAGTGTTAGCTGTTATTTTTATAGCTACGGCTGTTGTTTTTGTTATTGTTCATAGCGATCTGGCTAGTAATGATGATCATCATTACGATGGCATCAATGATAAGAGCTAATCATTTGTTGTGCCCTTACTGGGGTGCCAGGCTGGACGGTGACGAGTGATTTACATGTAGTGTCATAATTAACCCTCATCAGTGAGGATACTTTTGGATGTAATAACAGAAATTGCATCTCCAGCTGGTTTAAATGATAGGTCACTTATTACCGCCTGGAACAGGAAGCTCACACGAAGACAGGTTTCAATGCGGGTTGATTAAGGGGATCGATGTGATACAAGGATGCAGGCTCTTCCCATCTTTGTGATCGACTCCATGTTGGCTTTGCCCACAGCCTGGTCACAAAATGCCGTGGAGAAGTTCAAGCATCCCACACAGATCAGACAACCTCTGGAAATAGAAAAGAGACTCAGAAAGAGGAAACGTTCCCCAGAAGGTCCCAGCAAGATTGTGGTCTTTCCCGTCAGACCATGAGCCAATCAACCAAGTGAGATTTCCGCCACATCAGTCACGTGGCTCTGGGAGCTGAGGGTGGGATCAGGCAGCACCTGGGAAGAGCGCTGCCTGAAAAAATCATGATTTTGAGAAGAAGCAAAGGAAGTGGATCCATGTGGGCAAAAATTGGGGTCTGGTTTCTGTAGAGGCTGTTATTCCGCTGTAACAGAGGAGGAAACCGAGGTCCAGAGGGTTATGTAATTTCACAGGGACATCAAGTCAGAAGTAGAACTCAAACTCAGTGGTGTCTGATCATAACACACATGTTCTTTAGGGCCATGCTAAAGCTTTCTGGGTTATGAAGATGTGACCTTTTTTTTTTTTACCGAGCATCTATTGTGTGCTGGGCACTATTGAGACACCTTACTAGCATCTTATTCAATTCCTTCAAACAACTCAATAAATTAGGCATTTGGGGTCCATTTAAGAATGAGGGGGAAATAAACTGAGGTTCAGACAAGGGACATGGTGGGCTGGAGACTGTTAATTGAATGAGTGGCAAAGTCAAAATTCAGACCTAGGTCTGTCTGGCTCCAAAGCCCTATGTCTGATCTTCCTCAAAATCAAATGCCATTCTCACATTGTTATGATTTGGGCATTCATATGAAGAAAAGTCAAACTTTTAATGAGGATCCTGATTCATTTCAATTCAGTGACCCAGTTTTTTTTTTAAAAAAATCATTTTTATTTTAGAATAAGACACTTTCAAAGCACAGGTCCCAGTGAACTCTCTTCTTTTTCTTTGCACCTGTAGCTCCATGACCTCCTCCTCCCACCTGCCTTCACTGAGAACTTTGAGGATGATACATCTTAATTGGAGGCTCAGGTGCCCCCCTGGGGCTGTGTGGAGTCCAGAGCATGGGGTGGTTTCTTTGGAGGATATGCTGGCATGCTCCTCTTCCCCCTTAGTCACTAGCAAGGGGAGGGATGAGGAGTCTGTGGTCACAGGAGACCCAGGCCATGCCCCGATGTTGAGTGACTTGCCCTCAGCAGTCTCTCCTCTGTGCTTCCTAAGATCTCCTCTAGTTCTAAAAGAAAGGAATTATGATCAGCGGATGCTCCAACAAAGTTCCAGGCAACAAACAGGTGTTTAGGTTTTAACAGATGAAAGAAAGGTGGTCACAGAGGTAAGATAAGATAACACAGCCGTTGAGTGACAGTTTGGAGCTGACCTGTGCCTGGCTCCAACTCCTGGCTTTTTCTTTTTTTTTTTTTTCTTTTTGTGTTTCCTGAATTTTAAATTTCCTAGAGGGAACCTGCCAGAGTCTGATTCTTCTTTGCACTCCTTCCGGATCCTACACATAGTTATATTAATTTAAGTTCTTTGGGCTGCTAGTAACAGAAGCCCACTCAGATTAGCATAAGCAAGAGGGAGAATTTATTATAAGACTCTGAGGTTTCTCACCGAGGCCAGGAGAATATCCGAGTGTCAGGAGCAAACGGTAATAACCAGGAACTTGAATTCCACGGGGACTTTCCATCTATTACATAAGCTCCTCTCGGTGTGTTTGCTTGCTTCTTCTTGCTCACTGCAGAACAGCTTCCTTCCCACACGCACAAGAAAACTACTGACTGCTGGTGCCTCTGCTTTACATTTAAAAAGACTAGTCACATAACTACGCATATCTTTGCTTTCCTCCGTTCCTTTTCTCCCACCTCTTTCCTGTCCCTTATGAAATTTAGGCTCTCGGGGAAGAGACTAATTAGCCTGACCAAATCTTCTGTAGCCCGAGCCCAAGGGTTGAGAGTAGAATTTTTCCCAAATGGCAGACTTCCACTGGATCCCTGGAGATGGAGGGTGGGTGGGGTTCTCCCCCCAAAGGAGGGGGTATTCCAGAAGTTGTGGCTGTGCTGGATAGACAGCCTAACAGTTCTCCTTTATAAAAAGGAAAAAAAAAGATTATAGTAATATCTACTTTTTTTTTTTTTGACAAAGATGCTCAGTTAACTGCAGCTGGCTGTAGTATTGGGTTCTCAACATTATTCATTTGCTCCCTTCTTTTTTCGTCAGCTTTTTTTTTTTTTTTGGCCACTGTGACCGAAAGACTCAACAAGAACACTTTTAGAGGAGGAAAAGGTTATTTTTTTGTCCGCAGTTTCAGAGGGTCCAGTCCATCAACGGCCAACTCCATTGCTCTGGGCCTGAGGTGAGATGGGACATGATGCCCAAAGAGTTTGGCAGACAATATGGCCACAAAGAAGCAGAGAGACTAAACTCCACTCACCAGGGCTAACATATCTACCCCAAAGTCATGACCCACTCTCTCCAGCCACACCCCACCTGCCGACAGTTACCACCCAGTCAGTCCCCACGGGTGGATTAATGCACTGATTGGGTTCAGGTTCTCATAACTCGATTATTTCACTTTGGAACTTGTTGTATTGTCTCACATACGAGATCTTTGGGGACACCTCATATTGAAAGCATAACACCTTCTTTGAGGCCTGAGGTAGAAAAAAGAATAGGTTGCCTAGCACGTACAAAATGTCAGTGCATGAGCTCAGAGAAGAAGGAACAAAAGGCCACCGGATCCTTAGAGCTGAAGAAGGTGCATGCTTCTCTCCAAGAGTTAAGAGGAGGGTTACAAGAAGACTGAATTGTTTGGAAATTGTTTTTTCTGCTTTATTTTAAACAGTGTGCTTAGCCATGGATGCACATTTGGATCCCCAAGGTGCTTGGAGACTGCAGCTGCTTGGGCCCCACCTCCAGGGATTCCAGCTCACTGGCTCAGGGTGGGGCCCAGGCATCAATTTTCTAAACAGCTTCTAGGTGAGACTAATATGCATGTGAATTTGAGTGAGAAGCGGTTACCTGGGGACCCTGTGCCAGTTCCAAAGAAGACGTGTGCACCCAGCGGCCGCAGGGCACTGTCAGGCAGGGAAAGCACACCTTGCCACAGGCAGACTCTGAAGCAATGTCCCCTTGGGAGATGCTGTGCCACAGCCACTGGAAGTCACTGGTAGGTCTCTTCTGGAGTAAAGACTGTTTGGGTGATTAGAGGAGAAGTCACTGGAACTCAGGTAGATATTGTAGTGTCAAGCATACTCCTCCTGACTCAAATTTTCTCTGTCTTTTTAATTCATCATCTGCCATTGGACATGGTGTTAGAGCATATTAGGAACAACTCTCCAAGTCCTACAGTGATGGGAGACCAGGTTCCAGTGGCTACTCCTGATTCACAGCCACACCTCAAGAGCAGAGGAAGAATCTTTGTCTTGCTGCAGAAGGATGCACATAGAAGGTCACTTGGGTCTCAGCATTCACTTACTTTCGAGACAGGACCACTGCCCTGCCCAGGCAGAGTTGATAACAGTACCTGGAATTTGTATAACACTTTGTAACTTACAAGCTCTCTTACAGATATCTCAGTGTTCACCAAAGTGTGATAACATAACCCACAGGGGGTATAAAAGATGTTTTTAGATAGTACATGGAAATTTTCAATAGTTATCTTAATGCATTTTAGGAAAAACATAATTAGCAAGTGAAAATCATGATTTCACAGATCTCATTTCTTATGATAAAGTACATGATTAAAGTCCCCCTTCCTTTTAGTGAGTTGATTTAAAGAGAAATACTAATTTCAGGTGGTGCTTGGATATGGTAAGAAATTGTAATGGGCTCTCAGGATGGACAAAGTCTGGGAAATCCTGTGTTATTTCACTGAGTCACCAACAGTCTAGAGTAAGTAAATTGTTGCTTGTTCTTAGCTTCATTTGATAGGTTAGTAAGTTGAAGATTTGAGTTTAAGCAAATCATCCATTTTCCCCCCTTTTTATGGGCATGAATTCACGTCTTAGGAATGCAACTCCAGGTTCCTTTCTCCTGCCTGACTCTTCCTTAGAGAGTGTGTGTTTCAGCCAGAGCCTGTTTGCCCAGCAGGTGAGGGAGGGATTCCCAGAGTCGCCCACACTCCCTCTCCTGTTCCTTTTTGGGATTAACAATCTGTGCAGCACCGAATCCATAACAGAATGGACTGACTCAGTGGTTATCAAACAGTGGTTCCCAGGCCAGCAGAATCAGCACCACCTGGGGCTTATTAGTAATGCAAATTCTTAGGTCTGTTCTAGAAGTACTGAATCGGGAACTCTGGGGACAAGGTCCACAAATCTGCTTTATCAAGTCTATAGGCTGATTCTAATGAATACTAGAGTTTGAGAACGATCCTATGGTCCTCCATTGGTGGGAACTGACTCCATATGAGACCCTTAGCAATATCTGTAGACCGTTTTTGTTGTCCCCACTGGGTGGAGGGTGCTAGTGATTAGAGGCCAGGGATGCTACTCAACAACCTGCAATGTAAAGAACAGATCCCCACCGCAAAGAATTACCCAGCCCAAAGTATCAGAAGTGCTGAGGCTGAGAAATACTACACCACTGGCCAGTGGGCATGGATCTTCTCCAGGATGCCTGTGGCCATATGCACAATACCCGGAAAGGATATCAAATTGTAGTCAGAGTTGATGGTGGATTTAGCCCCAGAAATCAGGGAAGCCCGGGGTGCGTGTGTGGGGCTTTGTACTTGGTACCTCTCTCAGCACTCAGACTTCAAACTACCCCCTGGTGGCTCAGATTCTACCTATCCAGAAAAGAATCCCAGTCCCTGTTAATGAAGCAGTATGGTATAACAGGAAACAGCACTATTTGGAGGGTCTAATTCTTTATAGTTGAACCCCAGCTTCATTCTTTGCTTTCTTGAGTGTTTAGATGTGAGGTGGCCCCTCCAAAACTCATGTGTGCTATAATGCAAGAAAATTCAGAGGTGAAATGTTTGGGTTATAAGAACCTCAACCTAATCAGTGGATTGATCCCCTGATAGGGATTAACTGGATGGTAACTGTAGGCAGGTAGGGGGTGGATGGAGGAGGTGGGGCACGCCTTTGAGGTATATATTTTGTCCTTGTTGAGTTCTCTCTCTCTCTCTCTCTCTCTCTCTCTCTCTCTCTCTCTCTCTCTCTCTCTCTCTCTCTGCTTCCTGGTGCCATGTCCTGAGCTGCTTTCCCCTACTACACACTTCCACCATGATGTTCTGCCTCCAGCCCTGAGGAATGGAGTAGAACTTCTGTGGATTGGGATCTTTGAAAATGTGAGTCGTCTTTAACTGTTCTTTTCTAGTCATTTGGTTACAGCAGTGAAAAATCTGGCCAAAACGCCAAGCCACATTTCCCCATCTGTAAACCCAGGTTATAGTGAGAGTAGTGCAATGTTGGGTGGATCCAAGGGACATGCAGTGCTCTGAAAGAAGGGTCAGCCCCCTAGGAAATGCATGACATCTTCTAAATACAATAATTACCACCACCCCATACTCATGCTATCTTTTTGGATCTTCTGTCTCTTAAATGGAGAGTCTGTTTCCGTTGTGCTCAGTAAGAACACCTGATACTCACCTCTCTGGGTCTGGGGCAAACCTGTCCTTCCTCCTCACCTCTGATACGCCAGGTGACACATTGCATCATGGCGCCCCTGCTTCTAGGACTTCACCCTGGCCCTGGAAGGTCAGTGCTGTTGGCAGTGGGAACGTGACAGGTGTCTGGCATGACAATAACTGTCTCCCATGCTAAAGAATCAATTTTAACTGATGGGTAATGAGTATCAGAGAAGATGATTTCAAGCAAGGAGCGGCTTCCACATAGCCGGACTCTTCCTGAAGCTTTTAGGAGGTCAGTCTAGTCTGGGTTAACGTGGCTTTCAAAATCATAAAGGGAAAGATCCCCAGTCTGCCTGCTCCCGTTAAGCCCAGCCCTTGCCTGCATGTTAGATCCTAGAACTTACCGTGTAGAAGGAAGGCTGGCCTCCGGGGGTCAAAGTAGGCTAAAGGAGGCAGGGGTGGGGATCCTTACTAATGGTCCAGGAAGCAAGTGGGGTGGACCCGATGAATAGCAGAGCACCCCCACTTTGTCTACAGATGATCACACCACTGAGGGGAGGGGGGCCTGATGGGGACACTCCAGACATGTCACAAGGACAAGAACTCTCCAAGGTCCTGTCCTGGTATATACCCTCAGACATATGCCCAAGGTCTCCCCAAAGGCTCCCAGCTCATCATCTACCTGATGCCAGGGTCTCTTTCTGCCTTTGCAGGCGGGCATCCCGTGGAGAATCTGCTGCATGTGACACCAGAACAGTGCCTGTGCCGCCCGCTGGATGACAGTGCTGTCCTCTGAAGTGGGATCACAGGGAAGCAGCTGGAACAGGACAGAGTGTGGGGGACTCAGACGTTCAGGGGCGCTCCTGCCAGGTTTGTTGTGGTGGTTCTCGTTTCACAGTTCTGTTTCTGGGCCGCAGAACATCTTTCAGGGTCTGTGTGGGCTTCATGCAAAAACGATAATGGTAACAGCCAGCCTCTGACTCCGTAAGAGGAAGGCATTTCTGGAGTGTTCTTATGAGCCGTCCTACAAGGGCAGCACTGATGGATGGAGGCTTCGATGCCTTGTCTCATTTTTCAGGGACAAGTGATATTTTGGCGATTGGTTCTAACAACTGATGTCGGGGACAATCAGCTAAAGGTCAAGAGCACTTAGTGTAAGAAACCCAAAACAGTTAAGTGCCCAGAGACTGACACACCAAACCCTAGAGCAGGGACCTTGTCTATGCTTTGGCATTTAAAAAAAATCCAATTTGAAACATTCAAGCTAGTGCCAACACCCCCCCTAACCCCCTCACTAATGAAACCAGAACCCTGAGGATTCTCCTGAGTATCCAGTAGTTTTCAAACCTTCCCAGATGATTTTATGGGAAAGTCAGGATGGAGAACCACTGGTCCAGAACGACAGACCTGAACGGGACGTAACTGAAACGGTCTTGTAAGTCAACACACAGGAGCCAGGGTGTAGACGCACCCACGGTGATGTGTCCTGTGCAAGGGGAGAATGGGAGGGTATTTCTTGGAAGAGATGAGGTTCAAAACTAAGAGAATAACTTTGAAGAAGATAGAGGATTTGACCAACCTGGCCAGCAGGGAAGAAGATCTGCAGGAGAAGGAAGCTCTGCGTGCTATGGACCAATTCAAGAAGGGTCCAGGTGTGGGGACTCCCCGACCCAGGAGCTATTAAATATGGAACAACAGGCACAGAGGGACCCAGTTAACCTGGTAGCTGCTCTTGGCTGATGAAAAATCAGTGGCCAGAAAAAATCCCCTTTTCCCTGCAGTAGAGCTGAGACCTTGGATCCGGGAGGTGAAGAGAACAGCTATACAAAGATGGCCTTCCTGGGTCAGGAAGTGAAAACCAGGACAGCCGGCCTCTTGTGTGGTGAATATTTTTAAAAATGTTTCTTAGCACTTAATGGATTCCTTGTGGCCTCAAGTCACCAGGACACTGTGTATGCCCACCCCACACACACACCCACATATACACACACAGCTCCTTAATTGTCTCCCAAGCTCTTCTGCTGAGGAACTTGAACTTGATGATGACAGGCTGCTTGAGGAGGTTTCTCTTCCCCAGAACTTTCTAGTAGCCCAGTCACAACCACCTCCATGGCGGGACAGCTCCAATCTGGATTTTGGTAGCATTTATCTGTGTCTGCTCATTGGCAGTGGGACATAATCTCAGCTCCCTTGTGAAGTGGGATGGTCTCATACTAACCTTCCCACGTAACCTGAGTGACACTTGTTGAAGCTGTCACTTCTGCCACCATGGTGAGGGTAGCACTAGCATTGAGCCCGATTCCAATTGTTCTTGGGGCTTGCCAAGGGGGGGCTGTTGTGGCCCTGAAGGTCTACCTCGGTCTGGATGGTTTACCAGTGACCAATACAGGAGATGCCAGTGTTATCTTAAGTCAATAGCCACTTCGTGAATGGGTGTTGTCCCTAACAGGAACAAAGACAACGGTGGCTGCAGAAACAGAATTTGTGAAGACTTGGTATGGATTTTGAAGATGGGGTGTGAGTTTTGGCAGTGGCATTCATGTTTGCAAATGATATCTGAGGTCAACACCAGTCGAGCCACCTCCCCGTGGCCAGTGGGACAGTGAACAGGCTCATTCATCTCCTGACAGGTCACAGGGGAATTACCCACAACCATGCAACCACTGATGCCACACGATAATGAGTAAACAGAATTATTAAGGGCTGATAAGCTAAGTGTCCTGAATGTGCTTAAGAAATCTCTGATGATTTTCTGTCACTGAGACTCTATTTATTTTTAATACTCTTTGAATGTTTTACTTTCATCTCTGATTACTCATGCAATGAGGATATTTTGAAACATTTAAAGATTTCTTTGTCATTGTTTTGTGGTGTGTCTTATCTGCTTTGGTTTAAATGTATTTCCCCCAAAACATGTGGGAATGTCAGGGCCCAGTGAGCTGAGAGGTAGGGCCAAAGGTGATTAGGTCACGAGGACACTGTGTATCCATGAGGACTCCGCCGCAGGAAGGAATCGATGCTTTAATCATAGGAGTGGGTTCATCATGCTGGGGATGGGGTCCTCATAAAAGGATGACTGCAGCCCCCCTCTGTTACCCTCTCTGGCCCTCCATTCTACTTTCTGGCACTGGATGATGCAACAAGAAGGTTCTGGACCCTCAGCCTTGGACCTCCCGGTCTCCAGAACCGCAAGAAAGAAATGTATGCTCATTTCAATGACTCAGTCTGTGCTCTTCTGTTAGAGCAGCACAAAACAGATGAAGACAATATTATTTAATACAGCTTCGGTGGAAGAGGAAGGAATATCCAAACTATGGAACCAGCCTGGGTGTCCATCCACGGATGAATGGCTAAAGAAAATGTAGTACAGATACACAATGGGGTTTCAGTCAGTCATAAAGAAAAAGAAAAGTATGTCATTTGCAGGACAATGGATGGGACATTATATAAAAGGAAATAAGCCAAACTCAGAATAAGTCAAGGGTCATATGTTTTCTCTCCTATGTGAAAGTCAGAGAGGAAAAAAAAAGAAAAGAAGGAAGGCGGGGTCTCATGAAAATCAAAGGGAGATCACCATTCTGTGCAACTAGGAAGCACCAATAAAAAAAAATGGGGGAAAAGCCAAGAGTGTAGAGTTGGGGAGCATCATGGTGAGAGAGCAGGAAACAGTTGAAGTCCCATTTCTGCCATTTCAGGTGGGTTGGGATGGAACCAGCAGCTTGGCAGGGCCGGCAGTGAGTCCTGGATGGTGATCAAGCTGAAGCTGGGAGGGGAGAGCAGCTAGATGGCCGAGGGGGAAGAGGGAAGCAGAAGAGGCTTTTCTTCCCCTGGGAGGAGAGGGATGTTCTCCACAGCCGTCCGCATGGGGGCTGCATCAGAGCCAATGCAGAGGAGGCAGGCTGTGGGTAGGTGAGTTAGTCAGACAGCATCCCCAGCCTCCCGTGGCTGTCCTGGGGAACAGAAAGAGCTGGAATTTTTTTCTGAGTCACCAAAGGGATTTGGATGTTATCTGAGAATGACTAGGGCACTTTCTTTAGGGGTGGCTGCACCGGAGGCAAAGCGACCTGGGGGGATGTACTGCAGGGCGGCCACTCGACCTGGGAGAGGAGGGAGGGAGAGCTCAGCTGCCCAGGGGGGATGCGCAGCTTGAGGAGGAGCCGAGAGGAGCCAGTCCCAGCTCCTGCCAGGGCGGGGGGTGCGCACAGAGCTCAAGTTCACCTGCAACTGGCTCCTCCTTGACAACCAGGCCACCAGGCAGTAAAGGGTGTCTCCATGGAGACCAGAGGAGCCGGATTCAGTGATGGGGCCTGACGGGGCACATCAGAGGAGGCCCTTCCCCTCCCGGCTGCCATGGGCCCCCCCCCACATCCACCTCCAGAGCCCTGTCCAAGAGCAATGAAGAAGCGTCAGGAGAGGCGGAGGACCTCGGAAAAAGTGAGATTCCGAAGCCAAGTTCCCTTAAGAGATGGGTTAAAGGAATTCACCAGACTTGAGTTAACTCGATTAAACTTAATCTGAGCTCTTGCCACTACCCTCGGGGTGAAGATTTATGAGGATTATCAGGCTAATTCGGAAAATACAAATGGTGCATTTTCTTTGAAATCTGGATATAATGCGCGAATTTGTGACCCCAACATATTACTCTCTTAGAACTGATACAGCAAACCACCACAAACTGAGTGGCTTAGAGTGACAGAAGTGTATTGTCTCATAGTTCAGGAGGCCAGAAACTGAACTCAAGGGATCAGCAGGCTTGGTGGTTCTGGAAGCTTTGAGAAAAATCCATTCCATTCCATTCAGTTAGTTGTCATCCTGGGCATTTGACGGGTCACTCCCACCCCAGCCTTCCTTCCGATAGCTTTTCTCCGCTGAGTGTGTCTCTCTGCATCCTCTCATCTTCTTAAATAACATCAGTTATTTGCTCTAGGGCCGACCTTCATCCATTAGGATCGCATCTTAGCTAATTACATCTGCAAAGACCTTGTTTCCCAACATTTTAAGATGGCAAGTGGATAGAACAGATGCATGTGATCAGTGACGACTTCGGCTTCTTACCTACGATGCTTCCACCCGTCCACCTCTTTGTTCCATCTTGGGTGAACTAGACTGTCCATCATCCAGGATCTGCCTTCTCAACTGCCTACCCTCCTCTGTAGGAGGTTTCTTCACATAGGTGGCTTCAATCATAGGAGCAAATTTCAAAAATGTGTTTCCTTCTGCTTTTGAACCTTACTGGACCTTCATTCTGCCTGCCATAGCTCGAGTAGAGGGAGCAAGGTGTCCCACCTTGGTGCAAACACGGAGGATGCTTATTTCTGGGTGGGAGATGCCACAGCCCTTTCCACCCTTATTGATCCTCCGTTTGCTCTGTTGTTTATCTGGTTGGAGGATTAGTTTGGAGGAGACACCTCCCCTGCAGGAGGGAGTGTCTCCATGCAGAACTCTGGAAGGTTCTGGATCAGCCTTCCATGTAATTAGAGGTAAAATAAGTCATAGGCAACTGGTAGAAAATGGGGAAACATGGGTTATTCACCCCATTAAAGGTATGTGTCCTACATATATTATAAGGATATAGTTGTAGGTCTTACTTTGCTGTGTGCTTGCAGCAAGAGACATGATCTAGGCAAGCACTGGTCACGTACTTTGGACATATGGACTAAATTCAGTATAGTGATTCGGTGTCAAAACTGCTTTCACAATTCAGAAAACTCGCATTTTCCCTTCATTAGTTGTATTGTAGGCCTAGATCTCCATGTGGTCTAAAAGAGATCCCTCTTCCCACAGCTCTACCAGCCTTCTCTAACTCATTCCTCCTCAAGTCGCTCCCACCTGTATTTATGGGAAGGGCATCTCCAGAATTAAGGACAGATACCTAGAATCAGACAGACTGAGCAGTAGCTTGAGCTGTGCGTTCCTGGTTCAGATACCTGGAAAGACTTCTCAGAGAAAGTACAGTTTGGACTTCAGGGCACTTTCTTGATTGAGTGAGTCCGAAATGGATAGCTCATGTCCAGGAAAGAACAGCTTTCACAGGCAAAGGGAATAAAGACTTTTTTTTTTTTTTTTAGAAAACAATACCACCCCCAGGAAAGCAATTATTCCATGTGTCCAAAGCATACATTCTGAAAGCAATCACCTGGCAGAAAAGAACATCAAGGCAAGTAGAGGCAATTTATGGAGAACCTGGAAATCTAAAGTAGAGTGTGGACTTTTTTTTGTGTCTCACGAGTTGGGAGCAGAGTTGTGTTATGACCTTCCTTTCTTCTTGGGGTTGAGTTATACGAATAAAGAACCATCCTACTTAGAACATCTCGTGGGACTTTGGTGATCCTCTGAGGTCTTTTCACGTTCGACCATTAGCCTAGTCCAAAAGAGCATAGATTTCCCAAAATACACGTAGGCTGCTCTACCTAAAGTGAGCTACTTTAGTTAGTCCATATCAGTGGATTAAGCCACTGATTGGTTCATACTTCTCATAATCTAATCAATGTACCTCTGAATTCTCTTGCATTTTCTCATACACAAGCTTCTGGGGGATACCTCATATCTAAACCATAACACCATCCCAGACTTACTAAATCTGAATTGGAATTTCTAACAAGACCCAGTGGCTTATATATCACTGATATATGAAAATCTTTGGTTTAGACTTCTCTCCTTGCAGCATCTTTCTGAATTTCCATCCAGTTGAATGTGTTCCTCACCTCTTCACCATAACAACTTGTACCTCATAAGAAGCCATGAGGGTGTTAACAAGAGGAACGCAAAGATCAAGCAGGCAGACACAGTGTTTACCCACAATTTATAAATGTTTGATTTCCAAGAGTCTTCTTGTGCTGCTATTATTTTCTTCTTGAGCACTCCTCACTTCTTAACATACAATATTTACTTATTAATATTGAAAAAAAACCAACAGTAGATCTGGATATTTCTAACCTCTAGCTATCGGTGGCCTAATTCAAATGCATGCCTGAATTATCCAAAGTTAAGGAAAAATGCCAAGATTGTAAGAATCTTGAGAATTTTCTCTGCTCTGATGACCTGATATCTTGGTTGCAGCAGTGTCTAAGTTGTGTTCTATCCATAGGAATTGTATAAAAAAGTTGCCTTGGGTGGAATTGGTATGGAAAGTACCATGTATCTGCCTTCCCCTCTTAGAGATTTATCATGGAGGCCAACATATTTAAGATTCCATGGTATCCTACTGAAAATGAGCTTGTTTAATTTACTGTTCCCACTAAGTTACACCACAGAACACACTTAATAGATACATTAATCTCTCCTGGATTGTAGTTGGAGAAATGCAGCTCCAGGAAAGAGAAGAAATCACCATGTCAGGAGGCGTAGAGTGAACCATGAGAAATGCGGTACTGATATAGAAATAAAAGAGGAGAGGAAATCCTGCTGAGAGACTCGAAATTATCTCTTGACCTCAGACTTCAGTCCTGAAAGAAGGTTCTTGATTCAGATCAATTCTAGTTGACTGGATTTCTTTCTAAGCCTCCTTAAGTTTCTGAACACATTGTTGTAAATTAAAAAAAAACATATTAAGCAATCTTATAGTTAGGGTCAAGTACAGTTTTGTGAGAGAGTCAAAGGCTTTAATGTCAGATATGCCTGCGACCCTGGGCAAGGTTTTCACTGATACGAATCTCAGTTTTCCTATTTCCAAAATGGAGATAATAGTATTTACATACCAGATCTTTGCAAGGAGTAGTATTTTGCTTTAAAAAGTCAATTATATTTCAGAGAAATATAAAAGATAAGAAAAACAATACATATCATATATATCATATGTATATGTATGTGTATATTACATATAAAATATAATATAGCCCCCCCCAAGTACTTACCATTTCTGATGTTCTTTATTATTTCACACAGCTCAAATTTCCATCTGAGATCACTTGAATTTCTGCTGAGGATATTTACATTAGTGAAAAATCTACTTCTCCTAAATTGTTTGGATTTTTTTTTATTTCTCAAAATTTATTTCACCTTTTTTTTTTAAAAAAAGAATAAACTTTATTTTTTAGAGAAGTTGTACATTCACAGCAACATTGAGAAAGAGGCACAAAAGTGTCCCATGTCCCCCATCACCTTCACTTTCGGAAGATATTCTCACTGGCTATAGAATTCTAAGTTAACAGTTTCTTTCTTTCAGAGCCTTAAAGATGCAGCTCCACAAAGTCTTCTTGTTGGCATTATTTCTCACAATATTACTGTCAACCTTTGTTCCCTTGCACATGATGGATCTTTTTTCCTCCGTTTTCTGATCCTGTGATAGTTATCACTGGTTTGAAAGCAGTTTGACAACTCTGGGTCTTGGTGCAGTTTTCTTTACGTTTCTTGTGCTTCTTGGATCAATGGGTTTATAGTCTGCATGACATTTATATGATTTTTTGATCATTTTTTTTTTCAAATATTATTACTTTTCTCCTCTTAATTATATATACAATTTATAATATATTATATAAAAAATACATGCTGAACTACTATATCTCTTCAATTATACATATATACATGCATTAGATGAAATAAATTTGGCCACAGCTCTGTTTATTTTGGTTCTGTTCCTTTTTGTCCCTCTCTCTTTGGAAGGCTTTCTGGCTGTCTGGTTTTCTGTTGTTTCCTTCCAGTGGAGTTTTAATCCCTAGAAAGTTCAACTTAGGTCTTTTACGCTTCTTCCATGTCTCAGCCTAATGTGCTCAATTTTTCTTCTACATTCTTGAACATATGGGATAGACTTCCAATACTATTTTCATCTCCTAATCTCATTAGTTTAGTCATATTTGTCCCTTTTGTATCTGTGTTGATTGATTTGTTGTTCTCATGATGGATGGTGCTTTCTTGCTTCTCTGTTTAAAACAATGTTTTGAGTATCGCAATTAAGTGTGACTTCCCATGTCTAGCAATGGGGGTCTCATCTCAGTGACTAATTTACCCCACTGGTTTATAGAAAAGTACAAGGTCTCAATTCAGCATCCAAATGGCTTTTTGTTCAGTACAACTATAACCTGGGCTTCATGAACTGATTTATTAGTAGTTATTGTTAATTTATAAGCATCAGCCAAAGGTCAGTCTTTAGTTAAATACATGGCCAATGGAGTGATGTACCCCCAATTGGACCATGCGCTCATTTTGCTTCCCACGCCTGGACAAACCTAATTGGCAGGTACAGACGTATGCCATCTAGAGGCTCAAGCACAAATTGCAGGTACAGTTCTACAGTATGAACAGTTTGTCCTGTAGTATTACCCAGGATACAGTACATAGGTGACAAACATCCTTGATGGCAGAGTTGATGACTCCTAACTTATTTTTCTCCTACAGAAAGCAAACAAACTCAACAGAAAATTTACATTTATCCAATGTAAAAATACACAGAGTAACATGTATCATTTCTTTGGGCCGGGAATTACAAAATAAAAATAATATTTACTTTTTAATAAGAAAAGGGTGATATTCAAATAATCATTTCTAAATCCCCAAAACAATGGTGTAAGGAAATTAATATTGTTATGGGTTCAATATGAGTTATCCCCCCCCCAAAAGCTCATGCATGAGATAAGAATGTTTAGAGCTGGGAGAAATCATGAGATTATGGGAACTGTAACTTAATCTGTGGATTGATTAATCCACTTGAATAGATTAGCTGGGTAGGCAGGTAAGGTGTGGGTGAAGGAAGAAGGTCACTGGGGGTGTGCCTTTGGGGTCTGTTTTGTCCCTGGAGAGTGGCACTGTCTCTCTTCCTGGCTACCGTGTTCCCAGTTGCTTTCCTCCTCCACGACCTTCCACCATGAAGTTCTGCCTCACTGTGGGTCCAGAGCAGTGGACCAAGCTGACCTCTGAAACTGTGAACCAAAAAAGACTTCTCCTTCTCCACATTGTTCTTGTCGGGTAATTTGGCCACAGTGATGAAAGGCCGATCAACTCTTCTTGAGGAGGAAAATTGAGGCACGGTTTTCAACTCACCGTGGAAACACTGCTTGTCCTGGCGTGCTAAGAAAGCCTGCTCAGCAGTTACGATTTTATTTGTCGGAGCAGACTGAGAATGAATGAGTGACACCCTCAGTAAGTGCAGAGCGTCATCATGATACTTTAGAATGGGTATGGTTTTCAGAATCAGACAGATCTGGATTCAGATCTCAGCTCAGCCAGTGATTGCATTTGTGATCTCGTGAAAATAACTTACTTGAATGAGCCTCAGAGGTTTTATTACTAAATAATAATGAGCCAGCTTTATCTGAGCACTTACCATGTGCCAGCAATCATGGTGAGATGAGATAGGCACTCTCTTCATCTTCCAGGTGTGACCAAGGAGGCTCTAATCTCCTCTCTAAGGGTCACCTGTCCTAAATCACATGAATTATAAATGGAGAACCAGGATTTGAATCTTGACTCACAACGGTACCAGGAAAAAACAGGCAAAGTGTCCTCCGTTCGACAAAGTCGCTGATAGGGATTAAAATGACATATGTTCCCGGTACATCGTGAGTCTTCATAAATGGTATCTCCCCCTTCTCTCACCGTAATTTCTTTAAACAAGGATTCCATAAAGGAGGATCTCATCATCTTAAAATATAGCTCTTTGTGGTGAAGATAATTGATGGAGGTCAACGGGCAGATTCAAATTCAGTAAATGAAAGAAACTTTTAGGATATCTTAGGAATGATATCACATTGCTCGGTGTGGGCTCCATGCCTGAGGCTTGACATGGGTCGTCTAAGGTAATCTTTGGTGCAATTATGTGAGACAGGCACTGTTAGCAACATCTTTCCCACTGAGAGTCGTGGAGGGCACGGATACCCAAATCAGGTTTCAAATCCCGGGAGTCAGAATCCAGAGTTCTAAACCCCAGCCACTAGAAACAACACTTCCTTGTCATGACTCTTACTGCAGATTTTTTCCCAGCATTCTTTGCATTGTGTGTGTGTGTGTGTGTGTGTGTGTGTGTGTGTGTGTGTGTGTGCGCGCCCGCGCTAGGGATGGAACCCAGGGCCTTCTGCATACTGAGCATAAGCTCTACCCCTGAGCTACACCCGCAGCCCATCTTTTGCATTTCTGACTGAAGCCAGCTGAGGGATCCCTGCCAGGATCATCATAATCACCCAAGAAGATTCTACCCCACTCCTGGATGCAGCATCCCATTCAAAGGTAACATCGCAAGTTCGAGACAGGTTATGCAAATATTTCCACTGCACATTTCATTGTGTACTTAGCCTCCTGCCCCGGTCTGATTTCAAATTCTGGTTCATGAAAGCTAATTTGGAGCCAAGGAGGGTTGAACACACAAAATCCTGGAAATCGTACCAGAAACCCCTTTTCCTCCCAGGTTTGCGGCAATTACATCCTTGATAATGAATTGCTCATCAGTTCTGCAGGAGATGGCAGTGATTGCCTCTACAGGTAGCAATCATTTTGTGCAATTGCCACAATTATCAATCCCCTTCAGGATGATTGGGATTTAGCAATAGGGACCAGGAGAGTGGAAGGTTTTTCAAGATATGGACTAATATTAGAAACTTGCCAGTGAGAAATGATGTCTTTCCCCTGATGAAAGTTTCTCAGCAAGTAAGCAGCTGTTAGAAAAATGCATCAACATTTCTGAGTCTCTTCCTTTAAAGAATTTAACGCACTGTGTACACCCCAAAGACATCACGGTTTTTGAATTTTATTATGGGATTTATTTTTCCTCTTTACTACTCCCATCCATGAATATGTTAACTCGAATTCCTCTCCTGACACAGGTGTTCAATTCTAAATAACTTTAATGCTGGGGATAGTATTGGCAGTATACATTTTCCCAACTTCTGGAAAATAATTTGGCATCATGCGTTAAAAAAAAAAATTCTTAAAATGTTTCAACCCTTTGTTCTTGTCATTCTTGTTGGAAGTCTATCCTAAGGTAAAGAGCAGAGAAGTAGAAAAGACTGAAGTACTCCTAGTTATTTCTAGGAGCAAAATATTAGAAAACACTTCAAAGCTCAATAAGAGCAGAATAGTTAAATAAATTATGGTTCATTAAATTATGGCATATTATGCAGCCATTAAAAGTTGTGTTTTTGAAGAGTAGTTAATGACACATGGAGAATGTTCATTATAGAATGTCAAGTGGGAAAATAAACACAATCAAAGTTGAATGATAGTAGGTGCCGTGTAATTTATTAAGTACCTCATTATGTAACTCTGAAAGGTGAGTAATTTTTAACTCCATAATGCAGAAAAGGAAACAAAGTTTGAGAGGTGTGTGTGCATGCGCGTGTAAGAGAGAGATGAAAGCTGTTAGATGGAAAGATACAAAATTTATTGGAAGAATGTGAACCGAAAAAGGTTATTTTCTTTTTTTCTTTACGCATGGTGGTACTTTTCACCATTAAACATGCATCACATTTGCAATTAGAAAAGAATAAATGTCATTAAAAATTTCTGGATATGTTTAAGAAACCAACAGCTTTGGGAATGAGTGTTTTCACACCCGGCACAGGGGCTGCCCTTCTCCCTGTGTCTCCTCTCACTGCTGGTGACTGCTGGTCCCAGAACAAAGCCCCCGAGGCCCTTGACCACACTCGGGGTCTTCATTTAATAGCAGCATTGCTCAAAAGCAGGGTGCAGGGATAACCTGGGAGTCTCATTAAAAGCATAGATTCCTGGACCTTTCAGACCTCCTAAATGAGGGTAAGGCCGGGGACTCCACATCGGCAACCACATCTCCAAGTGCCCTGGTGTTAGATGGCCACTGCCGGAGGGGAACCTCCCAGTAAAAAGAACAAAAATAAAGTGGCCCATGCTTAACCTAGTGAGAGCTTCGAGAGGGCCAGTCCCTGGGGTCAGAAAATCCCCCTCATCACACCAGGCCAGCAACTTCCCACTGGGGCCCTGGCTTTGTTCTTTCCCATTCTGGCGACCTTGACCTTGGAAAATTGGTTCCCCTGTCTGAATCTCATGTCTGCAGTGGGGATAACAGCAACCACTGTGGCTGCCCCTACCTAAGGGAAGCGGCGGAGGGAGCGGTCCGTGCCTGATGGAAGGGTGCAGGGATTTCTCCAGTCCCACCCTGAACGTGGCTGGATCCTAGGTGATCTGCTCCCCTCCCCCAGAGACTTTCTGACCCCTTTTTCTGATGCTTCTTTCCTTGTGTCCCCTTTGGGTTCTAGCATGTGGAATGAGCCCCTCTCTTTGCCTGGATATCCACGTCTGATGCCATCAAGTCTTTTGGCTCCGTTACCTTTTTCCCTGGGATTGTCCTAGGGAGCTGTCCGCCTCTCCCCCTCATCAGACTCCCCTGCTTTGCTGCACTTCCTCGTTTTATTTTACATTGCGCACTCACCTTTAAACAGACTCTTTGATTTCCCTTTTGGTTTTTGCCCCAGCCCTTCACCGATGATCTCTGCTGGAGCATAAACTCCACCAAGCCAGATGTCTTTTGTCTTTTCTTGTGGTTGCTGTTCACTGAGGCCCCCAAGCACCTTGAGCAACGCCTGGCACAGAACAGGTGCTCCGTGGATGGTTGTGCAATGAATTGCACAGGTGAATGAATGAATGAGAAGAGAAGGGACAAGTCTCTTCTGTTCTCCCATCTGCTGTGGGGATGGAAGGCTTACCTGAGGCCGGAATGGCTCGAACGTTCAGATATTCATGTCTTCGTCTCTCATTCTTCCCGGGGTTTAGCTAATTCTTTAGCAATCACTGTTACTCTTCCATATCCTTCCTGCCAGAAGCCTTTGCTGTTTGGAGAAGGACGGAAATATATATTATATTCAACAACTAGCCAGTGGGCAAGCACTTGGAGATGCTGTTTGCCATGGATGTTATTACAAAAAAAAAAAATTGTATGTTTCTGGAAAAGGTGGGTTGAATGCCTTCTTTCTCAAAGACAACAGGGGACAAAGCTTTCTGTGATGGATGCAGACCCAGGCAGTGGGGGGAGAACTCTAGTGAAATGAGCCAGAAGAGCCTCTTAGCCTCATGAGTCTAATCAAATCACCCAAATAAGTAAAACCAGTTCTGGGCTCTCTGCCTTTTCTAAGATTCCCCAAAGACTCTCAGAAAATGGGGATGACTGGCCCAGAAATCCAAATGTAATTAGTAGGTCTGTCTCTGGGGCTGGAAAGCATGCATGTCACGCGCAGCGGGAGTCATTGGTATTATAATGATTGCTGTTATTATTTATTTCCCCCCAACCATCACATGAAAAGTCTCTGTGACTATTCTTGTTCTAAATGACTTCCAATTTGCCCCAAAATTGGACTGAGTAATAAGATTTGCCCAGAACAGCCACTCGTCATCCTGAGAGACGCAGGATGATGTTCCAGGCCAGATCACTTCCTCCATTACTCACCTTTTAGGTATCCACAGAGGACATCAGTAGGGATGGATCAAGGGCCCAGAAGGGGCATCATTCCCAGGTGGGGGGGACAGAGGACAGAACCACGGAAAGCTTCTTAACGCTGTCTGGGCTTCCCGTGCCAGGCCCCCCTTGACTTCAATGGGTGTTTTTGTCATTGTGCACAGCCGGCAAGGTGCCATTTACCTTCTCTGAGATTTCAGAGCAGGACTCTCCTCTATTGTACGTTTTTCAGAGAACCACAATGACGTTCTCTCGCGCTCCCTTGCTGTGGCCCGAACCAGAAAGCAGAAGGAGAAAAAAAAAAAATGGTCAAATCAAAGAACATTTCACCCTTTCGGTAGCTTTTTTCCAACTCTCGGCACAGACCACAGGTCAGGAGGAAGTTGGGGGAATCACATCATCTTCTGGATCCGTAACCAAAGATGGAGTAGCTGGGTGGGTGGTCATGGGGTCTCAGTGGAGGAAGACCCTTGATTCAAATCTGGATTCTGATACTTCCCATCGGCGTGAACTTGGGTAATTTACTGAACCTTTCTGTGACTCAATTTTCTGAAGCACAGAAGGGAATGATATCTCTCACAGAGCTGATGGGATGGCCAGGAGTGACTATTAAATACCTTAGTCTGTAGGTACAGAATACATTATTATTGCACAGAGAAATGCCCATTTGTAATTCCCTGAGGGCTGGTGGCCCATATGCTGTAAATAGTGGGCTTCATCATACCACAATTCAAATCCTTCTCTTTCATAGCCTCTCTGTCTTACTGGTTATTTTTTTTCCCCTTAGGCAAAGATCTCCGGTGATGGTGATGATTTCCATAATCTTGTCACCTTAATTGCTGCTGTCACTGTAAGTATTGAAATTAATTTTGATTTCTTTTTGTTTCTGCTTAGCACTTGGAATGTGACTAATGGGATTATTTTTGGCTTTGGCTTGGAGCAGTGTTCCCAGGAGCCTGAGAAGCAATGCCGGTCTAAGTTTTCCATGCTGGGTCACTTTCTGTCCAGAGACTGCATGGGTGTTAGAAGTCTCAGGGAAGAGAATCATTTGGTTGTGCTCATTTCCTCCAAATGGCATATAAATGCTGTGTGTTTTCTGCTTGTAAATTCCCTCTAGTACATTTCAACGAAACCCCACATGTTGCTCTCACTGAAATTTGGGTACTGGAAGGAAGGAAGCAAAATAAAATTTGTCGAGTGCTCAGGCATTATATTGCTTTATGTGAATTATGTGGCTACCCACGAAAACTTCAAGGGCTAAATGCAAAGATATCCATCTTACATGTTGGGAAACTAACCAGTAAGTGGCAAAACTCGGATTCAAATGTGACTATATTGGATTCTGAAACCAGCATTCGTTCTGATAAACTCAGCAGCCTCTGCAGATTGACTCACAGGATTTCCAATAACCTCTTTCCAACATGTACAGATCCCATTCTTGCTCCTCTACAATTCATTCTTTCCATAGCAGATTTAGCATAACCCTTTGGAAACAATATTATATCTCATTATACTAACATCTATGTTTTAAAATTACAATGAGTCTCCATTACTTTGAGGATAAAAAGGAAAATCTGTAGTAGATTAAGTATGGCCACTTTCCACGGCCCTGTGACTTTTATTTTCATCAATACAATGTGTTACCAGTGGCTCTGTGTAAGGGCCAAACCTGAGCCTTCAGAGACCTGAAGCTCCCAGTTTTGCCTCTTGGAATGCTTCCTCTTAGAGCCCAGCAGCCATGCTGCAAGGAAGCCCAAGCTAGTCAGGTCTGAAACAGTCTGGCTCAATTCAACATCCCGGGCAATGCACCAGCACGAGTGGGCCCAGGACATGCTGGCAAAACAACTCCCCAGGCAACTTCCAGAATCCTGAGAAAATAAGTTGTTATCTTAGGCCATTAAGTTTTGATGCACTCTGTTAATTCAGCAGCAGATCATCCAGACAAAATCCAGATGCTTACCATGGCTCAGAAGACCTTAGGTGATCTAAGCACTATATCCTGATTGACTATATCCTTTTTCTAGTTTTTCTTATTACTTACTGTGCACCAACCAAACTGACCTCCCTGGAGATTCTCAAACCCAGCAAGCCCTTTCCTGATTGGTGGCTTTTGCTTTACCAATCCCTCTACCTGGGACATTCTTTCCCCTTATTCTTCACATGAGGAGGGCTTCTATTCGTTCTTTAGACCTGGTTTAAACATTATTTTTTTTTGTAAGAAATCCTAGGTAACCCCCACCCTGTTTGTTTTTTACTTATTTATGTTTTGATTGCTACCATTTATAATTTGATATATCTTTGTTGACTCTTTTGGTATTTGTCTCTCCCAATAGATTTTAAATGCCACAGGGGTAAAGACTGGGTCTCTCTCTTTAAATAGTGGATATTCTGTGTCTAGTACTGTGCTTGGACACGTACTAGGCAGGCAATGAGTATATTTGCTGAATAAATGGCTGATATGATGTGCTTTCTGGCCCCTGCTAATGTGCTGCCTTGATGTTATTCTGGTGTTTCCGCTCTGACTGCCTGGGCAAAAGCCTCACCTGGCCCCTGCTTATTTTCTCTTTTTGCACATTGGTTCAGCATGGGCTCAGCCAGGACTCCTAAAATCAAATAATCATGGGCCTAAATTATCTGGGCCCTTTTCTTTTTGTCCAAATACCTGCCTGCCTGTCTGCCTTTCTTTCTTTCTTTCTTTGTAGGCAAGAATCTGACAGCTATCTAGGTAATCTCTAAGAATATAATCTAAAAATATGACTCCCTCCTATTCAATGTATTTTAGTTACGTCTTTTTTGTTTCATCCACCAATTCATTTGTTCACTGACCATCTACCTATTATGCTTCCATCCATTCACTTATCCATGTATTCACTTATTTGTTTATTCTTTTTTTTATTTATCGAACCTCTACTATGTGCCAGACAGTATTCTGGGCACTGGGATGCAATGGTAAATAAAACTGGTGTGGTTCTGTCCCTAAGGAAGGTTACTGATCTAGCAGGTAATGCATAAAACAAACAAAAAGTGTAAAACTATGTAAATGCAAATTGAGAAATTTGCTCTGAATTTGGTAAAGAGGGTGTTGTCATAGACGCCAGTACACCCAGGTTTGCATGTATATTGAATCTCTTCTGGGCTTACACCCCTTCCAATGACCCTCCTTGTCCTTAATGTCTTAACGACCTTCCTCACCTTCAAAACCACTCCACTCTCCAGCCCACCCCTTCTTTCCTACTGGGCTTCGGCTGCTTCTGTCTCCACGTGCATTTTCACTTCTAAGTCAGGAATTCTGCGCCCTAGGGCTGGATACTGCTTTGTTTGGGCCTGTGAAGGATGTTTAGGATATCCTGGTCTTTACCTACTAGATGACGTTAGCACCTCAAATATTGAAGAGAAAAAAAAATCTGCAGACATTTCCAAATGTTTCCTGGGAGGCAATTGCAACCCCTGGTGGAAAACCACCCTTCTGAATGAAGGGAATCAGGTTTGGCTCTGGGAACCTCTTGTCCCTGTTGGACACTCTCCACTGTCAATCAAAGTGCCCCTCTTCCTCCAGGCAAGGATCAATATTGCTTCCCTAAGTTCCTAAGCCTTGTGCTTTCTGAGCCTTGCTCTTCCACTTTCTTGGTGCTTTTTAGAAATGTCCTACATTCTTCCAGTAAGCTCCCTTTCTCCCTTAGTTAGAGTCAATTTCTGTGATTTATGACCAAAGAATCCTTAACTGGTACATCCTCCTACACACTTGCCAAGTTTTAGGATACCTGTATTAAGTATTAACATATTCATCTCTCTTGCTCCTCCCACCACCCCCACTTCCAATGCTGTGCCTGCAATATCCTCACACCTGGTCCACCCACCTGGCCTTTCATCCTTGCAGCGCAAGATCAAATGCCCATCACCCGCCATGACTATTCCAGAGCCGGATCCTCCACTCCACCCCAGGGCTGCGTGTGAGCTGCCTTGCAGCATGCACTACACCGCACAGGGGACTTGTTTGCATATCTCTGGGGCACTCTTTGGGGGGTGAGAGTCCAGCTTCCAAGGGGCTGCATGTGTGATACTGAGCACAGTGCCAGGCACATGGCCCTTGTCAGTCCCTGGTTTTTTGTACAGGTAGGTAGAAGGATGGATGTCCTTGTGCAAGGACAAAAGGCTGAGAGCAATTGTGCGGAATCGTCCCAGAATAAACCTGTCGTAGGTTTGTACTCATATGTTCAAAGTGCCCTGGGCCAAAATCAAAGAGCATTTCTCCAGATGCACAGAGGACAGATAGCACAAAGTCAACGTGACCTCTGAGATTCTGCTTTCTTCAAAAATAACATGATTTTTTTTTTTATTATAAAAAGCAGTACAAACATATTGGAGAGAATTTATATAATATGAAAAGGCCGAAAGGAGAAATAAGAATCACTCCCAACCCCAGCACCCGGAGATAAACCCTAGCCCTTTGAAGTTCTTTCTTCTCATCTTGATCCCCCGTGTGCCCAGGTGGTAGAGATATTTATTTACATACTATTTTTGTTACCTGCCTGCTCCCATTTGATCTTAAATAAGGCTTGCTTGCTTTCCTTTATGTGTTCTTAAAGAGCACACTTTTCAACTCTGCACACATATGAGGCCCTGTAGAGAAATGACTATTGATTTAATCAATCCTTTCATTTACCAGGACTGCGGCTTTTCTATTGTGGCTCATGATTTCTCAGTCACACGGAGGTGACACCTGAGAAGGGACAACCAGCAGCTTCCTGCTTGTACCTGCCCAACTCCGGAGTCCACTGAGGGCCGAAGGTGGGGTGAGCTGTGAATTCAATGACTGATTGGTCTCTGGTTTGGAGGACAGGTGTAGGTGAGGGAAGCAGAGTTCCTTGTTGCCACGCCCCTGAATCTGACAGGTGCACCCACCTAAGTCCAGGCCGTGCCCTCAAACCTCAGCCTCCTGCTGGGGTCGGGCCTCTACCTGGGTCTGGAGCCCAGGCCAGAAGGCACCCTCCCTGAAGGCAGGAGGAGAAGGCAGGACCCGCTCCGATCCTGTGTCTTTTCCCAAGGTCCTAGCCACATGGGCACCCCCTGTCCCTTGGAGTGACCAAGGAGCAACCGGCTAGTGACCTTCCCCCAGTGGCAGGCCTCTTGAACACAAATCCAGAGCTACACTCTGAAAGTAAATTTCTAGAATGATTGGGTCAAGGAGATGGAATATTTTTTTTGACTTTTGAAACTTATCTTCAACTTTTTCGTTCCAATTTGCCTCGTGGCCAGCTCTGTATGCAGTTGGCCAGAGCATGCTGCTGCTGCTACTCCAGCCTCCAGTGGTATCCTATTAAAGTTCTTGCTCTTTTTCTTTGAAAGAAAAAGAAAAAGAAAAAAAAAAAAAAAAGACAGCTCTGCCCATTTTTGATTTTCTCAGCAGTAATGGAACTGACCGTTTTTGATATCCAGCTGTCATCTGGGGTTCTTTACCTCTGAGTTCTCGGATCCTTTGACCATTGTTTTCTACTGAATTTTAAAATTTTCGTATGGATTCATATGTTAACTACACTCAGCTTTCATCAGGAAATGTTTTCAATTTGCTGTTGTACTTGTTCTGTTGGTGGTTTTAGTAGGTTATGTGTTGTCAAATTTGTTGGGCGTTTGCTCTGTGATTTCTCTGGTCGCTCACCGATTTCTTCCTCTTCAGACACAAGATACTTATCTGCATGTTTTATGTTTTTATTTAAATATTTGCATTATCACGTTAATCTGGCGGGACTCGTTATGGTGTATGTGTAAGGTTTTCCTGTTTACGTTTTACGTTTTCCTCTATAGCAGATGAATAGTCAATTGTCCCAGCCCATTCATTCATCTTTTTCACTGCTAATTTTTACATATTTTATATTTTATTTGTCTGTGTGTCCACTTGCCTCTAGGATCCCATTTTATGTTATGTTTTTAAAATTTTAATAGCTAGCATAACAAGAAGTCTGACTTCTGTTTTTCACCAAATCTCTTGGTCAGTCTTATTTGCATTTCCAGGTGAGCTTTAATCTAATTTTACTACATCTTGAAATCATCCCTTTTAGAATTCTGATTGGCATTGGATTTAATTGCACTGATTCATTTTGGGAGAAGTGAAATTTTAATAATACTCAGTTTTCCTATTTATGAAAATGGCATACAAGGGTCTCTCTTCAAATCTCCACGTATATCCCAACTCCAAGGTGGCCTCTGTGTTTGTGGATAAGTTCCCATTAGTTATGGAGGCTGTATTTGCATTTTTCCATGATTACTACTGAAAGCAAAATTAAAAATATTTCCCATTGTTTTATTTCCAATACATGGGGAAAAAAATAGATACTTTGATTTTGTAATTCAGAACATACTCATTATTTCCATTTTTTTTCCAGCTCATTTCTTTTCTAAGCAATCATACCTTTGAAAAGTAATGATGGCTTTCCTTATTCCTTTATGTCTCATGATCTGTTGCATTGACTCGAATATCCATAGTTATTAAGAAATGGTGAGCTTCTTTATCTTCTTATTAATATCAGTGGAAAATCTCTATATCACGTGTTGACTTTAGTTGATTGCAAAATTATATTAGACAATTTTACTTTAGTTACATCAAGTTTTATTCAGTAGTGAATGTTGTTGGTTTTGTTGGTTGTTAAAGTGACTTCATCCTTAGCTCACACACTAATAAAAATTTGGGAACTTGGTGGAAACTCTTGGGTTATGATCTTTCCTCCTTGAAACCTTATGTGACCAAAGAAAAGATTGAGGCCAGTTTGATGCCTAACCTTTCTAGGTAAACCATTTATTTAGTTTTGCTTTGTTCTATTTTATACCTGTAGAAATTTTTTGAGTTAGTTTTGAAATCCTAAAACTCTGTGAGATTACTTCTAGCTGGTGACACTCAGTGTATCCATTCCAACCACTAATTCAGGGCGTCAGTAAATCTGGAGGGTATTTTGCTATTTGATTCTCTGATTGTTGTTGCATGGTCTTATTATTTTTTTTGACTGCTTTATAGATCATGGTTTGCTAAAAATTTGATTTGCCACATCCTTCCTTTCATTTCTTCTTATTTTAAGTCTTTGTTCTTTTGACTCTGGGTAAAATTTGTGTGTTTGTCTTACATATCATTTTTTTTTTTTTTAGTTTCTACAGTATTCTAAAATATTTCCTAAGTATGATTTAACTTGGCTCTTATATTTTCTTACCATGTTTCTATTTCTTATCAGGACATTTTCTTCTCTGTCTTTTAATTTTTTTTAACTCAATCCCTCTTTATAATGGTATTATATGCTCCCCCCATTAAATATCTATTTTTCTTTCACCAAATATTTTTTTTTCAATCAGAAATCACAAATTCCTTTCAGATTCTAAAGGTAACATATATTTAATGCAGAAAAATTAGGAAATACTGAAAAATACATAGATGAATATAAAAAAGACCATTCATTACCCATTAACTTGGGGAAAATAACCATCATTGTTAATATAATGGAGAATTCTCTTTGAGTCAAAATTTAAGTTTCTTTTATTTTTCCTAAATGAAATTGTGATATTTTGGGTATATGCTGTTTTCCTTAACATTGATCTTGAAATAATTATTAGACTCCCAGGGAGTTGCAAACTAGTAGAAAGTCCCTTGTAGGGTTGTCACTGATGCTATATCATATAACTATCACACAATATGAAAACCAGAAACATCGACATTAGTAAAAAACTGTTTTCTGGGTCACAGATCTTATTCAGTTTTCACTGCTATTTAACACGTGCTCATTTGTGCATGCATGCGTGTGTGCATGCGTGCTTGTGGCTCTAAGCGGTTTTATACAACTTATGCAACTTTCAGGAAACAAGTACCACAATCAGAAGCCAGACCCATGACCCTAAAGAGCTCCCTCTTGTGACAAGCTGCTGGCTCCCGGCTCTTATGGACACCCTCAGCCCCATCTGATACCTCTGCAGCTACTGATCTGTTTCTTCTGTGCAGTTTGCCATTTGGTGGAAGGTGGAGAGGCACAGAGAGAAGAAACAAGTTTGATTTTTTAGTTTGATTTTTTTAACTCAGAATCACTGAGTGAATTTCAAATGTTCTCTTTACAAAAACATGTTAAATATTTAAGGTGATGGATTTGTTAATTATCTTGACTTAATCACCCAACGTTGTATTTAAAAGTCCTAGCACCTCTTTGTACCCCCTTCAGTATATATAGAACTATTATTTGTCAATATGTAACTTTACAAAGAATAACATATATGAATGGGATTGTATCACATGTAACCTTATAAGATTGACTTGTTTTGCTAAACATATTGTCTTGAGATCCCCTGGGATGCTGTGTGCATCAGTCTGAGTGGACCAGAATATGTATCACCATTCATCTGTTCAAGGAAATGTGGATTGTTTTCTTTTTTTTTTTGCTATTAAGAATAAAGCTGCTATGAACAGTCATGCACAGATTGAGATTCTCTGGCATACATCATTTTAAAATCCCCACTTTTAAAATACAGCATCCTGTTGTAAGCATTTCTCCGTGTCATTATTTATTCTCTGAAAGCTGTTTTAATGACTGTATAATATTCTAACCATATGGAAGTAACTCAATTATTTAACCACATCCCTGTAAGTTCATGTTTCCTTGAAGCTTATCAGCAGCATACCAGATGTGCTTTAGAATTTTCTTCTCCTTCTCATAGCAAATCTTTTAAAAAAAATGTGTGCACTTTCTCTGCATTTTGAATATAATGTTCCATTTCATTTATGATTCGAAGTTGTTTCCTATATCCCAGGTGGTCTGGTCCTGGTTCCTCTTGGTTTAGACAGACAACATTGGCTGATGGAAGGGTTGGTCTGGATGTTCCTGGTGTCCCTGATCATGACGGTCATTTCCTCCCGGGATCCTGTTGCATCTCCAGCTGGCACATTTCTAAAGTTGGTGGCTATTGACGGAGCGTGGGAAGAGCAGAGATCTTTGTCGCACTGATGGTACAGTGGGAATGTTTTCTTGGGTTATTTGTTTAACACGGGGCCTCTTTCTCGCGTCAGGAGCGTTCCCCAGAGTGCGCTGTGCCTACTGTTAGATTATCTATAACATAATAAATAATATGTTTATTTCTATTTATTCTGCTCCCTCTTTCTCCTGCTCTTTTTGGTGGCTCTCACTGCAGCGTTGGGGACAAGCCCAGGAGCTCATTCATGCAAAGCCTGTGCTCCCCCCCAAGGTGCGCCCCAGCCCTTTCCTCCCACGATCCTTCTCACAACCTCCATCCCAGGTGGCAGTGCGTTCCCCCTGCCCACCCCTACCCCTTGCCCGCTCCACCATGTCCCACCTCTGGCCGTCACTGTCTCTCAGTGACTGTAATAGACAAGCCAGGGGACAGGGGTGGGGGGTCAAAGGTGAAGCCGTGACCTCTCCAGAGCCCCAGAGGATGCAGATAGCAGGGACTATAAAAACCACTGCTCGCTTCCCTCCTGGGTCCTGCTGTTCTGCCTCGGGTTGACCAGAAGAGAGAATTTTTCATGGAAATTTCTTCTGAAATTTGTCCAGTGCTGTTGCCATCATGCATCTTGGTGTCGTTTGAAATCATTTTAACAGAAATGAGGTACTGTTAAAAAAAAAAAAATCAGATGCCTCCAGAGTTCCTCCCTCATTACCCAGAAGTCTGTAATAGCTTTGTGATCTAAAAGAATGGCATCGGGGGCAGTGTCTTGTTCTCCTCCAAACGACAATGACTGTCATCTCTGAAATACTTCATTGTTTAAAAAGCACTTTATATGCATTATCTTAGCTCATTCATCCAATTTCCAAGCACCTGTTATATGCCAGGCACCGAGAACACAGAGAGACACATCCCCCCCCCCATCTTTTTTCCTTAAAATTCTCCAATGACTTCACAAACCCCTTGGAAGGAAAATTCAGTTCCATCCCTTCCTGACAGGAGCTGGCACTTCCTGTCTCTCTGAGCCCATCTCCCCTCGTTCTGTCCTGATTTCTCGCTAGTCACAGAGGCCTCTGGTGTTCCTCAAAGGTGCCAAGCACCTCCACTCCCCAGAACTTGACATTAGCTTTGTCTAGAATGATCTTTCTCCACATTGATGCGACATGCCACTTCATGTCATCCGAATCTCAGTTTAATGCTGCCTCCTAGAGAGATCAAAAGACTCTGCTGTGAATCATCCAATATTGGGAACTAGAGCATCAGGCCCCAGCCACATCGCTGCTTGCTGTAGCCGTCATGGGTCAGTTGACCGGTAACTAGTTAGCACCCCTCTGGGAGCCGGGCACTGGGCTGGGGACTGGGCACAGGGGTGAATGGCTTACCATGCCCCTGACTTCTTGGAGTCCACATTCCTTTGGTACTTGACCTTGCCAAAAGGTGGACAGTAGAGGCAGACAGGGTGACGTCAGCCTAAAAGGATGAGATGATGCACTGAAACCCTGCCAACAACTCCCGTTTGTTCCTCCTTTTTGATTTCTAATCTGCTCATTGGTAAGCCCAGGTTCTGGAGGAAAAAGGATTAATTTTCAAAGTGACCCAAAGGCTCTCCAAGAGCACCATTAACCCTACCTATTTAGGAACCTGTCCCGCCTCCTGGCCCCAATTCCAGGAGCGATTTGTCCTATTTATGTGAGGACACCGGCACTCGAACGTGCTGGTCCCCGTGTTTGC
This sequence comes from Ictidomys tridecemlineatus, assembly GCF_052094955.1. NCBI lineage: Eukaryota > Metazoa > Chordata > Mammalia > Rodentia > Sciuridae > Ictidomys > Ictidomys tridecemlineatus. The sequence goes on from NC_135486.1 coordinate 134,538,436, forward strand.
CCACGGAATGTGGCAGAGGAACATCTATCTGACTTTTGCTTTTCCCCTCCTCCCGAGGAGGAGGAGAGCGGCGAGGGCTGGTTGTCATGGTGACGCAGGATGCTGAAATCCTCCTCTGGTGCTCCAAGGGAAGGAAGGATTCTTTGTTCTTCCTGGTGGAGGAAGGGTGAGACGGGTGTGGCAGGCCCCAACCTCTATTTCAGAGGCCACTAGCTCTAGTTTAAAACCCTGCTGTGACTATGCTATGTCACCCCAACAGGTCATTTGACCCTTGTTAGTGGTGATAGTCAACAGCCTTGGCTCAGAAACAGGCTGAAAAGGAAATGAAGTGCCTAGGGCAGTATTTGGCCTGCAGTGAGGTAAGCAATGCTTGCCATTGTGTCAGCGCTACCACCACCTCCACCATAGATTCCAGAGGCTTCTTTGTAGAGGAAAGAGCCTGCAGCAGAGAAGGAACTTCAAATCCTGGCTCTGCCATTCATGAGCCAGTGTATTAATGTATGGGCCTCCTGTTCATGGTCCAGGAGATGGGGACAATAGAATCTCCTTTTCAAGGTTATTTTGAAGACTCGGGAAGCCTCGTTAAATAAAAATGTCTCATACATAACAAATGCGTAACACAGATCCGTTGAGCCTGAATTTGAAAAAAGCTCTCACGACCATATAACCTTTGATTTTAGGTTGCTGCAGCTAAAACGTGAAAAGGATCTTAGTAATTAATGAAAAAAAAAATCAAAACAATTTCCTCCCCCAAAGAATGGAAAAGAAGAGAATATCTTACAGCCCGTTTGAAATAAACTTAATTCCCTGTAAATTTCTCTGACAATCAAATATGTTCGTTGCCACAAACTCAGAAGTTTGTTAAGCACTTTCTATGTGTTACGTGTTTTCCCTGGTGATCTAGAGAGGAGAGAAGATGCAGAAGGTCCTAAAGTGCCTGAGTAAGTCCATGCACATGTAGCGCCAAGAAGAGAATTGGGCAAGGAGTGAGCAAAGCCTGTAGCTCCCAGATGACAAGTTCAGACTCGGTTTACCCAAGGCCCCTTCAGGTTCTGGCCTCTCTATGTCACCTTAGCGTTTTTTTTTCCCACCATTCTTGGATAAACAACCAAAGCCCAGCCGGCATATTGTGTGATGATCCTTCCTGCCCGAGTGACTGTGCTCTTCCATGGTTTGTTCCCACATCACCCTTTCCAAATCTGTCTTTGCCTTTTCATCTTTCCAAACTCCGCTGAAGCTCTACAGACTCCGGGGATTGCCCTCCATGAGCGACCACACCTGTGTGTCTACCATCTTTCTACCAAGTGAAATCGCAGGCGAACGGGGGCTCAATGGGTCTATTTCATTTGGTTTTGTCAAATCCTCTGACACCCCGTGTGTGACTATGTGCCCTGTAAACATAAGGTGATGGTATAGATGTGCAGGCTCTGAAGTCTGTCTCCAAAACCCAGCTCTGCACTGTCCTGCACTGTGATATTGGGAAAGTGACTTAGCCCCTCTGTGCCTTGGTTTCACCATTTGGCAGATGAAGGTACCAAAAGTGTTTCATACCATTCATGGGGAGATTAAATGAGAGTATGTACTCATTAGTTATATGCCTGAAAATCCGTCATACGTATTAATTAGCATGCTATCATCATTGTTTTGGCTCCTGATTTAGACTATAAACTCACTGACAGCATGTCCTGAGTGTTACTTGACTTTATTACCCAAGTGCCCAAAGCATCAAGGGTAAGTGACCAACTGAGATTTTTTGAGTGCATCAAGACCTAGGTTTGAGTTCCGGTTCTGCCATGGACTGGCCAGGTGAGCGTGGACAAGCCATTCAAGCTCTCTGATCCTCTCTTCTTCCATCTGCAAAACAAGAATGATAATTTGAAAACTGGGTTATCTATCTCCGAACATTTCTAGCTAACATCGTAGCTACTAAATAGCATCCATTTTATTCATTCCACGAGTATTTTTAGTGCCTTCTGTGAATGTGCCCGAGAGTATGCCCACTGCCAGATCATTCTGGAGGTGAAGGTACTGTATCACTTGTGCTGCTTCTGCTCAAGGGTCAGGGATTGTTTACAGAAGGAATGAGTATTGGCCGTGGGGATAAAGAAGTCTTAATATGAGCGCTTCCCAGACAGTAGAGAAAATGAAGCATTTCTATTGATTCTAAGACCCGGGATCAGACAGCAGGTCAATAACAGTCCATAATTAGATTTTAAAATATCATGCTCAAGTATATGGTTCCCATTGTTTGATGTGTGATTAGAAACAATTCCCTCTGCGCAGTCCAGGGAAGTGGGAATCCTCAGGCCTTGCATGCTCGATGCAGAGGGAGGAAGGGCAGGGTGGAAAGGCCCCGAGGGGCTTAGGAGGGGACACAGGGAAGGATGGCTGTTGGGGCCAAGTTCATGGGCTAGCAAACCTCCCTAGTGGCCCATTTTCTTTCCAGAACATCAGATGGGATGGTTTGGAGAGGTCACTATAGTCAGGGGCTTTGGGTGGGAGTCAAGGTCAAGGGCTTGAAAGGGTCAAGTTTCTAAGCTGCAAAGCCTGAGTTAAAATGTAAAGGACCAGGCATTGTAAACCTGCTTCTAAACTGCAAAGCCTAGGTTAAATTCCAGTAGCCATTAGGACAATACCCGAACTGCCCAGTAAATATTCCTCCTGATCCTCTGGTTGTTTAATAACTTAGGACCCTGTGTAGCCCGGCACATAGGCATTCAAGGCCCAAAACCAATCAGTTTGAATGTGGACCCCGCTTAGAAGTGACCAATCACCCCTGCCCAGCCTGTTCCCGCCAATGAATGTACTAATCAAGTCTAAGAATTATTGTTTGATTTTCCCGAGGTGTATGGTGATTTGTTAAAAGAGATGTATGCAAAGCCCCCGCCCTCCCCAAAAAGTGTACTTAAGCACTGCTCAACCCTTGCCCGGGGCTCTGAGCTGCTCTCTCTCTTCCTGAGTGAGCCTGGAGCCTCAGGGCGCTGAATCAGGATCCTCAATAAAAATCCCCTTATGCTTATTGCACGAAGCCGGTCTCTTGTGGTCTCTTCCTCCGACGTTTCGCCGGTCCCTTACAGGTTGATCTTGTAAGAAATTCTCTTTGGTCCTTTGAGTGAGATCACTTGCTTTAAAGGAGATTCTGCTCCCTGATTCCAAACCATTTCCACTCCCCCACACTCCCCCAAATGACTCCCCATGTCCCCACCCAAACGATCTCATCCCAAATGCACATACTGCAATGAGGAGGGAGGAGGAAACTGTTCCCTCAGGAGAGGGACCAGGAAGATGGGCCAGCAGCCCTTTTTCTGATGCCGAACTTGGAGATGATTATTGCACAACTCCAGTTGAGTACCTACTGTGTGCAGGGCACCAGAGTAGATGGTTTTAACATATCCTCTTAAAAAAGGATTGGTTCAGAAAATCGTTCTTTTCATTTTATAAATGGACAAAGTCAAAGCAGATATGATATGGAATAAAAATGAGTTGGGCTGGGTACAGTGGTGCACACCTGTAATCTTAGCAACTTGGGAGGCTGAGGCAGGAGGATGGCGAGTTCAAGGACAGCCTGGACAATTTAATGAGACCCTGTCTCAAAATAAGAGCAAACAAAAAATTGGGCTCAGGATATAGCTCAGGGGTAGAACATCCCTGGGTTAAACACCCGGTGCCACACACACACAAAATGTGTTGGCAGTAATCCAAAATTATTTCAAATTTCAAAAAGTTCATAGGGGATAATTTGCTACCCAGGTGTTGACTTTTTGTTGCAAGTGAAAGAAACCAAATTAGAAAAGTGACATCCTGGGGTGACAAACATGGGACCCAAGATGCAACATGACTCGGCCTATTCCCAGGCACAACCAGGGTCTTTTGAAAGTTCTTATGGTGGTCTCTTCTCTTCATTCCATCTTATCTCTGAATGGCTGGTTCATTTCCAATCTCTCTACCCAGACTGGCTTTCTCCTTTTCTCTGGTCCATGCAAAAGAAGACACAGATACCAAGCTTTACATCTTGATAGTCCTGAATACAGAAGGAGTCTCTTCCTAAATTCCAGACCTCCAAATCTTACAGAAAAACTCTGATTGGATGAGATGCCCATCCACGAACCATCAGGAGAGAGGTAACATTCTCCTACGATGGCAGCTTCTAGGGTAAGCATCTGGATAGAGTGGAGAAGGGTGATAAAGTACATGTAGGCAGATACTCATGATGGGGCAGGTAAAAGAAGCTACATGATATAATAACAAAAGGTTGAGTTTTGTTACCACAGCATAACTTGACTGATACACATGCTAGCAGGAGCTTCCTACAACACTTACCAAGTGGAAATTGCTAACCTGGTTTGAAGTGTGGGAGGCACTCAGATTTGTCTGTGATCTGGAGCAATATGAGAAGAAGAAGGAGGGAGACCAATAGTTATGAACAGTTTAGGTCCAAAACTGGTTCTTTCTATACATATACCTCCTTGAGGGCTTACCCCATTTTGCTGACTTGGAGACGGAGGTTCAAAGAGGTGAGGTGACTTACTCGAAATCACAGTTGTAGTAAGTGGTGGAAACAAATTCTCAAATCTGCACAATTTCCATAATCTCTATCACTCTGAATAAAGATCATCTGTGACTAGTTTTCTCTCCTCTCCGATGCCTTTTTAAACTTAGAAAAAAGTTTGAGAACGAAGTTAGGCAGTAAATATCTTGTTTCCTTCCAATTTCTGTGAAGGGTTTGGTTCCACTCTGGTCTCGGGGGTGCTTGCCAACGTCTCTGAGTCAGTCGAACCATCCCTTAAAAAAATGGAAGAAAAAAAAAAACACCAACCAAAAAAAAGCAACCAATCCAGCCCTAAATGATTCATGACACCCAGCATACATATTTATAGGCTCTTTCCAAGAGTGAGATCCACTCGAGGCTCTTGTTCCCACCCCCATGCATCTGCAAGCTTGCACCAGGCACTTAGAAGAACCAAAGACTGTACCACTTACTCACCCACACGTGTCTGTGCTGGGGTTTGAACTCTCCGTGAACCACCGCCACACTGCAGAGCCAAACTCTAAGTGCCCATCTGTGGACGTGGAGTTCCGAAATGGGATTCTGCTCTTGGGCCCGCTGGTCACTCTTGTAGATAGTTTTTCCTGTGTGTGTGTGTGTGTGTGTGTGTGTGAGATAGAGAGAGAGAGAGAGAGAGAGAGAGAGAGAGAGAGAGAGAGAGAGTGAGTTACATCTCAAGCTTGGAGCTAAGACCTGTATATATCTAGCGAGAGGGGACGTTGGGCCTTAGGTTAGATCTAGGTATGCAGATCTGCTCCTGCTGGCTCTGTGACCTAAGAATGTCCCTTCATCTCTTTTAGACTTAATGTTCTTCTTTAAACTGGAGCTATTTGTGACCTGCACCATGGAACTGTTGTCATGAGGAGAGTGAGGACAGGGCTTACGGAAATGCGCAGGGCATTATAAGTGCCCCGGGGTGGAAACAGAAGGCAGCTGATACCACCTCTCAGCCTGCAGAAGAGGAGAGCGGATTCCTGGCACCAGAGAAGGCGGCAAGGCAGGGGACATGTCCTCGGTGGGACAGTGCAGCCAGCCCCACCCACGGTGGCTTTTCAGGGAGGGAACCAGCAGACTGGCCTGCGTTGTTCAGTAAGTGTGGATGGAGTCAGAGAGCTTCCACCTTGTGATTCATTTCCACTTCAAATTTGATGTTTGCTTATTAACATTTTGATGCTGTGACCAAAATACCTGAAGGGAAGAACCTGGAGGAGGAAAGGTTTAACTGGGGCCATGTTTTCAGAGGTCCCAGGCCATGGATGGCCAACTCCATTACTCTGGGCCCCTGGTGTAGCCAAACATCATGGTGGAAGGGTGTGGCTGGAGGCAGTAGGTCACTGAGGTGTGACTTTGGGGAACACATTTTGACCCTGGTGAGCAGAGCTCTTCCTGCTTCACGGTTGCCATGTCCTGAGCTGCTTCATGCCTCCCTTTCCACCGTTACGATCTGCCTCAACCCAGACCCAGAGCCATGGAGCCAGCTGCCCACAGACTGAGCCTCTGAAACCACGATCCAAAATAAACCTATTGCCAGGTATTCTGGTCACAATGAGTAAAAGTTAACTAAAACAAGGTTAGATTTTATTAAAAAAAAAAAAAGTGGGAGAAGATGGTGTCCATTCCTAGTGGTATTTATTTTGCAGATTGGCAGAGCTTTATCATCTCAGCAAAGACTTCTAGCACTTTCTACCTTCCCTCTTAGGAGAAGCACTCATTGATTCATTGATTGGACAATGATTCACTGGTTGGAGGAAGAGACCACACAAGAGACTGTCTTCATGCAATTGGCAAGGGGGATTTATTGATTCAGCATGCTGAGGTTCCAGGCTCACTCAGAAGATAGAGCAGCCCAGAGCCTAGAGCAGAGGTCAAGCAGAGCTTAAGTACACTTTTTGGGGAGGGCGGGGGGGGAGGCTTTGCATACATCAGAACAAATCATCATGAGGCGTGGGAAAATTGAACAACAACTCTGAGACATGATTAGTACATTCATTGGCGGGAACAGTCTAGGCAGGGGTGATTGGTCACTCCTAAGCGGGGTACACATTTAAACTGATTGGTTTTGGGGCCTGGATGCTTACGTGCCGAGCTACTTGGAGCCCTTAGCTATTAAACAACCAGGGAATCAATGGAAATATTTACTGGGCAGTTCAGGTATTGTCCTAAGAGCTACAGGGATTACAGGTTCCAGGGGTAGCAGAGGAATTGTAACAATACCTAGTCTTTTACTTTTTAGCCCAGGCCTTGCAATTTAGAAACTTTACAATGCCCGGTCTTTTACACTTTAACTCAGACTTTTGCAGCTTAGAATCAGCTTAGAAATTTTACCTTTACAGACAGGAGGCATTGGCGGAAGCAGGGTGTGTGCTCCTCCTCAGCACAGTTGGGGTGCCTGCCTAACTCCCTCTCTGCTAAACATTTGAAAATGAATGTTCGGGGATTTGCAAAGAGAAGCAGCTTTGAAGAAAAGAAAAACGTGTCTTTAATTGCAAAGGTTTCAGGATTAGCAAAGGCAGTAGTTCTGCTACAGCTTTGGTGTCTTTCCAACTTGGTGGTGGGGTGTGTGTTTAGCTGAAGAAGATTAGGGTCGTTCCTAATTGCTTATAGAAAAGAGCCTCTTGTTTACGGGCAGAGCACATTCTTTTCCAACTAATTAACTTGACAAACCTGAACAGAGAGTTGTTTCTGACCCTCCCTGGGCAATTGGACTAAGTGTTGTATCCCGTCTACCACCTTCCACTGCCTTCTTGAGTTTCTTCTGACAAGGAATGGGGAGCAGGGGAAGGGTGCACCTGTCACCCCCTTTCTAGTGAACGACTCACGGTGGTATCAGGAGCTCCACTCTCAGGGTTCCCTCGCACCAATCTTAGCCTCTATTTCTTTCTCTCTACAAAAGAAAGCCATCGCAGCCGCTGGGAGAGGGTCAGATGGGATTTGCTGCAGAGGAGGAAGGAGTAGGGAACCGTAACAAAAGCACAGCTCAAGAAATGGCAAAAATAATAGGTGAACTCCGTGATGGATATGTGGATTAGCGTGATTTAATCATGCCACGTGGTCCTCCCGAAGGTACACGATTGTGATTTATCCATCAAAAACGATGTACTTTAAATGGTGAGGCCCTAGAACACCCACCCATGTCATCTGGGAAGGACAGAGGATAAATAAAAGTGGGCGTTGCCCTGGTCATGCACCTGGCTAGATGCACCGAGAATCCTGAGGTTCTGAATAAGGAGTGAGGGGCCGAGAACAGAAGTGTACAGACACGGTGGCAGGTGCCCTGAGCCTCCTTCCCGCCTGTTCTCTGTGCCCTGAGAAAGAGTGACCGAATATTTCCAACACTCAAGGGAGGCCGAGAGTGACTGGGGCCGGGGGTAGCACTGGCTCGACCAGCGATAATGCAATTCTTGGGGGTGGGGAGTGGCACAGAGAGCTACTGACAGAAAACCAGAAGCCCCCCTCCCTCCTCATGTCACTTTATATGCCCTAGAACTTAGCCACAAGCCCTTGAGCAAAAAGAAGAGAAGGACCCTGAACAGCCCACAATTTGGTTTTCTATGCTTGGTGGAACTGAGGCTCAAATAATAAAAAAATGTATTTTAAAAAAATCAGTTTCCTCCTTTCCCACACACAACAAGCAAAGCACTGGTCCAGCACTCAGAAGAGCTAGGCATAGGGATCTAGTCTGCACTGCTGGTTAATAACCAGGAGAACTCATTTTTTGCAGGTACAGAAACAAGCACAGAGAGGTTCAGTAATGTACCAACCCTAATGTGCCCCAGGTGACCAAGGCGGGATGCAAATTCAGGTCTGCCTGGCCCCTAAATCTTCTCATCTTAATAGGCAATATTCTAAGCCCTAAGAAGAAAATATTTGCATTAAGGAAGTGGAGACTTTTAAGGTGATTGCTGATTATCTGATGGGATATAGAGTATTTTTAGCAAGAGTTTCAATAGCATTTTCCAGAATCAGTTCATTGGATTTTACAAGGGAAAAATTATAGGAACAAATTCTGAGATCCTAGGATCAGCTCCAGTGAAACCAAGGGGACATTTAATACAGGCTGAATCATGGCACCCAGAGATGTTTACCTCCTAAGGCTTAGTCCTGAGAGTATGTCACCTCATGTGGCCTCACATGGCAAAAAGGATTCTGCGGGTGTGATGGAGCCAAAGACCTCGAGATGGGGAGATAGTCTTGGGTTATCTGAGAGGGCCCATGTGATGGCTAGGGCTACTCAAAAGGGGAGGCAGAAGAGTTAGAATTGAGTTAGAGAAGGGATGTGACAGAGGAAGCAGTCAGAGTGAGGCCGGGCCACAAGCCCAGGAATCTGAGCGGCTGCTGGAAGCCAGGAAGGCAAGGAACTGGATTCTTACAGAGAGGGCCCTGCCGCCATCTTGATTTTATCCCTGGGAAACTGGTTTAGGATTGCGATTCCCCTCGGGCATTGTCTTCTCACTTGTTCACTCAACTCTCTCCCTGAAAACACCCTCACAGGCCACGTGGAATAATAATAAAAATAGTAATGCTGGGTTTCTGGGTATCTGTTCCATCTTACACGAAGCTGCTCTCCTGTGTACACTGGAAAACACCCTCCCCTTCCTACCCCTCTTCTGTAGCCTTTGGTCTCCAATGGGAATTGGAGTTTGGGAGGACTTCACATTTTCAAGATTTCACCGTTTTGGATTGTCATCTTTTAGGATTTCGGGTTTGGGGAGATTTTAGAATTTAGAGATGGTAAGTATTTCAGGATGCCAATATTTGGGGTCACGGTGTCCTGGATGGTGTCTTTTGGGATGATGATTGACACAGTTGAATGCATACCCCCAGGCGTCAGCCCTAGACATCAGTGTTCATTGGGAGTCCAGCCAGCGAGGCCACCTTCCACCACCTCCTGCCTCACATCTCCAGGTGGTTCCCGATCAAGAAGACTAAGAAATGCTCAAGGAGGGAAATGAGATATGAAAGGCTCTAACTTGTTCGAAACCTAGGGAAAAGTTTTGGGGATGTGCTTGGCAGAAGCACTGAATCATAAGTAAATCATAAAATCCTCACGTATTGGAACCGAAATGGACCTCGTAGGATGCGCTAGTCCAACACCTGCGCTTTACAGATGCAGGAACCCAAGCTGCAGCCCACCCAGAGCTTCCAGGTGGCAAACAATGGAGAACAAATCAGGCTCAGAATTCAGAGCTACAGGACCTAAGCAAGAGGAAAGGCCTGGCTCTTCTCAGGGCATAATTTTTTTTTGGGGGGGTGGGAGTTGGGGTGGGGGAAGACAACAGTGATTTGAAACTGTGTGTTTTTGTTTGCAGACAGCTCAAAACCAAATTTAAAACTCAGTTTTCATGCAATCTTACACAATATGCAATTGTATGAACTACCTGTATATTTGCATATTATCTTTTCTTTGGGTCTTATCTTCCTATAGTCTCCCTCTGGAATTCACTGTGGTATATTGATGCATGTACATGGTATAATCTGGTCAATTTCATTAACATTTCCTCCCCTTTCCTGTCCCGTTAGTCCTCCAATCTCCTTCCTCTACTCCCCTGATCTCCCCTACCTTTTCATAATCTCTCTCTTTACCCTCACATTTAAAAAAAAGTTTCCTATAATTTATTTTTATATATTGTTATAGAAACTGGTTCTGGATGTCTTTTATGTGTTTAAAATAAACAGGCAGTAGATGCTGCCAGGGAACTGACGTGCTCCCCTTGACAGGTTTCCTTTTTAGTCAAAGAAATAACTGGATGGAAGAGGGACAGAAAGAATTTCAGGTGAAAATGTTAAGAGCTTCTTCAGTGGAAGACGATCCACAGTAAGAATAGAGCAGGTGCTCAGAACATACAATGGGGAGAAAACCAACACGTCGAACTTTCAAATTCAGACTCCAGTTGTAAAGGTAAAATTTCTAAGCTGATTCTAAACTGCAAAGCCTGAGTTAAAGTGTAAAAGACCGGGCATTGTAAAGTTTCCAAGCTGCAGGGCCTGAGTTAAAAAGTGAAAGACTAGGTATTGTTAAAATTCCCCTGCTACCCCCAGAACCTGTAATCCCTGTAGCTGTTAGGACAATACTGGAACTGCCCAGTAAATATTTCCACTGTTTCCACTGGTTGTCTAATAACCTGGGACTCTGTGTAGTGTGTCACGTAGTCCTTTAGGCCCTAAGACCAATCAGTTTGAATGTGTACCCCGCTTAGAAGTGACCAATCACCCCTGCCCAGCCTGTTCCCGCCAATGAATGTACTAATCATGTCTCAGAGTTGTTGTTCAATTTTCCCACGCCTCATGATGATTTGTTCTGATGTATGCAAAGCCCCCCCCCCCCCCCCGCCCTCCTCTAAAAGTGTACTTAAGCTCTGCTTGACCTCTGCTCTGGGCTCTGGGCTGCTCTCCCTTCCTGAGCCCCAGCGTGCTGGTTCAATAAACTCCCTCCTGCCAATTGCATGAAGCCAGTCTCTTGTGTGGTCTCTTTCTCCGATGCTTCGCCAGACCCTTACACAGTCTGCATTAGAAAGTCCTTTCTTTCTTTTCTCTCTCTCTGTGTGTGTGTGTGTGTGTGTGTGTGTGTGTGTGTGTTGCTAGGGATCCAAGCCACGGCCTTGTGCATGCTAGGCAAGCACTTCACCAACTGAGCTACATCCCCAGTCCCTCTTTCTTTCTTTCTTTCTTTCTTTCTTTCTTTCTTTCTTTCTTTCTTTCTTTTGTTTTGTTTTGTTTTTTTGGAAGGAGAAATGTGAAAGAGAGAGGGAAGAAGAGTTTGTGGGGGGTGGTGGGGAGGGAAGAGGCTTTTCAATGACCCGAAAAGGGAGGGCCAAGGACTTGGGGCCAGGCTGGCTCTTGCTCCAGACCCAGCTCCTTACCCCTTCCTTCATTTCATGACCCCAGCACGTCAGAGTCCCCAGAATTTGCCATGCCATTTCAAGAATGTGATTCTGCTTTGGCAGCTCTGTCCACCTTAGAAATCTTTCTCTTCTTTTGCCTGACAAAAATTCTTCTTTTCCTTCTCTATCACTTGTTCTAAGAGAGCTTTTAAAATTGCTTTTCCCCATCTACAGATACTCTCCCTTGTGACCCAACGGTGCCTGGTACTTTTCCCCATCATGACCCTAGTTCCACTATGTTGAAGTAATTACTTGTCATTCTGTTTTCCAACGAGGCTCCTTGAGCAAAGGAAGGTCTACTATTTTTTCTTCTTCATTGACCACTGCAATACCTGACTTACAGCAGGTAAACAGTAAGTGTTTTCTGAGACTCCTGCAGTGGCCGCCAGTGGACGATGTGGGCAGAAACACGGAAGGAAATTATCCAGAGGTGCTTGTGGCTGAGCGACAAGAGCAAAGAATGAGGTAGGCTGAGTGGGGTGGGAAGTATTGAGGGCTGAAATCAAGTCAAGATGGCGCCTGGCACTTTGCCAGGAGGAGTGGTTCCTGAAGCAGCGCCAGCAAGCCATTAAGATGATGAGGATTCCTTATTGGTTGACTGCTGTATCTAGATGATGTTAATTAAGTTAAGCTGTGTGCAATTAGTTAAGTATATATACCTCTGCTGTCCAGCAGAGAAGCAGCTCCTGCTATCTCGGGTGCCCGCTACTTTGAGTTTTCTCTCAGTTCCTGCTGAGTTCACACGCAATAAAGTAGTTCCCACTTCAACCTTCAGGTTGCTTGTCACCTCTCGGTTATTTGCCCAGCTGGACTGTGGCAGGGAAGGAGGGTCTCTACAGTCCTTACTCCTTCTAAAAACTCTGGGAAACCCAACCAGCCCTGACATGAGGTAGAGCATGAGAGTTGGTGAATCAAGACCAAGTTTGAATTTCAAATTCTTTTTATAATAGAGCAAAATGTTATCCGTATGTCTCAGCATGGGTATGTCATTATTTATTTATTTTTCTCCTGCAAATTCTATGAGGGACCATGATTGTCTCAATTACTCTTGTTTCTGCTGTACCCGATACCTACTTGTTAAAGGAATAAATCAACACAATAAACGAATGTGAAAACTTTCCCTCCAAAACAGCCCAAATAGATTTCCATATTTCCATCTTTCTTATCACTCTGGGCCAAGACCTTTTGCCGCGGTCTGGCTGGGCACAAAATCACGAGCCACTCACACCTGGTAGATTCAAACAGCAACTCTTTATTCCTGAACTCACACACCTGGTAGATTCAAACAGCAACTCTTTATTCCTGAACTCACACACCTGGTAGATTCAAACAGCAACTCTTTATTCCTGAACTCACACCGGCACTCTACACACGTTCTGGGGAAATCCATGTTCTGAATCCCAAATACTCTCTGAACTCAACGGGGAACTCAAGGAGGGGGCGTGCCTGAGGCAGCAGGATACGCCCTATTCCCAGCAGGGTACACCTTAAACCTGGAACCGCCCTAAACCCAAGGAGCAGGATACTCCTAAACCCCGGATCCACCCTGGTCCTTGAGCAAGGTCACCTTACTCAAGCATACATGCAATGTCACTACAGATGACCTGGGTCCAAAGGCAAGCCCATTTCCACAATAGAGAGTCCTTCCTCTAAGCCACATGGGGTAGGCTGACAAGAAAATTTCGATGCGTCATTCCTACTTGGCAATGGCTCTCAGCAACCTTTCATCCTCTGGACCACGGCAAACTCCCTAATTCGTTTCCTTGCTTCCATTTCTTGCCCCATAATCTATTCACAAAGATCAACTAGATTGATTTTCTAAGATAGAGGACAACCCATAGCACTCTCTTGTTGAAAATCCTCCAGGGACCTACCATTGTCCTTGGGACAGAATAGCGCCCTGCCCTTGGCTCAGCCGGTCCTTCCTGACTTGCTCCTGCCAACACAGCCTCGTCTCCCGCGTCTTCATTCTCAGGCACACTAGCCTGTTGTTCTTGCCTTTTTTGTTGTTATTTCTTATTTGATTGTTTGCCATTCCTTCAACCCACCCTGTGGGTCTGAACTCAAGACCTTAGCACTAGCTAAACCTCCACTTGAAATGTCTTGATTCCCACAAGGTGACCCATTCTTGTCTTTCAGATTTTTGCCTTACATCTCAGGACTTCCCCGGTGACTCTACCTAAAGTAAATCACAATCTTTATGGCGTCAGATATTTTCATAATCTTCAGAGATTTGTTCATAACATTAAAATTTTATGTATTTATTTGATATTGTCTATCTCCCTCCTCAGAATGTAGCTGCATAGATGGAAAGAGCTCTATGTAAGTCATGGCCACGTCCAAGTGCTTAGAGTTCTGATAATCACAAATATTTGTTCGATGAATACATAAATCCCTAAATTTTAGTGTTGTTTTGAAGATTAAATGAAATAATATATGTAAAAGCTCTGTGTCTGATACAAAAAATAGCATGTAATGGATATAGTTCTTTCATTTCTTTTCTTGCTTTACATACAAAATTTTCACCTCTGAGCTTCTATTTCTATCAATTTTTTATTGATTTTTTTAAAAAAATAAATGATAGCGGAACACATTTCAATTCTGACTACACATATATAGCCCAATTTTTCATATCTCTGGTTGTATATACAGTATGTTGACACCAATTCGTGTCTTCATACATGTACTTTGGATAATGATGTCCATCACATTCCACCATCCTTCAAGCTCACTGGGAATTGGGGTGTGGCAGGGCCTCAAATAGGATCAACTTGTTTCTTCTCCCTGTGTCTTGGGTAGTGATGCCCGCCAATACTCTGCTACCTGGGCAGGAAAGGAGCAGAGGTAAGTCAAGTCTGAGGTCAGCCACAAATAGCAAAAACCAGAACAATGATTTGAACAGATCGGGGGTGTTTTCTTCTCACCCAGTGAGAACAAGGACACAGACTGTCCAGGACTTGTGATCAGAATCCTTCTGTCTTCCTGCTCTTTGTTCATCTCTCAGAGCTTCTGCATGCGGCCACATACACTGCCCTTGGGACAGTTCCAGTGCGTCACAGGGTCCCATGTGTGAGTCGCAGTGTCTGGGACTTCTCAGCTCATGTCTGCAGTAGGACCTGGGTGCGACCCTTGGACCCATTTTACTTTTCAGAAGAACTGAATTCACATCTGCTCCCATACAACTGAATACCTTCCTCTTGATCTCATTTTCCAGAATCAGGGTATTTCCATGCAGGGCTTCTGTCTGTCACCTGACCCCTTCCTCACCTGTCTTTGTGACTTACTGTAAGTTATACTAAGAAGCACAAACAATTCAATCTCTCTTTGTGCTCTCCTTGTTTTTTGCAGTAGCACCAGCTGACCCATATCAGACATTCTGTGTACAGGATATCCTAGATCATAGTGATTTTTACTTCTTTGTGACTATATTTTATAAGGTTTCCTTCCATGTTACTCAAGGTGGGCTAGACTTTGCTTATGGTTAAAAACAAAGACGAAATTTCAACACAAGTGCTCTTTTCTTTTATTCAAGGTCCATTGCAGAATCAAAACTGCACTAAGATTTCATTTCACTATTCCATCTAGAACAGCAGTCATCAAGAATTAATCTAACGGTGAAGATTAAAAAAAAAATTCTACAGTGAAAACTATAGAACACTGAAGAAGGAAACTGAAGAGGATCTTAGAAGAAGGGAAGACCTTCCATGTTCTTGGACAGGCAGAATTAATATTGCCAAAACCTCCATACTACCCAAAGCATCACACATGGTCAATGCGATCGCCGTGAAAATACCAATGGCCATCCTCACAGAACTAGGAAAGGCAGTCCTAAAATCCATTTTGAAGAATAAAAGACTCAGAATAGCCAAAGCAATCCTGAGCAGGAAGAACAAGGCCAGAGGCCTCATAATGCCTGAGCACAAGTTGTACTAAAGAGCTCTAGTAACAAAAGCAGCACAGTATTGTCATCACGACGGACGTGAAGACCAATGGGATAGAAAAGAAGATACAGCTTAAACCACAGGGACATAGTCATCTGACACTTGACAAAGAAGGACGAAGATGCTAAAAACACGGTGGGGAAAGACAGTCTTTTTAACAAATGGGACATTCACATGTAGAAAGATGAAACTAAATCCATCTCTCTCACCCCACACAAAAGCCAACTCAAGGTGGATCAAAGAGCAGAATAAGACCAGACATTCTGCAACTTCTAGAAGAAAACATATGGTCAACACTCCAACATATTGTCACAGGCACTGACTTCCCTAACCCAGACCCCTAAATCTCAGGAATCAAAATCAAAAACCAGTAAGTGGGATGGCTTCAGACTGAAATATGTGTGCAGCAAAAGAAACCATCCAGAGCATGCAGAGAAAGATCTGTAGGGAGATCTTTGCCAGCTACTCCTCTGACAGGGGATTAATATCCAGAACATATAAAGAACTCCAAAACTTAGCCCTAAAAATTAAAAGAAAGAAAAAGAAAGAAAGAAAAGAAAAAATAATCCAATTAATAAATGGACCAAAGAATTAAGCAGACATTTTTCAAAAAAGGAAATACAAATGGCCAACAGGTATATGACAATGCTCAGCCTCCCTGGCAATCAGGGAAACGCACATCAGAACTCCATCGAGATGTCATCTCAGTCCCGTTGGAATGACGATCACCAAGAATACAAACAATCATAAATGCTGGTGAGGATGTGGGGGGAGAGGTACACTCACACACTGTCGGTGGGACTGCAAATGAGTGCAACCACTCTGGAAAGCAGTGTATGTAATACAGTCATTATAGAATATATATGCTATATATCACCAATTGAAAAAAACCAAATAAATAGAAGGAAAGAGAACAAAGGAAAGGAAAGAAGAGGGAGGGAAAGAGGGGAGGGAATACTGCTAATTGGGATAGAAATGAAAAAATCATATTCCATGCAGACGTGATTCTGTCAAAATAAACCCAAATATTATACGTGACTATAATTCACTAATAAGAACATTTAAAAATAAGACACATATAATTATATATGTTAGGGAGGATGTGGGGGGAAAAGAACACTTTACACTGTTGGTGGGATCATAATGTAGTACGACCATTTATGGGAGCCAGTATGGAGGTTCCTCAAAAGACCAGGCCTGGAACCACCATAGGACCCAGCTCTACCACTCCTCAGTATTTATCCTAAAGATCTGAAGTCAGCATACTACAGTGACCCATGCAGACCCACGTTTATAGCGGCACAATTCACAACAGCCAGATTGTGGAACCAGCCCAGGCATCTGTCAATGGAGGGATGGATAAAGAGAATGTGGTGCGTATACACCGTGGAGTTTTATCCAGCCATAAAGAGAATGAAATTATTTCATTTGCAAGAAAATGGATAGAACTTGAGAGCATTTTGTTAAGTGAAATAAGCCCAACTCAGAAGGCCGAGGGTCAAAGGTTTTCTTTCATATGTGAAAACTAGAGAGAATAAATAAATGAAAACAAAAGAGGGGGATCTCACAAAAATATAAGAGAGACTTAGTGGAGGAAGAAGAGTTGGAGGGGAGAGGCAGGGAGGGAAAGGTATTTGTTGAATCTTTGGAGATAAATGTACTTGGTTGCAGGCCATGAGCTTAGTCTGGAGTGGAGCAATCCCCACCCCCCACACCCACCCTTAACAGCCTCTTGAAATATAAGAACATCCTTTTAAAATAATGCCTGGCTGTAGATTGATAGGTTCCAACATTAGATGGGAAGTGGAATAAAACCACATCCATTTAAAATCTGACAGAGGGACCTGGAGGATAAAACCCTCTCCGTCTCATGGAGGGACGGAGATGGAGTTTGTTGTGATGCTGGTTGCTGTTAAGTTTCTCAGCTCTTTTCAAGGGAGATGAAATGCCATTAAACAAGGCGGCGATGGGAATAACAGGTGAATTTCAGGAGCGTCCGCACATGCAGTTCACGTCACGCGTCTTCCTTCCTGAATTGTTTTCACTCTTCAGTCACAAGAGTCTTTCTGGGTTGACAAATGAACCTGGCGTTGGGTGGAGAGGAGGAATGCAAGAGGCCTAACAGGAAGCCCTACTGGTGCCCCAATTGCATGCGGTGTGCAGTGAGACAAGGTGACACCTTGCTGCCCTGTTCTAAATCAAGGCTGGGCTGACTTTCTTCAGTAAAGATATATTCCTGGACCTCGAGGCTGGTCGTCTCTGTTGCTAGGAGTGAGCTTTGCACTTGGAGGACGAGGCAATTTGAAACCACATGCATATGCGCTTGCGTGCCGCTGTGACGATAAAACTCCTTCTAAAATGAGGCAGGAGGCCACGTCTGGGGCCGAGGCTGTGGCAGGCTCACCCCTAGGCTAATTTCCAGAGAATGACGAACCCAGCCCAATTCCATCTTGAGATTGGGAGCCATCTCGTCACAAAGTCAGAAAAAGTTCATTTCTGTTTTACTGTAAAATACTAAGATGTCTATCTGGCTGGACCATAGTTGGATGTCTTAAAAAACTTGCTTGGGATTCTTGCCCAGGCCTTGAACTCACCCAGCCTGGCTCCCCTTGACCAGATAACAACCCGCCCCGCAACCCCAGCTGCTCCGCATTAACTTTGATGTTGGAATCTGAGTTTGCTCCCACCTTGAGATGTTCAACAACCGAGATCAGAAAACCTGCTATCTATCTGCCCTTGTATTACGCTTGCCAGAACCCTGTTAGCTGTAAGTTCCAAGACACCCCCCCGGGTAACTCTTTGGGCTATAAAAACCTGTTTTTTTTTTTCCCAGAGAGCTGCTGCTGCTGTCCCCTGGCCCTGTTTTTCCGGGTGAGGCAGCCCGGGCCAGCTCTCTTTTGTGCACACAATAAGCTTGCTTTCATTTGGTTTAAATTGGAGTCGGTGGTCTTTTTTTTGCGTCGTGGTTCAACAAGAGGCAGAGGAGAAAGAGTTGAATCAGATGATGTGGGCTTGACCTGGCTTTGCCTTCTCAGGTGTATGACCTTGAGATAGATGCCTCCCCTTCCTGAGATCCCAGGGAAGGGGTCTGCTACTGATGCTAAGCACCCCCTCCTCCTTCCTGAGCTGCTAGTTGGGGTATTTGCTTCTCCTCCACTTTCTTCCAATTGGTTCTGGGTGAAGGTTCTCCATTCCTTGATCCAGACACAGCTACGTAACCTGGGCCATGAAGACCATTAACACCGTCCTCTTGCTGAGTAATTTCTACCAGCTTCTAGTGGGTAGAGGCCAAGGTTGCTGCCGAACCCTCTACAGCGCACGCGACAGCCCCTTATAACAGATGGATAGTTGTCTGTCTCCAAACGTCAGTCCAACTGAGGCACAGATCCGGCTCTAAAGCTAATGGCAAATGGTGGATTTCTCTTTGATAAAATATATGTTCTAGAATGGGGTCTTCATTAACCTTTACAACAAAATCTTTGGTCTCTCAAGATCACTATCAACCTATGACGGAGACTAGCCCCCTGTTCAAGGGTTTCTGGAAGTCTTTATCTAGGTGTGACAATGACGAGAGTTAATGAATTACTCATGGCCTTATTTTTCTCAACTAGAAAATGAGGATAGAAACAGGGTCCATCTTATGAGTTTTCAGAGGACTAAATATATTATACATACAGGCTGGGGGGCAGAGTTCAGCGGTATATCCCTGTTTAACAGGTGCAAAGCCCTCAGTTTGATCCCGTGCATTAAACAAACAAAAAAAGAAAAAGAAAGAAAGAAAGAAAGTCAGACAGACGGGCAGGAGAGTGCAGAACAGGGAAAGGAAATTTAAAAAAAAAATAATAATAAAAAGAAAGAAAAAGAAAGGATATTCTACGGGATAATCCCTTATCGGAGTGCCCAGGCCGGGTACCTGGTAAGCACTCAATTTCAGCCACCATTATTACTTTATTACATAGAATTAAAACAATTATTATCAGTTGATGGAACATTTTCCAGTTGCTCTATTCAGGTAAAAGGAATCAGTGGTTTGGGGATTATGGGGTTGGTTCATTTTACCAAAGTGAAATGGAAATGAAGCCTCAAGAAGGAGGCTTTAGCTCTAGAGGTCTGGCTCAGGCTCAGGTTACTAAACGGTAATGCAAGTTCAAAGCACCTGACGGCCTTGGCGAGGATGGAGACCAGGTTACTATCCACAGCCGTCCTTTGTTAAGCCCTAAGTGCCAGACGAAACACTTCACCCGGAAGCTCCCTGGGATCCTCGCACTTACCCTATAATGGAAGTAACAGAGTTTATAGAATTGTGCCCATTTTAAAGACAAGGTAACTGAGTCCTGGAAAGCTTCAGTGATGAGCCTTCTGGGTAATTCTCACCATACACACAGGAAGGGAGGCGGTGAAGAGAAGGGAGTGTGTGCTTTGAATTTGGGAGAGCCTGGACCTGCCTATTAATTAGCATTCCCTTTGGGTATAAGGTAAGGGGGGGGGAATATTAAAAAGAACAACTTTGCCGACTACATAGTGCAGTAATTAGATGAAAGTCAATATTAACAAGCTTGTGTAATTCCAGGGAGCCCACAGCGTACATTCAGAAGCCTCTGCCACTTAGCAGTTTTGTAGACCTGTGGCCTGAGGGCCAGAAATGTGACGGAGGAATCGATTCTTTGCCAGCTGATTAGTTGCTCGATATTTCCTGAGCAGCCAACGGTCCTGTCCCAGCCACCACCACCACCACCAGGAAGACGCAGCTGACGGTTAAATAAAGATGCTGCAAGAGAAGCAGATTTTTCTTTAAGGAAACAGCTCCCTGCCCTGGACCTGCACACCGTTCGCCAAAGATGTTTTTCCTTCTTTGGAACCTGGGCTACTCAAAGCACCAAACCAAGAACAGGGTCTCACCATCAAAATGTGGACACTCAGTTCTCCCAGTTCTGGGACCAGCGTCCCCAGTGTACTCTCAGGAGAGCAGGCCAAGCCCTCCAGCCATGAAGTCTGTTCAGGCTCCTCTCCCTGCTCCAGGACATGGAAGGACTCTGTCCCCCAAGCCACCTCCCACTCCTGCTCCTGCCCACAGGGTCCTCTCCCTCTGCACACCGCTGTTGTTAGTGCCCACCTGCAGCTTCCCGCCGCTTCTGCAGCAGCCTGACTGTCCCCCAGCCCCACGCTCCTTCTTCCCAGTGCCAGCTGCAGTGATCTTTCTACAACTCAGTCTTGGCCGTGCCCCTGCCTTGCCTTGGTTGGTGCCAATATTAAGATAAAACTAGGCTCATGAATGTGACCGAATGATAGCCCTGAAATCAGGCCTTACCGACGGCTTCCCCAGCCCCACCTCTCACCCCACTTCCTTCAGTGGTTCCCAGCTCCCCAAATTTCTTTAGCTGCTTACACACTGTGTCTCTTGCCTGAATGACTTTTCCTTCTTTATCCAAGCTTAGTAGAACTAAATACTTGTTCTCTTAAAGACTCAAATCAGGTGCTAAAACTCCTTGAATTGAGTGAGACTCTTGTTCATCTGTGTTTAGGTAACTGCCCATTCTCACCTCTCGTTGGGATTTAAAACTATTGTGCACTCATTCTTTGACACTCTTCCCTTCAAAATGCAGAGCCTCATTCACGACTCCTTGATTGTGGAACAAATTCAGAAACTTGCTTATAACAGATGCAATGTGGCAGGATTGACGGAGGGTGGCTTTTGAGGTTAGGGCATTAGGCCAGTTCTGCTTCTTCTGCTCTTTGGATCACCCGCTCTAGGGGAGGCAGCCACCATGTTGTGAGGATGCTCAAGCAGTCCGAGGAGAGACCCATGTGGAGAGGAACTAAGGACCCCAGCCAATGATACCTTATCATTTCACGCCATTGTAATGTGCACTGCTTTATGTATTCAATAGAAACCATAGTTCAATTTTTGAATTTTGATCTTTTCTGAGGCTAGTGATGTGCAGGACATTATTCTTTTGTGATTCTGGGCAGCAGCAGTGAGCCACGATTCCTGGTCAGCTACATAAACACTCCATAGTGTATTGTTTTGCTAAGCTATGATGTCGGGAAGGTTAGGTTATCAAGTGCAGGTTTGGCTTACAATATTTCCAACTTGCAATGGATTTACCTGGAGTAACCCCCCCTCATGAGCCAAGGAGCACCTGGACACAGCATCCTTAAAGAATGGACATTGGCATCCCAGAATTGCCTCAGTGAATCTTTTACTCATTCATTTCTCTGTAGAAAACACTGCATTTGGCACTGCAGGGGAAGAGGAGGTGAAATGACAGGATGATTGAGCTGACTTAGATGGCAGTGATAATGGGATACAGAGAAGGCAGGAGAGAGAAGAGCAACATAGCTAGCCAGAGAGGGGGGAGAGCTAAGTGCACAGGCCAAGGTGGCGCAGGGTCCCCTGTCCTTACCAAACAGATAAGTCTCACTGTGTGACCAGGGTGTGGTGACAAGTTATTCAGATCCTCAGGGAAAAGGCAAAGAGGAGTCACTAGTCAGATCCACCCCACCCCCTATTTAATTTATTTTTTTCTCGGCACTTTTTACATCGGAGATGCTCTTGTTCACTTGTTTGTTTAGCATTTGTCTCCCCCAGGAGAAGAGGGGCGGACATTTGCCACCCTATCAGCAGTTAGGAGAATCCCCAGCCCAACCCTCATTATTCCAGCATCAAATGAATCAGACTCCAAACCTACGCCACAGGAAGGATCTCTGAACTTTCTACTCACGGGGCTTAGGCTTCTCTGGCTAACCCAAAGAGAGACTCTCCGCTTCCAACAGGGTCCAGCTGCTTATCCACTCCATCCTTCCTTCCGGCAGGAGGACCATGCGTGGTCAGAGGGGCTGGGGGTGCTGACAGTGGCTCATTGGCCCTTTTCCAGCCACTCGAACGCTGAGGTGTAATTGCAGGTGCAAACCTGCTGCCTTGAACTGTAAGACTCCAGGCCGACTTAATAATCAGGCACTTAGCTTCCTGTTTTTTGCATCTTAACACACGAAGTCACTTTGTAAAGGGTTGAATGAACTTAATTATCAATTTCCACGTGCACATTACGATTCAGCTGGGGTCAGGCCAATGCTTCCTAGACACAGGCTGTTGACAATGGCCATGAGCATCTCCCTCCACCACTCTCATCTCACTCTGGGTGGATTTGTGTCACTTTTTGGAGTCTATTTTATTGATTGATTTTCACATAAATCCTGGGAAAGGCAAGAGACCAAAGTCATGTCTGAAGTCGGTCATTTCAGGCGAAGGACAATATAGAATTGGAATTTGCTTCCTGTGGAGGAAATAGGATATGCAATGCCTTTTTTTTGGAGGGGGGATATGGATTGGCAGAGAATAATATGGGGCAGGGTGGAGGTGGGATTCTTTCATCTACTGGGATATAAATTCAGATTAGGGGGACAATGGAAAACACTGAAGAGAAAGGGGATACCTTTGTTCTGCAGAAGGTGTGTATACTGAGTTACGTATGCGAGATGAATTTGGATAAATGAATGACAAAGGTATAATTATGTGGTGTTATATATTTGGAAATATTCTGCCGCAGAAACGGAATGGATTAAAATAGTAGAATAAGAACACAATGCGGGGAGGATGTTAAAAGTGGTCACTAATGATGCTTCTGGGGTGGCAAGAGCGAGATAGGGAAGAAGACAGGCATTCATCCAACAGGGTGGCGTGGCCTGTGAAGGTGAACGCACAGGCGAATCTCCACATTGCCTGGCCCCAGGACTCCCCTTTCCTCGGGATAATGTAATGACAAATCTACCTGCGCAGAAGCACACGCTAATACAGGGAAGATCGACACAGGTCTGGCGCCTCCAATTTGGAAGGCCTGGGTGGGGTACAGAAGAGGCCATCTCTTCCCCTCCGTCCGTTCCTGCGGGTACACTTCCAGGGCCTAATGCCACATCATAGACGACAAAGCTCAGGGCGGCTTCTCTCCTCCAGCCAGGTGAAACACGGCGTCAGAGCACATGTGCCTGGACTGGAATGCTCCTCCCGTCGTTGACAGGCTGTGTGATTCCGAGCAAGTCCCTGTCTGATTCTCCTTTTATTCCTTTATCTCTAAAACGAAGATGACCGCAGCCTCTACCTGCAGTGTTCTCGTGAGGGGTCACTGGCATGGAGCAGGCCTCATGGGACATTTCCTGTGATGGTCTCCAATACTGAAGACAGGAGCCCTGCGTGTGAGTCTGGAGGCCCCTCTGTAAGGGAAACTCCTTCTGTCAGGTGCCTCTCCTTCTCCGCCAGCCTCTCTTGGCTCCTCTTCCTCCTTCCCCTCTCTTTGTGAATTACGTTTAAATGCTTTCTCCTCCATTTCCCAACACACACACACACACACACACACACACACACACACACACACACACGGAAACAGGGTGCCAAGGGGTTCTGGAAACCGGGCCCTTTGCCACCGTGTGGTTGGTCAAATGCGGCCTGCAGGGGGAGCCAGCCCCTTTCCCTCTCATCTCCTTACAACCTGCCCATGAGAAAGAGATTCCTGTCCTCTCAAAGGATGAGAGGACATGCTGGCTTTCTTCTCACCTCTCGCTGGAACCCCTGGAAGAAGGAGCTATGAGATGAGGGGATTGCACCCAAATGGCCTGGTCTTCTCTGCCGGAAAGAATGGATACGCTGAAGGCTGCGGACGTCTCCTTTCCCCACTCTCTGCCCCTCCTTGGGGGTGAGGGGAGCCCTGGTCTCTCATGCGTTTGGTTAGATAATAAGAAACCGGGTCTGAACCTTCCGCCCTGTGGGTCCCGAGATCATCAGCAATGGGCATAGAGCGAAGGGCTTTAAACTTCAGCCGTTTAAGACCACGACCACCATTGACTATGTTTTACAAGTTTATGGGCCTTCCTGGTAGTTTTACCAAGTTGGGAAAGTTTATTTGTGTATCTTCAGGGGTGGGGGTGGGGGGGCTGGCTGGTCCAGGATGAACCTTCCCCGGGACATCTAGGCCCTGCTTTGTGTATCTGTCACCCTCCAGCAAGCTGGCCCAGGCTTGCTCTCGTGTTGGTAGCAGGGGTCCTAGAGGAAATGCACCCAGGTGTGTAGGAGGGCAAGAAACCCACACATGCTCTCAAGTCACACGTACGAGCCAAAGAACTACAGAATTACAGGCGGAGAGGGTGGTTAAGGGCAGATCACTTATGAGGCCTCTGAAGGCTGTCATTCTACCCCAGTCCCAAAGTTCGCCGTATGGAGGCTGATGTATGGCATAAAATATTATAAGTTTGTGAGAACCAACTGTTTACCCAGGGAGGCTGGGAAAGCTTTAAAGGGAAAGGATTCTTGAGTCCAACGTGGGAAGAGGAGCTTGCTATTCTTTAAGAGGGCAACCAGGACAACCCAGGAGGAGAGCACACTCCAGGAAAAGCTCAGAGACCCCACACAGCTTGGTGTATCAGAGGGACTGGAAATAGCTTAGTGGACTTACTACAATAGCGCCTCATGAGAGCTGAGGCTAAAGAGGTTAGGCTACTGAGCTCAGGTTTTGTCTTGAAGTCCACCGGAAGCCACTGAAGGTTTTCATGCTGTTGAATGATGTGATCAGCCTTTCTTTGCAGAGATAACCCCTGTCCAAAGAGTACAAAGAGGAGGGAGACTCTCACACCCGCCTGATCTATAGGTCAGGAGACTTTTGTTGGCAAATAATGCTCCTTCCTCCACCCACCCGGCTTTGTGTGACTCTATTGTTCCTCTCAGGAACACAGCTAAGTGGTTCAAATTCACTCACTAACCGGAAGCCAGCTCTTTTCAGACTCGTTAGACAATAACGTACCCGGGCTTTGGCCACACACATGCTGCACCAGAAATAATGGCTGAAATGAGAAGCAAGGACCCGTGAGTCTCTCCCTTGCTTTTTCATCCTGAAGCTTCTATAATTAGGCTGGAGAGAAATGATTTACTTAATTCATGTTATTTCATGCAATATCATTAGCAGTGCTCAGTCGTATCTTTATTAGCCCCGCGCACACTCCTCTATAACGTTGAGAGCAACAATGGGGCTTCACTTATCTCCAGGAAGCCAGCCCATTCTTTCAATGAAGGAAAAGTGGCCCCAGCCCCAGGTTGCCATAGACACTGGAGAAGGCTGTCACCAAGCCGCAGCGTACCTATTTCCTGGTGACATGCAGAATTAGAGGTATTGGTGGAATCAAAGGGAAACTAACCGGATGAAACAAAGGGTCCCTTCAGCGTCTCCTGACACACTCTCTGCCGAAGCAGCCTCTCTGTGCCCCTTTCCCCTCCTCCCTGAAGCCAGGGGACTGGGACTGAATCCCAAAGACCTTAGAAAAATGAAAGCCAGCAGCAACCTCCATGCATGTAACTCAAATTCATGTCCAAAGCAAAGCTTCCCGTAGACCAAGTCTGTGCCTTCCCACGGCTCCAGACTTTTTTTTTTTTTTAAGTTGTAGGTGGACCCAATACCTTTATTTTACTTTTATGTGGTGCTGAGGATCGAATCCAGGGCCTTCCATAGGTGAGGTGAGCACTCTACCCCTGAGCCACACCCCCAGCCCAGCTCGGGACTTCTTGACAGCCACAGGTCCTGGGAGAAGCATCATCTGCAAACCTCTTACTCACGATGCTGCTCGCACACGGTCTTCCTTCCAGTTTAGAAATCTGCATTTTTCCAACTAGGTGGCCTTGTCCTTTACGGTCCCCTTTCCTGGAATTCTGTCACCCTTGCCTTTTGAGTGTCTGGCTCCCTGGGTCTCCGATTGAAGGTCACTTTTCACAGAGACCCTGCCTGCCCCTTATATGTAAAAAATAACTCCTCTACCCCGGTTATTCTGTATCACATGAGCTTGGCTCCTTCCTGGCGATTTTTGTAATCTATAATTATCTTTTATTTACTGTTTGCTTATTTACGGCTGATCTCCCCCACTAGGGTGCGAGTTGCTTAAAGGCAGGTGCTTAAGAGGCGGTGCTCCGCTTCGCTTGGTTTTTCTCCCCAGGCCGAGGCTCGAGTGGAGGATCCCAGGGGCTTGCTTGGGAGGTGAAGGAAGTGGAGGGAGGGATGGGGATAAATAGGGAGCTCAGCCCACCGAGGGCGGGTTATCAAGTTACCATCGCGGCAACTGCAGGGTAGCCCTGCAGGGGGCGCTGTAGGAGCCAGAGCGCCACCCACAGCCCAGAATCAGCAGCGGGAGGGCGGGGTCGTTACAGACCCCCTCCCATCAGTCACCCAGGGCTGGACCCAGGCGTGGGAACCCTGCAGCACTTTTTAGCTTTTCACGTGGGAGTAGGCTCCAGTAGCCAGAGAAGCGTTTCAGTGGAAGAGTTTGGGTGGTAGCGTTGGAAGTTGGCTTTTGTGCACCATTGACTAATACCTTAAGGAAAAGGAGGGGACACTGATAGCATCTGTTAGGGTGCTCTATAGGGATAGGGTGCATAAAGGAAAGATCATGGTGCCCGAAGCTGCTAATATCTGACCCTCAAGATATTTTAATGCCTAATAGGACAGACAACTAGTTCATAGGAAAGAAGAAAAGGCACAGATTCGGATTTCAGGAAGACGTGGGTTCAAATCCAACTGTATGACCTGGACAAATTTCATGACCTTTCTGTGACTTTAACCGATGAGTTCCTCCCCTCCTCTGCAAAATGGAGATACTGATGCCTACCTCCTAAGATTATTGTGAAATGATTAGAGATACTGCACACCATGTTGATAGGTGTGATCATGTAGGAAGAGTGACCAGTAAATGTCACTTCTCTTTTCCATGACAGAGCAGCAAATTCTATTCAGCAAATGTGTGATTGAGGGCTAAAGTTTTTTTGGTCAATCAACAAAACTTCATTGAAAATCTGTCATATTGGAGGCGCTGGACCAACAGAAGGAGAGAGCAGAGAACAAGACAGAGAAGTGTCTGTCCCTGCAGATCTCACAGTCTAGAAGGGACAACTGGAAATAATAGAAAAGATGAATAAACGAACAGCACAAGCTGAGAGGGAGGAGGAGGAGATGAAGGAAAGGAAGAGGGCGATGGGGGAGGTGGTGGAAAGGAAGTGATGTAAGTCGTGAGAACACACTCACGGATCGCGGTCCTGCCTGTGGGTGGCCGGAGGCTGCTCAGAGGAGCACCTGAGAGCAGGAGCTGAGGTTAGGGCACACCTGGCATGACAGGGGGCAGAACTTCCTGGGTGTCTTTCAGACACTTCTGATGTGATCCTTGGAACAAATAAAAAGGGGAGTATACACAAAATATGCACATGCCTAATATCACAGGGTACCCCACAAATAGGTACGATTTTTAGGCATCAATTAAAAATTAAATGATTTTTTTTTTCAGTACTGGGAATTGAACCCAGGGGTGCTCTACCACCGAGCTATATCCCCAGCCTTGTTTATTTTTTGACTTCGAGACAGAGTCACGTTAAATCTCCTTGGCTGTGTTCAAAGTTGTGATCCTCCTGCCTCAGCTTCCTGAGCAGCTGGGATTACAGGCATGTGACACTGTTGATGAAGGGTAAATTAAACAGTGAAAAGTAGACTGAGTAGGGAGGCTGAGACAGGAGGATTTCAAATTTGAGGCCAGCTTGGGCAATTTAGTGAGAGCTTTTCTCAAATTAAAATATTAAAAGAGCTGGGGATGTAGCTGAGGGGTGGAGTGCTTGTCCAGCATGCTGAAGGCCCTGCATTCTATACCCAGTACTGCAAAAACGAAAGAAAGAAAACACAACACTAGAAGACCCCTGGAAGTTGGGGTGGTCATGAATGGCTCCTAGAACAGGTGGAGCTGTTTTGAAGAACAGAGGGGTTACTACTGTGGACCCTGAGGCGGTGGGACACTAGTCTGGCTAAGAATAATATTCAACTTTACTTATCAGGGGCTTCCTGTATCTCAGACCCCATTGGGAGGTACCTTCTATATTTAATGCCAATGTTCACAATGTGACTCCACGAGGTAGCCGCTATTAACTCTGCGCCCTCAACTTTGAAGATGAGAGAAATGAAAGCTAATTCCCTGAGGTCGCTGAGCAAGCTAAGCAGCAGAATTTGGACTCAAAGTAGGAATTAACTTTGAAGAGCTGAAAGGGAGAGACCGTGTGGTTCTCCCCAGAAGTCTGCAATGTAAAGATGGGGGTTAGACCCTGTGGCGGGGAGCAGCTTAACAGGAGTGATGAGAGCCACACAGAAATGGGGGCCGACCATGAATCTAACAGAGGGAAGCCACGAGGGGCTAACACTGTAAAATGAACGGAGGGAGCATTTTTAAAAATTGAGACAAAATTGATCTACGATGGAATACACACACAATTTTTTTTCTTTTTTTTTTGGGTACCAAGGATTGAACTCAGGGGCTCTCCACCACTGAGCCCCATCCCCAACCTTATTTTGCATTTTATTTAGAGACAGGGTCTCACTGAGTTGCTTAGCGCCTTGCTTTTGCCAAGGTTGGCTTTAAACTTGCAATCCTCCTGCCTCAGCCTCCTGAACTGCTAGGTCAAAGAAGGAACAAGGCTCCTTGTCAGATAAAATGCCCGTTTATTGAGGAACAGCTCTGCATATTTATAGAGCCAGCGGTGGTTTGACAGTTATGACAGTTCAATGGTTGAACGGTTTGACAGTTGGCATGGGGTGCTTTCTGATTGGTGGGTGAGGGTCATGTGAGCCAGCAGGGCTAGTCTGATTGGTGGGTGAGGGTCATGTGAGCCAGCAGGGCTAGTCTGATTGGTGGGTAAGGATCATGTGAGCCAGCAGGGCTCACCATTGGACGGCTCTTCTCAGGAGATGGGGAGGTTAGTCTTTGGAGCAGGGGTGACTCCCAACACTAGGATTGTAGGTGTGCAGCACTGTGCCCTTCAGGAGGGCACACATATTAATGGCACCCTAGTGGATTTTTACCCCCATATATGGCCATATAACCATCACATGAATCATGTCCATCACTTGAGAAAGTCCCCTTGCTCCTCCTTCCAGGGAAAAGCTTCCACCTCCTCTCAGGAAACCATTCTTCTGACTTCTACCCTCAAAGATGAATTTTTTAAAGTTACACATTTCTCATGTATGAAAGGAATATGAGCATGTGATATGAAGCTTAGATATTAACAAAAAGACCCAAGAGAATGTTAGATCACTCGTGAGCCGACGGCCCAGAAGAAACGTCCTAAAACACTTGGGTCTATTCCATGCTGTCTTTAATTGCACATTTTTTACATTTTAACTTGAGACCATTAGTACACGTTCGATTTTACATTCTTTTTTTTTTTTTTAACTGCATCATTAGGATGTAAACGTTTTCCCAGTGTAAATTCTTTATAAACTTCATTTTACATGGCCTTGACTATTCCTATGGAGGGAACATTTTACCAATTCCCTGAATATTAGTTCTGCTGGTTGGTTTCCAGGGTTTCGGAGTCACGAACATCTATTCCCAGGAAGCTCTATCTGAATTTCAGATTTTATTAGAATGGAAGAAGAAGGTGTCGATTAAACCAGTACATAGTCTCCAAACTTGTGGCTGTTGCTAAATGGTTTTCTACAAAGTGTCGACGTGGGTGGGTCCTCATGGCCTGGATCCACAAAAAGTGCCCGTGGCTGGGCACGCTCCCCAGCACTGAGCTGCTGTTTTTGTTTTGTTTTGTTTTAAAACCTGGAGGACTCTCTGGGGACGCTGAGTAAAGCTCTTGAGCTGAGGCTCTGCCTGGTCTCTGCTCCAGGAACAATGTGGCTTGATTTTTTTGTTCCTCTCCTAGTGGGTCGGGCTGAGATATTCTGAACAGGTGACCTCAGAGATCACTTTGGTTCAACATCTGGAACCATCCATGAGCAATAAGGGCAGAGAACAGTGGACAGGCCTGGGTGGCTGCCTCGGAGCAGGGTCACAGATGGCTCCCTTATGTAACCCTTCAGAGGAGAATGTTCCGGGATCCCCTCATCTCCTCGTAGGCACCGAGGAGGAGGAGGAAGACGTTGACAGCTCAGTCTGAAGACTTGGGCGGCTTCAGAGGGTGCCTTGGTGAGGGCCTGAGCAGCCTGAGAGCTGATAATTACAGTGTAGGACACAGCGGAGAGGGATAATGATCAGGGCCAACCTAGCTTTTAGGTCGGACTCAATAGTGGCCTTGGAAGGCGTGTTCTGCTATTTAAAATCACCCTCCCTTCTCCAGGAAATCTGGCCTTTTACACTAGAATAAAAGGCCAGGGTATGTATGCCTGTTCTCTGTGGAACACTTCCAAACTTGGCTTCTGGGAAAAGCACTCCATTGGAACTTTTCTTCCAAATGTGCAGGAAAAAACCTACTTCTCATGGGCTTCCAAACATCTCAAAGGAGCCAGTTCAGGGTGGTTGTGTCTGGCAGCAGAGGTTTGGGTGAACCGGCACCGAGTTCTAAACCCACCTTGAAAGGACCTCCTCTTTGCCTAAGTCTGGATGCTCCGGCGGCGTCTTCTCCGTTGCTGGCTCTTCTCTAAGTGACTGTGGGGTCACACGACGGATGGTCACCTTCACCTGATGACTTCTGTATCTCTTTTCACAAATACGTCATAGCTGAGAATGATTTTTCCACCATGATTTTTTTCCTGTGAGCATATGTAGGATTTTCTTCCAGGACACATTATGAGATGCTACAATGTTCATCCAGAACAGCATTCTCATTTCTGCTCTCATATATGACACATTAGAATAAATAAATAAATAAATAAATAAATAGGCTTTCAGCAATGTCCACAAGGGGACACAGCCTTTGTCACCACAGAGTTCAGCATCTAAATTCACTTCAGTTTAATTCTCTTTCAACAAGCATCGTCTAAGAAGCCTTCTGTGCTGAGATTGTGCTAGGTGGTAGAGATGCAGAAACGAATCAAGAGTCCAAGCCCCTTGGTAAACTCATAAATGGTCGAGGAGACGAAACCATAGCAACAATTCAGATATAAAAGGAGCTGGGAGTGCAGCTCAGTGGTAGAAGCTTGCCTAGCAGGGGTGGGGTCCTGGGTTTGATTCCCAGCGCTGCAAAAGAATAATAAATAAATGCTAATCTATGCATATGGGTTTCACGTGGGTGAAACCAGTGATGGAAGACCTCCGGGGGAGATGTGTCGACCCCTGAGCCTTGAGGGATCTATCTGCAAATGGTACCCATATGAAGGACACTGGGAAGCTGTAGCCAAGGCACAGAGGTGAGGAAGATGTCCCTGCGTGTCATCGGCAAGCTGTCTGATGTTGCTGGAATGGAACCCAGGGCAAGCCAATCCGAGGAAGGAGATGGGATCAGAGAAGGCAGAGAGCATGGACAACTGAACCTGCTGGAGAAACAAAGAATAATTCACAAGGTTTTCTGTTTTCTACTAACACTTAACCGAAATGCAGACTAGCCCTGGTGATGGGGAGGGGAGGTGAGCTTCCTCCCAAGATGGCTGTCGAAACATGGATTTGGGAGAGAGCCACCGCATGGCAGTTATTGCCCCACTAGGCCAAGGAGCACTTTGGAAAGAAGCCACCAGACTTCCAGGCTGAACTCCTACTTTGTGCCAGGAGGAACCTCAGCATAAACACGATCGATGTCCAGATTCTTCCATAAGCGACAAGAAATAATGGCAAGGGGGAGGAGAAATGAATCAAGGCAAGGCTGAGA
Organism: Ictidomys tridecemlineatus; assembly: GCF_052094955.1. Lineage (NCBI taxonomy): Eukaryota > Metazoa > Chordata > Mammalia > Rodentia > Sciuridae > Ictidomys > Ictidomys tridecemlineatus. The sequence goes on from NC_135486.1 coordinate 134,570,395, forward strand.
AGAATAATGAAGGGTCATTCGTGGGTGGTTTATGATGTGTGACATTTTGTTCATGCTGAGATTTCCCAGGTGCGTCATATAAGTCACCGAAACAGGCAATAAATGGAAGCTTTATTTTCTTATTTAAAACAATGAGCCCCTGTGAACTAAATAAAAATATGGGGGCTTGGAAACATGGGGAGTTGATTATGAGGGCATAAAATTGATCATTGGGGTTTTGTTCCACCATGTAGTCACAAAAACAAAGCCATTATTTATGTTTGTTGCTACTTTAAAGATTATCAAGAGCGTTCAGGTTCCATTATTCCATGAATAAGGTGCATGGGTCTTGCCCCCCAGGTCTTTCTGCCTATAAAGAGGCAAAATGGAATCCAAAATCGGGGGCGCTGACTGTAAGAAGAGCTCATTGGGTCTTTGTAGCCCCTGTTTCCCCGAGACGATGGGTCAGAAGTCCTCACCCCTCCTGTCTTCCATACAGATGAAGCTCATTTTATTTGGAACAACTGGAATTCCAGAAACATTGTTTTCCACTTTTCTCCAGTGAACTTCCCCAGGAGAAAAGGCTTATTGCCTCCAAATAAAAGAAGTATAATGAGAAACCCTCTCCTGGGCATCCTGGCTGCTGCTGTCTGTTCTCGCCTCCAGTTAGGGGCCCAGGGGAGCGAGGGCACCTGTGGAGCTGGAGGAAGGTGGGGTACATCCAACTGCCAACCTAGTTTTATTTTGATTTGCAGAGTGTTTTGTTTTGAGCAATTTCCTGTCTTATAAATTTTTTTTTGAAACCTATCTAGATTCACTGGAGGTGGCAAAAATCATACAAAGAAGTCCAAAGTGTCTTCCTGCAGCTTTGCCTAATGGTGGCATCTCCCACTCTGCAGTGTGACCCCATAGCCGACTTCCTTTCTTCCCCCTGAGTCAGTTCCTCACACTAAAACAAAACAAGCAAACCAACCTCAACAAACCCAGAAGGTCTAACTTAAAGGCTGGATTTTTGGCCTTTCTTGGAAACTCGGAAGCTCTGGGGATGAGCATGGGCACCTTTGGGGGCTAAGAGGGCTGCACCTTATCAACAAGAAGGTGCCTCCAGACCTTTGTCTTTCCTTCTTTTTCATGCCTCTGGTGGCAGCTGAGCTTGCATTTACAGATGATCAGGAATTGTGCTTTACAAAAGGGAAAGTTTTGAATGATTTGGGGGTACCTCTCCAGCACCTCCCTTTTGGCATGTAAGCATACACCTTCAGCCTCGCTCAGGTCAGACCACATCTGAAAGAAACCAGGATTGGAGTGTGCAGATTCCTCCTGTTGGGATTCAGTGACTCTGGTAAGCTCCTGAAAGTCTGGGAAAGTATCATGTCTTTTTGATCCTAGAAGTTTTGAGCATTTTCGTTTTAAAAGAGTAATTTATTATTGCTTATGTTTTCTCTGCTATGGTTTGGCTTGCTCCTTGTTACTGTCGATGGGAATGGAGATTTAAGCACAAGTCACATCCACCGTTCTCCAACTGCTTTTATCTTTTCTTAGGTCTCTACCATCCACTGTCCTCTCCTCTTCCTCCCCATTCCCCATCTCTTGATTTAATTATTGCTATCCCTCCCAGGACTGGGAACATGCCCATACCCCTTCCTTCAACAAAACACAGATGGGTGTTGGGCTAACCAACAAGACACTGGAAAGGAAACTCATGGTGGAAAGGAGAGACTGTGAACAGATGAACCAGGGGACAGTTGATCTTCACACTGTAACATCTGGATGTCTTCTATGCACTGTGTTTTAAAGCCAGATAATGGCAGAGGCTTCCTTTGTTCCCTCCTCCTTCAACTCCTTCAATAAAGCAGCTTAAACTCCATCCCTGATCCACAACCCAGCAGGAAACAGGAGAGATGGAATCGATTGACTGACAACTCTCTCCTAAAGCCAAGGAGAAGAAGAGAGGGGCCTGCTGGGGAGAGCAAAGCATTAACTGGATCAGGGTCCCCAGGACTAGGGGTGGGAATTCGGCAGCAGGCAAAGGTGAGAGAGGGAGCCCCCACTGACTTCAATGGACCCCCCTTTGCTATTAAGAAGGCATCTGCAAGTTGCTAGATTCTGTGGGGGCAGGTGAGTGGGAGGCTGTGAGATGATCGCTGCCAGCCTCCCCGCTGCCCACATCAAGGAGCCTCACTAAGGCAGGACTGAGCCCCCCAGAACACTCACCCTCCTGCCATAAGCCTGCCCACGCAGTCACTGAGCCCCTTGGCAGCGTGTCATCTCATGGAAGCCCATGCTGGTAAATCGCCAAGATCATTGGCCTTCTAATGGGGACTTTGGAAGGTCAAAAGCAGCAGAGTGGGCTCCCAGCTGGGCTTTTGAGAGCTGACCTTTGTATTTCCTATGTGGCTCTGCGGCCAAAGCACGTCCTTATATTTCAGGAAGGTCCTTGTAACTGGGTTTCACACAATGGCCTCAGCAGAGTCCCGGGCAAGGTGGAAACCCAGAATCCAATTCAAGGAATTCAAGATTGGAGGATCCGAGAGGCCACCAGAGCTGTGTCTCCTTCTTTCAGTTTCTGCCAGTTTGTAGTTAAGATGTGCTCATCTGAAGGACAGGCTTTCCCAGATAGACAGCCCCAGAATCACCTAGCCGCCTTGGTGTGCAGGTGCCTGGCAGGGACACTGAGATGGGCTCTGGACTCGGGAGGCGGAGGTGGGAGGATTGGCTTGAGCCCAGGAGGTCAAGAACAGTCTGAGCAATGTAGAGAGATATGGTCCTGAAAAAAAAAAAAGATTATATATATCGTCTGTTCTGCTGTCCAGTTCTGTGGATAGACTTTTCTAGATTCCGCACATAAGTGAGATCATGCCCATCCTATTTGACTTTTGGTGCTGGGCTCATTTCACTGGCAGAATGTCTTCCAGGGGCAACCATGTCACAAATAGCAGAATTTTAAGAGTTGGGTCTCATATAAAAATGCCCCAAGGATGACCTATATTTCCTTTGCTCTTTTTCTTTTCTTTTATGGTCGCTCTCCTCTACTTTTCTCATTAGCAGGGAGAGGGCCGATGGAGGGACGGCGGTGGCAGCGGACAGCTCATTTTGCAAAGGAATGAAGACAGTAATTAAGTTGCCGTTTAGTCTCCTCTTTGCTGGGCTAACTAATCCCAATTATTTTCAACCTTTTCACAGGGACCCTTTTTTTTCCCCCTGACCTTTTAATGAATTTTCACTGCTTGCCTCCCATCCTTTTTTTAGAGGTTATGTATTCTTCACAGTTTGCCAGGCTTCTCAATAGTAATAATGAAATGATTATTATTTTTTCCCCCGTTGTAATAGCAGACATCCATACGTTTTTGGAGAAACATCTAGTAACAATGATAGGCCTAATTTTCAGCTTCATTTCTGCAATGAGCTTCTCACGGAAAAGCATCAGTAACGGTTTTCTTCTTTGGCAATTTAATGTGTTATCTACAAAATAAATTGATTATTTAAGATGTATTCAAATGACTCTAGTAGCTCTACCAGGCATGTAAGTGTGCTATGTACTTTGATAGGAAATCGGTGGGTCCGTTAGTGCCTTGTGATATAAACACCATAATTATTAGAATGGGAAGTTGACCGGCACTCTTCAAGTACCTACTTTGGGCCCAAGACCTATAAAAATCTCTTTGAGTCATCCCAGAGTTCTTAAAAAATGGATTCTATCACTGTCACCTTCCAGATAAGCAAAGTTAAAGCCCAAAGAACTTGAAGAAATTCTTACAGTTAATTAAATGTAGAGAACTGCCGCAGTCTGGCTGGGCACAAGTCACGAGCCACTGAAGCAGGAACAAACTTTATTTCTGAACAAACTTTATTCTGAACTCCACCAGCACACTCCAGCACACTCCTGGGAACTCTCCTGAACGCCACACGGCTCCTCCAGGAACCAACAACCGGAAATCCCTCTTCCGGAAATCCCTCCTCCCGCACTTCCCCAACCAATGGGAACTCCAAAGTAGCAGGCCGAGGCGGACAGTAAAGGTCTAATATACAACCGAATCAATCCAGCATCATCTTAATGGCTTGCCTCTCAACCAATACTATTGGCAAGATGCCAGGGGCCATTCCCACTGGGCTGTGGCTCTCAGCAGAAAATAATGCTATTGAGCTTTGGGGGCACACCTATAATCCCAGCTACTCTGGAGGCTGAGGCAGGAGGGTCACAAGTTTGAGGCCAGCCTCAGCGACTTAGTGAAACCAGCTCAGTGGTAGAGTGCTTGTCTAGCTTATACAAGGCCCTGGGTTCAATCCTCACCACTGCAAAAAAAAAAAAAAAAAAAAAAAAAAAAAAATTACCCCAGACTTATTCTGCTCTAAAAGCCAGATAGACTGGTCCCTCCCTCAGTGCCCATCTGAGATTGGCCCACAGAAAGTGAGATCTGCAGAAGATCAAGAACCTTACATAAAACAGTGTAATATTTGCATATAACCTTTGCACATTGTCTCATATGCTTTAAATCATCTCTGGGTTACTGATGATACTTCGTCCATGCAAATGTATGGCAGCGTCCTTCTTCTGTATTGCCGGGGAGAACCGTCTGTGGAACCTGTGGATACCCAGGGCCAATGTGCTTGGAACATTTTCAGGGGTTTATTTTTGCTCACTGGGATGACCTTGGATCCCTTCCCTGGTAAGTCAAGGGCCACCCGGAAAAGACAGAACAGATAGTCCAGTAACTTCAGAAACTGAGTGTTTCCCGGAAGCCAGTGCAGAAGTCACAGGAGACAGCGAGACACCATTAAATGCTATCAGCATCCTGTTGGTGACGTGGCAGTGACCTTGATCTCTGCGTGCCCCAGGGCCAGGTTGGTTTCATCCCAGGCTGGGCAGCCTTGGGCAAGATAGTTTGCCTCCCTCTGCTTCCTGTCTCTTACCTGTAAAATGGAAATCTCGGGAGAGTCTGCCTCCCTGTGTTGTTGGAGCCTGGACCAGACAAACAGGAGTCACTAGGAATCCTCATTATCGCAGGACTTTCTTCTCCCCAGGGTGTAGCAGGAGGGAGCCTTTTCAAGTCTGTCTTCTCTGTGGCCAGATCATTCTTATGGTAACCATGGCAAATAGCCGCTCCAGATGTTTCCATGACATTAATTTTTTTTTTCTTCTTGAACAAAAAACTTGAAAATCTCTTTTGAGAACCAAAGATATCTAATTTTTTTTTCCAGACCAAAGGGAATCTAGGTTTCTATCAGAGCCATAAAAAGGCTTCAAGGGAAGATACAGGGGGATTAGCCAGGATGTCCTGAAGCAATTAACTGCACAAATGGGTGAGACAAAAAAAACGTGAATCTACGTGAAACACAAGGTCATTATTTTTTAAAGGGGACTGTGGAAGCTCAGGCAGGAATGGAAAATGGGAGAGAATTCTAAAGTGACCTTGCCTACCTGAGTAGCTCATTTCTTTCTGGCTTTTTAAGGTAAAATTTGTATTGAAGTATAACATAATATGGCAAAACACATCAATGCATTTTTTATGAATAAGTCCACAGGTGTGACCAGCCCCCAGCTCAGGAGACAGAGCGCGCCAGAGCCTTATCCATGGGGTTTTTATTTTATTATTTGTTCTTTTTAGATGTACATGACAGTAGAGTACATTTTGACACATTATACATACATTTGGTTTTGACCTCCATTTTTTCCTTGTAAGAGTGACAATATCCAAATGTTTAAAGAATACAACATTTTCCTTTGAACTGTCAGAGGCTCTGGGATGTATTACCCCCCCCCACCCCAGATTTTTGATCAAAAATGGAGCCCAACAGAAACACTTTTCAAAGGATCAGGAGGATTTCAAAGTATTTTCACATTAATTGGCCCGTGAAAATATCTTTCCCAGTTAGACGCCCAATAACGTAAAATTTTCTAAATAAAATGTCTCCTTGGAGTCCTCGTCGCTTACTTCGGGCTCCGTCTCACACAGATTTCTGTGGCTCCTCGCAACCCGGGTTTGCTATCGTTGGCTGGTGTTTTGTTATTTTTGTGGTGTGGGCCTATCTTATCTTCTTAACCACATTTCAGATTCCTTGAGGGAGAGCTCTTGCATTAATCTCTTCAAAGCGTGCGCATTTCTGTGTGCCCATGACATACAGTTATCTCAATGACTGATTCAAAGAATGGGTACAGCTATCTTCTCAGGCAATAAATATTGTTAGAATAATGGAAGTTTCACTACAAAAAAAACAAAAACAAAACCTTGATGTATTCCTGGAAGCTGGTGTTTTCATTAATTAGCATCCAGTAAATAAGGAAGAAATTATGTTTGAAAAAAAAATAAAAAAGACAGAATTCCTAAAGGGTGGAAATCTTATCAGACTACACATTTGCAATTTTAGTGTATTTTTTATTTTAAGAGGGATTATTAATTAAACCCCAAAGGAACTTTGTGCTGACAGCACATTCTGAAAAACACCAATCTCTTTCCAAATAAAGGAGAATCCAGCTGCTTTGTCATCAGAAGACTGTCTGCTAGGCTGATTGAATGCTACTTAGGTAATGTTTTGCTGAAAACCTAGAATGCTAACCCTTTATTTGTTAACTCATTAATTTATTCCTCATTCCACTGAAATTATCGAGCACTTACTATGTGCCAAGCATATCTTGTTTAACCCAGAAATGTCACCAAGGCCACAAAAATCAGAAAATATGTACTCTAGATCCAAAGAAAACCAGACTATCTATGCCGGGGATCCAAAGATAAGGCAGGTGGGAAATTCTTCATCCAAGATCGGCTCAGATGTAATTCCTCCATGAATCCACCCAGCATCTCCCCCTCCATTTCCAAAGTATTTACCCAGTGCATTCCCTTTCTCACCCATTTCCTTTTTGCGTTATATTATCATTATCTCAGATGCAATGAAATGCATGCTAAGCCCATGGATCTTGGAGGGGGGATTTGCAGCCTAGCTTTAATTTTGCCAAATAAACATTACAGGATGCCATTGATTTAGACGAGGCTCCGGCACAGAACCCCCACGGGCCAGACTAAATCAATCTGGAGTCACCCTTGATAAAAGTCCCAGGTCACCAAACTGAAAACAAAGTCGTTATGAGAAGTCAGGACAGAGAGATGACAGCCTAGTGTCCCTCACAGGCCAGTTTCAACGGACAGGATGGTGAAGTTCCATCTGCCTTCGTCCTCATACAAAAGAAGTAACCTTAAATACCCTCCTGTGAACCCGTCAGTTAGTTTTCTATCATTCTCTCTCCCTGTCCCTGCCTTACAAGGAACGTAATTTGGAAAGGGACAGTGTGTCCCTTCTGCCCTCCAGTTTTATTTGGGGGAGGGGTCCCAGAGAAGTTTCTAGAGAGTTCTGTCTAGGTTTACCTCTTGACAGCAAAATGACATCAGACTTTCAAGTCCCCACTAAATATGACAATTCTATGCCCACAGACACAGAGCATTCTAGTTGGAACCTGTTCTCACCGACTTTACGGTCAGTGGGAGTCATCCCTGCATTCTGGGATCCTGTGTGAGGCTCACAGAAGTCCCACACCACCCCACTTTTAGGGCTTGCATTTCTCCTGGGGATAATTGGTTGTTTGCTAAGAAATGCAGCATATCCTGTTGACTTAAGCCAGGCAGGGCTACAGGTAAATTGAATTAAAAAAAAAAAAAAGCATGTGGGGGTCAGCACAGTGTGCCCAGCTTATAGCCTTATTCCCTAACCCCTTTATTCCCACGGCTGGCTCATGTCTGTCTGTTCTGTATCAGGACCAATCGGCGCTTCGTCCTGCGTCCTCTCCATTCCTCTAGGAAAGCTCAGCTCATCGGCGCGCTCTGTCTTGCGGAAGGAAGTGTTGCCCTGTTCTAGAATTGCAGATAAACCCAATTAATTTCTTCAAACCAAATTGTCAAAAAATTTTGGACCTTTGACAAAGCTGACTTGCTCGGTGTCCTTGAACACATTAAGTGTCTTCTCTGGACCTCAGTTTCTTCACCTGTGACTGAGGGACAACACATGATCACCCTGAGACACAAGTACGTAGTGCATTTCACACACATAGAGAGGAGAGCGATCACAGGCCACACACACTGATAACTGCGCTTTCTATGCACTTTGTCTCTATTCACCCATTTAATTCTCACCATGGTCCTGTGAATAGGATGGTTGCTTCAGATTCACAGACAAACAATTGAAATGCAGAGATTGAGGAGCTCTGTCAATATCACAGGGTGAGCTACATGCTCGATTTGGATTTTGAATCAAGGTTGATTGCTTCCTGTGCTCATGATCTTACCTTTGTGCTACATCAACATCATTTTTTTTCCCTAGAAAAACATGTTTTTTTAGGTGGGTACTGTTACTATCCTTAAAATAAACCCAATTTTAATTGTCTTTCTCCACTACTATGTTAATAACATCTAGGAAACAAAACCTTGTCATATTCTCCTTTGGGCTTCTGAAATTTGCAAATATTAGGTCCACCATATTTGTTTGTTGAAACAAAATGCCTTTCTTTCTAAAAGCAAACCAAAGCAGAAAAAAATAAATAAACAAAAAGCTAAGGCTCTGTTAGATTTTTAATTCTGCCAAGTTTGCAGGACAGATGTCTTTTGAATGACCCTAAAACCTTGTGCAAGATGCCAACCCTTGTGTGCTTTGGGATGTCACCCTCTAGTTAAAATATTTCACAGCTCATCTGCCTCCAGATTTCTTCTCCCTCTCTCTACCCCTCACCACAATCCATTCTTAGGAAATAGTTTTCACCTTTATTTCAGATTTGCAACTTCATTTTATTTGTAACCTTGCAGACAGTCGCCTGCCCACTGACCCAGGGGAACTGGGTCAATGAGAATAAAAATGTCCTACCTCTTCCCAGCTTGGGAGTATGCAGAAAAAGACTGACCACCTCTTCCCTTGGGCTGTTCAACTGTTCATCATTCAGAGACCACAGAACAGAAATTCAGAACCTGAGACTTTGCACAACTGGATTCCAGAGCAAGATGAGCTATTTTTATTTTGTTATTTGGCTGAAGTGCATATTTCCTTACAAATCTTAATTCCCAGACAGGCTTTTGTCTACAGACTCAAGTAAAAGACCTTCTCCACTTAAAAAAAAGTGCTTGTCTTTCTTGAGCCTCCTCCATTTAATTTTTAGATCTCCTAAATTTCTTCATAGGGGTCAGAATTCTTAGGGACAAGAACTAGAAAAAAATGTCCCAACCCAAAGAAGAGAGCCACCAGGAGATTTTATGTCTATGTTCAGGGTTAGAGGTCACTGGAGTTTGAATCCTCTCTCCACCTACGGTTTGAATATTGGGGGATTAAGGATCCCTGACTATTTTGAGCTCTTGGTCAATGAACTTGACAATCCAGCCCTCGCCAGCCTCCTGGTGGCACCTCTAGGAGGGCCCCCACCGATGGAATCAAGCCTCAGGTGCAGCTTAGCTCCAGTGTTTCATAACTGAATCCCCCGCCCCTCCTCTTGCTGATGATTCTATGCACAAATAATCAGCTTCGTCACGCTAGGTTAGGAGGAACACTCTTCCACAAAAATTACTCACATCAAATAAAAACAATTCCATATGGCGGCCCCGTTCACGGCAAGATTAGCTGAACCTTGACCGCGCAGTGTGTTGCTAGTGTTTCATCTTTCTTCTCCCCTTGGCTGTTTGCCAACGCGTTGTTGTTCTGTGTCCTTAGTGACAAAATTCAATCTCGAAGATTCTTTGCGGGGTTTTCTTTCTCTAAGATTTCCAGCAGCTCTTCCCGTGCCTGTCCTCGGGGTAAACCGTAACCCTCATGCACACTTCTCCTGGAAGTCATTCAATGTGCAATAAATATTTATTAAACACCTACAATGTGCCAAGCTCTCTATGAAACTCCAGAAATGCGATGGTTTTATAAAAGATGAGACTTTTGAATCATTACTGAGTGGGTTTATGCCTTCGATGACTTTTCCAGTTGTGGGTATGAGTTATTCTAGAGATGCCTTTTTGCATCCCCGTGTGGCTGGGAGAAGAGAACGTGCAAGTTACAGTCTGTCTGCTGCTTCCTCATCTCCTGCCACTTCCTGACCCACCGACCTACCTAGCTCCTTCAGGCAAGGTGCCCCTCCCTCTAGCCACACGGCCTTACACGGCCAATGGATCCCATTGCTCTTCCTTCTCAATGCCTTTACTTCCCCTCTCCCCTTGGAATGCTTTTCCTGTCTCTCAAGATTCAAGTCATATCACACCTGCATCTCAGGGCTTTGTTTTTTCTCTTTTAAAGCTATTTTGTGTCAGCAGGGCTTGGTGATGCACATCAGTAATCCCAGTGATTCAAGAGGCTCAGGCAGGAGGATCACAAGTTTGAGGCCAGCCTCAGCAACTTAGAAAGATCCTATTTCAAACAAACAAAAAATAAATGTAAAGGGATTGGGATGTAATTCCGTGGTAAAGTACTCCTGGGTTCAATCTCTAGTATTGAAAAAAAAAATTCTACCTCCTAATTTTATTCACTTCCTATAATTCTTTTGAGCTTTTTGTTGTGGTTGTTAAAATGCTATTGCACCTTAATCTGTTTTGTATGGTAGCAGCCTGTTCACACTTCTATTAGAAAGTCAAATCTTGGCTCAACCCTGTATCTAACTGTATAACACTGATAATCTCTTTAGTTTGTTTTTACTCTTTTGTGACAGAAAAAAAAAATAACGACAACTTTTGCCTTCGAGAAACGATTTCATTTCTTTTCCGTGAGCATGTGACTCTGGCTAAGTTTGTATGAAAGTCATTTGTGACATTTCTTGGCTTGAACATTTAATTGGTGAAGTGAAATAAACCAGGACTCTTTTTCTTTCTGCAATACCAACCAGACCTGCTGCAGGAAGAATATTCCAAAGAGTTCCAGAATGTTCTGTCTCCTGGTCTCAGAGTAGTAGAGTCTCCAGACACTCATAAGAGACAAGTGCAAGAAATAAACCATCATTATGTTAGGCCTCCAAGATTTGGCGACTGCCACAGAGCCTGGGTTGTTCGTGATAACGATAATGTAAGTAAGGTGCTTGGTGGTACCTGGCAGAGGGGAAGTGTTCGGTCTTTGTTAGCCTCGTTCATAGATCACACAGGGATGATGTCCGTTCTCACTCATCTGCGCAGGCTTTTTCAATTTGAGCGTTACATTTTGACGTGGTTAGAAAGAATCCCACAAGCGAAGAGGCTTTATTAAGTTACCTCTGTGGCACTTGCTTCCTCTGAACATTGTTCTGTCTGAAATTAAGCCCTCTAGCCTGTCATGAACTTATTTACTGGGAGCGATCGATACAAGGACTTTATTAAGTGGCCTCAGTCTTGAGAGAATGTCAAGACTCTCCATGGCGCCCTTTATGGGCGTCCTTCATTCTCACTGGGGGCAGAGGCAACGTGGACAGCTGGTGTGTCCCAGGAGGATGCCCAGCTGCAGAGGCTCCTGCTGTGTGGTGTAGGAGGTTTCATTTTTGAGTCAGAGAGATCTGCGTTCAAAACTGGGACTCCGCCACTCCCTGGCTCTGGGAGCTGATTAACTTCTTGACACCACAGTTTCCCAGACACACAATGGAAAAGGGATGAGGCTTATCTCCTCCTATGGCCGTGAGAATTAAATGAGATAACACATATAAGACACTTGGCCACATTGCCTGGCAGCTATGATGATTCCGCCATTTGCAGACCAAACTAGATTTTCTGCCAAAATACTCCATGGGAATCCATCGGACTGTGAAGTTCCTATTATAAAAAGGAAGGGAAAAAAGAAAGAAAACAAGGGCCGTCAATGCCGGCAGGGGAAAAGAGAGAGAGAGCTCTTCTGTGTGATCTGCTTCCTGCCCACTAGTTTTTCCCATTGAATGACCTTGGACGTGCTTGACCTTGGACGTGCTCTATGACCTCCATCCAAACCTCAGACCAGTAGAGCAACAATGACAACCATCATGTCAAGGTTTGTTTGGGGTTTGGAGGTTGCTTTAAGAAGTCTTTAGGAAGAAAAAAAAAATAAGCAAGCAAACAAAAACAACAGGCTAATTAGCTTTTCCAAAGAAATGTGAAATAAATCCAGATTGACAAACTTCAGAGCAATGGAAAGCTGATATTTCATGTTGATATGAATGGGTGATTCTTTTTTTGACAGAAAGTTGATTTAGTTGTCATAATATTCTTTCTTTTCTTTCCAGCATGGGGCAGGAGCTTCCGCCATCTTGGATGGCTGAAGGATCAGAGACTTGGTTCCAAACAGAGTGGGTCACAGCTTCTCAGTAGTGGGGGTTCTAACCCAGAGGTAATCAAGCAATGGCCCCAATGCTAACTCGGGTCCATGCCTGATGTTGTGAATAAATTTTAACTGGGACATAACCAAATGCATTTATTTACAACATTACCCTTGACTACTTTGGCATTGTACCATCAAAGTTGAATGGCTGCAACAGATGCATTAAGGCTTGCAAAATCTAACATGTTTATTATCTGGACTTTACAGTTTTCTGAGCTCTGGTCTAAGGGGAGAGACTCTCACTAAGGGACTTTTGATGGAAGATGACTTGGTGGTGTCTGGTACCCAGTTTTACATAATTTCATTATTTCCTATTCTTGCATTTGTCTCCGTTGGCCCTTTCCTCTCTGTAGCTTACTGATTTCAAGTATTGGCCTTCTACTAGCACTAGCTTGGAGGACTGTGGTCTATGGGATTGAAGCAGAAGGAACAGAGACTCACAGAAAAATAATATGGCCAGAGGTGACCAATAAAGGGACAGTATTGGAATAGCCAGTCCGAGGAGGCTGGCTTCAATAAGGTCATTAAATTTAGGACACTGATTTATTTAGCACATATTTCTTATGTTTCTTGAGAACTTAGGGAAGATATGGGTAAGTGACACATTCTACTTGGAGGTATTGAAAAACGGGTCTGGTAGGTATAACACGAAATCTAACTGTGGGTGTCTTGGGGAGATAGGGTAGACTCTAGGTGTTGCTTTTTTCTTCCTTGCACTTGTCTCACTTTTGTAATAAGACAAAAAATGAAGGAAAACAACTCCCAGGTAAACAAAAGGCAGATATCAGATGGCCAGAGGCTGGTGGTGGTCTTTTAATAAAACCAAGAGACAACTGTTTTCACACAACCGGGACATCACAGCCTTCAGTCTTCCTAGGCAGGCCTTTGGGTACCTGACCCTCATGAGCTTATTGGTGCTTTTCAGAGACGTCCAGGTCAATCCCATCTTTACGTCACTGATGCATAAGACTTAGAGCCCGTCCAACCCACCCCTCTCACCTTATAGGTAAAGAAACTGATTCCCAGAGATTCTAAATCATTTTTTTCAAGTCCGCGCAACTGATGAGTGGTAAAGTTAGGATAGCAATCCCAGTGTTTTAGTCAGATTGTTTGACAACTGTGACCAAAAGACCTGACAAGAACAATTCTAGAGGAGGAAAAGTATTTGGCTCAAGATTTCAGAGGTCTTAGTCCATAGACAGCACAACTCCGGGGCTCTGTGCCGAGGGAGGCAGAAGATCCTGGTGGAAGAGTTGGAGGAGGACAACAGCTCAGAAGACGACAATCAGCAGAAGACTATGCATCGCTCACCAGGGACAAAAATACAAGTACCCGCCCACCACACCTCCATTGACCTCCTTCAGCCATAACCTGCCTTCAGTTACCACCCTGTTAACCCACTCCAGTGGATCAACACACTGATTGGTGCTGATTGACCCCATCAGGTCACCTCTGAACATTCTTTCATCGTCTCACACCTGAGCTTCTGGGGGACCCCTCGTATCTAAACCATCCCACGAGTCCTCTACCTTCCAACCCTGTTCTCTTTCTTCCCCATTCCAAAATCTGCCAAGGGAAACTTTGGTTTTGGAGCAGGAAGGAACTTTTGCTCTCCCCTGGAGTTAAGAACCTCGTGAGATCGGTGAGGGAATGGAGACCCAACAACGTGAATGGACCTAAGATCTCTCACCAGCTAGTGGACACGACAGGGTCAGAGTCTGGACGCCCTGTGTCACCCAGTGGTCTCGTACCGACCTTTGTTTTCCAGCCAGGAGGCTTAGGGTATGCAACCCGCACCTCTGGCCTCTCATGGCGCCTCTGTGCTGGCCCTGAGAGGAGCACCCGCACAATGCATGGGAGTCTGACATCAGTGGGTGGGCGAGTCCTTGAGAGCGATCCGTGGCCATGGGTGGCTCTCTTCTATGGCTAGACGTAAGACAAGGAGACCAGCTCTAGGGGGCAGTGCGGGTGTGCACTCAGAGCTGCCCCTACATGGCCAGTCTTGATATCAGAGGAGGCAGGGAGCAAAATCCAGATTTCAGTTCACCACATGGGCATCCCTGTGCACGTCACCAGGCATTTAGCTGTCCCCTGCATTCCTTCGATCAGACTTTTCTTTTAATGTGACTGGGAAGGACTGGCTCCAATAGGAGGCTTGTTCATGTAGATGCCCTCAGAGCAAAGCAGGGCCCAGGAGAGGTGGGATGAGATTTCAGCAAAGAGTAGAACGGCAGAATGGCCCGAGAAAGGGAAGAGAGCTGATATGGTGATACCCACCACGTGTCAAGTATGGTCGTGGGTCCTCTTCCATATAACAAATTAACACAAATTAAAATTCACTGAGCCTTCCCTGGGTTCTCTTGGATGAAGCGGGTCTCTCGGTTTACTGGAGCCCAAGGACAGGAGGTGGGAATCACAGGGAACACAGAGAGCTCTTGTTGTTTGGGATGACCCAGAAGCAGCAGCACTGCCTCCAGGAGATGCGGTGTGTGTCTCTCTTATCGGGCACAGGCAAAGGGAGTTCCAGCCAGTCACACCGGCTCGTTGAAGGGAGAGGACCAAGGCTCAAATCCAAGTGCTCTCTGGTTGGCATTAATTGGTGCCAGTTTAATCAGTGTTGAAAATGGGGTGGAAACGGACCTTCATTTTGCAGGGTGCACGGGAAGAGACGAAGTTGGATCGCTGCTCTCCCCTGATGCAGAATTTAGCTGATTCATTTGGAGCAGTCATAATATCATTATCTCTCGAGTCGAATCAATGTATGCATGAGAGGATTTCACGGGGTTTGTCATCTGCAGAATCTCAGATGTTTTCAAACAAAGCTGATTATGAAATGCCCTGATGAATACACTGAGGAAGACGGGAACCTCTGCTGAGGGCCACGTTCGTTTCACCATCTGTGCATTTTTTGGGATGCTGGTGGGCTCCTGGCAAGACCTCCAACTCCGTCTTCCTCCCAGTCCTGCCTCGCTGTCTCTGGGGCAGCCATCTGAGCTTTTCTGTTTGATAAACAAACTCTCGGTCTTACCTCTGTGCTAGAAGCAGGTGTTTCATCTCCATGGAATCCTCCTGGAGAAGCATCTCCCCTACCTCCACATACCATCTGGGCTAGGAAGGAGGATCTTTCCATCTCAGAGAGAACTTTACTTCCCCCCCCCCGGAAGCCATGGTTGATTCCTTCATCTCCCAAGATGGGGTTCGATCCTGTGTTGGATTCCATTCCCACTTCCATGTTTTCTTTCCAAGGATGGAAGCTCTGTGTGAAGGTCAAGGGAAGGTCAAATCTACATGCTCAGCATTATCTGCCACCCACCCAGCCCCAAGATCTCAATGAGCCTACAGTTAATAGCTGCTGAGTGAAGAAATTTGTACCCTGGTCTCATCCCGATGGTGAACTCAGTGTCGATTTCAATTAACATTCACAGAATCACTTTGAACACCCAGAGCAGAAGTGGGGAAGCCCATGTATCCTGACACCTGATCTTGTAAATAAAGTTTTATTGGCACACAGTTACGGACATGTCCCTTTGTTTATTGCTCTTATCACTTGCTCTTGGAACACAGAAGTTGAGTAATGGTGTGACCCACAGGGCCAAAAAGGACTTACCATCTAACCAACCCCTGTCCTGGATTCCCTTCCAAGAAAATAGGTTAAAAAAATAGTCCCTGTAAAATACCTCTTGTAACTTTTGAGTTTTCAATCTCCTTTTCTACCCGCAGTGCGTCTTCCCATGAATCTTCACACCCTGGAGTTCCATGCATTCCATGCTAAAAATGACTGAGGCTTAAAATTCTTTAAATGTTTAGGAAAAAATAATCGCGTCTTAGGCCAAAAGTCATTAAAAATATTTCCAGTTTTGAGATTCCTTCCGTTTTCTGCCCAGTTAAATTGTACCAACTTCCAAAGCGGAGATGGATTTCCCTCTTGCAGGAGGCCCCTGTCTATTCAAGCTGTCAGAATGTCTCCCTTCTTGGAGGTGATCCCTGTAAAACTGAAAGTGTCAACCATTTGTCTGGGGCTCCCTGGTGGCAGTTCTTATGTTGTCTTAAGCCATTATTTAATGTATATTAATTTCATTTTTTCCAATTAGATGCTAAACCCCTGAGGGATGAGGTCATTAAGTATAAAGCTTGAATTAAAATGTTATAAAATGTAATTCTCATCTTCTCAAAATGTGTTTCTACAAATGAGCTTCTATAAGACTGAAAATCCACATTTCACTGGTTTCGCTTCATCTGCTGAGAACCTACCTACAGGCCACATTAGAGGGTCCCCAGTTGACATCTGGGAATCCCCCAGGGGTTGTCTCATTTGCGCTCATTAAGCAGGCTGTTGGCTTGGTCACCGTGCAGTGTGTGGTAGGTCCTTTCTGTCCTACTCTGGAGGCCTGCGCTGTTTATTCTGCTTCTTGAGTTGGCTGAGGCATCTCAGTGTGCTCCTGCCAAGCGTGCTATCTCCCACGTTCTCAAGGTTAGATGGCCCCATGCAGCTCTTATGGTGCCAGAGCACATTGTGTAGCTGTGA
Source organism: Ictidomys tridecemlineatus (assembly GCF_052094955.1). Taxonomy (NCBI): domain Eukaryota; kingdom Metazoa; phylum Chordata; class Mammalia; order Rodentia; family Sciuridae; genus Ictidomys; species Ictidomys tridecemlineatus. Next base: position 134,587,157 of record NC_135486.1, read on the forward strand.
ATTCATGCAGGTGAATGAAATCATACCACCAATGTGCTGCTTGGCCATCTGGGCCCCAGAGCTCCCCAGCTTAGCCCTCACCATCAGAACTTATGTTCCCAGAAGAGTCTCTGAATTGAAAGCCATAAGACCTCCATATTGCAAGGAAGTCCAAGTGGTCATGTGGAGGGAAGGCAATGCCACACATCCCCCACATGGTCCATCCACCACATCCCAGGCACCAGGCACAAGTGAGGTAGACTTCTTGGGCATTCCAGTTTCAGCAGATTCCACATGGTGAAGAGTCGGGTCTCTACAACTATAATCCTGGTTGAGCCTCCACTCCATCAATCCAGCTTTCTCCAGCTATTCGTTATCCCAGACATTGTGAAACCTGGCCATGGATGGAAATACAAGAAATCTTTCCTTGTGTTCAAATTCCTGATCCACAGAATTACAAACACATTAAAATAGTCCTACTTTGGGAGAAAAACTTTGCCAACTGCACCTCAAATAAAGCATTAATCTCCAGGATATATAAAGAACTGAAAAAACATAACACTAAAATGAAATAATAACCCAATCAATAAATGGGCAAATGAACTGAACAGACACTTCACAGAAGAAATATAAATGGCCAACAAATATATGAAAAAATTTTCAACATCTCTAGCAATTAGAGAAATACAAATTCAAACTACACTGTGATTTTATCTCACTCCAATCAGAATGACAATTATCACAATACAAGTAACAGTAAATGTTGACAAGGATATGAGTAAAAAGGCACACTCAAACATTGGTGATAGGACTTCAAATTAGTGCAACCACTATGGAAGACAGTATGAGATTCCTCAAAAAACTTGTAATGGAATCACAGTTTGACACAGTTATACCACTCCTCAGCATATACACAAAGGACTTAAAATTGGCATACTACAGGGACATGGCCATATTAATGTTTGTAGCAGCTCAATTCACAATAGCTAAGCTATGGAATCAACCTAGGTGCCCTTCAATAGAATAATGGGTGAAGAAGATGTGTTACATATACACAATGGAATATTACTCAGCCATAAAGAAGAATGAAATTATGGCCTTTGTCTGTAAATGGATAGAACTGGAGAATATCATGCTAAGTTAGATAAGCCAATCCCCAAAAAACCAAAGGCCTAATGTTCTCTCTGATCTGAAGACGCTGACTCACAATAGGCAGATGGGAAGGAAAGAGTGAAGGTTCACCAGATTGGACAAGGGGGAGTTTGGGGAAGGGAAGGGGATGGAAATAGGAAAGACAGGAGACTGAACTGGACATGACTTTCCTGTGTTCACGTGAGTACACGACCAGTGTAACTCCACCTCATGTACAACTACAAGAATGGGAAGTTATGCTCCACGAATGTATGACATGTCAAAATACATTCTCCTGTCATGTATAACAGCCTGCAGGCTGTTCCTTGAGCAGGGACTATTCCTGCCCAGGCTGTCTCGGCAGGTGGCAGCTACTGAGGTAGCCTGCGATGGTGGGGGCTGCCCAATGTGCACAGAGCCATTCAGCCAAGGAACCGCTGGTCTAGGGACCAGGGACACTGGGTGGGGGGTGAGCAGCAGGTGATAATACGCCAATGATGAAGACGCACGGAAAAGAGTGAATTTCCTACGGCAGAAACTCATCAGCTAATGAGAGAGAAAGCCCAAAACAGAGCCAGCAGCGGGCCCCTGGCTTTGCCTCTGACTCAGCGGACGACATCCTAAACCCTTCCCAGCTCTTAGCACGCATCTCCCTTCCCATTGAGTGGACAGATTCAGACTCTGCACTTTTTCTTTTTTCTTCTTTAACTGAAAACATCTCAACTCACACAAGCAACAAGAACAGAACGTTGGCTTGCATTGTTTTTTTTTTTTCTTCATAAGTGCCTCTACCTCTAAATCGTCCCGAGGGACAAAGCAAATCATAAAACCATGAAGCACGCTCCCCCTATTTGCTTTGGGGGGGGCGCGATCGTTTTTCATCACATCACACCTGCGCTGACGTCGGCAGTCCGCCAGCCTCCTGAAATGGCCTCATCGTCCACACCTTCCGCAGATACTATGTGGTGGAAAAGAGGCGACATTCCAAAGGAGCCTTTGGCAAGAAAGTTATAGGCTGCGTGATTTTCTCTGTGACGGACTTCATTTTTTTTTTTTTTTTAACAAATACATTTTCTCTATCTCAGTTAACATTGGATTTTTTTTCCTTGGAGAATTGGGGAACAGACTCAAGGCCACCTTTGAGCTCTGTAGCCTGCTCCCTCTTCTGACTTCCAGCACCACAGAGTAGTGTTGCTTCTCTTTGAATTTGATATAAATATGACCGTTTGCTACGTACCCTTTCATCTGGTATCTTTCCTTCAATATTATATCTGTACGATTCACTCATACTGTTCAACCTATAATATCTCATTATGTGTAATACCCACTGTGTGAATCTACCCGTTTTTATCTTTTCTACTACTGATGAAAACGGGTGCTTTCCAGTTTAGGAATTCAGGAACATTCTTGAGCATCTCTTTGGATTGACATTTGAAGACTATCGCCAATGGAATGGGGAGTGCAGAGTTTGCACACTTGTGGTTTTGGTGAATAACACCAAATGCGGTTTGCAAAGCCACTATGCCACTCTACGCAGCCACCAGCTCTGCTTGAGAGCACCCGTTGCGTCTCCCTCGTGCCACCAAGTCTGTTCCCTTCTAGCCACTGGGGTAGGTGCGTTGGTTTTGCTTTTGAAAATCAATCTGACACAAAACAACGGACAGAATACAGCAGTAAATAAATTAAAGAAAAAAAAAAAACCACTCTGAGCCTCTAACTCTTAAATTTGCATATCCACTTCCGAGACATGTGACAGAGCCAGTGATTTTACTTCTCTGAGCCTGTTTCCTTGTGTTTAAAAATGAGGCAAATAATGTCCCCGGGGGATTCAAAGCCCTTGTTTCCAGGAATGCTGTGTGGGCATTTGTGAACTCCTACTCCATCCTGTTTTCAAGTCCATTTTCTGCCTGCATGCTAGAACTTACTCATCTGCTGGGTTTGCACACCAACAACAAATTGTAATTGTCAGGTTGAGGCAGTAATTTCTGTGGTCGGAGAGTCAGGGCTTAAATGGGTCCTGCTGCTTTCACATCGGGGCTTTGGAACACAAGATCACAACACGGAGAGATGGTGTAGGGTTTATTTTCCTCCTGTTTACTAAATTAGTAAGTGAAAATAGAACCCAGTGATCATTGAAAACTGTGCACATATTTTAATGCACCTAACTGTCTCATTTGTTGGACAAGTGTGATAACCCAGCCGTGAGAAGGTGGAATTTAACACAGGAGGAGCAGACCACAAAAACAATCCAACTCGAAGATCCTTCAATGGCAGACCATGGAAAACAAATTGATGTAGTTGTGGAAATTCCCATCGTCTCTGCAGTTGGCTTCAGTTCAGCTATTGCTGCAGTTCTAGGATGACTTCAGATTGCGGGATAAAATGGCCCAGGGTCAGTTCAGAGAAGTCTTGCTGCCTCTTTTCCTTGGTGTCCATTGTGAGCCCAGGCTGGTTCAGACATCTGGTAAACCTGCTTCTCATCCCCTGTCTAGGCCCAACTCCCCAAAGCAGCAGAACGTGTCCAACGAGAATCTCAGCACCAAAGAACCTTCCAACAATTATGCAGCCCACTGAAATTTCTTGTTTCCAGGACCTCAGAAATAAGCCCATCTGTTTGTTTTACAAATGAGAGTCACTAACGCCAAGAGAGGACAGAAGGTTACTTTCAGCTCTGTCTACCCAGATGTCCCCATAGTTGATCAAGAAATTTTCTTCAAATTACTCAAGGATATTTGAAATTTGACATGCAGTGGATAGCGTAGACCCTAACTGTGATTCCACAGAGGACTCTTTCTTCTGGGAAATGTTACAAACTCGTCCTCCTTCTTCACAGTCAGATTAAATGTCTCCTTTGTGAAAATTTTCCATATTCTCACCTGATCCAGATGAAATTAATTCCTCCATATTCTGCCTGCTCAGAGTAGTATTTTGTGCATTTCTCTATTATGCCATTTTATTTCTCTCCCTCTCTCTCTCTCTCTCTCTCTCTCTCTATCTCTCTCTCTCTGTATGCATTCATCCCCAAAGCATATCTCATCCTATCTGAGTTTATTATTTAATTATCTCTCTCCTGAATCTGCTTGAAGTCAAGGACCAAGACTTTGATCTTGGCATCCTGGGGAGACAAAGAGGCAAAGGGAGAGAGGAGGGGAAGGGAGGGTGTAGAAAGGAGGAGAGAGGAAAGAAAGAAGAGAGAATGGAGGAGACGTTATGGACATCTGCTGTTTTTGCACACTGAGCAGTAACATCACCTTCTGTTGTCTCCGGCATCACTATTTTTATCCAGGAAAACAGCCAACACTACTCCCAGCCCAGTTGCTACTACTCTGGGCACAGAGGATCACCCGAGTCAGGTTGTCCAATCATCTTGTTCTCTGTTCTGACCATCATGATGGGTATATGAGACTAAATCAGACTAAGGTAACTCAGCTCTGGGAAAATTATTAGAACTACCAAACAGAGAAACTCTGCTTCCACTGGATGCAGGTGCACAGTCTGGATCTCCTAGCAAGTTTTGCCACCATGAGGAGCAACTCTGTCGGTGAATGAGGCTAATTCAGAGAGAAACAGAGATGGCGGTGGACAGATTCCAGATGGGAGGTCTTGAGCGTTTGCATCCGGCTTTGCCTGAGGCTGACTTATTTATTAATCTAGTTATTTGAGTCAATATATTTCCTTTCTCCTGCTGAAACCATGAAAGTTAAGTTTCTTGCCTAGGTATCCAACAGAGATCTAATGAATGTGAGAGTTATAAGAGAAGACAGGAAAGACTGAGTCCAGCTGGTGTAGCACACTAACCAAGTGAATAAAGGGAGTTTTCTGTTAGGCAGGAGGGAAAGGCCCACCAGGATGGCCGGTGTAGCTCTTTGGAGAATGGCCTTCATAACCCTCTGCAAATCCCTCTATCTCTGCACTTAGAAACGCCATAACCTTGGGTAAATCTATTTTTCTTTGTGATACACAGCAACGTAAACCATAAAATGCAGGTTTGCCTTACATTCTGACCTGCCCAAGTAGAATCAGGAAGATATAGAAAACCTAAACAGACCAATGGTATGTTATGAAATTGAAGCAGCAATTAAAAGCCAGCTTCAGCCACTTAGTGAGACACTATCTCAAAATAAAAAAATAAAAAGGGCCGGAGAAGCTGGGGATCAAAGGAGCTTACCTCAACATCTCCCTACCCTCGGAAGGCCTCTTCTACCTCCGATTCTCCCATGACTTCTACTCAGCATCATTCCCAAAGCTCTCCCTGAGGTCCGTGACGGACACATCTCAGATTTCCAGGACTGTGGGACATCCTGAAACATGGAACTTTGGATGCAAAAATCCAGAACATTCTAGGAAACAGTGACAAGTTTGAATGCCCTGGTGGAGCAGAGAGGCCCCTTGAGTCCGGATGCTTGCCTCATTGTTCTGGGCTGCTGATACCCACAGGTGAACTAATTCACACTTATTATCTCATCTGATCGCCATGACAGCTGTTCCTGAAGAAGAGAGGTTAAGTACTGTACCCCTGACCTCACACCTGGTTAGCAGCAGAGTCTAGCCCCAATTCACATAAAATTTTGGCTCCTAATCACCATGCTCTTTGGCCATTCCACTTTTTTTTTTTTCTATGTAGTGCCTTCTGCCTTTCAAAGTGTTCTACAATTATTATCTCTATTAAGGAGGCATGAATTATTGTTGCCCTTATCATCTGGGGCGACTTGGCTAAAATCATCCAGTGGATTAGTGATGGATCTGGGGTGGAAATCCATCTCTCCAGACACTGGGGCCTCGGTCTTCTCATCTGTCCATCGATACAGCTCTCCTAGAAGACGGCTAGTGCACCTGCCTCATAGTCTCCCAGCTTCTCTTAAGAGTTGCTTAACATTCTAAGCAACTCATTCAGGCTTTACATTCAAGGACACTGAGTACAAGTGCTTTCTTTGAATAAAGCTGTATTGGACAGAAAGAAAAAAAAATTGTTTGCTAGATAAAAATAAATAAAGCCATGGTCAATTCCATTCTCCCCTCCCACCTACTGTGTCATTTTAAATAGGCTTATTCATAATTTTTATCAGTGAAAGGGAATTGAAATACCAACCCTTCGAACACACGAACGATCTAATTCAGGCACAACCTGACAGCCTTTGTTTATTGAGATGTAACAACATTATATAATTCGTATTATCAATTTAGCACCCTTGAAGCAGCCAGCTGAGCTCCCCGGTGCTAAAGTTCCCGACAAACACTCTATTTCTTGCATATTTTCCAAACCGCAGGTTCTAATTCTGTGTTCCAGTTAATTAGCGCCGTCTTTTAATTTTAGACAACCCATATTGGTTAAGGTGCCCAAAATTCCAACTTTGTTTCCCAAGGTGTCCGTTTGTTGTGCCAGAACGTGCTTGGCTGCCGAAATAAATAGACGGAGCGTCGCTTATGAAAAGGGCTGTTGCTTCCCTGGGCAGATGTCTTCTGGCGATGGCGCTAAATATAACACACCAATTTTAGGGCAAAGATGCCTGCAAATTTAAAACATGATAATATAATGACGGGTTGGAAAGATGTCACTTGGATTTCCTGGTCACTGGGATTGTGGAGTTATCACCATCTCAGGCATGGAAATGTTTAACCTCTCAAAACCCAAAACACCCACGGCAACGCATTTCATATTGAAAAGTCAACATGAATGGGCTGTCCATCCAGAAGTTTAGAATAAACTTTGGGTCCCAAGGCTTCTTTCAGCTCCGTGCTTGCAGCGATGAAAACTCGTCTGTATGGGGTGGAGGGAGGAAGGACTGTGAATTTGTTTCAGTTTTTTTTTTTTTTTTTTGATGCTGTGACCAAAAGACCTGACAAGAGCAGCTTTAGAGGAAGAAAAGTTTATTTGGAGCTCATGGTTTCAGAGTCTCCGTCCGTAGACGGTCATCTCCATTGCTCTGGGTCCCAGGGGAGGCAGAACATCATGGCGGAAGGGTGTGAGGAGGAAAGCGGCTCAGGACAGGGCATCAAAGACCCAGAGTCAGAACTGGCCAGAGACAAAACATAACCCCCAAAGGCATGCCCCCAGTAACCTGCCTCCTCAGCCATACCCCACCTGCCTGCAGCTAAGAACCATCAAGGCTTGCCCTCAGAGAAAATGCCCCTTTATTGAGGCAGCTTTGCATATTTATAGAGCCGAGGGGGGGGGTGGCCTCACAGTTATGACAGTTTAATGGTTGAACAGTTTGACAGTTGGCATGGGGTGCTTTCTGATTGGTGGGTAAGGATCAGGTGAGCCAGCAGGGCTAGTCTGATTGGTGGGTAAGGATCATGTGAGCCAGCAGGGCTAGTCTGATTGGTGGGTAAGGATCAGGTGAGCCAGCAGGGCTAGTCTGATTGGTGGGTAAGGATCAGGTGAGCCAGCAGGGCTAGTCTGATTGGTGGGTAAGGATCATGTGAGCCAGCAGGGCTCACCATTAGACGGCTCTCCTTGGAGGATGGGGAAGTTAGTCTTTGGAGCCAGGTGGTCTCCCAACAGCTACCATCCAGTTAATCCCTATCAGTGGGTCAAGCCATCGATTAGATCACGCCTCCTAACATCGAATCATCACATCTGGACATTCTTGAACTGTCTCACACATGGATTTTGGAGGACACCAGCTATCCAAATTGCAACTGGAAGATATCATTTGAAATACTAATACTACTAAAAAATACGATCGTGGCTACCGTACTTAAAAGCTTGATGTCCCAGGAAGGGCGCTAAACACTTTATTTGTTAGCACTGCTCTCATTCAATTCTCACAATATGCCTTTGGCCAGCAAGGGGGGGGAGTATTTGCTGTAAAAGAAGCAAGAAATAAGGCTTGAGTTTTAGGGCCCCTTCAGGTGCACGGAAAACCCCTAGGAGGGCCACATGTTTTTTTGAAAAATTTTGAAAATAAAACATTTTTTAACTGTCGTGGTTGAGAGCTACTGATTGCTTGAACATCTCCTTTATTACACCTCCCCTCCTGACCATTCATGTTGGGGGTCCCAAGGTCGTTTGGAGATGCAGCTGAGACCTTGCCCTAGGAGGTGTTTGGTGGGTTGTGTTGGAGGTGCTCAATCATTTTCCTGTACAGTGAGGTTCCTTCAAGCTTCCTGGGTGTAGGGACGGCTTCCAGGAATACTTCTGCCACCACCGGGCTGACTCACGCCAGACAGCAGGCTTGGAGGTGGCTTTGCATCGGGAAAGGAAGAGTGGAGCATATCCATCACCTACATTTCCTTTGGATACATACCTAAAATAGAAGAAGGAGAGGAAGAAGGGGAGGAGGCAGAAGTAGCAAAACAGAGAGAAGAAATCATGTTGTAAGAGAGGAGAAATCGACTCCATTTTTGAATGTGTGTTCCTCCCGAAGTTCTTGTTGAAATCTGTTCCCCAGAATGAAGTATGAAGACAGGGACCAGGTGGAACCTCCTGGAGGTGATCAGATCACGAGGGGGTGGCTTTGTCATGAGAGTGAGCTCTCTCTGGCACTCGAGTCTCACCAGATGGCGCCCAGAGTTCCCCGCAGCCAGAAGGCCCCAGACAAGATGTGGACTTCTCAAGCTCCAAAGCTTTAATAAATAAACTTTTTTTTTTCCTTCCAAGGCTCATAACTCACGCATGAAACAAACTCATTAGGGCTTTTCCTGCACTTGATGACCGTCATAAAAGTTTACACGTCCTTACCAACAATGAGTTTTGTGAAGCTGAAAGAGAATGTCTTAAGTCATCAATAACAATATCAAGTTTTCATCAGCCAGGCTGGAAAAGAGTCAGGATTATTTATTCTCTCTGTGGAAAATATCACAAAATCCATTGTCATCGGAAGACAGAGGATGACATATACCCTATATGTGTAGCCTGGGGACATCGGATAAAACACTTATTTCATTATTCAGTTGTTAATAAAAAATTATTATTTTTAAATGTGTTGTGTGCGGTTGGAGCGGACTAGATTAAATTCACATTTCATTGCAATTACTGAGAAATCAATCAGTCCCAGGGTGGTGAAGGTCCCTTTGCCATGGTGGCTTCTCTGTATTCTCTTTGCGGGAAATGACCGTTTTCTCGTTGGATATCTTCTTGGTGAGAGGTAACCACCATCCACCACGGGAGCTGAGGGCAGGTGTCTTCCTCCCGCCTCAGGATGACCAAGAGGTCATGTATGACTGGGGACAGCAATCCCAGGCCTCGCACCCATGACCATGTCCAAAGGAACAAAGAGCATCTCTTCCCAGATGTTCCTCTTGGATGAAAACACACCTAAAAGCCTGCAAGAAGCAGACTCTTCGTACCTTAACATCCAAGTTAGTTCACATGCCTCCTCCTTTCTCTCTTCTTCCCTCCCTCCCTCCCTCCTTTCTTTCCTCCCTTCTTTCCTTCGTTTTCTCTTGCTTTTAAGAGATGGGGTCTTCTTACGTTTCCACGCTGCTCCCAATCTCCTGAGTTTAAGAAATCCTCCTGCTTCAGCCTGCTGAGTAGCTGGGACTTAGAGGTATCTACCACCACGTCTGATCACCCGTGCCCAATCCCAACCAGTCACAAAACAGAGAAAGGATCTATCCTTGTCGGTTTACACTGGCCCCTTGATGTAAAAATGAATGTTGGGGCCGGGCATGGTGACGCACACCTATGACCTCAGTGGTTCAGGAGGCTGAGTCAGGAGGATCGCAAGTTCAAAGGCAGCCTCAGCAAAAGCGAGGCACTAACCAACTCAGTGAGACCCTGTCTCTAAATAAAATACCAAAAACAAACAAAAAAAAATAGGGCTGGGGATGTGGCTTTGTCAAGTGCCCTTGAGTTCAATTCCTGGTACCAAAAAAAAAAAAAAAAAAAAAAAGTTTGAGAGTCAACCCCAAAGACGATGACAGAATCTCTTTCAGATGGGCATGATGGCCCGCACCTGTAATCCCAAAAGTTCAGGGGGCTGAGGCGGGAAGATAACAAGTTCAAAGCCAGCCTCACGACTTAGTGAGAGCCCCGAGCAACTCGGGGAGACATTGTCTCAAAATAAAAACAAAAAGAGCTGGGGATACGGCTCAGCAGTTAAGTGCCCCTGGACTCGATTCCCGGTATACGCGCTCACGAACTTGCCTAGTCTATGATTTCAAAGTCCTGGAGACTTCCGTAATTCTGACTCCATTTCATGTCTTTCCATGCTTGTTAGATGGACGGTATCCTCAAGTGGACTGTGATCTCGGAGAGCTTAGAAGGTGTCTCTGTCTGCACCCCACGATCATCACAGTGCCCAACACAGACACCCTAGATACGGTGGACAAGGTTGCGTAAAGAAGGGAACGTGGTGTGGTAGGACGTGACCTTAATCAGACCACAGAGGGAAGCAAGCGCGTTGGTTTGGTGCAAAGAAAGGCTGGTTTTTAAGCACCGCTCTTCCAGTTAAAAGACGTGTCTCTTGGTGGAGTTTATTTGCTCTTGAAACATTATATGTTTTCAGAGAAGAAACATCTAACTCTGGTTTTGGGGGGGGGGCGGGCCAAAGAAAAAAAATCAGAGGGAGGGACCACCAGGTTTATTTGATTCTCAAAGTTCCTTTGTTCCATTGGGGCTGAAAGAAGTCAGCGTCGATCAGAGAAGCTCCCTTGCTGCTCTACAGAGCTGATATCCAGAATGTCCTAGACTGTTCTTCAGCGCCCGGCTCATTTGGGGGCCGGGTGTCGCGACGCGGGATGCCCACCTGGAATGGAGCAGTGGTTTGCTCGCACGTGGAGCGAGAGGCTTGGTGTTGAAGGGCTGCTCAGAGTCATCTGAAGGAGACAGAATTGTGGGCACCCTGGGAGCAACTTTCCTTATTTGAAATTATCTCCCTGGGAGGACAGGGGAGCTGGCGTTGACCGAGAGGCGGGCCTGTGGTCTAGAGGTGGACTCCAACGGTGATTTTTATGTTAAGAGGATTTGGCTCCAAAAGGAGATGAAACAGGCCCAGGGGCAAAGATTCAAGCGCTGAGAGTTTATTTGGGAGGCAGTTTCAGGAAATTCCAGTGTGTGTGTGTGTGTGTGTGTGTGTGTGTGCCCGGTCCTCTCCCAGTTTCCCTCTATGGTTGAAGGACGTTCTGGGGGGCGGGTACTCTGTAGCATTTCCTGTCTGCCTTAACATAAGGGCCGGTCCTGCTTCCACAGACCCATTTACATATTCCCAGTTGGAAGCTTTGGGCATGGCACGGGGTGAGTTCTGAGATGGGTGGGCAGGGTCCTGACAGCATCTGCTGACTTCAAACCATTGCAAAAAATGGCATCTCTTTTGCTAGGTGCCCTCTAGGCGTGCCCATCCTCACAGCCAGTGTGCATGAGAACATTCCGTGCCCTTTACAGGTGTCCGCTCCACCCTCACTCCTCAGCCTATGACCCGTGGGCCCGCAGAGTCAGCTTCCTACTTGGAAAGCGGAATTTCAGGGCCCTGCTGAAGCTGAACCTGACTTACAACCAGATTCCCAGGGAATTTGGAAATACACAGGCCTCTGTCTCTGTGCTGAAGGATGACAGGCACATTTAGGGAGTTCCTGCTTCCCCCTTTAGCTAGCTATGTCCAAAGCAAGGCCAGGAAGCCACAGAAGGAAGGAACTGGAAGATACTTTGAAGACTGATATGGCAACTTGACCCAGGGGCTGGGGCTGAGGACATGAGTGGACTGGTCCTGGATGCACATAAAACATCCCTGAGGTCAGACAGAAATACTGAGGGAGGTCCTGGGGTAGAGTAAGCTCATACAGCTCCGAGGTGGGACAAAGAGCCATTGCAATTTAGGTATTATCTGGGTAAATTCGGCTCTATTTGTGCTAAGCCAGGTGAAAACTCGGCCACATAGGAAACATCTATGCTGGGTCTGTACCAGAATGGAACACCTGGAAGGTCTTGCATAATGTTGTGTTTCTAACATCTAGTGCATGTAAGTGGCACTCAAATGAATGATAGATACAAAGAGCTCCTTCCATCCATCCATCCGTCCATTGTTCATTAGCAATAACTAATGTCTGTGCTAGTCCAGACACTGTATTAGAGCTGAGTTAACACTGGCAAATAAATCACATGGATAGTTGCCCTTGTGAAGCATGAGATCTCGTGGGTAACAGACAAGCAAATGATTAAGCAAATTAAACTGCAAATTATGAAGAATGCTTGCTCTAGTTGGAATGTTGGGCGTCCCCCAAAGGCCCATGTTTTAAAGCCTTGGTCCCCAAGGAGTCACTGGTGGGAGATACTGTGGACCTTTGAGATGTGGGGCCTAATGGGGGGTCTCTAGGTCATCAGGAGCGTTTCCCAGAGAGGGAATGTGGAACCCTGGTCCCTTTCTGTCTCTCTTTGTTTCCTGGTTCATAAAGTGAGCAGTTTGGTCCACCATGATGCCTTGCCATGATGTGCTGTTGTTACCAGACGACAAAAGCAATGGGACTCTGAATCATGATCTGGAACCTCCCAAACTATGAGCCAGAACTCCTATTCTTTTCAAGTTAATTGTCTCAGGTATTTTGTTATAGTGTCAGAAAGCAGGCTGGTAGACGTTATAGACGATATGAAGCGAAGCCAGTGTATCAGACAGTGTATGAGGAAAGACCCTGTGAGGACTGAGGTTTAAGTCCTGACCTGGGGAACAAGAAGGATGGAGCCATGGCAAAGTGGAAGAGTATTCCAAAGATGCATCAGGGCATGTGCAAAAGTTCTGAGGCAAGAACCAATGATTTATAGATTTATAGAGCCCACATCCTGGATTTCTGTTCACTGAACAACCACCCTGTTTAGGCAATAGAAGACCCAAAAGAGCATTTGAGTCAAATATTTCTGAGAGAAATCAGGTTATGCTGTGAGCACCTGGGATTGATTTAGTTCACACTTCTAAGAGGGGAATCATGCATTTGGAAAATTCCAGAACTGCAGAGTTTGAGATTCTATGAGATGTTAGCCTGTTGCCCCTCAACACAAATCCCATCTTATATAGCTTCCAACTTGTTTCTCTTTCCCCAGTCCTCGATCCTAGAAGATGAAAAGTGTGAGTCACATCATTTAGACCATTTCATTGTGTTACATTTTGGGATTGAATCGAAAGGAATATTTTTTTTTTCTGAATCTAATGAAAACCTTCCCATTCTGCTGTTACTATTGATGTGCCCCTGAGCACATTCCCTAGACTCCCAAACCTGGTTCTTCCTCTCTAAAACAGCCCCAGCAATGCCCACCCTACAGAGATCACATGGCATTTACGAGAATCAGTTCAATACGCAGTTATTAAGCACCTAAAAGCCAATCACTTGATGGACAGATATTTATTAAATCCATCTCTACTAGGCTCCAGGCCCTGTGTGAGACTCTGGAGATAGAACAGAGAAAGAAATGTTCCAGCTTCCAGGAACTAATGGTCCACTGGGAGAGACAGGATTAAAGTACAATAGATGTGACTTTAAAACCTAAATGTAAACATACAAAACATAACAAAGATATCCATGGTCTGAAAATGAAATCCTGTTCTCAGCTCCCCACACATCTGTGGGCAACACGATGAGAATTCACTCTCTTCACGTGGAACTTGCAAAGGACCTCGATGTCAGCCTTGCCCGACTTTCAGCAGAGAACTAAGTTGCGCTAGACCCAGAATCCTGACCCAGGGAAGCCCCAGGAGAACAATGGGTTGTTCTAAGCCGTTGGTCGTATGATAATCGGTCACATGGCTATAGAAAATAAGTACGCATTCCCTCCAGCCTGTTTGGTCTACCCTGGTTTCTGTCGATTACACTGTGGTATGATTCCTAGAATTGGCTGGATTTGCTGCTGTTTCCATGACACCCAGGACACAGGATTTCCTGATGCCTGAGAGTCCAGAGGTTGGGTCCAGCCCCTCCTGGGTGCATCGACTCCAAACCGTCGTACTGACCCAAGGTCCATGCCACTCATGGGACACCTGCCCGCCCATGTCCATCTTCACTCTGGGAGAATTCTTTTGCTGTTGGAACTCAAAACCCAACCCCTCTTCCCTCCGTTCCCCTTCCAGGATGGCTGAGGATGTCACACGGACTCTGGTTGACAGAGAGCAAGGGAAGGAAGGGCCCTGCCTCGGGTGGGGGGGTAGGTCAGAAGTCAAACTCCCGCCGACTCCCATTTGTTCCCATCTGTCAGCAGGGAAAGACATCTCCATCTCTTTCCTCGCCATCCTCCCGACGACACCGGACCGTCCTAGGCGCTGAGATCTGGAAGGGGATCGGGATGCAAGGGGAGCGCGTGCCGGGGGCCACTCTTTGGAGTTTTGAAGATGGGCTGGTGGAAGCGGTGCAGAGGCCCAGCTGCAGAACGAGGAGGCAGCCAGGTGACGGGTGGTGGGGGTGGAAGGAGGGGAGGAGTGGAAAGAGCTGAGCCTACGAGGAGCCGGGCCTGGAACTGCGGCGGGGTCCACTTCTGGGAGGGACGCTGCCTCTGCCCCTGTGAGCATCACAGACTCCCAGCGCTCGGTGGCCTCTGCAAACAAGCATTCGAGGGTTGCTCCTGGGATCGTGGAAGGCTGCGCCTCTCCAGATCACCTGGGATCCCTAGGTGAGGAGCCGGGCCAGGCACTGGGTCTGCTCCACCTGTCCCCTCGCTCTCTGGTCCAACCTCGGTCAGGGTTTTATGGGGCACTGTGGGTGGACTGAACACATTAGGCCAGTGTGACCTTGACACAGCCAGACACCTTCCCGTGTCCCTTCAGGTGTAGCATTGAAGCCACAGAGGGTCGCTGGAGCCCCCAAACTGGACTGCCAGACTGTGCCAGGACTCACAGTCTATGATAGACTGCCGCTTCCTCCTGGGGTCGTGGTCCTGATAGGACGAACAGTCGAACAAGCAGGAAAGCCCTATTTAAATGGGAATATTCTGCTGAGATGATTGACAGTATCCTGTGCCCCAATCCCTGAAAATAACAGAAGCACTATTATTAAAAGGGAAAAAAATCAATACAATCATGGGCAGCAAGAAGCAGGTGACATCCACAGACCACAAACTAGGAGGAGTTCCCAGGAGGAAGTAGGATTTGATTTGATGGAAGGAGGACAAGTTGGTGGGAGGTTTGGGGACATGATGGGTGGGGAGCGCAGGGCACGGATGCTCCCAGGCCGGGGCGTCGTCTTGGTTTTCTTACAGCTGCGGGAACACTGTGTCACTTGCTAGGTGGCTCGAAAACATACGCTTTTTGTCTCCTGATCTTGGAGACCAGAAGTCCAGCCTCCAGGTGCCATTGGGCTCCGGTGGGCTCCGGCGGGGGGCTCCAAGGGAGAATCCGCTCCTCACCTCTCTCTGGGTTTGGGGGGTTTGCTGGCCATGTTGGGGACTCCCTGGTTTCTAGAAGCAGCACTGTCCTGCTGGGGCTCGGAGCCTGGGAAACAGGTGGGGAGAGGAGCCATGCTGCCTTCGGCGGTGACAGGAGTCCTCTGAGCCTTCCCACAGGCCCACAGCTACAAACCGGAGCACGTCAACACAGCCGACATTCTCCATGTACGATGCCATCCGGGATCACAGTTTGGCAACGTGGGCTCCACCCTGGAGTCTCCTGGGGGAGAGTTAAAGATGAGGATGCCTGGGTCCCACCATTCCATGGATCTCCAGGGCACCCTAGGCCCCGAGATTCTCTTTAAAGCACTCGGGTCGTTACAGTGGGCAGCTCAGGTTGGAAACCACTGGCTGGGAGCCGTCCCAGAACCCGGCCATCTGCGTGACCATCCTGATGCGTATCGATTGCAGATGGCACGTCGTGGATTTGTTGGGGGCTGATTTTTTTGTTTGTTTGTTTGTCGCTTCCAGATTAAATGCTTCAGCATCTCCTGGCTTTCACTCCGCCATACCATGTGCTCTGTGGGTACTTTCTTTAGCCTGACTTCTTTCAGTTGCTAAGGAGCGGAATCTTTGCTGTATGGAGCTGCACTCTTGCTTCACAGAGACAGCTGGAAACTGAGGCTCAGAGCCGCCCGGTGAATTCCACCAGGACGAAGTTGAACAGAGAACAGACTTTCATTGTGTGCAATTTGTGATAAGGAGCCATGATATGGGCCGTCACACCTTTTATCCACAAACACAGGTTGCCCTCAACTTTATTCAGCAGAACGTACTGGTGTATGGTTTCAGGGGGTCTCAAAAATTGTCTTTCTCTCTCCCCTTCTCTTCCTTTTGTGATCGTGCTTATTACTAACCCTCTATCCTTTCTTTAACTCATCCTCTTCCTCCTTCTCTCTTCCGTTCTCTCTCAGGGTATCTCTTTCTTCCCCTTTCTCTCCTCAAAAGTCTTATTTTTATAGATTGTCCGGTTTGGGGTGGAGCTTGGGGGATTGATTCGGCAGACACAGGGCTATGCTGTAGGTGTATCCTGCAGTCCTCTGAGATCCTGCCTCTTACAAGACATGGGAGGAGAAACTATACAGTAGGAGTGTGGCCTTGGGTTTATCTCCTTCCCACAGGCTGCTGTCTCGACCCAGAAACCCGGGGAAGCTGGGTGGCGACCCAAACAGGAAAAACAGCAAAATTAGGCGATTATCATTTGCTTCCCATGAGC
Organism: Ictidomys tridecemlineatus; assembly: GCF_052094955.1. NCBI lineage: Eukaryota > Metazoa > Chordata > Mammalia > Rodentia > Sciuridae > Ictidomys > Ictidomys tridecemlineatus. The sequence continues at coordinate 134,603,785 of NC_135486.1, forward strand.
CAGGCTCCCTCCTGCACCTTCTGACAGCTCAGGAGACCAAAAACCAAGACGGGAGGGAAGTTCAAGCTCAGCGGCTGGCTGACTTTGTAGGGCACGCTCTTCAGATGGAGGCAGTGGGAGAGGGCCAGAGAGCCCAGAGAAGGCACAGAGACAGAGACACTGAGGGACAAAGACGGCCAGCCACCTCGACGCAGAGAACCTGCGAGAGAGAATCAGACCACGGCAGCAGCAGCAACCGAGTCACAATAGAGAGACCCAGAAAACCCTCCCTAAACTGGGCACAATAATCCCACCTCTGGGGCCGGATTTAAACCAGAGACTCCAACGAAATAAAATGTGGGTTCAGATCCGATGGGCTTTGGAGGGTATTATGATGTCCTGGTTTGGTGGTGGTGGGAAATACATGCTTGTTTCAGGCTTACCCTGTGTCTTATGAAAAGAGAGAAAGAAAAAAAAAATCTCCCATATTCACGGGCTCAGTCTGAGAAAAAAAAAAGAACCAATAAAAATAATTTAAGGGCTGGGGATGTGGCTCAAGCGGTAGCACGCTCGCCTGGCATGCGTGTGGCCCGGGTTCGATCCTCAGCGCCACATACCAACAAAGATGTTGTGTCCGCCGAAAACTAAAAAATAAATATTAAAATTCTCTCTCTCTCTCTCTCTCTCTCTCTCTCTCTCTCTCTCTCTCTCTCTAAGTAATAATAATAACAATTTAAGTGTTTAAGTTATGTTTACATTGAGTTTCTGCCAACCAAAGTAGAGCATTCTGATTTTTAAGACTTATGATTTGCCCTTGCCTTTTGGGGTCTTCAGAGACCACCCTTTACACCCACTTCCTAACCCAGTATCGTCCTTAGAACTTCAGTGGTGATAAGGAAGCAGAGTGGTCTGCCTTTATGAGATCAGATGTTCCAAGAGCACCCATGGGTCCCCCCTTTGGGGTGGATGGGACTTGTGAGTGACGGCAGCTGTAGGGATGTCACCTTGGGATCTTCCAGGCCAATCCCAGCAAATCCACTTGCTTCTTGAAGCTCTAAATGTCATGGTGTTGGGACTCTCAAGACAGAGACCTGCTCCTTTGTAGGACATTGCTGAAATCCTAGGCCAATCGGAGGACCTGTTGACTTCCAAGGGATCTGGAATGTGGCCACCTGGCCCTCGACGCTGTATTGAGAGAGAGACTTAATTTAACTCAACAAAGGGATCAGATTCTTCAACAGGTTCATGGATACATGTGGTACCCCAGGTAATGGAATTTTTTTTTAATGGTCCATGGTAAAGGTGCACAAGATATTTTGATAGGCATCATGTAAGGAAATGGTTTCTAATTTTACCACAGAACATGGAATATTATTACTAATATCACTCGGCACAGGGCGGAGTGAAGGGAGCCAAAGGGAAAAGGCTGCATTTCATATGATGGCACCCGTACATTGTTGAGAAAGCAAAACCACAGAATCAGTGCAAAGACCAGTGGTGGCCAGGGGTTGTGAGGAAGGAGAATGAGTAGACGGAACACCACTCTGTGTGATACCATAATGGTGGGAAGATGTCTGCACATTTTTCAAAACCCATATTGTGCACAACACCGAGAGTGAATCCTGAGCAAACCACAGACTTCAGGTGATGAAGGTGTGTCCATGTAGGGTCACGCCTGTAACTCGGCCCCACTCCTGTGGGGACGTACATAGTGGACAAGGCCATGGGTGTGGGCAGCAAGCATGGCTTGGGGGAAGGGGGCATACAGCACCTTTATGAACCTTCTATTCAATTTTCTTTTTGAGAATCTTAAACTGCTTTAAAAATTAATGTCTATAATTTTTAAAAACGAGCTCTACGTATTAAAGATGACCATCTCACTGGGAAGGGTGCTATTTGAGATGGAAATTCTGTCTTCTCCTCTTTCCCATCTCCTCTGGAACTTGGTCCTGTCTTTTGTTCCTGTTGGGTTTTCCCTTTGATCTAAACCATTCCGGATGGGATACCTACTATGTGCTAGGGTTTCCTACAATATAGACACAAAAGGGGTTTAAACACAGAAATGCCACCAGTAATCCAGGGTGTGACATATGATAATGTTCAAACCCAGGGAAATCCAAACTCTGGGCTCTCCCACAACACTGCTTCCCTCTCTGAGAGTTGGCCTCGGGCCTGGTGGTCATTCATTTCCATGCAGGTTTCTATAGATTCTTATTTCACAGACAGGATCAAACCTTCCTTGCCCTTCTGTTCTGCATCTCAGTCCACAAAGATGACCTCAGGAGCAGTAGGTGGAAGCCTCCAGGACCTGATGTCAGGTAGCAGGAGTGGCTTTGCAGGACAGGGAGCTCTGCAGAGTGGTATGGGTTGCCTCTTTCAGTGCAGATCTCCCATCTGAGTAGGTATTCAGGCAGACAGTGGACAAACGGACCACAGCTTGTTAGGACAGCCTCCACAGGTGAGCTCATGGGGTCTGATATTGCCAAACGTGGGTGGGGAGATAGGTGACTTCTTCTTCTTAGGATTTTCACCATATTTGCAAAGTCAGGTTTAACCCAAATGGTTGAAAACCATTGAGACCAAGATTGAATGGGACCGTGGAATAGTTAGAGTTTCTTATTGAGTCATTTTCATCTGTAAGAATGGACCACTAAGAATAACGCTAATACAAACAGTAGCTGAAAGATTGGGGGGCTCCCCCTCTACTCCAATATAGAGGTCAGGGTGATCCTTGGGTCACTGCAAAGTACTAATTACAAAGGGGTAAGAGAATCTTATGGAGCTCATATATATTATGAAAATATATATTAATTTCCTATGGCTACTGTAACAAAGTACCAGAAGCCATTTGGCTTAAAATTACAGAAATTCATCCTCTCACCATCCTGAAGGCCAAAAGTTCAAATTCAAGGAGTTGGCATGGCCATACTCATTTCAAGGCCTGTTCCAGCTTTTGGTGGTCCCAGGTGTCCTGTGGCTGGCAGCAGCATCATTCCAATCTCTGCCTTCATGATCATATGATGCTCTTCTTGTCTGAGTACAGATTTCTCTTTGGGTATCATGTTGGGTATCAAGTCATCCTACTCCATTATGACTCCATCTGAAACTTAATTACACACAACAATCCAATTTGCAAATAAATTCTTATTTTGAGGTACTAAGGGATAGGGCTTTGACATATATTTTAGTAGTGGATGGAGGGGCAAAATTAAACCCATAACTATTATATATTTTCTGGGGATACATACATAATAAAAGTATTATTGAACATTATGATGTGCAGCATTATTGTGTTCTGTCTTTTTGAAGAGGAAACTAAGGCACAGAAATGTTAAGTTACTTTCCCAAAACTACTGTACTCAACTAACTTTTCTTAGTTACATAACTTTATACTTTTCCTGGAGTTGATCGTTGCCACATTTTTTTCATGTGTTTAGTTAAGAAAGTATTACACACTCTATAGAACACTAGGAATCCTTGTAATGTGTTTTCTTCACAGCCAAGTGGATCAGTTATTCGACTGGTCCTTCTGTTGTCCTGGGGGTAATCCATTCATATGTCTCAAATTTCTCCATTTTCCTGCTCACTTGTTTTAGTTACCCCCTCAGCCTGTGCCCACTTAAAATTACCTTTGCCTCTGATTTCTGCTCTATTCACACTTCCTCAGAAACCTTATTTTTCTGTCTTTTGTCTTTCTCTTTCATTTTGATGAAACACATTGTCCCACAGCTTTTTGAGAACATACACATTTGAAAAAAATATATTTTATATTATTATACATGATATCAATATATAATATAATATATAATATAAATATATTGTATATACTCTATATAATATCTATCTATCTATCTCTCTAGGATCCCCCTCATTCTAGATCTATTGATTTAGATCTATTGATTTAGATCTATTGATTTAATTAGGATAGAATTCTAATCTGGAAAACATTATTAGTCAGAATATCCAACACTGCTCTAGTGTTTTCTAGTTTTCAATGTCACTGTCAATATTATACTGATTTCTCCAACACTTTGTGCATTATCTTCCACTTTTATCTTTTCAAAAATTTAAAATTTTTCTCTACCACATGTTTTAAAATATAATGATGATATGTCTTGGTTTGACATTTTTTTTGTTTGTTTGTTTATTGTTGGAACTGGAGTAGTAAGAACATCTTTTACTCGGAATAATGTTTTTCTCATACTTTTTCTTTGATGATTTTCTTTCCTCTGTTATTTTTTTTCTATTGGGGGGCACTCTTTAGTGAAATTGTTGGATCTCTTGGATTGAATTAAATATCCATCAGTGTCTATATGTATCTATCAATATATTTGTGTGGGGCTTTTTTTTTGTTTGGTTCTTCTTCCTTGGTGTTATCTTCCAAATCTTATGCTTATTTATTTCCTTTGAAAGATCTTTTATGATGTTTTAACTTAAAAGAATGTCTTCATGCCCTCTGAAAATCCCTTTATTCGTTCTGTCCTGTTTCGTGAATGATGACAACATCATGTAATATGAGCTCTCGGGTTAGCTAATATTAATTGAGCAAGAGAGTATTTTAAGAACTTTATAATAAATTCGCTCCTTTAATCCACTGAACCACATGGGTTCAGGTAAGGGAATGGTTCTCCAGAGGCAAAAAAGTTCCCTGATGTGGAAGAGAGAATGGATATGGGTAGCTATAAATGGCAGATGCCCATCACAGTGCAGCTGCTGGTATCGAATGCCTATGGGGGTCCCGGGCACTACTGGGAGCACAGGGGCTGGGAACAGGGACAGGGGAATAAGTCATCATCCCTGCTTCGTTCCAGTCCTTTGCTATCATTGGAAGCTGGTGTCATTCGCCACTTGTCAGTCCTGATGCATTCCTCCCCCAGGGTCCTGGAGCCACCGGGAGCTCTGCGGGAAAGTCAGGCTGGAGCGGGAGGAGGGGAGCAGGGGACCTGGGTGTTGCTCCCTCTTCACGAAAAACCCTGATGGGAAAATTGTCAGCTGCCCTCCCACTCCCTCCGACAGTCAGGGTGATGCTGCATCCATCTTAATCACCACCGGAGAGAGCGAGCGTCTTAATAGGCAGCATTATTCATGGCGACTTTGTTCTCCTTTCCCACCTCGTTCCAAAATAAGACAGATGTGAACTTGGCATGAACTCCTCATCTGCCTCCCTGCCTCTTCTCTATACTCAAACCCACTATCTTCTAACATGACCCCGTGTGCTGGGAATAGGTGAGGAGCAGCTCTCTAGTGGAGGTGGTAGGCTGGAGGTGCCCTGAGTCCCTGGAAGTTGGAGCTTGCTGGACCTACCCCTGAGACTCAACCATTTGTATATCTAACAAGCATTCATTAGTCACCTAGTGTGTACTTTGCAGCTCACACAGTGATCAGATATGATATCTCTACCCAGAGGAACTAGATGCTGGTTCATTTGACAAATACTTTTGAGCTGTGGGACAGATTCTAGACGAGGCGATTCGAATGCATACGATCCCTGCAATTCATGACATTGTGACTGACACCCTTCATGTTATTGAGTACCCATGTGTTTCAGGCACTGTGCCAGATCCTGGCCTCACAGAGACATTGGAGAGTCCAAACTCTTATGCTGCTCAGAGTCTGAAAGAGGAGAAAGTTAGGAGAATAAAATAAATGGTAAAGTGCATCGTGTATCATACGTGCTATGGATGACAGGGCCTATCTTGACATCTCTTCTTCTAGTTCAGATGAGTGGATTTCACCCTTGTCTTGGGAATGGCATGTGAACAGGGCTCAGCAAATTGAGCACGGCATCTTTGAGGACATGGAGGTTGTTTCAGAGATGAGACTGTTACTCAGGCAGGGATCATAACGCAACCCAGAGACGTGACTGGGATTATTTAGCAGAGGTGCTCTATTTGGGCTAGGGGCACTGGGTATGTGCAGTCCTCCTGCCCACACAGGGAGAGAACTTCCCTCAGAACAAAACCAACACAAAGTACAAGGGAGCCCAGAGATGGAGCAAGACTGTGTTAGTCCATTTTCTATTACTAAAACAAAATATCGGAGGTTGATTAACTTATAAAGAAAAGAGGTGGATTTACCTCCTAGATTTGGAGGTTGCAAATCCAAACAGCATGCCACAAGCTCTGGTGAGGGTCCCTTGACTCTGTCACCTCCTGGCAGATGGCATCATGGTAGGAGCACATGCAAGAAGGAGAGATCACATGGTGCGTCAGGAAGCCAGAGAGTGGGGAGGGATTATAAAGGAATGGCCGGGCTCATTCCTTCATCATAAACCGTCTCGTGGAAGGAAGCCAGCTGAGGGTCCCACAAGAATCACCTTCATCCCTTAGAAGGACACGCCACCATGACTTAACCAGGTCCACCCCTGAAAGGTGCCACCACTCTGCAACGTTGTCACCCTGAGGACCAGCCTTCTGACCTGAGGGTGGGGGGCAAATCTCATCCTGACCACAGCAGGCACCAAGCCACCGTGACGTGACTGGAGTGTCCGGAAGCAGTCGTCCCTGAAGTGGGACAATTAATGCCAGAATAGCCCCAAACCCTTCAGTGAGCTCCTGCCGTGATGTGACACGGTTCAGTTCTGTCTCTCGGGAGCGGGAGACTCGAGGCCCCGACTCCTCCAGCTCTGCAGGCTTTGCGGAGCCTGGGACGGGCCACGGGTCAGGTGTCTCCCATTCCCACCGTGGGAATCACTTTTAGGTACAGAAGAGATATTGGCAGCAGGGACTATCACTGACTTATACGCTGAGAAGGAATTTTTTTTTATTCTTACTCAGTCAAACCAACAGACCCCAAGATGCATTTATACTCAGAGAACCACACATGTGCTATTATCTCATGAATGTGTCAAAAAGTGAGAAGGATCAAGACCCGTGGGGACCAGGTGCCCTGGTTCTCCTCTCTGCTCAGAGTGGCCTGGCAGTCCCGGCCAGGTAACGGTTTGCATCTGGCATTTACCTCTTGACTCGTGGAGGAAGTATCTGCGTCAAAGAATCCTGCTGAAATCCAATTAAGAAATGTTCATGTATATGTATGTATATGTATGTGTATAAATATAACTGTCAGAGTTCTCCAGAGAAACAGAACCAATCACATATATATAATGTATATTGTATAGTATATATGATGATATATATATATATGTAATATTATATAATATGATTTATTATTATTTATTTTATTATTAGGGTTTGACTTATGCAATTTTGAAGACTTGGAGGCTGAGAAGTCCCATGATCTGCTGTCTAGAAGCTGGAGTTGAGATTTGGATTTAGGTTTGTGCAAATTCCAAAGAAAACGCTTCTGACCTCCATGCTAAGGACTCCATATATCTTCCACTCTGAAAAATTATTCTTAACTGGAAGTCACCAGAAATTTTATACAGAAACTCTGCGTGTGTGTGTGTGTGTGTGTGTGTGTGTGTGTGCGTGTTAGGTGAATGGGTGCTTTGTGAAGAGTATGGAAAAAAATCCTGAGCTCTTAGCCTATTAGACCTCTAAGAGGATGTGTTGAAGAACCATTCAAGATGGGAGACTAAAGATCAGGGAGAGGAGGGGATAAATACTGAGGAAAGGAGGTCAGAATCCGGGACATAAAAATGGGCTCAGGTGTGAATCCTGTCTCTGCTCCGCACACGTGACCTTGAGAAATTCTTCTTATTCACCTTCAACCTGTTCATCTACAAAATGAAACCTACCTCATAAGGGGGAGGGGGATCTCATAAAATAACCTGTACCATGTTTGCTAACAGGTGACTCCCTAGGTCTAGGGAACATAGAGTCACGTCCAGCACATGCTAATCACCAGGCGGGGTGTTGACTAAGTGAAATCAAGACCTGCTCAATGATTGATGGTCACTGTTACTCCCATGAACACACTGCTGGCCTCTCTGCATCCCTTCCTCGTCTGCCCCTTCCTGTTTCAACTGTCCTTTCTTCTAGCTTACCGCCCACCCATCATCAAAGACCCTGGACATCTCTCAACGTCTCCCTGGTCTCCTAAGCCTGAATACAGACTCTCCTTCCCTGATCTCCTTTGGTCTGCAGCTTCCTGGTCACTTGCCCACACCCCCTAGTAGACTGTGGTCCTTGAGAGTGGGCACCAAGTCTGACCAGACCTCAGTAAAATCCCTTGTGCCTATCAATGGAGTATAGTACAGAGTAGGTGCTCAGTAAACATGCACGTGTTGATGAATATATGCATGAAACCTAACAGAAGTCTTCACTCTCAAATACCTGTGCTGAGCACCTATTTGCTTCCAGGTGCCCATCAAGGAACAAGTCCTGCCCTTGAGCAGCTTCTGCTCAAGTGGATCTGAGCAGAGGCCAAATGCTAGAGGCCATACCATCACAAGAATTGAGAGTGCTTATCCTTCCCACTCACTCCTGGGTCCTTGCTTCCTCATTCCTGCCCTGGGAGGAAGGGGAAAACTGAGACTCAGGCTTGAATGCTTTATTGCCTCCTGCTAGGTTCTCACTCGCTGGCCACCTCTCCGCTGAATTGGATGTCCCTGCTCAGCATCGTTGCTCTCATCTGTAAAATGGGAACACTGATGTCCTTGCAGGACGAATGTCTAATGAAATGATGCGTGGGAAAGTATTTCAAAGAGTCAAAGTGCTGGACAATGTGAAGAATTCTAAGTAAAAAGCCAACAACGCGGGAAGAATGGTTGTCCTACTTACTTGGTTGGTCTGAAACAGGACCCCAAGACGTGGAGGCAAAGTACCATCAGGGGACACTTTCTTCAGTGCTAGCTGAGTCGGTGACACGTGCCTTACGGGTGTTATGCGGCATGTGCAACATTTCTATGAACTGGGTCATTTGATGTTTGCCTTCAAAGAGGAAATCGATCTCAAAGGTAACTTGAGCCAGGTCGGGTGACAAATGAGAGGCAAATCTTGGATTAAAACCTAAAACCATTTGACTCCAAAGAGCCATACCAGCTTTTTTTTTTTTTTTATCAGCAAACTAGTTTCCCAACCTTGCTTACTTGTGGCTGCATATTTATGTCTCCAAGAATATCAGCAGCCTGTGTGCACGGCCGTGGCTCCATCTGCCATTGACCCAGAACTTCCCTCTTCACCCTGGGCACATTCCATCATCGAACCCCAAGGAAAGAAAGGTGCTGGGTTCATTGGGTCAAAGCAGCATTTTACAGAATGTTCTCGACACCTGCAACTTAAATCACTCCACGGAGAGACCATTACACGGTTTACCTTCGCTCTGATTTGGAAAAGGGCACTCCCGCAGAAGACTCAGGCACAGAGCATTTACAGTAAAACCCGGGTCTCTCTCCCGCCTAAGACCCCAGCCTGCCTCAGAGACAGCTCCTGAAATGATCTGTGTTTCCAGGAAAGCTCTGGGTGCAGATGTGAGCACTCAGCGTGCAAGTGCCAGCCCTCCAGAGCAGGGTTGCAACCAGGGCTGCGTTTGTGATCCCCCTACTTCTCCCCAGCTCACACTTGGCCATGTCTGGTGACCGTTCCAACCTTCATTCTTAGAGGTGGCTGTGGTCACTATTGTCAGCCAGTGTATCAAGGATTCTACTAGACATCCTGCAAGGAAAGGGACGGCTTCCTCCCCTTCCCCCAGCAAAGACTCCTACAGCCCTGGATGCTAATATTGCCAAAATCCAGAAACCCTCATTGAAGGGAATCGTTTTGTACCTGCATCTAAATACTTAGTAGAACATGTAAAACATTTTTTCCATAAGGGCTACTTCTCAGTGTTTCAAACAACTGCAGATTATCTATATTCTCAGAGATGCCCTATTGAGTCCCTGTTGATAAGCAAGTGTGTCATTTGCAGAGCAGGGCAGTTACAAACAATGCAACCAGGGGGAAAGTGCATCTGAACATATTTTTGCACAGAGATTAATGCGTCCGTAAGGTTCACCCATGGAGGGTCAAATGGCGGGGGGACGGGGGGGGGGCAGGGTCACTTTTCCTTCACTTGGACACGTCTTTCTGAATCGTTCTTGGAGGAAGCGGCGTGGGCTGACCTTCCTTCCGCACTCTCACCCACCAGAGGTTTTAGCAAACATTTGCATTTTTGTCAACCTGATAGATAAACAATTTGAACCTGCTGCTATTTAAAACAGCATTTCGTTCATCACACGCGTGACTGAGCATCTCGGGTGTGCCCGAGTCATCCCGAGTTCCTAGAAACCGTCCCTCTTGGTGCAGGCGCAGGAGACATGCCCTTTCAGAACAGGCTTCGTTTTAGCACCTCTTTCTCCCCGTCCTGCAGCCTCCCGATTCTCCAGCAGAGCCCCCGAGAAAGTGTGAAGATGATGTCAACACACGACGCGACAGATACCCGCTTCTCAGAAGCCGGCGTGATCTAGAGCCAGGTTGGGAACCCCAAGTCGGCTCCCCCACCTCCCTAATGGGGCTGGGGTCATTTCAGGCCTTACCTCTCTATAAGCAGAGGCTGCTGTCTCCAAAGAGCTCAGGAGAAATTACAGCTGGAGGAATTTTGAAGCAGAGCTGGTGCCTGAGAACAAAGCAGATTGATTTGTCTCAGGGATGTTTATAAACCAAGTTTCTGTTTCTAGGGGTGGAGAGGAAGGAGTGCCCTTTATTCTGTAAATCATGGGGTTTACAGAATAATGGGTATTATTATTCTGGGAGAAGTGATAGCACATCACCACCCCCACGGGGGGGGGGGGGCATGCATACCCACGTAGGCAGGTTTCACCCCCCAGAGCCGGATGTCACCTGGGATGGTCAGGAAATAAGGATCTCTGCTTCCATATGGACAGCTCAGCACACATGTGCTGTCCCTCAGGTCCCCAGGGAAGAAAGCTATGGGCTAATCCTTTTATGGGGCAGCTGAGTATTGAGAGCACCTGAGCATTCAGGAGTGAGCTTCCCATCGGGAGCTGGCAACCCATCAATTAATTCTGTTTTAATTGCATGACCAAATGCCTGTCATTCCTTTATACTTCAAACGTCGTATTCGTTGTGACACCTTATTAGCTTACAGAGAGAGGAGGGCAAAGAGAATGGACCCAGTGTAGCCTTTGGTTATGACGAGGCCTCAGAGAATTCATGGGCTCCTTCATCTGAAATATCACCTGGGATCCCAGCCATTAGGGAGGCTGAGGCAGGATGATTGGCAGTTGGAGACCAGCCTCAGCAACTTAGTGAGACCCTGTCTCAAAAAATAAAAAAAAAGGGCGAGGGATGTAGCTCAGTGGAAAATTGCTCTGGGTTAAATCCTCAAGGTGGAAAAAAAAAAAAGTTGAAATATATTATATTTTTTATGCAAAATATTCACTGTCTATCCCCAAAGCAGTGCCCATTAATATCAGGGTTGGGCATGAGACAGGCTAGGCCCATGGAATGTGAACCAAAGTGACATGGGCCATTAGGACCTGAAGTTTAGTCCTTGCGTGGTACTCCACCTCTTGGGTGTTCTCTGAGAGTATGATCATGGATTTCCCAGAGAGACTACTCTCATCACTCTGGGTATTTGTTTTGATTGCTGTGACATTTAGACTCAGAAAATGAAAGTCCTCTAATTTTTTTCTTTTTTTTTTTTTTAATGTTCTGACTCTCTATGGTCCCTTGAATTCCAATGTGAATTTTAGAATCAGCCGTCAATTGCTGCCCCTTCAATTGACATATTTGGATATTTGGATATTCATCAAGTTAAATCTTGAAATCAATTTAGGGAGAATTGCCATCTTAGCAATGTTGAGTCTTTGTATCCATGAAGATAGGCCATTCGCCATTTATTGAGATTTCCTATCGTTGCTTTCAATGATGCTTTTAAATTTTCAGTGTAGAAGTCTTACATTTCTTTTGTTTAACTTTGTAAGTATTTTTAAATTATTTTTGATGCTATTGCTAATGAAATTGTTTTCTTAGTTTTCATTTTTTTTTCATTCAATGCTTCCATATAGAAACAGAATGGTTTTTACATATTTATCTTGTGTCTTGTTACCTGCATAAAATAATGTATTCTAATTGTTTAAAAATAATATTATTTACTTGGGATGTCAAATATACAAGATCATGTCATTTTCAAACAGATGCCAGTTTTGCTTCTTTCTTTCTAATCTAGATGCCATTTATTTGTTTTTCCTGCATAATTGTGCTAGTTAACAGCTCTGGGGCCATGTTGAATAGAGTGGGCCTTCCGTCTTGATGTCGACTTTAGGGGGAAGCATTCAGTCTTTTTACCATTGTTAGCTGTGTTTTTTTTTTTTTTTCTTAGCTGCCTTTTACCACATTGAAGATATTCTCTTCTTAGTTTATTCCACATTTGTTGGAATATCCCTGTGATTTTTTTTGCTCTTAATTCTATTAATTTGGCATGTTGCAATTGACTGATTTTCTTATATTCATATATTTTAACCATCTTTGAGATAAACCTCACTGGGTCACAGAATAAAATCCTTTTTTATGTTTTGCTGATTATGTTCTTCTATTATTTTATGTAAGTTTTTTGCCTCTGTATTCAAAGGAGACATTGTTTTAGAATTTTCTGTCATATCTTTGTCTGATTTTAATATCAGAATAATATCGGCCGAATAGAATGAGTTAGAAATTATCCCCTCCCCTTTTTGTTGGGATTCTTTGTGAAGGATCACTGTTTCTTACTTCTGTAGATGTTTAGCAGAATTCACCAGTGAAAACCAAGGGTCTGGGACTTGTTTTGTGTGCATTTTTAAAATTATTAGTTAATTAATTTTGATTCGATATCAGCAACTCACGCCTTTCCGGGACTTGTCATGAAAGTTTTCTGATTTTGGGGTCTCTAATTGTTTATAACGGTCTCTGATAATTCCTTTCATTTCTGTAAGATCAACAGTAATGACCTCACTTTCATTTTTAGTCTTGGTTATTTGTGCCTTCTAGATCTTCAGGGGCAGGTTGCAGAATTCCAAAACCAGTGATGTACATTCTATTCTTCATCTTTTTCTCTCATGTTTTTTCATCTACATTTTATTTGCACAATTTTTTTTATGGCTACCCCAGCAGCTGCTATATTTAACAACCACCCCTTATTGTTTGTTGGCAAACTCGCCTCCCGGACAGAGGTTGTCCACAAAGAGAAAACTCTAAGTCAGATCAAATAAATAACAATATTTGTGAGCCAGTATTCCCAGAGAACTATCAGAGAGGTCAATAATGACAATCTTCTGAGAACCAGGCTTCTGGTTGTTAGCCTTTCCCATGAGTGCTAAGATTCAGATTTTTCACTTTGTTTTCAGGGTTTGGGTTTCCAAGGCAACCAAGGAACTGGGGAGGGACCCGGGGACAGGGCAGGTGTAAATTCCACAGGTCTTTCTATTCTTAACAATATTTAACTGTTGTTGTTGAACAAAATCTCTTTAGATTTTTGTGAGCATATTATTAATTTTCAGGAGTCCTGAAAAAGTCAATTTGGACAAGTTTTATGAGAGTTTTCAATGCCTTTGTGAAACACCAGGGGTTTGGAAGACTTTATTATTACCATTCCCACGGATGTCCCTCTGACGGACATTAAATCCTAGTTGAAGTGCTTTACGTTAATCGTCATTTTAAAAAATATTGCTTCCACTAAAGTCTTCACAAAGGCATTAGTTCAATTTGTCTTATTTCTCATCATTATCTTCTGCCTGGTACGGTGCCCACTGTCTAGCAAGCACTCGGTTTGTGTAAGATGAATCCAGGAATGAGTAAAAGAATCAATGAAACTGCTCTACCACCAACCAAGAGTTAAACCCAATGAAAAACGATAACTAATCAGGTTTCATACTCAGGTGAGGTCTTATTTTCTTCATTGCAAAAAATAAAATAAATAGATCATAAGATGCACCATCAATTCAGAAACTGAGGATGGAATAAATAATCAACCTTTTTATTGTGTGTGTGGAACGGGGTATCACAGGTGTGATCTATCCCTGAGATATAGCCCCAACCCTTTTTTAATTTTGGGTTTGGGCCTCACTAAGTTTCTGAGGATGGTCTCTAATTTACAATCCTCCTGCTTCAGTCTCCCAAGTCACTGGGATTACAGGCATGCATCATCGCACCCAGCAATATCATCTGTTTTCGGAGAACAAATAATACTAAATACATTTCACCTGATGATAACACATTCATATTAACAACATGTCCAAGCGATGAACAGACAGGAAATGGAAAAGGGGTGATGACTCATCCTTTCCCTTCTATCAGTCACTTTGTGACATAATAATTTGTTCCTTAAAGGAAACATTTGGATATTGTTCTCATAGGGAAATAACTCCATCTTAAAAGCATGGATTAGGAGTCTTGAAATTTGAGTTCGAATGTTGTTCCCTCCCATTAGCTCTCTGATCAGTATCTTTCTCCTCCCTATGCCTTAGTTTGGGCGCCTCTGAAACGGGTGTGGAAGGCTGAAACAAATGGATATCTTCTAACTGTGATGTCAACAGTCCATGATGAGCCAGACACGGTGGCGCAAGTGGCCGGGGAGGCTAAGGCGGGAGGATCGCGAGTTCAAATCAGCCTCAGCAAAAGCATGGCACAAAGCAACCCAGTGAGAGCCTGTCTCTAAATAAAATACAAAATAGCACTGGGGATGTGGCTCAGCGGTCCAGTGCCCCTGAGTTCAGTCCCTGATACTCTCCCCCCACCGGAAAAAAAAAAAAGAGTCCGTGATGAGCTGTGAATAAAGTATGCTCTGTTTGGGAAGACTTGAGAGAATGAGAAATTGGAGACCATTTGGCACATTCACTGGAAGAGATGAAATGTTCCCAGGGAGACATTATTTCCCAGCGGATCCTCCCCGCTGGTAAGGCTTCCCAGAGAAGCGCCCATCCCTGCCCCTCCATTCTTATCCCATTTGTAAAATGACATCTGCCTAGTTTGAGGCTTGACGGTCTCTTTTCCGGCTCCCTCTCCCTGCCCCTCTGTCCAGGTGGCTGCCGCCACTCTGCTGGGTTAATTTTACCCTGTCACCCATGGGAATGAGCCTGGGCTGACTGTGCTGTCTGTTTCAGGGTGGAAGGTCATTGTCATGACTCCCTCCAGGGTGGTAGAGAGTCTGGGGCCTGCGGCCTGCAGCAGGCCACATCCACGTGGACTCAGCCGGGCAGCAGGAGGGATACAGATGAGGCAGGGGCCTTTCTTTTCAACTTTCTGGAGGTGTGTGTGCGTGTGTGTGTGTGTGTGTGTGTGTGTGTGCGCGCGTGCCAAGGCATTATATATGTTGCTCCATTCATTTGTGTCTGGTGCGAGCTGCTGCATATTTGCATAACTGCAGACCTTCACGTCTGCGTAAAGCTGTGACTCTGCCTTTGCCACAAGGACAGTGCTCTGTTGATGAGGTGTAATGCGTAATGAGTAAGATCAGACTGTCTTTGTCAACATCTTAACTCTACCGCTGATATCTGGGTGGCCTGGAAGAAGGCACGGTCCACTCATCTGCAAAATACAGGTAGTTCTAATACCTGCACCACCGAGATGTGAGGACCCGACACAAATGTAAATGCCAAGCGCTCACTGCCTGGCACATAGGAGGAGCCCAGTAAATGCCACCTAAAAGTACAACCCCCATCACCTCTTGTCCCCTTTCTTTGTCTTATGTTTTTCCTTTGCGGTGACTATTTTGGCCCTCCTACCCCTCCAGCCGAAATGCAGGGTCCACAGAACCAGTAAATTATCAGTTTTATTAACTGCCACGTCCCCAATCCTCAGCACACAGTAAGTGCTTCATGAATAATTGTTGAATTAGTCTCTGAGCATTTGTGTACGTGTGGGTTGGTGTGTACCTGTGTGTGGTCAAGTGTGTGTGAGTGGCTGTACGCGACGTGAGAGTGTGTTGGTGACTGTGTGTGTTTGGGAGTGGGTGTCTGTGGGGTGGGGGGAGGGAGAGGGTTTGCCAAGATTTTCAAGACTGTTGTGGTTTGGATGTGAGGTGTCCCCCAAAGACTCATGTGTGAGACAACCCAAGAAGGTTGAGAGGAGAAAAGACTGGGTTATGAGAACCTTAACCCAACCAGTAAGTTAATCACCTGATGGGATTAATTGGGTGGTGCTTGAAGGCAGATGGGGTGCACCTGGAGGAGGCGGGGCATTGGGGGCGTGGCTTTGGGGTATATGTTTATCTTTGGCAAGTGGAGAGCTCTCTCTCTCCCTCCCTCTCCCTCCCTCTCCCTCTCCCTCCCTCTCCCTCCCTCCACCTCCCCCTCCCTCTCCCTCTCCCTCCCTCTCCCTCCCTCCCCCTCCCCCTCCCCCTCTCCCTCCCTCTCCCTCTCTCTCCCTCCCTCTCCTTCCCTCTCCCTCCATCTCCCTCCCCCTCCCTCCCTCTCCCTCCCTCTCCCTCCCTCTCCCTCTCCCTCCCCCTCCCTCTCCCTCCCTCTCCCTCCCCTTCCCTCTTCCTCTCCCTCCCTCTCCCTCTCCCTCTCCCTCTCCCTCCCTCCCCCTCCCCCTCCCTCTTCCTCTCCCTCCCTCCCTCTCCCTCTCCCTCCCTCTCCCTCCCTCTCCCTCCCCCTCCCTCTCCCTCTCCCTCTCTTTCCCTCCTGGTCGTTCTATGAGCAGCTTCTCTCTGCCAAACTCTTCTGCCATGTTGTTCTGCCACACACCTGGAGCCCAGAGGAATGGAGCCTGCCGTCTATGGACTGAGACTTCTGAAACCGTGAGCCCCCAAATAAACCTTTCCTCCTCCACACTTGTGTTAGTTGGGTCTTTTAGTCACAGCAGGAGAAAGCTAACTACAATAGAGATGCCAAATGGAATGAGACTGGGTCCCAGGCCACGTAGTACAAGGTTCTGACACCCAGAAGATAGGTCATGAAAGTCACGGCCTGTGGGCTGCCCCGAAATCAGGAGGGTCACAAAATACCGGGCGGCTTGCCCTCAGTTCAGGGAAACCCTGCTCCTCTCCGGCCGCCCCTTCCTCCTCTGCCCATCTGATTTCTGCCTGTTCTGTCCTTCCTTTGCAGCGGGCCTGCTGGTCCCCTGTACCCTGTGGCCTGAGTGGTCTCCATGGTCACGTGTCCCACTCCAGACAGTGCCTTCACAGGTGGAGAGGGATCGGGGCTCCGTGGAGCATGCTTGCTGGGTGGTGGCAGGGAAAGGGGACATTTCTCCACTTCCTTCGAGGACAACTTGTTGGCACGATCATGACATTTCTGTCACAATCATGGAGACGATGACAGTGATGTGGATTGTAATTGGAGTAGACGTGGAGATGCCGTACCCAGAGCCTCTGCAAAGCAGGACTCACTGCGCAGCTGTGGGACTGTGGTCAGCAGCCCAGAGCTCTCCAGTGAGGCGCACAGAGCCACCTGGCGGAGGAAACGCCCAGGGCATCCTGTGAGGAGAGGAGGGGATGAGACCAGCCTCACCTTTGGGGTCTGATGTGGTCAACCTGATGGGCACCAGTTGCTCCAAAGGTTGTGGCCAAGTTGGCCAAAGTCTGAGAGGACCAGCCTCACGTTCCATGTCTGTCCATCTCCTTTCTTCTCAGCGTTTTTCCTCCCCGTTCAGCTGCTAATGCCTCACGACATGTAGCCTCCTAAACTCCACTAGGTCTTTCCTTCCAGGGAACCCACCTGAGAACACTGGGACTTACTAGGAGCTCTTACAGCACATCTACCTGCACCTCATCGCATTCATGCAACAGCTTCAAGGCCTGGCTTCCCCAACGCATTTCATGGATGAGAGATGAGAGGGACGAGCTCCGACCACACAGCTGGTACGTGGAGGTTCTTCTTTCCAGCCATGTCCTGGTGTAGAGAGGAAGCGTCCCCCCAAAGCTCATGTGTGAAACAATCCAAGAAAGTTCAGAGGTGAAATGATTGGGCAATGAGAGCCTTGGTAGGGGTTAGCTGGGGGATGAGGATAGGCAGGTGGGTAGGGCTGGAGCAGGAGGCCCCTGGGACACACCTGTGGGATAGACATTTTATCCTGGGTCAGGAGGGAGGGCTCTTGCCCTCTGCTTCCTGGTGCCATGACGCCAGCTGCTTTGCTCCTCCAGGCCCTTCCACCATGATGGCCTCCCCTCGGGCCAAGAGCCGTGGAGCTGGCAGCCTCTGGACTGAGACTTCTGAAACTGTTTGTTCTTGCAGGTCGTTGGCTCAGAACAGTGAAAAAACCGACTACGGCAAACCAGGCAGGAGATGGGCTTCTGCCAAGGACCCTCGTTTGTCCTTTATTTGTTGGTCAAGAGGACAGACGCCATCCCCGAATATAATCCAGCGTGTGCCACAAGGGTCTGTGTCTTAGGGAGAGCTCGCCCCCCCCCCCCCCCGTGTTGTATTGCTCTTTCGGTCTTGGGAACAGTTCAGATCAATTAGGATATGGACGGTCTCGGGTGGCCGGGTGACGAACTTGGCTTAGAGTCAGACAGGAAGGCTGTTGACCCTGTGAACTGAGAAAGGCAGTTTGCATGTTCCCGAGCAGCCTGGCGTCATAGAAAAACACCTGGGCCCCAGCCCCATCTGGCTATTTGTACGTTGTGTGACCTTGGGTGGGAGCTGAGCCTCGATGAAGTGGGATAATAATATATAGTACAAAAGGCGGTTGTGAGGTGTCGATAATATCATACACACAGGCTACCTGGCCCAGAGCAGTGGGGACCACTGTGGTCATGGTGAGCCTCTATTGAGACCACGGTGAACCTCCACGCCTCCCCCAGAGCGTGTCAGGCTCTGCACACGACACCACTAATCACCATGTGGGAAAATGCAGGCCCAGGGGATTACGGAGCTCACCCAAGGCCACTGGTCAGTGGCATAGCCCAGGTTCAAAGCCCAGGCTCTCAGCCATGAGGCTATGAAGGTCACCAAACACCATGACCCTTTCCTGGTCATCCAGAAGAGGTGATTCTGTGTTCTGAACCCAAACCCAATACGCATCATAAAACACTCCGAGCAAACAGGCTAATCTGATACCGGGTTCAGTAGGAAGTTTCCTCTTTTTTCCTGTTTTTAGCCGATAGACTATAAATAGAGAAAAGATCTAGCTTTGGTGGAGCAAAATAGTCCTCCCCCTGGTTGGTTGCCACAAAAGGATCAGTGTCTTTCTAGGGTTA
The DNA here is from genome assembly GCF_052094955.1 of Ictidomys tridecemlineatus. NCBI lineage: Eukaryota > Metazoa > Chordata > Mammalia > Rodentia > Sciuridae > Ictidomys > Ictidomys tridecemlineatus. The sequence goes on from NC_135486.1 coordinate 134,622,778, forward strand.
GATCCCAAAGAATCTAACGGCTCCAGTCCAGTGATGGGATTGAGTTTTTATTTTTTTTTTATTTTTTGGAATTTTTTAATTGGTTCTTTTCGTTAGACCTGACACGGGATTCACTTGGACATCGTTATAAAAGCACGGAAGACAATTTGTTCTAATTCAGCCCCCAGAACGCCCCTTCCCTGCTCCTCTCCCCTCCCCTGTTCCCTCCCCTCTCTACTGGTTTTTCTGCTATTGTAGTTTTGTTGTTGTTATTGTTGCTTTTTAAATAAGTGTCCTGTGGTTGTACTTGATGGTGAGGATTTTGATTTTTAACCCACGCCTTCTGCAGTCAGTGAAGCCACGTCGTTGCATATGTGCACCCTTTCTCCACTCCTGAGCTGGGGAAGGTGCTTTGGTGTGAAGAAGGTGGGAGGAGCCTCCAACCCCAGCATCCTGGGAAGAGGGGATTAGCAGCAGTGGGGGGAGGGGGGTGTTGGGGGGGTGTTGGGGGGTGGGGATGGAGGCATGTGATGTGGTGAGACTCCAGGCCATTGCTCTGTGGACTCCCCTGGAGTCCCCGCCTCTCCCACGGTTCCTGGTTCACTGAACTCTGATACAGCATCCTCTGAAAATCTGTGCAAGTGTCCAGAAAGATCCAGATGAAACCCAAATGTGCTGATAGGATCACCAAAACATGCCGGAAAGAAAACAAAAATAAACGACAAGGGGACACATTGATCCAACACCATTTTATAGAGAAAAACAAGATCAAGCCCCGTAAGTGTGGGTGTTCAAAATCTGCCTACACACACACACACACACACACACACACACACACACACACACACCCCTATCCTCCTATATCACTCAACTATTTTATAATATATTCCTTGACCTCGTGAGAAAGCACTGCCATGAAATGATGTTTCCCTCTTGCAGGGGGCAGATAGAATTTATAAGTGAAGTTCTGATAAGGCTTATCAAGGCCTCTGCATTGTATAGTATCCTGAGTCCAGAAAATAGAAATTGGCCTCTCCTGGAACGAGGGCATACCGTGTCGTGGTTTCTAGGAAGCGCTTTGTTTCCTCTTGGTTTAAGAGTTGCTCTGTTTTTCAGGGTTCTTTGTAAAACCTCCCTCTTGGGTGCAAGTTTTTGCCAGCTGGCCCTGTGGAGTCAGTGGTCGGAAGGAAGCGCTATGAAGTGTCACCGTCCTCCCTTCCTGGCCAAGGGCACAGAGTCACCCCACACCCTGTGGGTGCACAGCCCTGACCTTGGGTGGGGACCGTGTTCCTCTGCTGTTGGGCACTTCCACAGGGAGCTCAACTATTTGGATGCTCGTTGACTTTCTCCAAATTGCAGAAGGGACCGGGGACATTGAGGCTGCCAGGCTTCACGATGAACAAGGAACAGAACCTTGATCTATAGAACAAGGAAACTTCTGGCCTCTCTCCTGAGAGGAAGAAAATTACCCAAAGGGGAAAGTGATTTAAAGGGATCTGAGATTGAATCTCAAGGCTCAAAAGGGGACGTTTATGAAGGAGGATGGAGAGACCATCATCTAACTGCAGCTAGACCCAGATTCTGTGCCTGCATCATATTTACCTGGGGGAAGCTGAGTTTTCTGGACTTGGAATACAAGCCCCATGGAGACACGGACCTTATCTTCCCAGCCAGACTTGTTTTCCCATGATCTAGCCCAGCACCCTGCACTCCACTGATATTTGTTCAATAAATGAAAGACGCTGGGCATTCACAACTCCGAGTCTTCAAGCTTAGAGAACTCTACCACCTGCGGACTTTCAGGGGCCCGTGGAAGGATACAGCATCTCAGGGGTCCACCAAAGGAAGGTGGGACCATGATACACCCAGCTCTCGGCAGCGGCGGCCAGACCCCAAACCTCGGTCAGGTATTTGCACGGTATCTCCAGCAGGAGCAACGTTTGAGTTCTGGATGCTTTTGAAGTCCAGGAGCTTTGGAGGGAGTAGAACGGAGAACAGAGAAGCTTTACAAGAAAGAAGGAAAGTAAGCAAGAGAAGTGGACTGCATTGGGCTGATCTGCACCCACTGGAAGGTTTGAGAAGTGAGACTGGAATTCTGGTCCTGAGTCTCTGAAAGGTGATTGAGCTGAGTACCAAAGTTGGGGGCATCTGAGAGAAGATCCACACAGATGCCATCTTGCTTCCCAGACATGCATCTTGACAGCTTTTGATTCTGTGTGTCTCCCCGCTGAGCTCGCAGTAGGTTCTCAGTGTACATATGAGGGATGAACTGATGTGAAAGTGAGTACCCGGGTATCAGGTGGCGACTCTACAGTTGAATGGCTCTCACCTAAGAGGCCGTGTGTCCTCCTGGTTAAATGCACAGATCTGGAGCCAGACTTCCTTGGTTCAAAGCCCAGCCCTGAGGCGTCATGGCTTGGTCACCCACTACCTCCATTTTTTTGTTTTCCGGTTGTATCATGGGGACGATCGTAGAACCTGTCTTGTAAGGCTGGAAAGATGAAGTGGTGTTAATTCATTTAGCAGAGTTGACAGAATCAGCAAAAAGAGAAACACAGGCCTATATACGTGCTCTCAAAAATCATTTATGTGAAATCCAGATTCAGACGTCGTCCTGTGGGTTTACTTGCTGAGTCTGGAAACCCCGTCACTTAGCGCTCTGAGTGCCCAGCAAGTGCTCATAAGTGTTCGCTATTATTATTATTATTATTTTTATTTTTCGATCGCGTGCTCCCCATTTCCACACTCTCGCCTCTAAAGAGTCCTTCAGAGCCTTATTAATTTGGCTTCCAATATTTTTTATGCATGCAAATTTCAGCAGAGGGTAGACGAGACCTTTTCATGCTAATCAAACACTTCCTCAAAAGTAAAATAAATTTATGTTTTTTTTTTTTTTTTTTTAAAAAAGGCTTATAGTGAGAACATTCAAAATAGTTCCTGTCAAGACGCGTTCATGACCCTTCATGTGGGAGAAGCCTTTATCTCCGTACAGTTGGGATAATTATAAACCGTTTTGTGTTCGGAAGAAGGTCCACTCGACAGCTGCTTTTCAAGCCAGTTCAGAGTAACAGTTATCAGCTGAGGAAGAATCAACCTCGAGAGCACTTTCTTTAATTTTGTTTTCAAGACGGTGTTTGAAAATGAGTGTCTGAAACCAAGGACTGACGACGGCTAATCGTCCGTGTGTCTCGGGACCAAGGCATTTGTCACTTTAGGACCTTTGTTTCCTGATTTGGATTTTCATTGGCATGGGGCTCTCTCTGGTCTGGGAAGTGTCGGCTGCAGTCTAGTCTCGAGGGCACCCTCTGCTTCCTTTGTTTGAACAACGTGTTTCAGCTCGCCTCGCATCTGGGATGCTAAGAAAGTCAGCTTCCGGCAGGGCCCCATTCTGAATTAACTATGTCCATCTCCAATCTGCCCAAGTAGCACGTTTCATTTCTCTGATTATAGTGAAATATTGTTCATATATAGAAGGGTGTATATTTATTTAATAAATGGCAAGCAGCCACCCCCACCTCCCAGATAGAACAAAAGCTAGTGCTTCTCTCCGACCTTCCCTTGTGGTCTCCCCTCATCTGGGGATCCCCAGGGTTACCCCAGGTGCTGACCACCACTCTGAAATTCTCAAATTGTCCGGCACTCCTCTCATCCACGATGCTCTGTACAGATGACAATAAACAACAGAGAATACTGTTTTGTACATTTTTCAATAGCTCACAAATGGGATCACATGGAACACATGAATTGTGCATCTTACTTTTTCATTTGGCATTTATTGAGATTTATCTAAATCTAATTTGTTCATTTTAACAGCTGTCTAATGTTCCATTGGATAAATATCTAATAATTTCGATCCATTCTAGTGCATTTTCTTTCTACCAACATGACAGAATATTTCCAAATATGCACGTTCACATATAAATGGTCTTCCCAACCTAAAATGCCTCATCCCTACCAGGAAATGTATTTGAAAATACACCTAAATATATGTGTATCCATTCAGTGTTGTACACTCATTACCTGTCACTCATATCTCAGCATTAGTAAAGTTTAATTTTCTTAATTTCTAAGTTAAAAAAATTATTAGTAGTTCTAATATTGTCTTCTTCCCATATTCCAATATTTTGTCTTGATTTTTGCACACACACACACATCTTGCTTTGGAGGCTGTTGTTCTAATCCAAAGCAGGTGATATATTTTTAAATTTATTGAATGTTTCTTTACCATCCAAGACAACAAATGATGAGAGAATTCATTCCCATCATTGTTCCACCAGCTGTGCGTGTCATTTAAAGGTCTTATTTTGATATAGGAAGACACCAACACTACATTTCCTATATTTCCTCATTTTTTCTCTCCTCATTTTGATAACAATCTCCTCCCACAATCAAGCTTTAAAACATGTCATGGGATCAAGTTCTGATCAAGCTTCCGTTGGCTTTTCTCCTGATGATTGGGCCCTGTCCTTCTCCGCACATTTCTTGATAGGGTGTTGACGCTTTGCATGTTTGACTTCAGAACCCCGCGGAGTCCATCTATGGCATTTCTTGGATAAAGACCATCTGGGCAATTGCAGTTCCTGAAAACATCCTTTTCCCACCCGACCACCTCAGAAGACACCTCTAGCTTTGCAAGGGTTGGAAAAGTCTGGTTGCAAAGTCCTTGCCAGGATCCCACCTCCCAGGGCTGCTACTCAGGACCATTTAGAGAGACACACCTTTGCAGGCCATCGCAGCCCAGTTTGAAGGGTTGGTGAACTAAACCACTGGAAGTACCACGGGGAATTGCCAGTCAGAGTATTTTTGGAGGAGGTTTATCTCAATTAGAGGTGATGATGGGTACTAACACTATAGATTTGGGTTGGAACAAGGGAATAATGACCTGGATGACTGTGGGGTCAGGGTAGGTCCATGTTCTCTGTCCAAATTCTAGGGTAACATCAACTCAGGGTGTGTGTGTGTGTGTGTGTGTGTGTGTGTGTGTGTGTAGGAATTGTTGTGTTCTTGCCCATTCTGCTTGTATTCACCTTATTTTAGAATCTGGAGTAGAGTTTTCATTCCAAATGATGCAAAAAATCAACATACTATAGGTAATGAATGCACAGACCCTTGGCTCAAAATCTGTTTCCCAGTTAAGAACAACATGAATTTGAGCAAACAGCTTGACTTCTCTAGATCTTGACTTTATGTTCTGAAAAATGGGAACAATGATGACATTTCTCTTTTTCACTGTGAGGATGAAATGAGAGATATCTATGAAGTGCCTGGCATGGAGTAAGAGCTTAATAGGTGGTACCCACTGGTGGCTGTGTCCCTTCCTCTGTGTTATGTGTCCAGTTTGCCTGGGTTTAGATCCCAGCGTGACTGGATGCCACTGAGGAAGCCCTGCATGGTGCCCAGAATTTAATAAGTACTTAACACATGGTAACTGCAAAAAGTATGATCACAGAGTGGTTGTTGGCAAACATCGTTGGGCATTTCATTTAGATGTTCACTGTGGTTTAATCCTTTGAGTTTCAATTTTGTGGATTGGAACTCCTCATGGTACTGGTTCAACAAACAAATTTTTAGAGAATTAAGATCTTTGGCCAAAAATTTTTAAAAAAGGAGGGCGGGGGGGGGGATGGTATGCACACATGAACTCAGATTTTTACAGGCTAGATCCTTGCTACTTTAAATGTGGTCTAGAGACCAGAAGCATTGGTATTCTCACCTAGGAGTTTGTTATGCATGCATAATCCCTACCCACCTGGATCTACTGAATCAGGATCTTGTTAAATTACAGAATCTGTACTTTAACAAGATCCTCAGGCGATTGCAAGCACAATAATGTTTGAAATGTATATGCTAAATATTTAGAATAGGTATAAACACACACTTCCAGTCTCCTTCAATGTATCCTCCAGTTTCACATGCTGATTCTGTCTATACCACCGGCACTCCAAGGACACGAGTGGACTCAGTTACAACAATCATGCAATCTGCTGGATCCTTTTTGTTGATATGAGCCACATAAATAAAATGCTGGGTGTTTTTTTTTTTTTAATCAGATGGATAAATGGTGTGAGTTTTGTACACACAATTTGCACGTGGATCTTGAATGGTCTATACTTTTCTGGACCCGTGATGAGATAAGAGGACCAATATCATTCCATGTGATAATGACAGCAAAATAAGATGTTCTCATCTCCACACATGGTCTTTGTGTGTCTACGACGATGATTTTCCTGCTTCTCTATGCATTTTTAATGCAAGACAACCTAGAAGGTTTCAGTAGAGCTTTCCTCTCCTTAGAGATGAAGCATTCATTGGGGGAAGCTTCTGGATCTATGGAATCATTCTACTCTTTTCTTTGATTTTTTTTCCCAGCAGTTCAAATTCATAGGCCATCCACGAGGCCCCACAGGTAGAAACTGAGAAGTCAGTCATTTACTAGGAAAGTGACCACAGGGGATATTTCTTAGCCTCTGCAAGCTTCAGTTTACTGGAAAAGATGCTAGTAGCTTCTTTAGTTTGTTTGGAAGGTTTAGCAAATGCATATGCGTAAGACATTCAGCCCAACGACACTATATGCACATGCATAATAACCATCATCATCATCATCAGCAGCAGCAGCAGCAGCAGCACCATCTTTATCCTCTTGGGGACAGAGTTATGGTGTCCCAGATGATTTTCTCATTCTTACTGCGCATCTAAGGATTGGACCCCTGATCTTGATGTCTCCAGCAGCATGCTCAAATAAACGTGCCCTCACCAAAGGATTGACCAAACACAGATGCTTTCATCATAACTGTCATTTGCATTATTCAGAAGATGACGAACGTCCAGGTAAGCCACCCATTCGAAGGGCACAATCCTTTATGTAAAGAGAACCAAGCCTCTTCAGGGGATTGATCCAAGAATAAATGAAATAGGAAACAATCTTTCAGAAGCCTCTTATTATTAAATTGTCTATTTAATAAAAATATTCCCTGGGGCTCATTATAATTGGGGTATTATCTGTTTAATATTGTCTATATGGTATATTGTCTGTTGAATAAAAATACTGAATGGCATTAATTATATTTGGGTGAAAAGAACCATCTTGCGTATTCATTGAAAGACATAAACCACCCAAATCCTGCAAGTTGAGTGAACGCTGAATGGGGAAAGATCTCTTGTTGCTTGTTCTAAATTTGCTCTCTTTATTTTCTCGGAGCATCTCTTGTCTTTTTATGATTCAACATCCACGGCAAAGAGACAATGGCTTTCCTCTTCCTCCTTGGAGCGTGTGAACCTCTAAGACGCCCTTTCCTCCCGCCCCAGGCTTTGGTCGATTTCATATTTCATTAAGGACTTGGTGGTGGTCATATAGATATTTCAGAGGAAACCCAGGCTAGTCCCAAAAGGGAGAGCCAATCTGTCAGTGTGGTATTAAGGCAGCGGCGATAGAGATAAGGACACATTCAGAGAGGGTCCTTAGACTAAGCACATCACCAAATTTGCAGTAGGGGTTATTTTTTTTGTTGTTTATGTGGTTTCCTAGTTCAAGGCCCTGGGGTTTAGCAAGTCTGTTAACATATGCATTGCTGGGCTCCACCTCCAAAGTTCCTGATCCAGAAAATCTGGGGAGGACCTGAGACAGTGTCTTCCCAAATTCCTAGGACAGGCGGTTTGAATCCTTCCTCCCTAGAGATCCTGAATTGAAATCTTCTGAGACTTGAGAAGGTGCATGATGTCTATCAAGCGTACCCTAAAGTGTAAAACCCAGTGCGATGCAGGCTTATTCCAAAGCTAGCACGGAGCTAGACTTCGCACAAAGTACTCCAGAAAGACCGGGTTCTGTCGCCTCAGAACCTCCCGTGACCCCGTAGCCCTGCTTTGCATTCTGGCTCTTCCAAACCCCTCACAGGGCTCCAAAATCAAAGCTGTCCTGCATGTTCTCGTCTTCACACGTGGTCTTTGTGTGTCTAGGATGATTTTCCTGTTCCTCTGCTTCATTCTGCAAAACCCAGTTTGGACACCCTGACCGCCAGGGGTGTCTCTCCTGCTTTTCCATCCTTGATGCTGCGACCACTTGCACTTTCAAAATCCACTCCGTTCGTTCACTCAGCACATATTTAATTGGCTCCTCTTAGGTGTCTGGCACCTTGCTGAGCTCCTGAAAAAAAAAATAAAACGATGCAAAAGGAGATTGGTCCTTCCTCAAGGAAATTAAGGTTTCGGGAGGGAGACATGGAATACACCACTCTAAATAATGCCACTACCTCTGTGGATTGTGCAGCCCTACAGAAGCTTCAACGCCGGACTTGTCTAACATCGAAATTGTGTTTTATGTCTTATTATCCTCATAGACTGGGGTCCAGGGGAGGCTGAGTCCACATCTCTTCCTCTCTGAGTCCCCAGAGCCTACTGGGTATTAATCGCCTGGTGAGTATTTTCCGATGTCTTCTGAGTTCAATCAAATATAACTCCTCTTCCCCAAGGAATCACAATCTCATGCTCACACAAGTGCAGCAGATGTGGGAACCTTCATTATATTACTAGTTGGCATCAGAATTCCTTTTATGTGTGGGGACTGCTTGGGTTGAGAGCAATCCCTGGAGAAATCACATGGGGAGTGAAGAGACGGCAGTGCCTGGACTTTGGGGGAAAAAAAAAAAAATCAAGGCCATGAAAGAGAAAGCCACGTGGTGAGAAGATGAAAGAAGGTTTTGTTCTTCCGGGGAGAGAAGAAACAGGAAATGGAAATAAAAAAACGAGGAAAGACAAGACTGGAAAGATTGAGGAAAAAAAGGAACCTGCCAACATCGAGATGGGGGCCAGGCTCAGGCACAGAGAGTGACAAAGCAGCCCGTGGAAAGTGTGGACCCCAAGATGCCCAGAACATTTCCATGCTGGGAATTTCTTTCCCGACTCTTCCTGATGCTTTGATGGGGACATTGATATTTGTCCTACAGGCCACCTCATCTTCAATAGATCTCATCAACTCACAGATGCCTTGGCCGTGGGCAGGTGTGAAAGTCAGGGAAGAGGCTGGGTTTTGTGTCTGGGATGGGGGGGGCGGGGAAGGCTGGAGCCAGCCACCTGAGGGCTGAAGTGATCCCACTGAGTAAGGAGGCCACGTGGTGGAGCAATACTGAGCATGATTAGCGTGTCCAGCGGGACGCTAGGCTAGCCTGGGGACACTGCCGTAAAACATCAAAGTCTTTGATGGCATGGGGTTGGCATGCAAGTGACGGCCCTGTGTGAACACCCAGGGAGCTGAGTGCTAAGAAAGAGGAGGAAGTTGGGCAAGACCATGGTGTGATCGTGACACGAGGTGGTCCAAGAGGGCCCCTATAAGGAGGAGACAGAGACCCGGATAAAGGGTCCGTCACAGGCTGTCTGGGGCTGGAGCTCTCTGGGCAGAGGGAAAAGTGTAAAAGCCCCCCCCCGATGGAGCCTGCTTGGCCCTGGAACAGGTAGGAGCAAGCGCAGGAGGGTGGCAGGAGTTTAGGTCAGAGAGGGCAAAAGCCAGGCCCTGTGTGGTGTTGCGTGCGGAGCCTGGATTTTACCCTGCACGGGTGAAACGTGGGATGGGGAACGACGGACGGGTTTGGAGCCGAGAGGTGACATGATTTTATTTAATTTTTAAACGCTCTCTCTGGCCTCTGTGTGAAGAATAGACTTGAAGTGGCAGGGGTGAAAGGAAGGAGAACAAATGACCCTGAAAATTCGTGGCGCTCTTGAGGAAGACTTTGAACTTCCCCGGCCCGTGAAAACGAGGCTTTGGGCAATCTATTGTAGATTGCGCAGGGTTGGGAGACCCACCTGACATACAGGTTTACTGGGTAATTTCTGCAACCCTTAGGACGACGACGAATAGTAAGGCTATTCTATCGCTGCTCTTAACTGCTGCATTGCTGCTGGTACAGGGTAATAAATATTTATTATGTGGCAGAAACACGGAAGATTTGCGCACAGGAGTTACCTCCTCTTCTCTCCACCAACCCATGGGACCGGAGCGGCTTTTCATTCATCCTTTGCAGAGGAGAAAGCTAAGACTTCAAAATATTAAGTAAGTCACTCATGGAACAGGTAGGGGACAGCTAGTCATGGATGGGAGTGGGGCCTGACCTTCAGCCTTTCTGACTCCAAAGCCCATAAATTACCTCTATTTAGTAAAAAAAAAAAAAACAAACAAACAAACAATAGTGAACAGATGACAGGTTAATGAAAGTGATAATACAAATAGGGAACAATCGGTTCCACAAAGCCTCATTCATCCGGTGGTAAGTCGTTTTTTGTGAGCTTATTAAAGGAAGCACATCAGCAATGGATGCAGGCAGAAGAGAAAACCTCTGAGATGATGGGAGTGGGGTCGAATAGCCACGGGGGGTGAGATGGCACAGGAGATGTGCCAGGGAGAATAGCGTGGGGATCAGATGCCCAAGCAAAGGCCAGGGGCAGTGGCCAAGTGGACAAGAACACGCGGTCTGAGCAAGATTCGTATTGCAGGTCGCGTGGACTCACTCAAATGCACTGGGCACGTTCTCCCACTCCCCTGCTCCTCGACTTTGTCATCTGTAAATGGGGATAGAAATAGTACCCTTCCTAATGGGATATAAATGAGATGAAGCCTGTAAAGCTTATAAGATGCTTAGCCCAGAACAAATACCCAACAAAGGCTAACGTTGAGAGGAAGCCAGCCGATAACATTTTAAAACATTTAGGATTTGGTGACGGATTAAGGGGTAAGTGGAGGCTGTCCCCAGCTTTTTGGTGTGAGTAGCTAGGGGGACGGGGCGCCCTCAAATGAAACGGATGATGTTGGTAGGGAATCAGGTTTATTCCAAGCGAAATAACTTCCTAGAGTTGACTCTAGAAAGAGGGTAACCCAGGACGATGACGGGGGTGCAGGTAGCTTATTTGGGAGGTGATTTTCAAAGGTAGGAAGGAGGGAGGAGGGCCGGTGAGCAAGGGGGAGGCTGGAGGGATGATAGAGGGGGCACGTGGGGCTGGCGACTGCTCTGAGCCACCAGGGATCTTCTGTCGCCTGCACCTCCTGTCTCCAGGAAGCCTGGGGCGCTGGGGCCTCCACCCTCTGACTCCTCTCCTGCACTGCCAAACTCCACCTCTGTGTGGCAGGAGTGAGCTGCCACCAGAAAAGTAGAGAACCGCCGCAGGGACTTCAGATGGGACACTGCTGATGAGCACCTCGAGGGCAGGACAGTTCTCTGGTGGGTGGCTTCAGATAGATCTAATTGTCCCTCGTTCTTAACTTTCAGTTCTCAAGAATCACTCCAGTGTGTGCTGGCAATGCCATGCCCTGAGACGGGAAGGAACTGACCAGTGAGTCAGGTGGCCTCGAGGTTTAAAACCAGGGTGAGCTGCTTCGAGGGTCCCTCCGCTGCCCTGCCAGTGAGGCATGTACAAAGGGGGCTCCCTTGACTCGGGCAGCTTTCCTGAGCACCGGGGCTCTTCCTGAATCCTAGGCTTCTGTGGTCCCTTGTGGTCCCTTGCTGCCTGTCCTCCTCAATCCACTTCATCAGGGTGTGGGTGCTGCATCTCACCAGACTCAGGCAAATTGGTGACCAGGGCACAGCAAACCTGATTCCCAGAGGGACAGTGACATTGGGCACAGATAGCATCTACTAGATATAGCTAGATGACCTATGACCTTGAGATTTTACAAAGATCCTGAAACCTGCAAATATCTCGAGTATCCTTTAAGATATGAAGACTTGAACCTCAGGGAGGTGAAAGTAAGGTGGTAAATCAGGGTTTAAACTCACCCAGGACAGAATTCAAACCTTTCTGTATTACCCACCACACACACACACACACACACACACACACACACACACACACACACACACACACACTGTGATTCCAGCCTTCAGCAAAGAATTCTATTACAATAAAAATGGAAGTGGTATTAATGGACCAATTCTCCCCAGTACTAATTATTGGAATTTTGCTGACTTATCGTTCTGCAGGCCCCGGGAACTAAAAATACACATTTCTTAAGAGAGTGGATCAGTTCATAAAATAAAGAGGGAAAAAAAACGAGAACCACAGAGAATCTGAAATTGGATATTCTTCTCCAGTTGAAAGTCCAATGGATGGGAATTGCATTGCTCAGTCCAATCAAGAAGTTTTTTACCTCCAGGAATACAGAGCTATTAAAGTTCCAGGCTTCTGGCCTCCGAGGAGGAATTCCAAAAATTCCATCTGTAATCTGCTTAGCTCAGTATTGTGTGCAGTTGTATGGAGGTATTTTTTCTGTTTTCCCCATTCTGACAGGTCCTTCTAACACTATTTGATCCTGAAAATACCCTGTCCTCTAGGCCTGTGCATCTTCTTAGGGTTGTGCAAAAAAAAAAAGTAAGAGAGGAGACACTGCATTTGCCATTAATACCCGCAGCTCAATACCTGCAGCTCAAGATGGGGAAGAGAGTTCCCATTATCCAGCCATCCTGGCGCTGGCTGCTGAAGCCCTTAGAATAACGCTGAATGAGTGTGAGAGCTCTGAGAAGAGAATGGCATTGTCTTATGGTCTTCAGGTCTTAAAGGGTAGAAAGGGGAGGGGAAGGAAGAGAGAAATGCATTGAGCATTTATTTTTGCCAACTCAAGGATTCTTTCATATAATTCCCATAGATTGATAACAGATTAGGAAGCTGATAAAGAAATGAGAATAACTTTTATCAAAAGCCCATGCCCCTCGAGTAGACATCACCAATCAATCATGCCTTTTATTTCATTGATTTCAGAATCCTTCTCTCCCCAGTGTCTTAGATGGTCATGACCAATTGGATAGTCAGTATTGAGGGCCAGTTGGTACCCTTTACCACTTAGGAGAGATTTGCTGGTAGAAGGAAGATTTTCCCTCTTCAAGGAGGTCATACCGAACACAGAGACATGTCATTTCTCTCCAGAACAATCTTTGGGACCACACAGCAACCCTTTCTTCCCTACTGGGATTCTGGTTGTATAGGAACCAGGGGGTGCTGCCTATACCCGCCCACCATCTCCCAACAGCTACCACCGGTAGCATGTGAATGCCTTTCTGACTTCAGAAATTTTGCTCTCCACTTGAACTTGGGATCAAACTGCTGCTTCATTTCAGATCCTACCTTTATCATATTGTGTCATCCAAAAAAAAAAAAAAAAGGCGTTCAACAAGTTTCCGTAAGAAATTTCATTTGTTAATTTTTATTTTGCTCCAGATAGATGGGATACAAGAAATCAGACCACACACTCCGTTTTCCCACTGTGCTGCACTCTTGTAGCCGAGAATGGTTGCTAAAAGGAGGTAGAGAAGGGAGCCATAGTTACTCAGCTTCGGCACAACCCAGGGTTTGGGCTGGGAGAGGCTATCGGGGGTCAGAGCTGAAGGTACTTCATCCATCACATCCCCCCTCCATGCTCAGCTCACCCTTGATGCTTGTCTCTCCAGCCCCCTTGGATATCACCAAAGCTCTTTGAGCAGTAGCCAGAAGGACCTTAGCCACCTGTGGTCATCCCCATGTGCCCACCCTTTCTTGCAGCAGCAAATTTGGAAAAACTCTTCATAGGAGCATGGTGGGTTAGCTGTCCTATTGCCATTCCCCATGCATGAACTCAAGCTTCTTGCCTGGAGCTCATATTTCAGGCTAGATTAAATTATTTACCGGTGTTAGCAACCAAGCCTTGTGTTATTCAAAATATAAACCTGAAATATCGGAGCAATCAGACCTCACCAGCTGACGCTATTTATGCTTTGCAGATAGAGAGACAGATCAAAGGATGATTCATAATTATCCCGACACAATGCTTTTCTTCCAAGGGAACGAAGGAGAGAGGCAGTTTTCCCTGGTGACTAGAGACTTATGGAAATGCACAGCAATTGGAACAAGGGTTAACCTGCCTCCTTCGATCATCAAAGCCTGCAGGGTGAGGAATCAGGACCTGGGCTGACTTGAAAACAGATTCCTGCCTTTGCACATGGACAGTCCTTGAATGGTACTTCTGCTCAGCCCAGGGTCTGTCCTTGGCTTTTGCCTCTTCTGCCTTCTCCTCACCAGGGCGTGCACTCCAGGAGGAGAACAAGCTATACAGAAAAAATGTGTTTGCCGGAAGCAGCTGCCTCTGGGCCTGTGTGTCCATCTTCTAGGTAGCCTCCTTTGGGACAGAGAAGGATAAGTGACTATTGGCAGGCAGCCTGGGTAAGTGACTAAGAGACTGGGCTTTGATGTGACATAGGTCTGAACTTGAGTCCTGGCTCTGGCACGTTTTGCTGGGCGAACTTGGGGGAAACGCTCTCACTCCCCATTGTCTCATCTGTATAATGGGGACTGCTGTGGAGATTGAGGCCATTCATATAAAATTTATTCATATAAAGAACTCAGAGCAGTGCTTGTACGATGGTGCTCAGTAGATGGTACTCTCATTCAGTTAGGGAAGACCACCAGCCTTCTGCAGGTGCAGCCAGTACCATGGCACCAGATATCTTAGCCCTTGTGTTCCCTAAGAGCAGCTGCGTTTAGGGGAAGACTGAGTCCTGCTCACTCTGACTTTCCTATAGTCTCTTCTGAAGGACAAAGAGGTTTCTGTGTGATCAGGAGCAACGTCTTTGAGCCAATCGTCAGAGTTTACAGTCCAGTGGGTCACTCTTTCCCTCATCCTTTCTCTTTGCAAAATTGAGCACAGGTTACAAAGATCCGAAGGGACTCGTGCCTCTGGGTCCTTAAGGCACATCCGCAAAGGACCCACTTCTGCACATGCAGGTCTGCATTTAGGATGCAGAGACATAGACATAAGATCCCGAGGGTGGCGCTCAGAGCACTGAGCCCCGAGCTCAGCTCAGGGGACCCGAGTGTGCATTTATGAGGATAGAAGCCGTATTACTCAACGTTCTCTAGAGAGAACCAATTGAGAGAGAGAGGAGACGGAGATGGAAGATGATTTGGGGGAATTGGCTCAGCCGGGGGTGGAGGCCAGGGAGCCAGGGTACCAGAGTGGCTCAGGCCAAGTCCAAAGGCCTCAGAGTCAGGGAAGCCAATGGTGTCACTAAGTCTGAGCCTCATCCAGGGAGCCCCTGGTGTAAGGGAGCCTCTTGGAGTCTGAAGGCTGGAGGACATGGAATTCTGAGGTCCAAGGGCAGGAAGAGAAGGGTGTCCCATCTCCAGAGGACAGACAGGGCAAATTTGACTTTCCTCTGCATTTTTACCCTCTGCAGGCCCTCAGCTGATTGGAGAGTGCCCACCCACAATTGAGGTCAGATCTTCCCCACTCTGTCCCCTGATTCAAATGCCCATCTGTTCCAGAAACACCCTCAGAGTCACACCCAGGAGCAATGCGTACCAGCTGCTCAGGTATCCCTCAACCCAGTCAAGTTGGCTCCTCAAGATAACCATCCCAGGCCTTTCCTAACTGGTTCACATCTTCTAAGAACCTAGAACCGTCCTTACACGCGATTTCGTCCCTCCCTGCCACATAGAGATAGAGATAGAGCCCGGGCCTCTTCGTCGTTCCTCTCAACGAGAGGAATCATCCCTACGTGGGGCATCAGGGCTCTCGGGACCCCGCTTCCGTGTCTGTTCTCTGGTCCTTGGGAACCGGCACCTGGTCTCCAGGGAGCTGTGCTTAACTGGCAAAGCCACGTTCTTGTCTGTAGAGTCCATTCCCTGTGGAACGCTCCCTGCTTAGGCCAGTTTTAATATGTTCTGAAAAGGTTCAGAGCCGCCTCTAGGAGGTTCCTGCCCCTTTAGTTCACCGTGTTTTAATATCGTGAGTGATGAAGACTCAGAGACTCAGGCAAGAGAAAAGTTCCCATGGACAGCTCCTTGCGAACTGGACTGGCCAACCTCGCCGTGCTCTTCCTGTGTTCCGAGAAGCCCTTGAATCCTCCACTGTGGTCGGGACAGCTTGCAGCGATTCGCTTGTTTGTGTAAGAACCAAATGCTCGTTCCAGAGAGGACCTCAGGCTGTTCTGTCAATCGGTGGCACCTAAAGCATCCATAGGCACAGTCCGGTGATAATTGAAAACACGGGGATTTCAGCTGAGCCAAGTCCACCGTGGAATCTTTCCTGTCTCGGGACGGTCAGTGTTCTTCTGAAGGGAGTCTTCGAGTTTCCTTGTTCACCCCCAGCGCACAGCCGTTCCCTCTGCACTCTTTATCACCTGACAGAGAAGAGGTTTGGCTCAGCTGTTTCACGGCGGCAATCAGAAGACCCGACGGGATCAACTAGAGGCAGGAGAGTCTGTGTGGAGGCTCACCGTCTCACTCCAAAGACGGGCACCATTGCTTGGGGCTCAAGGTGAGGCAGAAGTGTGGCCATGTGGCACCGGGAAGCAGAAAGACCAAGCTCAGCTCACAAAACGTATACCCCCAAAGGCCCGTCCCCAAATGACCCATCTCCTTCAGCCGCACCCTGTCTGCCCATCGCCACCACTCAGTTAATCCTATCAGGGGTCAGCGTGCTGGTTAGGTGAAGGCCCTCATAACCTGTTCATTTCCACTCTAAACCTTTTGAGAGACCTTTCCTATCTAGATCATAACAGGAGACATTTAGGCACAGAAGATACACAGATATTTTCTCATTTTCCGAGAGCGCATGTGGGAACTGACCTCACGTCGTGTGATTTCGCTGGAATTAGGTCATTCACACACTGGAGGAAAGAGGAAGGTGAATCCTAGCTCTGTCTTCTCTCCTCTCCAGAATCCCAAGCAAAACAAGGAACCTCTATGCTGGGAAACCAGAAGTCAAAAAGCAGCCCCAAGCATCGTTTTTTCTTACCCTAACAGGAAAAGTGCTAGCAAGAAAGTAAGTACAATCCACCGTTTTTCTTTGATTGCTTTTGAGTCCTTGAATAGAAGCAGGGAATAGGAGCTGACCAGAAGATGAGTGATTCATGTGCCATATTACATGTCACATAGAATGAGAGTAAATCTCAAAACCCCATCTGAGGAATAGCTAGCCTATGGAACTTAGGAGTCCCTCGATAGATGAATATATAAATAAAATGTGGTCTATATACCCAATGGAATATTACTCAGCTTTAAAGAAGAGTGAAATTATGGCATTTGCCAGTAAATGATTGGAGTTGGAGAATGTCATGCTAAGCAAAATAAGCCAATCCCACAAAACCAAAGGCTGAATGTTCTCTCTAATATGTGGATGCTAATTCACAATAAGGTGGGAGGCAGTAGGGAAGAATAGTGTTACCTTAGACTAGGTAGAGGGAAGTGATGAGAGGGGAGGGGAGGGAATGTGGGGATAGGAAAGATAGTAGAATGAAACAGACATTATTACTGTATGTGTATATGTGACTGCAGGACCAATATGATTCTGCAACATGTACACTCAGAAAACTGAGAAATTATATCCCATCTATGTAAGATCTATCAAAGTGCATAAATGCATTCTACTGTCATGTATAACTAATTAAAACAAGTTAAAAAAATTTTAAAAACCCAATGTGAGGGAAGAAAAGGAAGATACGGGTTGGGATTTATAGCACAGTATCATTTATGCAAATTAAAAATATCACATCCAAACACCCTATGTTTTTAAGGGTACAGGTACGTTTTAAATGTGTATAAAATATGGAGGGTGGCTTGAAGGATATATAGTCGGTGCACTAGTGTATGTACCAGGTAGAGGGAAAGGGAAAAATGAAATAAAATAGGCTTCTACTACTGACTAAGAATGATAGTACGCCATCAGGGGGAGAGAAGGATTCCTTCAATTCTTTGTTCTTGAGTGAACAACAAGGATCCGTAGTAACCACCTGCTCCTACGCCAAAGGAATTGTCATAAAATGCTACATGTCATAGGAGAGGTGTACGCAGTCTGCGTGGAGGCAGTAGACCCCAGACCCCTGGGAACTTAGGATGACCCGTACAGTCAAGCCTGACCCACTCTTCAGTAGACCCAGTTGTGCCTGAATGCTTGACCACCAAGCTACAGGGACCTTCCATGACCCAAGCCAGCAGCTTGGTGGGTGACCCATTAAACAAGCCACAGAAGAGAGACTCACTCAAAGCTATGTCCCCTGTCACTTCCTTCTGGTAGAAAGTGACATGCATTGGGGGCATTGTAATTCTGAGCCCTCTCTCTCTCTCTCTCTCTCTCTCTCTCTCTCTCTCTCTCTCTCTCTCTCTCTCTCTCTCGTTCTTTCCTGATCAGGGAAACCAAGGGGAGGAATACCTTCTCTGAGGTCCTTACCTAGCGTAACAGCCAAGACAGCAGGATTTGGAGTCGGGTCTCAAGGACTTGATCTCAGGCTCTGTCATTTACTGGTTGTGCAGTTTGGGGCAAAAATGACTCTGAAATATGTACCAAATCAAGAAATTCCATAGAAGTAAGAACAGGACATAGAGAAGGAAGAAAAACCGAACAAGGAGTGTTGGGGAAGGATAAATTTGCAGAACGATTCCTGATGCATAGTAATTGCCACCCACCCCCAACCCCCTCTTTATACAAACCTGCAAACACTTTGCAGATGAATTATTATAAGACCAAGAACTAAACGATGACCAAATTCGGGCCTTCGGCTAGGTCTCCAAACCCATCATTTCCCCCTGGTTGGTCCTCCACAGTCCATGAACCAAGACAGCTCTCATTCTGTTCTGTGATTCATACTCGGTGAGTTTCTTGGATGATATCATTATAAGTCAAATAATTCCGGGGTTTTTCTTGAATGATCGCATACACTGATGATGAAATTGTCATTCGTCCCTGCCATTAGACTGTCATGAGCTGGGAGACTGAGAGTGATCCCGCGGCTGGGGCAGACAAGGGCACGCGTGGTCTTCAGCGCTCTGAATTCATCTTGTGAGCTGATTTGTGCTCTTGTGCTGGGACAACAATGATTAATTCCATCCAGATCACCCTTTCTGTCGTTGCTAATCCACCGTGTTTTCCTGAACACTTTCCACGGATCAGTATTGATGCTGGGGCTCCTTGGAAGGCCCAGCCGATGCAGCAAAAGCTTCCCAAGATGTTTACTGACGCTCTTCTCCCATTGATCTAATTAAAGGCCACGGTGCCTAATATAATCAGTTCAGCAGGCCTTTCTGTCAGGGTAGTTCTTACACTTTTGGACATGTAACACCCGAAGAAAATTACTTTGGGATAATGGATTGCAATTCTGAAGGAAATGGCATTCAGAGCACAAACATGGGAACCCACTAGGACTTTAATTATGTGATTCTCCCCGGCCTGGGTCTTTTTTTCGGGCAGCAGTTGATGCTTATCCGAGACCTAGAGGTTAAACGTCTGTGCCATTTTGTCCGACGTGTGATACGTGTTCGCAACGTGACACGTATTCGATCACACATGTTGATTTAAAGGATTGTCCTGAGCCTAGGACATGGGACACGTCCATTCACATGCCAGTTTGGAAGATGACCAGCATTTTGTTTATGGTATAAGACAGAAAGGGGAGAAATGGCAGAATGGTCAAAGTCTTAAGAAATCAAAAGCATTGTGAAGATCTAGATCGTACGTTGAAGATTAACCCTGGGGAGTTAAGAAAGACTTTGTAAATAGGGATGAAGGAGATTACTGGGGATGTTGGGAAACTGGGAGACTGGGCAAGAGTGAGGTTAGAGAGTTCTCATATGGCGTTTTCTGATTTCTTGATTTTGAGTCTGATTTGCGATCGTCCGCTGAGAGGAGGGGAGGTTACTGATAATGAGAGCAAGGACGGTCATAATCAACCTTCCCGGGGCGCTTCCCAGCGCCAGGCAGTAAGTCAATCATTTTTTTACACATTAACTCTTCAATTTCACTACGGCTTTCAGGGGTTGGATTCCATCTTCGAAGTGAAAAGGCAAATTCAGTGGGAAAACACCAAGGCACATTGAAACCTGGTTATTCTCTCTCTGGTGACTTTTAGCTGCTCAGACGTAGCACAGAGAAAGAGTGCGGTTTCCTGCATCTAGGCCTGAGTTTTGCCAAGCAAACATGGTGGAGAGAGAAAAAAGAAGACAGGCATCTTGAGGACATGGCAAGTGACGGACCATGGATTCTAAGCAGGAGAATAATGGGAGTGAAAATCCAAGAGGACTGAGGAGCCCGGGGAAAGTCATGGTGTGAGGGATCCAAGTCCTGATCCAATCAGAGTGTGTGTGGCTTTTGAAATGAAAGCGTGGGAGTGCGTGGCCACGGAGGAGGAGCATGCTGGCATCTGTGATGTTTGTAGGCGGGGCAGTGTTCGGGGACAAATGAGCTCTGAAGTGTGACTCTGAGGTGGTGGTTGAAATACAGAGGTGTGACAATAGACGTGATGGGATTTGTGTTTGGAACAATGAGCAGCATGGTGGGGGGGACCCGGAAGGGGACTTTTGTCCACTCTCTGTCCCCACTCTTCCTTCTTTGGTTCTCCTTCCTCCCCTATGTCCACTTCTCTACTTCCAAGGGCTCTCTAGATTCGTGGCAGATTTCAAAATTATTTTCTGAAGATAGATCCTTGAAATCTGTTTGCCTGTGGTGCATCTGCTTCCAAGTTGGATAACTACGGTAGTGATGTTGACAATGGCGGTCAAAGGAGAAATTATAATTGTTGCAAGAGAAAGAGACAGAGAGCCGCGTGGCTCAAAGGGTGGCAGAGAGGAGGCCGAGGAAGAGGTGGGTGGACTGGGAAGAGAGTCGGCAGGTGGAAGGGTGGGTGAACTCAGTGAGTCTGACTGGGGGAGTTCAGGAGAGAAAAAGCAAAAATATGTCCAGATTTCTGGCCTAGGCCACCGTGTGGATGCCGGTCTGGTTCAATCAGAGAAAGAGCCTGGAGGAGGAGGAGGACAGTGAATCCAGAGACACTCTGATAAGGCTGAAGACAAATCCACATGTCTCCGCTATGTATAGACAGGATTCTTACATGATCCTTTCAACGTTCATCTCCTGTAAAGGAGAGATTTGCATTTGACTAGGTGACTAATTAGCTCCAATAGGGTTTGTGGGAGGAAAGAGTGTTGAAAATGGAGAAATGAAGACAGGAGATTAGGAAAGGCATTACTGTACAAGAACTGAAGATAAGTCCCGCAGGGACTAGAAATAACTGAAGTGGTACTTCCTGGCTGGGCTCGAGAGTCAGCTGAGCCAGGATATAAATAACAGCGGGTCTAAACTATAAACATCTTTAATGTATCTCAGAGCTATGGTCATTGTCATGGCCAGGGTTGCTTGAACTCATTTTGAATTATCTCAGAAGAGGGAAACTCTCAGGATTTTCTCCATCTCTATCTTCTCACATCAGCATGAAAGGTTTTATCGAGTTGCAGATAATAGAACTCCACTCAACGTGGGATTAGAGAGAATGTGGGGATTCAATGGAAGGGTGTTGAGGGCCTTTAACTGAATCTGCAGCAAATGAAAGAAAAGGGGACTTCAGGAAGGGTGGGGTGGGGACCAAGCCAGCTCTCGGAACCTCAGCAGCAGAGGTCTACAGATCTGCACCTTGCAGTTCTACCCATCCCTGGTTCACTTGCTCAGCTCGCATCGATGGAGGCTCTGCAAGGGGCCAGGCACTGTGGCAGATCCTGGGATCCCAAAGGGAACACGAATAAAGATGATTCTTCCCAGGGAGCCTGGAATCTGCTGGGAGGGACAGTCATTAACCAAACAGTCACCCGTACAAATGCATAAGTACCCACTGTGGTTCATGTCACTAAGGAAAAGGACCCTGTGCCATGAGACCACATACCTAGCAGATTTGACCCAGTCAGAGAGATTAGAGAAGGCTTCCTTGCTAACAATAACCACCGAAACAATCATGGAGAGATGAAGAGGAACAAGAGGGACTGTGCCCCAGGAAGAGGCGACAGAACATGCACAGGCTCTTTGGCAAGCTGGCCCTGGTGAGTTCAAAGGGCAAAGAAATGGCATTCAATAAGACCTGGCAGGGCCACGACGGCCAAGACCAGACTTGATAGATACTTATTCCAACAGCATTAGGGATGGAGCCTCGGGTGGGTTTGAAGCACAGAGAGGGTGACGGATTTGTAGATTTGCTTTTGGAAAGGTCCACTCTGGCTGAATCGTGGTGTAGGACTGAGAAGGACTCATCTTCAATGCTGAGCTCCCCAGAGTGAATCAGAGTGGTGTAGTTTTGAGCAGGTGTCTTCCTTGGGCCATGAGGCCACATGGGAGGACCCTGGCCACTGGGGAGTCACCCCATGGGAAGTTTCTTCAGAAAAGATGAACTCAACAGAGGACTCCAGTAAGGCATCTATGCTCCTGGAACTATCACTTTCCATGATATGGAATCCCCAAATCTCCCACTGCCCCAGGCTGGTACATCCTCAAATCATCTTAATGTCATCTCAGACTCAAGTGGGAACAATTGTGGTCTTGGTTGCATAGGAGTAAAAATGAAGGTGGATTTTAAATCCGGCACGACTGACTCTAACGTGAACATACTCTTCATCCCTAAATCTCACAACCCACCATGTTGAAGGAGTCATCGAGTAATTGTCATCATTACCATTCCTGACAGAGAGAATAAGTGTTTAATTAATAATCATACAATTACTGTGGGTAACATAGTACTCTATTTGCATAATATTTGCATAGTACTTTATTTTCATAGTACTCAATTTGCATATAAGATTTGCATGGTACTCTATTTGCATAAAATGCATAGTACTCTGTTCGATGGGCACCGTTCTCAACATTTTACATACATTTATTATGTATGTAAAACAGTAGCAACTTGGGAGCTAAGTAGTAGCATTATCTTTACAGACAAGCAACAGGCACGGAGAGGTTAAGGAATTTAAGCAGGTTACTAACAAGCAGAGCTGGAACTTGAATTCCAGCTGGTCAGCCTTGGAGTCCAGACTGTCAAACATCAACGCGGATTCATATTCTCCTCTCTCTCTCTCTCCTCTGTCTCTCTTTCTGCCTCCAAACAAACACACCTAAACAAAAGAGAAAAGAAAACCCTCTGGCTAGCATTAATCCTTACCTGAAGACAGGTTTAAAATGAAGCACAAGAGAACATGGACTTCCTATGATAACCCAGTGACGCTGGTGGGTGCTATCGTTGTCCCCGTTTTACTGAGAAGGAAACTGAGGTTCAAAGAGAGAAAATATTTATTTGAGAAAACACAGATGGTAACCAGAGGCATCAGATTCAAACTGAGCTCTGTTTGATCCCAAAGCCCTTGTTATGAGGATGTTAAAAACAACTTCCCATGATCCTCTGTCCACTGCTTCCATTTCAGCCCTTCTTGAATGAACTGTCAGATCCTTGGGAAAAAAAAAATTGAAAGACCAGTATGGTTAAAAGTGCCTATTAGCCCTTAAGTCATGCCAGCTCCTACTCCGTGACACCCATATAGATGAGACTGTGTCCTATTTCCAAAAAAAAAAAATGTCACAACAAGGGATTGATCTCCAGCATTTTCTGCTTCGGTTATAATCTCTGGCATGGAAATGAGTTATTTAGATTGTTAGTGGCTGACAGTCCCCATAAATTGCAAGCAGAGGCTCAGCAGGGTGACAGGTGACACCTCTTTGCTTTCTTCCATACTGCCTCTCTCGTTGCCATCCCCTCTCTCTGCAATTCCCTGTACCGAGCGGCCATGAATTATACATGTACTTTCTGAAGTTTGATGAAAGTTCTCCCACCTATTAAATTGCCAGGTTACCAAGTCTAACATAAATCTAATCCAAACATGCTTAGGAAAATATTGCGCCATTTGTTCTTCTATTATCATGACTTTTTTTCTTTATTGTATCATGTATTCAAAGTGCTGGGAGAACGTCTGCTTGCTGTGCCTTCACCTGGGGATTACAAACCAGCCAGCTGAGCCTGTAACGGGCTCAGAGATATTAGAAATCCAAAACACAGGGGCCGAATCATCCTGTCCCATCACTCCTGTCCCCTCCTTGACCCTGGAAGCAACTGGCAGAAAAAGGCAGGACCTGCCCAAGAGAAGCCAAACTCTCAAATAAAAATTTCAAGGCAGAAAAAGTTGGAGCCACCTCCCAAGCCCTTTGCTGGCTTGCTATTGCATATGGGTGAAGAAATAAACGTCTTAGGAAAGCATTCTGGGTGGGCTATGAAGCTGCTTCTATTTTTGCAATTTGCTTGGCATCCACAACCTTCTATTCCAGCCATTTGAAACTTCAGCCGTCCCTCGATGGGATCACATCCAACAGTCCTGTTATCAATTATTCACGAATGACCCTGAGGTCCCTATATTGATGAGGTATCTTTTCTTTTTTGAAGTTGCAAGTTAAAAAAAAAAAAAAGCCTAAGTCAAATCGACTTAAGCAAAATGTCATTTTGGGTTTTGCAACTGGGAAGCTGGGGGATATCAGAAGCTTCAGGTGTGGCTGGATCCGAGGAATTCAAATGACATCACCAGGTCTCAAATAACACCCCCGTCTCTCTGCTGGCTTTGCTAGGTGTTGTCACTGTAGCTAAGCCATCTCCCT
Source organism: Ictidomys tridecemlineatus (assembly GCF_052094955.1). Classification (NCBI taxonomy): domain Eukaryota; kingdom Metazoa; phylum Chordata; class Mammalia; order Rodentia; family Sciuridae; genus Ictidomys; species Ictidomys tridecemlineatus. The sequence goes on from NC_135486.1 coordinate 134,647,151, forward strand.
AGGTTGACAAGAAGGCCCCTGGGAATGCTTGGCTTGCATCCTATCGTTTCACTCAAGCCGGAAGAAAAATGCAGGCTTGTTTCAAAACTACTAGAAAAGTTTCAAGTATTTATTTTAAAAAAATATGCAGCCTGAGAAATGAGAACACTGCATATGAATGAATATCCAAGTGGAGAGGGTCTCTAGAAAATTCTACTGCTCTGGCAAAACTGGACCTTCTTTGGGGCTGTTCAGAAGAGATTCCCCTTGACACAGGGCATACGCTCTACAGGTAACGAACCATCTCCCACACCCTATTGTCTCCCAGAGTCCAGAGCCAGACTTCGATTGCCATTCCTCATTGTGTTTTCATTGTTGTTTTTGTTTTTGAAGAGAATTTCTTTGTGGCTCTATCTTTAAGAAAATTGGGCCAATTAATGAACACTGAGAGAGCCGGGTGAGTGCATTCACAACCGTCCCACTTTAAGCAGGTACACGGCCTACCTGGCCAGCTCTGTGGAGTCTTGTCTCCACACAGGATGAAATATTCCACCTCCCATCACCAGACCGAATCCCCCACCCAGCATGCAGTCCACAGCTCAACTGATGGCTCCTGGTAGTTGTACCAGGGCAGGACTGGAAGGTGCTCCCCCCACTTTATCAGTTCCCAGCTGGTTATCCTGTTTTCCTCTTGGGGTGGAGAGAAAAACAACATCCCTGCCCATTTTAGCAAAATATGCTGTAGGTCAATCTGTGCTTTCAACAGAGAAAATTCTTTTTCGGATCAGAATGATTCACGGAGTGCTTTTTAGTCTGGGACCAACAGATGATAATAATAATGATAATGATGGTGATCATCATAATAATGATAATGATGCTGACGATAATCATCCTCCTCACCGTATCTTAAATCTTTTGTGTAAGTCCTAGTGCCGCGAGTGAGGACCCACGTTCATAATAGGAACCCAATATGATTTTATTGAATTATTGATTGCTTCCTTGGATTCCTCCCTGGTGCTGGATGATGACTGGTTCTTTATCTGGCATAGAAGCTGTTGCTATTGTTAACTTTTTTTTTTTTAAGAAAGAAGGATCAGTATTATGATCTCTCCACTTCTGAGATGGCGGAAGTGGGGTTCTGTAAAGGTGAGTTCACATGCCTGAATGCACCCGGACACGCCCGAACAGAGTGACCACAGAGCCTTCCTGCTAATTCCAGGAGAGGGGGGGACCAGGGACTTCTGATCTGTGGAGGCTCTGCGACAGCACCCCTCCTTTCAGTATTTAACTATAATTAGCGAGAACCACCCATATGGCGACTCTTCTCAGGCCAGATGGGTGGTTGTCAGGCGGCACATGATCTTTGCTTCACTTTGAAAGAGACGTGAGTAATCCTGGGGATATTAATCCAACCGAGGCTATATTTATCTTCATTTCTTCAGCTGAGCGCGCATCTCTATTTCTTCTCCAGGCGTCAGGGGGGTATCGGGTACCAGCAGCATGGCAGTTCTTTCAGAGCCTAAGGGGAAAGGCTGCCTCTACTCTGTGGTTCCTCCTGGACTCCGTGGCTCCATCCTCCATGGGCCCTGCAACCCCCAAAGGCACAGAGGACCAGAACTCCAGGCAATGCCAGAGCCTTAGAAGCTGTTCAGGCAACGTGACAGATGAGGAGACTGAGGCTTAGGGAAGCTGTGCGGCTGGTCCAAAACTAGTGAAGGATAGAGCTGGAGTGACCGTCATGGGACTCCTGCTTGATTTTATGAAAGGGCGACATTCCATTTTGCACCTGCTAAGGCAGCGTATCCCTTCCTCTCTCAAAAGGTGAGCAATTCTATGCTGACCCTACGTTAGGAGACTACATCTGTAAAGGGAGGCAGAGGCTAGGTCTAGAAGTCATATCTACGGTGGAAGTAGAGCCAGCAAAGTATCAGGATTCAAAATAGCTCTCCAAAACCTCTCTCCACCCCGCTCCAAGCTTCTCCCTGAAGATAGCTCTGCATCTTTCATCTCTCAACTCCATCACCCTCTGTCCCTAATCAGTCCTCTTCATATTTTATGAGACACATTCCAAAGACAGCCAGTCTGATTGGCTCCGCTAATAACCCTCAAATTAACTGGCCACCCTTTCTTTGTAACTCAGAGGTCATTTCCCAGAGAATGGATGAGGCACAGGCAGACTCCCCGGTCCAATCAGACTGCCTCCCGTGAAACAGCAGTCTGGTTGAGTAGTGGGTGGGAGAGGTCAGGTCAGGAGGAAGGTGTTGAGTGTGGGAAACACTTCGGGTTGCAAACCGCAGGGTCCTTCGTAGGACTTCAATGACCTTATTAATAACATTCTTTATTAAAATAATGTCACTTATTATCAACCACTTTCTGAGACCACTCAGGGGCTTTCCATTTTATTTTCTTATTTCATCCTTACATAACCCCAAAGTAAAAGTTATTGTTTTACAGATAAGGAAATGGAGGCCCCAACAGTTCATCATTTGCTTAAGATAACTCTAATATGTATGTGTGTGTGTGTGTGTGTGTGTGTGTGTGTGTGTGTACACTTTGGTAGCAGCGATTGAACTCAGGGGCACCTAACCACTGAGCCACATCTCCAGTCCATTTTTATTTTTTTATTTTGAGACAGGGTCTCATTAAGTTGTTCAGAGCCTTGCTAGGTTGCGGAGGCTGGCTTTGAACTTGCAATCCTCCTGCCTCAGCCTCTCTAGCCACTGGGACGGCAGGTACGTGCCACGGCGCCTGGCTTATATATCTTTTCAAAATGTTACCTTAACCCAGTTTTGGGGGCTTTGCATAGAAGCTGGTCAGTTTTCCTTCCCAAGCAGCTAATTCCACATCCTAACTACCTCCCTAAGTGGTAGTTAATCTCTCTAATCTCACATTTTGGGCCAATCCATTCACCCTAATTGTTCCAGGGCTAGGTCCCTGTGCCCCCGAACATGCTGAAATTGTCCAAATGCACCAACCCTAGGCTTGCTTAAGCTGTGAGAAGGAAAGCCTTCTCCCACCCACAGGTTTCCTTCTCTCCCTCTGCCTTGAGGCAGCCTGGTGCTCCCCAAAGCGGCCCTGTGAGGTGCTCTTCCTCACCACGGAACAGCGAGCACAAAAACCCATGAAAATTCTCTGTTTCTCAGTCTGGATGGGTGTCTCCCCTCACCATATCTCAACCAGGGTAATATAGTTAAAACACTGCATCCCTGGGCAGAGGTGGAGCTGGGTTCAGGGCCTGGCAACTCGACTTCAGGGGCCATGTGCACAAATGTGCTGCCTTCTGTGAGCCCCAGGAGAGCATCTTCCAAGGTGTGGCCACCACCAGCTTGTGGCTCTGGATTGACTCTGAACTTGACAAGACATTGCTGCTATGCATAGATCCAGACCTTCCCTGCAAGACTTCACTTTGGTACATCTCACCTCCTATTCTGGTCTTTTTCCAGTCTGGAAACCTATTGGAACCTACCTTGAAAGTCCTTGATACCAAGTTAAACTTTGAGCCAGCATTACCTGGTAGCCTTTAGGAGATCTTTATTATTGTGGTGATTTTGTATTTTGTTAGGAGCAAACTCTCTGAGAGGTTTGGGGGAACTTCAAAGGTCCAAGATAGAAATTTCAGCTGGGATATAAAAGGAAAAGGAAGATTCAAAACGTGAGTAGTTCCTGTCTGTGACTTGGGACAGGGTGCTTGACCTTGCTGGATCTCAACCTCTTCATCTAGAAAGCAAGGACAGTACTTCCTATCTTACTGAGTGGTTATGAGGACTGAATAGGGGAATGTCTTTGGAGGTGCCTGGAGGAGTCCCTGGCACTCAGTGCTCACTCAGTGAATGTTGATGTCCCAGCCTGAATGATTCCTCCTAGACATCAGTGTTGAGCTGTCTCCCTGGCTGGGACTTTAGCAGTCCATCAACTCAGGAATTCTATGATTGATTAGTGATGTCTGCCTGGGCACAAAGTGGATAGTGTCCACCCATATGCCATCTCTGCTCTATGATTACCCACCATGGCTGCCAATCTCTCTAGAATTGTTGCCACATCACACTCATGCAGGTGAAGTCGTGGAGAAGCACGAATACCTACTCCTCTATTGCCGCTCAGCAAACCATTCCAATACTTCCTCTCCCCGTTCATCAGACTGTCCATCTTCATGTGCAAAAATGCACGTGATGGGATTCCCTTATTATTGCATAAGGAAACAGATCCACTGAGATGTCTTTCCCAGGGAGTTGAAGGAATTAGGTCATTAGAACCTTTCTCCCTCTTTTCCAAACATTTTTAGTGACCCATGTGATTAGGTATACAAACTCCAGGGAAATAAGTTAAGGTACTGCTCTATAGGATAGTAATAGCATTACTGATGATTACCCTTTAGGGGACACCCTATACTCCCTACCTGGCGCTGTGACACACACACACACACACTGAATACAGCTTCTCATTTAACTTCATAGTAATACTATGCAGTCAGTTCATTGCTACAGGTGAGGAACTTGTCCCTGTGACACTGCATGTGAGGGGCAGGGCTGGGTTTGACCCTCGAAGCTGAATATCTCCAAAACCTGAGCTTTCTCCCCCCACCCCCCGCAAAATATGTCATTTCTGGGCAAGACTCTGGAAGTCCTTATCTGCTGGTCAGCTCTTCCCATTTCAACAGGTCCTTTCCTTATTTGCTCTTTAGTTGGCACTTGAGATGGAGACCCAGTGTGTGTGTGTGTGCATGCTCATGTGCATGTTTGCATGCACACCTGCCTCTTTTTTTGTAAGCATCTTGGATTTTCACAATAGGCTAGATGGAGAGGATTTGGGCTCCACAGGTTAGTTGGTGAGGCACAAGACACTTTCAGGGTCACCCAACAGTGGTCATGGAGAAGTCTGATTGAGCCTCGGCCCATGTCAGATAACCCTGGATGAGATCGTCCCAAATCCTGGTGGACTCAGGTCCTAGAGGGGTGCTATGATGAAGTAGCCCTCACTGGGACATTCACAGGGCCCTGGAATGCTTAGATCCCTGACACATAAACCAAGTGGAGCCTCCTGCTCCAGGAGGAGTGGGTAGGTAATATCTGGGAGCACCAGGATCCCTGCCAACCACTTTCCAACCATTGCCTTGCTTACTTCAATCTGCAATGGGCAAATAAGGACCCTGGTTCACATTGGTTCATTGACCCTTCAAACCCCAGAGGTAGAAACTCCTCTTGGCTTCACTTTACTGAGGAGAGGAGTAAAGCCCAAAGGAAGGAAGGCCCCTTTGCAAGCAGGACCCAAATTTCAAAGCAGGTGCAGGGAACAACTTCTTCCCACCATCAGCCACATTGTCATGAGGGTTGGCCGGTGACCATCACTGGCTCAGACTTCAGACAAAGGGGCCACCAAGAGGGACGTGCGTGGTTCCCTTTAGGGGTGGTAGAAACATGAAAAACCCTGAGGAGGAAAATAACAACAGGAAACCCAAAGCAAATTGTTGACCGGTACAGGTTGTTTGGGCCCCAAAGAGGAGAATAGGGCTTCTATTTCTCTTCCTCGTGTGAAACTTGGGGTAGCATTGGTTGCGGAAATTCCAAAATCACTAAATCGCCGTTTCCCTGAGCAGCCTGGGTTCAGGAACGTGGCCGGAAAAATCAAATGGAATAAATCATGGGTGAAGACAGGAAAACACGATAAAAAAAAAAACACGTTAATCCTTCATGCTTCTGTGACTGTGGATATAGCAGAGAGAGCACGGAGCTAGAGGAGATGAGCCTTCCTAGGGGCCAGGTCTTTGCAATTCTTTGCAACAAGGTGTAGAGTCCGAACAAGAAAGTAGAAAGCAGAAATCCATCAGCAAGCAGAGGTATTGGGGAATTCACCTCGGAACCGTGGCTTTTTTACTACTGAGGATTGGGTGATCGCCTTAAGGCAAGGTGGTCCACGTGCCAGATGCTTATTTATCATTTTCTTCTGCTTCTCATTGTTTTAGAACCTCCCTGAGGATCTCCCTTATGCAAACCTGTTTCTGGGTGCATGGATTACCATCTCCTGAAAGTTAGGTGACTCGTTCTTTCAAAAGCACGACGTGCCTCTTGGCTCTGGAAAGTCTGAAATGGTTAGACAGTGTCCAGAGGTTCCATGGGCCAGGCATAGGTTCCATGAAATACGCATGGCACCTGACCAGTGGAAGGTCATACATCGCCCAAGCCAGCTTCGTGTTCCCTGATTACCCAAAGAGTGAGAAGGTGCAGCTGGAAGGACCCGGGAATCCAAAGAGTCCTTCTGTGTCCCTAGATGTGGCTTTATTTCCCCTCTCCTTGAAAGAGAGGAGATGAATGGACGTCTGGCATTTAAATGGGTTTTCCAATCAAGCCTGGGCAAGGATGACCTTAGTCCTGTTCGAGGCGCAGGATTTGAGCTGGAGAACAGCAGCACTTCCTCTCCCCGTCTCCAGTGGAAGGTCACTCCTCCGACTCCTGGCTCCTGACTCCACGCCACAGAGGAACCTCTTGCAGAGAGAGGCAGGCTAAAGAGTCACGCCTACTTAAAAGGCCAAAGCAGATTTCGAAGGAGGAGTCCGTTGAAAGAGGGGAGGGCAGACCAACTCCTGAGGTCGGGCCTCCCTGGAAGTTCCTGGTTGCTCAAACAGAGGGCCACCCGTCACCTCTGCCCCGAGTGGACGGGAGATGCCGGGGTGATTCCAGAGCAGAACACATGGACCGCTCGGAGGCAAACGCCCAGTGATCACAGTGGCCTCTGATCATCCTCCCACAGGAGGCTTCTGGGAGCCCTCCTGGAGTCACGACCCTGTTGGATTTTTTTCATTTCCTGGTTCCCCATTTCCTTCGGAGGGAAAACTCGGCCTCTTTGGGGTCTTTGGGAGACATCAGAGGTCCCATCTGGACGATCCAGGTCACGTGAATTGATGGAGAGATCTCTGTCCTTCTTGCGGGGGTGGGGTGGGGTGGGAATCCTTTTTAATTAAGTCTGAAGCTCTTCAGGAGTGCACGTGGGTCTTCGAGGGAGGAAGAGAGCTCACTTGTCCGGTTGGAGCTCGCCGTCATCTCTCAGGTCCCGTGTTCTATCATCTGCCCTTCCAATATTTCTCCAGGAAGAAATGGAGATGTTTCTGTATGAGGATGACAGTTCCCCAGTGTTTCATGGGCATAAGAAGGTGTTAAGGTCTGTGAACAAGTCAAAATAACACCTGGCATTTTGCCAGGGGAATGTTAGAGTTCGTAAACAAGTCTGGATGGCGCCTGGCAAAATGCCAGAGGGAGTGGTTTGAGAAGTAACAAAAGCAAGCCATTAAGTGTGGAGATTGCTTATTGGTTGACTGATGTATCTAGTTTATGCTAATTAAGATAAGCTGTGCAAAATGTATAAATAGCTCTGTTGTCCTACAATAAATGGCTCCTACTCCTGCTGTATCAATGTACACAAGTTATTCGTCACCCCCCGGTTATTCTGCTGCAGCCAGACTGCGGCAGATGGTGGCCCGTACGGGGAGCCCCAAAACTCTCGGGGGTAAGTGACGAAAAAAAAAGCTGCCCGTCCATAGATAGGACGGGAACAATCTGCTCATCCCTAGGCAGATAGGGCGAGAGGAAAAATGGCCATTTCAAGAAAATGGAAAAGATTGATACAGTATGTTTGTGTCTTGTTTTGTCTCAGTGTATTGTTTTGTTTTTATGATGAAAATATGGAAGGGGTGAGAAGTAAATTGATAAGAGAAAGAGACACCCCAGTGGAACCAAGAATAGTTAGGGCATGTGTTGATAAGAGCCCAGGAACTCTAGTCAGAAAGAAAAAGAAAAAAGTTCGAAAGAAGAAGGATTATCAAAAAAAAGTTGCAGCAAAAGGCTATTACTGAATACTTTTCCTTACTGGAGGGTGCGTGAATCTGTGCAGCGGCTACCATGTGCGCAAGCGGGTCACAGTGCAGCAAGTACTTTCCAAGTGGCGGCAGCCGGCTCTTCCACTGCTAAGAGCCCAAGTCTAGACCTGACCTGGAGGCACAGTCTCCCAGGCTCTTGCTCCCTGTGCCCAGTAGCAGTTTGAGTCGGGACACTCCCCGGACTCTCCCCGGGGCCATCTGGGGCTGCCCAGGATGCTACAGCCGACAGAAGACGCTACCAGTGTCCCTGATGTTTGGTCATTTTCAATGCCAATAACTAAGCTACAATGGTTCTCCCACACCTGGAAGCTAATGAGTAATGAGCACTATTAAGGCTTATTTCAAATGTAAAAAACCTTGAGATAATGTACTAAATTGTTCAGAAGGTTGTTTCCTTAGTAGAATGCTACAAGATTTTCTTAGCCATCCAGAGTTCCTGTCTTCATCTCAGTGCCAGTAAAGACGAAGGTGGAAGAATTTCCAGTGTTGCTAAAAACCGGAGGAGACTTCGGCTGAGAACCCGACGAGACTTCGGATCAAGCCAGCTGCCTGCAGAACTTGCCTGTGATTTAAGCTAGCTGCCTGCAGAACTTACCTGGACTGTGATTTAAGCTAGCTGCCTGCAGAACTTACCTGGACTGTGATTTAAGCTAGCTGCCTGCAGAACTTACCTGGACTGTGATTTAAGCTAGCTGCCTGCAGAACTTACCTGGACTATGATTTAAGCTAGCTGCCTGCAGACCTGGACTGTGATTTACCTGGACTGTGAGTTAATCTATTGAGACACTGCTTTACCTGGACTGAGACAACAAACTGTAATGTACAACAAATTGTAACTCAATATCTTTGCAAATGGTGTCATTGCTGGTATAATTTTTCCAAGGGCTTCTTGCATGGAGCCATCAATTGGCTTGGTATTGTAGCATTTTGTATCCTCCCTTTCTGTTTGTAGCAGGTTATTTATGGTGTTTATGTAAAAACCACTATGGTCCTTATTTAAATTAAACAAAAGGGGGATATGTTAAGGTCTGTAGACAAGTCAAAATAACACCTGGTATTTTGCCAGGGGAATGTAGAGTTCGTAAACAAGTCTGGATGGTGCCTGGCAAAATGCCAGAAGGAGTGGTTTGAGAAGTAACCAAAGTGAGCTATTAAGTGTGGAGATTCCTTATTGGTTGACTGATGTATCTAATTTATGCTAATTAAGATAAGCTGTACAAAATGTATAAATAGCTCTGTTGTCCTACAATAAACGGCTCCTATTCCTGCTGTATCAACGTACACAAGTTATTCGTCACCCCCCCGGGTTATTCTGCTGCAGCCGGACTGCGGCAAGAAGGGTCCATCATGACGTCCAAAATGTTAAGAGATCAAGTGACCAACTTTCCAGGTCCTAGCACTGAACTTTTCACTTTTCTTGGGAACTTTCTCAGTCACAGACGGATGGGACAGATGGCCCTCCTAAAGGATGTGGCCGTGCCTCTTCCACGGGCCTGTCTCCTGTACACCTGCACAGGGTGCCTCTAATCTTTTTTTCTAGTGCTATCTCCTTCCTGAAGATCTACCTACAGGTCATTTCCCTTGACCTCTGGTTTATACTCATTTCCCTTAAATACCCACTATCCAATTTCTACCTTAGCCTGATAAACCAGAGGGACTACTGACCCAAGATTGGGAGGGGAGGGTTTTCTGAAAGCTAATCAGTCCACCCAAAGGACTGAGCACTGTGCCAGATCTAATCATGCAGTCTTCCCACCATGGACTGAGTATTATTATGGCTTCCGCTTTCCAGATGGGAAACCACCAAAGACCAGTGATGATGTGACCTTCTAGAAGCCACACTGCAAACCAGAATCCAGGTCTTGCCTGGAGCCGTCATCCAGGAAGAGAAATTTGGGATCATACATATAAGATTTCTCAAAATGTTAAAGCCCAGAGAGGAGAGAAAAATTTTACTGTGATTTAGGAGAACAGATGAAGTAGCAATGTAGGAAAACGAAAATATATGCATTCCTCTTTTTTTTAAAAAAAAAAAAAAATAACACTATGGAACTTAAGTCACTTTGTAAGCTTTGAAACGTAAAAAAATGTATTATGTATGTGATTTGCTCATAAAATTATCGTGTTTGGTGTATTTAAAGACGTGAGAACATAGGAAGAAGCAGAGGAGTTTTCGGGAAACAGGTTTTCTGAGAAAAGTTAAAATGTTTTGAAAAAATCATATTAGGGGGTTTCTATTTTTCTTTTTTTTTTTTAATCAGATGTTCAGTCTTCTGTTTCCAGCCGTTAACATTTTCTGTCCTCCCTTAACCTTCAAGAACCCTCAAGCTGATCCTCTGGGCTCCCCACCTGCCCTGCGAGCCAAGATGTCACCATCTTCTGCCTCCTCTCTGGGTTCCCTTCTCTCCACATGTGGGACAAGGCATGAGCACCGTCTTCTCATTTCCCCTGGATCTTTTGCAGACTTTTGCTTAGCTCCCCACTGACTCAGGAGCACCTGCTGGTTCAGCCTCTTCATCATGGTCTCCTTCTGGTTCCTGACTGGGGTAGCTCCTGGCCGTCCCACTTAGCTGAGCTCTGAGATGGGCGGGTGCTAGCTTCAGAGAACAGCATCTTTAAGGCTCTCAGAGGGATGTGGCCAGGGAGCTGTTCCCTGGCTACACCTGTACACCTGGAGACACAGGGCACCACCGCTGAGCTCCTGGCTTACTGAGTCAACCAAGCAAAACATGGTCTGGATTTTAACCCCTTAGTGGGCAGCAGGATGCCTCTTAGAAAAACAGTTGTGGATGTGAGGACGTTCAGATACCCTGGAGGGGAGAGGGACCTGGGGCCCATGCGCTTAGTCACACTGGCTGTCACAGGGAAGCCCACCTTCCCTAGAGAGCTGGCATTTGGGAACCGACCTGACTTCTTCCCTGTATAATCTGCCTAAGATTCTGCAGAGGTGTGCAAGGATTAGAAGGGGCCAGGCTGAGGGGCATCTGCTCCGATCCCACATTGGGGTGAGGGTCGGGGAGGAGAAAGGACAAGAGCTCTCTTCTTACATAAATTTCAAAAATTAGAAAACTATTCCATCATTTGTTCCCAGCTGATCTATGAACACGTTGTTGTTATGAGTGCATCAAGAAGATGTTTTCAGACGATATGGCATCAAAGTGCAACCCTGAGGCCCAGAGAAGGCAAAGCAGTGTCCTTGTACGAGCTCGCTGATCTTCCTGACGCTTGCTGACCTGCTAAACAGAAGGTTCTGAAGGACCACGGCCAAGTCCTTCCCTGGGCTCTCTTCCTCTCTGGTTAGGACCAACTAAACCTCCAAAATGAAGTGGGCAGGGAGAAGGGCCAGTGAGGCCCTGGCTTTGTGTGTCAGGAAGGATAACCAGGACTGTTCCTTTCAGGCCTGGTGTTTCCTGGAGGCAAGATTTCTAAAAAAGTTGGTCAACACTGTGGCAAGAACTGAAATAACTGTTATCATGCTGCTTAACACCCAAATTGCATATATTGTTGCTGGGGAAGAAGTGAATTTGTCTGGTGGGTGTTGAGGAGGTTGTTTTCAGGATAACTGGGTTGCAAAGACAATCTGGGATGATTCACAGAGTTACTGATGATCAGGCACAGAAAGGAGAGAGGCAAAAATAATAACAATAGACACCCATGTACGGAACTCTCATTATGTGCTGGGTATCTCTACCAGGCCACCTTCCTGCGTGCCCCCAGGACAGTAGGGAGAGGCACATGACCCGACTTCCGCCAACCGGACTCTTTCCTGGGACTCTGGCTCTTGAGTGAAATGATGAAAGGACCCTGGAAACCTCAGGAGTCTGTTTATTCCAACGTTGACCCCCAAGCAAGTGTAAGACTCTGCAACGTGACTGGGCCACAGGGTACCCAGGTGTTTTGGTCAAACATTATTCTTGCTGGGTCCATGAGGGTGTTTCTGGATGAGATTAGTATTTCAATGAGTGGAATAAGTAAATCCGATTCCCCCTCCCTAGTTGGGGGAGGGCCTGATCCCATCCACTGGAGGTCTAAAGAATAGAAAAGACAGGACGGACAAGGGAGAATTTTCTTTCTCTACCAGACTGCTTTAGAGCTGGGTCACTGCTGCTTTCTGGAACTTGGACTAGAACTTGCGCTATTGTCTCTTCTGGTTCCCAAGCCGTTGCGCTTGGTCTGGAACCACAACACCTGCTATCCTACTTCTCTAGAATGTAGAGCCTGAGACTTCTCTGTGGCCATAGGTGCATGAATCAATATAATAAACAGATACAGAGAGCACTGTAGATATATGTCCTCCAGTTCTGTTTCTCTGGAGAGCACTGACCATCAAGAGGTTCGTGTCCCTAAGGTCTCTTAGAGGTACCCAGGTGCTACCATCCTGGAAACTAATCCTTATGTCTCTAATGGATTCATTTTTATTTCAATGAATAAGAGACAAATTCTATGATTAGGACTAAAGAACCATCACTAATAGTACAATTCAATCCTATTCTCCTTTAAAGGTTAAAAAAAAAAAACCCTGAATTTTATAGAGGTGAACTTGTTTCCCAGCTAGTGAACGGTAAAGCTGGAATTTGAACCACTCTGCTTATATCTAGAGCTTGTACTCTTTTTCTCTCTCTTTTTTTTTTTTTTTTTGCGGGGGGGGGGTGTTGCCAATCAGAAAGTGGCTGAATAGATGCTAGAAACTGGACTGGGACCCTGGATGTGAAAATAGCTCTCTTGTGCTACAGAAACACAGGAAAGTCTGCTTGCTAAGAAGATGCTAAGTGGTCAAAGATTGATAGACCAAAGTGTGGTCAGTTCTGATACAGAGCAAAGAGCCAAACTTAAGGATTCCTGCTAAATCCCTGGGGGTTCTGCCACCTACGGGATATGAGAGACAGAATGCATCCGTCAGCTTGACTCTAAATGCAAACTTTGTGACAGCTCATTGCTAGTCTGATCCATGGCCATGAAACCAACCACATTTCATTTGCAAAAGGGCCTTTGGTACAAATGGGCCGGTAATAAGGAGTATCATCCCTCATTGGGCCTTATTTATGCTAGATGTCATCCCAAATGTTTTCCATAGATCATCTCCTGTAAGGTCCCATCCATAACAGCATTTTGTCCATTTTAGGAAAGAAAAAAAACAAAACAGAAAACTAAACCACTTTACTGAACGTCTCTGGAATTTGAAGCTACACAGAATGGACCTCAAGCAAACATGGCAGAAGATGCTGGGACACATGGAATCCCTCGGTTGTCCACCCACCTCTCAGAATTGTGGTTCAAGTCTTGGGACGACACGAAGAAGACACAGTCTGTCTGGAAATCTCTCTGATTTCACTGAGCGCGTGAACTCTTGCGATCATGACATAGGAATTGAAAACTTCGCCCGCCAGGAACATTCTCACAGTAAATCCTGTCCCCGGTTCTCCTTACGTGGCCCCTTTGTGGCTTCCCAGAAAAACAACTACCCTAGGATGGGATGGAGGTGAGGAAATGGGTAGGGGGCAGCTCCTCTGCAGGGCAGCTGTCGGCATGTCCTTGTTCTCCGACTGGAAGTGCTCTATCCCTGACTTTGCCAGTTCTAATAGTTCTTGACCAGCCTCCTGGGTACCATGGTGCCTCTGCTGAACTTCACAGATCAGTGCAGCCTGAGTTTTGTATGCAAAAAAAAAAAAAGAAAAAGAAAAAGAAAAAGAAAGAAAAAAAATTTCAAAAAATGAGAGAGAGAGAGAGAGAACAGAAAACAGACATTTCACAGCTACCCACCCACAATCTTGCTTTCAGAGGGCTCTGAACCCACAGCCATAATCAGCTAGCCTAATTAGCTGCTAAGAGAGGGAAAGATGGGAGATGATTATGCAGATGTCTGGTTTCTCTGGGCCTTTATGGCCCCAGGGGCCTTAGCGCACTAGGGAAAGGCCATAGATTTGGAGTTGTGTCTGGGCTCATTTTCAATTATCTTTTCCTATTAGCTCACAATATGATCATCACTACTATTCTTCAACACTGGCCGATTTGCTGATCCGGTTGACTGAACTCCGTTAAGGCATTCAGCTTCTCTGGGGCCATTTCCATATCTGTACAATGACGGCAGTAGACTATGTAGCTGCCAATATTGCTGTGTGGATTAAAGAAGAGAGTCTATGTCCTACACTTAATTACCAGCACATACACAATATGTAGACATATACGGCCTGTGATCACAAGTCTATTAGGCTCAGCGAGCACTTATTAAACATCTATTATATGTCAGGTATTGTGTTAGGCACCTTAAAGAGCTTATTTAATTCTCACTAACCCCTAAGAGGTAATTCTTCTTATTATCCCCATTTCACAGCTAGAGAATTCCAGAAATTTAAGTGTTTGCTCTTAATTGGCAGAGATGATATGATCGTGACTATTACTATTACTTCTGTCCTAGAGAGCCCAGCTCTCTCACAATGCTTAAATCCCATCTGCACATCACACCAGCATCTGTGCACAAACATACCTGGAGATTCTCAGACAGACACATCTGAATACATAAGGAACATCCATCAGGCACACCTCACACAGTACCCAGACTCACTGAATTACAGTCCCGCCTCCATGATCAGAACATCCTTTTTTTTTTCCTGCTACTCCCTCCAAGGGCTCCCCTGATTGGGAGGCGAATGCAGGTCAAGAATGCCAGTAATGGCTTCCCCTCCTCAGGGTAGCTGGATTTTAACTGATGGATCCAGAACACCCCAATGCAAAAGCTGCCGGAATTACTGGCTCTTAGGGGAGTTCAGGGCTATGGTAAGACAAGGGAGAGGGCTGAAAGGAGAAAATCTTCCTTTCCTTTGTTCACTCCATGGCAGTTATTGGCCACCAGCCGTGAGCCACCTACTGTGCACAAGAAAGCTGGGGTGGGAGGACTGGGTGCCTGGCCTCGAGGGGTGTCTGCTGGTGTCACAGTGGCTCCTGACACACCCTCCCAAGGCCACCTGTAGGAGGATGGTCACAACCTGGAGTTTGTGGTTCCATTTAAAATCTTTGTTGTAGTTTTCCAGGATCCAATAACCACGTGGTTTTTTAAAATTTGAATTTAAATTCATTAAAATGAAAAGGAAAAAAAATCCATTCTTTGGGCCCCGGCTGGATTTCAAGGGCTCAGTACCTTCATCCGCTACCGTCCAGGTTTGCTGACGGCTACCAAGCCACGCATCAAGGACTAAGAATCTTTGACTCCAGATTCAACATGGCTTTGAAGTTCCAGGGGTCAGACCTCCTCTTCAGGGTGGCCGCTCTCCAGGGGAGACCTCACCGTCTGCACAGGAGGTTCTGCGTGCCACTAACTCCACCAACAAAAAACGGGGACGGCAGTTTCCCTTTATGCGTGGCTCTTGTGACCATGCCAAGCATCATCTGCATCATCTTGCAGCCACCCAAATAATCTGCTATTATTACAGATAAAGAAACCAAGGCTCAGAAAGGTGAGGTGACTTGCCCAAGGTCACCCGCCCACCAAGATGGAGACCTGAATTGGACCTCGGGTCTGGTGTCGATCCTGCTTGCTTTCTAATCTAACATTTCATTTCAAGCTCCATCTTCACCGGATAAGAAACCATTATAATTGCAGATTTTCTTCTCTCTTGGCCTTGCTTCAAATTCAAATATCAAAACAAATGTAAAACCAAAGTTTAAACAAGAACCATCCCCGCTGGAAAAGCCACACGTTCTCTGCCTTGGCCCCATTTTTTTTTTTTTTTTTTTTTAGCAGCTCTGTGCCTACCTCCGCACCAAGCCCCTGGAAGCCCTTCTGTGGGTCCCAGAATGGGCCCAAAAGGAGCCGTGGCTGAGGCTGGTGCAAACTCAGGACCACACATCATGCACAGGTACAAAGAATTAAACAGCATCCTGAAGTAGCCCAGCTCTGCCTCTCCAGGATGGAAGGAGGGGGAAACCAAGGCTCGGGCGAAGGTGGCTCTTTCCAACCACAGCCGTTTCCAATCTGTGTCAGGCAGGGCGGAGAGCCAGCTTTACTCTTGTGCGATAAGGCGTTATCATCTCTTATTCATGTAGGGTTTACCTTGTAGTGTCCTTTTGACAACTAAAATATTTGTTTGAGGGTTCTCCCAACAGGTCTGCGAGGGCAGGAGGATTGTGTCCGGCTGGAGAGTTTTCTCACCAGCAGTTGAGATTGTTTTGCAAGACTAAAAAAATGTGAAATGAGTCCGTGGGGACCCCCTAAACCAAATGGGAGCTCAAGACTGAGGAGGGATACTTGGAACACACCGCAGGGGCCCCGGAACGTCAACTAAGGAATCTGGACTTGATTTAAGAAGCAATAAGGTTTCTAGAAGTGGGATTTTGTTGTTGTTGTTGTTGTTGTTGTTTACTTGTTTTTAGCAGAAGATCATCATGATCCAGGATTATTTAATCATTTTGCAAATATTAAACACTTGCTGTGAGCCAGGACCTGATTTACTAACGGATGAACCAACAGACAACAGTCAGGCTCCATGGAGCTTCTAATCATCTAGCATAGTGATTCTCAAATGGGGACATTTGGAAATGTCAGAAGGCATTTTTGGTTTTCATAACGGAGGGGGTCTTGTTTACTTTTGGTATTTAGGAGTAGAGACCAGGAAATGTTCTTAAATATCCTTAAATAATATCTTAAATAAATGTGCAGGACAGCCCCCCACACACACACACAACAAAGAACTGACAAAATGTCAAACAGTGTGAGCTTGGGAAGCCCTGGCCTCTTAAGTCATAAACCCATCGGTGAGATAGGTCTTGTCTCCTTGCCTGGAGACAAGTGCCACAGTATGTAAACAGTAGGTCAAGTAAAATGAGGTATTTGAGGGATGGATTTGGAAATAAGCCATGTATATCCTGCCATCAGGTATTTAGCTATTACATCTTATATATATGCTCCCAATGAGCCTGTGAGACAGGACAAGTGTCATTTCACAGATGAAGGAACTCAAATATAGACAGGTGATGTAACGTGCCCAAGACCATCCAGATAGTAGCAAACCAGGCTGGAAGAGAAGGCGGTTTCTGTAACTTACATTTCCCCCCAGAGAAGCACCCCACTGTGTGTGGTGTTGGGGGACTGCCAGTGGTCATCCCCAACTGGGCTGCCTGTCCCAAGATGTTGTCTTGAACTCTGCAACACACATTGAGGAACTGTCCCCAGAAACGCTTGGTACGGATCCCTTCAGGCCGATGATGTTTGAAGGCTCCTTGGTCTCTAGACTCCTGACCATGCCCTCGGTCCCACTCTCCCGTCCTCTCTGCCACTGTCTCTTACAAGCAATAAGCACCCCTTTTTTGTAGGCAGGAGGCCATTGCCAGTTGCTGTTGTTGGCAGCTGGAGAATTCTGGGGCAGAAAAGCTCCAGGAAGGAGGTTCTGGTCCTCTGGGGTTTTGCTGATCTCTGGAAGCAGGTAGGGAATCAGTCTGGGAAGCGGGAAAAATAGGATGTGTGAAGAGAGACCGGAAGCTCGTTCCAGGAACAAGAGAGAAGGATAAAGAAGTCACTGCCTGTCCCCCTGCCTTGCCTGCCTGGACAGCAGGTGACTTGCAGTTGCAGTAAGGACCCAACTCTCTGACTCACTGTACCATTCTGAATGAGTCATTTAATATTCTGGACCAGTTTCCCTTTTCTGAAGGAGTGGATATTAATGCCTGCTTTGTGGAGTTCATGAAAGGACCAAAATGAGCCAATAATGCATTTCGTCATTCCTAGGGTTCACACACTCCATATTTTACCTTCCCTGAAATTAGGACATGGCTCACAATTGATGGTGTATCGTAGATGGCTGGATAAGCTTTTCTTTTTTCTCCTACTGGTGCATAAAACAAAAGTGTAGGCTATTGATTTCATCTGAGAGTCAGTGATATAGTACGCCTGGAACATTGTATGAGCTTAAAATATGGAGAATTATTGTTTCCAATTTTTTTTTCTCCACTTCTCAGAACATCATTGGATTCTGTAAGTGTGAACTCAAAGTCGATCCCTCGTGGGGGGAGTTTGACCTAAGGTGTACACGAGCGCTTGGACCCAATAAAGAACAAGGAGAGATCACACTCAGCACTCCATTTCTGGGAAAGGAGGTCAGCAGAAACCTACAAAGAGAATCCCCTAAGACAGGAAGAAATGACAAAATTCTGGTTGCAATAAATCACTCTGGACAGGTCCTTCCATGGCTTCAAAGAGCCCGTGCAACTGGTTTCTTCTCTGTCCCGCACTTAGCAATGCAAAGCCCGGACCCTTCGGCCTTTGCTTCTCAGCCTATCAGCAAGCCATCCAGACTCTGGTGACAACAGGGGACTTGGTGGCAGGTATAGTAATGCCCCATGACCAGGCTCTGCTGGCCCACGGATAAGCTATTCCCAAATGCCATCCCTCTGCAACTGGCCCACAAAATCAGTCATTTAATACTTTCTTGGTTATTTTCCTTGTCGTTAAGACATTATTTTATTGGATTTTATTTACTCCAACCTACAGATGGGATATTTAGTGAGCATGAAATTCAGCTGGGCATTTTAATCAATATTTACTCATGCTAAATAGCTGACTAGGGAGAGGATTAATAACAAGATGATTGAGACAGCAAGCGGTGACATCTAACTGTCCAGTTTCACATCTTCACTCCTAAGGTTGGACTTCCATGAGAGAGTTAGCTAACTATTTTCTGTTCCTGCGGCCCCCCTGTGCAAAACAAATATAATAATAGCTGAGCATGTTGTGGACAGGGCATTGCTCAATGCAGGGTACATACGAATTTTTACTTAATTTTCACGACTTCCTATGTGCTGGTTGTCCTATGAACATCCCCATTGTTGAGAGCCACAGCCAAAGGGGCCCCAGCAAACTTCCAGCTGCCGGCTGATGATTGGCTCACAGCGGCCCCAGCAACATCTAGCTGATTGGCTCCTCTGCGGTGATGTTCATTGGGCTGTTTCCCCGCCCTTCAGACTGCCAGCTGATGATTGGCTCACAGTGGTCCCAGCAACATCTAGCTGATTGGCTCCTCCACGGAGATGCTCATTGGGGGACTTCTTTGGCTCCGCCCACACAACCCAGCCAATCGGCCTCAAGAGCAGGAGGATTGTGGGAGGTTGAGAGGCTGGTGTGTGGGTGAGAGGCTTGTGGGAAGCCGGTGGTGGCAGTTGGGCTCTGAGGGTTTTTTCCTGAGGAGCTGTTTTGTTTGGCGTGTGTGGTTCTAAAAATAAAGTTAGTTTCTTTTGACAAGTGGCTCCTGAATTGTGCCCAGCCAGACTGCGGCACCCATTTTACAGATGAGGAAGAATACTTAATTACATGGTGTTATGGCTTAGATATGTGTCCCCCAAAAGCTCATGCATGAGACAATACAAGAAAGTTTAGAGGGGAAATGATTGGGTTATGAGAGCCTTAACCTAATGAGTGCATTAATCCCCACTAGGGAGCAACTGGGGGTAACCATTGGCAGGCAGGTGTGGCTGGACGAGGCGGGTCCCTCATATGGTGTTTTTGGGGTATCTAGTTGTCCTTGTTTTGTGAAGCTCTCTCTGCTTTCTGATCGCGTCCTGACCCTCTTTCTTCCACCACATTCTCTGTTGTAATGTTCTGCCTCGCCTTGAGCCCCGAGGAGTGCAGCCAGCTATCTATGGACGGAGACCTCTGAAACTGTGAGCCCCAAGTAAATGTTTCCTCCTCTCGTTGTCCTTATCAGGCTGTTCGGTCACAGCCTGGAAAAGCTGACTCACTCACACAGCTAGACAACACGGGCTGTCTCCAGAACCCGCGGGATCTCTCCTAAACTCTAGGTTGCTGCCCTAACCTGATAGGAACACTTCCGGGATTGGAAGGGAAATGGTAAAATCAAACAAGGTAACTGTCAGGGAGCATCTGGCTCAGTGCCAGGCTTTACACACACAGAAAAGGTGGCTACGGTGACACCTCCATGCCACATGTCACGCTGTGTCCCTCAGCCTACAGTCTCGAGTGCACACAATACCTAGGAAATGGGCTTGCTGTTACCCCTCCCTTAGAGACAAGCGAAGTGTAGAGAGATTTCTTCTTACAAATCTCTAGGCCCAGTGTGGGTCTACTCAAGGGACTTGCTGCAGAGTACACAGCTCCTGAGTGGCCAGGTCTCCAGGCTCCAAGACCCATTCTCTCCCCAGTACACCTGTGACCCCAACAAGTCCTACTGGACAGAGTGCATCCACAGATCATTCAGGGGGACCAAGCAGGGCTGGGATACTGTTGAGGACCATGGTGACCAAGAATAAGGGGTGGCTAAGAATGCTTAACATGAGAACTACCCTCTTAATGTATTTTTCTCCTCCTTTCCTTTCTCTTTCTCTTTTTAGGTACTGGGGATGGAACCCGGGGCATTCTCCCAGTAAGCTACATCCCTGGCTCCTTTTTATTTTTTTGAGACCAGGGCCTCAGTGCATTGCCCAGGCTGACCTCAAACTTGTGATCCTCCTGCCTCAGCCTCCCAAGTAGCTGGGTTGACAGGTGTGTGCCACCTCATCCGGTTTCTTAACAAATTTTTTAAGTGCACAATACAGTACATGGGTGCCTTGTTGAACAGCCAATTTGTAGAATGTATTCATCTTACTTCACTGAAATTCCATGCCAGTTGAATAAGTTCCCATTTCCCCTGCTCCTAGTCCCTACTAACCCTTTTCTCTGCTTTAATGAGTGACTATTTTAGACTCTACATATAAGTATTCTTAGAGAGAGACAGAGAGGAGAGAGAGAGAGAGAAACTTGTGGAAATGATAGATATGTCTGCTCCCTTGATTGCAATGATGGTCTCACAGTGTTTGCAAAAGTCCAAAACCATCAAATTCTTTAGATTCAATCTGGGCACTGTTTTCTGTATCAATAAACCTGTCACAAATTTAACAGGAGTTGCTCTCAGCCTACAGTGAATTGGCCTAGTATTGATCCTAAAATTCCAGAGAAAAAGGAGGGTTGGTCATCCTTTGGCTCCAGCCTTCTCTTTGCAGCAAGAGCATCTGGAGACCCCCCCCCCAAGGGTTTGCAGCTCCTCATCAGCAGAACCAAAGCAGAACCCCACAACCCACCTCTGCCTCCTGGCCACACGTCGGTTCTCGCTAGTCCTCACCCAACACGGAGAGCGTGCACATCTTCCAGCCCAGCCTTTGAACGTACAGTTTATTTTGGCATTGTAAAAGCTGTGCGTGTTTGCTATAGAAAATTGGGAAAATACAGAAATGAAGAAAGTTGTGACAAAAATAAAATGATCTGTTTCCCACCACCCAGAGAGCTGTAGATAATTTGGCATATTTCCTCCCAGGCCTTTCCCTACGCATAGCTCTTTGTTTGTTTTTCTTTCTCGTTTTTACATACTTGTGAATGCTCTGTGTACACAATTTGCTACCAGCCTTCCCACTTAAATTAGAAATATTTTCCCATGTTATTACAGACTGTTCATAAACAAGGTTTCCTTCTCCATCATGAAATGCAACAGTCCCCTGCCCTCCTCCCACCCTCCCTCCAGCAACCTATTCATATCCCCCGGGAAACCACTTTTAACCATTTACATTTAAAGTTTTTCTGACTGTTCCCTCCACTTGGCTAAATAACACGCAGCCTCTAGATTGCTCCACTTCAGGAATTATCTGCTGGTTTCCCACCAAGATGGATGGGAAATGTGTTCATTTCCACCACCCCCTGCAGACACACCCTTGCTCTTTCTCTTCTCCCATAAGTATCCCTTTATGTTTACAATGCCTTTCTTGGTTGCCATTTTAAATTAAAAATGACACACCTAAGCCTCGATTTCCTTTTTCTATTAATTGCATCGTTTTTTTTTTTTTTATGATATTTTGCAAGACCTCATCTAGTTTTCCTCCTGGACAGTTCTCAATATCAAGGCTGGTTGTTCTTTTAGTCAGTTTTGATAATGTTTCTCTTCTCTCCTGAGCTTAACATTAATAAGTTAATGCTTTCTCCATCGTCGATCCAAGAATCTGAAAATTAATTAAGAATTTACATTATTATGAAGAATGGGAATCTATGAATGATTGCAGAATCTTCCTCACTGTGAATGAATGACAATTTACATAACCATTATAAATGTTTAGGTTGGATTTTCATGAGTTTTTGTTTAATTATATGCTATTTTGAATTATACTGTGATAAAAAATATTTGATTTTCTGGGTCTGCATTTGCTTCTATGATTTTTTTTTTTGGGGGGGAGAGGCCCAATAGTAGCCAAAAGGGCACCTATTATATTGGGTATATTTGATCAATATTTGTCAAGTTAATACATGAAATGTGGCAGTGCTGAGCAGTTTTAAGGCCTTGACATATTGCAAAATTACCTTCCAGCAAGCCTTCTATGTAGCCACCACTGTGTATTCATGAAATCTATGATTGCATGTTGGGGAGAGGAGAATTCCCTTGTATTACTTTCAGGGTCACTGAAGAAGATAGAGAAGGGGTTAAAAGACACTGGCCCATGGCCAAATATGGCCCATTGCCTAATTTTGTAAATAAACTGGGTCAGCTTTTTGTCACTGTGACAAAGTGCCTGAGAAAACCATCTTAAAGTAGGAAAGGTTGATTTTGGCCAGTTGGCTCTGTTGCTTCTGAGCTGTGGTGAGGCAGAACCTCAGGCTCCCTGGGGGGCTATTGCATTCCGGGGTGCAAGCCCAAGGACGCACTTCCTCTTCCTGAATTTCTACCACCTCCTAATGGTCCATTAAAGTACGAATTCATCAATGGATCAATCCACTGATGAGGTCAAATCCCCACCTCTGAACACGGCTGTGTTGGGGACCAAGCCACACGTGAGCTTTTTTGGGAGACCCTTCAGATCCAACCCATAATATAAAGCTTTATTTGGAACACAGCCCCACCCTTAAATTGCCCATGATGTCTCTGGTGCTGCAAAAGCACAGCTTGGTCATTTTGACAAAGACCATAGGACCCGTGAAGCCTAAAATATTTACTATCTGGCCTTTTGCAGAAATGCAGGTAGCCTTCTCAGGTAGAAGATCCTGAAGAACGAGCCTAAGGTGGTGTCTACACTGGCTGTAGCTCCTTACCTCCCTTCCTGGACATCCCTCTTAAAGCCCCAGGTAGGTGCCTATCATCTCAGGAGAAGAAGAAGAAATGGTGTATGATTTCGATGTATAACAAGCAGGATTCTAAGCACTCATTTGACTTTCACAGAAATCTCCCAAAGTAGTTACTGAGAGCATCAACCTCATGGCTACTGACAAGAGAACTGGCATAAAGTAGCTTGCACGTATCACAGCTCTGGTTAGCAGGAGGAAAAATCACACCTGGAAGTGGGACCTCAGGGTCCATGTTTTTACCTGACACATCCTCCACCTCCCAGGAAGCGACCAAAGACCGTGAGCTGCACTCAGTGAAAAGACAAGTTAAGACATTTTTCCCAAGAGTGGATATCTTGGGTCTTCCCAGCTCATAACCCCCTTCTTTGTTTGATGCCCTAAACACAGAGGTGGTCATTTAGCAGCTCTGTTTAACCAACATGGATCAACCCACCAAAGTACCTGACAGAAGCTGGCCCAGAATCCTTTCCCCTCTCCCACAGGAACGGAGAAGAAGAGAGTCAATCTCTTCATGGGCCTGAGCTGGAAACGTGTACTTACCGTAAGTATTTAGGGTTGCCAGATACAATACAGGATCCCCTCTCAAATTTAAGTTTCTGATAAGCAATATTGCATAGGACCCCCCACTAAAAAAGCTGAGATTCAAATATAACTGAGTGCCGTACACACACAACACAATGCATGGTATATAAAATATATAAATGTATATGTGTATATATCATATTATAAATATATTTTTGTAAACCTGGAATTTCTACCAATGCTTTTGTTTTGAGGAAATCTCACAGCAGGAAGAAGAAGAAGAAGGAGAAGAAGGAGAAGAAGGAGAAGAAGGAGAAGAAGAAGAAGAAGGAGGAGGAGGAGGAGGAGGAGGAGGAGGAGGAGGAGGAGGAGGAGGAGGAGAATAATCAAGCAAATACACAGAAAGAAGCAGAAATAAGAGAGAGGAAATACCTGCTATACCCCAGCTCAGTCAATTTCTAGATTCTCATCCTTAGATTCCACATGGGCTCCCACCACTTATAATCCCCAAACATCTCAAAGATAGCTCTCATGTAGAAAATGTGAATATTAAAGTATATAATCAATGGCATTTATTTGTAATGCAATGGAGAATTTAGATCAAACCTTTCAATCTCTTGATCTTTGCTAGATTTCTTCATCGTAGGCTGTTTTATAGGAAAATGTGAACCTACAAGGTGGCTTTCTTTCCCTCACCAACTTACAGAGGGCCCCGATCAAATAAACATAGCTCCAGGAATGATGATATACAAAATCGAGATAGCAATTCCATGGATCAAGAGAGGAAGGACACGCCAAGGTCTTCAACCACATTTACGGTGATTCAGCTCTTCAGCTATGTGCTAAATACCTGGATGTCCACTAAATTGTTCTTGATACATTTTTTTTATGTCCTAAATAATTCAAAGTAGAAACTGGCAAGAACTTTTTAAAAACCTGCCTCCAATCTTTGCACACAAATACATATAGATGGAGTAGGATAATAGTGACTGATTGTCATTGGAATACCAAGGGTGTCTTTGGTCTAGGACATTTCCCTGAGAACCATGCTCAGGGGATTCGATATGACTGACATTCTCTCCACCAATTTTCCTGTCTGGATGGTCCATCTGGAAGCACAAGACCTCAGCACCTGCAGTGCTATGGTTATGAAGGATAGAAAAAGACCCAGGACATACCAGTGGGTGCCAGTCTTTTTTCCCGTCATTCAACCTAAGCTAACAAGGCTATCTGAAATTTTCAAGGTGCTTTTCGTCCATATTATCACTCCTACACACCAGAACAAGCTTCTTCCCCCAAAGGATGGGCCTGGAACAAAGATTTCTTTGATAAATATGAAAGTTCGTGCCATCTGATGTCTGGGGGGTGTTTCAAGCAGTCCTAGAACATTGCATTCCTTTTTCTCACTGCCCTGCTATGCATGTGGTGCCTTAAAACCATTATTTTCTGAGAGGATCTTAGCATTCCAGACACACTCTGCGTATCATGAAAGAGCAAAGGAAATATGAGCATTAGATGTGGCACAAGGCAAGATCAGAAGAAGAAACGCCCCTGTTCTGTGATATACGACATCCAGGATATACTCAGTGACAGCGAGCTTTCCAAATGCAAGCTCACTTTATTTACAGTGAAACCAACTATAATTGCTGGCAAGACCATCATCAATCATCCTCACCTCATCATGGAAGTGAGCCCTTCTAAAATTTCCTGGAAATCTCAACTCCTGGGGTAGATGCGAGGAATTGTCTTTCTTTAAAGGTAAAAGTCTTAAAATATTATTTTCCATAATATTTCTTGAAAATATTATTTTTCACTTCCCTTTTGTTCATGACCTCTCTATTATCAACTTATTGATTCCTGTGAAGGGAAAAGATTTTAAAAAAAAATCATGTGCACATTCAATAGGGACAGAGGTCTATGACATCAGGAATTTAATTCAAATGTGCTTTGGGAAGAACTTTCGCCTAATTAGTCATCGTAGTCAGGTGTCTATGGGAATAAGTGTTAGTTCTTGGAACAGGCAACTGTTAATCATGTCTTCTGACAGCGTAAGGGCTAGCATCCGGCTCTGGGCCTGCTGGACTCCTGTACAGCAAATACCAAGCAGGCAGCTGGCCCTGGCTTTTACTAGAACTGTGCTTTTCCCTGGGAGGCTCCAGTGATAGCTCATCCCTGGATATTTGAATCCTCAAAACCTCTACCACAAGCCAAGGAGAAACAGCAGCATGAAATATAGAGGAAAAGTGCGAACCCCTCCACTCAGAAGGCATGACAGTGACAATAATCATTTTTTAAAACTACCATCTGCCAAGCAGTGAACGAAGCTCTGAGCACATATTGGGGTACCTAACCCTTGTAAAAGCTCTGGGATATTGGTCTATTACTCTCATTTTAGAGATGATGGAGCTGAGCTTTGGATTAGATAAACGACATGTTGAAGTTTGCACAGACGGATCTGAGATTCAAACCCAAGCTAGCCCGATTCCAAAATCTATGATATATTTATTTCCTAACACCATTGAACCATGTTTGCAATCTCTTCAATGAAGTAAGAGAAAGATTGTACATGCAGTATAATTATTTCATTCATAAATATTTACAGAGTATTCACTATGAACTGGGCACTGGCTTATACACATCTTTATACACATGCATATGTAGACATGTATGGGGGTATGTGTGCATTGGTTTTAAGATACGTCCACAAATTCTTTGACGTTCCTCCTTATAATAAGCAAAAATGACAGTGTATAACCTAGATGTCAAGGTCATAAAACCCTGTGCAGCATCTTGATCACCCTCTGACTCTTGGCTTGCTTTGCTTGGGAGAAAGTTAACTTCCAAGCAGAGCGTCCCTCTGGAGCAGCTCCCGTGGAGAGGAGCTGAGACCTCCTGCCGGCAGCCACATGCATAGGCCACCTTGGCCTCACATCCTCCAGCCTGGCTCAAGCCCTCAGGTGATGCAGCCCCATCCACCTTCATGAGAGGCCCTGAGCAGCAAAGCCCCTCCCAGAATCCTGGTTTTCAGAAACTTAACATTTTCTTTGTTGTTTGAAATCACTATTTTTAGAGTAATTTGTTGCACAGCAACAACTAACACTGTGTGTGTTTGTAATGAAAAAAAAAGTGATAAAAAATATATCTAAAGAATAGCAGCATGAGGCATAACCAAGATCAGTTGCAAAGGCCCCTGGCCATCTGCAATCCTCCTCCCGTCATCTCCATCTCACTCGATGGCACAGCCAACCTTATATTCCACCAACCAACCAAACGAACAAGCACAAACCCAGGTCACTCTTGCCACCTCTCTGTCTCCATTCCCCCTTTTTTACAGATTGGTCGTAATACCACCTCCTGTACCCAAACAAAAGGGTCTGGTTTCATTTCAAAATAGATTATTTTCGGCATCTTCTTAGTGAACTCCTACTCATATGTTAGAGCCCCAGAATTCTTCCTCAAAGCGCACCCCCTTCAACACCTCTGTACCTTGCACACACGTTCAGCTTTTGCTTTAAGTGATTGTCTTCCCATTCCACTCCCCCTTGAGCTCCAGAGCACAGGGGCTATGTTCAGCTCCTTTTAATCTCTCCTGTCTCTAGCAAGGTTCTGGCAAAGGCAGTGATTTAGAACTAAGACTCTACTGAAGATCTATGTCTGTGTAACAAATTGTCTCAAAGTCTTGTGACTTAGAACAACAAAACTTTGGTAGCCCACATTCTCCTTGGGTATGGCATTGCAATGATTTAGTTGGACCATTTGACTCAAGGTCAATCCCAAGGCTCTAGTTTTCTCCAGGTTCTAGTGAGGGGAGAGTCCATTTCCAGGCTCATTCCTGTGGCCATTTGCAGGACACAGGTCTTCACAGGTGGAATCATCAGTCCTCTGCCATTTGGACTCTCCACTGGGCAGATTACAATGTACAAGTTGGATTCTATCCAAGCAAGCAGAGGAAGAGAGAGGACGGGAGGAGGAGCAAAGTAGACATAAGAGTTCATGTTACCTGATCTCAGAAGGCACATTTTCCCGATACTGCATTATATTTATTAGAAGCAAGTTACAAGGCTAGACCAAAGAGGGGTTTGCATCAGAGCCTGATCACCTGGAGGTGGGGATCTAAGGAGGTGTTTTAGGAGCTGCCTAGCGCGTGGTTCCCACAGCCTTGTCTCAGAACAGATCCAGCCTCAGATGTCCTTCATCTGCCTTGTCTCAGAGCCACCTCACCTCCTCCTGCTGCGTGCCCCAGGAGGAAAGCACAAGTTGACTTCTCTGCCCCTGGAAATCAGTGCAACTTCTCAGCAAACAATAGCGACTCTTTATTGTTATTGTTCTTTTGCCCCTGGAGATCAAGAGATCTAAAAGGCAGCCTCTATGCATTATGGGTGATGATGCCACTGCTGCAGATTAGGCCCCAAAACTAGAAATTGCAAAACCCCGGAGATGAGAGCAGCCCATTGGGTCCGGAGTGCGATTCCCCAAAACAGAGGCTACAAATGGACAGAGATCCCAGAAGTCAACACAAAAAGCTGTAGTATAGACAGAAACCAGATGGGGACGTGGGACCTTTTGAACATTTCCTGCTCTTCTAAATAAGTTCCCTAAACAATTAATAGAGTTAAAAATTAAGTTCAACTCAACCATGCCACGTGACCTTAGGGATCTGATCCTTGCAGAAAAGATGCAGTCTGAGAAGAGAAAGGAAAACAGCCTTTATTGAGTGACCATTGCTAGACCACAGGGTGCCTCTGGGGTTCTGCCTGCATGTTCAGTGGGCAGTTATTCTTTTTGAAATTGGGGTAGAATTCACATCATATCGTCCCATTGCAAGTGACCACATCAGTGGCTCTCAGTACACACACATCTCTGCATGGTTCTGAAATATTTTCATCCTCTTAAAAGGAAATCCCATATCCATTAAGCACAGTTAGCCATTTCCCTCTTCCCTCCAGACCCTGGGCCACACCAGTCTGCACCAGTCTCCAAGGGTTTACCTCTTTCTAGATTTTTTTTTTTCCCCATATAAATGGAATCGTGCACTCTGGGGATTTTGTAGCTGGCTTCTTTCACTGCACGTTTCATAATGTTTTTTGAGGTTCACCCACATCATGGCCTGCGTGGTTATTGCGTTCCTCTCCTGGCTGGGTAATGCTGGGGCACAAGGCGGGGACGATGGAACTGAGCCATCTGTCCGCTCAGCCACTGACGCGCGCTGTTGCCCAGAGGCGGCTGCGAATGCGCACGCGCACGGGTTCCTTGAGTATCGCTTTCGATTCCGTCGAGTGTATACTTAGAAGCAGAATTGTCCCTCTGTTTCTATGTTTAACTTCCTGAGGATCTGTCCTGTCTTTCTTTTTCACAGATGGAGAAAAATAAAGGGATTGCTTTAAATCTGGGCTTCTTGGATAGAGAAGTCCTTGCCAGTTTTACTGGGTCAGAGTCCCACCACTGGGAGGCCTCGCCAGGAGGAGGTGACATTAGGGAAATCGTGTCGCCCAATGCAAGGTGACAAGGGAAAGGAGGATCTTGGAAGGAATGGCACGGCTGGGTCCCCTCCTGGGGGCTCCCGATTGAGCTTTGTGGAGGGGGGATCCCATGTCATGAACCTGGGGCAGAGGCAGCCAGCTCAGTCTGGTGGCAGCCAAGGGCTTGCAGGGATGAAGTAGGGGCAGGGGCTTTGAGCCATTTCTCCTGGGCCTTTGGTGCTGCTGTTATTTTCCTTCCAGAGTCAGGGAAGCTCTCTGTGTCCAGAGAAGAACTTGGTATTTCAGCTTGGCCTTTGGGGCTCCATCCAGTTTTCTAATGTCGGCCCCTCCACCCATCTGCACACACGACCTAGTCCTAGGGGACTTTTTTTTTTTTTCCTTTTTGAAAAAGAGGTTAACTTCTTGCCTGTAAAGCTCCGTTCTAGAGGCCACCCATGAGAGATTGTGTGCATAGATTGCTGCTTTCCCATTAACACCACGACTTGGTTAGACCAAGTGATGAGACTAGGGTCTGTGATGTGACCGCCTGGATCATGCTGCTGCACCACACCAGACCTTCTGTGGCTACCACATCCCTTAAAATCAGTGTGCACTCTTCACTCTGGACCACCACCGCCCACCGCTGCAGTAGTAAAACCGCTGCCCTGTGACCCTGGTCACAACCTCCCCTCACATCGGGCGCATTACTTAATGCAAAGAAACCATCTTTCTTACCTTGACAATAACTCTGCAAGGTAGATGACATTACCCACATTTCACAGTAGGGAAAGTGAGGTTCAAAGGTAGCGAATTTGACAGAATGAAACGTTGGCCTCCGTCCCCCGGTCCTTCTGTTGCACTCTGTGCCCTGGACTCGATTCGCTCACCACCACACCCATGAAAGTATTACACCTACACATCTCCTGCCACCAATTCCTTGATAACTTTATGCAAGTCAACTCCTTTAGAAAATTCAGTACTTTTTGCAGACTTATCTCAAACAATTTTATTTATAAAATCACAAATGCTTAGTTAGAATTGTCTGCTATTTATAAGAATTAACTCAGGACTATCAGAAGGTGAGGGCTGGGGTGCAGCTCATGGGTGAAGTGCCTGCCTAGCATGAGAAGCCTGGGCTTCCATCCCCAGATAAAAATGTTTAAATGCTGTGCCTACACATCACCAAATGCAAATTGTGTACTATCAGTGACATAGGACTTATACTTTGGGTAACAATTCATACAGCCTCTCTATTGTCAAAGTGGGGTGTTCAGGCCAACAGCAGTCAACATCACCTGGGAGCCTATTAGAAATGCAGAATACGGTGCCCCATACAAGACACAGCGAATCAGACGCTGTAATTTTAACAAGCTTCCGTGGGTAATTTGTGTGCCCATTAAAGTTTGAGAAGTGCTAGCCTATGGGACATGATGTCGCAATATGGCTGCAGCCCCCCTGTCTGAACTTCTCTCCTCTGGAGACCTTTGCACCTATCTGGCTTGGGAAGTTGCAATTTCAGAGTCACCTAGGCTCTTCAGAGTTAGTTGAGACCACAAATCCTCAGTGGCGTTTCCACGTGAACTCTGGTTTCCAGGGTAGACTCTTGCAATGCAAACTATAGATTCCCCAGGGAAGGGGGAATAGGCATTTTTGAAGAAGGAGAAGGAAGAATCAGTGATTAAAAAAAAAAAAAAAAAGAAAAAGTAGAGGAGGCATCATAGAGTGGATGCTGACAAAAAAGGAGATTCAGGGGGGTGAAATAAAGAAAAAGAGGGGGAGAGAGAGATTGGAATGACTGGCATCACAGGACGGAGAATGGTCCCTATTTTGTGCATTTAGAAGAACCCGCATTTCTCCCCAGTGAAGCCTATTCAAACCTTTTCCCTTTGAATGCTTTCCCCCTGGCTGGGGGACAGCAGGGGAGAAAGCAGACAGAGGAGACAGTGGCACAGGCACATTTACTGATTCCAAATAGACTCCCCTGGGAACACAACAGAGTGATTTTCAGGATTCAACTGCACTAACTCCTTCTTCAAATTAAATTCTGCCGTTGCTTCCCAACAATCACCCAGTTCTATCCTAAGAGGGGTCTGAATTTCCTAATTAATAAATGAGACTTTGAGCAATCTGACCCCACATTTTACCGACGGGGTAGACCAGATGTCAGAGCAGGTAGGGCAGAAATGCAGGAATACGCATCTCTCTCGGTCCTTCTCCTGGAGGACCTGCCTGGAGAGCTAGATTTGGGGTAGGGGAAAGGGAGGAACAGGATTGCATTTGCAGGGAAGCTCCAAAAATGAATCCTGTTTTAGAGGAGCTAGCTTCTCCTTGCAGCCTGTTACATCAGAGTATCCCACTCAAACGGAATCTGGGGGTGGACTGGGTCTAGGAAGCCAGCACATCTTAAGATGCAGGAGTATTGGGGGAAAAGTGAGCAAGAAGAAGCTTCTTTGAAGCTCTTCCTTCACTGCTTTACAGCCTTTCCTTTGTTTAGATGGAGGGGCAATTTCACATCCTGGAGGAGGAATACAGCTGGACGACTTGGATGGAAGTGGAGGTGGAACATAAAATTCAGGAGAGTGACATCCCTTTGGAAGACCAGGGAGCTTTGCATGCACTATCTCATTTAATCCTCACAATAATGCTACAGAGTAGGCATAGCTAGCACCCGCAGTTCACCGATGAGGGGACTGAGGCACAGAGTAATTAAAAGTTGAGCCCCTTACATGTTGCAGGAAAGTAGCATGGCCAGGATTTCAACACAAGTCATGCACCTTTATTTCTCTGGGAGCCAGCCCACCTATATTTGAATCCAAGCCCTCCTGCCTACCAGCTGTGTGACTTGGAGCAAGATACATAATGCCTCTGTGCCTCAGCATCTCCACCGGTAAAAGAGAGACAAAAATCATGCCCACTTCCTAGAATCATGCAGAGTCGCTAAATCTCCACGGTCCAAATGCTCACTTAAAGCAGCGGCTGCCTATACCAGGCAAATGCTAATGCATTTTTGGCAAATGAAATTTTTGATCCTGAGCTACCGTGCAACATTCAGGGATGGTGGCCCGTTGGGGGGGGAGTCTGTTTAGATCCGGGAGAGGATGGCGTGAGCAGGAAGTCACCGGGCTGTCCCTGTGAGCATCCTCCTGCTGGTCTTCTCCAAGGGGGTCTCTGCATTGTTCTCACAGCTCTGAGGGGATCCAGGGAGGCTGATCCATTAAGCCAAGTGGGTTTGGGGACAGCCCTCCAGGCACCCCACTCGGGGAGCTTCCCACTCTGTCTGAGGCCGGAACCCACTGGTGTGTGGAAGGAAGCCACACGTGCCCTGTGACAAACTTCCGATTGCTCTGAAGGCGATAATTAGGCCAGATCTCAGCTTGGGGGCAGGAAGTGTCAGAGCGAAGTTTCAGGCCCTCTTTCCCCAGGGCCTAGTTAACTGAAAAAAAAAAAACTCTTTGGGAAGGGCTGCACGTCAGCGTTTCGCCAGATGAAGTGTGGCTCTGACAGAACTGATTCTGACCCGAGAGGCCCAGCACGGTGACCAAGAGCTCAGGCCTCAGGATCAGTGAGGTGGGTTCAGATCCTAGCTCCACCACTTGCCGGATCTGGGATCCTGGGCAAGTTACTTACACACTCCAAGCCCTGACCCTGTTACGGCGTGGATGTGAGGTGTGCCCCCAAAGCTCACGTGTGAGACCAGGCAAGAAGGTTCAGAGGAGAAATGACGGGGTTGTGAGAGTCTTCACCCCATCAGTGAATTAATTCCCTGATCGGGGTCCACTGAGTGGTAACTGAAGGGGTGGGTGAGGTTGGAGGAGGTGGGCGCTGGGGCGTGGCTTGGGGGTATATATTTGTCTCTGGTGAGTGGAGTCTTTCTCCACTTCTTGATCATCACGTGAGGAGCGGCCTCCCTCTGCCACACTCTTCTGCCTCATCTTGAGCCCCGAGGAACGGAGCTGGCTTTCTGTGGACTAAGATCTCAAGAAACCATGAGCCCTCTAATAAACTTCCTTCCCTTAGATTGTTCTGGTTAGATTTTTTGAGTCACAGCAGTGAAAAAGCTAACTAACACAGATCCCCCTCCTCTGAAAGATGAGGATGATAACGCTGCCTACTTCATTACTGGGGTTCAAATGAGATAACTCATATGAAAACTTTTAGCAGGAAGCCCGGAACTTAACCTCTTAGCATTTGTGAGTTTTTTTGTTATTTTTATTATTGACCATAATATTGATACTAATTATCAGTAAAGGTCATGACTCATGGTCAGTGGACTATCAGGGGCCTTTTCCCAGTGGGCTTAGATCATCATCTCTTTCCCACAGAGTGGGGCCCATCACGGTGCATAGACCTTGAACTTCTGAGCCACCTGGAGGACAGGTCATGCCCCAGGAAGCCTGCTGACTTTCGGTAAGGAAGGAGGCATCTCTGTATTTGAAGGAAGAGTCACAGAGAATCGTCACTGGATATAGATTGGTCTCCCACCTGGATTTCCCCAAAGTACAAAGAGCTACATCCCCGTGAAGCCCAAGTTCTCCTTCTACTACGACAACCAGGAAACTCTCAGCCAATGGTCACTTCATCCTTTCTATTCTTCCCTAAACCAGTTTTTTTTTAACCTCAGGGACTTTGTATCTGTTTGCATTCCCTAAACACATGCATGGCTCTCTCTCATCTCATCCAGGTGCCTGTCACCTTAGGGACACCATCCCTGACTATCCTATTTCAAGTATCAGCTGCGTCTCGGGCCTTTGCCCTTCCTGCCCCTGTCTTGCATTTTTTTCCCCAAGGACAAAAGGAAGCCCCAACTACAGGTCATATCAACTTGTTTTCAAAAGGCTCCGCAAAGTAAGTTCCGATTTCCAAAACATAAATAAATACATGATGTGATAGAATTATTAAGAGCCTTAAAAAAAGATCCATTGCCTTTGGCTTGACAATTTGACTCATGGGACTAGGAAGGTAAGACTATGAAATAAGAAGAATGGTGAGCAACGATACGCCTCACCGTGGCCCTTACAGACAGGAGAGCCTGGAAGTCACCTGCACTTCTAACCATAAGGGAATGGATTCGAGTGCTACGGAACACCAGTGTGCTGCAGCTTCATGCGGACACTTCAGATCTTTAATACTGCAGGGATGCCATTGGAGGGAAACACAAATGTGGCTATTAGTGTTTATTTGCAGTGTAATTCTGAATGGGTGCTTGGGAGATCAGACACCAAACTGTTGCGGTTATCGCTGGCAGAAAGACATACAGATGGATTCTCTTTATTTCTTGTGTATTTTCTAAGATATTTTTATAGTGAGCTTGCACGACACTTATGCTAAGGAAATAACATTGTCATGCACAGGAGGGATTTATTACAACCCTTACAAATGCAGATATCAGACCTACAGAGAGAATGTGGCCCCACTGTGCCCACATCCAGTGTCACCCACTCCATTCCCAGCCATCTTGGACACAGTGAGGCAGGAAACAGCAGGCCCAGCCAGGAACAACCCTTTAGATAATACAAATGGGTAAATATTGCCAGGATTTGTTACATAAAATGTTTAAAAAAAAATAACTTGAGGATGTAACCACTTATTTTCCCACCTTCAGAAATCCCAGCGTCTGTTTCTGGAAGAAAAAAAAAGAGAGAGAGAGAGAGAGAGAGAGAGAGAGAATGAGAGAGAGAGAGATGGAGGATGGAGAATTTTGCAGAGAAAAACAAATTTCATAAGTTTTTTTTTCTCAAATGGACAGAGGAAGAGGTAGGGTTGGTGATGAAGGGAAAGGAGGCTTTCTATAAAATGAGAGATTTTTCTGCTTTGACTGCCGACGGCACGACAGCAGGCTGGATTTGGTGGCCTGAGTGTCATTTGGAGACCTGCAGGAGGACTGGGGATTATGGGATGCTTTGGGATGTTCAAGGAAGACGTGGGGAAAGCTTCCCCCGTCACTGACAGCCACACCCTGAGTTTGGTACAGGCTTGAGAGACACTGGCTGGTCCATGAGGACTGTCTTGTGACTTTGGCCAGTTCAAGGGAAGTTCTGTCAATCAACAGTCCTTTCTTCAACTCTCGGACAGTCTCTCCCTCTCTCTGGCACATTGTGTGTGGGTCCTCTCTGTGCATCGTGTGCTAAAGTTTTCAACATTCACGTTCACATTCCTCTGTCCCTTTCAGGATCTTTCCTCCCTTCACCCCTGTCCCCCAACTTCTCCAGAGCACTGTAATACAGCACCTGAGACATCTCCCACCTGCCCAGCCCCCCACAGGAAGAGGAACCAGCCAAGGTGAAAAGACCCACAGCTGGCCCAGAATCTCCTCTGCAAGCCACAGCCAGGCTCCACCCTGGGTCCATTCTAATTTCCGATGCCCTCGGAGGCACTGGTCAATGGCAGGCAGTGCCTACCAGATACTCGGGGCCCACGCCAGGCAGGAGAATCAGCGGAGGTTTTGGGAAGACACGGCCAGGACCCTGCAGGTTGATTTTAGAAGTTTTGATTGCACGCAGTGTTTTTCTGGAAGGATGGGAGGCCTGGAGTGGCTGGACAGCTCCCTGTAATTCAGGCCGATCAGATCAACTCTAGGTGACGTCAGTACTTTCAACTAGAGGTCTGCAGCCTAATTAAACCCATAAACATATTTTCCTTGGCCAGTGCAATAACTGTTATTTATTCAAACTACTTGTCAACATGTAAAACTCAAATACGTTCATGTGAAAGTCTGTATTTCTGATTTTCCCCCCCAAAACAAACAGCAAACACAAGAAGAGAATCTGATGTCCTAGAGTTTTAGTAAAAGCATTTACTCTGGTTTATTTTATTCCCTGGATTAGAATCTCAGCTTTGTGATTAGAGGCAAGGGACCTCTGTGTGCTTCTGTATTCTCATCTGTAAAGTGAGAATAATGATATAATAATAATAATAATAATAATAATATAATACCACCTATTCAAATGCTTGCTGTAAGGATTAAATGAATTTGTGTCAGCAGTGCTTTTAGAATGGTACCCACAGTGACATGTGAGTGGCACAAGTGACAGCCCTTTGTGGGCCGTGAACACAGGGCCTGGGTCACAGCAGCACCCGCCTTGCTAGAGACAGAGCAGAACCACTCCGTTTAATGGCGCTTCCCACGCCGCTCAACGCACTCACATACTAGCTGCGTGGCCTCTCTGGGTGAGTCCAGGGCCCCTGCTTTTGATGCAGATATGCTGTTGGCCAGTTTGGGAGTGTGAGGGTGATGGCGCCTCGGGTAACAGCTCAGAGACCCCGCAGCTGCAGTCTCCCAGCCCAGCAAGTCCGAGTGCAGTAGGCAGAGCATTCTGTGCTTCCCTGATGGGACCCTGGGACCTGGTTTGGGCGACTGAATGAAGCGGGAGTGAAGATGTGTCAGTTCTGAGTCTTGATGGCTTTCACGTGTGTCCACGCAGCCTCTTGTCCTTTGTTTCCCCACCCTTGGGAGGGTAGAAAGTACCAATAAGAAAGAAAGAAAGAAAAGAAGGAAGGAAGGAAGGAAGGAAGGAAGGAAGGAAGGAAGGAAGGAAGGAAGGAAGGAAGGAAGGAAGGGAGGGAAAATTGGTAGAGGAGGTTGAAAAAAGGGAGGGAGTGGGGAAGGACGGGGAGGGGGAGGGGGTTGGAGTCAAATCCCTTGTCGTATTTACAACTTTGTCAAAAGGAGCCCAGACACGATGTATGATTATAATGCTCTAATAAAAACGACAAAGGAGAAGAGTGATTTGCGAAGCAGGGCTGTCCCAGCTGAGGGGACCTTCCCAAGCTAAGATGACCTGCCCGTCATAGACAGGTTCCCAGTGGATCTGCAGAGATATGGACAAACCTGGAGAGGTCTTCTGAAATCCACCCAGGTCTCGTAATCCTCATCAACCCACCGGTCGAATCCAACAAGACAACGTGTGGAGGTTGCCTCAAGCCACTGGGTTTTGAGGCAGATTGTGACCCAGCACACTCTAGCTGATAAACTGTCCAGTTGAACCTGTTGGCACCGTCCAGTGACCAAATGGGATACGGCAAGTCTTTCCCGGATACAAGGACGAGGCCAGCTGTCTTAGCCATGAGCAGAAGCTCTTGGAGAACCGGACTGTTCTCCCACTCACCTGATGGAGTCCGAAATTCAAAGGCTGGAGGGGAGGATCAGGCAGCTCTCAGCCTGACACCCCAGCTCTTCGCAGGGCCTTGGACAAAACACCAATACACAGCAGAGCGCACCCCAAAGTCCTCTTGGATTTCTCGGTTCCTGTGGCTCACTTTCTCCTAGTTCTTGTCCTCTCCACATCCTCTCGCATGCACACGGTACCGCCCATGTTTGTCTTGTTTTACATGTTCATTCTGACTGTGTGACGGGAGGATGAACTGGATGGACGTGAGGTGGAGGCAGAGAAAGGGGACGTTGTTAGTAACTCATTGGAGGTGTCCAGGGCTGGCAGAGTGCTGGAACACTGTTCTAACAGAGGACTGTTAGGACAAAAAAGGAAATAGGTGAGGAAATTCAGGGGTAAAAACTGTGCTAATCGCAGGAACTACCAGGTGCCTGTGTTATTCAGGCACTGTGCTAGTACACTACCTCTATCACCTCTCTCATATAGAGAGGGTTGGCTTCTCCTGTCACCATCTCTGCTAAATGACTTGGAGTCCTGGCTTAGGCACTGGTGGTGGGCACCTCTGCACCTCCAAAGCAGCTCATTCTCATGCTCAATGATCTTATGAATTCAAGACTAGAATTTCCTCCATTTTACAGATGGCTAAGCAACTTGCCTAAGGCAGCGCCACTGCAAAGAGGAGATTCAAACCCAGGAAGTCTAGATTCTGAGTCCTGGCTCTCAACCCTGCACGATTCTGTCACTGCATTAGTTAAGAACTTTGCAGGTGGCACCACAAACAGACTGAGTGGTTGATTAGCCACAGGAGGTAAGGAACAGAGAGTTCAAAATAGTGAAAAAACAAGACCGTCTTCTCATTTGTTCTAGGGGAGATGTGTGTGCACTTCCGTGTGTGTGTGTGTGTGTGTGTGTGTGTGAGCGCACACGCACCAGCTTACAATGGCAAACAAGAAAAATAAACCCAGTGTCATTTATTTTTCCCTCAGAGTCAGACTTTGATTAAAAGAAGAGATGAGTCACAGGAGAGTGACTACTGTCACCAAATATTTCAAAGACTTTCATATAGAAGTTGATTCTGACTTGCTTTCTGGAGAAAATCAGAATTGTTACAAAACGAAGTTTCTGAGATCCTGGGTTTTAAAGTCGGGAATCATTTTCAAGGGTCAGAATTTTGTAGAAGTGGACCGAGCCGCGTTGGAGGTGCAGAGATGCCCGCCACGGCAGCTATCTAAGCAAGGACTCCCAACCACTTGGCGGGGTGCTTGGTGGGAGATACCAGCCCTCGGTGTGAGCAGGTGGGCTGGAGGGTGTTAGATAAATAATGAATGATTTCAAACAACCACAGAACCACTGTCTGAAATAACTTGTTCTGAATTCACCTTCCACAGCTGGCTGCTCTTTTCAATCTTGCGGAATATATGGAGGCTTTTTAGAATCTGTTTATTTTTTTCAGTAAATATAGTAGCCATAACTTGATGAGAGAAACAGCAGCTTGGCAGGAGGAAAGCACCTGGGTATTCTTGGCTCTGTCTTGTTCTTGCAAAAATGATCCTCATCTGATGAGTGACAGATTTCCTTCTTTTTAGATAAGAAATCAATTTTAAATTTTCCATACACACACACAGAGAGAGAGAGAGAGAGAGAGAGAGAGAGAGAGAGAGAGAGAGAGAGCAGAGTGCACCCCAAAGTCCTCTTGGACTTTATATTTTATATTTTCGGTGTGGTGGTACATGCCTGTCATCCAAGCATCTTGGGAGGCTGAGGCAGGAGGATCACAAGTTCAAAGTCAGCCTCATCAACTTAACGAGGGCCTAAGAAACTCAGTGTGAGACCCTGTTTTTAAATAAAATACAAAAAAAAAAATAAATAAAAGAGCTGGGGATGTGGCTCGGTGGATAAGTTCCCCTGAGTTCCATCCCCAGTACCAAACACAATAGTCTCTGCTCCCAGTAGCAGTCATCTTTCCAAAAGGATTATGATTCAACTGGATATTCAGGAACCTTGTCTCCTTGGCCAATTTCTTAAAATGTGGTTTGACAGTGGCTGTTTTCTAAACAATGTATCAGATCACAGTATTCAAGACATTCCTTCACCCGCTCCCTGCTCTTAGTTTGTCTTGAAATTGAGTTTTCTCTTTGTATCAATCCCCTCTCCTCTGAGAAGCTGATGCTATCTGGTGAGAACCAGTTGGTGATTCCAAAATGAGGGGTACATCTCTGGAACTCAGGCTACCAGGAAAAGAGAGAGATCAGTCTAAACTGGGAATTTGAGGAATAATTAGAAAGATAATAACTGCTTAGAAAATCTGCCTCTTGGTTTACCAGGAGCAAAGTCTGGATCCCCCAGTCTAAATAAAAGAATCAGGGAAATATACACGCAAGTTCACTCTACAAGGTCAGATACAGAGTTAGGAACAAAGAGGGAACCCCCATAAAGTGGGCCAGGATACCCCACTCACTATTGCAGGTCTCCAGTGGCACAATTTACTTTGTTTAAGGAGAAACCAGGGCAAACGCACACATTGAGTTGTAAGTCACTGTTTGTCAGCGGAGCCCAGAGACTCTTAGAAATCTGGGTGTCGGTTCACTCTTGGCAAATTAGTTCAGCACCATGGACAGGGCACAGGGGCCAGGGTGGGTCCCGCTTTGCTTTTGCTTCAGACCCCATGATAAAGTGGGTGGAGTGGGGGGGATGTCCATTCAGGATGGGAGGGGGCAGGAAAACGTGCAGACTCAGGATAAGAGGTTCCTGAGGCCCGAGGAAGGGAATGGGATCTTGACCGGAAGCTCTGTGACCAGACATGAAGAGCTCTACCATTTCCACTCCTGTGGGAACTTTGCGTTTCTAGATCGCCAGAGATGGAAGCTGCCCCTTGCAAATGAGGCTGCAGCAAGAGCAATTCCTACCTCAAACCGGCTTTGGCGAATACCTTTGCCACTCCTCTCCTCGGGATCGGGGGTTTGAGTTGGCCCCGGGAATCCGTTTTGATTAAAAAAAAAAAAAAAGCATTAGAAGTGATGGTTTAGGGGCAAATTTGGGAATCCAGGTTTCAGGAGGTTTTACAGTGCCCACCGTCCATCCGGAATACTTTTCTGAGCCCTCTCCTGCAAGGATGTCAATCTAGTCTATTGAAGAATGAGAAGGGGCACGGAAATAAATAACCAGGGTACATAACCAGGGTACCCCAGACAGCTGCCCATCTGCTGCCATTCAGAACTAGTTGATGCCTGAGGCTAGACTAGAACTGAGTCCTCCAAGCCTCTAATCTCACATTCTTTCCTGCGTTCCAGAACTCCCTCTGTGAGAGAAGGCAGTTGCTGTGTGATCAGAACAAGAGACCACAATAACTATCAAAAGAAAAGACCTCTAATCCCAGATCGGGGGTCAACCACACGCTGTGCATTTATCAGCAAGTAAAATGACCTCTCTGGGCCTCAACCCCCTAATCTGCATAATGAGCAGGTTGGAGAAGCAAATCCTCAAGTCCTCTTTAAGCGCTAAGAGTCCTTGATGGTGTGACTCTAATGCACTGCCTTCCTAGCTCTTCATCACAGCAGGATCCCGGGGATTTTACTGTGACAGGCTGGAAGCCCGGGAGGGGGAGGCAAGGGGGTTGCGTTTCATCTGTCAACTCCCCTTCTTCTAAAGGGTAACATTGTCACTCACGGCTTATCTTGCTGTGAACTTTCCTTAATGGTTTAGTTGGATTCTGGCTCAGATTAATCATCCCAGGCAACAGGCAACATGACACACTCATCAGTCATTAATTCGCAGTGACACAAGGTGCCAGGTCCCCTGATGCAGAAGGGTCCATTTCTAAATCAGCTTCCATCCTCCTGGGTGGTAGAGGTGGTGGGTGCTTAGTGTGGCTAAAGGCACAGGGCAGTGCCCACCTGGGGAAGATATCAGGGAGAAGACTCCAATCAGCAATCGTGGTCACATTGACCTCTTTAGTCCCCAAACCAATCTTGTATGGAAGGAAGAGGTTCTGCCTTGGCTATCTTCCGTAGGTGAAAATGTTTGACCTTTCATAGTGTTAGACAAAATTTCAGGATCATTGCTCCATGTGCCATACTGTAGAAATGGAGATCAGGTCCCACCGAAAATTAGGCACTGAATCTTTCTTTTCAATGAAATTTCTATCAAAGAGATTCGTTCTTCACACATGGCCATGCCTTGTACCGTACCACCTGGGTTCCATGCTGAATCTCCAGGAGATGTTTGTGGAGTGCATGAATAAATCTCTCTCTCCTTACACAGCCACACTTATTTTCTCTATTTTATCATCCTCTCTTAATTCCTCGAATCACAGTCATTCTTGCATAAATCTCCACGCGGGTAATCTTGGTATTAGTCAGGATTCTTCAAATATCGTAAGGAGTATAAACACAATTCAAACTAGCTTAGGCAAAAGAGGGAATTTTTTTTTTTTTTTGGACTGTGCACCTAGAAAGAAAGTTAGAGTAGCTCAAAGTGATCTCAAGGAGAAGATTTGGGAATTTGGGCTTGTAGATTTGTGCTGAGCTTCAGAGTGCCCAGAAATCAAAATCAAACAAACCTCTCTTCCTCTCCTGTTCCGTCCTTCTCCCTGGTGATGGAGAGTCTCCCCCAGGAATCCAGCAATGCTGACACGTCCTGTCTCCAGAATTGTAATGAAATGAATTTCTGTTGTTTAAGCCACCTAGTCGATGGCCTTTTTTTTTTTTCTTAATGGTAACCGACCAATATGGCAACCGTGTCTCCTTAACCTCTTATCTCTATAGTATTTTGTCCTTTATGCTCTTCTTACCTCCTCCCGTGTCTTCCATGATCATCTTGACTTTGGCCTCCCAGGTGCAATCTTTAGTTCAGAATCCCCCCACGAAATGCACTTCTGCTTCCACAAAATTATTGCACCGGTGCCTTGCACGCCAAAGTCAAAACTGAACAAAGCCCGTCTTCCATCACTGTATCTCCACATGCTACATCTCTGCAAAGGGACCTGCAGTCCCCCATCAGCTAAGGGATGGCAGCCCTCACACCCTTCCTCCCCAGCGCTTGGGGGAGAACGCTCACCAGATTGGATTTATCATGCATGCACCACACAGCTCTGGAACTCTCCCACTTATCTTCAGTTTTGCTGACAACACGTCTGAAAGTGACCCTCGGTGGGTGCTCAGCTGGATTCCTGCCGCACTCTCCTACAGGATCTTGAGGATCCCAGTTCTGTTCTCTGTCAGGCTACAGCTACACCTTGATGATGCCTTTCCACTGCAGGAAACTTAGCCCAAACCAAAGACCCTGCCTGGGCTGATCCTGATAACCTTTCACTATGGTGTGAAGATGGGGGGTCCCCACATATTCATGCAGAACCTTCATCCACAAAGTTATGTGTCCATGGCATAAAGTGGTTAGAAACTTAATCCAACTATGGTGTTTAGAGGTGGGTCTTTTGAAAAGTGACTAACTTTAAGATTGATGGGGTGGAGTCCCCCCCATGACTGAATACTGGTGGCTTTACAAGAATTATCATAGAGACCAAGCATACACAGAGACATATACACTCCCACCATGGTGTGAGGCATCCCAGAAGGAATTTTGCCAGAGCCCACAGGATACTGTTTGGGTTTCCAGCCTCCAAAACTGTCAACGGAGCCTCTTTTCTTTATAAGGTGGCCTGCCCTGGGTATTTCATTGTAGTATCAAG
Source organism: Ictidomys tridecemlineatus (assembly GCF_052094955.1). Lineage (NCBI taxonomy): Eukaryota > Metazoa > Chordata > Mammalia > Rodentia > Sciuridae > Ictidomys > Ictidomys tridecemlineatus. The sequence goes on from NC_135486.1 coordinate 134,689,854, forward strand.
AACTGACTGATACAGCTTTCCAACAATATTCCTTGCTCTTTTCCCTGCACACTCTTGATTTCTACCCTGTGGATCTACTTATAATTCTTTCAGATCATTTCATGCACAGTAATTCCTCTGACTGTCTGAACATCTCTTCTCTCTGCCTGAAATAATCCTGTTCGTTCCCAGTTAACTCTGACTAGTCCTTCTATTTCACCTTATTTGTTCTTCCTCTGGGACACTTTTCCTTCCACTCAAATTGAATTAGCTTTCTAGGGGATCTCATTGATCATGCTATCGACCTCATCGCAGGACCACTTGGCAATATTGTCAATGGGGTGCTTGTCTTCTGCCTCTTCTGCTAGGCTGAGTTCCTCCATGAAGGGAGAAGAGTTTGATATCTGTTGTAGACACTTAATTAATACTTGTTTAATGAGCATATTAATGAGATAATGAGAAAAAATATATAGAAACTAAAAATATACAAGCCCGTACCCAACCCTCAAGGTGCATAGTGACCATAATTCATCGGTTTGGGCTCTTACTAAAAATAATAATAGATGTAAAAACAAAAACAAAAAGTCCACCCACTTCAGCTTTTTTAATGGAAGGCCTCTCTAAAGCGTCATCAGCTTGCTTTGATATACAAGGCCAAGGAGTTCATTTGGCTTATGCAAACTTCATTAACTTATTTTTTGAAAATCTCCTCAATCCATCCATTTGTGTTGTTCTGGGACACTTTGATCTACAAATGAAGATCTGCTTTCTCATGGATTGTCCTCCAGTGATAAACAAACACACATCAAAGCGCTCAGACGGATCTTTGCAGATGACAACTTCATTCTTGTAACTTTTTCCTAATATAGATTTATTTATTTATTTTTTTCCTAATCGCGGTGGAAGAAACAAACACTGACTGCTCTATTTTACCCAGACGAGTGGCTCACTCCGTTCTCTATGCGGGTTTTATCTGGACTCTTGATGGTGATGGTACACTGGCGTGAGCAAATTTAATAACCATGTTTGGATATATATAGTGGTTACTGAAAAAATAGAGTATGAAATTGTAAGCAGAGAGTTCTGGTTTAAACTGCATCACTAAAAGTGGCAGAAGGAAAAAATATACACAGAGAAAAACAACACAAAGCAGAACTGGAAAAGTAGGAGGAGTGTCACCGACACTCCAGGATGGGACATAAAAGTCGTTGGGAAAGATTGGTAACGGAGACAGAGGGTTCAAGAGCAAATGGGGATGTCCGCAGTCCCTGGGTATCAGAATGACCTTACCTGACATTGTTCCTCAGATAATAACATCTTCCATATAGATCTTTGATCCATACATTATGACAAAAAGATTCCCAAAGCAGGATAAACGGCCAAGGAAGAGGCTGTGCCCCAGAGAACGTCAGCATCCAGGAAGGACAGGGAGACCTTGTTTTCAAAATGAAAAGTCTTCCGCTTACACACCTTGGAGGAAATCCCACTTGGTCTCCTCCCATCTCTCCTGCATTTCCTTCTCTTCTTCCGAAAATGCAGAATCAAGGCCCTTATGATCTACATCTGCATTCACTGCCATTAGAACATGAAATGACCCTAAAATGTCCGAAGAATTATTGGGCAAAAGAATTATTCCCCAACTGCCAACATCATTCCACTTAAATTTCATCAGTAATGATGAGCAGCAACCAATGAATACCCCACATTGGAGGAAACTCAAAAGTGTGAAAAGATAATTGCAAAATATGATAGGCATAAGCAGGGTGTGGGGAAGCACACTTGTAACCCCAGTGAGTTGGGAGGCTGAGACAGGAGGATCATGAATTCAAAGCCTTCCTGAGCAACCTAGGGAGGCCCTAAGCAACTCAGTGAGACCCCATCTCTAAATAAAATATTTAAAAAGGCTGGGGATGTGACTCAGTGGTTAAGCACCCCTGGGTTCAATTCCTAGTAACCCCCCCAAAAGTGATAGGTATATTAATGTGTAAAGGAATAGTTAACACATTAAACCAAGGAAACTTCTTGAGCTATATTGATGAGGCTGTTAAGAAAAAGAAACAACCAGAATTATTGAAAACAAAACCTGATTGCCAAACTCAAAACTAAAAGTAATCTTGGTGGCGCACACTTGTAATCCCAGCGGCTTGGGAGGCTGAGGCAGGAGGATCACGAGTTCAAAGCCAGCCTCAGCAGAAGTGAGGCACTAAGCAGCTCAGGGAGACCCTGTCTCTAAATAAAATACAAAATAGGGCTGGGGATGGGGCTCAGTGGTCAAGTGCCCCTGAGTTCAATCCCTGGTACCCCCTACAAAAAAATAAAAAATGGACTCTATGGATGGTCTACAACAAAGCTTGGGGTATGTTGAGAAATTCCCTCATAACCAGTTAAAAGGAGAGTGTCATGATTTTTCAAATAAATACATTATTTTAAAATGATGTTTTTATGTTTCTCATTTTAAAAGAAGAACACTGACTAAATAAAAATAATGACATTGCAAAGCAGGTTAGAAACATGCCTAGAAGTTAAGTTATAAAGGCAAACACATAAAGCATAGGGATTCTGGGTAAGGAAATGACTCTGCGGTAGCATTGTCGTGTTTGTTAAGTGTGAAACATGATGGGTGAAGCCGGAACCAGGAAGGAGAAGATGAGGAGAGATCCAGGTGTGAGGTGAGGAAGGGAAAAGGAACCAGAAATAGCTCGTGTGAAGTACCAAGGAGCACACCGCTCTGCAGATGCTCTAATCAGTTAAGAAGGTACATTAACACACCTGGAGAAGCCACTAAAAATATAAGTGGTGTGTGGTTAAGGAGGTAAAGGAAAATGTAATCCATCACTGGAAGATATTTGAATAAGCCCAAAGAAGGAAGAAAACAAACAAACGAAAAAATTTACAGGGAAAAAACCAGAAACTAATATTGGGGAAAATTAATAGGAAGATAGTTGACTTCAATATAATCAAATTAATTATTCTAGACTAAAATTAAAAGGCAGAAATCGTCGTGCTGAACTAAAAAGCAAAACTCTGTTACGTCTGTCTTAAAGAGACCCATTTTAAAATATAAATACACAAGACTGAAATTAGAAAAATGGAAAAGATATATCCTATGCAATCAGCGAACATAAGAAAGCAGGAAATCATATTATTAAGAACCGTAAGAAATCATATTAATATTAGGTTTTGATGACAAGATTTTAAAGACATAAAAAGAAACATTCATCATAATAAAAACAACAGCTCACTATGAATGTAACAGAACATTAAAATTCATGATGCAAAAAAAACACTGACAGAAATAAACAAATCCCAAATCCTAGTTGGAGATGTTAATGACCCTTTTCATCAACGGAGAAAACAAGTAGAAAACAATTTAATAAGGATATAAGGTTCAAAACAACACCATGAGCCAATGTGACCTACTTGACGGTTACATAATGACATGACCCGAACTGCAGAATACGCATTGTTTTCAAAGATTTATGGAACATTCACTGAGGCAGGATATATATCACGCATTAAAGTATCGATACATTTTTAAAGTGTAACTTTATTTATTCATTTATTATATTTTAAGGAAATTATATTATTCAATGTACTTAGTGTACTTATCTTTTCACTTCATTTTTTTTAACACATAGCATAAAATTTACCATTTTAGTCATTTTTGAGTGTACATTCCAGTGGTATGAAATGCATTCACATTGCTGAGCAATGATAACTACCATCTGCCTCAAAACCCTCTTCCTTTGATATTTTGTATTTTATTTTTTAATGAACATCTTCTGATTTTACATATTAATGGCATTCAGTGGGATATTGCAACACTTATCCTATAAAAACTGAAACTCTGATTTCATTAAAAAAAATAAACTCCAGGTCGGCCTAGGATATAACTTCTTTAACAAGACTTCTAAATTTCAAAAAGTAAAATCAAGAATTAATAAATGGGGTGGATTCAAATTAAAAAGCTGTTTCTCAGCAAAGAAAATAATTAATCAATTGAGGAGAGAGCCTACAGATTGGGAGAAAAATCTTTACCACATCCACCTCTGATAAAGCATTAATCTCTAGGATATATAAAGAACTCAAAAAACTTCACACCAAAAAAAAAAAAAAACAAATAACCCAATCAACAAATGGGCTAAGGAACTGAGCAGACACACTTCACAGAAGAAGAAGAAATACAGCTGATCAACAAATATATAAAAAAGTGTTTAACATCTCTAACAATTAGAAAAATGCAAATCAAAACTACTTTAAGATTTCATCTCACTCCTGTCAGAATGGCAATCATCAAGAATACAGGCAATAATAAATATTGGTGAGGATGTGGTGAAAAAGGCACACTCATACCTTGCTGGTGGAACTGCAAATTGGTGCAATCACTATGGAAAGCAGTGTGGAGATTCTTCAGAAAATTGGAAATGAAACCACCATTTGATCCAGTGATCCCCCTTCTTGATTTATACACAAAGGACTTAAAATCAGCCTACTGTAGTGATGCATACACATCCATGTATGTAGAAGCTCAATTCACAATAGCTAGACTGTGGAACCAACCTAAGTGCCCCTCAGTAGATGAATGGATAAAGAAAATGTGGTATATATATTCAATGGAATATTACTCAGCTTTAAAGAAGAGTAAAATTATGGAATTTGCCAGTAGATGGTTGAAGTTGGAGAATTATAATGCTAAGTGAAATAATCCAATCCCACAAAACCAAAGGCTGAATGTTTTCTCTAATATTCGGATGCTAATTCACAATAAGGCAGGGGTGGGCACTAGGGAAGAACAGCATTACCTTAGATTAGGCAGAGTGAAGTGATAGGAGTGGAGGGAAGGGGAGATGATGTGGGGATAGGAAAGAGAGTAGAATGAAACAGACAATATTACTGTCTGTGTATATGTGACTGCAGGACCAATACGATTCTGCAACATGTACACTCAGAAAAATGAGAAACTATATCCCATCTACGTATGATCTATCAAAGTACATAAATGCATTCTACTGTCATGTATAACTAATTAAAACAAATTTAATTTTTTTTAAAAAAATAACAAACAGTAGTTATTAAACCATAACTCTCCTTTCTGGGCTAATTGCAGCGCCTGGTGACCACCAATCTAAAGTGTGTCTCTCTGAATTTAACCATTCTAAGTCTTCCATATAAGGGCAGTCATTCTGTATTTGTCCAGGGATGTATGATTAACCTAGTTCACTTAAAACATAAATCTTCAAGGTCCAGCAATGTTGTAGCAAGTGTCAGGATTTCCTTCCATTTTAAGATTGAATAACCTTATATTGAATCTGTTTGCCACATTTTTCTTACCCATTCATTTTTGATGGACACTTGATTTGCTCCCATCTTTTTGATCATGGTCATATAAATAACTGCTTTCAATGTTTTCTGGTATATACCCCAAAGTGGAATTGCTAGATCAGATGATAACTCTGTTGTTTTTGTTTTGAGGAACATTGGTCCTGTTTTCCATAGAGGCTGCACCATTTTACATCCCCACCAACAGTGCACACACGTTCCAAGCTCTCCACACCCTCACCAATATTTGTTGCTTTCTGTGTTTGCCTTTTGTAGGTGTTTTGATAGTAGCCATCTCAATGCGTGTGAGACGGGATCTCTTTGCAGGTTTAATCAGCACCTCCCAAGTGATTATGATGCTGAGCATCTTTTCATGTGCCTAATGGCTGTTTGTATATCTTCTTAGGAAAAATGTCTAATCGAGTTCTTTGCCATTTTTTTTAACCAGGTTGAGATTTTTGTTTGTTTGCTTGGTTTTTAGTTATAGAAATTCTTTACATATTACTAGATATTAACAACCTTAACAGAACATAAACTTTTTCTTCCATTTCTCACATTCACTTCTCACTTTCTTTGTGTCCTTTGGCGCACAGAGTTTTTCTAAATTATTCTTTGTAGGTAGTTTAACTTATTTATGCTTGATTTTCTTTGCCTATGATTTTTGTGTCATATCCAAGAAATCATTGCTGAATAATATATTATGAAGCTTTTCTCGGTAGATTTATTGTTGTAACTCAAATGTTTTAAGATTTCAATCTATTTTGAGATAATAATTGAATATGATATGAGTTAAGCTCCAACTTCGTTGCATGTAGATATCTAATTTCATTAATTTTAGAAGACAAAGTCTCACAAGATACGTACAACCAATGTATCTGATGTAAGTCAAAAATAAATAAAAAATAATGTATTTTAAAGCTTCTCTGATACGTGGAAGATAAACTACTTTCTTCTAAGTAACACATGGATTCAAGATGTCTCAAGAGGAATTTTAAAATATTTTGAACTAAGTGGAAAGGAAAATTTATAGCCTAAAATTTCTTCCGTTCAGCATCAGAAGTGGGCAGAGGGAAATTTATAACATAAAATGCATGAATCGGAAAATAAGAAACATGTGAAATGAGTCGAATAAATTTCCACATTAGGAAACGAGAGAAAGAGGAAAAGAAGAAAAGCATAGGAGACAATGAAACAAAAAACAGAGGGACAATGCAGAGCACCAATAAAACCTAACGTGTGTCTTTTGAAAAGAGGAACAAAGTTGATGAAGTTCTAGGTCGACTAACCAGGGAACAAGAGAAGATACGAATCACCAACATCAGAAATGAAAGAGTGTCCATCACTACTGATCCCACAGACCTTCAAAGCCTAACGAAGGTGTGGCACGAACAACCCCAAGGCCACAGATTAGATAATTTAGATGAAACGGATGAATCTGTTGAAAAGACACAATCTACCAAAGGTAAGGAAAATAGATTTATTTGAATAAACCTAGACCTAAAGAAATTGAATGAATAGTTAATAACCTAGAGGCTTGGGTATAGCCCAGTGATAGAGTGCTTGCCTAGCGTGTGCGAGTCCCTGAGTTCCATGCTCAGCACCATAAAAAAGTTAGTAACCTTCTAGAAAGAGAAGTGCAGTCGGCTATTTCTCATAAGCATGGACACAGAAGTCCTCAACTAAATATTATCAAATAAAGCTTCACCACGTGTAGAAAACATAGATGCTTTGCGGGGACATTAGACAAAAAATTAAGGAAATTTGAATAAAGCGTGACTCTGGTTAATCATAGTGTAACAATATGAGTTCATTGATGAACATTGTACCTCACGAGAAATTGTCCTTCCAATGTAAGATGCTACTAGTAGTGGAAATTGGGTTTGAGTATAAGGAAAATTTCTGTACTGGCTTTATTACAAGTCTAAAACTGCTCTAAAACAAGAACCTTTATTTTAAAAAATTGAATTGTAAACAACGGTGCGATTTATACAACATAAGTCAGAAAGCAAAACAGAGGAACAAAAAGTAGTTGGTAAAAAAAATAAATAGGCCTAGTTCAAACCACTCATTACATAAAATACAAATAGACTAAACATAATAAACTGTGAAAATGTATTTAAAAAGCTGAAACCACTATATATTTTATAGTGGGGGGAAATCACACTTTATTAAGGAAATCCCAAGATGTGGTGTGCACAAGTGGAAACAGATACAGTCACGGTGGTGAGGGTTTTGGAAATGTCACACTGATCCTCCTGGGAGTCCTCTGAGATGGGGTAATAATCTTTTCTTCATGGCCCAGTTTCAACAGTTAGAAGTTGTTCTGAATAAGAGCACGTGTCTTGTCATCCACGGGGGGTGTGCACGTGATAGTGAGTGACCAGGAACCCTGCTGCATCAACCAGCCACGGCCCAGCTCAGAGCTAACACTGTCACCAGCACGCTGGGCCATACTGGCAATGGACCCTGGAGACCTGTGATTGACAGGTGGTCAGTGGCTCATGTCCTTCTGCTCTGGGGAATGAGTGAGGCCCCCCGGATACCTGTTTGAGTTCTCCGGGTTTCCTCTGAAGAATGGCTGTCATGGCTGAGTGCCCTTTCCAGCTTCAAGGCAACGTGAGTGACGTTCTTGAGCACTCTGATTCCACACGACATCGGCGTGTCACGGAATCTGGGCCATGTGACGTAACCGGGAGCTTTCTCCTCCCTCCTTCTTTCAGGGTCAGCCACAGTAATTTGGCTCCCCCCTGCCTGCCTTCTCTCTACCATGGGGAATTAACAACCACTTCACCACACAGCTGCTGGGGGCTAGAATAATTAATTAAAATTTAAAATAAAACCATTGACGAGCCTTTGCACCCGAAACTATAGGATGAGTAACCTCTTCGAGGCATTTTGAGTGATTAGTAAGGAAAAGAGAACTTTTTTTCTTTTTTAATCAAGAGTACATTAGCAGTAGAAAGTACATTTTCTAAGCATAGATATCAGTAATCAACCGGTAAATGCTGACACTACAGCAGAACAATCTCGTCGGGTATAGCAATTGGAAACTCACCCAGAACATCAAGAAGGCTCCATGTGGGGAAAGTCAGAGCCAGGACACCCAATTACAAACACTGACGAACAAAACTGGCAATTTGTGATAATGACCAGTGCTTGGTTCTTCTTTTATCAGGTGCCACAATAACTTTGGGATAGTCTGATAACTGATGGGTAGAAGTACATTTTTTTTATGCTTTGATTTTATGAGAAATAAGCAAGCTAATGACATGTGTTACAGATATTGGTCCTGTCAAATATCCTACTTTTGACTGGGTGAACAAACTAAAGAGACCTTCTCCAGGCCACGAGGGGGGAATGATTCATTTTTAGAAACAACCACTCTGGTAGATTCGCTTTCAATGTTGGCGTGTTTAATTCCAACCAACTCAAAATTGATGCTTTTGCATGGAAGAGTATCATTTTTGAAAGTGCTTTCTGAAGCCGGGTATTTGACAATTCATAACAATCCCGGGGGGTCTTAATCTGATGAGGATAGGGGAAACAGAATTCATGAAGCCTCTGCTCTGAGCCTGGCCCTGTAGCCTCTTTATGTGAACACTCTCATGGAATTTTCATAGCCGCTATATGCAATCGGCCCCCTCCTCTAGCAGACGGAGGAAGAGCCTAGAGGTCAAGCCCACCATCAGATGTCCAACGGCAGACCTGAGAATTCAGAACTCCATTAGGTGCCATCATGGAAATGTCTCTTTGTACAGCCATGAGGGGCGCATTGAGTCAAACACTGGGTCCTTCATAGTACTGCTGTGAACTTGGCTCCCGTGTGGAGGTCAGCAGCTGAGGCTGGGCTAAGTCCATGTCATGCACAGCACCAGTTGAGGCTTATCAGCTATAGGGTTGGGCATGTCATCTTCACCACTCGGATTCCACAGCTTTACAACCTCAGGGAAGGAGAGAAAGGGCAATAAGTCCAGTTCTCCCGAGAGTTTAAAATCCCAGGGAGATGATGGAGGACATCGGTGTGTCAATCAAGAAAATGTGCAGGATGAGAAAAGAATGTGGAGATTCTACAGGCTGTGGAGCAGATGCAATGCTTCAACCCAATGTACTTCTGGGGGGACTCTCTGGGATGGGAGCAGGGCACATGGAACAGAGAGGAAGACTGGAGCTTTTCCTGGGGCAGAGAAGGCAGCACCTGTGTGTCGACCTTCCCACCTCCTAGTGCATGTGTATTTCCAGCTCTATGGGTGCACACGTATTTCACTCAGTCCTCATGTAACTGCTTTAAGCTCCTCTGTAAAGTTGGTGTGCAAATGGTGATATTTCTTTGCTTTTTGCAAGTCATCTTTGATTCCTCATCTACTAGATTGGCCAAAAATCTGGTAGCCCTCTCTTGAGTTTCGCCATCCATTTCACTTACACCAGGAAGAACTAGGGTCTGATGCAGCCTGCATGCAGGCCCCGGGCGGAAGGAATGGAGTCGTTGCCCGACTTCCACACTCTAGTAGGGAAAATGACTTCTAAGCAGCCTGCTACTGCCAATGCTTCTTCGTTTCTTTCCACCATCCTGCATTACTTTCATAAACGACTTGAAAGAGGTACAATTTCTATTTGACGAAATTCAATTCACCCTAACCCATTTCAGTTGTTCATTTCTATGATTTTTTTGGGGGGGGGGTAACTTGACCCAGTGGTACAACAACCATGATAAGTCAGTCTTAGAACATTTACACACACACACACACACACACACACACACACACACACACACACGATCCCTCATCTCTATTTTGAATTAATCACAATTCCTACTTCCAGCTCCAGGCAACCACTAATCCCCTTCCTGTTCCTCCCTTTTCCTTCTACCTTTTCTAGAGATATTATGTAAATGCAATCAGATAACATGTCTCTGCGTCTTTCCTTCCTTCCTGTCTACACGTATGGCACTTGAGGCTCACCCACGATGCAGTGTGCCAGGAGTGGGCTCCTTTTCGTTGTGGAGAAGCATCCCAGTACACAAGTGCACCGTTTACCAGTGTGCACAGAGACTGGTAGGTGACTCTCCATAGCAGCATTTTTTATCATAGCTGCAAACTGAAAACACCTCAGTGCTCTCTGAAAACATGTTCAGGTTTCTGGTTCTCAAGGCAGGCTGCGCATGATGATTTTTTTTTTTTTTTTTTTTTTGCTTAATGGACCTGGAGTAGAGCTTGAGACACTTGTCAATTTTCAATGCTTTCCAGATGATTCTATAGGCCCAAGAGGATCACTGCTCTCCAAGAGAGTCCAACAGGTAACATTTCCCACTCTGCTCCACTCTGGTGTCACAGTTCTGTGCTTCTCGGATCCCATAGCTTCTGAGTTGGACTTGGTCACAGTCGCCCAGAGGTGGGCTCCATATCGCAGCTTTTCGCTTGGACAGGAGAATGGGGACACGCCTCAGCTGTCTACTGAGCGCCGACACACTCATTTCTCCTTCTCGGGGTCTGAGGTCAGTCCACTCCTTTGTCTACCCCTCCACACGGGTGGCACCACTTGATCGACTTCCCAAGTGAGGCTTCTGACCCAGCTCTGGAGGGGACACTTCCTTCCATGGCTCAACATCGATTTCCACACTGAGGCTTCGTTTTAGGCTGTGTCCCTCCCTGTTTTCTGCTTACTGTACATTTTTCTTGATTAACAAGACAGAAAAAGCATATTCCGAGACTGCTGTGGCATAAGAGGCACGGCCACCCCTGGAGGTGAGTGTACCGTGGCCCTTATTTTAGACATCCATCCGCACCTAGGTTGATGGGCCAAGGTCATACAGCTAATGATGGTGATCCAGCCTCTCGACTCAAGTCTTCTTGACTCCCAAAGTGGGTGCAGGCACTGTCTACTACAGTTTGCTCGCTTCTCTCCACCTTGGTTCTTTGCAGAGAAAGGATTTTCACATTCCCTTTAAAATGCACTTTAAAAGGCTCATTCCGTCTCCCTCATTTTCTCCTTTCCCCTCCTCACTCTCCTAAGAGAGAGTCATTAGGAAGGTACATTCCGTTTCTAAGTCTACTTTGCCTCACACAAAAGGTCTCCTTCCAAAAATCCAGGGGAGGTGCCCTGGAGAGTGGCAATAATGTCCTTATAGTCTCCCTGTTGGATTTGTAGAGAATCCTGTGGCTTTGAGCAACACATTAACCCCGATACTACAGAGTCCTACTCCTCGTCTCAGCCAGTCTGCAGCCTGCAGACCCTTGCCATCGGGGGACGTGTAAATTGAAGGCCAACTAAAATTTTCATCAAATAAACAGTTGGATTCTGCTGGAGTGTAGTGACAAGGCAGGGCACTGCTCCATGTAAGCCCTTATCAGAGCCCAGCAAACACTTCCTCCCAATGTGGCTGGCTTTAAATTCACTGAGGAAGGCAGAGTGATAATAATGGAGTCTGCCTCTCGGGGTCTCGTTCCAATGCCCTTGCACAAAGAATTGCTTTTGGCAAATGTCAGCCTTGCTCCTGGGGGGACTTTCTAGAGGTCAAGTTTCCCCCAGTCCGTGGTGATGGCAGGGGCAGGGGCTTTTCTCTGGACCTTGGATCAGATCCCAGACCCCCTATTTACAAAATGCATGACTTGGGGCAAGTGGTATCTCCTCCGGAGCCACAGATCACCACTCACCTCTACAGTTCCTTTTCTATGGTCAAATCATTCATTTTTTTCTGCGAATCCACTTGGCTCTCTGGAACCTTGGTAGTCCCTGTGTCCTCCACCTGGAACTCTCACAGAACGTACCGCTGAAAGAATCCATTTTTTTGTCTACCTCCCTCATTTTTTAGTTGAAGAAACTGAGGTACAGAGAGAGGAAGGGGCTTTTCCAGAGTCACGCTGTGAGCCAATAGCGGAAGACTCTGCCCAGCAGAGGTTCACTGTTAAGAGGGCAAACCGTGGGCAGGGCAGGGACCAGAGGGAGCCAAGACGTGCCTCTCCTAGGAGAGATTCTCTCTGTTTATGACCATGAATCCTACCATCCCAGGACACACGGAGGAAGACTCATTCCTGTTTATGTCTTCACAGTAGGAGTGTGGCCCTGTACATTTCATAAAGCAGAGAGCAAGACCCAGAGAGACTTGAATAGCATCTGCACCATGCATACCTGGTAGTTGATGGAGCTAGGATTGAACCCAGGGCTCTCTGGCTGCAAGGTCGTGTGATACAGCCAAAGAGTATGCAGACATGCTGCCAAAGCCCTACAGTGCTTTGCTTTCAAAATACCCACAAGCCTCTTCCTGTCTCACGGATCAGCTCACAGTCTCCATTTTCTGAAAGCCCTCCTCCACACCCCTTCCTCCAAGATGCACCCCTCTTTTCTTCTGCACTTTGGCTCTCTGCAAGGATCATCATGGAGTTCTTGCAACTCCATCTTATCGTTTTGGTTTTTTTTTTTTTTTTCTTTTTAACCTATGTGTCTTGATCACTTGATCCTTGCTTGTTGAGGACTGAGGCCACATATTAACCTCTACATCCATCCATTACAGGCATGTAATGGCTAATACGTTCAGCAAGTAATAGGGAGGTGGGTGTAACTGGTATGATGTGTCCAGTTGGGGGTATAATAAGGACTGAGCAAATACCTAATACAAAATACAAAATGAGTGATAGTGGTTTTCTCCAAGAACTGTACTTATTCTGACTGCAGAATTGATTTTTTTTTTAAATTCAAGGATCTCCAAGATGGATATAAAGGCATTTTTGCTCATTAGTAAAGAACTATCACAAGGAATTGTGCCCACCATGCCAAAAGGGAAAAATCTGCTGACATTAAGGATGGAAACGAGACCATTAGCTCTGCGGAGGGAGGTGCCTTTATTTTCTCCTATGCATGGAGAACATAATGTGCTGCTGAGAATTCTGCACAGCATGAGTTTCTCAAAGAGAGAATTTTTTTTCCTTGAACATAAGGCATGGCTTATTCATTTCAGCATCCCAAGTATCTCCCTGGCCCACTCCCCACTGCCAGTGAGGAGCACAAAAACAGCCATTCAATACCCATGAATTTGGAGTGTTCCAGGAGAGGAGCCGATGGGTGGATGGGTGGGGAGCCCAGCTATCTGGGGCCCTAAGAGTAGCAACTGCATCATCCATCCACCTCTCCCCCACCACCCCCTCCTCGGGATCCAAGGCCCTCAGCATCTTTTCTATTTGCTAGTACTTTCCTGGTGGAATCCTTTGGCCACAGGAATGTCTATACCAATACCACAGTGGCAGGTGCTAAGTCAAGAAATGAGAAACAAGTTAAGAAAAAAAAAAAAAAACCCTGGAGCAAGGTACCAAATGCCAAGCCAAAGTCTCACCACCACCTACAGGGTCCCATTAATGCAGTTTTACAGAAATCTAAACACTTTTCCCCGGGACACAGTGAAGGCAGAACAGAGAAGAGACCCAGGTTGAATTGACTTGGTACTAGTGGCTTAGAATGATCTAGAAAATGGATGGTACCCTTTCCTTACCATGCCCCTCTCACTGTCCATTCAGATGACAGTGTTCTTTCCGCCACTGTAAATAAGATCACAAGAAACTTTTTTGTTTTTAATACAAAAAAAAAAAAAAAAGAAAGAAAGAAAGAAAGCTTTGGCTGAGTTTAGGATTGCTGCCTTGGAGGTAGAGTTGTTGAATTAAGAGGCGTGGATATCTTTAAGGCTCTTGATATACATTGCCAAATTCCTTTCCAAAAGGGCTGTACAACTGCACACTGCCTCCAGCCGTGGGAATATCAATTTTTCCACACCCCCGCCCCCCCCCGTCGGTTTGAGTATTCTCATTTTTTTGGAAATGTTACACATTTACCAGCTGAAAATAGTATTGCCATTTTAATTTGCATTTCTTTGATTACTAGTAAGATTGAACATTTTCCCATATGTTTTTAAAACCATTTTGTTTCCTCTTTGTGACTTTTATTTTCTTGTCTATTTCAGCTCTCAGGATCTTACTGATTTTTTTTGTAACGATTTTATATGCTTTTTATGTTAAAAATATCAAGCCTCGGTTTGTCATCTTTGCTTAGAATATTGTCCCATTTTGTTTCTTTTTAAGATTTTTTTTTTTTAAAAAATACAATTAAGCATGCCAATCTTTTATTTTGTCCTGTTATCTACCCAAAGTCCTCTTGGATTCAGCATCTTGATGAGTATTCAATTTTGTTTTATTCTATTGCTTTTTAAAAAAAAATTAAAAACAACTGAATACTTCACTCTGGAAGATTTATTTATTTCTGTTTTCAGTGGCAAATCTAATGCGAGGTTCAGTCTGAGTTGTTGCCAAGTTGCTAACCAACATTCGTCCCGGCAGATTCTGCTGAACAATCCCTCGCCTTCCCCTGGCTCCTTATCATATATGAAGGGCTCATTCCTGAGACCCATGTTTTCCATCCTTTCCTTCTGGGGTTGGCAAGGGCCTTTGCAGATTTTTTTTTTCTCTGTTCCACCCACCACCACCTACCGAGTTCCTCCTTCTCCGGCAGGGTCCCCAGAGCCATCCTTGGAACTTCCAACCAAAGAGTTTTCCATCTTGAAAGTTTTTTTAAATTTTCATTTATTTATTCTGTATGTGTAATGCCAGCCTACATGTCGGGAGTCGTGGGCCTTCCTGAGCGACAGCTCTTGCAGGGGGCAAGGCTGCCTGTGTGTTTGCACCTGCTAGGACTGCCCCCATCCAAGCTCTCTCTCTCTCTCTCTCTCTCCAGCCTGGGCAAACCTCAAGGTGGTTCCAGAGAAGCACAGCAGGCTCTTGGAATCAGAGAGACCTCATCTGGAGGGCTCTCGTCCAAGACTGGAAAGAATTCACCCTGGTGCATTAGCACTAAGTTCTTATCTTCTTTCCAAGAAGGAAATTGATAGGTAATATCTGGAAAAGGTTGTCAAGAAATAGTAACATTTGCCCTATTTAGAAATATAGAAGGAAGTTTCTGGGCGAAAGGGCTAACCGTTGAAAGTCCTTGCTTTAAGGATATATCCAAGAGGGAAAGAGGAAACACAGAGATGAGGATTTCTGCTTTTCCTTATAAAGCTGATTAAAACTTTTAACTTTGTGCACACGATTGCTTCGAGATTAAAAAATAATAATAATAGCATCTTAAGAATCAGTCACTGAACCTGACAATGCAAAACCAAACTGATTACACAGCTACTTTCTTATCTGATATCTGGTGAGCAGAAGTGAATCTTTCTTTTCTCATCCTGTATCTTAAGAACAGAAATTCTCACTGTCCAAGCCAGCAATGGAGAAGAATTAGAATTTAGAAGTTTGATATTGATGTGAATTGTTACACCCAATACCCTCTGGACGTTGGCATGTTATTCTTTGAAAAACAAAGTCCTCCAAAAACGTTCCTTTTTTTTTTGCATTATTTTTTTCATCTTTCTCTAAAGAGGGGTCACTCTCCCACACTAAACTGTCCCCTTACAGAGAAGGGATAGTGTCTTATTGATTTCATTATCTTTTGCATGTATCACATGGTTTAATGTTTGCATATCGTTGATAAATATCTGTAGAATGAATGAATGAGAAGAAGGGGAGACATTTATGATCTTCCTCTTCAGGAAGATGAGGATTCAGTGTTCTTATATGGAGTGGATTCTTTCTCCAGGGTTGGACTAAGGAGAAAGTCCTGCGGCCAATACCAAAAGTGAGTTCTCTTTTCACTTTTATTAGTACTCCTAAACCAGGGCTCACTATCAAACTCAAGTCTAAGCTTCAAGTCTAGGTATTTGAAGGAAGAGTTTCTGGAATGCAACTCAAGGAGAGAGAGGGGGGGGAGAGGGAGAGGGAGAGAGAGAGAGAGAGAGAGAGAGAGAGAGAGAGAGAGAGAGAGAGAGAGAGAGAGAGAGAGAGAGGAGAAGTACTGGCATAAAATTAATCTGGGCAGCACACAAGATTTGACTGTAGCTTAGATGTTTCATTCTGAGGTCAGACCACCAGGGAAATTCTTCCCTGATTTCCTCCATCCTTGAGGTTTAAGGTGATTTCTATCTTCTCTCCTTCCCCATTTAGCGGTGGAAGTAGACATAAGTAATGATGAATGACTGCCCAAGAAGCAAGACATGCTCAGGTGGGGAAAGAGGTCGTAAAGCTTGGGATTGCATGAGTCGTTATATCAGTGCTTATAAAATTGTGTGCATCAACATCCACTTTAAAGAAAACTCCGACTTTTCCTTCTTGAAAAATAAACAGGTATAGACACATTTTTTTTCTGTTTTACATATTTTCTATTTACATGTTTTGAGACTTCTTTATTTTGAATTATTTAGAGACTCACAGTAAGTTTCCAAAATAGTACAGAGAGGTCCCATGTACCTGTCATTCAGCTTTCCCCCAAAGTGACATCTTAACTAATTATAGCACAGGACCAAAATCAGGAAACTAATAGTTGCATAATCCCACTTTCATATTTCGGTCATGGAGGAATTGGGGGCTCCTGATGACGGAGTTTGTGGGGACCATAAATTTATTTGGGACACAATTTCCATTCCCAGGGGAAGCAGCTAAGAGATATTCATGAGAACAGATAGAACAGTCGGGGTGGACTGCGGGAAGGAGAGGGAAAACGCTGGCAGTGAGGTGTAAGAGGCAAAGCAAGTTTTAAGTCAACAGGAAGTACTGGGTATGATGCAAAGAAATAGAAGGCAAAGTTACCAAGGCTGGTGGGCACCTGGATTCAGAGGGATGAGGTGAGTGCACCCAGGGAGGTGATTTAGAAGGAAGTAGAGGGGGAGAGAAAGAGAGACAGACAGACAGACAGAGACAGAGATGTGTGATCACGGTGAAAGCAGTTCACCCCAGTGATGCGGCAGGTGACGGGTGACAAGTCCTGCTTCCTCTCATGTTGAAGTATAACATTAGAGAAGCACGCTGAGGCAAGCCTATAAAGCAGGGTTTATTTAAAAATGGGTCGCATAGACTTCTCCCAGGAGGGAAAGGGGGACCATAGCTGTGTCCCGGTATCCCAAGAAGTGAGGATGTTCTGCCTTTTTATAGGCCCTGGCTTCCTTTGTCCTCCTGCCCTCTTCCCCTTATCTCCTCTGTACATTGGGCCCAGGAGATGCTCAGTGGGATGGCCCAAAGGTGAGAAGTGGAGGGACTGGAGGGGCCAGGGTGGAGTGATCTGGGCAGGAAGGAGGCATGATTTACAACTTTTATAGCTCCCTGTAGGAGGGGACAATCCCTGGGACAGGTCACCTTATACACAGGTTGCAGCAGGGGCAGGGTATCTTGGTAAGGACCTTGCCTCTCTGTGCTTCACCAACACACCCCGGCAGCTGTGCTTCATCCTGGGGTGGCCTGTCATGTGGACAATGGCGATTCTTTCTCGCTCTCATCTCCCATGGTTCATTCGGTAATTTTTTTTTTTTAAAGCTCACTCATTGGACCATAATATGGAGGTCCCAGGGCCCCTTCAGGGATCTCCTGACTTGGTGGGCAAGGCAGCAGGTCAACCAGGAGGGTACATTCTGAGAACGACTCCCATGTAGACAGGGTTATGTGACAAATAAAAGTGACTTGTATGTTTGGGAAGGAGGCAGCTGAGAACTGGGGCTATGGAAGCCAGGATCTGGAATTTAGACTTACAAAGTCATTGCATGAGAATGACACATCATGGCTGCCCCGTGTAGGTGCCTCATGTCAACCCCCAGCCGGTATTAACCCCATTCTTTCCGGGCACTGAGCATATCAGGTCTGGTTTTCCTCATTGCATGACTGACAGCCTGTTGTTTTGCCAGATTGTTTGGGGGCATTCGGGGGTGGTGGAAATGTTGTTTTCCTCTCAGTTTGAACCTCAAAGAGAACTCCTGGCTCTTATCTCTACTTTCCAAGTCTCTGTAGAGGAGGCCCACCTGGGCTGGCTGACTTAATTAACGTCTACAGTTATCTATCTGCTACTTTTGAAGCTGTTGTCATGTTGTTGATATTAAAGCTGCTTGGTGACACGCCTGCAGGCTACCTCTGCCAGCAAACTCCCATCCACCGACATCCTCAGCCACAGAACTGAGCTGGCAAGGCAAGAGATGTTTCGATTCCTGAGGACCCCTTCATTTCTGGTCCTGAGAAAGTTGGCTGCAGATAAGTTTGAGTCTCATTAACTGTTATCTCACAGTTTTGCCACAGTCCTCTTGGGCTCATGACAGCCATGATCCCCAGCCCCAAAAATCCATTTCAGGCCACAGAAAGTGTTTATGATCATGTGCCCCCAGCACATGGCATCTAGTGGACACGCAGCACCATTTATCACCAGCTTCTTACTGCGTGAAGGTAGGAAACGTGAGTTTGGACTGTAAGAAAGAGTATAATGAGTAGAATCACAGCGCAAGGATCTGGATGCCTGAATTTTCATTCCTGGTCAGCTTCAGAATAAATCCTCAAGCTGCCTGAGCTTGGAGAAAGCTGGTGAGAGTCTGTGGATCGGGAGTTAGGAAGAACTCCCATCTGAACTGGATTCTGACTCTTACCATCTGTCTGATCTTGGTCAGATCACTTGACATCGGTGTCTGGCACAAAATGAGTGGTGGAATCAGCATCCTCAAGGTTATGATCTCCACCATCATCATCATCATCATCATTGCATCACCATCTCCAATAAAATCATGATCATTATCACCACTGCGACCATCTCCCCCACCATTACCACCACCGTCATCAAAATCATAACTATCAACACCACCACCATCATCAGAATCGTCACTGTCATCACCATCACCACCATCATCAAAATCATAACTATCACTACCACCAAAATCAACAAAATTATAACTAGCACAACCACCACCATTATCAAAATCATAACTGTCATCACCGTCAATACCACCATCATAGTCTACATCATCTATAAGCGTATTAATCCATGC
Source organism: Ictidomys tridecemlineatus (assembly GCF_052094955.1). NCBI lineage: Eukaryota > Metazoa > Chordata > Mammalia > Rodentia > Sciuridae > Ictidomys > Ictidomys tridecemlineatus. The sequence continues at coordinate 134,709,019 of NC_135486.1, forward strand.
CAAGTTCTATTCCTCTTCTATGGACATCCCCAAATGCCCTAAACTCCCCAATCAGACTGTGTCACACTTCATGGCCAGATTCCTCAAGAGCATAGACAACATAGTCTTGTTCACTATCTTATCCTCATGTCCTCAGAATGTGCTGGGTAACTAGTAACTGTTGATAAATGAAGGAATGACTAAGCAGAAGAGAGCCATCTCTTACTAAGCAACTCGTATATGTTAAATGCTTGGCAAACTTACTCCTAATCCTCAAAGAGACCTTGAAAAATTTCCATTTCCATTTCTTGGCTAGACGAATAGAGGTCCCACAAAATGAAATGAATCCACAAAGGACACAGCAGTGACAAGTCCTCAAACATTGGTCTGTCCAATGATCTTTGCATTCTAGCATGGCTCCCTAATGAGCCAGGAAATTTATCTATACGGAATCTTCTTTACTCTAATTATGCCAGGTAATCAAACTTTCGCTGCCTCCGAATGGCATTGTAGGGGAGGGGAACTGAGATGGCCCAATGGGTGTCGAGAACACTAAATTACATGGCCCTAGGGCTGCTGAGATTTTCCAGTCAAATTCCAGCCACTTAAAATTAAGAAAATGCACATGGTTTTCCATCTGCAAAACTATCCATCCACAGAGCACATGCTGAGACGTCTGGTCATGATGTGTTTATTTGCAGAGGGTTGCTTTCAAAAACCTCCGAGGGCTCTGCAAAGAAAATGGCAAACACGGGTTTCAGTCACTAATAAAATGAAATATTTAAGTGGGATTTTCCTCCCAAAGGCACATAAGTAGCAGATTTCAAGTTTCATTGGCTTCTAAGTAGCACAGAAGGGCGTCTAAAGCATGAAGGCGAGAGGGAGTCTTCCAATTTCAAAGGTCAAGTTAAGGGCTTTTACACAAATGTTTGATCCCAGGTGCGTACTCATACAGAGGTGGTAACATCTGTAAAGACATCTGGACTGTTCCTCAGAACCACAAGATTTACATTGACAGAATTAATGCCTGAAGGAAGTACCTGCCAACATCTCTCCACTTCATGAAAAGCAGTGGTCAGCAGAAGATAATGTTGTTATAAACCTGGAGCATCGGTCAGACCAAGGGAGCACCACCGTAACCATGCTGGTGGTGACAGATGGCAGTGATAGGGTGGTGACTGTTGAACATATGCCATGTACCAGGCACTGTCCTGGACACCACCCTTGAATGTTGTCTATTTAAATCTCTCGTGGCGTTGTTATGGTTTGCCCAATCCTAGTGATCAGGAGAGACCCAGTGCTTAAGTCACTTGCCATGTAGTTAAAAAGAACGGCGTCAGATGCTATTTAGACGAGATAAGTTCCACTCACCCCCGTATGCACCATCTCCTAGCCAGTCTCTAGGGTTATCCCAAAGCATCTCATATCAGTAACAACAAGGCTAGAAAGAAAACATTCTTCCAGAAAGACTTCCATATTGACAGCCCAACTCTTTGGTCAGGAGGGAATGCATTGCCCCGAGGAGAAACGAGAAGGCAAGAATTCTAAATGGGCCATGATTCCCTGGTAGGTCTTTTATATACTAGAATTACCTTTAGAGTTGGAATTCCTAAACAGTTTTGAGAACAAGGACACCAAAGGTCAACCTAGATGAACACCAGGGAGTCTACGAATTCCCAGCTACTACGTCAAATGTGCTACGTGCATGTGCATTTTTCTGGGGGAAGGACCAGTTTTCATCAGATACTGCAACATCACCCCTACGAAGGAGTGATGGGGGTGATGTTTTAGGCCCCAGGGCTTTCAAACACAAACTGTCCCTTGTGCTCCATAAGCCCTTCTAAACGCTCAGAAAGGCAACCTGGTGTCATAAAAGTAGCATTTACTCTCTCATTCATTTCTTCACTCCTGTCTCAATTGCCTTAGTCTATACCTTTTCCAGGAAATGGGTACTCAGAGAGAAATTGATTTCCTAGTCTAGTATGAAGAAAGGTATCTAAGCAGATGATTATAAAGCAATATATCATAATCGTATAATTATCAGAGAACATTTAAATAGACTGGAAGGTTCAGGATGATTCTGATCTGAGTCTCAAAGAAGACTCCGTTAACCAGACATGGAAGGAAGGCTATTCTGGGAAGAGCCAAGCACCAGCCTAGGAAACAGGCTGGGGACACATAAAGGAGTTCCAACACCCTCATTTTCTTCTAATATAAAAATGTAAGGCTGGTAAGAGCGGAGCCTGACCAGGCTGTGTGGCAGGTTAAACAGGTTGTTACATGACATCTCTTTATTCTAAAAGGAAGGGACCCTATTAAAAGGTTCAAACAAAAAAAAACCAGATATTCTGGCTGCAGTATGGAGAGTGAGCTGAGAAAAATCTGTTGCAATAACCCAGACATGAAACGATACAAGCTTCAACAAAGATAGGGGCCATCTCTAGCAATAGGCTGGCTTCGTGTCTAGTCTGTCTTTTCTGCCACGTGTCCACAGGCCTGCTATAGACTTGATGGTATAATATGTTGAATGAATAAATTAGTAGTAGGGAAATGGAATTAATGCTTAAGATATATTCAGAGTCTTAAATTGGCAGGATTTGGGACGAGGGTAGGGGTGGAAGGTGAAGAAGGGGAAATTGAGGGAACTTCTATCATCGTAAGAGTCGAAGTCAACCAGGCAGGGTGTACCTTCTGCCTTCTGAGCCAGAATGGTGGGTTCCTGGGACAACAGAAGTCGGAATGCAGGAGGGCAGTGATGGATTAATGGGGACAGACCGAAAAATAGAATTAATTCTCTGTTTGTTTTGGAGGGAGGTAGATTTTAGACTCTGAGAAGTTCATGAGAGGAAAAGGAAGACAAAGAATGAGAGAGAGAGAGAGAGAGAGAGAGAGAGAGAGAGAGAGAGAGAGAGAGAGAGAGAGAGAAGGGGATCACAGAGGGGGGAAAAAGAATATAGAAGAGAAAGACCCAGGCAGGAAACGGAACCAGGGTACAGAGGGAGAGGACACACACAGGAAGGCACTGGGAGGGGAGGAGACATATCAGGTGTCAATGACATGGGACACCTAGCAAAGCTCCCGTGCAGTGTACGGTGTTAATAAGTAGATGAAGAGGCTCAGGAGGGTCACAGAGGAGAAAGGAGAAGATAGAGAGAGAGGAGAACAAGCCAACACAGCGCCCCCCACTGGAAGGAGAGGGGAGCCGTGCTCTCTTGACAGCACTGGTTGGATCTGACCCCTATAACCTGGTGCCAACCTGCTGATCCATCACAAGACCATGTTGCCTGCCGCTGGGCACACCTACTCGTCAAGATGACCCACTGGCACTTCACAAAACTAGAAGGAACTGTTCCTTCATTTTCAAAAGTCCAGTTCTTTCACTTTGTCCCCCCCCCCAGCAAGGTGTCCACTGAAGATTCACGAGGAAAGCCCCAGGGACAGCCGAATTGTGGTGTGACATCAGGAGCATTTGCCCTTAAGACGGTTTGGTTCTGGATGAGGTGATTAGCTAGGCCAAGAGGCCCCTCTCTGGAAAGGAAATCATGATAATTGCTGACAGCCCTCTGTGTGATGGATGGAAGAGTCCAGAAATAACAAGAATAATGAATAAGCAATCAGTCTATTCTTGGATCTGCTATTACCGACCTTCTAATTGGGTGTCTTGGAGTCTCCTGGGGTTCCCTAAACCATAGCTCTGTTCCCGGAGAGAACCAGCAACCAAGGCTGTAGATGTCATAACATGTAACAAACATTCTGATGCAGATCTATGGTCGTTCTGGGAGTAGGGACAAGCTGTCCTGTTGTCTTTTCTTCCCCCTATCCAAGATCTGTGAAGGCTGGGCATGGAAAGGTCTCAACCAGAGAACAGACTTGAGTTTGAACCTTGGTTCTGCCAATGCCTCAGCTGCTCAGCTTCCTCTTAAAGGCTTACTTTCCTCATCTGAAGTGAGCGTTAATAGTTCCCACCTCATGTGATTTGTGTGAAGACTCGTTCTAAATGTATGCAAATTGCCTGGCACATAGTAGACTCTCAATAAATGATAGCTATTAGTATTATTATTATAGCGGGCATCTTTGGCAAGGATACAAGACTGGCACCCTGACAAACAGAAGCCAGAGCTACATTTTGAAAACTACCACCCAAGTGTGCAGTAGCCGTAATTAGAATTCTCATTAAGTTCTGATAATGAGAAATGTGTGAGAAGACACTTTTCAGTCTCCCGAGAGAAAAACAGGAAGTGGGAGGATTTTGAAAAAGTGAAGAAAAGTAACTTTCAATGGTGTCTCATTTTTGTCTTGAACTCGGTGAGTGTTAAGAGAAATTGGATGGAGCACCTTGCTAGTGCTCACCTCTTGACCTACTGGGGGTGTTGCGCAATGTTCTTGCTCAAGGATCATTAGTGCCTGAGTGGCTTGATTTTCCTCCCGGGCTCAGGAACTGTTAGATGATCAGAAGAACTGGGCACAGCCCGGCTTCAGGATGGAACATGAAGTGGGGAAGAGGGTTTGGATAAGAGGGTGAGGGTGAAGGCTGCGGATGGCAGCGATTGACCCTCTCTGGAGCACCTCTTTTCGTGAAGGTGGCGACGTGATACAAGCACGAAGCTAAAGTGCAAAGGGACAATCTAGAGGGAGCAGTTTGCTGCCAGGACCCAGGAACTTCTGTGGCGGCCTGAGGGCTTCAGGGTTCTGATTGCTAGAAACTCTCATGGCTTTGACTCAAGAGTGACAAGGACCTGAACACAGAACCAGTCCCAGATAAGGGAAGCGGTGGATGTAGCTCATCGGTAGAGTGCTCGCCTAGCACAGGCAAGGCCCTGGGTCCCATCCCCAACTCAGAAGAAGGAAAGAGATGCAAAGGAGGCAGAGGAGGAGAAGAAGAAAGAAAGGAAAGAAAGAAAGAAAGAAAGAAAGAAAGAAAGAAAGAAAGAAAGAAAGAAAGAAAGAAAGAAAGAAAGAAAGAAAGAAAAAGAAAGAAAGAAAGAAAGAAAGAAAGAAAGAAAGAAAGAAAGAAATCAATGCCTTTAGGAAATCCTTGAGGTGCCAATGCTGCCCTCACCCTGGTTTCTTTGGGTAGGTCTTCCTAGAAGCATTGAGGACATTGTCATTATGGTAGGACACGTGACAGCTTCACATTCCTGACCTGAATATATTTCCATCCATTCATTCATTCATTTAACAGCCACTCACAGATTGCCTACTATGCCACAGGCCCCTACTGAGGTCAGTGCAGGCAGTGGCAGGGCAGGGCGCACATGGAGCGGGCACCCGCAGGGTTCCCCTCCTCGGCACCACCAACACTGAGGCCCAGGTGAGTCTCTGTTGTTGAGGATGTCCTGAGCCTTTGACAGTAGCAAGCTCCCTACACATGGTGACAGCCATAAATGTGGTCAGACATTATCAAGATGTCCCCTGGGGTGGGGAGGCAAAAATTGTCCCACTGGAGAACCCCTGACAAAGAGGTCAAGGTGAGCGCAGGCTTGGAGCATGTGAGGAAGAGCCAGGAGGAGAGGGGCAGAATGACCAAAGGGGTGAGTTGTGCCACCTGGAGGCAGAGAGGGAACAGGAGGCCAGACCACGGGAGGAATTCTCCGCCGTGATTAAGGACTCTGATTCTATTGGAGCAAAATCGAAGAACCTGGAGGAAGAGTGGCAAGATCGGCCTCAGGGACTCACACGTGCCAGACACAGCTGTGGGATTCTTCATCTACATTACTAGGTCCCAGGTCACAAAGCTGCGACTTGAAGTGGCCTGTCTTGCCTCCTGTGTCTTGTCCCTACTCTGTCACTAAGTAAGTATTTGGAGTGCTAGATGAAAGTCCCAGACCTGGAATTTTTATTGGAGATCCAACCAGCAAATAAGGGAGTGTCACGTGGTGCTGTGTGCACGTAGCTATTTGGGGAATGTCCTAGGAGGAAGCCAACTCCAAGGTATGTTATGGAGCTTAGAACCAGTGTGGGAAAGTGGGTGGCAGCCCAGTAGGGATTAGGGATGAGGAGCTGATAAAAATCCCTCAGAATTGCCCACCCAATGAACAGAAGTAGGGAATACATACAACCAGAACCCACCTTCCACTGGTCAAGATTTGGCCGATGAGGGGTTAATGCCATTCACTCTCAGGTTTGCACAGGCCTCCAGCAGGCATGCTGCACATGATGAGGGAATGAGTCAGAAACCTGGCGTTCCACAGCACACCTAGGCCAGGTGTCGCCTGGATACACCTGCATGGTTGCCACAGCAACGGCTAAGCTTTTTTTTTTTTTTTTTTTTTTTAAGTTGACCAAAAAGAGATGAAGGGAGGTTCAAGAAGTATCTGATGCAGGAGATGGGCAAGGGCGTAAGTGGGCACTGTGACATTCTCAGTCTGCTGTCACTTTGCTTGGGGCATGGAAAGGTGGAAACGAGGGGGCAGAACATCTTTATTGTCAAAGGCCATCTTCTCTGCCTCTCGTGGGGACTCTTGGAGTTTCCCCACCTGCCTTTCATGTTTCTCGTGGGAACCCTGCAGGAAAAATAGGGGCAGGGTGAAAAGCTGATTGTCCTTAGGAGAAAAGAGGCTCAAAGACCCTAAACAACTAGATGACAGGCAGCCAGAGTCTGAGGGCCAGCTCGGGTCTCCAGAAGTGATTCTTGACAGTTGTCCAACAACCACTTGCATCAGGATCCCTGGGGTGTTATTAGGAGGCGGATTCCTGAGCTGCAGAGCGGATGAATCACAGTCCTGGAGTCGGAGACATCCCGTTCTAGGGAAGCCACCTGCGTTTGCCTCTCCATCTGCAGCAGCTGCCCCTGACCTCCCAATGAAAGAGTTGAGTGTCTCCGGCCAACCAAGTCTGCTTCCAGGGTCCTGGATCTAGATCCTTCTAGAACCCAAAGCTAATCATCCCCCAGCATCCTGGAATGAAGAAAAGGAAGTTGGTTGTCATTACCTGAGCACCTACTTGGTGCCAGCCCCAGATAAGAGGAGATGGAGGGGGAAGGGACGAGGAGTTGATTAAGGCAGAGTTCCTGGACAAGGGGAACTGTCCTCAAAGACCATTACTGTAACCTCTATAACACAGGGACAGGGAAAACAATGTCCAAGACCATGCAGATAGGCCCAGAGCCAGAATCAAATCCAAGAATGTCTGCCTCCTATCCTCCCGCTCTTGGGAGTCCCCTCGTTGGCAAAATAACCAGAAAATCACTTCTGCACCCCCATTGCCCAGATGCCCCTCCCCGTTGCTGATGCAATTAGCCAAATTCTGTTTGTCATTTCCCAGGACTGCCCACTAGGGACTGCTGGTGTATTCCCCCTCCACCCAAACCCACAAGCTTTAAGTGAGGCCCTGGACAGTTTTCTGTTATCTCCAAATCATCTTTTCTCAAAGCTGAGGGGTGAGCTGAATCTCCCAGGACTTCACACACTGGGCACCCTGCAGAAGGGAGCTTGGGAAACAGCGGCAGAAGGCAGGAACCTCACAGGGAAGCTTGCTGGACATCCTCCAGTGGGTATGAAAACGAAATATGCACGTGATGTGGTCAGAGGAGACCAGATAGAACAGCGGAGATGGAGGAGGAGGAAGGAATTGTGGGGGGAGGGAGGAAAGGAGGAGTCACCAAGTCAAAAACAGAGACAGAGAGGGAACAGAGAATGAAAGAGAGTGCATGCAGGAAGGACACCGTCTGTAATTTATGTGTCTGCACCCGTCCAGATGTCAAGGTCTTGGAAGTCAGGACCTGTCTGGCTCATTTCAGTGCACCAGTGTTTAGCCCTGAGTCTGACATGGAGCATCTGACAATATCTATTTGTCCAATAAACAAGAGAACATAAAGACAATTCAGCCTACAAAAAAGAACATTGTTATCCTTATATTCTACATGAGAAAAATTTAAGTCAAAGAGTCTAAATCAACTGCCCAAAGTGACACGGTACCGTTTTGAATGTCCCTCCAGGAATCACATGGAAGTTTGATTGCCACTGGAATGGCATTAAGAGAAGGAACCCTTGGAAGTGGTTAGGCCAGGAGGGCTCCGCAGGAGGGGGCTGGTTAGCATCACCCAGGGGTGGGCTCCTGCCGGTCCTCTTCTCTCTCTTACTCACATAGGCTTCGTGTGTCCCGCCCTCACCAAATGCGGGTGCCATGCCCTTGGACTCCCCAACCCCAGAATCACAAGCCCAAGTAAACTTCTGCTGTTTATGATTAACCCAGTCTGTGGTCTTCCGTTGTAGCAGCAGGAAATGGACAAAATCACTTGAGCCACAGAAAGTGGCTACGATTTTATCTTAAACCAAGCAGATCCCAAAGCCATGTCCCAAATGCCTCTCCTTAGCCAGATTTTTTTTTTTTTTGGTGCATAAATTGTCCCCATTTCCTGCATTGATGAACCAAGGAAAACTCATCTTACTTCCTGGGACTAGTTGGGTCTGGGATGGTGTCCCCCAGATGTCTGCAAAGGGAGGTACAACCTACGTGATTGGTGTTGCACCTACGCGTAGCCTTTGTCCTAATTCTGTGCACCTCCAGGTTTTGTGTGCTTTTAATTCTAACTACCAGTTTTTGAAACTCTTTGGAAAACTTGCCCCCAAACATGCAGCAAGCTACACATCCTGGGAAGTTCATCCCTTCCACCAGTGGCTGGCAGATGTGGAAGAGTGCAAGCCCACCCAGGTCCCCAGCGGCAAATTCTGAAGAGGGATACACCTCAGAGCTACCCTCTGGGAGATGGTCCCTGAAATGTACCCTTGCTGGAGTTCTTCCCCTTGTATCTAAAGTCTGCTATCCTTGACTATTTTTTCCTAGGGTCCCTTTCTTCTTTCAACGGGCGTCCTTGTCTCCGGAACCATTTCTCATGATCTCAACGTGGACAAAAGGAGAAAACCAAGCTACTCCATTAGACTGGCTCTCAATGGTGGGAGTCAAGGATCAATAAGCAAATGCTCATGTTAATATCAGCGCCAGTTTATTGAACACCCACCATGGTGTTCTCATCTCAAATGCTCAAATGCTGCAAGGTTGGTAGGATGTCTGTTTTTTTAGAGATGAGAAAAAATCTTGGCTCTGAAAAGCTCAATAACTTCCCCGAGGTCACATACCCAGAAATGTTAAGGAGGGGATTCAAATCCAAGGCTATCTGACATCATGTCTCCCTTTATGGGGTTTGTTTATCTCTTGCCCACATTCCTTTTTTTTTTTTTTTTAAAGAAGGAAAGGGAAGAGGTGGTGCAGTATGGTCTTCCTTCCATCTTCAAAGTCCAGCTTATTCCTAGCCCCTAGTAAGCTGATACTCTGCACTTGTTGAATGAATAACTAAACGAGGTACTTGGAGCAGAAGCGTCGCTCAGAGAGGCTTTCTCTGTGTTTCCTCCAAAGTTTTGCTGACTCAGTGTGAGAAGGCGTTCTCTGACACTCCTGGGGAAGATTCCTGTAGCACACAATGAGACCCAGGATACCTACCCAAACACCTACGAGGTGTTGACGTTTGCTTCACTGAATCTGAGAATTCCACAGACGCCTCACACGTAGGATCCCTGCACGTTCAGCTCAACTGCCTTTGATAAGGGGACATCAAAACACAAAAACAAAATTATAGCATCAGAAACAGTTTTAAATTACCAGAAAATAAGGCACCTGTGTGTCATAAATTGCTTCTTGGGAGTCTTCCCATTTTTTTACCTTTTTAAGATGAAGACAATCAAGTGATATCTTGGATGTTGAGATTTTTTTTTTTCCTGGTAAAAATGAGGTGCCCTTTTATGATGTTTCTGAAGGAGGCATTATAAGATTTGAATCTAAGTGAAACCTCTGAACTTACAAAGAGGAAAATTTCAAGAGGATGTGACAAAATTATTTCTAGCAACCATGACATTTCTTGATAGGAAATGCTTTCTTTGAACTGTACAACACAGCATGAGTTAGGATTTGGAATCTGACAAGAAAATAAGTGAGATGGCAGGCGGACGATGAAGACATTCTTCTCCTACAAAGGCTTTACCACGATAACTGGATCCAAATGGAACCAGAGACGTGGAGAGTTAAGTGGGATGCTAGAAATGGCGGAATCACACAAGTATAAATGCTCTCTCCAGCACTTGCTCTGTGACCTTGAGTAAGTCTTTAACCTCTTAGTTTCCTTATCTATAAAATGAAGCTGGTGATTTTTTTTCAGGGATGCTGGAAAGAAGAAGTATCAGGCATAAAAAGTTCTCAGCACAGCATAGAAGTTTAGTTAAAATGATGATAATGACGATGATGGTGACAATGATATTTATTGAGTGATTAGGGTTTTGTTTTTGTTTTTGTTTTTTTTGCTGCTAAATACTGTTCTAAGTGCTTCGAGAGCTTTTGCATTTGTTAATAAAATTCTAGTTCTTCATAATTAGTGGTGGGGCTGAGCTTAGATCCCAGGTTAGTTGGTGGGCCGCCCCTCTGCCCATCAAAACATTCAAGGTCTTTGACAATGGAAGGCCCTAGATACCAGCTTTGGCAGGCGGCTGCTAAGATGACCCCAAATGACTCTTGACCTTGTCTTTATCATCTTATATAAAGCTTTGCCTTCAGGCAACATGATTCTAGCCAATGGAACCTGGCAATGTTGAGGGATGTCACTTCTTTTATTAAGCTTCTAAAGATGGTGGCATCTGATTTGCCAACAGAGTCTCTATCTTTAGCCACTTTTGAAGAGGCCAAGTCGCCATGTTGGGGAGGTCCACATGGCAAGAAACAGAGACCAGCCTTTGTCCAAGAGCCAGAGAACTGAGACCTGAAGTCCAACAGCCCTCGAAAAATCTGAATTCAGCCAACCAAGTGAGAGATCTTGGAAAAAGCTTTCCCCAGTTGTACCTCCAGTGAAACTCCAGCCCTGGCTGATACCTTGACTGTGGCTTCCTGAGAGACCCTAGACCCAGAACATAGTATGTCATGCTCAGATTTCAGATCCCAGAAACTGTGAGAATTAAAAAGTCATGTTTTTTTCCCTAACTTACTAAGTTTTGGGGTAATTATGTATTTTTGCAGAAATAGGTAACTAATGCATCATCTAAATCCAGGGGTTCTCAACCTTTTTCTAGTATGATGGGCCTCATGATTATTTTATCCCCCATATACTTCTAGAACTGAAAACTACCAGTTAACCCATATTCATTAAGTAAGGATGGGTTTTATTTCCCATTTTTAAAAATTCAATAAAATTATATGGGATAAGGTTCACAATAAAATAATATCTCTGTCTTGCTCATGACATCACCAGCAGCCAAAGAGTTGGAAGAAAAGATACCATATCAACTATAGATGTCTGTGCCCAGAGCCAATGTTTGCCCCCAGAAGCTCAGAGTTTCCATTAACCCAAAGGCCTGTGGTATGCAATGAAATCTCTGCAAAGTTTTAAATACTGAAGATCATATCCTCTGGGGGGCTCGGGACTTTGTGTAAGATCTCTTACTTCATTCTCAGAATCCTTGATAGGTACTCCTATTAGGCCCACTGGGACTCGGAGGTGGACCTCCTGGCTCTAAAGGCCCTACTTTCATCCAAAAGCTTATGCTGCCTCCTAGAAAGGGGGCCTGACTTTCCTAAGGTCAAGGCCAGGTACCCGGAGGTACCTGTCTCCTGTCCCAGAGTCCTTTTCTGGTCCTGTCCTTCCCACCGCAGAACACTCAGACAATCTAAAGACCAAGTCTGCTTGGCTGGTGACCTGTGAGGTCTGGAGGACAGACTTGAAGGACTTGGAGGACAGAAACACTAGCCCAGGGAGCAGCAGTTCAACCCTTCCAAGATGGAAGCAGCTGGTAAGGGTGGACGCCGACCAGTGGACACTGCCCAATTCAGAGGAGCCTACGATTTTATGAAATGTAACTCTCTGGAACTATTTTGTTCCACATTATGGCTCCACCTCAAAGAAGGCAAGCACAGAGGTGGATCATGCAACAATTGAAATGGGTCAGGATGGCAGAGTTGGCTCTGGAATCAGACACATCTGGGCTTGAATTCCAAACCAGCCACTCACTGGATTGAAGATCTTTGAAGACTCCTTCCAGGTCTCTGAGCCTCGGTTTCCCCATCTTGAGAAGGGGAAAAGAAGCAATGTGTGTTCAGGGCCTAACCCAGAGCCGGGCACATAACACAAGCTCAATAATCACTAATAGTAGCTGATGCTTTCATTAACACCGTGAGGATGATCTTTCAAGGCTGAGACTGTGCAGAAGACATTTCAGTTTTACATGAGGAGTGTTGCTGATAAGGTGGGACTCAAAGAAACAGAATCTCACAATTTCTGGAACCACGAGGTTTTTGTAACTGGGGTCTCCTAAGCACTAAACTGAGGGAGGGAGGCTTATGTTGAATGTGAGGACATTACCATGAACTGTCTCCAACATGCCTTTAAATAAATGGGCCCCAGCAAAGAGCTTTCTGAAACCGTGACTTCTTTCTGAACCTGTCTTTCCCCTTGAGGAGGGGGGAAGACATGGGAAAATCCATTGCTCTCTGTTCCAATGTCTGGCTGGCCTCATTCCAGGGAGTAATGAGGACATTCAATATCATTCATTGCTTTGCAAAAATGACACAGCATGCTATGGATCAGAAAGAACCGGGCTCCCAACGGCTCTGCCACTGACCTGCTTGCTGTGTTACTTTGTGTAAGTTTAACCTCTCTGATCCTCAGTTTCTTCTTCTGTGAGTGGGGGGACAGTAAAAATACAATTTCACAGGATCCCATAAAATAATAATAATTATGATAACAAAAGTGAACACCTAAGTATTCACTAGTATTAAGCATGGAACTGATATTTCTTTCTCTCTCTCTCTCTCTCTCTCTCTCTCTCTCTCTCTCTCTCTCTCTCTCTCTCCCTCTTTCTCTCTCTCTTTTATACAGGAGATTCAACCCAAAGATGCTTTACCACTGAGCCACAACCTTAAGCCCTTTTAATTATTTTTAATATTTGAGGCAGGATCTGACTAATTTGCTTAGAGCCTCACTAAGTTGCTGAGGCTGGCCTTGAACTTGAGATCTTCCTGCCTCAACCTCCTGAATCACTGGGATTACAGGCGTGTGTCATGGTACCCAGCTGAACTAAGAATTCTTTGTCTAGTAGTTAACTTCTCACAATATCCAAGAATAGAGATGATTCTGTTATGTTACTATCATTTGTGTTTTAAAGACAAGAACATAGAATCATGGGAGAACAGCATAAGTAGTTCAAGTCCCCTGGCCCAAGGGTGCTTAAGCTGGATCGATGGATAGAATTCAGTGGGTTTGGAACTTAGAGGAGGGAAATCTGCATTTTCCCAAGCCTCATCGAAATTTAGCATGTTCCTCAATTAAACTTGTAGACAACAGACCACAATGATATTAGCGCTGACTTGGGACTTTGTCACCGGTGGAATCACGGGTATAGTTACATCAAATTGCAGTTGCAGCAGATGGCTGAAAGAACTGTTTGTGATGTCCTTACTTTGAAACTGGACATTACAGCTTGTTACTTCATGCATTTGCTAAAAGAGCACATATATTACAATACCACAATTGTGGGTTTTTAAAAGGTTTTCATGACTCTATTTCAAGATAATGAGTTTCTTTTGTAATTCTGTGTATTGCAGTTTATGCATTGAGGATCATTATTTTGAGAAAGAGAGCCATGGGTTTTACCAGGCTCTAAAGGTGTAATGGGCACAAATAAAGGACTTCCCTACGAGTCTGTGGCTGGCTGCTGGAACAACCAAAAGCCCTCAGTCTAAAGCCAGGTGTCCAGCAAGTGTTCAAAACACGGAGACCGTCTTTATGATGATCATTAAGTGCGTAAAAGCCAGGTTACCTAGGAGCACACTGGAGGGAGCCCCTAGAGGACCTTATCCTGACCGGCTATGCTACTGCCATGGCCGTGAGGAAGGGGTGGCTTGCTCAGGGGAGAGAGCAGGATTGGAAGTTATCAGCCCAGCCTCTTCCTTCTGGGATGATGAAACAGAATCGCAAAGAAGGCTAGTTTTAGACCCCCAGAGACATGGCGCCCGGGTGTAGGAATCAAGACAACCCCCCAGGTCTTCCAGGGTCACTATAGGACATAACATTTCAACATTGGACATGAAGCCAAAGGGTGAGGGTCCCTCGCTGTGGCACCTCACTGACACTCCTTCTGCACCCAAGGTCCTCAGGACGAGCCTACAGGGGTTGAGGCCAATGCATCTCAGGGCAGGGCACAGAGCCACAGCATGCAATGGCAGGGAGAATGTTGCCAGCTCTGGATTTGGGGGCCCAGTTTAGACATGCGTCATCTGAATCTCTGCAGGGGAACTCGGGGATCAGCATTTTCATCAAGCTTCCCCACTGGCTCATGTGCTCATTTAAGTGAGAACCACCGACAGAGCAATTACATGGTGAGCTCAGGAGTTCGAATCCCAGTTCCACCACTTACAGTTGAGTCCATTTGCATGAATTACTCGAGTTTTCAATAGATCTCTAAGCAGCATCTCCAAAGCATCTCAGTACCTACCTTCTAACGTGTTGAGGATTCAATGTCGGGAATGTTTGTTCCTGCAGATATGCTTCCCACGATTGTCATTGTTGCTTAGGAGTGTAAGCAACTGGGTGACTTCATTAGAGGAGCCGCGTGCCTCCCCCCCACACACACACCCACACAGAGGTGTAATTCTCTATCTTACATCTGCCTCTGTAGGGCCACGTGTCCTGGTCAGTGACTCCACCCTGAACAGCTCTGGAGGGCTGGAAGAGAGCATCCTGGGCATCCTAGCACTGAGGCAGTATCTTTGACCTTGCCCTTGAGGATCTAGGAATGCATGCATACTAACGGTCCCTGGAAACTCCATCACACTTGGGCAGGATAATTCTGAGCATGTGATGAATGTCCTCTTGCAAAGTTTCCTGCAGCATTAAACCCCAGCCACCCACAGTGATAGCTGACCTAAAAAGGTACCCTCTGTTGACTGCTCTCCTTCTTTATTGCCTTTCCCCCAACCCCTCCCAGTATCCCTCTCCCTTGTTAAATAAAAGATCCTGCTTTCAGAGCCTCTCTCTGGGGAAACTATATTCTGACAGCTATTTCTACCTGGAATTTCCAAGTTCAATGCTAACAGAGGACAGGAGAGAAATAAAATTTAATAAATAGGAGAACCCAATTTCCTTTCCTTTTAATATTTGCATCTTCTACAATCCTGTAAAAACAAAAGTCCCAAACTCAGCAAGATTCTTGGCCATGAAGATCCACTTAGGAATGTCAAGGAAACCTGGCAATGAAATATATATTTTTAAGGCAAGAAAATGAACTAAGACACACTTACCAAAAAAAACCATCAGGCTCCTGGGAAATTTTTATGAGTGCTGTTAACTAGAGATTCCCTTCACGAGCAATGGTCCCCATACATTCTGAGTAGTAAGACCTAGCCGTGTGTGCGAGTATTGATATTTCCTGGTATAAACTCAGATTAGGATGTAGGGACCTAGAGAGATACGTGGCAACCCCAACAGCATCACATATAATCAGTTTTATTGCCAGGTAAGAAATTCATATTAATATAGTGAATACATATGTTTACAAATAAACATTCTTAGAAAACAAACAAATGTTCTTTTTTCTTCGTTGTAGGAAGTATTATTGGTATCATAAACTCTGCAGTTGTGACAAGTATTAACACAGGTTTACTTGCAGAACATACGGTTACTAAAATATTTGCACATAAAATATGCTCCATTTACACAAAAAACCGGGGGGTTGGGGGTTAGATGGGGATGCCAGGCGGAGCCCAAGGCGAATGGACACTGAGACGCTCTGGGAAGGCAAAGGGAAGCCAGACTCTGGTCCCGTTGGGCTGGGAATTGGGGACAGCTGAAAGGAAGGAGAGGTTAGTGGCAGGGCATGGGAGGAGGAGATTCTCTCTTTTGATCTGGTTTTCCTCTTTTAGGTCTCTCCCCGCCTTAGCTCTAGGATCCTTGACTTGGTACGTGGCAGTCAGAGAGAGTTCCATGGGTCACCCTCTCTCTCTCGGTATCATGAGGTCTGTCTCCCCACATCCAAGAGGGAGCCAAAGAATAAACAGACCTTCCCTGTGCAAACTTTCCTCCATTCATCCCCCAAGGCCACCTGCAAGGCGATGGGACACAAGTGCCTCCCGGGCGTCCTTCTTGGACAGTACTGCGTGGGAGGCACCGGTCCTTCTTGAGCTTTCCACACAGCCACATCTGATTGGCCAGGCTGCTCTTTGCTGCCTAAATTACAACTGTGGACCCCAAGGAGCCACGTTCACTGGATGACGTTTACTCCACTTTCAGAGCATAAAGGAAAAATAAGATGCTCTCGGATCAGGAGTCCAGAAAGGAACATGATCACCACTGGGATAAGGTCGAGGGCAAAGAGCAAAGGTCAGCCGGAAGGGAGACAAGAATCACAGAACTTCTGAGATGGTGGGGACCTCATGGAAAAGCCAGCCCAGCATTTCTTGAAGTGTGGGCGGTGTCCCACCAGAATAGGCAAAGTGACTGTGGGCAGCGCACGGATGGACACAGCACTATCTGCCATGGACTCACATAGGGAAGAATTCCCTTTTCCTTCACCTCTCAGCCCATCTGATTAATCCACAGAAAGCCTCCAGCAGGGGCCGGTGTATTAAACAACCCGAATGTCTCCCCATCTCTTTATCAGAGAGAGGGAGGCTGCGCCAGGCTCTGGGGTTTGAACCAGCATTTAGCTAGGATTTAATCAACACTGCATTCTTTCCTGTGCATTTATTTTAATGCTTACTTCCTATTTGTGGCAATTGGTGCCAGTTTTCTATTTGTGATAAAGCCAGGAAACTGTCCTTTTAAAAAGGACATGTAATTAAAATTGAATCAATTTAGAGACAGATATTGTGTTGGTGGTGTGCAGAGTTGCCAACGGGTTGTTGCAGGTACATAGCTGACCAAAGTAAAAAAAAACAAAAATAGTGACCATGCCCAGCGGGTTCACTGCACCCTGGAGAGTGCTGCGATGTCTGCATGGAGGGGCTCTGACTCTGTCACCTCCTGCACTGCGCCTCTTTGTACACGGGAGTCTCAGACAGTGGGCTCTTTGCAAGATTTCATTTTTAAAAATAGGCACAGGTTTTTCCATTTCAAAAAGCTTACAAAGCTTGACCTAGCCTCAATTCCCCATGTTTCCATGCAGGACTAAGAACGAGAGAGATCAAAAACATTATCAGTGTCCTAATATCTGCTGGGAGCGAGGAGAATCAATGTCGGTTGTGCTGATTCCATGACGCCAGGGCTGAGAGACAGGGCAGGCAGATCATGGCAGGAAATGCTGATTCTCCTCTGAGAAGATCTCGTGGGGGTTTCTGGAGGCTCTTATTAATTAATCAGCTAAGATCTTTAGGGGCTGGTGGAAAACCTTTCATTTAATATGAAACTCTCTTCTCCCTCCATGCACCTCTTTGGACTTCCACAAGATAAACAGAACTTTTAGGAAAACTGTTGGGACACCCAAGGGCTCTCTTGGCTACGAGAACCGATCTGAACCAGGGGAATTCTGGGTGAGGGACTCAAGGTGCTGAAGTACATGGGCAGGCAATTTGGAGGGACCGTGGGAGTTCGGGGAGTGTCCTTAGGTACCCCTGACATTGCAGCAGCCCCCTTGATGGGTGTTATGGGTTGGGCTCACCTACAAAGGAAGGATGGAAACATCTTCTACTACTGCAGAAAAACAGGAGGGAGGGGGCTGAAAGAACACAGGTTGCACTTGGGAAACAAGACTGTCATTGAACAACAGCAACACATTGAAGGCACCCCACGCTTATGACGTTTCAGTCCAAAGCAGTTGAAGGTTCTCAGCGGTGGCGGCAACGCTCTGAAGGGGAAGAAGGTTCGGGACAGGCAGTTAATAGAGGATTTGTTTCTGTGGCTGTTTCAGGTCTTGGAAGTGAGGGAGAAACACCGGAAATCGGAGGCTTCTGGGTGCTCCTCTTGCCTCTAGTCAACTTTCCCCACTGTGGATGTTTTGATGTTGCTGCTGACGTCGTTACCGATTTCCTAAGTCTTGATCGTGGGGGACAAAAATGAATATCGTGTTCTGTTTTGTAGTGGGCTTGCATTTGATCTGTCTTTTTTAAAAAAGTTGTTATGCAGTACCCTCTGGACCCTCTGCCTGCCCTCCCATTTCCATGGTCACGGTCTTTATGGGAGTTCTCCAAAAGGTTCTTTCCCTCCCATCACTGCAGGGGGGGTTCAGGGTCTATTTTTTTGTTGTTGTTTGTTTGTTTTTTGTGAGTTTGAGTGTGTTGTTGTTTTTTTTTTTTTTGCTTTTGACATCAATGATATGAAAAGTCCTATCAACATAAGGATGGGGGTCCAGATAGGGTCTCACATCCATCACCACTTTGTGACCCCTCACCTCTTGGGATTAGAAAATGCTCCCAACGTGGGCAAGTTCCTCCCGGAATAACTCCTCTTCTGAAGTGCGCTCTTCTCCGATGCTCACCCTCATTTTCCCTCTACCCACCCCCTTTACCTGGAAACAGACGGCAGGTGGCTAATGTATATGTGTGTGCTCAAATGGACAATTTCTCTAAATTGTGCTACTCATATGATTTCTCCATCATGGATTTCAGTTTCAAGTTAGGAGGGAAAGAAAAATCAGCCCCTCAGTGTGGGCACGTGAGTTGGCCACCTTGGTGCGAAGCTGAGAGTGGGCCTCAGTTTCTCCTTGCTGTGCTGCTGGGTGTCCGTGCTTCTGTCTTCCTCAGCTGCCCGCCGGCGCGTGTGTAGGCATGACCCAGGAAAAGCGTGATCTGTGTCCCCAGGAGGTTCGTCCCTGGTTCCTGCAGAAGGTGAGTGTGTGGGTGCTTGTGGGGAGGAAGGGGAGGGCTTGGGCCAGGGTGATTTTTTGCCTCTCTCGGTTGAGTGTGGTCTCCAGGGTGCTCCCTGCAGTGACAGCTCAGACAGTCACCTCCGTTTTGCTGTTGGTGATGAAGTATGGCTGTGTGGGTGGGTAGTGCTGCGTGCGAGTTCCCAGGGGGTCGCTGGACCCTGTCTCGGCCGTGCCCAGCTTCCCCTTGTTGCTGTAAGCCTGCCGCCGGAGAGAGTGCTCGCTGGGCTCCCAGCCCTTAAAGTTGGTGGTGGAGTTGTAGGCCAGCGGGTGGGGGGGCATCTTGTTGGCTCGGGACTTCTGTCCGTTCTGCTTGGCGGGACCGTGCTCGGGGCTGAAGGCCCGGGGCTCATCCTCCACTCGGACAGGGTGCAGAGGTAAGTTCCCCTTGGCGGCCAGCTCGGCCAGGTGCCGTCGCTTGGAGTAGAAGTCGTCATTGACCTTGTCAGCTGTACAGTGGGATGGGTGGACGAGAGGGCAGGGAGAGGGAGAGAGAGGAGAGAGACAGTTAGGGATCATCAGCAGGCCCACCCGGGAAAGGCCTGAGAACGGACCAGCACAGAGAGACACCATAGAAGCTGCACCTGGAACAAGACAGAGTGACTGTCCACGTCACAAACAAGAGCAGGACCAAGGGTCAAAGACGTGCTCCTCCTCCCACAGTCCCACCTGGCCTTCCGCCATCTTTGGCTTCCCTATGACATCCCAGCATCATTTCTTCATTGTTAAAATGATACATTCTCGTTAAGAAAAACATGGAACATGCTGAGAAATATTCCTGTCCATCACCTACCGCTCAGGATAGCCCCAATCCACCATGGGCTGTGTCCTCTTCAGTGGTTTTAATCAATGGAGTTTATAATTATGTATTATAATATAATTTGGGATTATATGTGGTTGGTTTGGTTGCTACTAGCATTAAGCTGACTTGTAGCCAAAGCCCAGCTCTGCCACCAATAAGGCAGTGTCACTTTGGCTAAGTCAACTTCTATTCCCATCAGCTTCTGCGCAAGGAAAGTGGTAAGACTGAGGAAGTATTTATTTGGAGTGTTCAGTGCTTTGACATGTGTAGGCACTTAGATATGAGCCTCCGCCATTATCATCTTGTCATCACCACGACCGCTTCCGGTCCCCCTGCACCATCCTAGCAGGTGCTTCTTTCTCCCTCCCGTCACAGCAGTGAGCAGCATTTGAAGGCTGCGTGATTTCAAATGGAGCTATCAAAATCAGCCAATGCCCCTGTTGATGGACATTGAAGCTTCACCAGTAATTTTCTATTACAAGTAAGGCTGAGATGAGACCCTTTGGGCCTAAATCTCTCTTTATATTGAGTATTTTTAAATTTAGAATGATTCTAAAAATATTTTCTTAATTTACATCAAGGATGGGCAAACCGTGACCCCACTGGATGCCAACAAATCCAATGACCACTTGTTCACATAAATGAGGTCTCACTGGGAACAAGGCCACACCTGTTCACATCTGTGCTGTGGACGGCTGCTTCTATTCTGCTATCGCCGGGGTAGCACTGAGGACTTGTGGCAGACATGGCCTGGAGACCTTGAAATACTTACTATCCAGCCCTTTAAGAAAGAGTTGGCTGACCCCTAATCTGGATTACCCAAGTGGAAGCAAATTGGTCAGAGAGTGCAAACTCAAGACTCTTGAGCACGTTGCCAACTACTCTACAAGAGCTGTGCTTATTTCCACCGACTTCACCACACTCCTGCACAGATTGACCCCTCCTTCCTTATTTCTTTTTCTTTCTTTCCTTATTTATTTGATGATGTTATGAGACCCTCCCCTTTTGTTTTATTTTATCTTGTAATTTTTTTATATCTTTATTTTATTTACTTATTCTTTTTATGTGGTGCTGAGGATCGAACCCAGGGCCTCACACATGTGAGGAAAGCACTCTACCACTGAGCCACAACCCCAGCCCTTCTTGTGATTTTTTTACATCATAAGATTCTCTACTTTTTTAAATTAATTTATGAACAGTAAACTTTTCAAATTATCTCTCTCTGGAAGCCAGAACTGTTTGGGCTCCTTCATTGACATTTTGATGTCCCATGGTATCGCAGGTGTGACTTCATATCAATTAAAACACATGCCTTCAACAGAAGAATGCCCGAAGAGTTCTCTTAGATTCCCACATTCATCTATGCAGTCACCTCCTGGGAAGACTGACTGGCATCTCACGTTGTATTGTTATATTGTTGCATGTCTGAATACCTAACAATAAATCCCACCATTATGCACAACTATAATGCACCCAGAAAAAATGTGGGGGGAAAATTGACTGGCATCTCTGTCTCAAGGAGACCAGCATATCAACATGATGCATATTTCTTCTTCTTTGGGTTCCTCCTTTTCTTTCACATGGGACCACCCACCACCTAGCCACTCAAGCCAGAAACTTGGGAGCAGTTGTCCCTCCTCGTCTCTGGGAGTACAACTGCTAAGTCCTCCAGGGACTTCCTATTTTTTTGGTACTGGGACTGAACCCACACCCCTATGTGGAGAAGGAAGCCCAAGCCAGCACCCTGGGGGCTGAGAAACCCACAGACCAGTTACTCATGTTCACCACAGGCAACAGCCTGCTAAATGCCAGATGTCCTGGCCATCCTGGACCA
The DNA here is from genome assembly GCF_052094955.1 of Ictidomys tridecemlineatus. NCBI lineage: Eukaryota > Metazoa > Chordata > Mammalia > Rodentia > Sciuridae > Ictidomys > Ictidomys tridecemlineatus. The sequence continues at coordinate 134,730,464 of NC_135486.1, forward strand.
TATAGCCATCAGCCAATCTGCTTGCTAACTCCAAATATAGAGAGCCACAATAAATCTACAACAAACCAGAACTACCCAGCTGATCCCAATAAACAGAAAACTAAGCCATTAAGGATTGGAATCATTTGTTATGAAGCAGTAGATGACTGATACATGCCAATAGCAAAACCCCTGGGATGGGAAGGAGCATGGTAGTTCTGAGAAATTGAAAGGATATCTGTTTAGAGGGGAAAAAAAGCAAGGCTAGCTTTCCATCATCAAATGTCCACAGAACAAGATTATATTACTCACACCTATTTATTTGTCTGACCATCTCCCTCTACAGGACTCGAGTGTTTTCAGAGAGGTGAGGCACAGATTGGATGCCTGGGGCACTGAAACAGCTCACCAAAGACAGACTTTCAAAATTATTTCAGCAACAAGGAGGTGGCTGGAGATGAGGTGGTGGAAATGCAGTTTTCATGAAATCTCCTTCTCATAGTGTTTCTGGTTTCCTCTGATTTGGAGCAAGACAAAAAGGGAAGAAATGCTTACCTGGCCACCCTCTGCTTTGTGCAGCGTGGCCTCTGTTTTAGTATATGAAAAGAACTCGTTGTGAAAGAAATAACAGATTCATTGAACACTCTTGTAAGCCTCATTAATAAATGCATTAACCTAATCGGTCCCGGTACCTCGTGGGCAGATGGCTGACAGGTAGACCGGGAAACAGATGCGTTGGCCTCTCAAGAACACTGGCCCGTCTCCTGTTTGATTTTTCTTCATTTAAAAAAGAAGGAGAAAGAAAGAAAAAGGTGCTTTTCTTCCAATGAGTCTAATTGCCTTGAAGGAACTGGGGCTGTAAAATTAAACCCTACCCTTCCTCCATCTGTCTCCCACTTAATTAGCAGCAGACACCAGTACAGGTGCAGGGCGGGACAGAGCCTCGCTTCCATGCAGAGAGGGATCCTGGAGGTAAGAACCAGTCTCCCAGACAAGCTGCACATGTGAGGGCTCCGCAGGAGGCCTCCCACCTACCACCTTTCCTTGGGCCAAAGATATCTCAAGGAGGTTCCTGCAGCTCCTGCTCACCCGGTGGCATTCTGGGGTCTCAGGTGATGGAACACACCTGCTAAGTGATGTCCCACCTCAAGCCTTCGCCAGTCCTCATGAGCTCCAGGCCAGGCACCCTGCTGGGGAGTTTATGTTTTTCCCCCTCCAAGTACTCTCAGCAACCTAATGGGGGAGGACGCTATTATTGGTCTCATTTTATAACTGGGGGAACTGAAGATCAGAGAAGTTTTGTCCAAGTGGAGCTGGGCTCTGACCCAGGATCGGAAGCTCTACTTCTTGACTTTATGGCCACTTGCATGGTAGAAGATGAACACTGTTCTGTGACAAGGGGCTGGAGGAAAATACCCCTTCGAGACTAGAGAAGTGAGGATTACACAGGGAAAACACTCTTCTTGATTCTCTCTCTCAAAACTTCAGAAAGCAAAGTACATATGCAACTACCGGGTTCTCAAGAGAAAACACCAACAGTCAAGGCCAGAGGTTTCATGACATCCCCATGTCCCACTACACACAAGAACAAATACTTTTTTCCTCGTCTTCATGAAGATGGCTCAGGAGCCCAGAGCCGGAGGTGACGTGAGACTCCCCTTCCAGGCTCTGGTTATACAGCATTCAGTGGGCTCCTCCATTACGGGAGGCACGGGTCCTGGAACCTTTGAGGTGCACTGGCATTGGCTGAACTGAAGGCCAGTCACCAAAGGAGGTGGCCTCCCATCCCAGAGCTGGGTTACATAAGGAGCCACATGCTTCTCCTAGAACCAGGAGGAGACTGAGGTCCTCCCCCGGGGCTGGACACTCTTTAGGATCCTTCCACGTGTCTTCCCACTTAACCTCCTATGTCAATGGGGTGGGTGTATTTGCCGGGGCTCTGTGCACTATTTCTCTCCATGACCATCTAGTGAGATGTTCACCAATACTTGTTCTCCTGGTGCTTCCACTATTCCCACGCCACCACGCAGAGAGCAGCAATCACATTTGATGGTAACCAAGAGCCAAAGTGTTGGTTTCACATCCCCCACTAGGCTCCTGGAAGCCATAATTGAGCCCCAAGTCTTGAAAGGCAAGACTTTGGCAGTGAGATCTGAAAATGCTGGAAAGAGGAATTAATGAGGCTGAGAGTTAGAAAGATTCAGTGCACCAATGCATATTGGACATATGCACATCTGATTTTGGTGACTGTAAAAATCTTCCTTTACAATATGAAGGAAAGAATGCTGAACTTAATTGAAGATGGAAATGGGTTTAAATCCCAACTCTTCCACTTTATAGGCTTGAGACCTTGAGCAAATTACCTAAGCTCTCCAAGCTTCGCCCATAAAATCAAAAATAAAATAACATGACTTATGCAATGGGGGAGTTTCCGGTATTGGAGTGAACCATGTAGAGTGCTCTGCACCAAGGTCATTGCCTCGAAGTAGGTATTCAATACATTGCGGCTGCTACTGCTGTCATTGTTAGAAAATAAAAGGAATTTAAAATGAGGATAACAAAATCTACTTTGCAGAGTGCAGCAGAGAAGTAAATGAGACAAGGCATGTAAAATCTCAGCATACTATACATGGTACAAATTAGGATTCCTCAAGTATATAACCCCATTCTTGGAGATACTGTAGATGGCTTCTTAACTGCCATGCTTATCTGCTGGATCAGATCTTTTCAACCCCCCCTTTTTTTCCCCCTTGAGTACATGTTCATCCAGCTTCAAACGAGATTTTCCAGCCTTCTTAGATGCCAAATCTGACCCGTGTGCCTGATCTCTCACCAATGGAATGGTAGCAAAAGTGATGTACCCAATCTCCACATCAAATCACTTTGCTTTAAAGAAAACTGCAGTCCTGGGTGTCCTCTCTGCCCCTTCCCAGGCTAGAATGATACTATGACAACAAATACCTATGACAATGCTGGAGAACACAGCTGGGGAGGGGACAGGAGACCAAGGAGGCTGGAGGAGCCTGGATCCTTGAGTGACCACTTGGAGTTGAGCTGCCCCACCAACCTGGACCACTCCAGTGGGGACGACCACCTGAGAAACACGTGTCTTTATCTTAAGCTACAACATTTGTGGGGGGCCTTTTGCTAATGTCAGGTGATATTTGCTTTAACTTATATAGAAATAGTTTCTGGGTCTCTGCCTTTTTTTTTTTTAACCTCCATCACAAGCTAAATTAAAAAGTGAAAGGGGGACAGCTCCTGATATTAATAAAATATCCAGGCATTTGTCTTTTCTTTTGAAATACATGCTGTAAAGCTGTGCTGGTTCCTGAGGCTATCTCAGCAGGCAGAAACAAGAAAGGCAGGAAAGAGTTGAACTCCCTAAGCAGGAGAGGACCAGGGAGGAGGTGGTAAGATGTGTCTTTTTTGCAAATTAGCCCCATTTCCCTTGGTCTGTCTGGGTCCTTGCTGCAGAGCGCAGGTAGAGAGAATTGCATTTGGACCAGTCCTAATGAAGCCCAAGGCCTCACCTCTCCCAACAGGACACCAAATCTTTCCTGAGGCTCATCACTCAAAGAGAAAACCAGAAAGGGGTGTCCAGAGCCTGGCCCCTTCTTTATGTTAACCCTGAGGGCTCCTGAAGGGGGGTCTCACTGCCTTTGGTGGGAAGATTCTGAAATTGTCTGAATTGGGCTTTGCACCAAAGCTGCTTGTGTTGTGGCTGCTGGGAGCCCTTTGTGAGTCTCCTGCTGCTGACAACCCTCTGAAACCTTGGGCCCTCTGCGTCTTCACTTAGGCAGACCAGGTCTGTGGCCGCCATTTTCAGAATGGCTGTCCAACAAAGGTGGACAGGCTTATGCCCCAGCCATGGCTGACTACAGAGTCCTGGAGGGAAACCATGTGTTCACTCTCTGCCTTTCCATGTGTCCTGCATTGCTGCTCCAGAGATGGAGCCACTTCTTTTCAGAAACCCATTGTGTGGTTTGTCTTCTGATGAGCCTCCATGCTGGTGAAATTTTCATACAACTGGTGGTTTTAAAAATGAAGAAAATTGAAGGTAAGGATCCTTAGACCCATTTGCCAACTTTCACTTTACTATATTTCCCTGCAATCATCTCAAAGTAGGTAATTATGGGATTTGGGATGTTGGATTAATGCATGAATCAATTTATTGGCCCTCTGCTGTATCCACACTCTTTTCCACATGACTTTGAAACTCCTCCAGGGAAAGAGAAGAGGCTCGCCGCTGGACTCTGAGTCGATCCACATGACTGCCGATGTGAGCAGACACGATGCAGACAGAGGTCTGAAGAAGCACTTGCTGGGCTCTGGCTGCCCTCTTGTGCCTTGGCCACCATCATGAGAATGTGTCCGGGCCACCCTCCCTGAGCAGGGGCAGAGCCACATAAGTCATTCCAGCTAAAACCAGCCCAGATCGTCCATTATCCAGCCAACTCCCAGACAGATGGGTGAACTCAGCTGAGACTAAAAGAACCTCCCACATCAGCGCAAATCACTGACTCCTGATCTAAATAAATGCTAAGCTCAAAAAACCATAAGCCACGAGATTTGCTGTCCATTGTTACACGGTGTGACGTGGCCATGGACAATTGACACAAGTACCAATTATTCACTCACCCTACTTCTAGGAAGGAAGAGCCCTCAGTTTTCAGGTGGGAGCCAGCTCTCCCCTGTTCTTAGCCCATGGGGTGACATACCTCTCCTCTCCTCCACTCCCTGCTATTCTCCAACACAGTCCATCTTATTGCTCTCACCACAATGACTTTTTTGGGGGTAAGTGCAGGATGAAGCAAGCCAATCAGAGCAAAGCCTGGGATCTGTATAGAGACAGGGGAAGCCAACAAGATCAATAACCTCAAGCTTTCCAATTCATACACTTAACAGCCTATTATACTGGGTCTAGAATATAGGTCTCCAGACTTCCATCTGGCTGATTTTCTGTTTCCAAGTCCTTTAGAAAAGACAACACATCCTTCAGATTCTAGGCCCAGCTTAATTTCATAATTTATTGACCCAATGAATGTTGCATGCCTACTATGTGCTGTGGGCATCATGCAAGGTGGCTTTGGGAAGGAAAGCATCCAGTTGGCTTATGCACAGAGGAACCTACTTTCAAACTAATAAAATGTTTATTGCAACTCTGATGCAATGGCTTTTTCTGAAAATCAGAGAACCCTCTCCACTGGTTCCTTTCATGTCCTGTGGATTCCCAAGGAAACTCATCCAAACTCCAGTGCTTGCTGTGTGCTTTTCAAAAGGGCTGAACTCAAGAGCAGGTGGGATTTGATTTTTATTAAAAAAAAAAATCACCTCTCATCACCTCCTGTGCTCCTCCTGCTCTGTATCCTACTGCTTGCTACCAAACCAATAACCCAAATCAGAAAATTGCAAGAGCCAGAATTTCAAGTAATGTTTTAAGGTGGCCTTCAGGTGGAAGTCTCTCAGGACATCTGCAGGCTGTGTGCACTCCAATGGAACTATAACCCAATTACGTTTTCTATTGCTTTGTGCCTTCAGTGTTTCTGGGACTAACACTTCTCACTGGGCTACGTCAATTTTCTTAGAGGAAAGAAAGAACTAGAATTCGTTGAATACCTACTGTGGGCTAGACACTGTTGTACCCATTTCCTCTACACGATCACATTTACACCCTCTTAAAGAACGATGGTGGGACAATTTCATTCTTTCCATGTGGCAGATGAAGGAATGTGAGGCCCAGAGATGTGGAATAATTAGGCTGTCAAGTTACCCCGCCATTGCTAATAAGTAGCAGAGCAGGAAAACCAAATCCTAGAGTCCACCTCCGATGCTGGCATCTTCTAGCTACAGCCCAGTTCAAAACATCACGAGGATGATCATTTTATTTCAGCAAACATGAAAAACACTCACGTTGGGCAGAATGCTGGCAGGAAAATTGGTGCTGTAGTGCAAACCGTGCACTTAGGATAGGGTAGGTGTACACGGCACTGTACATAACAATCACTCAGAAAGTGTTTTAAAAAAATCAGGGACCCCCCATTCCCAAGTTCCAGGTGCTTAGGATTGTTGGACCCTGGATTTACATTTGTAGCTGGTTTCTCTAATGGGACTGGGTCAAGTCCTTGAGCCCCTCTTTGAGGTCTGAGTCCTGGTCCTGTGAGATGCAATTTTCTTGTGTGGTTTTAGACAACCACAGTCATCTCAGCAGGTCCCAGTGTGCTAACCTGCAGAAGCAGAAAGCTGAGGGAAGTGTATTTCTTTCTAAAAGACGCCTTCACAATGGTAAAGAATTATCTCTGCAGCAGAGGTGAATGGAGACATAGTGAGTACTGGATTTCTTTCCACGTATTTAGCACCTACTCTATACCAAGCCCCGTGCTAAAACCTTAGTTACATTACTTTATATCATTGCTCCCTCAAACCCAATGGAGAGTGGAGACGGATTGTCTCCTATTTCAGCAAAAGTAGAAATGGAAGTTCAGAGCATGTGAGTGACTTGAGCTTATGGGCTGGTTCCAGTCAAAACCAGAGCAATTAAAATCACAGTGTGATGATGGCAGTTTCCCCCAAGTTCAGTGCTCCAACATGGCTCCAGATGGTACAGATGCACATCTCAAAATAGATTTCCAAAAGCATGCTGCAACTTGATTGTCCACTGGGCTTGAAGTGGTGTCTTTCTTTGGTTGGTTTTAAACAAACGTGCCAGGAGTTCCCAAGGTGGACAGGGGTGGGTAGGCAATAGCAACTACGAGGGGGCAACTTTCAGGGGAAACCCCAGGTCATGAAAAATCGACAGTGTCCCACCAGCCTGATGTTGGCCATTTCCTGTCCTGGCAGAAGCGGCTGTCTTCCAAAGCAATTAGTAGTCAATGAGTCTTACATCTTCAGGGACCTTGTCCTCACTGCCACCCTTCCTTATCCAAACTCCCCAGGTGACACCCCCTTCCTACCAACTCCTTAGCCCATGCCCTGTGTTCTCAAAGGGCATCCCCAGCAACATCCGTGCCACTGGTTATAAAGAGGTTACCGGGTTTGCCTTCAGAGGGAAGAGATCTGATGTCAAAGGTGTTTGGGAAATGAAAGGTGTTTGGGTTAAACTGTTTAACGTTTTTGATTACTGCAGGCTTTTCTGGAGCTACAGGATCTGGCTCACTTGATGGTAGTAATAGCAAAACACCAGGAGAGAGGTGCACACGCTTACCACTCACCCTATCCCAGGTAGTGGGCCACCTGTTGTAAACGTTACCTTCGCAGCCATCTAGGAGGCAGGTGGTGTGACTGTCCTTATTTTTCAGGTCGTGAAACAGGAGTTCAGAGAGGTCAAATAACTTGCTGAAGATAACAGGACCAGCAAATGCTGGGGCTGGGATTGGAACTCAGATGTGTGGGAGTCTAAGCCCTCACACTCGGCTGTCTCCTTTTAAAGGAGGTGGCCAAAGGTGGGAGGCAGGCCCATACAAACCCCCCAACCTTGTTGTACTTCATCTGCATTCATGGTCTAGAGATGGAGTAGACAACATGAGAGAAAGACAGTGACCCCAAAGGCCCTTGGGCCTGGCCCTCTCTGGGACTCCTTTGCTCCTCTCCAGACACTGCAAGTTAAGTAAAAGTGCCTTTAGCAGTAAAAGTGCAGGGCAGGTGAGGTTAGCCTGTTTGGGTAGAGGACGGCTTTCAGACCCTTGCTTTTGATCTGTCCTGAAATATTTTCTAAAAGCATCTGACAGTAATCTGCTCTGAGGACAGGGGAGCAGTCTGCCTCCAAGTGCTGTCACGGGATCCTAATGGCTTTGTTTTTCACAGGGGAAGAGGGAAAAAAGTTTATGCCTCTCAAATTAGCAGGTCTGTCATGTTCCAAATTGTTTGCATTTCTAAAAATGGACTTTGACATGTGAATAGTCATTAGCTAATGTAAGACCCAAAAATCTGTTTCTTTCAAGGTGACAACAGGGTGATCAGGGGATTCTCATTAAACGGGTGGCTCTAAAGATCTCTTCCTCAGTGGGAGACTACAGTGACCTTTTGGTCTTCTACAACTCAGTTTTTATTTATTTATGCATTTATTTATTATGAGTCTTTGGGACCCTGGTCAAATTCCCCTCTTAGAACCCTCAGAAGGATACCTAGAGACTCCATCCAGGGGTCTTCGGCTCCAGCAAGACTTCTCTACCGCAGCAAAATGATAGGTGTGCTGGCGTGTGCTTCTGTGGCTGCAAAGTGAGACCCCTGGTCCCTTGGTCCCCCCTTCCTATCATATCCACTCATTCAGAACACTCCACGTTCTTCTCTCCATCTGCTACCACCCCAGAGCAGGTCACCACCCACCTACCAGAGACCCCAGTTGGTGCCCTCAAGTCCCGTTCACCTTTCCTTAATCCAGTCTCCTCTTGGAAGTCAGATGATCTTTTGAGAAGACAAAACAGCCAAGCTGCGATCCTGCCTAGAATCCTGCATTGTCTTCAACCTCGTCAGTTCAAGGTCATTAAAAGATGCTACCTCTACCGCCTTGGGTCAGGTAGTTCCTTCCCACTATCAAATCTAGCAAAGCGTAAGGAATGAAGAAGAATGTTCTGGGTCCATCCTGAAAAACAGCTGTTCCCTTTCTAACTGTAGAGTTAGGAAGACTCGGGTGCAAATCTCAGGTCTCCCTTAACAGCTTTTAGGCAACGACTTGATTGTGTTTATCTCCCCCTCAGAAGTTGAGTTATTTCCCCTACATTAAAATAGTCTGTATTCTGCCATTTTTGCTTCTGTAGAATTCTAAGGAAATAAAAAAAAAATCCGCATCTCCAAGATGTCTTACCTGGGGTGGTTTCTGATAGAAGACTTCTCCTTCAGGCAAGGGACGTCAGGAAGCCACTGTCCAACAGTTGCCCTGAGCACAGGCACCCCACACCTCAGCCCACGTGCACACACACAAACACTTACACATGGGGACTTAGAAGGACTTGCAGGAAACCACTCGAGATGGACACAATTGTGCACTGGGTCACATACAGACACCTGGACTCTCTGTTCCTTTATGATTTAATATTAAATTCAACAACACCTGGACAAAGAGCTAGAAAAGGCTATACGATACCTTTTGGTGACTTAAGGGTAAGCGTCGCCACTGCCCAGTCACCATCAGAATTTCCTAAAAAAATAACAATCGAGAGATGCTGATTTGTTGGCCTTGTCCCCCTCGTTGGCTGTTGCCCTCACCCAACTGCTGTGGGCTGCCCCAGCTGTGACCACGAGGAGGGGAAGACCTCAAGGGACCCAGGGAAGAGACCTCCCCAAAGTGCCCGGCTATTGTCAGGTCTACGTGGTGGAGAGAGGGTTCTCGAGTTCTCAGGCAATGAGCCCAGCTTTACATTTCAACTTGTTATAGAAGAAAGCAAAGTTTGAGATTTGTGAGGTTACTTTGATTAGCAACTACACTCTGATGACAAGAGATAAATTTTGATCCTATTTTGTTGTCATTGCTTTCCGGGAAGGGGACACCTGATTCCAACATTCAAGTTCCAAACTCCTGACTGGGACAGATTCTCCTGGCTGTAACTTTAAAGACTGGGTGGGATAGGGCCTGCCTTCCCAGAGCATCAAGCCCACAGTGCTAGAAAGATACTGTTGAATGAACCATCAGATCCAATATTCTCCAAAGGGTCATTCTTTCTAAGGTCTGGAAATTTCCCTAAACACTAAAGAGATCCAGCTTGTTATCTGAGAATTCCATAATGAGCCATGCAATGCTTCATGGAACAGGTGTATACCTGGAAATTCAGTTATAAATCAGTTTCTTCAGATTGAACCTTCTTTCAGATGTACTGAATGAGCCCTGAGGGAATCTCATATTATTAACAGGATCCCACGGTGACTCCTTTTATAAAATAAAAGAAGATGAGAAGGGCCTCAGCAATACCCGCCCCTTTCCTTGGCAGTCCTTGGTAAAACTGGGTTTGCTTAAAACCTGGCTAACGACCTGAAAAGGCCTCTCCCCATTGGCTGGAGGCCTGGCCAATCATTGAGTGCCGCTGGCTCTCCAGTCCTTTCTGAGGAATCTACCTGGAAAGACTGAGTCCTCCACACTTTCTGCAGCTTCCAGAGACACAGCAGGCTGTCAGCCGAGAGGAGACCCAGGGAACAGTGTGTGATCTGAATGATTACAGAGCACAGATCCGGCCCCACTTAAACGTTTCTGGTTGGCTTCCCAGGCGTGCCAAAGGACACTCAGATTGCCGTGTTCCCCCTGCGGATCTGAAGTCTACACCGTCATCACTCAGCAGAGGGGAAATTGGCATGACAGGAGGAGAGCCATACAGTTCAAATTAAGTGAGACCCGCCTGGGATGACCGGGTGCTGCTTCTCCCTTAGAGTCAGGGTCATCTGGAAATAGCCATAGGTTCTCAGATCTTCCTGAGCCAGTGTCCACAAAGCTGACCCATCCCCAATCACTACCTCCAAAGAAGTCATCCTACCCCCAAAGGAAAGCCATTGTCGGCCTTGAAGGCAGGAACCACTCCTTTGTCACCTCTGACCTTACACCTAAGACAGGACTGATCTCTGGCCAGGCAGTCATGAATTTCTTTCATAAACCTGTTGACAATAGTTAATCAGATGGCACACAGGCCACCAACATGTATTTAAGTCCTTACTCTGTACTCAGTGGCACTAATGCACAACAGATGAATATTTTTTAGGTGAAAAACACCCACTAAAAGGGATGGATCTAAGTTATACAAAGAAAAAGGTTAAGAAGGAACATTCTGTGTGATAAAAAATATTCCTGTCTTTATTGGGACATTACTTCAAGTGAAGCATTTTTCAACAACCATGCTATTGTAAAGTTGGGAGGGGTGTATTTCATTGTATGTAAATCATCCCTCGACTACTGTATGCCTCAAATCTGTTATATCTTAGTTATACTCAGCATCGTGGGAAAACTTTTACTTCAAAGAAAGAGGATTGATACTTTAGTACACTTCATCCAGGAAGGGGGTTGGGGTGGAGGATGGATTCCCGGACCTTTCTTTTGCCTGGCTATATACTCTGGATGCCAGGAATTGCTCTGAAGAAGACAGAATCATTTCATGGAAAGAACAAGATTCCTGAGTCAGGCAATCTTGAATGAGAAGCCAATTACTTAACTGTTCAAACCTCAGTCTCCCCATCGGCAAAACAGTAGGCCTGTCTCTCTTGGGGGTGTGCTGTTTGGGAGCTCAGTGATGTTAACCTCCTTTCCTCCCTAACTTCTAAAAATATAAAACAGGTAGAGATGGATCGATGGCAGAGAGTGTCACGCGTCTCTTTGGGGTTTTCACGCATGCTCCCTACAGCAAGGCTGAAGAGGGAGGTCCCACCACAATGAAATGGACTGTTGCTGAGGTTTTTTTTATGAAATGCTGTTGGAAAATGTAACAGGATTCTGGCAACAGAGTCAATCATCTGTCAAACAGCAAAAGAGAAAATATTTTCTCAAAATTAAAACATTGAACTGAAAATGAAGACACACAGCATTTGATCAGTTATATTGGTACATTCTGCCTCTTTCTTAGAGCCAAGGTGGCATGGAGCCATCTAAAGGGCACATGGTCAGGAAGCGCTGGTAGCCTAGGAGTTCAGCTCCCTGAAAGCCAAAGGAAAACTGGACCAGGGGCTGACGGAAGACAGATGTCCATGTGTAGGCACCTTCCCGTGTGCAACCTCCATGAGGAAGTACATCAAAGAGCGGCATTTCCCGCTCTTGAAGCAGGGGCCCTCCTCTCTACCACCAGATGACCTTTGGGGTGCGTTCACAGACTCTTCTGTCTTGCAAACATGGACCTATGAAGAACCATAGATGGTTCCCACACTTTAACTACCCATCACACAGGAGGCTCAGGCCAGAGACCGCGGGTGTTTAATTTGGTCTTCCAGATACATTTTGGTTTAATGCATAAGACACATTTCTTGACCTCAACCTTGGTGGAAAATGTTCCCAGACTGTTTAAACCCACATTGCAGCCTTAGAAAGGAGGGTTCATTAAGTGACAGGGAAGCTTTCTTTGATGGAAGGTAGCACTCGGACATCTGGAAATCCACTTTTCTTGTCCAGACAATAATAGCTGAGGAAAGTGAAGCAATTGGGTCTGACTCTGCTAGCTGCTGGGATGCTTCCAAAGAGCCATTTGTTGTTTGTTTTCTTGTTTATTTATTTTATCACATCCCAACGTGAGCTAAATTTTATGTATGTCTTTCCCAAATAAGTGAGGAATACGGACCCAACCTTCTTTCTCTCGTATAAAATGAAATTTGGACAATCGCATGTTAATCAAGGCGCCAGAATATATTGGAGAATAAAAGCATATGACAAGCAAACACCTCTGGTCTGGAGAGTTTAATGTGTGCAGTATTCACTGTGTGCCGGGCTCAGAACTTCACCAGAACTATATCATTGACTTGTCCGAGTCATTAGCTGTGTAGTATGATTGTCTCTGTTTACAGATGGGGAAACTGAGACTGAGACCTGAGGAGGCTCAGTAATTTCTACCATTACTTGGTACATTCTGCCTTCCTGCTGACCATCTCAGGCTCCTGAGTTAATATGGTGCCTGTCACGAGAGCTGGTTTTACAAGTAGGTATCAGGGGGTGCTTACTTAGTGCCTCCTATGGGGCTTCATGCAGGGGATACGCTGACACTTGGGATAGACCTGATCCGTGCCTCAGAGGGGCTTACAATCAAGGGACTCATTCAATGTTTGGAGAATGAAATGAAGGAATCAAATTGAATGAATGATTCTTTCCCACATCCCTTCTTGAAGAGTCTATATGGAGTTGCTCCAAGACCTTTCCTTAGTGTGTGCTGATCTTTTACCAATAGCTGAGCAGTGAATCCCTTAGGGACAGAGACCATTCTGCAGTCACACACTGAACATGACTAGATGGTGTGTGCCCAGATCCCTGAATCGCAAAGATAAAAGAGCTATCTCTAAACATGAATGAGGGTGATTCCAACAAGCCAACAAAAATAAAATAAATGGGAAATACAGGAAGGTAGGTCTGGGGAGAATTTATCTCAGGAATGACCAAGGTTACCATCCTTTCTCTTTTTTTTCCCCAGCATTGGCAATGAACGATGGGACCTGTATAATGGCCTACAGGTATTCTGATAATTAGAACAAATGGAATTGCTTAATTTTATAATGGTAAAATGAGAATGGAGCTTGGGAACCATATCATTTGACTTCCTCATTTTTCATGTAAAGAAGTTGAAGTCTAAGCATTTCAATGATGGGCTCGACGTCACAATTAAGTAAGGTCAGAGCCTGGGCCAAGATGGAGCCTCTGATTATACACCTGATGTTCTGCATATTAAATTCTCCAAGAGGCATTTATTTTCCGAACTTAGCAGTTCACCCTAGAGGCTGGCTAACCCTCCCCTTTTTCACTGGATTGAATTTTTACAAAATGAGTCTAGTTCTGAGAGGTTGCTGGGCTTTCAACAGCAAGCCATTTTTAAACAACTTCTCTCCTGGGTGGTAATGATTCCACTAATGAAATGCATTTCATCATTCACACCATGATCACATTATGCCTTAATAAAGAACCCTTGAAAGAACATTTATTATGGGATTTGCAGTTCACTGATGCAAGCAGATGCTGGACTCTTAGATAACCATTGGGTCAGGTGGTTCCTTGGTCTGCTTCAAATTGGCCTTCCTCTTACTGGAGACTCAAAAGACAACCTGCGACTCAGTTAAGGCCCAAACAAAAGATGAAGAAGAAGAGCTCATAGCAATATCCAGGATTTAGAAAGGTCCCTCAAATGAGATCCTTCAGTTTTCCAGAAAATATAAGGACGCTTCCTTACAACCAAGCTATTCTTGTCAAAAATAAGTTAATTCATTCAAGCAAAAAACATTTCAGGAGCCCCTGATTTGTGGAAGAAAGGGTTATACAAAGGATGTCAAATTTATTTTGATATTGAAAATTTACTCCCAAACGTTCTGCAAATATCTATTAACTAAGGAGTCACACAAATCCTGGAGAAGAATCAAAGAGCTCTTTTGGAATATCCATCTATTGTTTATCCAAAGAGCTACTGAGTGCTGGGGGGAGGTGACTCTGAACCCAGGTTGCAGAAATGAGCTGTATGGGATAGGGTGACTGGTTCTAAAAGAAAATGACATCTGGGTTGATATTTTCTATGCCTAAAGAAGAATCAAATATAATGGTGGACCCCATTTATCATTGAACTTCAAAGCTCAGATATGGGGCCTGGGCGAGTTGCCCCTGCTCTGCTGCGATCATGGTGTCGGGCATCCACAAGCGCATGCTGCTGGCCTAGGGAGACCACAGGTGGCCACAGTCAATCTGGAATCAGGGATCGCCAGCTCTGCTGCGGCTGTTGCTCCTGTCCAGTGAAACTCATCTGGGAGTGAACTGCCCAAAGCCTGGATCAATGTCAGAGTTACTGTCACCCTGAATAGGGGTGTGTATGGGGGGGTGATGGCGAGAGAGCCGGGGCAGTGAGGCAAGTGTTGGCCCTAGCACCCTATGACCACACAGGACCCACTCTCAAGTTCTGTCACCCCCCCCACCCCGCTGTTAGATTTGGGGCAGCTAAATCAGCTTTCTAATCTGACAACTGGGATGATAGCTGTGCCTTCCTCTGGATCAAGGAGATAGCATCCAAGGCAGCCTGTGTGCCCATGCTAAGAACTGCTGCCCTGCCCAGAAAATCCTACATCTCAAAGAACAGAGGCCACCCAGGGAAGGAGTGCATTGTCGGCCATCTTCCCGGAGGTGGGATGGACCTTGCAGGGGAAGGGAGGCATTGCTGGGACTGACAGCCATGCCTTCCATGTCTGGGCCCCCTACAGATTCATTAGGGCAGATGGGGTGTGAAGGGTCTGTGTCAGTGGGACCAATGAGCATCCAGGTCCTCCTCCCCAGGGAGCAGCCCGTACCCCACAGGGGTCCCTTCCCAACCACCCTGCCCCACACAGCAAGGTCAGATTTCAGGAGCATCAGTGAAAGAATCTGAAGGACTCTGGGCCCCAGATAGGGAGAGTAAGAAGATGGATGATAGATAGATAGAGGAAAAGAAAGAGACAAAGGAGAAACAAAGAGAAAAAGAGATAGAAGAAGAGAAAAAAGAGAAATAAAATAGAGAAATTGAAAAAAGAGTAGAAAAAGCGGAAGAGATTTAGAAGGAGAGAGCAAACAAAGGAGAGACACAGGGGAGAAGGAGAGCACAGGTCCCGGGAGGCCTTACCGACTGCCTTTAGGGAGGCGTACTTGTTGAGCTCTTTGCCCGGCGGCTGCTGCTCGTAGGGGTTGGAGATCTGGCCCAGGTTGGGGTAGGAGTGCGGGTGGCCCATCTGCTGGAGCAGAGGAGAGGTGGGCACTGCGTTGTTCATCTGGGTGGCATCTGAAAGTGAAGAAACGGAGAGGAGTCACCGACAGGGCAGAGTGCCAGTATCTCTCCCTATCCTTTGGGGACATGCATGGCAGAACACCAGAGGTGTGAGACCCGTCAGGAACAGCCAACTCGTGATCTGAGAACAGGTCGGGGACATGGCCTCAAAAGGCAAAGCAGTGCTTGGAACACCTCCACCTCCCCTAAGTTAACATGCGAAGGTCCCATCATGGCGGAGATTGAATTTGTTGTCAAAACAATACTGGTATAAAAAGATGCTCAGCCTCAGTTAATAGTCAAGGAGATGCACGTAGAAAGAATGAGAAGCTCTTCCTTTTTTGACAGACATTAAAAAAGATCACAGGACACCAGAGCTGGTAAAGGTGTCAGGGACAGAGAGGCCTCATAAGCGGCTGGTGGACGTGGCACTTGCCATGTATGCAGCAAGGAGCCTAGCACAGTGTATTGAAACTTAGGGTACATGTATATGCTGGCCAGACAGTACCACTTCTGGGGACTGAGGGTATAGAAATATAAGCACCAGAATGTAAGGATATTTGTTCAGAGATGGGTTTTGCACCACTGCATTTGTTATATGGGGGAAAAAACCCACAAGAACAATCTGAATTCCTATCACATGGGAATTCTTAAAAAAAAACCTATTGTATTTATATATTATACATAATATGTACAAACATATGATGTAATATCATGTAGCTATTAAGAAAAAATGAATTAAAGTGGGTTAACTCACTTTTAAGGATGTCAAGCTGGAGCATTTCTTATGATTTCTGTTACTATGTGGAGGAACAAGCTTCAAAGTAATGCAAATAATAGAGCATTTTTCTTAAAAGAAAATCTATGTCTATTTTTGCTATGGTTTACACAAAACAGAACAAAATGTAGAAAGACATACATATTGAATATTGGCTACTCAGGGGGAATGGAATTCATGGGAGAGAGGTTCCAGAAGTTTCATCTGAGGAAGCGTCCTCTGAGATGTGATCTGGAAGAAGGTGAGAGTGTCAGTGAAGCGTGGTGGAGGAGAGAAGGCACCAGGGAGGGTGTTCCCGGCAGAGGAAAGAGTGTGGGACTTGCCGCTGGGGAACCTGATGCCCAGGGGTGGAGAGAGCGGCTCCCACAGCCAGCCGAGCATGGCTGGAGAACACAGGGAGAGGACAGTGGAGCAGGGTAGGGCTGCAGAGGCAGGCAGGGCCCAGCAGGGCTTGTGAGGGGACCTCTTCTTCTTCTTGAGAGCAATGGGTTGGAAAGGCAGAGGGCAAGAGTGAAATGGGAGACAGGAAGTCCAGGTGAGATAATGATGGCTCATTCAGGACAAGATCCAGGTTCTCTCCAGCTTTATGACACAACGGTGTTGATCCAGGTACTCTTAGCACTCGATACCGGAAGAACCTTGAAAGATCCCTGTACCTGGTGTCTGTTCATTCCTGAGCTACTGAGGACGTTGGCTGCTAACAGCTCACAGCCACCTGTGGTTATCCACAGACTTGCTCTCAGCCGACCAAGCCACAACCCTGGGCTTAATGCACTCCATTCACCTTTCCCTCAGCACCTGGGGTGGTTGCCAATCAACACCTGTCTGACACTTAGGTGCAAAGACCAGCCACTTGCCTCCAGGTGGGGAAAACTGGAGCAATGGCTGCTCAGAGTGAACTGTGGGTTGAGGCAAGTTAGAGCTGGGTTGGCAAAGAGTCAGAGAGTAAATATGATAAGGTTTGCAAGCCACGCGGCCTATGTTACAACTGTTGTACTCTGCCACTGTAGTATGAAAGCAGCCCTACATGTTATATGAATAGGTAGGCATAGCTGTGTTTTAATAAGCCTTTATTTGTAAACAGGTGACACCAGATTGGTCCAAGGACCATAGTTTGATCACCCCTGGTCTAGACTTTACCTGAGACCACCATCTTTGTGTGGTTCCTTTGTCTTTCCTATTGGGTTTCCCTTGAGACAATATTAGAGGTATATCTAATACCAGCACAGCACCTGCCTCAGAGTCACATGCACCTGATCCCCTCTCCTTGCCTCTGCTTCTAGATAACTCACCCTGTGACATGTATGGAGCATGTTTAGTTTTAGAAATCAATAAACCCAGATGGAAAGAGCTGGGGATGCTATAGCTGATGCACAAATATAAGGACTGCATTTTAATCACTGTACACGCCTGGGTCACCACACAAATCCAGACAACGAAAGGGAATGTCACCAAACAAGCCAACTAACCCAGCCTTAAGCTGGCGTCCAAAGGGGCAAGTGTATCCTTCTGCCATGATGGCGTTTTGGCTGAGATTCAGCTGGGGTAACCGAGTGTTGGCATTAGTGAAGCAATGGTAGAAAAGTGGTATGGTTTGGATGTGAGGTATCCCCCAAAAGCTCATGTGTGAGAGAAATGCAAAAAGAGGCAAAATGGTTAGCTGTAACCTGATAGATGAGTTGATCCACCTGAATGGATTAACCAGGTGGTAATTGTAGGCTGGTAGAGTGGGTTCAGAGGAAGTAGTCCACTGGAGGCAGGCCTGGGGGGGTAATATTTTGCCCCCCATAAGGAGTGTGCTCTCTGTGTCATGAACTGAGCACTTTTCCACCACTACACCCTTCTGCCATGGTGGCCTGCCTCATCTTGGGCTCAGAGGGATGGAGTTGGCCAACTATGGACTGAACCTCTGTAAATGTGAGCCAAAATAGCTTTTTCTCCTCTAAGTTGTTCTTGTGGGTATATTAGTTACAACAAAACAAAGCTGACTAAAACAGCAAGATGTGGCTTTCACTGGAGCCTGAACCCTGAGATGCCCTGATATTCTCCTCTCCAAAGCCAACCTGCTGGGGTTCTGCCTACTTCCCCTGGGAATGTCAGGCCAAACACATTTTTTTTTCCCAAATGTTGGTCCAGTGATAAATAGTTTGTCTAAATTGTCATTATTTGCTACTCTGAGTTTTTTTCTAATGTATTTTTCAGCTACTGATAGCAACTGATTTTGAGTATTTAGAACCTACACTAAGTCCCACCAATCATTGGTTGAGGGCAGCTTCTGAGTGACATTAATTCCTCAGCTCTTCCAATCTGCTATGTCCATGGGCCAAGTGAGCTCCGATGGCCGAAGACACCCCTGCTTAGAGATGTAAGAGCCAGCCATTGCAAAGCAGGTAAGTCTACTCCAAAAAGGTAAGAGTCCAAATATGTAATTACACCTCTGTTCATAGAAGTGAGCAGGTAACCCAATCAGTAATTCCTTCTCCTTACAACGATTGGTCTGACAGGGAGTCCATGATCTAGACTGGGCCATGATTTTATCTGGTTGGCGCTATTGGAGTCAAGGAGCTAGGAGGCCATGAAGTCAAGTGACCTTGAACTTACCATGTGGAGAAACTCTTTCTTGATTATGAAAGAATAAGGACTGCATCCACTTAAGAGAAGCTAAAGGGATAGAGAAGTCCCCTTCTAAATAGCTAGTGTGCTTTGGCTTCCTGTCACTTGCAACACAGAGTTCTGAATAACACAATGGTGTTGGGATTCTAGTCTGGAATCGGCTGCCCCAGGAGCTCTGATGAAGAGGGCAAAGCTAAGGATGGCATCGAGATGGCAAAGCTGTTGCCCCTGTTTCCAGAGAGCTGCGGTAGACACTTTCCAGCTGAGGAGGGTGGACAGGGCAGGACGGGGAACGAAGTAAGTTGGGATGTTCTACTGCACAGTGGACCACAGGAGTCAACCATGTTGTTCTATTTCAGAATAGCCAGAAGAGAGGATTTTGCATGTTCTCACCACAAAGAAATGACCCACATTTGAGGCCATGAACAGGATGGTTATCCTGATTTGACCATTATACGTGTATACATGTATCACCACCCCTACTGTATCACACTGATACACACAATTATTATGTGTCCATTAAAAATAAAATACAACTTTAAAAATTTGAGTAGTTTATAGTGAATGTCTAAAAATATCAATAAACTGATTAACTCATAGCTCAAAGGAAGGTCTTTTTCCCACCCCCCCTAGAAACAGATCTCAATCACTAGCCCATCCACTTAGAATGGACTCCCCCCAGGTCTCTCCTCCAGGGTAAGCCAGTCACCCATCGCTTTGTCCCTCAGTCCCAGACCTCCACCACTGTGCACAATTCCTGTTTCCAGCCCTGCCCGGGGAGATGCTAACCACTTCATTAGAAGCAAAAAGTCTGCAGAGATGTTCCTCCCAGGACATCTTGGGACAGCTTTTATATTATTAAACAGAATACTTAATATTCCATTATAGGGTATTTGCTTTGAGATTATTTCTGCCAAGCCCCGCACTACCTCAAGGCGGTGAGTCGTTATTTAATGTAAGTAAGTATGACCGAGAGGGCCCACCAAAGTGATCCCTCTGCAAAGAAGAAACGAATTGCCCCAAAGTTATATTTCCACGTTCACATTCAGAACTGCAGGAAGCAAATTTCTGGCAGTTTTAGATAGCCATTCTGTGCTAGCTTCCAGGCACTGCATATGCAGAAATATTAAAATCCAGTCTCAGGGAAGCCATCAAGAATTATTAAACAGACATTTGTGGCTGGGTTTTAAAATATATTTTCATTTTACTGGACAGGAAGATAGGCCAAACCTGGCGACCCAGTTGCTCAATTGAGTTCTCTCCAAATCTACCCAGCAAAGAAAGAGAAGCCAAAGTGCTGATGGAAGTTGAGGCCAGGTTGGCATCCAAGGAAAGCAGAACAAGAGGGTGAATGAGTAGCAGAGAGAGAGAATTCAGGTTATGGTTTGCAAATACTGCCCTTGCAAGGTGAGAAAAGAAATATGAAGATGTGTGCCATGTGTGTCTCTGTATATGGATGCAGACATGTGCATTTATATGTATGTATATATCCACATACAGCTCCTTTAGCAGTCACGATCACAGAGGAATCCAGTAGGACCAATAAGGTCTCATTTCTGGCAGAATGTTTCCCCTGCTAGAGATCCCACAGCTCCAGAGGTCTCTCACCCACCTCTATAGAAGCCACTCCTTACCCAATGCAAAACTTTCCCTACTTCATTGTAATGAAGAACTACATGTTGTGTCCTGTGACACAACATCCCATCAAGACCCTCCATCAGCAAACAGGAAGTTGACAGCACCCCAGTTCTCTCTCTCCGAAGACAGAAAAGGGGATTCGTGCATTTTACAATCACTTTTAACAAAATTTAAGATACAGTTACTGTAATTGGGAGCATCTGGTACCTGGAGCGCCAAGGTACCTGCCATGGGAGTACTGTTATCATGCAGTACAGCTCAGTCACTCCACAGAAATATGCAGATGCAATTCAGATAGGGCCAGTTAGGGTTAAAAAGTAAGTTCAGTTAAAAACATTAAGAGGATGCTCTGTGTTCATCAGTGCAGAAAAGACAAATGATTATCAGAAACCAGACCTGTTTGGCTTGGAGGAAATACAACACAACTTCTTCAAAGCACATCACAGGGAAGAGTCACAAAGAAAGACAATGGCAAATCGAAGAGTGGTTTGAAGAAATATCATGTGCCAGACACTTGGACCATAACTCCTTGGGCACAATCTCCTTAGTCCTCATATCACTTATGAGAGAGTGATGCGGACACATGCTCTATATGAACAATTTATTGTAGAAGAGTTTTGGATTTACAGAAATAGTACCAAGATAATAAAGGGCATTCCCAGATGCCCTAGATCTGGTTTCCCTATTAAAATTTCTCATGGCAAAGTTGTTACAATGAATGACCTAATGTTGATATATTAGTATCAAGTAAAGCCCATGCCTCATTCTGGTTGTCTCCACCTTTACCAAATGTCCTTTTCCTGTTCCAGATCTCGTCCAGGTATCAGTTACACTTAGTTATGCTTCCTGAGGTTCTCTCTGTGACAGTTTCTCAGACTTGCCTGTTTTGGGTGGCTTTGATAGTTTTGAGGAGCACTGGAATTTGCCTTGGGTTTTTCTCATGATCACGTTGGGATGGTGGCCTGGGAGAGGAAAGGCCTGGAGGTGAAGTGGGCTCCCCATCAGGAGCATGTCGAGGATGCCTGGGGTGAAGGCTTGTCACCTCTGCGTTGGCCTTTATCACCTAGCCAACATGGCATTGGTCAAAGTTCCCCACTGTAAAATTATCCTATCCTCCCTTCTTTCCATCCTTGGCTCTTTGGAAGGAAGTCACTGTGTGCCATTTACACCTAAGGAACAGGGGTCACACTCTGCCTCCTTGAGTGGGAGTGTCTATGTGAACTCTTTGGAATTCTTCATGAGAGACTTGTCTCTTCTTCTCATGCTTTGTGTTATAACCTAGTACTATTTTACCTTGTCTTGTGGCTCAAATTGCTCTAGGTTTGGTGAGTGGAAACCATTCTGATGGACTCCTAGGTCCCTTTGACATGCCTCCATCTTTTATTTATTTACTTATTGAGCACATCCTTATTTTCTGGTTATACAGTATTCTCCAGGCTGGTCTTGTGTATTTCCTGTTCTGGTGTAAGGATCATCCATTTCTTCAAGGAGCCTGGTTCCTTCATTGAAAAGAGTATTAGAATCCAAGCTCTGGGTATGAGGGGTGCTCGGTGGCTTCTAACCACTCTCAGCTGATGCAATAAGGAAATCTGAGTGTGCATCGAACACCTGTCTATAAATATCTACTTATGTGAGCATCTGTGCCTCTAGCATCCTAACTATAAATTTATCCTGATGTCTCCAACTCTGATTCATTATTAAATAGACAGTTCTATCCCCTCCACCTGTCTGTAATCCCCCTACCCCAACAATGATGAACCTGACTCTCCCCATTCCCTCCCTTTAGTTAACTGTTAGATTCAGGTATATACAGCAACATCAGGATTGTTAACCTATGTCTCTATAGAAAATCACTTTATCAACTAGAGAACAGAGCTCAGCAATGATGTATTGTTATCATCACCATCATCATCATCATTATCATTATTATGTGTTTCTTTTGCTCTTCCCAGGTAAAAGAACTTTGCCCTGGATGGCCCACGGCTTCCATGTGCCTGGATATGAATAAGAATTATGAAGATAAATGGTGATGGTGCCGATTATTAAAAAGGTAAAAACCCTTGTCTATTAATGAACACTTACAGAGGGCTTAGGAGGCACCAAACATTCTGCCAGCTACTAACACATCCGATTATTCAAAAAATCCCAATGAAATAGTAATGTCAACCCCACTTTGTAGAGGGAAAGACCTAGAGAGGTTTTGCCCAAAGTCAAATCAATTGAAAGTCCCAGGGCCATTCTTTGGACCTGGCTGGGTGACTCTAGAACCCGTGGTCTTGGGCATTTCCTCACCGCCTCTGGAGGAGTTAATACTCAAATTTATGAAGCCACAAAATGATTTTGCAGCCAGACAATAATAAAATTCTAAGTCATGCTGTTGTCTTGGGTGTTTTTTTCTAATGGCTGCTTTAGCAGGTTAAGGGCAAGACCCAGCAGGTAAGGATTAGAGTCTATGCAGGCAGGACCAGAGAAGGAATGATGGGCAAAGTCTACCCACTGCAATTCTGGGGGTTCTGAGGAGGGACAGAAGGAGAGATAAAGAAGACCAAAATCACATCACCCAACTCCCTCTCTTTGGGCCTCAGACCCGGGGGATGAGGAATGTTGGAGGAGTTGAGGGACATGCCAAGGGCAGGGATCCTTGACCTGCTGCAGGCTGGGACTCGAGCTCTGGGCCAGTTCAGAAGCAGTGGCATGATCTGGCCACAGGACTGCCCAGCTGGGTCTCCCAGCCACCCTTAGGTCCCAGCTAGCCTAAGAGCTGGGGTCTTAGTGGGACCCACACAGTAGCATGGAATTAGTTCCTTTCACTTCATTCTGCTCTCCTTTTCCTCCTGAGGATACCACAGGCCAACTCAGACAGAACTGATACACTCAGAAGGATCAAATCAAAAATCACATTAACCATGTCAAAACATTTTTCTCATTTTTTAAAAATATTGCAATACTTTTCTTATAGATAAGGAAACTAAAGCTCAAAGAGGCTGAATAACTTGCCCAAAGTCACC